>NC_081328.1:36798306-38277333 GCF_026419965.1 Kogia breviceps | reverse complement strand
CTACAGTAACGGATCGAAACTTAAGATGGGATTTGGCAGCTTTTAACTCAGGGCGGGAAAATTGAATTAAAATACCTTCTTGTCAGAGTGATAACAGAAACCACCAATGTTTGAGTTGTTCCCTAGTTTCTTTGAGAATGTGGCATATAAGTCAAGGTCTTTGTTTTCCATATCCCTGTAGGCACTGGGCATGTCACTTACTTTCTCTGAGCCTGTTTCAACCGTAAAATAGATTGAACTACTTTCAGTCCCCTTGCTTCTCCACATAGCCATGATTTTTAATGCGTTTGTTTTGAGTATGAATGCGTAAAGTTTGAGGGCTTACATTTTTATTAATTTTTAACAACAAATGGAAGAGAGGGGAATCCCTGACCGTCCTCCAGTTTTCTTACAGAATTTTCAAATGTCATCTTTCCCCATTTGTCAACAAGCATGTCTTTTATGTGGCTCTCCTACAGTACATGAAAATTTTGTATTTGTAAAGCAGAGCTTTCAGGAAAAGTTACTAGGAGCAAGCTCATCTTAACATGAGAGTATGAACGTCCTATGGAAAATATATAATACTCGATTCACTATATTTGAAAGAGAATCCGGAGTTTAAATCCCTCCAGATTTTTAGTTTTGATGCTTCCCATTTAGAGACTAGTTTGGGGTTTTAAACAATTGGTGCTGACAGTGTGAAACTCCTGTTGCCTGCAGTTAAATTGAAGCTGTGTTTTCTCTTGTGAACAGGCAATGAAGCTGGGATTATACTGCGTTAAATCCTCACTTCAGAAATCATTCCCCTCCACCCCCAAGCACTACCACACGGTCTCCCCGCCTGGTTTCAACAAGGGCAGGAGTTTATCTGGCTGTTTTTCACTGCTAGGCAAACCTTGCTGGAACAGCAACAACTACCTTCTTAATGATTTGCACATTAGAGGGCTTAGCGTCTTTACAATGAAAATTCCACTGGGCAATAGCGAGCTGAAAGGAACGCGGAGCCTTTTTAGAAGAAATCCTACTGGATTATCATCTGCCTTGTGGTGATAATGTTTCTTTGATCAATATGGTAGGGGAAATTCTAGGTTTAGTCGAAAATGCTTACAAGTCTTAGTAATCATAAAACTGTTTATAAACATCTTAGTAGTAGGTTGAACTATATGAAATTGCATATGTAAGGTTTTTATCTACAAGATGACAATTTCACCTGGTTCAACCTAATTCTGCATTTTATTATAGTCCAAGTTACAAGCTCTTAATAGCAGTTTTCTGAGTCTGAAATGATGGAACTTTGGACTTTCCAGATTGATCGATACACTTCTCTAAAAATTACTGATTATTGTTAAACAAAACCCTGATTAATATGCAAATCCTAAACTATCAAGTATTTAACAGCCTGATTTTTAAAATATATCCCAGTAAACAGTTAAAATGGCTGGCTTATGTTCACATGTTTTCTTTCCCATTTAGCACCAAAAATATATCATTGTTTTGCATGTATTCAAGAGTGTTATGGGGGGCGGGGAGTTCCCAAATGATTTGATTGCTTTTTACGTAGAACTGAGACAGTAACTGCAGATAATGACCCCCTATAATGAGCCATTTGAAAGACAGGAAGGGCCACCTCAGAGTCCTTGACATTCAGAAGTGGCAAGGACCTTGGGCCGGCCACCTCATGTACCCATCAGCCCTTTGATAAGAGCATTTCCTTCCCCATGTCCCCTAGGGTTGTCACCGAAAATTAACACCTCTAGTCTTGGGGAGCCCGTCCTCTCTTAAAACAGCTCTGTCCTAGAATTAACGAAAAGTATTTCCTCTCATTCAGCTAAAATCTGTCTTTCCGTTATCTCACCCTCCTGGTTCTGCTTCTACACCTTGAAGTCAAATAGAATAAATATAATCCTCTTCCAAATAAAAGACCTCTGAATTTTTCTTTTTTTCTCCCTAAATAACTGAATAAGCATATGATCCTATGGATTTCTTAAGGCAGTTGAGTGCAGATGACTTATGACATTTTTTTCCCTGCGTCTTTTCAAATGATTAGCAACACTTCTGTGCACAATTGTGTTTGAGAGGCAGCACTGGTTTCAATGAATAATCTGAAGCAATGAGAAAATAAATCTGCAAAAAAAATTTAAAAATGAAGTGAATGCATGTGATAACACTGTTTTAGGCATCTATTCATGTTGATAGGTTGATTTCTTTTTTGTTCTTATTTCTCTTTGGGGTTTTTTTATTTTATTTTTTATTGACATATAGTTGATTTATAATATCGTGTTAGTTCCAGGTGGACAACTCAGCAATTCAGTTATACAAAAATACCTCTGAGTATTTCAAGACAGGTGCCCCTTGAGATCCTGCCATAGAACACAATTTCTCTCTTCCAATGTCTCTCTTGATAGACTGGGGGTAAAGGACTACCCCTTTTCTACTCTTGAGGTCTAGACCACCAGAAGGTATGAATGTTTTCTCTAACAGGGTGAAATCCCAGTTCCTCCAGAACGTGCTGCACTTAATCAAGGCACAGCATCTGTAGACCTCAGAATCCACCTAACTATAACAAGGAAGGTGGTTCTGTGATGATCTCATGGTCTTATCCAGTACGCAAGTTTTATAACTGTGTGATATTTGCAAACCCTATAAAATGAGTGTTAATATTTTCATATGTAGCAAAATGGGGAGCAGGCAGATTCGGTTCATCACACAGCACTTCTCAAGGCGCAATCATTTGCATACCACCGCCACAGTTTTTACCATTTCTGGGTACCACCTGTACTATGATTACTTAACAGCTTTCTTTGAATCAACTTACTTATTCTACTTTAATAATTTATTTTAAAAGGAAACTTTATATCAGCATAAATGCAAAACCATTCTTTTGTCATAAAAATATATTTAAACATAGATGCTTTACCAGTTATGTTTATTCTTAAATACATAGTATTTTAAAGAACATTACTTAAAAGGTCTGCACACCGTCTAAAATCACCTGAAGGACCCCACATAGTCTGGATAAAGCTCTTTGGGGCAGACTGCACTAAAGGGAAGCTGTATTTCCCTTATGTTCCCTGGTGTGTCAGGAACTTGGTCTTCTTAGAAACTATCCCTGGGTCAACAGCAGCTTATAACTCAAGAGCAAATTAGTGAAAGTCAATCCCATGATCACCTAATAATAATAAAAGCCAACATTTGTTGAGCACTTACTATATATGCCCATGTGGTTTTCATACTTTTGAGTCTTATTTTCTAATCCCTGAAGTCAATATGAGAGTCAATCACTTTACCAGTGAAATCTACATTTACAATCTTGGGCTCAATCAACTCCTACAAATATTTTTTTCTTGGAGAACAAAACTAGCCTCAGGCTGTAGACCAAAGTAGTAAATGATATGGAAATTGAAGATCTGTCCTAAGGATTTCATCACTGTGGATCAATAATGCAAAAGACTCAAGACAAAAGAATATACTTCGAGATCAGTATTCTTATAATGGGAGATGTACATGTAAAAATTATTCCCACTTGAATCATCACCCCCTTTTCCTCCAGAACTCTCCATATCACCAAAATGAAAAAACACAGACACAGATTTAAAACAAATGAGTTATAAACTTTTCCATGATACGAGTTATTGTACTGTGTACAGAACTGCCCTCACATCTGATAGGGTGTGTTATGTTTGCATTTTACCCCTGTTGTGGTTTCCTGTCAATCTGTGAGCCTTGGGGAACCTTCTAGAAGACCTCCTTGGTTGACTCTCAGAATTTCAGCAAGTACCAACCTCGGATGGCTGTTATGCAGAGTTCCTGACTCTCTGAGCTTTGCTTGCCTCTTCCAATGTGGGTGCTTTGGATGGGTCTTCCTCCTCCTCAGAAAACACTCCACATTTCCTGGAATATTAGCTTTAAAATCAAATGTCAGTCACAGTCTAGGTGGACATTTCTGAAATTAATGGGGATTAGAATATCCCCAGGGAGGCTGCTGGGCCCCACCCACACCTACTGAATTAAAGTCTACCAGGGCAGAGCCTAGGAATCTAGCACATCAAAGTTTTGAGAACTAGCAATTTGGTGGCCCACACTCGCGGCAAATAGAGAAAGCCCGCACACAGCAATGAAGATCCAATGCAGCCAAAAATAAATAAATAAATAAATTGATTTTTTTAAAAAAAGATAGAGTACCTGAGCAAACTTAGAAACACCCATACCCATTTGATGAGTGTGTCTAAATACAAAGAAAGTCATAACTTAATTGACTGCAATATGATTCTAGCTGAGCAATATTGGGTTAACAGACTAGGCAGTCAGCTTGGAGTTAAGAAAAAAGGAGCCACTCAAATTGCTGAACACCTACCAGGCGCCAGGCTCAGAGCTGGGTGCTTCAGACACATCATCTCGTTTATCCCTGACAGCAGTCTAATGAGGGATACTAGGATATACTACTTTATCATCCTAATTTTAAAGATGGAGAAACTGAGGTTCAGAGAAGTTAAATAACTTGTCCAAGATCACTCAATTAATTTATGGTGGAGACAGGATTCCCACCCAGATCTGTCTGACTCCACTACTGTAGGTAATAGATAAAATGCCACCCGTGAAATACAAACTCAAGTAACTGCCAACTGGCCTCCTCCCTTCCGCGACTCTTTAAAAGCAACGACCTCCTCCAGTTCTTAAAATGATGTTTTAAGAAGGAGAAAGGATTAGAAGCAAATAACTTTTCTTTGTAGAACAGTATAGACCAGTATCCTAGAGTCATTTCCCAGATATTTGTGTAGAGGGAAACATCCACACGAATGACATTCCAAGTCATAAACAGCAGCTCTGTGTGTTTAAATCATTTTGTTGGTATTTTCAGCCAGGCCCTCCTTACAAAGAAGTCCTTACAGCATAACTAATGAAATATAATCATCACCCAAAGTATGTAGCTTAACAGCAAAGGGGGAGCAAGTGAGAGAACTGGTAAAGTATCCCACCATGATGGTATCTATCCTAAATACTCTGTGACCCAGTTGTATCCAACACATCAGCAATAGGTGTTATGCACAGAAGCAGGATTGATGAGAATGAGGCACTGGGAAACCTGTGCTTATCAGAAGAGCTGATGTGAATTGGCCGCAGCCAGGCTAATTCCCAAAGTAGGATTTGTACAGGTCTCCACTTGCACTACAATTGTTGTAGCAAGGTTTTTTTTTTTTTTTTTTTTTACTATGGCCACTCACTTTGAAAGTAAACTTTATGATTTCCCACTTAATCTCCCAAGGTAGGTCTATAAACCAGGGGAAGGTGAATAGTTGATAGACACGCTTGAAAGGAAGCCAGTTTGTTCTGCTGTGGCTGAAGGTGTTCTAGGTTAATGCAACCGTGGTGTCCTGCCATCAGGGCCATTAGTGCTGGAACACACTGGGTTGCTTGATAGCCTGAAACTGAACCACAACTTATTTATCCATGATTTGCTTTCTCAGGAGCAAGAAACGGAGAGGGCTCTGAGCAGCAAGCCGTGGACAAGGTAACTCCCTCTTCTCCAACAAGGGTCGGTTCCCTGACACAGGTGCTCCCTGCCGGGAGGGGAGGAACTAGGCTGTTTTCTGATGCACTCTGGACTCGGCTGTTTTCTGATGCACTCTGGCCAGAGGCAGAACCCTTTGTCTGAATGCTGTCTGTGTGGTATTACCTCCCACCTGGGAGAGCAGACAGATGCTCCATCCACCGACGCGCCTGTCTCCTGTGCTGTGCCTCCAGCGCCCTCTACAGGACGTTGTTAAGAACTGGACGCGGGGAACTAGGACAAAACCCGCCCCGTTTACTTGGGTCTGAGTGGGGGCTTTCAGGGCTGAACTGGGAAAGTCCTGGGCAAGCTGAGACAAGATGGCCAACCCATTTAATAAAGGGGGACCTAAATCTGGGTGTAGGGGGCGAGATGGGGACCCCGCACTATGAAATCGTTATCATCACTTTACGGTTGAAATTGGGAGATGGGAAGGGGACAGTGCAGACCAAGATTCTAAGAGGTGCAGGGGCTAGCTAGGAAGGAGAAGTAAGCTGCTGAATAATGAGGCACTTTGCCCTGAGTCAAAACCTTCAGCCCTAAAGCAGAGCCATGTGTCAGATTCCACAGCCCAGGCTGGGGAAAGAACGGGGCAGGGTGGGGGCTTGGGGGGGGCGGGATTGGACACTTACATGTTTCCTTGTGAGCTGTGAATCATTCCTTTGCCTTTCATTCACTCAGCAAACAACTGCTGAGATCTATTATATTCCAAGAACCCTCTTAGGCACTAATAATAAAGCTCCATGGGCTTCCCTGGCAGTCCAGTGGTGAAGACTCCAGCTTCCAAGGCAGGGGGTGCAGGTTCAATCTCTGGTGGGGCAGCTAAGATCCCACATGCCTCAAGGCCAAAATACCAAAACATAAAACACAAGCAGTATTGTAACAAATTCAATAAAGACTTTAAATATGGTCCACATCAAAACAAACGAACAAAAATCTTAAAAAAAAAAAAAAAGATCCAACTTAACATGCTCCCTTGCCTTTTGTCTGGTAGAGGAGATGTCTATACAAATGGTCAGAGCCCAGTGGGTGAGCACCTGCATAAATGAAAAACTTTGCAAAAATGTGGCCTGGAAATGCCTCTTCCCTGCAGGGCAGTGGGTGGGGAGCTCCTTTTTGTGGGCACCTGAGCATGGCAGGAACGAACTGGCAGGAGTCAGGCCCAGGAAAGGGGGTGGCACAAGAGTGGCCATTAGAGTCATTTGAACTCTGCTCTGAAGCTAGCCCACTTTCTCCGCCTGGCCCCCAAGGACTGACAGAGCCCAGAAAATTTCCAGCCAGAGGAGGCTGATTAAATAAATGATGATACTTAAGCTATTTTGTGAGTTAATGTTGGTAAGCAAGGGTAAGTAGCAAGATGGGGCAATACATATACCCTCAGATTAGGTTCTTTCAAAAAGTAAATGTATATCGCTGGACTTCCCTGGTGGCGCAGTGGTTAAGAATCCGCCTGCCAATGCAGAGGACACAGGTTGGAGCCCTGCTCCGGGATCATCCCACATGCGGAGTCCGTGGAGCAACTAAGCCCGTGAGCCACAACTACTGATCCTGTGCTCCAGAGCCCGTGAACCGCAACTACTGAGCCCATGTGCCACAACTACTGAAGCCCACGCACCTAGAGCCCGTGCTCCGCAACAAGAGAAGCCACCACGATGAGAAGCCTGCGCACCACAATGAAGAGTAGCCCCCGCTCGCCGTAACTAGAGAAAAGCGCACGTGCAGCAACGAGGACCCAACGCAGCCAAAAATAAATAATTAAAACTTTTTTAAAAAGCAAATGTATATCAGGATCATACTCATGTATAATTAAATATGCATCCAGATAAAAACTGGAAAGGAAAACACAGAAACTGGATCCAGTGGCTTTTTGGTAAGATAAGGGGTGATCTTTTATTACTCTCTTTGCAAAACTGGGTTTCGCATAGCTAAAACAGTTTCATAATAAACAAGGAAAGTATCTTTAGTGTTATAAAGTTCACGTGGACTACATTCTAATGAAAAAAATATGGTTAAAAAAACCCCAAACAGTGCTGCTATAAATTAGAGCTGTTACAAAAGGAAAAACAGAACAGTCCTGGATTAACACATCTCAAGTTACCCAGAAAGAGAAGAAACAAAAGTTTGTACAGGGGAATTAATTCTCCTTTCAACTCATGGGGCTTAATTATTTTGTCCATCTTCCCACCCAACTGGTGCCACAGGTGGCGTCAGAATACCCAGACCAGAAGCGAATCCAGCAGCCAAAGGGGCCAGATTAGCTGAGCAGCCTCCAGGCAAACTGGGAGATGTAATAAGAGATGGTGTGCTTTCAAGAGATGATCTGTG
Source organism: Kogia breviceps (assembly GCF_026419965.1). Lineage (NCBI taxonomy): Eukaryota > Metazoa > Chordata > Mammalia > Artiodactyla > Physeteridae > Kogia > Kogia breviceps. The sequence continues at coordinate 38,269,481 of NC_081328.1, read as the reverse complement.
AAAGATAACAATTCCAGGCTGCCATCGAAATAAAGAGATGGAGACAGATTCAGCTGCCAGGCTGGGCTGAGTGGCGGCTTGCTATAGCCCTGGGGGTGTGTGCAGATGACTAAGGAGGGACAGAGGCCACCAGGACAGGTTCCCAGCTGTGAGGGCCCAGCTCTCCAGTCCCAAGGAGAAGTATCTACCCAGTGTCTGGTCCGTCCTTCAAAGCCCTTCACACGGCACCACAGACTCCAGCCACCCCTCCGTGTTACTTCAGAAAAGGCCTTAGATCGTTTAAGTTTTAAACAGGATGCTTCCTGTTTATCCAGTTTCAAGACTCCAGGGATACCAACGAAGCCTCATCGCATTAAATCTCCACCCAGCGCCTATTCCAGGACCCAAGGCCTCCCCCTGGATTGAGGAGAAGGAAGTATAGATATTAGCTTGTAGGAAATTTGAATAGTGGTTGAATCAACTCTGTCCCTGAGCTTTATCCATTTGGAAACATGGTTCTGGGGTCAAAGGGGGCCACCCTGGAAGTCGCCCAGCACCTTGGCTCCTTGCATTCACCCCGCTGTCTGTGCCCTAGAAAGCCAGAATAAGCTGGAATACACCTGGGTAGAACCTCCTTGGCCTCACCTGGAAACTGCCTCCCCACCTCCCCCAAACACAAGCCTGGACCCTGCTGGCGAGGATTTCTGCCCTCTTCCTCCTGCCCAGATCAGCAAACAGCTCTGTCATTATCAATCACCCTGCCTGAGTACCCTTGACCCAAGCCCTGATGAGATTCCAGCCCTCCTAGATCCTGGGACAGAGGTTGCGGGGGGGGGGGGGGGGGCAGGATTTGCTATGAATGTTTTTTCCTGGCTCTCTCCCCAAGCTCCTACTCAGAACCAGATGAACAAACTGCCTCTTCTAAAGAAAAAAAGATGGTAGACAGAGGCAGAGGAGCTAGTGACAGATCTTCTCCATGCTTTCATTCAATGCTTACAGATAGTTTAATAGAGTCCTGTGATGGGACACACTCAGAGATGAGGGTGGGCCTGGGCCCTTGGAGAAAGAGGAGAGAAATGTACTGACTGCCTCTGGCAGGAGCCAAATGCATGGTCCCTGGAGCTCGTGGTCCCACGAGCCAGAGGAGGGAAACAAACATTCCTGTTTGTTTCCAGGGAATGCTTCAGAAGTGTGGTGTCTGAGCTGACTCTGAAAGGGCAGTGAGAGATGGAGAGAGGGCGCTATGAGAGGAAAGGAAGGCCCTGGTGGAAAATGCAGAGCAGAGAAGGAAAGGAGCAGCAATTGAAAGTGAGTCCCCCTAAAACTGAGTTCCTCTGCCGAGCTTATGATTAACCTCTCCATCCAAAACTTTACTCCCTTTCTTGTCCTGCACCTGTTCCCCCTCCAGATTGAGGAGTATCAAAGAAAAGGGGGATTATAATGGAGCAGGATTCTACGGGGTCTTCTCAGAACAGACCTCCCCACCCCACCCCCGCCCCACACCCTGTTTGCCATCTGCCTCTTGTTTGTAGAAAAACGTCAGCCTCCTAGACCTTCCCCAAGTTCCAAAGAACAAATTTAATCAGAGAAGTGAGAAAATGCAGAAACCAAGGAAAACAGTCAAGCAAGACAAAATAATAATAGTTTAGCCATTAAACAAAGTCAAGGACCTTTAGTCCCTCCTCAAGGGCTATTGATAATATTCTGAGCCATATCCTTGAGCTGTTTTGCAGATACTGAAACCCCTACCAGGTAGAAGAAGTTAACTGCATGCTGACCACAAGCACGTAACCCCAGACCAGATGGAACCAGAAGGTCGATGATGTTGACTCCTGATTACCTCACCACCAACCAATCAGAAGAATGTCCATGAGCTGATCACTTACCACGCAACCCTCTCCCTCACCCTACCTTCAAAAACCTTTCCCTGAAAGCCATTGGGGACTTTGGGCCTTTTGAGCATTAGCCACCTGTACTCCTTGCTTGGCACCCTCCAATAAACATTGCACTTTCCTTCACCACAACTCAGTATCAATAGATTGGCTTTACTGCTCACAGCAGACCCAAGTTTGGTTTGGTAACACAATAAGCCAGTTGCTTAAGTGGAGCAGAGATGCTCTTTGGAGGGTTCTGATTCCCAGCCCAGACTGAATCTCAGCCTCCACTCAGTCCTCCTAGCTGGGAGGCATAGGAATGAGCTGTCATGGAAGACTATTAAAGCAGCAGGAGAGGTTGGGACATGCCTACTGGACTCTGGGAAGATACCCCTCTCTCGGTAGCAGAAACTGCAATCAAAAGCTCTCAGAGGCCCTGGGCTTTGGGGTAGGGAATCCCCAGCACCCAGGAGAGTCCCACGGCTGGGAGAGGTCAGCTGATGGTGGTTACTCAGCACTGGGGAGACCAGCGCCTCCATCTTCCTTGGCCGAAGGGCTCCAGCCAGAGGACTGTCGGCTCAGATGCCTATTCACACAGACCTTTCCCCACCGGATATGGATCAGCTTCCACGAAGAAATTCAGAAACCCCAAGCACCTCTCCAGAATGGCTCTGAAGAACTACCTCCTCCTGGAATAGCCTGTCCCCAGCGCTCGCCTCCCACCCCAGAAGTGCATCCTGTCTGAAAATGAGAGTAAAATCAGGGCAGCTCAGAATCCTGCCTCCCACCTGGGGGAGATCTGAGAACCAAATGAGGCAATCCGTGGATGCAGACAAGCTATAGAAAGTACAAGGCTCTGTTCAAAACCCAGGGGGGTTTTGGTTGTTGTCTGCAAGGCGAGAGGTGCTGTACGAAAATTCTACCCCTGCTGTTTTCACTTCCTCTTCTCTCGCTTTACCCTGGGAAGGGGAAAATCCTGCAAAGATTAGCAGCTGATGTGTAAAAGTACCAAAACAACATTCTCCTAGTGGCATTTTAATAGCATCTTCTGGTAGCAGCCACGTGACTGGGTTCTGACGTTTCAGACTCAAGTCCTGAAGAACGGCTAGATCAGAACAAACCAAGGGGGTGGAAGGGCCTGCGGGTCCAATGTGCCACCATATTGCCCTGTCAGAGGGTCTCCAGCCTGGCCTTGGATGCCTCCAAATGAAGAGCAAGTGCTGTCACCGTATTAAGGCAGCCCTGCTGACACTGGCTCTGTGTTATGCTAAACGACGTGGGCCCGTTTAGCCCACGGAGGTGGTCCCATGGAGGACCATCCACCGGTCCTCGGTGGAGCCTGGTGGGATTTCTGTGGCGCGGAGAGCCCAGGGATGCCCTAACCCTGCCCAGCTGCCTCCCCTTCCCACAACAAGTTCCCAAGGGAACCAGACCAATGAACGGCAGTTCAATGGGAGTCACAGTCCCCAAGCCATACCAGCACCAATAATGTCACCAAGCTCTGGGAACAGTTCTTACATTTACTGGGATGAATAATAACACACATCATAACCTATATGGGAAAACAATCTGAAAAAGAACAGATATATGTATATGTATAACTGAATCACTTTGCTGTACACCTGAAACTAACACAGCACTGTAAGTCAGCTATACTCCAATATAAAGTAAAAATTTCAATAAATAAACAATAATAGTAACACATCTGTACTGTACATTTGCTATGGAGCCAGGCCCTGGGATGAGCCAAGCTGGGGGTGAACAATGAAGGTCAAGAGAAAAGGAAAGACACTTTCAGTGGGTTTGTGTAGTGGGGAAGCTGGGAGTGAGGAGGTGTGGCTGGATCATGGCCCCAGCATGACTTTGAGATACCAGACCTTGACACATGCAGCCTGAATGCTCCCCCTGGCCCCACCCCAGCCTCACAAATACCTACCCTGCCATCAAGATGAAGCCCACACATGCTGTCCTCTGAGAAGATTTTCCCAGCACCTCTACTTCCAGATGGAGTGAGATGCTCCCCATCTGTGTCTCCTACCAAGCATGTGGTCCCAACATGAGTCACCATGGTATTCCCAGAAGCCCACTTGTGGGGGGTATTAAAGAATATTGATTAACATTCATCTTTGTACCCCAGTGACTGTTACACAGAGTATACTGCAGAAGAAGGGCAGGTAAATGTTCCACGGAATGAATGAGTGAATGAATGAACACCAAGGGGTTATAGAGCTAGCATATGGCCAGACCTCGGGACAGGCACCCAACCTTACACCACTTTTACTCCCCACGGGGCTTCATGGCAAAGTGACCACCTCATTGGAAGGACTAGCTCAACTCAACATTTAAGAATCCCTCATTTCACAAATATTTACTGGGCTCAGATGATGTGCCAGGCTCAGTTCTGGGTGCTGGGGACACATCAGTGAACAAGACATAAAACCCTCTGCCCTCAGGAAATTCTCATTCAACAGGGAATGAGACACACTGTCCTTTGTGTCATATAAGCACTTATCCCTTCCCCTCACACCTCCTCCTTGCCCACCCAGCTCCCCCAACTTTAGCACTTTAAGGCACAAGTGATGCCCTACTTCCTTCCAAGAGAACCTGCGTTTTTCGGATGGCAACTCATGAAGCGTAACGAGAAGAGTGACATGGTGCCATCAGTAACAGATGCAGGAGAGGTGGCACTTTTGCTTCCAGGTCTCCAAATCTCACTCTGCATCCACTGGCAGTGTCTTCCGCCCTGGGGTGGAACTGGCCCTCTTAATTAAAGTGAATTAAATAGTCAGCTTTTCATAATTGGATGACACAGAAATGCTCTGATGGCCACTCTCGCCCTGGGCATCTTGCCGGCATCGGGCCTTTGGTTCATCACTGTCCTGGGCTTCCTCCTCAGGTGCATCACTTGCTTCCCTGGCTACCTGGTTTCCGGCAGAGAGTCTGTTAGACCCTGGCTCGTGCTGTTTGGCAGGCATTTGGAGAGGGGTTGCCAGCCTCTGGGATGACTGTCTGCTGAAGTGTGGATGTTGTTCCTAGGCAGCATTTCCCACTTTCCTGGGTGGCATGTCTCTCTCACTAGCACTGGAGGTGGGTGCTGAAAGACACACAAAACTCACTTGCACAGAATGAGGGGACGTGTGACCACCTTGGAGACCTGGCATGTGTGGTTTTCCTGAAGATCTAGGCATGCAGTGCCATCTCAACAAAGACTCATCCTTGAAAAAAAAAAAAAAGATATAAAATGCACGAGAAGAACCATCTATTTCAGGTCATCACATGGTGAATTGTTGCAAAATGATCAGTCCTTTTTTATAGCAGATTATCTCAACTGGGTTTTCATGATGTGGATTTGGGGAAGGTTTGAAGTGAATTGCATCCTTCCTAGATTCACTTTTCCTACGTCCTCGTTAATGTGGAGAGGCTGCCAGCTCCTAAAAGTAGCAATCATTTACATAACCGTTTTCACAGTTCTAACTGAGATTCTAATTAGTCAGATATAAATTGTACAGGTGGTTCATTCTTGGGACCCTTCAGGGCTTCTCAGAAGCAGCAGCGCCCTCCCACCCACAGTGTATCCCCACTAAAAAAAAAAAAAAGGATATGTTCTTACAAGTGTAATCCACCTGATTCTGAGAACTCTTTTGGCTCAGTTTGCTGAAGTGGAAGTATATGTAACCAACGACTATGCCCTTGGAGCTCATACCATTCCCTCCCATAAGACTACTTCTTCTCTATCAAAAAATACCTAGAAACAAATGACAATGAAAACACAACGATCCAAAACCGATGGGATGCAGAAAAAACAGTTCTAAGAGGGAAGTTCATAGCAGTTCAAGCTTACCTCCAGAAACAAGAAAAATCTCAAATAAACAGTCTAACCCTACACCTAAAACAACTAGAGAAAGAAGAACAAAGAAAACCCAAAATTAGTAGAAGGAAAGAAATCATAAAGGTCAGAGCAGAAATAAATGAAATAGAAACAAAGAAAACAATAGCAAAGATCAATAAAACTAAAAGCTGGTTTTTTGAGAAGATAAGCAAAATTGATAAACCTTTAGCCAGACTCAACAAGAAAAAAATGGAGAAGACTCAAATCAATAGAATTAGAAATGAAAAAGGAGAAGTAACAACGGACACTGCAGAAATACAAACGATCATGAGACATAACTACAAGCAACTATATGCCAATAAAATGGACAACCTGGAAGAAATGGACAAATTCTTAGAAAAGCACAATCTTCCGAGACTGAACCAGGAAGAATTAGAAAATATAAACAGACCAAACACAGGTAATGACATTGAAACTGTAATTAAAAATCTTCCAAAAAACAGAAGTCCAGGACCAGATGGCCTCACAGTAGAATTCTATCAAACATTTAGAGAAGAGTTAACACTTATCCTTCTCAAACTCTTCCAAAAAATTGCAGAGGGAGGAACACTCCCAAGTCGTTCTACCAAAGTCATTCTCCCAAAGCCACCATCACTCTGATACCAAAACCAGACAAAGATATCACAAAGAAAGAAAACTACAGGCCAATATCACTGATGAATATAGATGCAAAAATCCTTAACAAAATACTAGCAAACAGAATCCAATAACACATTAAAAGGATCATACACCATGATCAAGTGGGGTTATCCCAGGAATGCAAGGATTCTTCAATATATGCAAATCAATCAATGTGATACACCATATTAACAAACTGAAGGAGAAAAACCATATGATCATCTCAATAGATGCAGAAAAAGCTTTTGACAAAATTCAACACCCATTTATGATAAAAACCCTCCAGAAACTAGGCATAGATGGAACTTACCTCAACATAATAAAGGCCATATATGACAAACCCACAGCCAACATCATTCTCAATGGTGAAAAACTGAAACCATTTCCTCTACGATCAGGAACAAGACAAGGTTGTCCACTCTCACCACTATTATTCAACATAGTATTGGAAGTCCTAGCCACAGCAATCAGAGAAGAAAAAGAAATAAAAGAAATACAAATTGGAAAAGAAGAAGTAAAACTGTCACTGTTTGCAGATGACATGATACTATACACAGAAAATCCTAAAGACCACCAGAAAACTACTAGAACTAATCAATGAATTTGGTAAGGTTTCAGGATACAAAATCAATGCACAGAAATCTCTTGCATTCCTATACACTCACTAACAATGAAAGATCAGAAAGATAAATTAAGGAAACAATCTCATTTACCATAGCAACAAAAAGAATAAAATACCTAGGAATAAACCTACCTAAGGAGGCAAAAGACTTGTACTCAGAAAACTATAAAACACTGATGAAAGAAATCAAAGATAACAAACAGATGGGGAGATATACCATGCTCCTGGATTGGAAGAATCAATATTGTGAAAATGACTATATTACCCAAAGCAATCTACAGGTTCAATGCAATCCCTATCAAATTACCAATGGCATTTTTCACAGAACTAGAACAAGAAATTTTACAATTTGTATGGAAACACAAAAGACCCCGAATAGCCAAAGCAATATTGAGAAAGAAAAACAGAGCTTGAGGAATCGGGCTCCTGGACTTCAGACTATATTACAAAGCTACAGTAAAAAAGACATATGGTACTGGCACAAAAACAGAAATATAGATCAATGGAACAGTATGGAAAGCCCAGGGATAAACCCACGCACATATGGTCACCTTATCTTTGATAAAGAAGACAAGAATATACAATGGAGAAAAGACAGCCTCTTCATTAAGTGGTGCTGGGAAAAATGGACAGCTACATGTAAAAGAATGAAATTAGAACACACCCTAATACCATACACAAAAATAAACTCAAAATGGATTAAAGACCTAAATGTAAGGCCAGGCACTATAAAATTCTTAGAGGAAAACATAGGCAGAACACTCTATGACATAAATCACAGCAAAATCCTTTTTAACCCACCTCCTAGAGAAATGGAAATAAAAACAAACAAACAAAAAAAACAAATGGGACCTAATGAAATTTAAAAGCTTTTTCACAGCATGGAAAACCATAAACAAGATGAAAAGATGACCCTCAGAATGGGAGAAAATATTTGCAACTGACAAAGGATAAATCTCCAAAATATACAAGCAGCTCATGAAGCTCAATATCAAAAAAACAAGCAACCCAATCCAAAAATGGGCAGAACACCTAAATAGACATTTCTCCAGAGAAGACAAACAGATGGCCAACAAACCAAAACCACAATGAGGTATCACCTCACACGGGTCAGAATGGCCATCATCAAAAACTCTACAAACAATAAATGCTGGAGAGAGTGTGGAGAAAAGGGAACCCTCCTGCACTGTTGGTGGGAATGTAGATTGATACAGCCACTATGGAGAACAGTACAGAGGGTCCTAAAAAACTAAAAATAAAACTACCATATGACCCAGCAATCCCACTACTGGGCATATACCCTGAGAAAACCATAATTCAAAAAGAGACATGTACCACAATGTTCACTGCAGCTCTATTTACAATAGCCAGGACATGGAAGCAACCTAAATGTCCGTCGACAGATGATTGGATTAAAAAGATGTGGCACATATATACAATGGAATATTACTCAACCATGAAAAGGAACGAAACTGAGTTATTTGTAGTGAGAGGGATGGACCTAGAATCTGTCATACAGAGTGAAGTAAGTCAGAAAGAGAAAAACAAATACGGTATGCTAGTGCATATATATGGAATTTTAAAAAGCGGTACTGATGAACCTAGCGGCAGGGCAGGAATAGAGACGCAGACGTAGAGAACAGACTTGAGGGCACAGCGGGGAAGGGTAAGCTGGGACGAAGTGAGAGAGTGGCATGGACATATATACACTCCCAAATGTAAAATAGATAGCTAGTGGGAAGCAGCCGCATAGCACAGGGCGATCAGCTTGGTGCTTTGTGACCACCTAGAAGGATGGGATAAGGAGGGTGGGAGGGAGGGAGATGCAAGAGGGAGGGGATATGGGGATATATGTATACATGTAGCTGATTCACTTTGTTGTACAACAGAAACTAACACAACATTGGAAAGCATTTATACTCCAATAAGCATGTGGGAACAACAAAGAAAAAGAAGGTGGTGTTAGGATACAGACGGAGGGATGATCATGTGAGGACACAGCAAGAAGACATCCATCTGCAAGCCAAGGAGAGAGGTCTCTGAAGAAACGAATCCTGCTGAATCCTTGATCTCAGACTTCTAGCCTCTAGAACTATGAAAAAAATAAATATCCATCGTGTACGTGACCCAATTTGTGGTATTTTGTTTTGGCAACCGGAGCAAACTAATACACTACCCAGCCACCAAAGACCAGCCCCAAGGCCAGCCCTGCCATGAAACCTCCTGTTGCCCCCAAACTTCCCTTCCCTCTGCCTTCCCTTTGCTACTGCTTTAGTGTCACTTGGCCTTGTTTAGAATAACATTTGCTCACACTCCCCTGCTGCTGCATTGTAAGCTTCCTGAGGATGAAGTCCACGTGTCATTCATATTTTTCTATCTCACCCCTGCTGGTTCAGAAGGCCTGGGGGTTCTCAGTGAATGACCATTGAAATAACCAAAGAGCAAGGATGTCACTGGGGGTCAGACCACCCAGATATTTCCTGGTGGAGCTGCTGTGTGTGTGTGGTGTGTGTGTGTGTGTGTGTGTGTGTGTGTCTGTGTTTGGGTGGGTGTGGTTATTCTAGGAGGGCACCACCTCTTACCAGCTGTGTGATATTTTGGGGGCAGTCACAGTTCACACCCAAACCTTAAGAGTTTACAGAGCATTTTCATATGTCACCTCTCATTTGGTTGTCATAACAATCCACCACGATTGCCCATTATTTCCTCCAGTTCCCAGGTAAGGTAACCAAGCTCAACAGAGGCAGAAAAACAAAACATTTCGTTGTGAAAACTTACAATAATAGAGAGAATGTATTGAGTGCCTGGCACCGCACTAAACACTTTGTGTGGCTTGTCTCATTTAATCCTCGTGAGGAGGCTGTTAGGGAGGCATCGTTACTAGAGCTATTTTACAGGGAGGGAAACTGAGGCTCAGAGGAGTTACCTGAGATCACACACCACAGCTAAAAATGGTGGAGCTGGGACTCAGACTCAGGTTGTATAGACACAGCCCACACTTAGAACCAATACTGCCTCCTCCCAACATAAATTAATATATAAAGGGTCCTAACTGAGGGGAGCAGACAGGAATTGCTCCAAAATTCAGAGACTTGAGTTGGTCTAGAGAGTCGCCTTAAATAAGGTGAGATCCGGGACTTCCCTGGTGGCACAGTGGTTAAGAATCCACCTGCCAATGCAGAGGACACGGGTTTGAGCCCTGGTCTGGAGGATCCCACATGCCGCGGAGCAACCAAGCCTGTGTGCCACAACTACTGAGCCTGCGTTCTAGAGCCCACGAGCCACAACTACTGAAGCCAGCATGCCTGGAGCCCATGCTCTGCGGCAAGAGAGGTCACCACAACGAGGAGCCCGCACACAGCAATGAAGACACAACACAGCCAAAAATAAATAAATAAATTTTTTTTTTTTTTTTTTTAAAGGTGAGATCCGAGCTAAGGCTTTACAGACAGCTGAGTGGAGAGGATGAGGTGGGGCCCGGCTGCCTCACTTAGGCTGTTTACGCTGAGTATCACAAGTGAAATTAAACCACCCCACTCAACTGCCCACACTCCTCTGGAGCCCCCAAGATGTGCCAGCCAAGGGGCTGGGACGTGCAGGGATGTAGAGAGGATAAAGAGGAGGTCCGTGCCCATGAGGAGCTCAGTCTCCTGGGGAAGGCAGACTGTGCAGAATAATAGGACCCAAGAAGATGTGAATCAGTTACATTGTCGTGGCTTCAAGGTTCTATCCAGGGCCTTGAGGGGAAAGCCCTGGTTCAAATTCTGCCGCTAAATTTCTATGAGACTTTAGGCAAATCACAACCCATCTCATGGCTTCAACTTCTGCACTTGGAAACAGAATCACTGAATATGTATTAGAGAATGACTCCCGTAGGCTAACTTCTATTATTTATATCCAATTTCTCCTCTCTTTCTCTGTCTCTCTCTCCCTCTCTCTCTCTCTTCCTCTCTCTTTTTGTTAAAAATACGAGTTTAATGTTAAAGAAAGAGGTCAAAGCAAAGACATCATTTTAAAAGTAAACAACATACAGATAAAAGTCACCGGAGTCACTGGACACTCAAGAAAGATGTCTGTTAAACACAAGATTAATTAATCCATTCTCCCAGGCCCACCTCATAGTTCCACACAATCAAAAACTCTAACCCTGGCAATTAAACTTACAAAAGTTTAATTTATATCCCCTTTCTTGAAGAAGGGGATATAAACGGCGCCAATCGCAATTTACATCCCCCTGGGATGAAAGATGCTTTCAGAAGAGATGCTGTAAATGGATTAACCATTTCCTAGGGAAGCCAGAGAAAGAAGCTTGGGTCTACAGCAATATGTGATGCCAAGAGCAGCACCCATCTGACTCCAGCGCTAGAACTTGTGGGGGCCTCTCCTAACTTCAGCCCCTCGTGCCTGAACCTCTCCCGCCGGAATAGGCACCTCGACAGTGGCGGCATATTTCTCATTGGCTTATTTCTTGTAAGACTCAAGAGACCAGAGGGATTCTTAAGGAGTTGTCTGGGCAACATTTTCTTATTAAGGACACAAGTTGAAAAAATGGAAACATTCCCCTGGTGGGTCCAGTTGACCAACACAAAGTCTCTTTGGATTCTTCCTTTTTATTTTATTGGAGTATAGTTGATTTACAATGTTGTGTTAGCTTCAGGTGTTGTGTTAGTTTCAGGTTAGTTTCAGAATCACAGCAAAGTGATTCAGTCATACATATACATATATTCATTCTTTTTCAGATTCTTTTCCCGTATAGGTTATTACAGAATATTGAGTAGAGTTCCAGTGCTATACAGTAGGTCCTTGTTGGCTATCTATTTTATATATAGTAGTGTGTGTGTGTGTGTGTTAATCCCAAGCTCCTAATTTATCCCTCCCCCAACCCCATATTTCCCCTTTGGTAACCATAAATTTGTTTTCGAAATATGTGAGTCTGTTTATATAGTATAGCTTTGTGCCATGCAGCATTTGAAGACTCAATTTTTAACATTGTTAGCCTGTTGCTGACTTTATTGTGTTAATTCCCAGTTCAACAGCTATTTCCCTTAATTCAGGATACAACTTGCTGTGTATGACAGTTTTCTTTCACACACCATTTTTGTGGGTGTGTATATATCTGACTTGGGGAGAATCGGGGAAAGAAACACAGCTTTTTAATTTGTTTAAAAGAGACTTTCTACCTGTTACATTTTGTGCTCTTAACCAATAGCATTTTTAGTTTTACCTTGTCTGTGTTTTCCACTAGTATATCCCTGTTGATTTGTTTGTGGCCTTTATTAGCTGTCATTTTCTAACATTTTTTTTCAATAAAAGTAAAGAAGATGTGAAAGAAATCTGTTTCTGCTTTGTAAATAAGCTCATTTATATCATTTTTTTTTGATTCCACATATGAGAGATATCACATATGAGTGATATCATACGATATTTGTCTTCCTCTGAGTCTCTTTAGATTCTTGAGCCATTTAGCATCTTGGTGCATATTTGATTTCCTTCCTTTATATTATCTTTCTTACTTACTTCTTTTTTAATGACAGGAGAAAAACTATCTGCAGAGTAAAATTCTTCCATGTGAATTGAACTCTTCACCTTTTTCATCCCAGTTTTAAGAAATATCCACTACAGTAAGATGAGCCCTTCTCTGAAAGGTAAAGAAGAGAGGGGTCTCCCCCTTCCCTGGGTCCCGTCATTCTGCAATCCCGGGGCTACCTAAAGGGTAGTGGGTCCCTTCTGATTGCTCTCCAAGTTGGCTTTCTACAACTCACCTAGCGTATCAAGGGGTTGGGCTCTGTAAGGAAACCTCCCCTTCCTGAGCTGTTACAGAAGCTGAGAAGATGTGGTGAAAATGAAAGATTTCCCAGTAACTGTGCCCACAGGGTTCTGGGGACTTCACAAGCTGAAGTCTGTGCCCAGTGACTCCTGCCTGAGGGCCAAGTAGGACACGTCATCAGGGTGACAATTCATTCGGTGCATCAGAACGTGCACCCAAGTCACCTTCATCCACTCATCTGATAGACATGAGTGTGCATCTGTCTGCCCAGCACCATATTCTAATACTGGGGATACAAAAAGGAGAAGACAAATCCCCTGTCTCCAGGAACTCAAGACCTAGTGGGGGCACACGGAGGCCTCCATGCTTGCTTTCTCACCCACTACCCCCACCCCACAACCCTGATATCAGGAAGTGAGACAAGATGGGTTGAGTCAAGTTGGAAAAATTGTTGGGTTGGGCTGTTGACTACCATCTTGGCCAAGAATCCAGTGGAATCTGAGATGTTTCAAATTTGCAGCAATCGTGGTAGCTTCAGATGATCTTCCACGCAGCACTATTTGGGGGTGGGGGGTAATACTCTAGGCTCCGAGTGAGGGACAAGACTACAAAAAAGAAGATAAAACGATCACAAAGCTGGACACACTGCCTGCTCCCCTGGAGAAAAGGAAATGATACAAGTAGTAAAAGATGGAGGCAGCAGAGATCTATGTTGAGAAAGGCAGCCAAGTGGGAAAAAGTATGAACCCACGTGCCAGGTTAATGCGCTAAAGCCTGGGTCCATGGCCTGGGGATGGAAAACTTACCATCTGCCCTGTTCTGATGGCGGCGGGGTGGCGTTTATGGAAGGTAAGGGTAGAGGTTGCTTAAGTAGACTAAACTATGCAAACCCCATCCCACCTGTCTCCCCACCAAAAATAAATTGGCGCCAAGAAGCTGGGTCTCATTGAGTCTCTTTGGGTCTGATTGAGTCTGGTTGAGTCTGGTTGGGTCTGGTTGGGCATGCAGCTCAAATACCGCCCGTGACCTCTATGGACCAGTGGTCAACACATAGATGTGAGTCTAAGTCCCAGGACTGCTCCTTGCTTGGCAAAGTCTCTGATTCCCTTTAAGCTTCAGCTTCCTCATGTGCAAACTGGGGACCTGATCAGTACTTACCATGCTGTTGTTGTGAGGATTAAATGAGACAACTGTGTAAAGCACTTGAACAGTGCCCAGCAGAAGTGGAGCCTCAGTACTTGTTAACTGTTGTTATCTGCTACACGGAGTCTTTCCTGATCCTTCCAGTAAAAATGGCCTCTGCCCCACCTTGAACTCATGTCTCAGTCTGGCTTTATCTGTCATTTTCTGCCCTGGAAGGGAAGATCCCTGTTTGATTCATATCCACAGCATCTAGTCAGAACTCAAATGGTGAGAATTTAGACAATTCTCACATGAGAGGGAAGAAAAAGAAAGAACATAGAAGAATGATGTCTGTGGGCAGAGATCTGCAACTACTGCCAACTACCAAAAAAAAAAAAAAAACCAGACTGAGTTGCTGGAGCTTGGAATTCAGCTCCTGGACGTTAAAGACAGACTCGCTATGACTCAAGATGTGGCCCACGGGGATCACCTGGGAGCTTGAGAGAAATGCAGACTCTCAGCCCTACGCCAGGCCTGTGGAGTCTGAATCTGAATTTTGACTCCCAGGCATGATACACTCGAGAAGCTGGATAGACCAGAGGTTCTTAATCTTGGCTACACATTAGAATCATCTAAGGAGCTTTTAAAAATCCTGATGCCCAGGCTGTATCCCAGAATAATCAGAGTCTCATTTATTTTTGCAGCTCACCAGGCTTATTCCAACATATAGCCCGGGTTGAGAACCATTGGTTTAGACCAACCCTACAGTTTACTGGTCAAGAAACTAAGGTCGAGAGGGGTAAACTGACCTGCCCAAGGCCACACAGCAAGTAAGTAACAACGCTTGGGACTTGAGCCAAGTGCTCCAATCCCAGGGCTCTCTTCACTCTACTTCACTTCCCTACGTCAGAGTTTAGGGAATGGGGGGGAGGGGGAGGGAGCACCGGGCTTCCCCTTCTGGCTTGGCGTCTTCATGGTTGAGTCCTGAAAGAGGAGTTTCCTGGACACAGGTGGCTTATGCATGGGAATTCCCTGACGGACTATGTCTGTCTCCATCCATCCGTTTCCCAGGAGGTAGGTCCCAGGAGCCCAGGCCAGGGGGGATTCTGCTTCTAACCAGTGGCTAGTCTTAAGCTAAAACAGCTCCCAGGCTCTCACCCAGCCAGCCTGGCCCTGCCATTCCCACACACCTTGTCTTCCCAGAGACACGGAGAGCTCAGGGACTGTCCCATCACCAGGCCATACAGTTCTCAGAACTCAGGTGAGGTTTCTGAGCCCCCATGGCCTCAGCTCCAAGCTCCTCTCAGAACTGGCTGGGACAGGCCCCATTCTCAAAGTCAGCAACCGCGACGGTCTCGAAACTAGAAGGTCTAGAAGCTCCCCCTTGACTTGTTTTTGCTCTCTTGTCAGGGTTTTAAGGGGGTGTGTGTGTCTCAAACCTCTGATTGTCTCTGCTCTCTGACTTCTTCTGGTGTGTTTTTGAAGTGGCTTTTTGTTATTCTACCTCGGCTCACTCACCTTTCTCAGCAGCTGTGGAAAACACTCGGCCCCGCTCTGTTCTCCACTGAGCCCTTGGATTCCGTGTAAACAGCTCACCTACTGGCCTGCTCAGGAGGGCCTGGGCCTGTGGAGCCTTTGAGAACAGTCATGTGGCAGAAAATGCCCCCATGCTCAAGGAGGAGGATGGGGGAGACCTGACAAAGCAGAAGGAACTTTCTAGGCACACAGGTACTGATGGCCTAGGCAGATCTGGAGAGGACAAGGCTAGGGACCTCTCCTTTTACAAGCATCAGGACTGCTAGAAGAAGGGTGCCCACCTGCCAGGAACCTCTCCAGTCTCCTCTGCTGAAATCTGAGTAGATCTAGAACTGCATAGCCCAAGATGGTAGCCACTCATCATATGTGGCTAGTGTGACTAAGGAACTGAATTTTTAATTTTACTTAATTTTATTTAATTTCAGTGAAATTTAAATAACTACATGTGGCTCGTGGCCACTGTGTTAGATAGAGCAGCTCACCAGCAGCGGTTCTCACAGTTGGCTGCACAGCAGAATCACCCAGGGAGATGTAACACTTGGATGCCTGCATCCAACCCAGTGATTCTCATTTACTGGCATAGGGTGTGGACTGAGCTGCAGAGTTTGGGAAGCTCCATGGGTGACTCCAGTGTGTAGCCAAGTTTGAGAACCTCTGGCCCAAAGGACTCCCAACTGCTCTTCCAACCCCATCTCCCTATATTTTGATTTGATTTCTAGGGTTTTCAGAATTTGAGGGCCACAAATCAATGTGATACACCACATCAAAAAAAGAAAAAACAAAAACCATGTGATCACCTCAATAGATACAGAAAAAGCATTTGATATAATTCAGCATCCATTCATGATCAAAATGCTTATGAAACTGGGTATAGAAGGAACACATCTCAATATAATAAAACCTATTTATGAAAAACCCACAGCCAATATAATACTCAATGGTGAAAAGCAGAAAGCCTTCCCACTAAAATCAGGAACAAGAAAAGGATGGCCACTCTCACCACTTCTATTCAACATAGTATTGGAAACCCTAGCAACAGCAATCAGACAAGAAGAAGTAAAAAGTATCCAAATTGGTAAGGAAGAGGTAAAATTGTCATTATAATGCAGAATTTTTTTAACATCTTTATTGGACTATAATTGCTTTACAATGGTGTGTTAGTTTCTGCTTTATAACAAAGTGAATCAGCTGTACATATACATATATCCCCATATCTCCTCCCTCTTGCGTCTCCCTCCCACCCACCCTCCCTACCCCACCCCTCTAGATGGTCACAAACCACGGAGCTGATCTCCCTGTGCTATGCGGCTGTTTCCCACTAGCTATCTATTTTACATTTGGTACTGTATATATGTCCATGCCACTCTCTCACTTCATCCCAGCTTACCCTTCCCCCTCCCCATGTCCTCAAGTCCATTCTACGTCTGCATCTTTATTCCTGTCCTGCTCCTAGGTCCTTCAGAAACGTTTTTTGGGGTTTTTTTCAGATTCCATATATATGTGTTAGCATCCAGTATTTGTTTTTCTCTTTCTGACTTACTTCACTCTGTATGACAGTCTCTAGGTCCATCCACCTCACCTCACTACAAATAACTCAATTTCATTTCTTTTTATGGCTGAGTAATATTCCATTGTATATATGTGCCATATCTTCTTTATCCATTCATCTGTCAATGGACACTTAGGTTGCTTCCATGACCTGGCTATTGTAAATAGAGCTGCAGTGAACATTGTGGTACATGTCTCTTTTTGATTTATGGTTTTCTCAGGGTATATGACCAATAGTGGGATTGCTAGGTCATATGGTAGTTCTATTTTTAGTTTTTTAAGGAACCTCCATACTGTTCTCCATAGTGGCTGTATCGATTTACATTCCCACCAACAGTGCAGGAAGGTTCCCTTTTCTCCACACCCTCTCCGGGGTTTATTGTTTGTAGATTTTTTGATGATGGCCGTTCTGACCCGTGTGAGGTGATACCTCATTGTGGTTTTGATTTACATTTCTCTAATGATTAGTGATGTTGAGCATCCTTTCATATGTTTGTTGGCAATCTGTATATCTTCTTTGAAGAAATGTCTATTTAGGTCTTCTGCCCATTTTTGGATTGGCTTGTTTGTTTTTTTGATATTGAGCTGCATGAGCTGCTTGTAAATTTTGGAGATTAATCATTTGTCAGTTGCTTCATTTGCAAATATTTTCTCCCATTCTGAGGGTCATTTTTTCGTCTTGTTTATGGTTTCCTTTGCTGTGCAAAAGCTTTTAAGTTTCATTAGGTCCCATTTGTTTATTTTTGGTTTTATTTCCATTTCTCTAGGAGGTGGGTCAAAAAGGATCTTGCTGTGATTTATGTCATAGAGTGTTCTGCCTATGTTTTCCTCTAAGATTTTATAGTGTCTGGCCTTACATTTAGGTCTTTAATCCATTTTGAGTTTATTTTTGTGTATGGTGTTAGGGAGTGTTCTAATTTCATTCTTTTACATGTAGCTGTCCATTTTTCCCAGCACCACTTACTAAAGACACTGTCTTTTCTCCATTGTATATTCTTGCCTCCTTTATCAAAAATAAGGTGACCATATGGGCATGGGTTTATCTCTGGGCTTTCTATCTTGTTCCATTGATCTATATTTCTGTTTTTGTGCCAGTACCATACAGTCTTTTTTTACTGTAGCTTTGTAGTATAGTCTGAAGTCCAAGAGCCTGATTCCTCCAGCTCCATTTTTCCTTCTCAAGATTGCTTTGGCTATTGGGGGTCTTTTGTGTTTCCATACAAATTGTGAAATTTTTTGTCCTGTGAAAAATGCCATTGGTAATTTGATAGGGATTGCACTGAATGTGTAGATTGCTTTGGGTAGTAGAGTCATTTTCACAATGCTGATTCTTCCAATCCAAGAACATGGTATATCTCTCCATCTGTTTGTATCATCTTTAATTTCTTCATCAGTGTCTTATAGTTTTCTGTATACAGGTCTTTTGTCTCCTTAGGTAGGTTTATTCCTAGGTATTTTATTCTTTGTGTTGCAATGGTAAATGCAAGTGTTTCCTTAATTTCTCTTTCAGATTTTTCATCATTAGTGTATAGGAATGCAAGAGATTTCTGTGCCTTAATTTTGTATCCTGCTACTCTACCAAATTCATTGATTAGCTCTAGTAGTGTTCTGGTAGCATCTTTAGGATTCTCTGCTTATAGTATCATGTCATCTGCAAGCAGTGACAGCTTTACTTCTTCTCTTCCAATTTGGATTCCTTTTATTTCTTCTTCTCTGATTGCTGTGGCTAAAACTTCCAAAACTATGTTGAATAATAGTGGTGAGAGTGGACAACCTTGTCTTGTTCCTGATCGTGGAGGAAATGGTTTCAGTTTTTCAACATTGAGAATGATGTTGGCTGTGGGTTTGTCATATATGGCCTTTATTATGTTGAGGTAAGTTCCATCTATGCCTAGTTTCTGGAGGGTTTTTACCATAAATGGGTGTTGAATTTTGTCAAAAGCTTTTTCTGCATCTATTGAGATGATCATATGGTTTTTCTCCTTCAGTTTTTTAATATGGTGTATCACATTGATTGATTTGCATATATTGAAGAATCCTTGCATTCCTGCGATAAACCCCACTTGATCATGGTGTATGGTCCTTTTAATGTGTTGTTGGATTCTGTTTGCTAGTATTTTGTTGAGGATTTTTGCATCTATGTTCATCAGTGATATTGGCCTGTAGTTTTCTTTCTTTGTGACACCTTTGTCTGGTTTTGGTATCAGGGTGATGGTGGCCTCATAGAATGAGTTTGGGAGTATTCCTCCCTCGGCTATATTTTGGAAGAGTTTGAGAAGGATAGGTGTTAGCTCTTCTCTAAATGTTTGATAGAATTCTACTGTGAAGCTATCTGGTCTTGGGCTTTTGATTGTTGGAAGATTTTTAGTCACAGTCTCAATTTCAGTGCTTGTAATTGATCTGTTTATATTTTCTATTTCTTCCTGGTTCAGTCTTGGAAGGTTGTGTTTTTCTAAGAATTTGTCCATTTCTTCCAGGTTGTCCATTTTATTGGCATATAGTTGCTTGTAGTAATGTCTCATGATCCTTTGTATTTCTGCAGTGCCAGTTGATACGTCTCCTTTTTCATTTCTAATTCTATTTATTTGAGTCTTCTCCTTTTTTTTGTGATGAGTCTGGCTAATGGTTTATCAATTTTGTGTATCTTCTCAAAGAACCAGCTTTTAGTTATAATGCAGAAGTTGAGGACCAAGGAGTTTACTCAGAGAATCCACTCAAGTCACTGAAAACTATTTTTCCATGTTCTAAACATAATACACATTCATGGTAGAAAATTGAGAAAATTCAGAGAAATAAAAAGAAAGTTAAAATGCCCTAAAATCCCACCACTCAAATAAAGGGTTAGAACGTTTAGGTATAAATCCTCCCAGACATTTTCCCATGGATATAGCCTTCTGTTTTTTCAAAATTGGAGTCATACCGTGAGTCCTGCTTTGTAAGTATCTTTTGTCACTGTGTCTATATGATTAACAAATATTCATATATCATCAATTGTAATGGTTATGTGGTAGTTTATCATAAATATAAACTACAGTGTATTAAAATCCATATTAATTTTAGCCCCATTTTTTGCTAGTGTTTTAAAAAACAAAAAAATATAATTTAAAAAATATATATATATATAACAATAGCAATACTTGATGAAAAGCCATTCAATAACCCTTGGGAGGAGAGGAGAGGAAAGAAGAGGGATGGGAGGGGAGGGACATGAAGGAAGAAGAGAGAAAACAAAAATAATTAGGCCAAGAGGCATACAAAATTCTAAGTAATTCAAATTACTCCCCAGAAAAGTTGAACCAGTTTACACTCGTACCAACAGAGTGTGACAGTACCTATTTTTATGCATGCTGACATTGCACAGAATGCATTTGATAAGCATTATCAATTATGCTTGCCAAATTTAATGAGGTATTAAAAAAAACCACTACCCACAGGCAATAACTCATTGTTGTGAAGTTCAGCGTACATTTAATAAGCACTGGGCTTCCCTGGTGGCACAGTGGTTGAGAGTCTGCCTGCCGATGCAGGGGACACGGGTTCGTGCCCTGGTCCAGGAGGATCCCACATGCCGTGGAGCGGCTGGGCCCGTGAGCCATGGCCACTGAGCCTGCGCGTCCGGAGCCTGTGCTCCGCAACGGGAGAAGCCACAACAGTAAGAGGCCCGCATACCGAAAAAAAAAAAAAAAAAAAAAAAAAAAAAAAGCACTGACTCTGTGTGAGGTGCTGCCTGAGGTATGGGTGATAAAGATAAACGGAACCCAACCCTGCCCTCTGAGAGCTCAGGGAAGGGGGGAACTCAAGGCCTTGGCTGTAAGTCAGGGAGAACGACATGGGTGCTAAATAGAGGTACCAGAGTCACAGTGCTGAGTAGAAAAGAAAAGCCCATGATGCTTCACAGCAATGCTGGGAAGTCTGGGGGGTGGGGGAGGGTGCGTTTGAGCTGCATCCAGAAGGATGAATACGGGCACCGGCGAGCATTAGGAGGTGGTGGTTTGGCCAACACCAAAAGGCGCTAGAGACTCAGGGGACTGGAAAGCCGTCCCTTCTATCTTCCAGAGGCTCCTGCATTTATCAATCCCCTGCAGTCAGGAAGCTTGCCCTTGGATCTATCCCACAGCCTTTTTTTTTGCCACTTAACTCCCTTCTCTCTGGTTATTTGTGGTGGGAACAGGGGACAGCTCGGTCGCCTTCTCCATAAAGTCACCTTCAGAGACTTCTAGATCGACACAAATACCAAACATAGGACGGTATGTTCTTATTTGGATAACTCATTCCTTTTCTAAAAGACATTGACGTACAATGTCAGTATGTCCATTTTAGAAAAGAGTTGCAAGGAATTCCCTGGTGGTCCAGTGGTTAGGACTTGGTGCTTTCACTGCTGGGATCTGGGTTCAGTCCTTGATCAGGGAACTAAGATCTCACAAGCTGCATGATGTGGCCAAGAAATAAATTTAAAAATAAAAATAAATACATTTGAATAAATTAAAATTTTAAAAGAGCTGCAGAAGTCAAGGTCATAGGGCAAATTTAGGGAGACTTGGATTCCCCAAGCCTCAGGTCCCAAGCCCAACTTGCACACCATTAGCAGGATGGCCAGTGCCAGACTTGTATAAAGAAGGAGGCAGCCATTTCAAGCCCTGACTCTCCCACTTAGGACTTGTGGGGCAGTTTGCTTCATCTCACTGAGCCTATAAAACATGGATTGCAGGAATAGTGAAAAATTAGATTTGAAGGGTGGGAAAGCATTTTGTTAAAAGTAACAAGAATAGGGCTTCCCTGGTGGCGCAGTGGTTGGGAGTCCGCCTGCCGATGCAGGGGACACGGGTTCGTGCCCCGGTCCGGGAGGATCCCACATGCCGCGGAGCGGCTGGGCCTGTGAGCCATGGCCGCTGAGCCTGCGCGTCCGGAGCCTGTGCTCTGCAACGGGAGAGGCCACAACAGTGAGAGGCCCGCGTACCACAAAAAAAAAAAAAAAAAAAAAAAGTAACAAGAATAAGAATAAGCTGTGACTCCCATCAATGTGGGCCATGGTCAGATTAGCCAGTCTCTTACTTTCCCTCTTCATGAGTCCGTTTCCCACAAACACACACACAGAGATGCACACGCACACACACACACCCTTTAAACCAAGACTCTGACGTACATACTTGCATTTCAGTAATAAGACAAATCCCTAGAGATGGCCTTTCTTCAGAAGCTCACTGAAAATGAATTAAGGGACTTGCCCAACCGTGATTCGGAGCGTGATGTTGGAAAGGCATGACAGCCACGGGACCTTTGAGTGTCGGGTCCCCTTTTCCACCCATTGACCGACACGCCCCCTTCCCCCAGTCCTGCCCTATTACATCAGGGACAGAACTAAATTTCCCCCCTTCCCTGCCTTCATCTCCCCCATCCTGCTCTGTGACACACATCCCTGGAGAGTCCCCTACATCATCGCAGAACAAAAACAAAACAACAAAGAAAAAATACACCAAACCTTCCCCCTTGCCAGCCACCCCTCCACAATGAGTCGCCCACAAAGTAGGGGTTCGTTAACTTGGATTTCAAATACTACAAATGAAATAGCCTTTTTTTTTTTTTTCACTTCTGCTATTTACACAGAAGTGCCTGCCAGGGCACCTCGGGCGCTAAACCCACGATAATTCAAATTTATTTTTAGGTTTCTCAGCTGTAGAAGTCTGCAAAATGCCAAAATCGGCTCGTGTGATTCAGTCAAGGGAGGGGGGGTGAGCTAGGAGAACCTTTCCTGGCCAACCAACACCTTCCCCCCACCCCACCCCGTGCTTTACTGATTCCACTTGGTTTCGGCCTCACATAGACTCATAGAAGAAACCCATTATTGATCTATTTTCATAGGTATTGAAACTGAAGTTCTGGGTAGTTAAGCAACTTGGTCAAAATCAAGTACCGGGACCTGGACTTGAAAACAGAACTGACTCAGAAGCCAAAGTTCTTTGTGCTGAAACCCTCCCCCTCTGCCTTTCTTTTTCTCACTCCCACAGCAAATTCACATGTACCTTCTTTATCTGAGTGTTTGCACGCTTCCTGCTCTAGTTACCTGTGCCTTGCCCTTTTCTGCTTTGGAATGAAAAGCAGGTCCACCAGAGAAGGTTCTGGAAACTTAAGTTTTCCTTCACACCCAAAGCAGTGGCATATGCTTCACTGCAACCCGTTTAAGTGACTGACTCCTTGCCCCCTGTGAATCCTGCTGGGGAGGGGGGCAGAGGCAAGTTGCAACTCTCTAATAGCCACAAGGGAGGCTTCTGGATTTGGGCTACACAGATCTGGGTTGGAGTCGCAGCTTGGACACTTAAGGCACTTAAATGTCACTAAGCCTGCACTTCCTCATCTAGAAATTGGCAATGATGTACGTACCCACCTAGCAGCGTAGTTGAGAGACCCAAATGAGATCATGTGAGGGAAAGGGCCCAGGTCAGATTCAGGCACAGAGCTGACATCCAATAAATGTTTCCTTCTTGTCTTCCTTTCTCACTAATGCCGGAGAGGAGCACAGGGCTACGACCAGGGAGCCTGGCCTGCAGGAAGCTTTGGTAACTGTCTCTGAGGAAGCTCAAGAGATTAAGTAAACAAAAAGGTCCTACTGTTTAGCACGGAGAACCATATGCATTTCATTTATCCTATGATAAATCATAATGAAAAAGAATATTTAAAAAAGAATATATAGGACTTCCCTGGTGGTGCAGTGGTTAAGAATCTGCCTGCCAATGCAGGGGACACGGGTTCGAGCCCTGGTCTGGGAAGATCTCACGTGCTGCGGAGCAACTAAGCCCATGTGCCACAACCACTGAGCCCGCAAGCCACAACTACTGAAGCCCGTGCAGCTAGAGCCCGTGCTCCACAGCAAGAGAAGCCACCACAATGAGAAGCCCGCAAACCGCCACAAAGAATAGCCCCTGCTCACTGCAACTAGAGAAAGCCCGCGTGCAGCAACAAAGACCCAATGCAGCCAAAAATAAATAAATAAATAAAACTATTTTTTTAAAAAAAGAATGTATATATATGTATAACTGAATCACTTTGCTGTACAGCAGAAATTAACACAACATTGTAAATCAACTATACTTCAATTAAAAGAAAAAAAAAAGAGTTTTATTAAGGCCAGCCTCCAACATTTTGCAGGGGCTGGGCAAGGGTACAGTAGAGGTCTACATACCACATGCCAGATATTTATGTCATATTGTACATCAAGCCAATAAACTGGTAAGTAAAAT
Organism: Kogia breviceps; assembly: GCF_026419965.1. Taxonomy (NCBI): domain Eukaryota; kingdom Metazoa; phylum Chordata; class Mammalia; order Artiodactyla; family Physeteridae; genus Kogia; species Kogia breviceps. Next base: position 38,245,291 of record NC_081328.1, on the reverse strand, counting down.
AGATTCTATCCCATTTTGAAACTATGTTTCCATAATGTAAAATATCTTTGATGATGATCTAAAAGGCCATGTTTAAATTTAGAATTTTCAGACTCCTTGGAGAGTTTGCCACCAGCCACCAGCCTCCAGCCCCAGGCCTGCAGCTCAGTCCCTTTTCCTTCCTACTCCCCGGCCTGCCTAAACTCTGTCTACACCACCACCCCCATACACAGCCAGCTTCTGGCCAGCTCTTCTGGATCCTGGGACCTGGAAGGTGACAAAAAAGTGGGGACACAGAGCTGCTGTGGGCCCATCTTTCATCTGAGAGAAAGGAGGGCAGTCAGAAGGCTCTGTGGACAGCACTGCCTTGGTCCGAGGTGCTGTGCGCCTGTCACCCTAAGTGGGAATTCATGCAGCAAGCTGGGGCCACGACAGTTACCTCATCCTTCTTCCTGTGTTAAGCCCTAAACCTGACATTTGAAAGGAAATTGTATTTTTGATTATTTCAATCGCTTTGCAATAAACTTTGTCTTTCCCCACCCTTAGGACAGGGGCTAAGGCGGGGGAGACTCTAACAATATTGTGATATTTACATATTTATTTACATGTTATTTATTTATTTAAATATATATTTACATATAGAATCTCCTCAGCTCTATTTTTGTCCTTTGCTCCAGGGACTTCCCTGGTGGTCCAGCGGTTAAGACTTTGCCTTCCACGCAGGGGGTGCAGGTTTGATCCTTGGTGGGGGAGCTGAGATCCCACATGCCTTATAAAACAGAAGCAATATTGTAACAAATTCAGTAAAGATTTTTAAAATGGCCCACATCAAAAAAATCTTAAAAAAAAAAAAGTCTTTTCTCCAGAAAGCCAGAAAGGATAGACAGAAACCAGATCTGTAGTTGCCAGGGGCTGGGGTGGAGGAAGGGTTTGACTACAAAGGGGTATGAGAGAATTTAGGAGGGTGATGAAACTGTTATATACTGTACCTCGCTTATAGTAGTGGTTACACAACTGTATGCATTTGTAAAAATCCCTAGAACCGTACACTAAAACAGGTAGATTTTACTGTATGTAAATTATATCTCAAAAAGTTATGTAATAAAAATTCTTCGAACCACATTCTAAGAAAGGAGCAAGATTTGAAAGAGGAATGTGTTCAGGCATCTAAAATAACTTCCTTTGGTGTGAAATTTAGGGTGAGTCAGTGTAGAGGACATCTGTCACATTAGTAGCTGCCCATCTTCTTATGTGAATAGCCTTTCTTTCTGGAGGAAATTACCTTGTTATGGTCCTGCCTCCCCAGGTAGAAGTCAAAATCACAAACTCCCGGCCGTCTTGCAGCTAGGCATGGGCCTATGACCTACTCTCCACCAATCAGAAGCATTCATAGAGACTTTGATTCAGTAGCAAATACTGTTTGGACCAGGCTGCAGGGGCCTTCCATATCTGCTGATGTGGCAACAGCAGAGGCAATTGACTTTGGTGCTTTCAATGGTTGAGTTCCCGGTTACCAGCTCAAATGTGTGTAGGTCAGGGATGGGAGGGGGAAGTTCCATGCATTGTTCTCTGCTACTAGCTCTGAGACTCCTTTGGGAAAGCCCTTGATTTCTCTGAGTCTATATTTCCTCATCTGTAGAATGGGCATCACAGGGCTTATGTCGCAGAATTGTTGTGAAATTAAATAAAGTGACTCAGGGTCTGGCAGACAGTAGATGCTGAATAAGTATTAGCTCCCGTCCTCCCTGAAACAGTAGGTAAGATCCTGAAAATTGGTAACTTGCCTTAACAGCCTGGGAGCTTTCCCAGAGCTGGGACCCCAGGAGCTTTATTCAGAAGCCAAAGCTGACACTAACCTTTGAGGAGCTGGAGCAGGTAGCTGTGCAGGTAGTTAGAGATGTATGCCCATGAAGCTTCCCTCCTCTACCCAGCTCCTCTCTGGCTGTACTAAGGAGTGACCACTATTTCATGAGCTCTAGGTTGAGCCTTTTGGGGGTTAAAGCAACAAAAAATGCTTCAGCGCCCTGGTTGAGCACCAAGAATAAGCCAGGTGCTGTGTTAAGCGCCCAAGAAATAATTAAGGTGCCACTTACTTGCAATCTGAAGGGGGGAGAAAATGTATAGGTGCCTATGATACAAATTAGACTGAGGGATGTTACAGCAGTGTGAACAGCATGCTGTGGGCTTGAGGCATCAGAAATTCTTCAGGGGACTTCCCTGGTGGTGCAGTGGTTAAGAATCCGCCTGCCAATGCAGGGGACACGGGTTCGAGCCCTGGTCTGGGAAGATCCCACATGCCGCGGAGCAACTAAGCCCGTGAGCCACAACTACTGAAACCCAAGTGCCTAGAGCCCGTGTTCCACAACAAGAGTAGCCCCCACTCACCACAACTAGAGAAAGCCCACGCCCATCAATGAAAACCCAACGCAGCCTAAAGATAGAAAGGAGGGAGGGAGGGAGGGAGGGAGGGAGGGAGTGAGAGGGAAAGGGAGAGAGAGAGAGAAAGGAAGGAAGGAAGAAAGAAAGAAAGAAAGAGAAGAAAAATTCTTCAGGAGGCTAGGGCTCTTTGACCAGGGTCTTGAATGATGAGTTAGAGTCTAACAGGGGAGAAAGATCCAGAGGCATCTTAGCCTGAGAGAAAAGCATGTGGAAAAGCCCAAAAGAATGAAAGTGCATGGTACTCTTGAGGGAATTGAAAGTTGGTCCAGAATGGTGGGAACAAAAAGTGGGTACAGGTGGAGAGTCAGAGATTGAGGCCAGAGATGGCGACTGGGCCAGTTGAGAAGGGCTTTGAATGCCGTGAAGAGAGCACAAAAGGAGGATGAAGCAGACATGGTCTCCTTCCCAGACCCTCCGGGAGATGATCAATGGACTCCCCAGATGGGGATGACCAGAGAGGACATCCGGGTTCATCTGGTTCAATACCCGGATGAGGAGGCAGGAGATGAGGGGCTCCTGGAAGCTTAGCTGGCTGAGCCGAGAGCAGAACCCCACACGCTTTTCCACCACAACAGGCAGTCTCGAGCTAAACAAGCATAAAGCTGCCTGGGCCTTCTAATACCTACACTGTACAAACTCAGCTGTGAAACATGCAGGACTGGCCCGACGGCGCGCCCGGTCTTGGGGGGTGGGGAGGGGGCGCGCTGGATTTCTCACTCATCACTTGTCAGGAGACCAGACATCACTTCCCCGCCCCTGTTTTCACCGCACAGCTTATTTCAGTCCAAGTTTCTGGTCGCCCTCGCCACCTGCCAAGACAAGGATCACCACAGAAGTCAACACGGTGTTTCACTGAGAGACAAAAAGAACCACAGGGGATTCTTGGCAACTTTCAGCCACACACGGGGGCTCGGGCTTGGAGTTGTTGGGGACAGTAGGACACTGTGGCCAGCCCCACCCTCTAGGGGGCCAAAACTAGAATGGCACGAGGTTCCACTGAGGAATTCTGGAAGAATAAACTGCCCCCCTGCTTTCCCTTTCACCTGCCCCCACACCTTCCCTCAGGGAACCTGGCGACGTGAAAAACACAAAACCTATAAACCCTGCCTGTCGATGCCCAACAATGAACCATGCAGCAAAACAGGAAGCATCTTCTTGTCGTTGTGTTCTCTGTGCAGGCGCGTCCTGACAAGTGGCAGGAAACCACCACCGGGCCGTAGCAGCAGGTGTCAGGGTGACCTGAGGCTTCCCGCCAGCCTCCTTCCCTTTTCTTCCTCCTGGAGAGTGACCTCTTTCCTCCCTGCAGCTGGGTAACCCCTCACCTCTCACCTGCTGGTCCTTTCCCTCTTGGTGGCCTGAGGTCTGATCATGACTTTCAAAGGCCCTCAACCCTAAAAAGATTATTGTCTCTCTCCAAATATAATTCCTGAGACCGGCCGGCCAACCAACACAAAATGTATACATAGGCTGAAATTAAAAGAACTTCTCTTTTAGATTTTGCTGATTACAAACTTCTAGGTGAGGGCAAAGCAAAAACTCTCTCAAATATGGGGGTGCCCCTTGTCTGGCTCTGGGGCTCTAAATCTATCCTAAATCTGCCTGTTGGGTTACCCAGCACTGGTGGAGACTCACATTCCTTGGCTTCACATGGGGACGGACTGTTTCCAAGTGAAATAAAACAGGGATGAGGGCAGGAGTATAAGAGGTATGATCTCAGACTTTGCGCATTGAATTACAAGCCCAGAGGGACGGAAACTGTAGGACACTCCGGGTTGGACCAAGAAATTGGTACTTGGACCAAGGGCTCCGTTTGCACCATAGGCTGTGTCAGTGGACTCTGGGTCTGCTTCTTTCTCTTGGGTGTCTCGAGATTAGACCTCCTATAGGAGGTCTCTGTTCTTCCTTGCCCTGTTCAAGACTTACCCTGTTCTTTCTTATGATAACAGCGGGGCTGAGGTGATGGCAGGCTAAGTTTTTCTTTATCCTCAAGGTCACCAGGTCATCAGTGGATGGATGGCGTGAATGACTATAAAAGTTTCTTCCAGGGGCTTCCCTGGTGGCGCAGTGGTTGAGAGTCCGCCTGCCGATGCAGGGGACACGCGTTCGTGCCCCGGTCCGGGAAGATCCCACGTGACGCGGAGCGGCTGGGCCCGTGAGCCATGGCCGCTGAGCCTGCGCGTCCGGAGCCTGTGCTCTGCAACGGGAGAGGCCACAGCAGTGAGAGGCCCGTGTAACGGAAAAAAAAAAGAAAAGTTTCTTCCAGGTCCCGTTCCCTGCTCCTTCTCAGAAACCTTTGCTCATGGGCAGGACTTCCCCAAAGGCAGTGTGTACATTCTCAGTGAACAGGGCAGTGGGCAGGAAGCCTGGTCTGAGAACATTTTTTCCAGGAGTGGCCCGAGCCCTTTATGTCATGCCTCATGTTAGCCTGTCATGGTGGCAAAAGCCCCTTAGCCTGGAGTCAAAGATCAAGACACTTCTCTTTGAAGTCTCAGTTTCCTCTGTCAGAAAACTGAAACCTACCAAACTGAGAAACCCTGAGAGTTGAATGTCATAAGATATAAGAAAGTGCTTGGAAACATGAAAGCCCCACACAGATGTGGAGACATTGTCTTCCATTAATTGACACATTCTTTGGTCATTAACTGACCATGGTTTATTGGGTCTTCAAAGTCCTAGCACTTGACCCACTACCCGGCAGAGTAGATACTCAGTAAACGGATACTGGCTGAATGGATGGACCAGTGAGTGGACAGATGGACAAATGGACAGGTATAGTAGTGGGGAATAGTCAATTATGGGAAAAACATTGCACACCATCTGTCTCACATGTGACAACAGCAGGCAGAGATTCACTCCAAAGACACAGCCAAAGCAAAACGTATCTCGTGTGCCAAACACAAACAGACCACTGCACAAGTCACAAAGGTCAGAAACCTGGCCCACGGGCGGCATCTCCCCTGTAAGGAGGCCAAGTTAAGCAGTGCGGCTCTCCCCATTCCTGAACTCCCAAATTGAACGATTCTGAAAAAGTGAGCATCATGTTCAAAGTGTGCCAGGCAAGACTTCTGGCCTTGGCACTTGCCACTGACCTCTCACCGTTACTTTCCTCCCTCTGTCTGAGTCACCCCTGCTCCTCTCAGATGCCACCTTTTCCATAGCCTTCCGGACTCCCTTCTATGTGCTCCCATGGCATGTTGGCCTTGCCCCTCCCCACCCCACCCCACCCCTGTGCGTTAGCTCTTATTAGATTGTACTACAATTTTGTCTTCTGTTATTTTTTAAATATTATGAAATATTGAATTCATAAAGGTATAAAGAACAATACAGGGCTTCCCTGGTGGCGCAGTGGTTGAGAGTCCGCCTGCCGATGCGGGGGACGTGGGTTTGTGCCCCGGTCCAGGAGGATACCACATGCCGCGGAGGGGCTGGGCCCGTGAGCCATGGCCGCTGGGCCTGCACGTCCCGAGCCTGTGCTCCGTGAAGGGAGAGGCCACAACAGTGAGAGGCCCGCGTACCGCAAAAAAAAAAAAAAAAAAAAACCAGAAGGAAATTTGAGGAATTCACAAATATGTGGAAATTAAACAAAACACTCCTAAATAACCAATGGGTCAAAGAATAATTTACAAGGGAAGTTGGAAAATACTTTGAGATGAATGAAAATGAAAACACAGCATATAAAAACCTATGGGATGAAGCTGAAGCAGTGCTTAGAGAGAAATTTACAGCTATAAATGCCTATACTAGAAAAAAGAAGAAAGATCTCAAGTAAAGAACCTAACGTTTTACCTTAAGAAATCAGAACAAAAGGAGAAAACTAAACCTAAATCAAGTAGAAGGAAGGAAATAACAAAGAGTAGAATGGAAATAAGTGAAATAGAGAATAGGAAAAAAATAGAGAAAATCAGTAAAACCAGAAGTTGGTACATTAAAAAGATCTGCAAAATTGACAAACCTTCAACCAGAGTTACCCTGATACCAAAACCACAATAATCACAAGAAAATAAAACTATAGCCCAATATCCACATTAAATATAGATTCAAAAATCCTCGCCAAATCCAGCAACGTATAGAAAAAGATTATACACCATGACCAAGTGATTTATCCCAGGAATTTAAGGTTGGTTCAACATACAAAAATCAATCTCTGTTATACACCATATTTATTAGAATAAGGACAAAAAATAATCTATTCAATGGACATAGAAAAGGCATTTAACAAAATCCAACAAACTAGGAATAGAAGGGAATATGCACGATACTCAAAATGAATCAAAGCTAAATGTCAGAGATAAAACTCTTAGAAGAAAACATAAGAATAAATCTTCATGAACATGAATTAGGCAATGGTTAAATATGACACAAAAAAGCACAAGTGACAAAAGAAAAAAATTTGACCTCAAAATTTTAAAGTTTTGTGCTTCAAAGGTCACCATCAATAAAGTGAAGGTAATCCATAAAATTGGAGAAAATATTTACAAGTCATATATCTGATAAAGGACTTGTATCCAGAATATATAAAAAACTCTTACAACTCAACAATTTAAAAAAAACCAATTTAAAAATGGGCAAAGGATTTAAATAGACATTTCTCCAAAGAAAATTTATACATGGTCAATAAGCACATGAAAACGTACTCTTTATCATTAGTCATTAGGATAATGCAAATTAAAACCACTTAACACCCACTAGGATGGCTAGAATCAAAAGGAAAAAAAAAAACAGACAATAACAAATTTTGTTGAGGATGTGGAAACTTCATACATTGCTGATGGGAATGTAAAATGGTGACGCCATTTTGGGAAAAGTTTGACAGTTCCTCAAGATGTTAAACATGTAGTTACCATATGAACTGGCAATTTTCTCCTAGGCATGTATTCTAGAGAAAAAGAAGCAAATGTCCACACAAAAACTTGTATATGAATGTTCCTATCAGCATTATTCATCATAGCCAAAAAGTGGAAACAACCCAAATATCTAACTGATGATGGATAAACAAAAGGAGTTTTGTTTGTATGGATATCATACAATGGGATGTATGGATATCATACGATGGGATGTATGGATATCATACAATGGAATGTATGGATATCATACAATGGAACATTACTGGACCATAAAAAGGAATGAAATATTGATATATACTACAACCTGGAAGAACCTTGAAAACATTATGCTAAGTGAAAGAAGTCAGACACAAAGGCCACATATAGTATAATTCTATTTATGTGAAGTGTCCAGAATAGGCAAATCTATAAAGACAGAAAGTAGATTTGTTGTTACCAGGGGCTGCGGTGGGGTTGGAGGGGATATGGGGAGTCGTGCTAACGAAGAGGAGAGGGTTACAGGGGGGAGTGATTTAAAATGTTCTAGGGGCTTCCCTGGTGGTCCAGTGGGTAAGACTCCACACTCCCAATGCAGGGGGCCTGGGTTCGATCCCAGGTTGGGGAACTAGATCCCGCATGCCACAACAAAGATCCCACGTGTTGCAGCTAAGACCCAGTGCAGCCTAAATAAATAAATAAATATTTTTTTTTAAACTTAAAAAAAAATAATTAAATAAAATGTTCTAAAATTGGTTTTGGTGACAGCTGCACAACTCTGTGAATATACAACAACATCCCCAAAAAACTGACTGGTACACCTTAAAAGGTTGAGTTTATTTGTGAATTAAAACTCAATAAAGTTGTCATTAAAAATGGAAAGGAAAAACAAACTTATGGTTACCAAAAGGGAAAGGTGGAGGCAGGGGGAGGGATAAACTAGGAGTTTGGGATTAACATATACATACTACTATATACAAAATAGATAGTCAACAAGGACCTACTGTATAGCACAGGGAACTCAACTCAGTCTTCGATAATAACCTATCTGGGAAAAGAATCTGAAAAAGAACGGATGCATGTATATGTATAACTGAATCATCTGCTGTACACCTGAAACTAACACAACATTGTAAAGCAACTATACTCCTATATAAAATGAAAACTAAATTTAAAAAAAAAGAAAACAAAATTTAAAAAAAAAAAAAGGAAGAGAAGAGGTGAGGGAAGAGAAAAGAAAGAAGGAGAAAAGAAACATCCTGGTACATCCCTCCCCTTCTACCTTCAATCATCTGTCAGTGCCTCCCATTGACCAAACCTACCCAGAGGGCAAAGTAGTTTGGGAAATGTAGTCCCTTGTGACACTGAGCAGGGCAAAGGAAGGATGGGGGTACATCTCTCACTTATCTCTGATTCCCTGGCACATGGTACTAGGCTATAAACATTTGTCGAATCAATAAATGGTCCCTGTTCCCCTGCCTTGGGCTGGGCCCCTAGTCTGCACAAGGGGCTTTTTGAATGTAAATGACCCGATGATTCATGATCCTATGGCCGGTGAGTGGGCTGTGGTCCCAGGAGGCACCTGAGTCCAGACCCTTAGTGGAGCCAGATTGGAGGGAGGAGCAGGGGTGGGAGGGGCAGGGAAGGGGGTGGTTCCTCTCAGAGCTTAAAAGGGGCTCGTACCACTTCCTCCCCAGACAGAGGCCGGGCACGATCTTCCTGTGTGGTTTCAGCCACCGAGAGTATCATGGACCTGGGTGAGTGAGCCTCCGCCGTGTGAGAGAGAGCAGTACCAGCGTCACTTGGACACCCAGACTGACTTTGCGGGATGGGGGTGGAGGATGGGGGAGGAGGATGGGGGTGAAGGATGAGGATGGAGGATGGGGGTGGAGGATGGGGGTGAAGGATGAGGATGGAGGATGGGGGTGGAGGATGAGGATGGAGGATGGAGGTGGAGGATGAGGGTGGAGGATGGGGGTGGAGGATGGGGGTGGAGGATGGGGGTGGAGGATGGGAGTGAAGGATGGGGGTGGAGGATAAGGATGGAGGATGGGGGTGAAGGATGAGGATGGAGGATGGGGGTGGAGGATGAGGATGGAGGATGGGGGTGGAGGATGGGGGTGGAAGGCCTAGGGGAGCCTCCCAGAGAAATGAGGTGACATTGCTGGGAGTCAGTAGCTGCTCCCAGAGAATGCCACCCTGCTCTCCCAGGCACGGACAGTGCACCTTTCAGACCTGGGGAAGGGGCTAACCATTGATTCCAGGAAAGATAAGGGGGGGGTCCCATCTTTCAAGAACAGTAGCGACTGCAGAAGGCGGCAGGGCTGGGGTTGGTGAAAATCTAGACAGCGCCTGTTCTGTCTCAGCCTGGGGTGATGGGGGAGGTTCTCAGGGACCTCTTTCATCAGGGAAAATTCTCCTTGGAGGGCTCTGGACCCTCCACTCGCCCTCCGATTCCCACCTTTCTCCCAGGCTAAACAGGGAGGAGAATGTCTGCTCTTTTAAGTTTATAACAAGGAGCAGGTTAACGGTGAGAGCATTGTGTAAATGACACTACACACAATGCAATGCAAGCTGTGCTTATTGTCTCTTTGCTGCACATCCCACGGGCAAGCTGTTGCCTCCTGCTGGTTCAGTGTTGGGTGGGCAACACTTAATGAAACCACAAGGAGCCTTCATCTGGGAGAAGTCACAGCCAGGGCCTCCAGCACGGCCCCCAGCCTCACTTCATCACTTTTTCTACCCAGGAAGATGATTCATCCCTTTCAAAAGTCCATCCTCTGGTCTAGAGAGGCCTTACCCAGAGGGAGTCCAAGGGAAGCCCCGAGGAGGTTCTGGGGGTGTTTATCTAGCGCCAGACACCCCATTTAGAAATCTCAGCTGAGGCGTCAGACCCAGCTGAGGCTACGAAGGCCGGGTACCTGGACTGCTTGTTCTCACCAGCAAACAAAGCACCACGGCAGCCTCAAAGCCGCAAGGGGTTGGCTTTAAAAAGTGAAGGTTCCCGTTCACCCTCTGCTGTCCTCACAACCCGACCCACCACACCACAGCCGCTTGCCTTCATGTCTGCTTTTTCCACCCACCCGGAACTGTTTGCTGGTGGACCCAGCAGACAGCTGTTAAAGGGCTAAAGTGGCCGTCCCACACACCGACTGAGAACTCCTGGAAGCCAGGGTCTGATTCTTGCACCTCTGATTCCCAGGTGCTTTGCGGGTATGAGCAGAAGATGCTTGTGGAATGAATGAGTGAATGAATGAATGGCATCAATAACTCTGATTTTAGTTTTTAAAAATCTCTTCCAACTTCCTCTCCTCCCAGCAGCCTGCCGTCTAATCCCACTCCCCAGACAACCAGCCCCACTAACCACAGTCCCAGAATCCAGCCGTCATCCCCTGGAGACCCCAATCCTGCCTCTCGGTTTGACTTCTGTGAAGGAAACCAAGCAGGTCCCTGTGGTGCGCTGGTAAAGCCTAGAGAACCGGCTCCCCCGAAAAGACTCTGATATGTAGTGCTTGCCAATTTCTATAGTGTAAATTCTTCCACCATAGCTGCCTTCAAGCCGTCAGCCGATTTCAAGTCATGAAATGACTGAGCACAGAGTCGGAGAGAGATGTACACCACGGGCTCAATGAGCCCATGAGAGCAGCCCCAGCACAGCACGGGGCAGGGGTGTCTCCTCCCAGGACTAGGTTTGGGGGTGCTAGACTCACAGGTGTCAATGCAGGGAGGGAGGTCCCTTTAATGCAGGAAACCTCTGGTGCAGGAAAAGGGATGTTCTTACTGCTTCACTCAATCCAAGAAAGCCCCAATGGCTGGCCAAGCCCTAAATACTGGTAGGAGGGGACACCACTGAGACATTTTGCTCAGATCAGACTCCGGGGCCGTTGGTAGGATGGGTGGGCCACGAAGGATCTGTTTCTCTCTCTCTTTGTCAGCCCAGCAGGGAGCCCAAGGTGGGTGAGGGGCAAAGTTTCCATTACACAAAATGAAATCGCCGAACCCGGGCTGAGTTGGCCTTTTTCATGATTTGAATGAGCAGCCCCAAGACACCGTCCCCATCTTCAAGAAATGGGGCCTAAGACTTTGGTTAGAATTTTCCAAAGCAGAGAAGAGAAAAATGAGCTGTTAAGATACTCATCTCTCACAGCTCGGCCAGAGATGGGGGCAGATGGGGATGCTAAAGAAAGTCAGGGCCAATCCCTCCTGGCCTTTGGGGAGCCTGGCTGAGGAGGAGGGGAACCCTGCAGCCTGGGGGAGCTGTTGGGAAATCTCTCCTCTTTGCTTGGTGCTTTCAGTCAACTGCCATTGATGGAGGAATTCAGGCAGGACCGATTCTGGTGGGGGAGAGACACATATGTCAATAAGCCACTGCAAGAGAGGGAGAGAGAGTGCTAATGGGCTAAGAGCAGTGTGATTGTGATATCTAAAGAAATGAACAATGAATGTGAGTCAGGGGAGCATTTAAGTTGGGTTTTGAAGGACGTGTAGGAGTTATCAAACCAGAAAACAAGGAGCAAGGGGCCCAGGATGTGGCAGGGATAGCAAACTCAATGGCTCAATTGTAAATGAGGGAATGGGAGTAGATGTAGTGGAGGGCAGTGAAGTGATTCAGAGGGTACAAGCCCCACCTAAAGGTATCCAAATCCAATTTTTTGCAAACTCCATGTAGCCAAACAGAATATCCTGGGGACTCAGCCTGCAGGCTCCCAGCTGGTCAGCTCTGACAAAAGCTAATAGGGACAAGAAAGAAGCAAGTTGAGGAGGGTGTAAAGAACCTGGCCGTGGGCTTCCCTGGTGGCGCAGTGGTTGAGAGTCCGCCTGCCGATGCAGGGGACGCGGGTGCGTGCCCCGGTCTGGGAAGATCCCACATGCCGTGGAGCGTCTGGGCCCGTGAGCCATGGCCACTCAGCCTGCGCGTCCGGGGCCTGTGCTCCGCAATGGGAGAGGCCACGACAGTGAGAGGCCCACGTAGCTCAAAAAAAAAAAAAAAAAAGAACCTGGCCGTGCCAAGGAGGAAGGGAGAAAGGGAGTCAGGAGGGACAGGCAAGGGCCAATCCTTAAGATTCCATGTGGCACTGCTAAAAATTTGGGTTTTTTGCTGAAAGCAATGGGGAGCCAGTGAAGATTTTTTTTCTTTTTCAATTATGTGAGTTACATAACGTGATTTGTGTTTCAGAGGAGCTCCGTGGCAGCAAAGTCTTATGTTGGGGTAGAAGGGGGGCCAGATCTGAGATGTTAGGTAATGGAAGCAGCAGAACTGGGTGGCCAATCCTCACTCTCCTCCAATGGGATGGAGGAGAGTGAGGATTCCCTTTATGCTCCACAGAGGTCCCTATACACAGCAGCCTCAACAGAAATGAAGTAATGAGAGCTCATTCAGAAATCTCAGCTCCATCTCTTAGCAGCTGTGTGACCTCAGACAAGTGACCTAATGTCTCTGAGCCCCTATTTTCTGGAATATGGAATGAGACTCACAAGGGGTAACTCACAGGATGTTAGGAGGGAGAGGAACATAAAACCTGAGAGGCAGCATGGAAGAGCATTTAGGAGTGTGGTTTCTGAAATTAGATGGATTCAAAGCCCAGCTCCACTACCAGATGCTTGTGTGACTCTGGGAAAGTTACTAATCTCTAGTTTCTCTCACTGGCAGCTAAGGTTGGAGTTCTAGGGAATTTCCTTTTCGTTGTGATCATTACTAGAAACTCAAGAACTCAGAAAATACCCAACACATAAGTCAACCACTCCTCCGTCCCTGAGATTCCCAACTTCTCTGGTCCCACTCAAGCTGCCACCCAAGGCGAGTTACTTTATGACTTTGTAACAGACAGAAGTAAATTGAGTCAAGGTTGTTGACCACGCGGCCTCTGCCACACGCCTGAGTTCCCCTAAGTTCCTGTCTGGTCACCTTTCTTGAAAACGACCTATTCTGGTCCTAGAAGATCCCTGCTCGACGACCCTCTCCAACACACCCGGAAGGAAACCTCACCTACACACACCCTCCAACCCCCACTCCTTACCCCTCCCCCAGCCAATGGCAAAAGGACTGAGACGGGGCCAGGAAAGGGGGTTGATGGAGTGAACTAGAAACACAACTCCTCGTATTTCACCGTTGTGACATCAAAACCTTGAGGTTTCTCAGTTCCACTGACAGTCAGAGCGGGCTTTCTCTAGAGTAACCGAAAGACGTGTATGTGTTTAAAGAAACCTCGAGCGCTTCACATCAAGATGAGTCAATGGAGGATGGGCAGCTCACTGGACCATGAAAAGAGTGTGCTTAAGGGTAGAGATGTGGACTCAAGCTCAGGGGCTCACGGGTTAATTTGGCAAGGAAGGGGGATGAGAGAGGGGAGCCGTGATGTTGTACAGAGATCCGTTCCCACCCAGGACTGCAAATACTCGGGTGCAAGCTGGGGACGATGGGACGGTGGATGCCTGTCCCCAGAAATAGAAGACACAACTAGAAAGGCAGGTTCAAGTAGACAGTGGAGGGCTTAACTGCCACGCTCAGCATCAGGGCGTCATCCTTAGGGCTGGGTAGAGAGGTCCTTGGGGCTGGGTAGAGAGGTCCTAATTTAGGAAGAGGGCAGAGTGGGGGTCGGCATCAGAGCTACGCTTTAGGAAGATGCAGCTAGCAGTAGCGTTCAGTATAACTTGGGAGAAATGCCTGTTTATTTACGTGGCTCGATGCCCTTCTTCCTTCCCCTAAGTCTCCCCCAAGCCCAGAATCCCTGCCCTAGGCACGCTCCCTGGAGCACAATGGCAATTTGGGTGTCGTGCCATAAAATTTCCAGCAGGTGGCGCTGTGGCCAAGCACACAGACTCGCTGGGCCTGTGCTGTTGTTGCCTCTAGGAAGCAGAATCCCGTGTTTGCTGGAGGGAGGCCCCCAGCCTCCAGAAGGTGCTAGAAGCAGGGTCCCAAGCATTTGTCTACTGACCCTCCTGAGACTGGAGGTGCGGTGGACCAACAAGTCCTGCCTTGTACTCATTCCTGGCATCACAGTTACTGACTCTCTCCTGGGGTCTAGTCCAGTGAGGGGAAGGAGGGCTACAAAGGTGAAGAGGGCACAGCTCCCAGACGGTTAAGTGAGATACGACTTCTATATAAATCACCCTGTGAACTGTGACCCCCCCCTCCTCAGCCTTTGGAGAAAATAAGTTCCAGGTCCAGCCCTCGGCTCAGCCACAAAGCAGGACTGAGCAGCCATGGCTCACATCAGGCCTTGTGAGAATCTGGGGCCTCAGCCTGCCATTCAGCTTTGAGGGGTGGTCTGGGCCAGGATGGACTTTCCAATTGCAGAAGAGGCCCTGAAGAGCCAAGAAGAGGGGAGGTGCTGCCCTGCATTCCGATCCCTCTCCTTTCTGGGACCCCTTATGGAGGGGAGGAGGAAGAGGAGGTGAGGACAGGGAGGCTGGGCAGCTGGCCAGGTGCTTCAAGGCACAGTCTGGTTCTCATTTTCTCAAACATGGTGTCTAGAGAACGTGATGGAAGCCCCCCCGGCTCTGTGGCTTTTTGTCATAACAAAGAGCCATCCCTGCCAAGCAATAACTGTCTCACCTTGTCTCCTGCAGGGAAGCCAATGAAGAGCGTGCTGGTGGTGGCCCTCCTCGTCATTTTCCAGGTAGGTGTCCCATCAAGGAAAGCTCCGTTCCCTCTCCCATACGCCCCTCCCCAAGCCTGGTCCTTCTGAAGCCCAAGCCCCGGGTTCTGGTGGAGAAGCTGGGCATCTGCCGGAAAGTATTAGACCCAGACATAAATTTGTCATTCATTAAGCTGATGGCCACCCACCCCTCCATCTGCTGAGTGACCCTAGAAAGCCACGGATGTTCTCCAACATTCCTTTACTCCATTTCAATTAAAACATGGGAGAAAGCAAGTTCCCCACCCCACCTTCCCCACCGCACTTCCAATATCCCCATCCGGGAGACAGGTGGACTCCTGAGTTCTTGGAGAGAGTTCTTTGCTTTGTAAAAAGCAAAGGCTGTGAGGTTACTGGGTTTGGCACACATGTGGCCACACCCACACATGTAAATCTTCATATGTGAACTGAGAAAAGAACCCGTGGCCTGGCGGCTGGTAACTATCCTATCACCCCAAACCTGTCTCCCTCCCCCACCCTCCAGCCAAAGGCTCCCCTCGAAGCCCCAGTTCCCTTCTGTGAAATAAAGAGACTGGCCTGAGCCTCACTGGTGGGAAGGATGGGAGCACATCCTTCCGAGGGGCCCAGAACTCTGTAGGAGCAAAGATCTCCAGTTTACAGGTTTCAGCATCTCAATCCCAGCTGTGGAGACAGAAAATCTGCCCCAATCAAGTGCCAGAGTTAGAAGAAACTAACTCGTGAAGTCGACTCTCCCCCATTTGCTGGGGTTGGGAGCTCTCTTGCAGGGGGAAGGGGGGGGGGGGCGCTGAGGTAGGAGCTGGAGAGGCAGCGCTTCAGAATTTGGCTCTTCCCCAGGTCTGGAGGCCAAAGGGGCAGCTTTCCAGGAGCTCCGGCCAGAGGCAGGCCCCAAGTTGGGCACTGTTCCCAAAACCCCATCCCAGAGGCCCCCCTGGAGCTTGGGCTGTAGCCCACAGCTTGGCGCCCTTCCCCAGCACCACTCCCTCCTCTCTCTCTCCCCTGTTTCCAGGACTCCGGAGGGTCTGGAAGGTTGGGGAGGGGATAAGGGACAGCTGGGCTCATCCTTCTCTTTACTTGAGGGGATGGGGTTGGCTCAGATGGGGCAGGATGTGGTGGGGCTTTGGGCTGCAGAGACACATCAAGCCTGGTGGCCCCGGTACAGGGGGCGGATACTAAGCAGGGAAAGAGAAGGCAGAACGGGGTGGTGGGAAGCACAGCTCACAGAGGCTGGGTATATACTGCCCTCCAAGGCCCAGAGCCCCCTTATGTCCAGGAACCCTGGACCTGAGGCCTTGGGTATTATCCTGGGCGGCCAAGGGCAGTCAGCCTCTTCCAGGCCTCCCAGGCTGCAATCGTGCCCAGAAGAGAAAAAAGTGGTTGCCACTGACTTTTCTTCTCGAGATAGCAATGCCCAAAGAAAAGCTCCTGGACATGATTTGGTCCTCACCCTGTCGCCAAGCAGAATAGTGATGAATCTAGAATTTGGAAGTGAGAAAGAGACAGGATACAGGGAAGTCAGGAGTCTGGGTTCCCCTTCTGGCTGAACAACCTTGAACAACCACATCGCTTCTCCGAGAGCCCCCTTTTCCTCATCTCTACACTCCCTCCAGTTCCCCAATTTGCACGAAAATCCATCATGTCGTGCTGCCCGGGGCCCCATTCCCAGAGGAGGGACCAGGAGCTTCCTGAGGCAGCCTTCCAGCCCAGCTCCCAGCCCTGCACAGCTTAGCCAGCCCGAGTGCCCTCCTTCATTGATAAAATCACAGCGGGCTGCCTGAACCTTCACCCTGCCCCGCAGATAGGCTAAAAAAAAAATCCCTGAGCAGCTGAGCCCTGCTGACTGGGATCTGCCAGAAGATACAGCAAGGAAGAAAGAGGAGAGAGGTGGGGGGAGAGGGTTCGAGGATGGAGGGAGGGTGGAGACAGGGCTGTGCTTCCTTCCTGGGCCCGAGAGGACTCAGTCACAGCTGAGGCCGTGGCCCCGCCATCCACTTGGGCCTGCATCACCTGAGTTTCTGCCTCATGCTGGGTGCTGTGCCCTGCCCCGGGCCGCAGGGATCCATAAGTCCTCGAGTCACTCACCACCCATGATCACGGAAGCTTGCCCCAAACCAGGGCTTTCTGGCCTCTTAATGGAGCTTTGCCTTCCTCTCTTCTCACTCTGGGCCCTCCTCAACCTTAGCCCAAGTGGATTTTCCCTCAAAAACTGGGGTATTTTTGTAGGCCCCCTCCCCTGGAAAGTTCTTTCTACCAGGTTCCAAAGGAGGCTCAAAAAGAAAGACACACGATCCCACTTTCCTGGAGTTTCCAACGGGCAAAATAAAACCTCCACGGAGGCAAAATGATGCCAGCATCGAGTTAGGACCCTCCCAGCAACCACACGGAGGAGATAGTATTCATCTCCATTTCACAGATGAGAAAACTGAGTCTTAGGGAGAACGAAGTGTATTTAACAAGCCCAAGCCTCATTTGGCCCCAAAGCCCAGACTATTTCTAGTCCGCCGTTAACACCTGTAAGGTCAAGTCTCTCAGAAGAGTTAGCAAAATCAGACACTTGCTCCTTATTAGAAAGGCAGAATCCCAGGCTCCACCCCAGCATACTAAATCATCTGAACAAGATCCCCGAGTTCACGTGCGTGTTAAAATATGAGAAGCACTGATTTCAAATGAAAGAGTCACCTGGAGAGTTTAGAAAAACAGATTCCTAGGCCCCAGCCCCTGAGATTCTGGTTCAGTGGGTCTCAGACGGGGTCCGAGAATTTGCAGGTGATGCTAACTGCACCTTGACCCCACTGCTCTGGCCAATCCCACAGCGGTGAGATTTAGACCCACTCAGCTAAGCTGGACTGTGTTCCTTCCCCACAGGTATGCCTGTGCCAGGATGAGGTCACGGACGATTACATGGGAGACAACACCACTGTGGACTACACGCTGTACGAGTCCGTGTGCTTCAAGAAGGACGTGCGGAGCTTTAAAGCCTGGTTCCTCCCGGTCATGTACTCCATCATTTGCTTCACGGGCCTGCTGGGCAACGGGCTGGTCATGTTGACCTACATCTATTTCAAGAGGCTCAAGACCATGACCGATACCTACCTGCTCAACCTGGCCATGGCGGACATCCTCTTCCTCCTGACCCTTCCCTTCTGGGCGTACAGCGCGGCCAGGTCCTGGGTCTTCGGGGTCCACGTTTGCAAGCTCATCTTTGGCATCTACAAGATAAGCTTCTTCAGCGGCATGCTTCTGCTTCTGTGTATCAGCATCGACCGCTATGTCGCCATCGTCCAGGCCGTCTCGGCCCACCGCCACCGTGCCCGCGTCCTTCTCATCAGCAAGCTCTCCTGCGTGGGCATCTGGCTGCTGGCCGTGGTGCTTGCCACCCCAGAGCTGCTGTACAGCGGCATCCAGAAGAGCAGCAGTGAGCAAGCGCTGCGGTGCTCCCTCGTCACCGAGCACGTGGAGGCCCTGATCACCGTCCAGGTGGCCCAGATGGTGGTAGGCTTTCTGATCCCCCTGGTGGCCATGAGCTTCTGCTACCTCCTCATCGTCCGCACCCTGCTCCAGGCACGCAACTTTGAGCGCAACAAGGCCATCAAGGTGATCATTGCCGTGGTCGTGGTCTTCGTAGCCTTCCAGCTGCCCTACAACGGGGTGGTCCTGGCCCAGACGGTGGCCAACTTCAACATCACCAGCGGCACCAGCTGCAAACTCAGCAAGCAGCTCAACATCGCCTACGACGTCACCTACAGCCTGGCCTGCATCCGCTGCTGCGTCAACCCTTTCTTGTACGCCTTCATCGGCGTCAAGTTCCGCAGCGACCTCTTCAAGCTCTTCAAGGACCTAGGCTGCCTCAGCCAGGAGCAGCTCCGGCAGTGGTCTGCCTGCCGGCACGCCCGGCGGTCCTCCATGAGCGTGGAGGCTGAGACCACCACCACCTTCTCCCCGTAGGAGGCTCCTCTGCCTGGACTAGAGGGACCTCTCCCGGGGCCCCTCAGACTGGGGACAGATGACCCAACAGCTGCTGAGGGAAAGGCCGTTCTGGCCATCGAGGTTTATCTCGTGGTGAAAACCCAAGCCACAGAAGACAGATGAAGCCCAACCCTAGCTAGCTACCTCAACCAAGGTTGCAAAGAGACGTGGTTGATAAGCTATCCCAGATCCTGCAACACTCCAAAACCAAGACCGTTGTCCCCCAAACCCGAAACGAGAGGCGAAAGTCAGGAAACGGTTCACACCTCCTGGAGTGAAAGGGCAGGCGTCGGTGAGATCTAGGGTGGTGGAAGGGGCCTGGCCATCGTTCCCGTCAATCTTCTAGAAAGAAGTCCTCCCTGAGACTCAGGGTGAGGGCTTCCAGAAAGCAAGGCTTTGTCCTCAAGACCAGAGACACTGGGGCAACTTCTCACCTGTGCAGGGGAAGAGGGATGCCAGTGGGTCAAACTAACGCTCTGAATCCCCCCCTCCATCTATCTCTCTTTTCTCCTGTCACCCGAGCCAGCAAGAAACGGCAGCCTCCATGGCCCCTCACCAGCACCTTTCCTCAGGCTCTCCACGCCGAAGGGGTGTGGTGTTTCCCGCAGGCCAGGCCTGGCCACAGCCATTTTCCCAGCCAGGGCGCTGGGGCAGTGATGACGCGTGGCTGGCCCTTCTCAGGTCTCAGCTCTGCTAGGAAGGGGGGAGAAGGCAGGGAGAAAGTTTAGGGGCCAGGGGTGGGGACGACGCTGGCTGCCGCCAGCCAATGAGCTCCTTCTTTGTTCTTTGCCACGGGGACAAAAATCTCTCGTCCTGTTCTGCTTTCAATTCATCAAGAGAGCACATTTTACTCATACACAAATAAAAGTTTTCCCTTGAGGAAACAACAGCTTGAAAAGAAAGGGAAAAAAATTCTTGGTAAATGGCAAACGAGTGTGTTCTTGTTTTGCAAACCCCACGCCCCAGCTGACCACCCCCATCCCTTTCCTCCCCCAGGCCTCGTTGTTCAGAGATGCTCAGAGCCACGAGGTCTGCTGAGCTATGCTCTGAGCCCTTCCAATGACACAGGCCCAGGAGGCTGAACAAGGCAGGAAGAGGAGAAAGGCAGGGTGTCCAGCTTGCAAACACCCTTCTGGAGCTCACAGGACGGGACCCAAGCCTGTGAGGTCAGCAGTGACCCAGAGACACGGTCAGAGCTGAGCTTTGCAAAGAACCAAGTTGTCTCTTTAACCTCTATGGCTGGGAACTCTCCCTGACCCTTAGCAGCATTTACACACTGTCCTGTTCATCTGTCCCAACTCAGTCTGGAACTGGAGCCCATGACCCTTGGTCAGTGCCCCTGGGCTCCCAAAACTGGTGTTTAGAGGGAGGGCCTCTCCCTGACACCCATCTACCACGGCATCCTGGATCCAGGGGGCTTGGGATGGGACCTGTGTGATAGGCTGCACCCTCTGCTGGATGCTTAAGAGCTAGGTCTGCCCTTGACCCTCCCTGGCCACTATTGCGGCAATGGCCTTCTGTGGTGTGGACACCCATCCCGGAGGGGCAGGGATGGAGGAACAGCCACTGTCCCCACCACAGGCCCAGGATCCATGTCACTGGGTGCCCTGATGCCTGCCCAGTCCCTGCCTTGTCCAAGCCAGAGAGGTTAGTCCAACCTGTGATGTAAGAGGAGGTTTCTGAAGGGCCCAGCACTGCCATAGCTCAGGGTCTGGAGGTGGGAGGGAGCTGAGACACTCAGGAAAAGGTGATTCCATCCATTTTCTGAAGTGAAAAGAGCGTCACTGAAAATGGAGCCCGCCTGAAAATGAAGCCCATTCCCTCATCTCAGGAGCACATTGCATTACCCTCCTCCCCAGGAGGCACTGGGCTCAAGCGGGGAACCAGCGCCCTGAGAAGGGTGAGGCTGGCACGTGGCACCTGCAGCCACTTTCACATTAATAGGTGCAGCTGCTCATGGGGTGTGCACGAGCCGTGGGGCGCGAGGGGTGACCCCAGAATGACTGGGGCCCTGTGGGGAACGTGCCCGGTGTGTGTGGCTGTGGGGACTGCTGGTATGCACATCCTAATAAGCTTACAGATGGGAAGACGATCCTCCTCCTTCGTTCCTGAAGGGAGGGATGTAACAGAGCAGTTATGAACAGGACGCCGGGCCAACCACACAAACATGCCACCTCAGCTTCAAATGCATTTTTCTATAATAACTGGACACCTCCAAGTATTTACAAAACCCCCAGCAATGTTCATTCCCCGAAGTGCTGTATCTCAGAAGCTCTGACCTTGGCTCACTGCTGGCCCGGCCCTTGCTCCCTTGCCCAGTGCTGTCACGTGCCTACCCTGAGCTTGGGGGAGCCCTGGGAAGAAGGAAGAGACTCACTGGGGAGCCCCCGGGGCCTCTCTCTCTCTCTCTCTCTCTCATCTGCCTCATACAACCGGCCCACCTTCCCGGGTGCATGGCGCCATGGGCCCTCCAAATTTCCCCTTCTTTCCATCACCAGCCCCTCGTCCCCTCTTCCTCCCCAGGCTATATAACCTCAGGCTACAAATCTGCCCTTGTAGCCAAAAGGCCCACATCTCTAGAACGATGGACTAGTGGAGCTGCAAGGAACCTCAAAGATCAGCTGGTCCCACCCCCAACTCATTCTCTAGTTGGGGAAACTGAGGTCCAGGGGGAGGAACTGACTTGCCTAAAGAGACATTGCAACATGGGGATAATGGATAAACTTGCTTTGGGGGCCTAAGGATCTGGCAGGACTGCAGGAGGCGGGAGGGGGAGAGCAGAGGCTCTGGAGCCCGGCCGACTTGGAATCTCATCTCTGCTGCTTCCCAGCTGTGTAACCTTCAGCTGTTGCTCGACTGCTCTGAGTCTCAGATTTCTCAACTGCAAAACGGAGATGATCTGGCAAACATCTAGCACAAGGCCTGGAATGTTGAGTGCAGTGCGAGGCGCACAGATTCTGCAGGCAGGCTGCCTGGTTTGAATCTCAGCTGCACCACCTGGGCCGGTTACTTAGTCTCTCTGTGCCTCGGTTTCCTAATCTGTATAATGGCGATGATGATAGTACCTACCTCCTAGGATTGCTGTGAGGAGTAAATGAATTCCTATACGCAAAATGCTTAGAAATCCTTACAAAAGTGTTGTTGGTAATCATTAAGATGTTTAATAAACGGTAGCCTTAAAAAAGTTGCTAGCCAACAAGGAAACCAAATTCATTTCCATCCCCATACAATTTTTTTTTATTGGAGAATAATTGCTTTACACTGTTGTGTTAGATTCTGCCGTACAGTGAAGTGAATCAGCTCTATGTATACATATCTCCCCTCCCTCTTGGACCTCCCTCCCACCTCCCCTCCACCAATTCCACCCATCTAGGTCATCACAGAGCACTGAGCTGAGCTTCCTGTGTTTTAAGCTGGAGAGCAACTTTTGAATTAGTCTCTGCTTCCCTCCCATTGTACAGGTGAGTCAACTGAGGCTCAGAGAGGGAAGTGACTTGCCTGAGGTCTTCCACGAGCTCTAGGCAATGCTAAAACTTGAACCCTGGTTCCCGAGCTTCCATCTAGAGCTCCTGCCCCAGCCCTCCCACACTCACTTGCACACATCCACCCTGGCACACACCAGCCTCATCCCAGACCATCCAGCTCTTCTCTGGCAGGCACTGTCCCTCTTGTCCTTGTTCTCCTTAAAGAGAACCTTCCCTCCCCACCTTCAGTGGTTCCCGTCCTTGACATTGGGCCGGGGAAAATGACATGCAAAAGAAATATGGTAGCAGGTCCAAAGGAAATCAGGCAACTGATCTTTTTTAAGAAAGGATCCTCTCTGGGAGTTAGGTTCTCAGTTGCATTTCTGTGTTGAGGGTGAACAGTTGGACGGAGAAAAACTGGCCTCTGGGGGTGGGGGTTAAGGCCCATGAGATGGGGAGGGAGCAACTCTGAGTGGGAAGCCGAAGAGGCAGGGGAAGGAGGGGAGGGGTGGGTCCTAAGGCTGACACAGCTGGGGGCCAGACTTGGAGAGTATTCTCAGTGTGTAGAAAGATGTCGCCACCTACACACACACACACACACACACACACACACACACACACACACACACACACACACACCGTGCCCACATTTCCCCAGGATCTCCCAATCTCAGGTGGGGAGGAAGGGGCTATATTAGTCTTAGAGACAGGGGGGCCCACGGCCTTCTTTGCCAGGAGGGGGGTAGAAATGGCCCAGTGTCCTTGGTCTGAGTCTGTAGAAAAACCCCAGGGAGAAAAGGAGGGGGGGATCACTCCCTTAACTCAAAAGAGCAACCCTGTCAGCCCTCCTAGCCCCCATCCCATGGGAGAGGCACTGCAGGAAGTAGAAGTTTCATCTCACACACACACACACACACACACACACACAAGCATGTACAGACACACAAGCCACACACACACCCCAACCCCACACCATCACCACACCCTGTCATTTGTCATTTGTCTTGTCTCAGGCCCAGAAAGAGACACAGACAAGGGGTCTGCTGCAGAGAAGAGTCACAGCCCCCGCTCACCAGCCAGCGCAGCTTTAGACTAACGAATGAATCAAACTGGTCTCATCCAAACTCAGATGTGAGGGGATGTGAATTCTCCCTCGGGCTCTTCTGTGTGTGTGCAGAGCCTCCGTGTATGTGTCTCAATTCAGACTTCTCCGTGGCTGTCAGTTCCCTCCCTCCCACGTTCACTTTGAAGGTGGATAAAACCTTATTTTTGTCTATTGTTCATCAACCCCAGGGAATTCACTTGCTGGGCTGTTCTATGCGTCACAGTGACCACTACACAGTGTGGCCTCTGGGTTCTCATCTCTGGGTAAATAAACATCTCCCTTCAGGGCAGGGTGGGGGGTAGGCCCTGCCCGGTGCTGAAGGCCCCATTCCCTCTCGGGCCAGTAGGTCCCAAGGTCAGACAGCAAGAGGGCAAGAGGGCAGGTGAGGAAACTCATCTGGTCCCAGAGTCCTCCAGAGCCTGGGTCAGAACTTGCTTAGGACAGAAAAGCTGATCATTGTTCTAAGTAAATATCTGACATTGTGAAGTTCAACAGATGCCGCAGATGAAATGCCCCCAAACTCTTTCGCAATGTTTACAAAGAGGCCTGGGAACGGTGCACATTTATCTTGTATGGTTTATGCAAACCTCACTCAGTGCCGAGCAGGAACGCGATGACATGCAAAGGCTGAAGGGTGTGTTCTTCTTCCCCGGCTGCGGGTGTTAGGGGGGTGTGGCCAAAGGCCTGTGGTCAAGCCGGGCACCAAGAGTCACCCACAGGGCTTCCCTGGTGGCGCGGTGGTTGAGAGTCCGCCTGCCGATGCAAGGGACGCGGGTTCGTGCCCCGGTCCGGGAAGATCCCACATGCCGCGGAGCGGCTGGGCCCGTGAGCCATGGCCGCTGAGCCTGCGCGTCCGGAGCCTGTGCTCCGCAACGGGAGAGGCCACAACAGTGAGAGGCCCGCGTACCGCAAAACAAACAAACAAAAGAATCACCCACGGTGGCACCACCTGTGGCCTGCTGCCCATCCTCCCTGACAGCTGACTCCCCAGGCACCGCCCCTCTTTCCACCTGCTCTGCTCACCTCCGTTTCAGGGATGCTCACCTGCCCATGCAGTGCTGCTGGCAACCTCTGGACTCGGGAGTCCAGGGAAAGGGGAGCAGGGAGAAGGATGGGACCTGTGCGGTTCACAGACACACCCCTCTGCCTGCACCTCCCAGAGCAAGACCCACCTTGAATCCTCCAATCCCGTCAAGGGCAGAGCTCTGATAGCTGTCCAAGAGCTACACCTGCTCAGCCCCCAGCCTCCCTCGTAGTTACCCCACCTCCACCCAGGTCCCCTTACCCCCAAACCTGGGGAGGCCATGGACTACTTGGAGCTTGTGACTCTGGGAGACTCAGACAGAGCCTGGGTGACAGTGAGTGGAGGAGGGGAGGGTCATGCAAGTGATTGCAGGAAACACGGAGCCTTGGGGTGGAAGAGACCTCGAGGGAGGGGAGGGGGGCCTATCATAGGAGGGGAGACGGGCTCACATGTACCGTGTGCCTATG
Source organism: Kogia breviceps (assembly GCF_026419965.1). Classification (NCBI taxonomy): domain Eukaryota; kingdom Metazoa; phylum Chordata; class Mammalia; order Artiodactyla; family Physeteridae; genus Kogia; species Kogia breviceps. Next base: position 38,220,411 of record NC_081328.1, on the reverse strand, counting down.
ATGTGCCAGGACTGTGCTAGGTACACCGCCTCCTGCTGAATCCTTACGACAACAGGTGAGGAAACTGAGGCTTAGAGAACTTGTGTAACTTACCTGAGGTAACGCAGCTGGCAAGAATAACGACGACCTTATTAGGATTTTATCATGTGCTACACACTGTACTAAGCATCACATCTTATCCCATTTAATCCTCACCACAACCCAACTCGAGTTCCATTTTACAGAAGAGGAAACTGAGGCTCAGAGAGGTTAAGCAACTTTGTCAATGTCACACAGCTACCATGTGATAAAGCTACTAAGTGAATTCAACCAGTTCTAGCTGGCCTTCCAAGCCCGCACTCTTGCCACTCCACTATACTGACCAACTAAATAGCTCTTTATTCGTCACCAAATATATACAGAGCCCCTATTTTGTTCCAGTCATTGTGCTGAGTACCTCCAACACAGTGGATGCAGAGCACTGACCCAGGAAGAGGGAGAATCAAATGACAAAGACACAGCCCACTCTGCCCAAAGGGGTGTAACCCCACAGCTGGGCAGCAGCCAGGTCTTTGCTGCTCCCTGTGAGCTTTGTCTCCCCTTGTCTCCTCTGGGCCCTGCTTTCCCCACAGACTTCCTCCACAGGCTAATCCTGCAGGGCTGTACGCTTGGGAGGCTCACTGGGCGACACTGGCAGGTCGTCTCCCCTCTCTGGGCGTCTGTCTCCTTAGCTGTGAGATGAGGGAGCTGGACTAAATGGGTGGGGTCAGCCAGCAGGGCTCTGGGCACGCTGATGCCTGGAAGAGGTGCAGAGTGGGTGGGTGAGGGGGTAGAGGAAGCTGCCCCACCCCCAGCTGTGGTTCCTGGTGGGGCCACCTTGGCAGCAGGTGGAGGGAAGTGCTTGTCACCCATCCAACAAAGACAGTAAAACAAAAGCCTCCTGGGGCACTGTGGGAGCAGGCGGCCAAAGCGCCAAAAATAAAACACACACCTTTCCTTTGATAGACCCCAGCTGAGGAGGGGCCTGGCCTGGGAGTTGCAAGGAAAGAGCTCAGATTTCATGCCCAGCCCATACCCCCTCAACCCCTAACACTGCCCCCCCCGACCCTCCCCGCCCGGCGCAAGCGCACACACACACACAAACAGCACACTCACTCATATACACGACCAGCTCCATGGGTCTGAGATCCGTGCAACCACACAGGGCGTGCACTCAGGAGGACGCACACCTGGTTTAATGCTCAGCTGTCTCTGTCTTGAAATTCTTAATAATTTTTGAACAAGAGGCCCAGCATTTTCATTGCGGGCTGGGCCCTGCAAGCTCTGCAGCTGGTCCTTCGGGTATGCATTCATAAGTACGTGAGTTCACCAAATGTTTAGGAAGCATACCAACATTTATATCGGAGAGTACGTACACTGCACGCATACACAGAGAAGTACAAATACATGCACACACACACCCACACATCCAGCAACAGCCCCTTCATCCCTCACACACACTCACTGTAGCGCACACACATGAGCCAGAGGGCCACGGACACTCACAAGTGACGCTCACACACCTGCAGCCCCGTTGGCACAGTTTGATCGACTTTAACATTGGGGGCTATGAAACAAAGCACTAGGAAAGGGGCCCAGGGGGAAAAGAGGTTGATTTCCTCTACTCCCCAACATTCCCAACAGCTACAGCTGGCTGCTCTCATCAGCCTGGGACCAAAAGAAAGGAAGAGGGCTTCCCTGGTGGCGCAGTGGTTGAGAGTCCGCCTGCTGATGCGGGAGACACGGGTTCGTGCCCTGGTCCGGGAGGGTCCCACGTGCCGCGGAGCGGCTGAGCCCGTGAGCCGTGGCCGCTGCGCCTGCGCGTCCGGAGCCTGTGCTCCGCGGCGGGGGAGGCCACAGCAGTGAGAGGCCCGCATACCGAAAAAAAAAAAAAAGAAAGGAAGAGTGTGGAAAATGGAGGGATTGATGAGGAGCGGGCAGGCCACATGGGGGGAGACGGAGAGAGAACAGCAGGGGGAGAGCCGAGTCTCCCGGCAAGTGAGCCCGAGCGGGGGTCCCATGAGAGTTTAGAAGGTCTTGGACCCAAAGAAGTAAGAACAATGACCCTGACCTTCCCGAAAGTACAGCACCCCTCACCCCACCCCAGAAGAGAGGCAGTCCTAAGATCCCCACCTCTGCTTCTTACCAGCCACAGGGCCTTGGGCAAGGCACTCAACTTCCCAGCCTCAGCCCCCTCCTCACGTCCTCACTGCAGGGTCGTCAGGTAGGCACGGATACTACGGCCTCGCCTCCTGGATTCTCCCCAGTGCTGGACATCTGGTCTCCTCGTCAGTACTTGCGATCTCATCCTGGGTTCAGAAACCCCAGACCCGTCTGTCCCTTCCCAGCCAGATACAAACGTTAGAGGTGGACCTAGCCCAGCATCCTCTCGGGTACCGTCAGCATCCCTAGGTTCCTTTTGAGACCACTGCCCCCCCCCCACCCCAAGCCAAGAGGACCCCAAGACCTGGAACTCTTTTCTTCCTCTTCTACTTTCCACCCCCAAACCTAACCTTCCCTACTTAAAACTGTTCCAGGCTCTACCCCTTCCCTGAGAGCCCAACAATCTGTTAGGGGGTACCAGACGCCAAGCAGTTAATCGGGAAACGGATCAGTTCTAAGGGGAGTCTACCGTGTCATTGTGCCCCGTCCCCATTGCAGTCACCCACGTGGAGAGAAGAATAGCCACCCAAGTGGCCACCATAAGAACCTTGATTTCACTGAAATTCTTACAAGGCCGTAGGTTGCTCAGACCGCATCCCCCACCCCCGCCAACATACTCCCTCGATTTAGTGAGAAGGAAACGGAGGCATTGAAGAGTAAAAGGATGTGGGCAAGCAGCACAGTTGGGATCTGTGGTCTTTCTGATCTGCAGCCCCTAGGAGACCAGACACAGAGCGGTACCCGCCCGCCACCCAGCCTCTCCAGCGCACAGCAAGCTCCTGTTCCCCAGGCCAGCCAGGGCAGGGGTCTGGTCATCAGAGGCCCCTTGACAGGGAGGAGGGAGCAAAGCCAAGCCTCTGGCATCCGATTCCCATACCAGCTTCACCATTTACCTTCTGGGTAAGCTCAACAGTACCCTCTCCTCCCCAGCCTCAGTTTCCCCATCTGAAAACGGGCACAATGTGGTCCTAACAACTTTCGTAAAGCTGTCGGGAGAATTCCATTCAATGAGATTGTGGATGGAGGAGCTCTCTGTGACCACAAAGTGAAAGGAAAAAAAAAAAACCTCTTTTTTTGTATCGGCTCGCTTAATGATTCTAACTGGGAAATTAACACACAACAAGGGCCTCATCTTGGTGGTGACCAGACATGAAAGCCTCCAGCCTGGACATCAGTCTTTGGGGATGGTAAAGATAGACGCTCTTCCCATGACAATCGATCACTGGAATAATCCCCTCTCAAGCCGTGGGTGCCAGCTTTGACCTCTTAAGGGTAATTTTTTCCCCTGAGATGTAGGAGTTAGCTCCCCTGACACATGAGAACAGAAGTCACTTGCTTTGGCTGCAGGGGGAGGGGAGTGGCATTGCTGCACCTATGTGCTCCAATAGCATGTGGTCTCCGACAAGTCCCCGCTGTGGCCCTTTTTGACCACAGTTCCTTCCAGGAAAGGAGGTTTCAACTAGCAAACTTCGCAGGTACATACCAACTCCTGATTGGCTGGCCTAGCCCAGTGCTGGCACAGAATAGATCGAAAACGTTTGTGGAGTCAATGTAAGAATAGCGAATTTGGGGTCTTCCCACACCTTTGACTCATAAGTTTTCAATCTACCCAAAAGCCCCTGCATGGTAGAGATATGCCTGGGGCCAACGGGTCCCGCTATGGGAAAAGTGCTGGTCAAGGGCAAAGGTAAGGGCGCGCTTTCAGACTTGCTGCCCTGGGAGAGTCCCGGGCAGTAAGTAGATGACCCTGACCTCCAACGTCCACCCCCACCCCACACAAGCACCCGGTCAGAGCCGTCCAGCTCTGACGTGGGCTCCTTTGCAAATAGATGCCGTTTCCATGGGAACTGAAACCCCTGGGGGTTTTTTCCCTCTAAGACACTCTGTAATTTCCAGCTTGGTCTGTGTAACGTCAGTATCCTAACCTCGTGGTGAGCTCCTCCTCCGAGTGCGTATCCCGAGCAGAGCAGCTGAGCTGACCCGGAGAGGTCACGACAAGGCTCCCCCCTCCACCACACAGGAAGGGCCTCCAGTGGCCGTGGTCCCCAGCCCCCGCTCACTTCCCCAAGAGGCTCACAGAGCATGCAAAGCCAGAGATGAGTCCTTGAACCTTCCTGAGGGAGGCCTGGCCGGGGCGGGGCGGGGGGAGGGGGGAGCGCTGACGGGGGCTCATTTCCAGTAAAAAGTGGGAGGGAAGCAAAAGGTCTCAGTCTGGCAGCCTGGGCCCCAGCAATGGGTAACATATGATTTCTGGCTGCAGGGGGAGGGGAGGTTGTGCTCTCAGCGGTTGGATCATCAGCTTCTATTGTCTGAGCCTCTGAGGAAACAGCACAGAAGCAAAAGCAGAGCGGAGAGGGGGACTTGGGGCGCTGGGAGGGTGGGAGTGATTGGTGGACGAAGGAGTGGTGAACTTAAAGGGCAGGATGAGAAGAGGGTGAAGGGGCTGCCCTTCCCGGAAGATCCTCTGCTCTCTGTCCCTTATCCCATTCAGGCTCAGGGCCTGGGGAGGCAGGTCCTTCCCCAGTTGATCCCTGAGAACACAGCCTTGGCCTCAGCCTGCGGGAGACGCAGAGCCGCAGGACCCAGCTGAGGCTGCTCGGATTCCCCTGGCGGCCGTGGCCGGTGGCCGCGTCTCCTTACATCTGCAAGGGCAACAGGGAAAGTTCTCTCCTCCGCCCCCCCCCCGGGGGGGGGGGGTAGAAGGGCCCAGGCCCTCGCAGGCCCCAGGAGGGGAGTATGAGCCCGGGGTTGGAGTCTAGATGCCTTTGAACTAGGCTCTTGACCTCACTCTCACTCAGATCACCCTCCTCAGCAAACATGACAATAACGCTCACCCTCTCCCCTTCCAAGCCTGTGTTGTGGGTGAGGTGAGGAAACCGGCGTGAAAGTGCTCGGTGCCCGGAGCCCTTGTTGTTGTTATTACCTGCGAGGAGAGTTCCACCCCACCCGGTTTAACCCCAGGCTCCACACTGCCCACGCCTTCCTGCGGAGCCCCCAGCCACAAGCCAGGGCACTCAGGCCCTGTTCCCCAGCTACGCAACAGGGTCCACCAGGGAGCCTTCAGACCCAGCCAGCAGGAGCGGGAGACGAATGTTGGAAGGGAAACGGGACGCGGCTGACGATGTCCTGTCCCTCAGATTGGCAGCTGCTTTCGGGGGACCCCGTGGCTGGGGAGCCAAGCGGTGGGGGCACCCGGGCCTCACCCTCCTGCCCTCAGCCATCAGCGCTTGCTGAGGCCACGCCAGCTCTGGCCACCTCCCCACTGCACCGTGCGGTTAGCAACAGCAGTCATACCACTGACCTGATTTTCAGCAAAAGGGAAAAGATAATAGGGCACTTCCACGTGGGCGGCACACACACACACACACACACACACACACACACGTGCGCGCACACACGCGCGCGCGCACACACACAGTGGAAACTTTCTCTGTCTCCTTGACAGGAACCCAGCCCTGAGAGAGAGAGGGAAAGGCTGAGGCATCTGTGCCGGGAGCTTCCTGGGGTACAAAGCTAGGTGTTTACCTGCGATAGGAGGCCTGAGTTTCCGGAGCCCTCCTGCCAGGGGAAAGTGCCTCTAAAGCGATCTGAGTCTCTGTGAGGCATCTGCTTTCCAACAAGGGTGATAAGCTCCCACAGGGTAGGGCCGAGGACCAGGCCCCTGAAGACCCCCCAGCTCTGGCACTGTGCTGGGTGCCCACAGAGGGATTCATAAGAGCTTCAACCCCCCTCCCCAAAGGACCAGAGAGGTCCTGGGTGGAAATGTTTGCTAAATAAACAAATGTCTCTCATTCCTGCACTTTCTCTAAACCCCGGGGTCCCACGGGCCTCAAAAATATCTTGGGGCCAGATTCTGCCATCTGTAAGGGTTGAGGTCTCACAGCAAGTTCTCGCGGATGGGTAACTGTCTTCTTATCAATCACCCACAAAGGCAGCCACCTTCCTCCGGGCCTGGGACAGCACCCAGAGGAGCAGCTGAGGGGATGAACTCAGCACTGGCCACCCACCAGTTAGAGATGCACAGCATCAGAGTAGAAGGAACACCAGATGTCACAGGCCAGCTCCCTAGGGACATGCCTAAGGCCTGCGGAGTCCTTAGCCCCCACTCCAGGTTACCCACCCTCACTACTCAAGCTGCTGGTCCTCAACCAGCAGCGCCAGCAGCAGCCGGGAGCTTATAAGACATGCAGACGCTCAGGCCCCAGACCTTCAGACTCATGATCTGCCTTTTGACAAGATCCCTAGCCGATTCCTCAGCTCAGGCCTAGGCCTCCTAGGAGCTACGTTCTGCCCAGAGCTGCAGAGCCGTGGCCAAGAGTGGCTGCAGCCAGCCCACCTGAGGCACCACTGCTTTCCTCTCCCAGCCAAGACAGTCAGATGAGGTTGGCGTGGTTATAACCTCGGAGGGTCCTAGCTGCCCGTGCGGAAGATGGGCAGGATGCAATAGCCCCGTCCTGAGCGTGGAGAAGCTGCAGGCCCTCTCCTGCCTCTCACCCCACCTCCTTCCACCTTCTAGACTTTGCCCTTCTTAATCAAAGGGCAGTGGTGGGCGGTGGGCCATATGCAAGGTCTCATCTGGTCTGACCTAAACGTTTAAGGTCTTCTGGCTCACCCACTCTCTAGCAGCTGATGGTCACAATGGTTCCAGTCCTGCCTGCCCCTGCCCCTTGGCTCGTGTCCCCTGGTTAGCCCTATTCCAGACCCCAGATTAGAGCCCAGACTTGGGCCTCGGCTCCCGCTCCCGGCAGGCAATCAGCACTCCAGCTGAGCCCTAGCCGGCTTCAGGGAGGAGAGCTGTGCTGGTAAGAAGGCAGTTTGGCTGAACCAGAGAGCCATTAACAGCTATCAACACCCCTAGGGTGTGAATATCATTGATTCATTTATTGCTATAACATCCTAGTGCAAATTAACTGCTGGCTCTTTTTCAATTGGCTGGCAGAGAGTGGGATGGGACATCTGGACTGTCCAGTTTCGATAGAGGAAGCTGGCCTCAGGAAGGAGAAAGCACAGGTCCAGCTCGTTCCCACCCCTCCCACCTTACTCCAGCTGGCCCCTTGGCTTGTCTCAGCCCCACTCCGTCCTAGGGCAACGATGCAGGAAGAGTCTCCACCCCAGAGGTCTGCACCTGTGGGTGAAATTGCCAGTTTCCCGTTTTCTCCAGTCTTCTGGCCTGGGATTCTGAGGGTTCTGTGGAAAGCGGGGGTTGCCTCCATCTACCTATGGGTCACCCGTCTCAGAGCTCTGCTTTTAAGGTAGCCATCATATTCCCCATGAAGAAGGGAGGAAGGGAGAAGGGAAGGAAGGGAGGAAGGGAGGAGGAAAATTATATTTAAGGGGCTCAATATGTGTCAGTCACGTGCTAACTGTGTAACCATTAGGTCATTCAGTTCATTAGGTCGACTCACAACACTGTGAGCTGGTACTGTTATTATTCCCATTTTACAGTCAATGAAACGGAGACTGGAAGGGGTTAATAATGTGTCCAAGGTCACCCAGCTACTAAGCGGCTGAGCCAGAACTAGAACCAAGATCTGTCCATCTCTCCCACCAGCTGCCAGGTCCAGAGAGATGAGGCCATGAGTCTGTCTGCTCTTCCCCCAAGACCAGAGGAAGGCGCGTCAGCTCAGCTGCTCTGCTCGGGATACGCACTCAGAGGAAGGAGTCCCTCCTCGTGGACTCTGGACGAACCACTGGCAAAATGAGCCTTCATCCTGAAGGCTCCCTCCTACCGTCTCTCCTTCTGGAGAAAGTTAACGAAGGGAAAGGGAGATGGCAAGCCAGACTGTGTAGCACGGTCTGGTGACCTGGATTCCCCCGAGGAGACCTGTGTTTCCCTCTCCCTCCACCTTTGCACCTGCCCCTTCTTCCCCCTGAAGCCCCCTCCAGCCACTGTCACCTGTTAGAATCCCACGTCTCCTTTGTGACCCATTACAGATGCCGCTTCCCCCAAGTACCCTTTTCATTTGAACTTGTCCCCTTCACAGAGTTTATAGTTCTCTAAAGAATATCTCATTCCCCCAGCCGACTATGAGCTCCTGAGTGCAGAGTCCTGTCTTGTTCCTCCGTGTATCTCTCATGCCGCCGGCTCGGGGCAGGTGCCCAGCAGGCCAGGTGGAACGGAATCACCAGAGCATCTCTCTGAGGCAGGTCTTGCACCTAGAGTGGTGGGGCGGCTCAAAAGAGACTCGGATTTCCTGGGGTGTGGGGTTTTCTTAAGCAAGGCTCTATGCCTCTCCGGAGCTGCTCAGAGGTACCAGCTCTGTCACCAGGAATCAGGAGAAATCTGGGAACAGTGAGCAAAGCCAATAAATGTCCAATAGAATGTGAGCTGAAGAGGCACTTAAGAAGCTGGTGCACCTTCTCCACTCTCTCTTCCCCACCCACCGCTTGGATGCCAATGGCCAAAACGATCCTGGAAGCCACATATTAAAAAGGGCAAAGCTGTCAGCAACCTGGTCTCTGGATGAGCACCACTGCCAATCTGGCATTTCCTAAGACCATTACAAGGACAAGAAACAAATTTCTATCATCTCTAACCCATTATACATTCTGGGCTATTTGTTACACCAGTTAGCGTATCCTGACCAATACAAGTAGCTGCCAATTTACTGAGCACTTACAATATGCCGGGAAAAATATGAAGTGCTTTTACATCCATTATCTCAGTTGATACTCACAGCACTTCTAGGAGGGAGCTACCGTTAAGTCCCCATTTTATAGATGAGAAAACTGAGGCTTAGAGAGGTTAAGGAACTTGGCCAAAGTTCTCCAGTCAATAAGCTGCATTGTCACTGGAACCAGAGTGCAGAGCCACCGATGGTGAGTTTGGTACACGTCTGATATCCTGCCCTCGATTACTGTCACTGGGAAGGTCCAAGTGGTGTTATGGTCACACGTTTCCCCCCTGCAGAGACAAGGGTCTGACCCACACCAGATATTTTTTAATGTGATTGCTTTTTAGCTCCCATCTTCTGAAACTGCTAGGTCCTACAGAGAGTGGAGGGCATGTCACAGATGTCACTTGGATCATCCCAGAAGCCCTACCAGGTGGGTATTTTGCTGATCTGGAAACAGACTCTGGGAAGCTTAGGGACCTGCCCAAGTAGCCCAGTGAAGAAGGAGCGAGGTCTGTTGAGCCCTCACCTCCGTCCTCCATCCCACGCCTCCGCCTTGTCGGTTCCTTTCTGACCGGAGAGGCAGAGGCGGCGTGGGGTTGGGGGCTTCCAGCAGGACGGCCGTGAGGGCGGAGAAGCACATGCGTGCAGTACGTAAACGCACATGTCCTGCGTGTATCAATGTTCCTCCGCTTTCTATCGCTCAGTGTGGTTTTCACTTCTTCAGGGAAGGGGGTGGAGTATGACAGAAGAGTGGCAGGAAAGAGAATTCCTCAGGCTGAGGGAATAAAAGATCAGAAAGCATCATAGTCCATAGGGACTATAGATGTCATGGCCAACCCACTGGCTTCACCCAGGAGGAAAGGGCCCCAAAGAAACAAACTTGCTCAGTGAGTTGGGGTTAAAACCCGCACTTCTAAAACCCCCACCAGTGCTCTTTGCACCAACCCCTCTGCCCCAAAGCAGGGAAGAGCCAGAGCACCCACTGTTACATGACTCAGCTCAGGGGTCACCTCCTCCAGGCAGCATTCCTTGGCATCTCTACAACTCCCCTGCACCTCAGTGGTTTACTCACCCACTAGACTGGGAGAGGGCAGAAACGATTCTGTCTTTGTCACTGGTGCCTTCCCCGACCTCAGGAGACCTGGAACATGGTAGGCACTCGATAAATATCTGTGGAACTCAATGTCCAAATGAGTGCATGGATAAAGCACATGGTTATATACATAATGGCCTCACACCCTCACAGTGCTTTCATTTATCAAGCCATATAGTCTCAGTGGAACCCCATAAGACCCCTATGACAAGAAAAGTAGCATCAAGTATACGCACACATGTGCACGTACACACACACAAACCAGCACGCGCAGCTCCAACCTGGGTATGTGTGTAAGTGTATAGAGACTCACAGACCCATCCCCTTCCTAACCAGCAAGGAGGATAGGAGGATGCCATGACATGCCATTTCCTGTTTTATCTACAGAGACAGAGGCCTGCCCGACCACAACCCCGCACGCGCGCGCGCGTGCACACACACACACACACACGCACACTCTCTCTCTCTCTCACACACACACACACACACACACACACACACACACACACACACCTGGTCCTTCGCAAGTGTAGGGCCAGTTTTCCTTTTTAGCTGGGGTTAGCGAAAGAAAGCCAGCTGTCCACAAGGGGGCATCCAGAGACCATCGACTCTGTGTATTACTTACTTGGCCTCAGAGAGAAGAGAAGATCCACAGGACAAGCTGAGGAGCCTGGCTGGGGTCTCGTGCAGGAGCCCAGAAGAGATGGTCAGCCACTGGAGGAACAGGACAGAGAGATGGAAACAGAGGCTCAGCCACTAAATAATAGAAACGCTGATAATGGTTGCTCTTAATACTTACTCAAGGTTTGCCTGATCAATGTTTGCGCTGTCCCATGTGCTGTAATCACTTAACGTGTAATAACTCATTTCATCTGCATCTTACCTCACAAGGTGCAATATTACTATAGTTCCTGTTTTATAGATGATAAAAACAAATGACTCAGAAAGATTAAGTAACAAAGTCAGAATTCGAACTCAGGACCTGTTGGCCACCACGGACTCTGATAACTGCTTACTCTGCTCCCTTGGGCACTGGCGGGACTTCAGACTTCCTACTTCTAACCCAGTACTTCTCTCTGAGCTCTTTCTGGTAGTTTTCGAAGGGCCTGGAAGCTGATTTCATAGGCATGAATAACTTGTTGCCCTGAAGCTACCCCCTCATACGCTCTAAACTGTCGATGTTGAGTTGGCCTAGCTCCTTTGAAAGCAATAAAGCAATTCCTAGCAACACTCATAAAGCCCTTCCTCCCCCTTGGACCCAATCATCTCATTCCTGGGAATTTATTCCAAGGAAATAATTCAAACGGAAGCCAAGTGTTATCTGCATAAATACATGCACTGGAGTCTTTCTTTAAAGGTCAAAAACTGGGAACCAGACTGGGGAAGTGGTTTAGTAAACTGGGACGTCCACACAATGGGCAATCAGGCCTGGAAAACTGCAGCTGTGTGACTGTGACGGGAACAGGGTAAAGGCTTTTACTATACAATGCGTCACCATCGTGCTACCCCCGAACTAGCTAATTCAACAAATCATGCTTATCGCAGAGGGAGAGAGAGGGAGAAATCTCTGTTCCCGTTCAAAATAGATTCTTAGCCTCCACTGCCCCCAAAGAAATGGAAGAGAAGCTGAAATACAACACCAACATCAAATTAAACAATCCTCGGCTTTGGAGTTTCCAAGGCCCCAGCTCCTGACAATCTACAAGATTTTCTGAGAGCAATTTTCATGATTGGTTATTGGTGACTTTCCCCTTTCACACTGTACTGTGATGCAATTCTTCACATTAAATTCTTTAAAGATAACTGATGTGGTTTTCGTTTTCTGACTGGACCCTGATGGACACATACACAGTCCATGGACCCTCTCCCACATTGATAAGGAAAAAAGAGAACTTCAAAATTAGGGTGCCCACCATGATTTCAAACTACGTGAATAGATGTGTTAGGATGTTGACAGGTATGGCTGGCCTTTTCCAAGTTAAACTAAGTATTCGTTACCTACCTGCTGCAAACCATCCTAAAGCTTAAGTGCTGAAAGTCAGGAATCCAGGTGCAGCTTAGTCTATTTCAGGGTCCCTCGCAGGGGACAATCCAGGTGTTGTCCGGGGTTGCAGTCATCTCAAGGCTCCACTGGGGACGGGTCCACTTCCAAACTCATCCGCGTGGCTGCTGGCAGGATCCAGTTCCTGGTGGGTTGCTGGACTGAAGGCCTCGATTTCCTTGCAGCCTGTTGGCTGGAAGCCACCCTCAGTTCCTTGGCACACGGGCCTCTCCATTGAGCAGCACCATCGTGGCAGCCAGCTTCGCCAGAGCAAAGGAGAGAGTCATGGAGAGAGCGTGCGAGCGAGACGGAAGGCGCAGTCTTCAGTGGCCCAATCTCAAGACAGTCACCCTCTCGCTTTTGCCGTATTCTATTCATTGATAACAAGTCCCTGGGTCCAGCCCACCCTCAGAAGGAGGGGACCATACAGGACATGTGGTATGCCTACCACATACTTCAACATTTATAGAATTTTCTCAATAACAAAAACATTACTTGTCTAACATGGAGATTTTCTAAATCTGTCTGTGAACTCCCGTTTCTCGCCAGCCACAGTCCCCCTGTCCCCTGCCTCCATGGAAGGAATATCCACAGCATCAGACTTAGCAGAGAGCCCCACCCCCCACCCCCGCAGAGTAACCTTGGAGGGCAGGGGGTAGCTGTGGGAGGACAGGGGCAACTAGGCACTTGCAGAAGCCAGAGGAGTCAGAGGAGGGCAGCAACCCAGGGCTCCACCTTCGAAAAAGGCCCAGATGGTCCCTGCCCGGAGCGCATTCTCAGTGCTTTTATTTTTCATTCTCACTACTTCTTTTTTTTTTTCCTTCTCATTGCTTTTTTTTCTTAACCAGCCCCACAAGGCTTGGCCAGAAGTGGCCTCATCTACTCTCTCCAGGCTCAACTCACCTCTTTCTTCCCAGCTCTCAACACCCCAAGCACACCGGCCTCTTCTCTGGTCTCGGGCCAGACTCTCCCCATCCTCCCTGCCTTCGCTTGTGCTCTTTCCTCTCCAGGCTCCCCGTCCTGCCCCCAAACCTCACCTGCTTAACTCCTACTGAGCCTTCAGCCTCAACTGGACATATCTCCTCTCAGACGCCTTGCCTGAGTCTCCAGACTAGGCCGCTTCCCCTCCCTGGAGATTTCTGATTCAGACCAGGGATAGTATTTACAAGCCCTGGGCAATTTTTTAAATAGCGCACTTTGGGAGACCCTTCCCACCCCTGTCACAGGCTCTCGCTGCGCTCTTCCTCCTCCAGTCTCACTCTGCACACCTGGAACCGGTTAGTTAGTTCCTTCGGGCCAGGTACACATCTGTCTTGTTGGAGCTCAGTGGGGGGTGAGTAGTGAAGGGAGAGGCAGATTGGAAGGAGGTGAACTTGAACTGCTAGTGTAAAGGGAGCGTGGAGTGAATGAGTACCTTGTTTCTGATATGGGCAGGAGAGGGGCTCAGCCTGGTTCTGAGAGAGGCAGGCACTGCAGGACATCTAGGTTCCACTAGGAACATCAGGGTGCTAGGGGAGAGGCAGGATCCAGGAGCTGGAGAGATCTTCCAGAGGTCCTGCAGAAAACCAGGACCTTTGAACTCCTTCGGGTACAGTGTGGGTTGCCCACAGAGCCACTCTTTGGGATTACAACCGGGAGCCCGAGATCTAAAGTTGCCAGATTTAGCAAATAAACATGTAAATGCCTATTAAATTTGAATTTCAGGTAAGCAACAAATAATTTGTTAGAATAGGTATGTCCCAAATAGGACACGGGCATCTTGTGTTTCATCTGGCAACGCTGACAAGGTATGAATTGAGTCTAAGGCACCAAGGCTGAGGTCCGTGATTGTTCCAAGGGATTTCTGGAGAAAAGAACAAATCCTAGGGCTCTAAACAGGCCAGGCCCCAACCATACGGCTCCAAAAATGGCAGCAGTCAATCACTACTGTAACAGTTCCACATTGGAATCAACATAAATATCCTTCAAGAAGAGTGTATTAGTTTCGTAGGGCTGCTGTAACAAATACCACCAACTGGGGGGTTTAAAGTAACAGAAATTAGGGGCTTCCCCAGTGGCGCAGTGGTTGAGAGTCCGCCTGCCGATGCAGGGGATACGGGTTCGTGCCCCGGTCTGGGAAGATCCCACATGCTGCGGAGCATCTGGCCCGCGAGCCATGGCCGCTGAGCCTACGCGTCCGGAGCCTGTGCTCCGCAACGGCAGAAGCCACAACAGTGAGAAGCCCATGTACTGCAATAAAAAAAATAAATAAAAATAAATAAAAATAAAATAAAATAACAGAAATTCATTGTCTCACAATTCTGGAAGCTAGAAATCCAAAGTCAGGGTGTCAGCAAGGCCAGGCTTCCTCTGAGACTCTGGGCAGAATCCTTCCTTGCCTCTTCCTTGCTTCCAGTGGTGGCCATCAGTCCTTGGTGTTCCTTGGCTTGTGGCGGCATCATACCAGTCTCTGCCTCTTTCATCATGTGGCATTCTCCCTGTGTCTCTGTCTCTCATCTTCTTGTAAGAACACCAGTCTTGTTGGATGAGGACCTGCCCTAATGAAGTATGATCTCATCTGAACTCATCAGTTGCAAAGACCCTATTTCCAAACAAGGTCACGTCCATGGTTACCAGGAATCAGTGTTTCTACATATCTTTTGGGGGGACACAATTCAACCCATAACTGGGGAAATGGATGAATTAGGAATAAATTATGGAAGAAGAATGAATATTAGATAGCAGAATGACCTGCCAGAAAGGTCACAAAACAATGCTGAAAGAAAACATAGAAAATATTGTCAAAGAATTGCTTTTTTAAAAAGATCTAAGTGGGTTGGGTTTGTGTGTATGTGTGTGTGTATGTATATTTCATTTTTATTTTTTGGCAAACATTCAAGAAAGAGATTATTCCCTGCGCAGATACTTTCAGAGCATAAAAAGATAGAAAATTTAGTTCATTTTACAGAGCTGGCATAACCCTGATACCTAACAAAGAGAAAACACACTAAATAAACAAATTAACTAACTAATTAATTAAAACTACATACCAAGCTAACCTGCAAGCTGACAAAAATCCCATGTTCCCCCCCCCCCCTTGGTTTCTCCCTTGCTTTATCGAAGCACATCCTCAAATGACTTCCTAAGAAAGAGTATGTGGGAAGTAAACTCTTAGTCCTTCTGTGTCTACAAATGTCTTTGATCTGCCCTGGTACCTAATGGACAGTTTAGCTGGGTATTGAATTCTAAACTGAAAGTCATTTTCCCTCAGAATTTTGAAGATATTGTTCCATTGTCTTTTGGCATCTGGTTTTCATTCCTTTGTAGGTGACTTTTTTCTCTCTCTGGGAACTTTTAGTGAACATCTTCTCATGTTCCTAGGTATTCTGAAATTTCAAAATCTTGTTTGTTCTTTATGCTGGGGACTAGAGGAGATTTATTAATCTGAAGACTTGAGTTTTTTTGGTCTGGGAAATTCTGTTCAATTATTTATGTGAATATTCTCTCCTGCTTTCTCTCTTCTACCTAAAATACCTATTAATCAATCCTAGACCTCCAGCACTTTTTTGTGTCTTATCTTTTCTCTAATGAAATTCTGTTTCTTTCCCTTTCTGCTTTATTTTCTGACAGATTACCTTGACCTTAACTTTCCATCTTTCCACTGAATTTTAGTTATATTTTTTATGTCCAGGGACTTTTTTTGTTCTCTAATTGTTCCTTTTTCATAGCACTACTCATGTTTCATAGATATAGTGTCTTCTTGAATTCTCTTTTTAAGTTCTCTTCTACCTATAAATTGTTTCTGTTTTCTTGGAGGTCTCTTTTTCAGTTTGTTTATCTTAGTTCACTTTGTTTATCTTAGTTCTTTCTACTTCGTATTTCAGATTTCCTCAAATAGCTTCTGGCTTACGGTTGCCCATTCATAGTTAAGAATGAAGCAGTAGAAAAGTTTCCTGAAAGCTTTGTGTACACAGATAAGAGGAACTGAATGGCAGGCTTTGTTTCAGAGTGAGCTGGTCTTTGTGTTTGGGGACTTCTAAATGTCAAATTGCAATGTGCTTTACTCTAGGATACCACCTTAAAACCAGCTCTCCTAGTCTTCCTCAGACAGTTTCATTTCTTTAAAGAAGACCCTCCCTTTTAGTGGGGAGGAGGAATATGGAGAAGGGAGTGGCAGAGCTCAGTACTCTGCATACCTGGCTGAGTATTCTGTGTATGAGGGGCAGAGAAATTTTTTGTCCCATTTATAGACATTCAATTAGATCCCCATTTTCAGCCACATACCCACTTCCCACCCTCCATTGCACCCAGCATATCCACATATCAAACTTCTTTAGGCTTCCATGGATAGGTCAGCTCCCATCTTGGCTGCAGATCCTGCCATGTGCAACCAGCCTGCAGCATCTCCATCCTTCTTCCTCAGTCACAACTCTTCCATCAAACCACTCATCCAGAAATTTGTTGAGACTTCTCTTGTCCACAAAAGCCCTCCCCCCAACTCTTTTCTTTGGAAAGACTTATATGTTTATTATTTATTTCTGAGACATTTCTGAGGAGGGGGAGATAAACCCATGTGCATTTGGTTGGCCATCACAAACTGGAAGTCCCACCTAGCTTGTAATGGGGGGTGGTGGGGGGTGGGCATGGGACTGTGTTCTCTTTTACAATTTTACATTTTTACAATTTTACTGAGCAGAGTGCGAAGTCTTTCTAAGAGATGACACATTTACAAGAAATTCAAAAATATGCACAGAGATGCAAGGAAAACTTTTTTTTAATTACATAACACATTTGAGTGTGTTGATTAAAATATATTTTAAATATGAAACTAAAATCAGACATGTCCCTAAAGCATCTCCTCAGAATCTTAAACATTTCATAGAATATACTCAAGAAACCACTGGCCTAGTAAAAAGAGCATGGAATTGGGAGTCAAATAAACCTGATTCAGATCCTGGCTCAACCATCGTTCTCTCCAAATGTTACTTCACTCATTGGTACCTACCTCCTTACATTACTGGGAGAAATGAATGAGACAGTATACATGCAAAGTACCTGGCACAGAACCTGGTGATTAGTAGGTGCTCAGTAAATGCTGATGACTATTCTTTCTCCCCACTTCATACTGAGCTTCTCACCATGCTCCACTTTGTTCTACACTATTTCCACCTCCCTCCTTCTCCACCTCTTTGAGCACCTGCTCAGTCTTTAATGTTCAGATCACACATTCCCACATTTACAAAGCCTTCTCCCACCCTCCAGAAGGTTCACAGTTCTTTCTTCTGTGCCCCCATCCAACCCTAGCACTTGTTCACACCTCCGTTGTAGTTCTAATCTCTCTGTGACAGAGAGAGCTGTGTGCACACCTGTCCCTCTGCTGGAGAAGGATTCCCCAAAGGCAGCATCTTGATCTTGTTCCTAAGTTTCCCCACAGCACCCACTGTGGTAGCTGAAACATAGTAGGCACTCAATAAATGTTGGAATGTAATTGAATTGCAACAAACTAACCTGAATTAGGGACAGCCTGAAACAACTGCCAGGCTGAAATACAAAAACCAAGCCGTGATCCAGAAAGACAGATTCCAACTTGTCCATGACGCAGACACCTTGTTCCTTTCCTGTAGGAGTTTCTGAGCTGTTGTCATCATGACCTCCACCCCCAGTCTTGCCCGTGTGCCAAACACAACACGTTCAACTCCGGGAGACAGAACTTTGGTTTGGCTCGGCCCTTTCCCCACCCCATGAGACAGAGTCAGGAGGACCAGACAGAGCTCACCTGGATTTATGGGAACCCACTGGGTGGGGATAGGATTCTGCATCCTCCAGAATGACATGTTTAGCTCTGGGGCTGGGCTGGGGCAGGATGCTTTCTCTGTTATTCTCCTTTGCCTTCTTGGGAAGCACATGACAGAAGAAAACATTTGGGGCTCTGGCCTCTCTCCTCTTCCTCCCTCTGCTTTAACCTCTGAGACAGGCAGGGTCAGGCCATGAATCAGGCAAAACCTCTGTTTTGTGTCATATCTCTTATGACACTATCTGTAAGCGGGACCCTGTTCTGGGGCCTCACACAGACTGCCCATATTGGGGGTCACTGGTGTCATGAAGAATGAAAAGTCCCTGTCCTCCAGGAACCCCTAGTCTAATGAGGGGTGGGGTAGGGAGATATAGTATAGTCCCAGCCCTCGAGTTGCTCCCCAGCTGATGCGGTCACACCCACACTAGGGAATACCCCGTCCAGAGTGGGAGACTGCGCAGGCGCACACAAGCATCATCCAAAGTTCAGTAGATACAGCCCCAGTCATGGCACCTACTGTGTACCAAGCATTTGACGTATGGATCACGTACAAGGTCATACCCCAGGGGTGCGGTCTCAAAGCTGTGCTATCACCAAAGGTGGCAACCGAAAAATAACAATTTCAAAGTAACTCGGTTTGTTGACTTGAAGTGCCTGAACCCGAACAAAAGGGCTTCATAGATCACAGCGATGCTTCTTCAGTCTTCTTGCTCTTATCTGCTCTTTTCACCCACACACTGCAGCTGCACCCCAACCTCCCCGCTCTCCTAGTCTTGCCCCTGTTCCTTCTTTCCTCCCTCTATCCTGCCAACCCTCTACCACCTTAGCCCAAGGGTTTTTCTGACAAATCAGCCCCTTCCTTAGAGGCCAACGGAGGCAAAGACACCGAGTCAGCCAAGCCAGAATTTTCTCCAACGGGCAGGGGGAAGGGAATGCCTCGGAGAGAACACTCAGACGCTAATAATTTCCATCCTGTCATATATATATATTGGTGGACACATCTGTCCTTATTCTATAGTTGAAAAAACTGAGTTTAGCAAGTAACACGTGACCAGTGGCATGCCACTGATCCATGGGGCGAGAGGGACTTGGCGAGGAACCTCCAGAGGCGAGGAACCCACGCCTTCTGGCTTCTGTGCAAGGGGACATGTGGCCCCTGAAAGGACCAATATCAACTAGCAGGGTGCCCAGAGTGAAGGAGTCGGGTGACTCATGGCTTTGTGGAAAGCATCTCCAGGGTGAGGCAAATTTTTCTTCAGTACCTCAGGATACGTATGTGTTTGTGTCTGTGCATCTGGGGAGTCGGTGAGGTGACCACAGGGAGTTCCCCTCCGCCGTGGCCCACTGCCTACACTTCCCAGTGTGGGAGGACATTCCACAAGGAGCCGTTCATCCAGGGGAGGTTCACGGAGGCCTGTGAAGTTGCCTCCAACGCTAAGGAAGATACACAGGGTCAGAGTGGGCCCGGGGGCTCCTGGGGGCCAGCCTGAAAGCATAACTCACTCACGGGCGTCTTGTTGCAGAACATGAAGGTTCTGTCTTCAGCAACACCAGGCTGGTGCAGCAGAGAATTTTGCCAATTTTACAACTGAGAAAACTGAGACCCGAAGAAGTTTCACCGCCAGGCTGACACCCAGACCTTCTGACTCCTTCCACAACCTGCAGCCACCCCGGCTGCTGGGAAGGGGTAGACACACCTGTACCCCCACTCCCACGCCCCCAACCCACCCCAAAATGGTGCCTCAGACGGCCTTTGACACCTCCCTCTTTTCTTTCGGGAGCCCCAAAAGTGACTCTGGACACATGGGCTCGTCGGGGTAGATCCAGGGAGCTTGTCCAGCTGGCTCTTTCCCGGGCTCCGCGAATGGAGGGATGCCGGCAATGACCACACGGTGGGGTGGGGATTTGAACGCTGGGCAGGGGGCCGCTGGTGACCTCTTCCTGCTCTGCCACAAGCCCACACGCAGGGCGGTCTTCCTCCACTGCCCAGGAGGAGGTGGGAACATATCACAGGGTATAGAACCCCGGTGGGGGGAAGGGGAGAGGACAGGAGGACGGAGGGTCCTGAACAGTTGAGACACTCACCCCTCTCCTCCATGCCCAGCCCCCTTTAACTGGATTACCTTTGTCTTATTTGTCTACACTGACTGGCAAGCTTCCATTTGACGAAAGGGTCCGGCATCCTCCCTTCGTTCTTAGGAATATCTTTTTACAGGGTTTGTTTGCAAGCCTTTTCTGTTGTGTGTGTGTGTTTAAATCGGGATTTCCCTCTCCGTTCAGGAGGCGCCTAGATGGCGGATGAAATAGACCAGGGGAGCTCTCTCCCCTTCACTGCTCCTGGGTGCCGCGACTCTTGACCCCAGAAGTCTTGAAAATCTGGCTTCTCCTTGAAGCCTCTGCCACTGGACACCTCTCCCTGCTCAGTATCTGAATCTTCTGAACCTCCTCTGTCTTTTACCCACCGTGGTTCGACCCCGGCCCGATTCAGATGCTACTACCAAGAGTTATCTCCCCAGTTCTTCTACAAGGGAGTTTGTGTGGGGTATCTCTGAGGTCCTCAAAGACATCAGCTGCCCCCGTGCCCTCGAACCTTCTCACAGCCGCTTGAGCATCCCTGGGTTCCAGGAGGGATTTTGCTTCACCTGCACGTCGGTTCCATGTCAAAGGTAGAAGATGCCACGGAATGACGCTTGTTGGCTGTTAAGTGCCTTTTCTCTTCTCTTGTCACCTCTGCACAGCTGTTAAACTCCACAGCCTCTTTTAAAGCCCTCTAGCTCCACTGATTCTGGCGGTGGAATGCCTGGAAGAAGGACCTCGGTCCTGGTCTTCTTTGAAGAAAGAATTCAGCAAAGAGTTCAAGATTGTGCAATTGAGACAGCGTTTATTAGTAGCAAAGTACACGAGGAAGAGCACACGGGTGAACTTGGAGTGAGCTGCTCACAATAAGGGTGGCTTAAGTGGCTCATATGGGTTTTCTGGGTTGTCTCTGGCTAATCGTCTTGCTTGTTTCCATATTTGTTCTGACTCAGAGTCCTTCCTGGTGTACACGTGCATCTCTCAGCCACGTGCCATCTGCCAGCACAAAGGTTTCTGGGAGGTTGGCAGGACATATTATGGGCTGGTGACTCCTTCCTCCTTTTGTCTCTCCCCTAGACTGAGGACCCCTTCTGCGCAGGCGTCAGGCTGGGCTTTCACCTAATCAGGACCCGATGCTCCTGCTGGTATCTTGTGTCAGCAGGAGACCAGTTGCAACTGCTCAGCCTGGGGCCTATCGATCTCCTACCCCACCGGGACACTGCATCCAAAGACCAAGAGTACTTAAGGGGAAGCAGGTGTTCTAGTCCCCCATGCGCCCTGCCCTGTGACCCGAGCACTTTGAGTGGACACCCAGAGGTAGTGAGACCAGAGCAAGGATTTGAGGCTGTTCAGTTCACAGCTCACATTGGAGAATCCTACCCTGGAAGGAAGGCAGGGGGCTGGACTGGATGAACTTGGGCCCTCAGTGCTGAAGATCAGTGGTGGGGGTCAGCAGAGTCTCTTTTCCCTCCAACCTTCCAGGAAGACGTTCTTCCCCTCCTTGTGCAGGTCCGTTGACTGGTCTGTGAGGCAAACCCATGAGGCAAAGGAGGGAGCCAGAGGCAAGAAAGGCAGTGGGAAAACCAGCCCGAGATCAGAGGCCTGAACTCCATGTGTCCCCAGCATCCCCATAAATCCAAGACCCCAACGCCAGCCACAGTAGGGAGTGGGCCCTGGGGCTTTATGAATGAAATGAGTGGAGAAGCACCTCGAAGCCAGTGAATGTGCCCCACAGCCTGAGCCCTGAGCCCTGCCAGAACCACAGACAGTCCTCGGCACCAGGAGGACGGATGGACGGGGAGACAGAGCTGCGGCCCCACAACCCCCCCCACCCCGCAATCACCAGTCGTACAGCAGGAGGGTTCCTCAGGGCCTCTTGGGGGGCCTGCGGGTGGCAGGGAGTTACCTGGCAACCAGGACTCTAGGAGAAAACATTCCTCAAGGCCCCAGTTTCAAGACAAAGAAACAGCCCTGCCCTTAGGGAGCTCCACTCCAAGGGGGAGACCCAGACCTTACTTGGGGTGTAGCAGGGGTTGGGTCAGGCTTGCTCACGGAGACACCTCAAGGCTCCACCACGACTCCCTCCCCCAGGGCAGGGCGAGGCTGAGGGTGGAGGGTGGAGACTTCGTGAATAAGCAGGGTTCCCGAGGGTGCTTCGATTCCGAGGAAAGTGACTCAGAGGCAAGGAGAGAGGAGAAGCCCTCACCTGGCCTAGTGGGCTCAGCTGCCCGGGCACCTGGGAAACTCCTGTGCCTTCGCACACCCTCAGGCGCCACTACTCCCAGAAAGGGGCCTTTGGAGACAGGCCCCCGTGTGGCTCAGGGAAGATCCCCAGGGCCAAGAGTCCTGTAAATGCTGGTAGGGTCGGGAGGAGACCTTAACGAACTCCTCTCCCAGAGCCCTGACTTCTTTCTGCCCGGAGCTCAAATGAGCTCAAAGAGCGTTTGCAGGAAAGCACCCACTGCGGGTGCCTGGTCTCCCCACCGGGCATGCGCCTTGGACACGTGCCAGCTGATTCTCCCGGGCACTCGGCACTTCACCCTGCCTGGTCTGCCTCCAGCCTGTCTTCCAAGACAGGCAATGAGCTGCCTGAAGGCAGAGCCCAGCCTGGCTCCGGCTCCCCAGGGCACTTTGCTCAGAGCAGACTCACGATGGGTGTTTACAAGTGTTGAAAAACCTACTAGGTACCGTATTTCTTAAGGCCGGTCACGTGCCCTCATCTCCACCACCACCACCCTAAAGCTTGCACCCTCTCGGACCTGCCACAACCTCGGAACTAGTCTTCCAGCTTCCTCTCTTGACCACCAGTCCTATCCTTCAGCCATACCACAGCCAAAGGACCTTTCAAAACAGTGTCATCATGCTTCTTCGAATACTGTTGTTCCCACTGTTCTTGGGAGAGATCTAAAATATCTAACCCGGTCTGCAAGGGCTGGGCCCTGGCTACCTCTCCAGCCTCGTCACTGTAAGCCCCATTCTTTGTGTACCAGCTGCGCTGATCATCTCTGGCTCTTCAAGTGGACTGCTCTCACTTCTACCTCAGGACCTTTGCACTTACAGTTTCTTCCACCTGCCAGCTCTTTCTCTCTGCCTTCACACTCTTTGCCTGCCTAATTCCTATTGTCTTTGGACGTCAGATTAATTGTCTCCTTCTTGGAGAAGCCCTCCCGGATCTCCCAGAAGCAGGTTTCCCATTACATATTCTCAAAGCAACCACAGCTTTTCCTTCATAGCGTCTTTCACCATTTGTAATTATACATATGCATGGTACTTTCATCAATGTCTATTCCCCTCTTGCCCTAAAGTCTGTCAGCAGGATATAGACCACTGCCCAGCCCCAGCCGAGGGACACACCTGACCTAGAAATGTTCTAGGTGGGCTGAAATTTGGGAAGTACCTGACCCAGGAGGTGAGCCCCACCCTGTGCCAAAGGTGTGGGGAGGAGGAACAGGAGTCGGGAGAGGCATGCATTCTCACCAAAACGGGAAAGGGAAAGCTGAGGAATATTTAGAGGGGGAGATAAGGTGGCCAAAAAGCAGGAAATGAGCTGCTGGGAGCTGTTGGTTTGAGGCAGGGCAGTTTAGAGTGAAGGTTGCAGATCAAAGCCACAGGAAGTGGGCTGGTTTTTTCAGTAACGGAAGAATCAGATCAAAGCCACACTTTCCTGTCTGGGTGGGGTAGGCAATTCATTCACTTATTCATCCAGATTCCTACGTTATCATAGGTCATTCAGCAAATATTAATGGAGCACCGTTCTCTGTGCCAGGCCCCGTGCTATGCCCGGAGGCTACAGTGATGAGTAAAAGTGGATTGGACCTCTATTCTCCTGAATTTACAAGCAGTTTTCCAGAGGAGCTTTTAAGTGGCAAGGTTGCAGTCCATTTAGTGAGTCATTGCCAGTAGTTTTAGAAATGAAATACAGAATGGAATGGAATGGGATGGGATTCAATGGGAGGCAATGGGATGGGATGGAATGGAAAATATCACTGTATCCCACATAGTAGAAGGAAAAGGAAAAGCACTGTTTCGGTTGTATATGTATTATGTGAACTGGATACCAGCATAAAATGTATTTCTTACCGTTGGTCATGATCAAAAAGGTTTGAGAAATACCAGTCTAAAATAAATATTATTTAACTAATTCCATAAGCCCATAACTAAAGTCTGTAATAGGGAGCGTTGCAGGGACAGAGTGCTACGGAGAATGGAATGGTACAACCCCCATCTGGTCGGGGCTGGAGAAGGGTGGTCAGGGAAGACTTCCCTGTGGAGAAGATGCTTGAGGGAGGAGGAGAGGGAAGGGGTGCAGGAGGGGGAGGGGGAGAAGCTGTTAAATAGGCCTACCTCGAGAGGCCCAGTGTGGGGCAGAGAGACAGGCAGAGAGAATTATGTGGGCCATCTGGGAGGAAGGAGCATGGAAACTCTAAGGGAAGGAAAGAAGAAGCCTGCAGTTTGGAGCGCAGAGAGGAGGATGGAATGACTTGAGGATGGAGAGGCAGGAAGGAGTCTTGTGGGGCTTGTTGGAGAGTTTGGCCTCTGAAAGGCAACA
Source organism: Kogia breviceps (assembly GCF_026419965.1). Taxonomy (NCBI): domain Eukaryota; kingdom Metazoa; phylum Chordata; class Mammalia; order Artiodactyla; family Physeteridae; genus Kogia; species Kogia breviceps. Next base: position 38,196,081 of record NC_081328.1, on the reverse strand, counting down.
AGAAGCCACTGAAGGGTTTAGTCATGCCTTATTCAACAGAAGCTTGCCAGGTCATCCCTTGACCTGGCTGTCCTGATTCTGGAGACACAAAGGTAAAAGCACCTGCAAGACGCTTCCAGGCCAGCGGGGGCGTCAAGACAGGTAGGAAGTGGTCAAGGCAGACTCTCATCCCAGTTGAGCAAACTGGTATCTTGGGCTGGGTTTCCCCGTGGCAGACTCTACAACGAGAATGTGCATGCCAGGGACTTCCCCAGCAGTCCAGTGGTTAAGACTTAGCGATTCCACTGCAGGGGGCGCGGGTTCGATCCCTGGTTGGGGAACTAAGATCCCACATGCCGCTCTGTGCGGCCAAACAACAAAAAAAAAGAATGTGTATGCCATGCACCCCAATGTTCACTGCAGCACTATTTACAATAGCCAAGACATGGAAGCAACTTAAATGTCCAATGACAGAGGAATAGATAAAGAAGATGTGGTACATATATACAGTGAAATATTACTCAGCCATAAGAAAGAACAAAATAATGCCATTTGCAGCAACATGGATGGATTTAGAGATTATCATACTAAGTGAAGTAAGTCAGACAGAGAAAGACAAATATGATATCACTCGTGTGGAATCTAATGTTTTTTTTTAAATGATACAAATGGACTTATTTATAAAACAGAAACAGACTCACAGTTTTTGGAAACAGACTTATGGTTACCAAAGGGGAAACATGGGGTGGGGAGGGGATAAATTAGGAGCTTAGGATTAACATACACACACTACTAATATTAAATAGATAACCAAAAAGGACCAACTGTATAGCACAGGGAACTCTCCTCAATATTCTGTAATAACCTATGTGGGAAAAGAATCTGAAAAAGAATGAATACGTATATATATGTATAACTGAATCACTTTGCTGCACACCTGAAACTAACACAACATTGTAAATCACCTGTACTCCAATTAAAAAGAAAAAAGGATGAGCGTGCCAGTCACTTACTTTGGGGGGTGATCTCAGGAAACACTGGTAGGAAAATGGAAAATGACACAGAGAAGGGTAGGAGCCAATAGAGATGGATTGATGAGCGCCTCCCACCGGGGACCTCCAGGAGACCGCAAGGAACAGACCTTCCTAAGGGAGAAGAGCTCTGGTTTCCATCATCTAGGTCTCATCTTTCACTGGCTGAGCCTGCTCCTGGGGACACTCCTGGCCTGTCTCTTGCACAGGCCGGGCCTGCTTCCACTGCAGCAAAAGCCATCTGGAAAAGCTGCAGGGCTGCAATGCCAAGGGGATATGGACAGGGCGCTGACCGTTTCTGCCAAAATCAACCTGTAGCGTGTCCAGAGCATTCTGTGGTCCCTTAACTCATCTGCATTTGATTTAGGGTGAGGACCTCGAAGGCTCTAAGTCCAGTTTTCACTTTTCCTCTGGCCTCCAAATCCTTAAATCAACCAACCATCAGACTGACCTCTCCCTTTGGATGTCCCATGAGCACCTCAAGTCATCAGATCCTAAACTTAATTCATGTGAATCTCCACCCCCACCAGCAAACCTCCACCTCCAGTTTCCCTATTGGTATGAATGGAACCCCAGTTACCCAGTCACCCAAGCCAGAAACCAACTCGCTCTTCCCACTGCCTACAACCAGCTGATCACAGCCCCTCAATCCCATCACCCCTTGGTCTTCTCCATCACTCCCAGCCTGAGGGGTCCCCACTGCTTTAACCCAGATCCACACATTGGCGCCCTGGCTGCCTTTCCCAGCTCCCCACCTCACAGGCCATCCCTGATGCAGCCCAGTCGAACTTTCCAAAACACAGATCTGGCTGGGTTTGTCCCCTGATCGAAATCCTTGATGCCTCCCCAGCTGCCCTGAGGATGAAGTCAGACACCTCTGAGTGGTAGAAAGGCTTTTCCATCCCCTTCTTGCCAACCTAACCTCCCACGCCATCATGACTACCATCCCACCACATACGCTCCAACTATTCTAAGTTATTCCTAATTCCCCTGACACAAATCCATTCCTTTGCTAAATCCACTCTCTAAACTCAACATCCTCTGCCTTGTCCATCTGGCAAATAATCCTTTCAGTCTCAGCTCAACTCTGCCTCCTCTGGAAAGCCCACCCTGATTCCCCCCACGCTCCCACCATATCTTAAACGTCCTCCTTCAGAGCAAGGACGTCATGAAATTGTGAAATTGTTGTTTAACCGCAGATCTGCCTCCCCTGTGAGAGCTCTTTGAGGGCAAGGCGTTATTTCATCTTTGTTTTCCCCAGAAACTAGCACACAGACTGCTCCCAGAAAACCCTCCATAAATATTGGCCAACCAATGAAGTGACCAGGCTCAGGTGACACTGCTGGACAGTGGCCGAGCTGAGATGGGAAGCTGGACTCTTTCCCACCCTCACGTCAACACAGGTGACACTGACCTGTTAAGACGAGAAAGCACAAAGTGGCCCTTCATCTCCCTGCACGGCGCTGAACCTCGTCAGCAGGACTCGGAGTTGTCAGGACAGTGGGGACAGTTTGCACTGAGCCGTCCACGCTCTCTCAGGACCAGAGGCAGGGTCCGACCAATAGACAAGCTTTGAACCTGGGCAGAGCCAGGAGTTTCTATCTCACTGGACACTACAGACGGTCTTGACTTCAGGGCCACTGGGCTCTACCCAAATGGCCAGTGAGCATCGGGGCCTGTGATCTGCTGTCTGGTGGGTGACTCTGGACAAGTCGCTTCCCCTTCGTGGGCGTCAGTTTCCCCACCTGTAAAATGGCAACTAGAACCAGGTCCATTCTCGCTCAAAAATACTGTGATTTGGGGAATTCCCTGGCAGTCCAGTGGTTAGGACACTGCGCTTTTACTGCCGAGGGCGTGGGTTCAATCTCTGGTCAGGAAACTAGGATCCCGCAAGCCACGTGGTGCGGCCAAAAAAAGTCAAAAAAAAAAAAAACAAAACCACAATGATTTTGACTGTAATCCCCCCCCCCCCCAAGAAACAAGACTGAGGGCCAAACCAGGGACTAGTGACATGATGTAGAAGAACACAGTGTTCGGGCTGCCCACTTCCCAGCCTCTGCCCTCAGTACCTGTTGCCCTAGGTGAGTCCCTTTACCTTCCGCACTTTGCCCTGAACGAGGTTAACGTGCCTGCTGAACTACTTGACCCCTGGTTGATGCCATAATCGATGCGGTTTCTGTCCCCTGGTACTAGAAGACGCCTGTGGGTGCAGAGCCCGAGACCAGCTCACCTCGTCCCCTCCCCGCCTCACCCCCAATCCCATCTGTGGCTTCCCTCACCGCCAAGCTCAGCTCCTCGCCGGAGGCTGGCAGAGTCCCCAAGTGGCCAGGTGAGCGTGATCAACCACAGACCTGACCCCCCGAGATCCCAGACCAGAGTGGCAGGGCCTGGATCCACACTGAGGTCTGGCGGCTCCGAGCCCAGAACTCCTGTCTCAAAACAGCAGACCCCCGTGCGACACAGGCCCACTGGCTCACTGCCCACCCACTGTCCAGCCACCCTCCCTCTGTCCCCAGGTGACCCCACCTCATTCCTGTGGTTTGGAGTTTGCTGGTGGGAGGGCAACCGAAGTCTTGGCCCCCTCCCACCAGCAAATGGGGAGGGGTCTCCAGGGGCCAAATTCTTTTTCAAATGAGATTTCCGTGGTTTCCTCAGCTGAGGCGTCTGCGGAGCAGAGAACAAACAATGTGGAATTAAATTTCTCTGTGGAATTAAACAGGCCCCGCAAGTGAAGATCTAAGCATCTCTTTGGGCGTGGAGCCCACTTCGCCGGTGCCAGGCTGCACTCCCACTACCTTGCGGCCCCAGTGGTTGAGCGATCTCAGCTCCCGGGGCCATGTGCCCCTTCCCCCACCAGCAGCCTCTCCACCCCGTGTGACCTCAGAATTGTCACCAGAGAAGGGCTCCAGCTTTTAATGGATTCAGCTGGGCGCCCCCCCCACCCCCCGGCCGGAGACAGCTGGAAACCCCAAAACAGGGGCATCCTCCTGGGACGGGTCCACACCATCTGTGTCCAATGCTGCCGCCACCACTGGGCGGGATTGCGGGATCAGGTTGCAAAGACTAGGGGAGGATGTGAGACTGGCTGTCTCCCTGCGTCCCCAGGCCCCAGCAGCGTATTCTAGATGGACAGACCCCAAAAGTCACAGAGGAGAAAAGAATAAAGGGGCAGAACCAGCTGACTTTCCCCAATCCCCAGCCCGATACTATCTTAGACCCTGGCCAGAAAGGCCACTGTACATGTGGTCTGTCCATCCAAAAGAATAATATCCTGCCACTGCTTCAGGCATGAAGTAGTGATTCACGCAACAACGCGGATGAAACTTGAAATCATGTGCTAATGGAAAGAAGCCAGTCGCAAAAGACCACAGAGTGTATGATTCCATTTATATCAAATATCCAGACTAGGTAAATCCATAGAGACAGAGCACCGATTAGTGGCTGTCAGGGCCTGGGGGAGGGAGGAATAGGGAGTGGCTGCTTAATGGGTCTGGAAGTTTCCTTTTGGGGTGATGAAAATATTCTGAAACTAGATAGAGGAGGTGGTTGCACAACATTGTGAACGTGTCAAATGTCACTTAGGGTAAAAACTTTATGTGTATTTTAACACACTTAAGGGAGACGAGCAAGACCCTTGCCCTGTGTCCCCAGCTGTAGAGCACTCCTGCTCTGGCTACCCCAGGGGAAGGAGGAGTCAAAAGGTCCTAGTGGATGTTCCCACCAGAGCCGTGGCCTCCCTTCTAGACCATACATGGCACACCAAGGACGATCACGTTCCAGCCTGAACAGTCCTCAGATTCTCCACGTTCCTTTTCCTAAAGGCAAACCACACCCTGGGCCCCAGGGCCAGGCAAGGGACAGCTGTTTTGCAGGGGGAGTGAATGGTATTTAGGTCATCTGGCCTGGGCTCTCTACCCCTCCTGGTGCCGGATAGAACCAGGAATGACAAGAGAAGAGGGGTCAGACCACAGGCCAGGGAGTGGGACCCAAGGGCAAGCCCTCCCTGGGCAACTACCTGCTGGCACAGAATTCTAAGTCATCAGAATTACGAATTTGGCCCTGGCCTTCAAGGTCATTATGAAGGTATATATGTCAAGATAGATGGGTAGACCATATTTGATTAGCAGTTCGTAAGCTTGACTTTTGGCTTTGGAATATTTAGACTTGTGGTATTCGTCTGTATTTGTCTTCTGTTGCTGCATAACAAATGACCACAGACTGAGTGGCAAAAACACCCATTTATTAACTCACAGCTCTGTGGTGAGAAGTCTGGGTGAGTTCAACTGGGTTCTCTGCTCCCACAAGGCCAAAATCAAGGTGGGATCTTATCGGGAGGTTCTGGGGAAGAATCCACTCCCAGACTCGTTCAGATGGTTGGCAGAATCCAGTTCCGTGTGGTTGTAGGACTGAGGTTCCCATTTCCCTGCTGGCTGTCAGCTGAGAGTTGCTCTTGACTGAAATCCTTCTCGCACTTTCAATCTCTCTAACATCCTATTCTGCTACCAGAGAGGAGAAAATGCTCTTCTTCCTATAAAGGGCTCATCTGATTAGGTCTGACCCATCTAATTAATCGCCATATTTTAAGGCCAACTGACTTGGGACTTTAACGATATCTGCAAAATTCTTTCATAGAGTACCTAGATTTGTTTTTTGTTTTTTAAATTTATTTATTTATTTATTGGCTGCATTGGGTCTTTGTTGCTGTGCGCAGGCTTTCTCTAGCTGCAACGAGCAGGGGCTACTCTTTGTTGCCGTGTGCAGGGGCTTCTCTTTGTTGCAGAGCACAGGCTCTAGGCACACGGGCTACAATAGTTGTGGCACATGGGCTCAGCAGTCGGGGCTTGCAGGCTCTAGAGCACAGGCTCAGTAGTTGTGGCACACTGGCTTAGTTGCTCCAGGGCATGTAGGATCTTTCCGGACCAGGGCTAAAACCCATGCCCCCTGCATTGGCAGGCAGATTCTTAACCACTGCGCCACCAGGGAAGTCCTCCTAGATTTGTTTTTGACTGAGTAACCAGGGGATGGGGTCTCAGGATGGGGGCATCTTCACAATTCTGCCTACCACCTCCTCCTTTTGAAATCTTCCCCCCAGGCCTTGAAACTGTTAGTGGGAGCCTGTTCCAGCCAAGCGTGTCCAGCTCTTTCTACCTCAGGATTTAACTCATGGGAACTTTGCTTAACCTAGAGCAAGCGTGGTTGACATCTGTGATACAAATGCCACCTTTTCAACTTCAAGGACTTGATGAAATGCCACCTCCTCCATGAAGTCCTCAGCCTGAAACCCAGGCCGAATTAATCTCCCCCAGACAGCACTTTGCTGGTACCTCTCCTCTATGGCACATCCCAGCCTGCCTTAGGGTACAGCTGAGAGCTCTGAGTCCTCTCCAGACAAGGAGCCACCTGGGCAGGGGCCACTGGACATTGGACACTGTTCCAGGCGCAGCAGGGACCCAGAGAGATGAATCAAAAGCCATCCCTGCCTTGGAGGATCCCCCACAGTCCAGCAGGGCCAACGAACCTGGTGTGCCCATCACTGTACATACCTTCCAAACACCCTGTGATGCGTATACATTTACAAGTGAGGAAACTGAGGCTCAGAAACATTAATCAATTTTCCCAGAGTCACGTGGTCCATCTATGGGAGAAATTGGGTGTCCAGCTCCAGAGACTAAACCTGTAACTCCCACACTAAAAAATCTTAAAGAATTTGGGAATTCCCTGGCGGTTCAGTGGTTAGGACTCAGTGTTTTCACTGCCGAGGGCAGGGTTCAATCCCTGGTGGGGGAACTAAGATCCCACAAGCCACGTGGCATGGCCAAAAAAAGATCTTAAAGAATTCAAACCCCCTGACTTCTCATCTGGGGTCAGACACTGTTACTCGGGCTGTCACCTGCTGTACCCACTCCAATGTTTCCATGGCTTCACATATAAAGATGTCTTTCTCACACAGGTGCAACGGGCATAGGCTCTGTTCCTCATAGTTCTTCAGGATCTCAAGCCCCTTACAGCCCACTGTAGTGAGGACCTTGCCATCCTCCCCTGGTTCCTCCACATCTGGCCACCGGACAGGGGAAGAGAGTGAGCCAAGGTGTTTTCAGAGGTCAGACCAGGACCTGGCAAGGTTTACATTTCTTTGTTTGTTTGCTTTTTTGTTTTGTTTTGTTTTTATTTTTTTTTTCTTTTCTTTTTTCTTTCTTTCTTTCTTTCTTTATTTTTGCGGTCCGCGGGCCTCTCACTGTTGTGGCCTCTCCGGTTGCAGAGCACAGGCTCCGGACGCGCAGACTCAGCGGCCATGGCTCACGGGCCCAGCCGCTCCGCGTCACGTGGGATCTTCCCGGACCCGGGGCACGAACCCGTGTCCCCCGCATCGGCAGGCGGACTCTCAACAACTGCACCACCAGGGAAGCCTGGAAATATTTTTAAAGCACTTCACTTTAATCACTTTTGTATCCAGCTTCTTTGATGTGTGGAACCTATTATTTTACAGAGTATTTCAATATTCCTTATGATTGGGAAACAATGCCAAGATGGTGCATGCTTTGGGCGAGATGCTTTGGCTGTGCAGTGATTGAGGATACCTGGCGCTATTTCCTGCATAGGCTCTTAAACCACGAAAGAATACATAGCCATATTCATTAAATTTGTCATGAGTTTCAGGCGCCATTTGGAATGGAAGCTGAATATGCACATCCTCTGGAAACCTTAATTCTTGGACCTGGATATTTCATTGGAATCATGCTTTTATGTGATCCTGTTATTCTCCTTTGGGCCTGGGTGACCATTCACTTGACAGAAACTGTTGATGTCCATAGTGGTTGTGACATTCCTCTCAACCCTTTAAATCTCATTCCGATCTTCGCTGGTTCTCAGCATCACGATTTCCACCACGTGAACTTCATTGGAAACTATGCTTCGACATTTACATGGTGGGATAGACTTTTTGGAACAGACTCTCAATTTATTGCCTACAAAGAGAACATAAAGAAGGTTGAGAAAAAGACGGAATGAACATCTCACATAAACCTTCCTCAAGTTACACATTTCCTGAATTGAAGCTAGTAGCTAACATTGCTTCTGGGGAGTGGAAATAAACATGCGTCTTGGTTGCTAAGTGATAAAAAGAACATTAACAACTTTTAATTATCTCCCTAGAGGGAACTTTTATATGTTTAAGTACAGTTTCCCTGAGGAAGCTTTGAAGGCCATGTTGCTAACCTTACAAAAAGGATTTTAGTAATGGAAGGAATATGAATGTATGTCTTTTCCCCAAGTTGTACTATAGCCTGAAGCTGAAATTGGTCTTCAAACCTTTTAAATATATAGTGGCCATTTCAAGAACTCTTAGTAGTGTTGAACTTTAAACACTTTTTTGGAATTTGCTTAAAGATCAAATGCCAGTTGAACCACACCAATCTGTATAGTGTGAGTGAGTGCTGACTCTGAAATAGCACCAGGAATTTCTGCTCTTATCTGGAGCTGAGCAGTTTGGGTGATTCTCTTTCTTTGAGAAGTCCGTTTTGATTGCAATGTACTACTCTTATCTATAAATTAAGGCATTTCTGAATTGATGAAAGACTATTTTAGTCTAAAGGTTTTCAGGTTACTTGAATTTTTTAAACACTGAGCTTTATCTCTACCATTTACCCTTTCTTTTTTGTATATCAAGTTTTCATTATACTTAAAGCTGTATCTTGAACTTGCTGTATTTGCACTTGGAGCTATTGAAATAAACGTGATTTTGTTTGGAAAAAAAAAAAGAAGAAGAAGAAGTGAAGACAGGGCGGGCACACCGGCAGGGGCCGGGGAGTTGTGAGAGCACAGCGTGTCCTCTTAGTCACCCACTAGGCTCAGCAGGAGGCCTTGCTCATCCGATGAGCTCACCTTGGGCCTAGGGCTATGAAGGATCACCAGCAGCAGCCCCTGTCCTCCCCCGATCTGGCCAGGGCCCCCTTCTCCAGGCCAGGCCCTGGACAGATGATCCAGCAGCTTTGGCCATAGCTGCCCTGGCCAGGGATAAGGCACAGGAACTGATGTCCCTAGGAGTAGCCACACAAGGGTCGCAGTGCTGATCCCCCAACCTGTCTGTGACTGGATACAGGTGGCCGATTTCCTTCTCAGATTTAACCCTGAGGCATAAAAATCACCAAATCATGTCCCAAAGCCAAGTACAAATTATCTGGTCCAGAGGAGTCACATGACTTAGCCCTGGTCAGAGTGATGCAGACTCTGTCTGTCATGAGGGAGGAAGGGGTGGGAAAGGAAAAGGGTGTTCTAATAGGAAGCATGTGCACACCTGCACTGGGGCCCACCCAGTGTACTCCCCAGAGAGCAGACTAGAGGAGATGCCAAGGTCCCAGCCCTGGGTCCCAGGAGAACAGGTATACCTGAGGCCACAGGACCCAGTGCGGTGGGAATGGGGCTGCAGTCACCACCCCGCATTGCCTCCACATGTCTCTGTGCGGGTTGAGGGAGGGCCCCGGAAGGCAAGGACCTGAGTCTCAGTCTGGTTCTCTCACCAGTTGCAATGGGTCCTTAAGCAACACCCCACCCCTCCCGGCCCGAAGCTCAGCTGACCCATCAGTCCAGGGAGGTCTGACCCCATACCCCACAGGTAACACAGAATGATCCATTTTCTTCCAGGGGGAAGAAAATTTTAGAATTCAACATATATGTGTCCACGTGTTTTTCTATCTAACAGTAAGAAAGGAATTCAATATAAAAATTGACCCAGGCACCCCAACTCAGTGTGTTTTGGTCAGTCGTGTCCTCCACATTAGTCAATGTCTGGAAGGAGGTGTAGCCGCTCCATCAGGCAAAGAACTTGAGGATGGCATCCTCACTCTTATCGCTCAACTTCCAACCCATGGGAACATGTTGCCACTAACATATGCCCAGTTCAGTGGAATTCACAGATTGCAATGTCTGATTCAAACTAAATTAACCTGCCTTAGAAAAGGACAAGTGGCCTAAAAGATTTCTGCCAAGAAACGGCAAGAAAATAGACACACTTCCCCTGATCCTAGGCCACGATTTCATCTGACATTTCAGGAAGGAAAAGCAAGGGTTGCGTGCTGAGTGCTCCAGCGGAGATTTCCAAAAGTGAAATCTTTTTTCATGAGGATAAGGGTGAAGTTTAAACAGTCATTAAGGAAGTAATTTTTTTGGAAGGACTATAGTATGAGAAAGAATTTAGAGATAACGTTGAAAAGTGTTCCTATTGTTTATATGATTTTATTGCTGAAAACCTTGCGTGTTCCCAAGATCTTTCATATCCACCCTTCAAAGAAAACAAAAAGGAATTTTTAACTTGCTTAAAAACCTTCCAAATGAAGAGTTTGAGTGAGTGTAAAATCCATTTGGTGAAAGTATTAAAATGCAACAATATTCCAATTTCTTTGCAGGAAGAACTGATTGACATGAGAGAAGATGGAAATTTGAAAGTCAATTTTGAACAGAACCTTTGCATAATTGGTGGATGGCATTGAAAACTGAAAAATGAATGTCATGGTTTAATGAGCAGAGCCCACAATGCACCTCATCCGTCTGGATCTAGATATTTTCACGAGGCCTCCTTTTCAGCTGTGACAGCCTTTAGAACTGAATATTGAAATAAACCGCACTTAGTACCAGACATTCAAGTCACTGTGTGAAACCAGGATCTTCAAAAGTAAAGAAGGATATTCAATGGTGTTGCTCTCGTTGTGAGAGCAAAAAGGGATTTTAGGCCATTATGAAGTGAAATGCCCTAAAAATTTCTTTAAAACAGTTTTCATTTATTACCTCTTTCATTTCTAGTTACATAGTTTTATAATGTGAGCAAAATAATAATATACATAATGTCTAGTTTATTCATATATTATAGTGTACCTAATATTTTATAATTTATATACTTTTGTAATGGACCTGCTATTGTATATTTACATACATAGTTCATGTTTATGATTTATTAGGTTCTATGTATATAATTTATAAACAAATAGGTATCAGGGATGCCTGCTCAACATTTTTTTTTTTTTTTTTTTTTTTTTTTGCGGTATGCGGGCCTCTCACTGTTGTGGCCTCTCCCATTGCGGAGCACAGGCTGTGGACGCGCAGGCTCAGCGGCCATGGCTCACGGGCCCAGCCGCTCTGCGGCATGTGGGATCTTCCAGGACCAGGGCACGAACCCGTGTCTCCTGCATCGGCAGGCGAATTCTCAACCACTGCGCCACCAGGGAAGCGCCTGCTCAACATTTTTTACTGATGATGTATGAACAGTAAAGTTTGAGTTCAGGGTGGTGGCAATGCCCTAGGGGCCCCTCCAGCTCTGGCATTGGAGGCCACATGGAGAACACTCTGCTCTGAGTGGGGACATTCATAACAGAGATGTCCCTAGATTGGGCCTCACCTGGCATACAGGTGGAGGTTCCGGCATGCACATTTTATAGCTAAGGAGTCAGAAGTACAAAAGAGTAAGACATGAGGAAGGCTTCACCTCGCAAGGGTAGCCCCATCATAAAGGCCAAAATCCCCTCCCCAGGGATAAGAAGGACCACAGTCTTCCCCTTCTCACCCCTCCCACTGCAGCAGAAGGAAAACAACACTTTCCTCCTGCTCAGGGGCTCTGAGAGGGTAACTGTCTTTCCTGGAGCATCACAGCAAATTGGCAATGGAAACTAAGTGTAAATGCAACCATCCAGAGTGCTAGGTATGGTCTTTTACCTGCTCTGCTCTCCCTGGGCCTTGATGCAGAGCCTGGTGTTTAGTTACCAAAGTTCTTACTCTTGTCTCTGCTGGGAAGCCCTTCCTGCTATTCATTTCGGTCTTGCATGCTTCAAATAAAGCCTAGAATGTTCAGGAGGTTAACCAGTTCAGTCTTCTGCCCCATTGTAGCAAAGAATATCCCTCTCCAATCTTTGGCATCTGCCTTAACCCCAGAGAAGAGAGTCCCAGAGAAAAGTAAGGTCTGCACCTCTGTTACCCTCTCAAGGGGTTCAGCAACTCCCTGAAGCAAGATGATCTTTCTCTGGCACAAAGATGTTCACATCGCTCCCTCCCTACTCCTGCTCTGCTTAAAAGCATCCCTGTATCTCCATCGCCCACAGCAGAAAAGCCAGGCTGCTTAGGCTGACCTCCATGCCTTTGACCCCCTAGGTCAGCCCACCTGCATCACTCACCAGCAAGAAACAGAAACCACACTAGCTAATTTAAGCAGAAAGGAATTTCATGCAGGTAATTCTATGCTGACAAAATCACCAGAAGGGCTAAAGGGCTAAAGGGCTAAAGCCATTCGTGCACCAGCAGGAATAGCTCCCAGACAAACATGGGACGCACCTTGCGAAACACCCCCTCTGACACCGTCAGGAAGGTAAAAAATCAGGAGCCACCCAGGGTCTGTGGGCTTCAAGAAGCATCACCTAACTGATTCAGGGGTCAGGAGACCATTTCAGCAACAGCTTCTCCATACCCACAAAACTGGACACTGGATGCTAGAAGGCAGCCGCCCCCCAAAATCAGTGTCTCCACAACCAGGCTGAGCAACAAGCCATGTTCCCAAGTCCGTTCGATTGACAGAACCTGTTGCCTAATCAGAACTCTAGCAGCAACAGAGTCTGAGGAACGCAGGGGTCAGGGTCCAGCTTCTCCAGCTAAGGAAGGCTCACTAGGAGAAGAGTGGGTGGAGGTAGATGCTACATACACACTACTGTCTCTCCAGATTCTTCTCCCAGCATTCTTCCCACCCTCACCCTGAGTTCCAGCTACAGAGAACACTCCAATAGTCCTGGGAGCACCCCAGGCTCCTTCTCACCTCTCTGACTTTGACCAGGCGGGTCACCATACCCCTCCACTTTGAATGTGCTCTGAGTCTGAGATGCTTTCTCTGGTGCCAGGAGACAGGGGTTCCTAGAGCCCAAAGCTGTCCAACAGAAATAGAATCAACATGTCATTTTAAACTTTCTAGTAGCCACATGTTGAATAATGGCCACCCCCAAAGTATCAAGTCTTAACTCCTGAAACTTTCTAATGTTACCTTATTTGGAAAAAGGATCTTTGCAGATGTAATTAAGTTAAGGATTTCATGGTAGGATTACCCTGGATTGTCTTGGGGAGCCCTAAATGTCATCATATGGTCTTCATAAGACGGAGGTAAAAGACAACACAGACGAGAAAGCAAAGTAAAGACAAGGCAGAGATTGGAGCAACGTGGCCACAAGCCCAGGAATTCCAGGGCAGCCACCAGAAGGTGGAAGAGGCAAGGGACAGATTCTTCCCAACAATCCAATTTCAGGTTTCTAGGCTCCAGCCTGCAAATGAATATATTTTTGATGTTTTAAACCACCAGGTTTGTGGCAATTTGTTATAGCAGCCTCGGGAAACTAATAAAACACATCTCAAATAGTGAAAAGAAGGAGGTGAAATTAATTTTATTAGTATATTTTATTTAACCCAATATCTATAAAATATTATCAACATGTTATCAATATAAAAAGCATCAATGAGATATTTACATTCTTTTTTCATACTAAGTCTTTGAAATCGGAATCGTGTTTCACGCCTATGACACGTTTCAGTTTGGACCAGCCACGTCAAAAGGGCTGAATAGGGCTTCCCTGGTGGCGCAGTGGTTGAGAATCTGCCTGCCGATGCAGGGGACATGTGTTCGTGCCCCGGTCCGGGAAGATCCCACATGCCGCGGAGCGGCTGGGCCCGTGAGCCATGGCCGCTGAGCCTGCGCGTCCGGAGCCTGTGCTCCACAACCGGAGAGGCCACAACAGTGAGAGGCCCACGTACCACAAAAAAAAAAAAAAAAGGGCTGAATAGCCACATGTGACTAATGGCTACCAGAGAGGACCAAGCATTTCCTCTCCTTGTAGGATTTGGGGAGCACCAGCCTGGGATTTGGGGACTTATTTGCCTATGAGTCATCCTCTCCCATAGACAGCATGCTCCTTGGGAACAGGAACCTTGTCCCATTCATCTTGGTATCCCAGTGCCCAAACATAAGAACATTCAATGAATGTATGTTGAATGAATGTGTAACAGATTCTCTACAAGAAAAAAAGCCCTGTCAGAAACTACATTTTTTGTTTGATGGTTTGATTTTCCCTCTTCCTTAGTGAGAGGAGCTCAGGATCCCTCAAAATATAGGCTTGGAATCCCTTCTCTTGGAAGGGTAGATGTAGACCAAGTTGCCCCCAGCAGCCAGGAAAATGCTATATGTTGAAATTGGAAAGATATGCTGTGAATAGGCCTGTGTCTATTAAAGAAGTTGAATCTGTAATTAATAATCTTCCAAAACTGAAAGCATAAGGCCCCAATGGGTTTACTGGTGAATTCTACCAAACATTTAAGGAAGAAACTATCCCAATTCTCTACAATCTCCTTCAGAAGCTAGAGAGAACACTCTGACTCATTCTATGAGGCCAACATCACTCGAATACCACAACCAGACAAAGACATTACGAGAAAACCACACATCAATATCTCTCATAAGCATCGATGCAAACATCCTCAACAAAATACTAGCAAATTGAGCCCAACAATGTATAAAAAATTATACAACACAACCAAGTGGGATGTATCCCAGGTATGCAAGCTTGGTTCAATATTCAAAAATCAATTAATGCACTCCATCACATCAACAAGCAAAAGAGGGGAAAAAAATCAGACACTCACATCCATAGATGCAGAAAGAAATTCTGTCCCACCCCCTGGGAGGCTGATCACGTCGAGAGGAGGTGGGGGGAAGGTAGGGGGAGCAGAGGGAGGTGGGGGATGAGACAGAGGCCGGGGGGCTGAGTGGGCGGGGTCTGTGAGGTGACTGGGGCTGGAATCAATGTGTCTGGGACTGGCTTAAGGTGAAGGAAGCAGCCAAATGTGAACCAGAAGAGTCAAACCTGCCAAGAAAGACTGTAGCCCTCAGGCACAGGGTCATAAGCCTGGGGCTCCCAGACCTGAAGAACTGCAAAAACTGGCCTCAGTGTTAGCCCCCAGGAAGGCAGCCAGGGCCAACACCAGCCCCACTCCAGTCCTGGCCCACACCCTGAGCCCCTGTAACCTGCCGCTTCCACCTGAGAATCTCAGCAGCAGGCTGCCCATGAATAAGGCTGCTGTGGTCAGTGCACCCTGTTTTGCAGCTGCATCCACCCCAAGCGGAGGGGCACCATTCTCTTCATTCAAAGACACAGCTGCTCACCAGGCTATGGGCCATCTGGGCTGCGTGAACACCCAGAGACACCTTTCAATGCCACCATCAGGAGGGATCACCTTTCACAACTTTGCTCAGTTGTGCTCCCTAGCCTCCCATGACGCAAGCTCATCAGGCCTCCATGAAGCCACAGAACTTTAAGGTCAGAAGCCCTTCCACTGAGCATTATGGGGGCACTGGGCAGCCCACCCACCCCTGAGATTAGCCACTTCGGAGGTCACCATGAGTCCCTGGGCTGGAGACTTTGCTGGCTTCCTAGCTTCAGACCAAGCTGCCCAGATGGGGCTCAGCTCTACCAGCAGCGGCCCTCCCCGCACAGTGGCTGGATGCCCCCTCACAATACTCTGGGACCCCTGGCACAGAACAGGGAGGGATTGGAGCCAGGGAGAGGGAATGCCTGGACTTTGGGACTTCCTGCCCTC
This sequence comes from Kogia breviceps, assembly GCF_026419965.1. NCBI lineage: Eukaryota > Metazoa > Chordata > Mammalia > Artiodactyla > Physeteridae > Kogia > Kogia breviceps. The sequence goes on along the minus strand of NC_081328.1, from coordinate 38,180,461 downwards.
ACTCCCACATGGAACTTCCACAATACCGGGCAGAGGGATAGTCCACGAGTGAATGAATGAAGTCCAGCAAGGCTTTGAGCCCCTTCTCAAAGCCCTCTAGACACTCAGAGCCTCCTCCCCTTGAGTGAGAAGTCTATTCCCAGGCTAAGAAGAAAAGACAATATCTGTGCCCCGCCTGAGTTCCAACGGGCCCCTACGCGGTGCCTGCCCAGTGACCCAGCCCAGAGAGCACAGGAGGGGCCTTTGGGAAGGGTCTCCTGTCCCCTGGCATCCTGCTCCCCCAAGGCCAAGGCTTCACTCTCTGCTAGCCCTGCCAACCCCCGGTTCCTCCCCTGGCTGGCACTGGGTGAAGGCAATGCCTACAGTACACCTCGGTCCTAACAAACCCTGTCCAAGCAGGGGTTCCCCTGAGCACGTGGTTCCCAGGGAGGGAATGGGAAGCAGGAAGCTTGGGACCCCCGCCCCCACACACACACACCCTGCCCCAGTGCCCACCAGGGCCAGGCCGCCCCCCAGTGCTTCCCTTCCCCTGGCCGTGCCAGCCCCACCTGAGCGGTCCAGACCGGCGGCTGTCAGGCCACGTGTAGGGCCTGGGAGGGAGGAGAGAGGGCGGGGCTGGCCGGCTGCTCTTAAGGCGGAGCTGGAGGTGAACTGCACCTCCCCTTACTCCTCACCTGGGCCCTGACAGCCTCTCTCCGTCCCAGGAGCCAGGAGTGAACTCAGGAGTGTCTTACCTGCCCGGGACACCAGGTAGGTGCCTTTATTCTTTAAGGAGAAGAGAGGGAGGCTCAGCTTCTCCACCTCTCCTGGGGCTCGGAGTGAAGGTGGAGAGAAATGGGGGAGAGTCTGGGCGTGAGCAGAAGATGGTCTCAGGACCACAGACCCGAGTTCTGCACTTTGGGAGAACTTAATCTGTAGCCCTCAGTGTACAGATGAGAGAACCGTGGTCCAGGGAGGGGAAGAGGCTTGCCCAGGGGGCCCCCGAGGCTTGGGAAGGGAATGGACCCAGAACCCAGCCTCCTGCCTCCCAGCCGGGAGTCCCTGGGGCCTGGTCGTGAGCTGAGCCCCTGTGCTGGGCCCTTCAGAGGCCACCAGGAATCCAGGGGGTGGCGACATGGCCTGCGCTGGTCCTGCGGGTCCCAGCCTGCTGTCCCAGGGTCTGCTTCACTGGGTCTGGGTGGAGAGCATGGGACAATCAAAGCCACTCTTCGAGCAAGGGGGTGGAGTGGGGAATTGGGCTATTGGGAAAAGGTGCTCTGGGGGAGATTCAGCCTTCCGCCTCTGCCACCTTCTCCCTCCACTGACCTGGGCTTGTAGAAGGGAAAGAGTAAGTCAGGAGAAGAAGCTGGCAATGAAATGGATGAGGGGATTTGCCCAGGAATCAGGATCCCCCTGCCTCCAGAGCCCTTGGGAACAAAGAAAGAGATTCCCATCCAGTGAGTGGGCGGGTCCTATAAAAAGGGGCCCTCCCTACCCACTACAGCCCGCCTACATACGTACACACAGCACTGAGCCCAGGGACCTTCCCTTCACCTTTAGAGCAGGAAGGAAAGAACTAGAGAAGTGTGCTGATGGGGACAGGAGAGGGAAGGTGTCCAGGAATAAAGGAGTGAGACCAGCCCTGGGAGGTCCAGTGGTGCTTCAGGGAGTGTTAAAAGTGAGAAGAGTTTGAAGAAGACCCAAGGGGCTGCCTGCCCTTTGCTCAATCCCAGGCCTGTCCCACTGGGTTCCAGAACCCCAGAATGGGCAGAGAGAGGTGAAAGGGATCTTAAATCTATGAAGCAGTGGCATAGAGTGTGGGACTTGGAGCCAAGACCACCTGGGTTCAAATCCCAGTTCCACTATTGAGTTGTGTGGGTTGTATGACCCCAGGCAAATCCCTTAACCTCTCCAGCCCCACAGGAGGAGTACCTTTTTCAAAGAACCATTGAGAAAATGAAATGAGTATGTTTTAAGTGTCTGTTATGATCACATTCCCATTATACAGATGGGACAACTGAGGCCCAGAGAGGAACGGACACTTGCCCAGCGTGGCACCAAAGCACTTTCCAAATCAGTAGGCAGACAGCCTGGGTCCGGGTCCTGGTCCTGGGGGAGGACCCAGGTCCCCAGTGTGCTCCCTAAGGACCATAACCCCAGGCTCCTCTTTGAGGCCCAGCCAAAACCCCTGCAGGGTGTGCTGAGATCCTGCCCTGACAAACCCAGGCCGCTTGGAGCCAAAGCTCCATGTCCTCAGCTGCCCCCAGAAAGGAGCTCGGAGGCCCGTTCCCTTCCACTGCCATTTATAGACACGCTTCCCGAGCCTGGGATGCGCCCGCCCCCTCCAGGACCTGGCCAAGGAGAAGTCTGGCAGCAGGGCTGGCAGGAGCCGTGGGGGAGAAGAGGGTTCTGGCTTTTCTCATTAACTTACTGTGCGAACTTGGGGCAACTCACACCCCCTCTCTGGACCTCAGGTGTTCCTCGGCATTTGAACTCTATGTGGTATAAGGAGCTAAGAGTCTAAAGTCCACAGCCTGCATTTGAATCCCAGCTCTACCACTTTTCTGGACGTGTGGCCGATACAGATATCTTTACCTCTCTGAATCTCAGTATCTTCATCTGTAAAATGGGCTGGTAATAGGGATGCAGTACTTCCTACAGTTATGAGAGGATTAAAAAGAGTTACCATAGGGAAAATCAGTGCCTGGCACATGGTGAGTTCTCAAAAAAAAATGGGAGCTATTATTATTTATTATTATGAAGGTATTATATTATATTCTACTGATATATAAGCCCTTTTTTCCAAGTAATATTTAGAATTGTCCAACTGGTTTCACATGCAACACCTCGCTGGTTCCACACCACCCTCCAGGAGGGCACAAGGCAGGAATTCTTATTCCCATCTCACAAATGAGGAAACTGAGGGTCAGAGTTACACCTTAAGGAACTGTTTGAGCTGGGATTCGAATCTGAATCTTCAGACTCGAGAGTTCGCATTCATTTCATTTGTCCCAGGCTGATCGCAATGCCTTTTCCAACACTGGGGTCTGACTCTAAAGCAGGATGTGGTGGAGGCATCTTAGAAGAAGAGAGAAGAGGCGTTGGAGGGTACCTGGGTCAGGATCGGGGGGTGGGGCCAGTGAGGCTCAGAGCAGGCAGTGGTAGCACAACCAGCATATCCCAGCTCCTTACAGGTTTCTTGGCACGTCTGTTCCAGAACCTCTTACTTCCTGTAAGAAACCACTAACATGTGGCATTAAGGCTAGACAAGGGGAGGAACTTCCCACAGAAGGGAAAGGAGGAAGTTGGGACATCTTTTTCCCAGATGAGCCCCCAGGGAGTGAATATCTTCTGATGATGTCACTCCTCAGATCAAAACTGTTCTGTGGCTCACCATTGCCCTCGGGGTTGAGTCAGCACTACAGAGCCCAGCCTGCAAGGCTCTGCAGGGTCTGGCCAGCCTGCCTTCCCCACCCCAACTTGCCCTCCATCCACCCTAGGTTCTCTCTGTTTCCCAGATCCTCAATATCTCCCCTGTCCATCAGCCCCCCCTGAATACACCTGCCTCCTCACCCTTACCTGGCTTGCCCAGCCAGCTCCTGCTTTTCCTTCTTGTCTCCCTTTATGTATCTCTTCCTCCAGGAAGTCCTCCCTGACCTCCCCCACTAGTGCCTACAGAATCCCCTCTGCCTCCCCAACTGCCCTCATCCCCGATGGCACTGTTTATGATTGCTCACCTGCTTACCTGTCTGTTTCACCAACTGGCCCACACGTAGCAAAAACAACTAGCTCAAACAACTGGCCACATGTAGCAGCTAAGTGCAGGGGCCCTGACATCACGCAGTCTGGGGTCCAGTCCTGCTCTGACACCTGTTGGCCTGATGACCCTTGGGCAAGTTACTTACCTCTCTGTATCTCAGTTCTCCCATTATAAAATGGAATAATAATAGTATCTACTAACAGGGTCGTCATGAAGATTTTTAAAGGTTTTATGTGTAAATACTAGGGCGTAGGTACATAGTAATTACTCAGTAAACATTAGCTAGTATGTATTTAATAAATAAGGCTGGGACACAGTAAGTAGCCAACAAACGTCTGTTGAAGTTATTTTATTTAATCACCACTTGCATAATGTTTATTATGTGCTAGGCATATTCTAAACATATTACAAATATCAGCTCATTTTATAGATAAGGAAACTGAGGCACAGAGAAGTTAATTAATTTACCCAACGTCACACAGCTAGTAAGTGGTGGAGCCAGGATGCAAACCTGGGGCAGACTGGCTCCAGCAGCCATGCTTTTAAATGAGTGAATAAATCTGCCTCTGTTTGGGGGGAAGGGAGCCCGGGGCTTCATCTACAGAATTTACTCAGTTCCCACCCTCACTCCCACCCCCGCTTCTTTCAGGTCCCAAGAGCTCCTGATTGGCAAGTGACATCTGTGGGATGTGAGGCTGGTTGGAAGCCAGAGCTAAACTGCCAGGTCACTACCCCCACTATGTCACAGGTGATGTCCAGTCCCCTGCTGGCAGGAGGCCCCGCAGTCAGCTTGGCTTCCTGTGAGGAACCCAGGAGGGCCCTGCACCCAGCACCCAGCCCCGGCCTGCCGCCCCAGTGTCCTTACTACACCACAGAAGGCTGGGGAGCTCAGGCCCTCATGGCCCCCATGCCCTGCAAGGAGCCCCCCAGCAGGCTCCAGGGGGCCCCACAGGCTGGAGCCAAAGCCAGCTGCCTCCTGCAGTCCCCTGGGGAGCAGGCCTCGGGAGCCTTGGAGGACCTTGACTCCTACATTGACTTCTCGCTGGAGAGCCTCAACCAGATGATTCTGGAACTGGACCCCACCTTCCAGCTGCTCCCTCCAGGGCCTGGTGGCCCCTGGGCTGAGCCCACCCAGAGCACTACCTTGAGGAGAAAGAAAGAAGAGCCTCAAGCTTTGGGTAAGGAACTGGGGCACAGTGCCAGGAGGAGGGCTTGGGGACCAGAGTTTTCTATCAAATCAGAGAAGCAGGGGATAGTGTCCTACTGAGGAGTGCTGTGCAGCTCTAAACAAGTTACTTAACCTCTCTGTTTTCTCTGCTCTATAACAGAGATAAATATAAGTAGCCCTCACTGTCCAATTCTATTTGGTTCTTGAGTTTGGAAAGTGATGGATACCTGTTATATGTAATTTTTCAGAGAATTGAAATAAGCTAATATAGGTAAGCATATTATACAATGCCATGCATATAAATAAGAGCTTGATAAATGCGGTGTCCCTGAATCTCACTGTCCTATGGTGTCTCTCTTAGGTCCTAGCCTGGCACCCTGAAATTTTTATAGGAATAGTATTTTCACCTTACCAATAACAATACATGTAAATAGCTTCTAGTATAGATAATAGTAAATAATTGGGATGTGATGAATTTTTGAGTGTTTATTACTTTTGTTTTTAATATGTTATTTCATTGTAAGTTTGTGTAGTTTAATCTTTAGTAATGGCTAAACCATTACTAAAGATTAAACTACACAAACTTACAATGTTTATATAATTTAGCAACCAACTGGAAAAAATCTTGAAAATTTAACCATCAGCTTTCATGAGCTTGTTCAAGCCAACTCCAGGATACCACCACGTCCAGGCGTATCCAGAAATCTCTGCATCTGGCTTCAGTTTCCCAAAGAGTTTCAAGTACACTTTGAGGATAAGGGTTATGGAGCAGCAGCCCCATTAGACAGGCTGGAAGACTGAGGCCTCCAGGGGTTTAATCAGCGTGGGTTAGAGGGTGTGGTGAGGATAAGAGATGAGATCCAGGAGAATTTCTACTTGTTGAGCATTTATCATTCTATCCAGGCACTGTGCTGAGCACTTAATAATTGAACCTTTGACCTTCCCAATCCACCTCCATGAGACGAATATTTTATCTCCATTTTACAAACAAAAAGACTGAGGTTGATGGACTTGAGGAAGGAGCCAGTCTAGCCTAATCACTGGAATCAGGCAAACCTTACACAAGCTGTTTACTTCACTTCTTTGCGTCTCAGATTCTTCATCTGTAAAATAGAGATGAGTTTGCACTTCAAAGGGTGTTGCAGGGATTGAAAAAAAAACGTTTGCTGGGTGTTTATCACAAATCCTGGGACACCTGTAGGTCATGATAAATGGTGGCTGTTTGTAGTCAACATTGGGGTTGCGACTAAGCCCAGCTCCAGGACAGGTTCAGGCTCTGGGGTGGAGGTCAGCCCGGCACACAGGTCCTCTGGCACCCGGGCTCCTGGTCTCCAGCCGGCCTTCTCCTCCCACCGAGCATTGCCTGACAAGCCTAGTAAAAGAACCACCTCCATCCCTCAAGAGGCTTCCTGCTTCTTAAGGCCGGTCGTGGGCATGTCTCTGCAGGAAAGGTGGCTTGGGCCTAATTATCGCTGGCAGGAGCCAGCCCAGGACTTTATAATGCTCATGCCCCAGGGTAGGGCTTCCACACACTCAAGGCCAGCTGGGGCAAGACCAACGTCTGTGGGGCATGAACTTGTAAAGCGTACGGGTGTTGATAACAGGGCCCTTCCTCCAAGGGACCGATGGGCAGTTGTCTGCGTTCTCAGATGCCCTGGGCACAACCCACCATCGTGAGGATGTGTCTGCCAGACTCTGGGCAGCAGGGGGTGCCAGAGAGCAGCAGTGGTCAGAGGGTCCTGATGAAGCCACCTAGCTCTGCCCTCGCTCCTTCTGATGGAATTTTAAAAAATCCTCTCCTCCAACCTCTGCCTGGACACCTGTGATGCCTGGGAGCTCACTACCTCCTCGGACAACCAGCAGGTCAGCTCCCCGTTAGAAAGTTCTCTGCCATCACTAAGAATAGCGAGAGCCTGCAGGTCACTGTGGTGGCTGCACCTTGCTCCCCAAACCCTCCCCTCAGACCACTGCTACTGGTGACAAAGCTCTCCTAGCCCATGGCACTGCAGGGAGTTTCCATCCAGCCAAGCGTATCCAGTGTGTAGAACTCCTCTGTTTGCACTCTCATCCATCCTACTTTTGGGGTGTTGAGTGGAAGACGTTCTATAATCGTGATGCTAGCAGACGTTCACTGCTTCTCTTTGTCCTAACTTGGCAAAAGCAAAAGCTAAACGTGGCGATCTTGTGTCGATCCCTCCCCTAAAAATGTCCAGATAGATTTTCGTAACACGTAATTCCACCCTGTGAAGGAAATACTGGAAACCTCATTTATAGATGAGAAGACTGAGGCTCAAGGAGAGGAATCGATGGCCACAGTCACACAGCTAGTGAGTGATAGGTCAGCTCAAAGCCAGGGCCTCTGGGCTCCAAAGTCCACGTTCTTGCCTTTCTCTCCTCCTCGGAGCTAGTTTCCTGCCCTCCAGGGCTTCAGTGAGGCTCCACCACCCTAGTGCTCTCAAACCTTCATCCAGCTTCCTGCCTCTGCTTACCGTCCTTCAGATTTACCCTGGGGGGGGAGGGGGAGGGGGTACCAGTCCCACAGGGAACATGGTTTCTTAAAGCAAATACCATATCCCTTCCTTTATCCTCTCCGCCACCCCTCCCCATCTTTGGAACAGGCCCCCGCGTTTTATTTTCCAGAATTTCTGCCAGGCAAGGCGGTTTGCCAATCCCAAGTGAAGGGTGTTTAACAACCGTCTCTCCAACCCTCCACCCACCTGGCCTGGTGCCAGGCGCCTGCATCCACCCAGCCCTGCTCAGACTTGCCCCACAGGCCTGTAAACAGCCGCTGCTCCCAGGTGATAGGGTGGCGGCCCTCCACCTGCCCCACCACATCCACCCCGAGGCAGCAGCAGCGGGACTGACTCACAGCTCTAGGACTCCTCCCTCCCTTCCGGCCCGCCTCCACTTGCCTGGCCCCCAAGCAAGGCCTTTCTTTGGTAGGTGTTTGGATGACCCTGTAAGTACGATCCAGAGCTTCACCAGGCCGAGAGACGCCCCCCCCCCCCCTCCAAAGCAGCCAGGCACCTTCCCACGGTCAAGGTCTTGGGAAAGGGTTCTGAGAAGTCCCTCCCTGTGGAAGAGCCCACCCCGCCCCCAAACAGAGCACAGGAGCAGGGCTCAGTTTCTTCAACCTTTCTGAGCCTTGCTTTCTCGTCTGTTACATGGAATTAAGAATGTTTCCTACTTCGATGGAGTCGTGAGGTTTAAAGAACTAACGTGTCTGTAGCAGTGCTGGTGCACAGCACTCAGTAAATACAAGCCTTTATTAAAAACTGTGCAATAAATGTGAGCTCCACGGCCACATTTCTCCAAGCCTCAGTTTCCTCCTCTGTAAAAGCAATGCCTGCTGGCACGGGGCATAAAGGCTCTTGTGAGGCTTGAGAGGATTAATGGGTATAAACACTATAAAATCTTATTAAAAAAAATAGTTGTGCTTGCCAACCTCGCAGAAGAATCCACCCCATTCCAAGACTTCTTCTCTTTCAGAGCCCACAATACATTGTGCCAGATATTCTACTCTTGCCCTCAGCAGTGGGACCCCCACCTTAGCCAGAGAGTATTAGCCATCTGGCCAATACTACCCCCCAGAAGCAGGCAGGCAGGAGATGCTCCTTGAAGCCCACCATGGACCAGTCTCCAGGCTCCATTCATCAGTGTATTTCATCCTCATCGCAACCTTGGAAGGGTGGTTTTAGATCCCCACTTTACAGATGAGGAAACTGAGGCTCAGAGCAGTTAGGAAAATTACCTGATGCGTTTTGGTGGGAAAGTGGCAAAGCCAAGGCTCACACCCAGGTTTGTCGACAAAGCCAGGCCTGTTCCTCCACCTGCTGGGACAGCATGCCAGCGCCCCTCATCTGATGCAATCCTCCACCCCCACCTGGCCCACGCACGCTCAGACAGAGGCAGTAGCCATGAGCAGGGCCAGAAGGTCCTCCCCAGGAGTGGGCTGGGGCAGGCAGGGTCTCCACAGTCACGCTGGGTGGGGGGATGGTGTGTGTGCCAGAGCCCAAGGGGGTGGGAGGCTGGCAGACAGGAGTTGAGGGTGCAATTTCAGATTCCATCTGGGGAAGCCAGAGGCAGGACTCACAGCCCTCCAGAGGGAGAAGCTGGGTAACCCCCATCTTCCACCACCTTTCCTAGAACGGCACCGAGGACAGCTCCCCTCCCCCAAGTTAGGAGGAGAGGTGCCCATCCTCACCATGGGAGAACCACAGGGTACCCCACTCTAGGAAGAAACAAGGTCTCAGAACAAGAGTCCTAGATGCCCCCACTGGGGAATGGAAAGAACGTCAGAGTGAGTCAGCAGCCTGGGGTGCTAAGAGGCCCACAGCTCAGTAAGGCGGCATGCCCTGCCCCCAGAGAGTTCTTGCTCTAAAGCTAACCCTAAAGCGAACTCCTCAACCTCCAAGGTGCACCCAGATCGCCAGGAATCTCGCAAAAATGCAGATTCTGATTCAGCAGGCCTGGGGTGAAGCCAGAGATTCTGCACAACTTCTCAGCTTCTCACAACGTCTCAGTGCTGCTGGGCTGGGGACCACAGCGGTGCGGCCCAATGCACACTCGAATCAGCTGAGGAGCTAAGCCACCCAGAGGCCTGGGTCCACCCCCAGAGGTTCTGGTCTAATTGGCACTGGATGGAGCCTGGGCTTTAGGACCTTTAAAAGCTCATTGCATGATTCTAGCATGCAACCAAGCTTGAGAACCCCTGCCTGCATTGTGGGCACAGACATAGAAACAGCTTTCACAGGCCTCAGTGATGAGTGATAGAGGCATCCAAAGATGTGACTGGCGCAGTCATTTCAGCCTGGGGAGTGGAACCCACACCAAGGAGAGTATCTCCCAGGTTTAAAGGACTTACTACGTGCCAGATGCAGTGCTGTGCCGCCTACATTCATCTGAGTTCATCCTTAACTGTAACACTAAGAGGCTGCGTATAGCTGCCCCATTCTACGGGCGTGGAAACTGAGGCTCTAGGTGGTGAAGTCATTTGGCCAAGCTCTCTCAGAGAGTAAGTGGCAGAGCCAGATCTGAAACCCAGGTCTGTCTACCTCCAGGACCCGTGTTCATGGCACAGCCTCTCCCCACCCAAGGGAAGATGTCACAGAGAGGATGACTTTGAAACTGGGCCCTGAAGGTGGAGCTGAATGCTGATCCTGATTCCAACAAACTTCTCTCTAGGCTTCAACTTCCTCATCTGTATAAGAAAGGGGAGGGACTTCCCTGGCAGTCCAGTAGTTAAAACTCCACGCTTCCACTACAGGGGGCACGGGTTCTATCCCTGGTTGGGGAACTAAGATCCCGCATGCCGCGCAGCTTGGCCAAAAATTTTATATATATATATATATATATATGTATGTATGTATATATATATATGTATGTATGTATATATATATATATATACACACATATGTATATATATACACACACACATATGTATATATATGTATATATATACACACATATGTATATATATGTGTGTGTGTATATATATATATATGTGTGTGTGTGTGTGTGTGTGTGTATGTATAAAGAAAGGGGAGACCAGATGGTCTTGAGTACCCTTACAGCATCCTTGTTCTGTGAGTCCAGTCTCCCTGGTTTCACCAATGCTCTGTTTCTCTCCCCAAAGATATAAAGTACATCGAGGTGACCTCAACCAGATCAAGGTCCCAAGACGGCCCCCAGAGCTGCTCCAGCCCGTCTGTCACCCCACCCTTTGGCTCCCCTGGCTGTGGCGGCCTTCTCCTTTCCAGAGACATCCCCCGAGAAACTCGGAGCAGCAGTGAGAGCCTCATCTTCTCTGGGAGCCAGGGCAGGGGCCACGAGCGCCCCTCTCCCGCCTCGGGGGCCCCCTCCTCTCATCCCCCACCCTCTCCCAGCATCTCCATCCCTGGAATGGGAAACAAGGCCTCAGGCCGCCATGGCTTGGGCTCCCCACTGGTGGCTTCCCCAGCCTTGGAGAAGGGGCCCGGGGGCAGGGTCTCCATGCTGTCAGCCAGCCCAGCATCTGATGTCAGTTACGTGTTTGGAAGGTAGGTCACTCCCACTGCAGCTTCTGACATTGCCTCCACAACTCACACACACACACACACACACACACACACACACACACACACACACGCATCCTAAAATCACAGAGGGACACCCTACTCTTTCTGAGCAAAATCTGGGCATGTACCAAAAATAAAAGTAAATGTTCTCTTTTATGCCATCACAGCCATTTGGCTCTCAAGCTTTCCTCAAGCATTTAGAATATGATTCAATATACAAAACTCTTGACTTCTATCTACCTCTCGGGAAAAGAACCACACTGTATTAATGAGGCTCACCTGTAACCTTTCCAGCCTTCCTACAGCCCATCAGTAGGAACGTTTTTGTTTTGTTTTTTTTTTTAAAAAAAACCAAACACAGGATGTAAACAGAATCAGGGGGTCTGGGATGAACCATCCAGGAAAGAAAAACCTCCTTCGTCTTTGTTCCTGGCAAAATCTAGCAGGAAGGAGACAAAACTGCCTGGGCATTATTTACAATCGCCGCAGCCCAATTCTCTGCAGGCCTCAGAGCAGAGCCACACGCATACCCATCCTGCCCAGGAAGACCAAACCCCAGGACCTCTGTCCCCCATACCAACTCCAAAGCCACTGTGCCAAGGCAGTCCCTGGCAAGGAGACTGGGATTCCACAGCCATGCCCGCTGGCACAGGCCTCTGAGCTCAGGGATAAGCCTGGCTGGATGCAGAGCTGGCCTCCTTCTCTTCCTCCAGCTGGGGAATTCCGTCTGCATGGGCCATGGACATGGTCCAGCTCAGGTCCAGCCTGTGTGCAGGACTCTTGGGAGTGCTGGGGGGCTGGTGTGACAACTCAGTTGGACCTGCCTAGCTGGGAAGACAGAGGGAATAGAGTCCAGCCTAAGCCCATGTGACCTGCAGGCAGCCAGCCCATTGGCTACTTTAATTGACCACAGACCCTGCAAGGCAGGTACACTCCTGTATCCTTCAGCATCCCTTGGGGATCAAGTGGGCATACCCTTTGCTCGGGGCTATGGGGGGTGGGTGGAGTACGCACTACTCTGACCAAAGCCATGGGTAACTAGATCACTAAATTCCAGAGCCTAGCTCTGGCCCCTAAGTGTCCACCCCCACCCGCTAAAACTCTGCCTGTCTGGTGCTCTCCCCGTGCCGCAGCCAGTCCCTTCTCTGCTCCAGCATCTCCAGCCATCAGTCATCTTCAAGATCCTTGGAAAGCCCAGCCAGCTCTTCCTCCAGCCTCCACAGCCTTGGCCCAGTGTCCTTGTATACGAGAGCCAGTGACCTCCAGGTCCCCAGCAACCCCACCCCAAGCATGGGCCAGCCCAGAGCAACCCATTCCTCACCACTGGCCAAGGAACATGCCAGCAGCTGTCCCCCATCCATCACCAACTCCATGGTGGACATACCTATCGTGCTGATCAACGGCTGCCCAGAACCAGGATCTCCCCCATCCCAGAGGACCCCAGGACACCAGGACTTTGTCTGCCCTGGGGCTACTTCTTCCAGCAACCTCTGTCCAGCCACCAGGAGCCACAGCCAGACCCTGCCAGATGCCCCTCTCACCACATCCCCAGAGGGTAAGTTGTAAACCAATCAGTACCTCACACTTTATAAGGTTTGGCTAATGGGGAATAGACAAAGCACCAATGCATTTGCTTCTGCAACGCAGGTCAACACATTGATTAAGTATCTACTGTGTGCCTAGCACTGTGCCACATAGTAGGGACACAGTCTAGAAAGAAAAAAAACCAAAGGATCACTGTAGAGTAGGATAAACACAGAGGTGAAGAGATGTTCTAAGTCTTATGGGGCTACAGAGGAAGGAGTGAGACTCTTCATCTGGGAACTGAAAAGGCTGGAAAGTGGATCAGAAGTCCATGGCCAGAGCAGGAGAGGAAGGGCAGTTCCAGCAGAGGGACCAGCCAGGCCACAGTCACAAAGGCATGGAAGCACATGGCATGCTTAGGAAATGACTGGAATGTTGGGTGCGGGATGAGGTCATTGGGAGTAATTTGGGGCTAGATTGGGAAAGACCTTGAACGCCAAGCAAAAGAGTGCACTTTACCCTTTAGGCAATAGGGGACCATCAGAGACTCTCAAACAGGAGAGCCATGGGGTCAGAGACACACGTTCAATCGATCACTCTGGCAGCTGTGTGGCAGATGGATTGCAGGGCCTGGCTTGGCAGGGAGAGCAGGTTTTCTTTGGTTCTGTTTGGGTTTTCATCACAAAGTGGTCCAGGGCAGGGCAGAGGGTAGAGGAGAAAAGACAGAGCCAGGAGACCCTCAGGATATGGAAGCAGCAGGCTCGATGACTAACCCAAGAGAGGGAGAGGGAGAGTCAGTCCTAACTCTGACATTGGTGGATGACGAACACAGCCAGGGGGTGGACAGGGTAACGGAGACAATGCATTCCAGTTCAGACAGCTAAAAACCACAAAACAGCAAACACCCTCCTTCCCATAGTCTGTGACTACAGGGGTCCAAAGAGAACAAAGCCAACCAGAGCCCAAAGCAGTAAACACAGAGGCTAAGCCTCAGCACCCCAAGGGTGTTTCTCCCCCAGGAGCAGAGCCCACGGCTCCCTCGTGTCTGAGCCACGAGGCTCCTGGGGCTCTCAGTCCTCACTGGGCCACAGACATCAAGGTACTCCTGGGGTGGGTGAAATGTTCACTCTACCCTGCTGTTCACTCCCACCCAGGAAGCCATGTCAGTGCAAGCAAGAGAAAATGAGGTGCCGAGTATGCCTTTGAGGCTGCTCTGATCTGTTCCTAGGACAAATCATTTGCAGATTTCAGTACATTTTTTATAATGAGTTACTCTCAGCTGGCCACGACACACCTTTTCAAGATGCCGACACGGGACCACTGCTCTCCGCCTTAGGGACCCAGGAAAATGGGCATTTTAGCTTCTCAAAGAGCACATTTACTTAGCCTAAAGGGATTTTGCCCCTTTAGGCATCAGGAGATACAATGGAGTAGGGGTAGGGGACGGGGACGGTGAATGGGACTGCTGGGCGGAGGAGGGGGGCGGGTCTCTCAGCTCCCCTCTCTCCAGCCTACAGGGTCCCCCTCCTCTGTCTGTCTCCAGGTCCTGCCAGGGACATGCAGCCCACCATGAAGTTTGTGATGGACACATCTAAATACTGGTTTAAGCCAAGCATCACCCGAGAGCAAGGTAAGGGGAAGCCCTGTTTTAGGGAATGAGTGACCCAGGAATCAGGTCCAGGTCCTGGCACCCCACATGGGGCAGATGGGGCCCTGGGTCCATGTAGAGGAGGGAACGGCAAATGGCAGGTCCAGGGAAGGGGGGTGTCCCCTGAACCCCATGACCTGAGGAAATAATGACTGCAGCAGGAATGGTGGAGATTAGACAATAGAAAGGACTTCCTGGGAACCAAAGGTGATTCTGTACCATCTGCTCTATAAAGACCCAATGGGGCTGAGGCACAGAGGGTGTCCGGGTTCGGTGGTGACTGTCTCTGACCCAAGGATTGTTTCAGCCATCGAGCTGCTGAGGAAGGAAGAGCCGGGGGCTTTCATCGTGAGGGACAGTTCTTCATACCGAGGCTCCTTCGGTCTTGCCCTGAAGGTGCAGGAGGCCCCTGCACCTGCCCAGAACCGAACAGGTAGGCACCTGTCTCTGTCCTCACTCAAGACCTCTAGGAGGTGACAGGGTGTGGTGGGTTCCAGTCCTGGCTCTGCCCCTGGCTTGTGGGGTGACCTTGGGCCAGTCCCATAATGACTCCTGAGAGGAGGGCTTACCTCAGCCCCCTCCCCGCTGTCCCCCAGCACTGAGGCTCCCCGAGTCCCCAGATTCCCTGCTCTACCCTCGTGGTGGGAAGAGGAGGATGGTTCCAGCCCCCCTCCAGGCTGCTCTCTTCTGGGTGCCCACCTCTGTCCAGACCGGATTTCTTGTGAGGGAACCTAATGTAGTAATAACATGTGTGCTAGCTTAACCTCACATACAACACACGTCGATGGGGAATCCACCCTGCCCCAGGCACTGTGCAAGGCACCAGGGAGACCTCAGTGGGGAGAGAGATAGAAACAGATCATTACATTACAAGGTACCTGGGTCACAGCCCCTCACCTAAGGCTCAGGACTGTAGCTCTCACACAACAAATGGGTGAGGTAACAGACACTCCCAGAGAGAGTTAATGACCCCCCAGAGCAAGCAAGTGATACAGCAGGAAGATAAAAGCCTCGTATCCACATTCTCTACACCACGCCTCTCTGTTTAAATAAGAAAGTGACCTCTGGGCAGTGTTAGTTATCAAGGAAGCTTTGCCAATGAGCCCAAAGAAAGCAGGAAGCTGCAGGCTGGTGAAGAGGCAGGGGGCGTGGTCCCCCCCTCCCAGGGCCAGCCTGGCGCCAGCAGAGACCATCTGGTGGAGAATAATAGCACCTGGGAGGGGGAGAGGGAAACCAGGCCAAAGAGTTGTGATTTGATCTAAACAGCGCCGGCAGCCATCCCTGATGGCTGTTGAAACCAAAAGAAAGTTCTCCTGAAAAAAGAACTACTGGACACAGAAGCCTTTGAGCAAAGGTGTGGGCACCTCCTTCGTGGGAGGCCTTGAGGATAGGATTCCTACCTGCTGTCCCACCCAGAGGCAGGGGGATGGACAAGTTAACCTCTGGATGGGCCCCGAGGAGGCGGGTCAGGAAGTAAGTTGCACTCCCATCCACACGCTTTCTCTGTCCAGGCGAGGATAGCAGCGACCTCATCCGCCACTTCCTCATCGAGTCTTCTGCCAAAGGGGTGCACCTCAAAGGAGCCGATGAGGAGCCCTACTTCGGTGAGCTGAGCATCTCCAGCCCCCAGGCGCCTGGGGTCTGGGCGGGTGGCCTGGGGAAGGCCTCCTTATGCTGGGCTCCTGTTTCCTTGCAGGGAGCCTCTCTGCCTTCGTGTGCCAGCATTCCATCATGGCCCTGGCCCTGCCCTGCAAGCTCATCATCCCAAAGAAAGGTGGGCTGGGTCCCCAGACCTGTTTGTTCTCAGTAGAAAGGCTCCTGGTGGTCACTTCTCACCTTATTTAGGGATCATTTTAGTGTCATAGTTAAAAGTGCACACTCTGGGGGAATTCCCTGGCGATCCAATGGTTAGGACTCGGCGCTTTCACTGCCGAGGGCTCGGGTTCAATCCTTGGTCAGGAAACGAAGATCCCACAAGCTGGGCCACGCAAAAAAAAAAAAAAAAAAAAAAAAAAATTAAAAAAGTGTATGCTCTGGAGTCCGTCCACATCTCCAAAAATTAAAAAAGTGTATGCTCTGGAGTCCGTCCACATCTCCACTTCCTGGCTGTGAGAATATGAGAAGGTCAACCTCTCTGAGCCTCTATTTCCTCATCTATGAAATGAGCACAGTTACCAGCACACCTACTTCTAGGACTGGTGTGGGGATACAGCGAGAAAGCTCAGGCAAGGCTCTTGGCACACTGCCTGGCGCAGAGCAGATTTTGAGAAATAGCATCTCCTTCCTCAAGAGGATGAAAGGAGCATAAATCTGCCCGTTCGGTGAGGTTTGGTTTTTACTTCCGGGTCCAACATTTACTGGGTACCCTCTCCCTCATTCACAGCTCACTCCAACCCTGTGAAGTAGGCATTGGTGTTATCCCCATTTCGCTGCTAAGAAAAGGAAGGTTCGAATTTGAACCGAAGTCTCTCTTGCTGTCTTGTTCCAAAGTGTTCAGGGAACTAGCAGAGAGCAAGGACACGGCTGTATCATGAAAGTCAAGGAAGAGAATTATGAGAACAAATAAATGATCAATGGGTAAAATTAGGGAAAGAAAGAAAGAAAGAGAGAGAGAGGGAAGGAGGGAGGGAGGGAGGGAGGGAAGGAGGGAAGGGAGGTTCAAGGCATTAAGTAACTTGCCCAAAGGCACAGAGTCAGACCTCCAACCCAGATCAGGAAGCCCCATCCAAAGCTTACAGCCCAACGCACCCCGAGACGTACTCACACCTCAGGGTGTGCAGGAGAGCCACTAGGGGGGTTCTGGGAGAGGAGTCAAGGCCAGGGGAGCCCCTGGTGTGGTGATGGCAAGAGCCTCCCTGCTTTCTGCAAAAATGGCCTGGGTTTCCGGTGGGGTCCCAAAGAATTAGGAGGTCAGGGGCCTCTGAGGCCAGGTCACTGCCACAGTCCAGGGGCTGGAGGAGGGAGAGGGGGAGAAGGGATCCAAAGGCCTGCCCGTGAGGCATTGGGGGAGCCCAGGCGGCTGTTTGCCTCATTACAGGAATCACACCTGGTTTCTCAGCCAAGTCACTTCCTGAAGATGTGGGCAGAGGTGGAAGAGGTTCAAAGGGCTGAATGAGGCCTGTTCCTAGGAGGGGGGTCCACTGACTGCACCCCCGCCCCCTGGGGGCCTGTTCCATTGTTTTGGCTCAGAATTGGGAGGTGGAGACGGGGCCTCAGACCCCTCTGCAGACGGCCGGGCCTCCTGCCTGAAGAAATCTGCGGGTGAGTGGTATGGGGCAGGGGGAGGCTCCAGTCTTGGCTGGGCCCACCAGCCGCAGGGCACCTCCCAGCCCTGTGCACACACGCACACGCAGGTCCACACGTGTTTCCCATTGCAGCTTTATTTCTTCATCTTTAACAAGGTGCCACATTCCTCCCCCTCCCTGTGAACCAGGAGATGAGAGGCTGCAGGCAGTGGGCCAGGAGGAAGGGGGGCAGGAGAGGAGGGGCACGGCGAGGCTTACACCCCCTCCTGCACACACGGGTTGGGGGGGGCACACAGATGTGCTGGGGTCTCGCTGGGTCTGAAGGACCTGCCCTGGAGGTGGGATCCTCTGTGGAGTGTCAGGTCCGGGTCTTGGGGTCTTCTACAGGGGAAGGGTCGCTCCCCTTCACGTCCACGGGCCAGGCATGGGTCAGCACTTGTCTGAGTGACAGCTCCTACTCTGTGCCCTGAGCACGATGGCCCCTCCCCATTCCTGTCTCCTCTTCCTTCTCTTCAGCAAGGAACCAGAAGAGGGAGGGTGGGGAGGGGTGGAGGCAGCACCAGCCATGGGACAGAGGAAGGCTTGCCTGGACGCCCCTACATACAGGGCAACATCCCCTCCCTTGCCCCCTGCTAGAGGGCCAGGGGCCAGAGCAATGCAAACAACAGACGACCCCAAAGTCCCCTGGGGTTGGCCCCAAATTTCAGTGGCCCATACACTCCCTGCCCACCTGTCCAGTGGCTCAAAGAGGAGCCCTGCTAGATTTCCAAAAAAGGAAGGTACTCCAGTCCCCTGGCTCTGGGCAGAGGGCCAACCAGGGCCTGGGTGACCTCCACCCCCCAATGGATTCTGGCAGGGCTCCAATGCAGTATCTGCACCCCCCAGGTTGCCATGCCCTGTACCTGAGTTCTGTGAGCGTGGAGACCCTGAGTGGAGCCCTGGCTGTGCAAAAGGCCATCTCAACCACGTTGGAGAGGGATGTCCTCCCCACACCCTCCGTGGTCCACTTCAAAGTCACCGAGCAGGGCATCACCCTGACTGACATCCAGAGGAAGTAAGGGGCTTCCCTTGCCCTGGGGCTGAGGGCTGGGCGGGGTAAGCTGGAGGGGATAGCTGAGACTGCTGTGGAGCAGTAATGGAGATGGAGTTCAGGCTCCTGGACCCAGCAGGGCCAGTGACGTGCTGAGTGACTCCAGGCAAGTTCTCTGCCTTCTCTGAGCCTCAGTCCAATGACCTCCTGCCAAAGTCCCGCTGCATCATGACCGATGGATTTGGAATTAACCAATAGTCACTGGGTACTGATTAAATCTGTAGCCACTGATGGAACATCTCCTGTGGGCCAGACTCTGGCTGACCAATGAGATCACTCCTTCCCAGGCTCGGGGATTCAGTCTAGCATGATCCTGGTCCTGGGCTGGAGGAATAAGAGATGAGCAGATGCTGGGAATTCCCTGGTGGTCCAGTGGTTGAGACTCTGCACTTACACTGCCGAGGGCCCCGGTTCAATCCCTGGTGGGGGGAGCTAAGATCCCACAAGCCGCGCGGCACAGCCAAAAAAAAAAAAAAAAATTGAGATGACCAGATGTAATGCCTATCTTCATTAAATGACATGATAGGCAGCGGGGGTGGAGCAGGGTAGTAGAAAACCCCAACACATAGGACAGAAAGCAGATGCACTTCATGAAAGGAGAGAAGTGCAAACACGTGCCCCGGGCCCAGCAGTGGGAAAGGTCACGTCAGCCTGTCAGGGGTCGTCAAACTGAGAGCTTCTTGGAAGACAGGGAGCTTGAGATGGTGGAGGCGGGGCAGGACACTGGGACGATCTCTCACCAGCTCCCCTTCTCTCCCGGCCTCTTCCCAGGGTGTTTTTCCGGCGCCATTACCCCTTCGCCACCCTCCGCTTCTGTGGCATGGACCCCAAGCAACGGAAGTAAGTTCAAGTCTGGGCCAAACTAAAAAGACCCTCCGGGACCTAGGTGGCCACTGACTCTGGGATTCGGATCCCAGACAGAGCCTGTGAACCTCAAGGGGTCAGGAGCAACAGAATGGGGGGAGGGGGACATGGGGGGAGGGGGACACAACTGGCCGTTATCTCCCGAAGCTCAGCCAGACTCTTGTGAAATGGAGCAAAGAACTGGTACTCAGGACTGTCATGTTCCTTTCCCACAGGTGGCAGAAATACTGCAAGCCCTCCCGGTAAGGCCTTCCTGTCCACTCAGTCGCCATGAGAGGTCTCCCTCGGGGAGGCCTGGACCCAACATGGGGAGGGAGTGAGGGAAGGAAGGAGGCCCCGCCCTGATCTTAAGAGCCCATGGGTTTGATGGGGGACGGCACAGGCCCTGGCCCTCGGGGAGCCACCAGTTTGATGTCTTATGTGAGAGGCGCAGGCTTTAGTCTGTAAGGATGCCTCAGGCTGATGATGGTCAAGACACACCTTCGCCCTCAGAAAGCTTCGACTCTGATGGGGAATACACGGGTCGTGTCCCCAGGCGCCCCCATTCCAAAGGAAGGAAACCCAGATCTTCAACTCAGGGATCTCTCGGTCTGACAGGGGAGGCTTCCGTCATAATGAGGTGCTGGGCTGGGGAAGGGCAGGGAGGAAAGCTGCTCCCAGCCTGGTACCTCCCTGGGTCCCACCCCTCACTCAGGCTCTCCTCTCCCATCAGAATCTTTGGGTTTGTGGCCAAGAGCCAGACCAAGTCACAGGAGAATGTGTGCCACCTCTTCGCGGAGTATGACACTGTCCAGCCAGCCTCGCAGGTCATCAGCCTGGTGGGTGCTCTGCTGCAGGACCCAGAAAGGATGTAGGGGAGGGAGCTTCCTGTGTGCCTTCCTAGGCATCCCAGTGGGCTTGCTCGGGACGCCCCCTCCACCTTGAGCAAGAGGCCTCTTACCACCCTGATGGACTAATCCCCTGGACTGGAGGAGAACGGTACCAAGTTGAAACCCTTGCACTCAGTATGACCTTCAGCGGTGACCTTCATCCAGACCCCCACCGCCACCACCAACCCGGGCCTCAGTTTCTTTAACCTTAAAGGAGGCCAACAGACAGGATCAGCTGCTCTTCTCAGATGTCCGTAGGCATCTTAACAAGCTTCCTGTGATTCTGAAGCACAACCACATCTGAGGACCCCCCCACACGAAAATAACCTCTGAAGACCCCTGACTCCGTCCTCCTGGACACTCCCGACACAGTAGCCTGAGCTAGAGACCCGTGACCCCTGCTTCATGGCAAACGCAGGTATGGGGTTGGGACTCCTGGGCCCCGGCCCGAGGCTGGCCTGAGAGCAGATGGGTTGCCAGCACTGAGGACCAAAGGAGGGATGGACTGACTCTCTTTCCCCCCATATCTGTTCCTTTCCCCATTTCCCCGACAGCTTATTGAGCTGCTATTCCCAGGGCAAAGCTAGATCCGCCTGCCCTGGATTCTTCAGCCAACATGGCCCTGGTTGTTAGGCAGGTTAACAAGTGTAAACTTGCCCCCGTGGTCAGAGATGACCCAGCTGTCCTCACGATCTTGATGTCTAATCCCTTCCATTGAAAATGAGCGTCAGCGCCATCTTTTCTTTCAATTTCTCATAAGTGCCTGTCCCACAACTGCCCTGGTGTTACTTGTGTCACACACCTGGGGGCGGTGCCAGCGAGACCTCTGCTCACTCAAGCAGACACAGGAGCTGGCTCTCTCTGGTTCTGCCTCAGCCCCAGTCTTGCTGAGTCCTCTGTGTTCCAACAACACACACTCACACACTCCCCCCCACACACACACACACACAGAGCCCTCTACAGTACTGTGGTGGCAAGTGACCTCGTAACCACATGGGGGCAGCAGAGAGTCGAGAATGCAAACAGGCAGCCACCCCAAGAGGCTTGGAGAAGCTGGGTGGTCTTTCCCGCCCCACCCACACCCCCCTCAACCCGAACCCTAACCCATTAAGACCCCCAAGAATCTGGAATTGTTTGTCTAGCAGACCTGGGGTCCTAAGGAAACCAAACTATGAGGGTAGAAGATAAGACTCAGAAAAGAAGCCCATTTTTGCTCCATGAGGCACCAGTGCCTGCCCCCGCCCAGCTGGGGGCCCTGCCAGAGAATCATTATCTTTGGCCAAAGTTGGGCCTGAAGGGTTATTATTTCAACCCAGAAAACCAAACTGGACTGAAGCGGCCCTGGGCTGGCGGGACTGGCTGAGACCAGCCCCCACCCTGCCCCGGCCTGTGGTCAGGCACTGCCCCACCCTGGAGACTACGGAATCCAGACAAGGTTCTCAAGGTCACAGTGCCCAAGTTCTCAAGGTCACAGCCTGGGAGCTGGCAGAGAGCACCCCCTCATATATCTATGGGGGCCTTGTAGCTCCCATCATGGAAAATAAAGTGTCTGTCTTTGCACAAGCGTTGGTCCTACCGTATTCAGGGCTATCCCCTCAGAAATGGAAACCTGAACAGAAAAGGGGACCTGGCTGGGCAGGTGGCAGCTGTGTCTGAGAGAAGACCACGTGTGCCACACCCCTCCCGCACCCCTGGCACGGCAGGACAGTCTCCACTGACTTCCACTTCATAGCCGTCGCTTAAATCATTCTGGGTCCCCCACGTGTCCGACACACCCGTTTTCCTTCTTCACGACCCCTTTCCTGCCACTGTGCCAGGAAGACAGGGGGCCCGGGCTCTCCCGTGCGTGCCAGGGCTGAGGTGAGCACGTGTGACAGCCCTGCCAGCTTCCAGAGTCTCACTCGGGCTCCCTGAGGGAGAGGAGAGGCTGGTGAAACATAGGCAGCTCAAGAAAAGTCCAGAAGAATCCTTGAACCCAGATGAACCCCGAGCTACCAGCCCAGCCCTGGAGACCTGGGCAATGGCCCCATGATTCATCCAGGTTCTGTCCCCAGTCTTGGCGTAACGCCCCCCAAGACCTCTCCAGACCCGTTGCAGTTAGGGATTCAAGGTGGACAGGCCATGGAAAGCCTCGCCAAGTGGTTCAGGAGGGGCTGCAGCGATGTCCCTTTCCTACAGAGCCTTGGGAAGGGGAGAGGTGCTGCTTCTCTGCAGGCTGAGCTGTGTGACCCAGTGGCAAGGGCTGCTCTGGAGGAAGTAAAGAGACCTTCCCAAGAGACCCTGAACCACCACCGAGAAGCCCCTGCCACCCCTTCTGCTGCCCAACTGCAGTTCCAGAGGGGGCTCCTCTCAGCCCCCCGCCCAGCCCCCTCCCTGGCCATGGACAGAGTCCCCCGGAGGTAATGACCTCTACTGCATTTACAAAGCTCATCTTTCCTCTAGGAAGATTTCATACAGAACTCGACTTGACTTTTGCTGCTGGGCAGAGCCACCGGCCCAGCAAGGGCAAAGGGAAGAAGGACCTCCACCAAGGCAGGAGCTGGGAAGGGAGGGGTCTTTGCACCCATGCAGGGACACCCAGGGGTTTCCTCTCCAGGCCTTGCAGTCCTGGGTCTTAAGCCTCTCTCCCCCGCACCCACAATGTCATGTCTCCCGACTTTCCACCCTGCCCCATCCCTTTCTCATCCTTCTCTCTACACATAAGTATGCCATCCCTCCCTCCCCTCCCCCTCCCAGGGTCTCTCTCCTTCCTAACCCTTCTTTTCATCATACCTTCTCCACCCACCCACCCCCAAACCCATCCTCTCCCCCTTTACAGAAAAACCTCCTTACTCTTGTCCCACTTAATCCCCTCACCCCTCTGCCCCCGGTGGCTGGACCCACAGCAAAGCCCAGCTGCTGTTGGACTTGATGGGAAGGGAGGACAGCAGCCTGCTGTGCCAGCAACCATTTCTCAAAACCCAGATTCCCATGTCCTCTAACCCCTGCCTCCTCTCTGGCTACAGAGTGGACTCTCCAGAGGGCTGAGGCACCCTCACCCCTACCCCATCTGACCAGCCACCCCCCCATACTCATCTCCCACAGGTGTCTCACCTCTGCTTTCATCCTCAGCCCCTAACACCCTACCCCCACCCCCTACCCCTGTCCTCACTCTCATGCTATCCAATAGGCTGAGAGCTTGGAACAAGAGGGCAGGGCTGGGGGGGCTAAAGGCCCCCAACCCAGAAGTCAGGACCTTGGTGCATGCAGCAGTGTTTTCTGGCTGCATGCTTTGTTCATGTGAGCCAGGAAAATGGATAAATATAACAGTGTTATAATGGAGGTTTCTAAGTGTCATACAGAGCTGGCAGGAAGGGTACAGAGAAGATGAACTTTCCCCGGTTGGGGAGAAGGAGGGCAACGTTACCAAGGCAGTAACATTTGAGTCGGGTCTTCAAGGATAAAGAAGAGTCTAACAGTAAAGGCGGGGGGGAACCCAACTTTTGCTAGGGGGCTCCTATATGGTAAGTGCAATGTGAAGCACATTATATATGTTTAATCCCATTTTACAGATTAGAAAACTGAGGCTCAGAAGGTTAACTTTCCCACATTCACCCAGCCAGTAAATGGCAGAGAAAAAGCATTGCAAACTTGTGCCCATTCCACTGGCTCAGCACTCTCAGACAAGCAAGGGGATGAATTTGTGCATGAAACACAGAGGTATGAAAAGATTCCCTGTTCAGTGCGGCTAAAGCATATGGTGCCCAAGGGACTCGGTAAGAGAGGAAGCAAAGGAAAGAGGCAGGAGCTGGATCATTAAGAGCCTTGGGTGCTGAGCTGAGAATGCCCAAGGGATGAATACTTGGTGAATGAATGAATGAATGAATGAATGAATGAGGTGGGACTCAGGACCACTGTGTACAGTTGTGCAAGTTGCAGGATGCACAACTGTACACGGCAACATGCTTGGACTTTATCCTGTAGGTAACGGGGAGACAACAGAGGCTTTTCAGACAGGGAGTAAGTAACCAGATTTGTGGGGACAGGAGAAAGGATCTGAGGCCTGGGCTGGGAAGGAGTATGATGGGAAGAGGAAGCTGTGAAGACTTGGAGTTCGGGCCAGGAAAGAGATAGGGGCTCTCATCCTGAGGCAGGCTGGGACAGAAGTCTACTTGATCTGGGCCTGGGGCCTGGGTTCTCTCCGAGCTTGAAAGGACCATGTGGGAAAGAACAGGACTGGGGCTCTCCCTTCCCCCTTATATTAGTCTGCTCAGACTGCCATAACAAAATATCACAGACTGGGTGGTTTAAACAACAGACACTTACTCTCTCACAGTTCTGGAGCCTGGAGGTGTAAGATCAGGGTGCCAGCATGGTTGGGTTCTGGGAGGATTCTCTTCGTGGCTTGCAGACGGCCACCTTCTTGATTTGTACACATATGGCCTTTCCTCCGTGCATTTTCCTCTTCTTATAAGGCTACCAATCCTAGCAAATTAGGACCCCACCCTTATGGCCTCAGTTAACCTCCTAAATTATCTCCTAAGAGTCCTATCTCCAAATACAGTCACATCGGGCTCAGGCCTTCAACCTGTGAATTTATGGGGACACAATTCAATCCATAGCGCCCCTCCATACAGGGCCCTGCCCCAGCCATGTTCCCCACCCCCATCATCCCCCCAGTCCCGGCCAGGCTGGGGCTCTCAGCCCCAGCAAAGCAGACCCTCTTCTTCTCGAGTCTGTGCCCTTGGAGCCAGCCAGGGACTTGTTTTGTAACTCTCTGCTTCCTGGAAGGTGTCTCAGCCTTCACCCCTTCCCAGTCAAATCTTGCCAGGGAGCGAGAGGAGCTTGGCTTGGAGCAGGCCTAGTGGACAGGAAGACAAGGCAGGAAGAGGGAACCAGAAAGAATAAGGAGGGGGAGGAAAAGGGAGAATGACTCTCGCTCACTCATTCACTTGGGTCACCAAATACCATGCTGAGAGCCCACGTGAGCAATGCAGAATTAGGTGACCCCCGGTTGGCTAGGAGGTCGGGAGAGGCCTGCACGCACGTGACCCAGGACAGAGCTTCTCTCCTCCACAGCATTCAGATTGGACACCCCGTGAAAACCAAGATGGGATGTATCCTTTCCTTAGTTTCACCCCACTCCCATGCACACGCACACACGCAACTTCTCTCTTCTGCATCAAGAATTAGAAGCCTGGTGGTCAGACAGATCTGGGTGGCAGGTCCCCTCTGCCATTGATTAGTTGCATGTTTTAGGGCAAAAGCCACTCCCCTGGGCATTAAGCCTCAGTTTCCTCGACTGTAATATCCACCTCAAAAAATTAGAGACACACGGGGCGTGAACACACTCTGTAGCCTGTGGAGTACCAGTGTTCATTCTGAGAAGGCTAGCACTCCTATCGACCTCTCCTTGAGCACCTAATATATGCCAAGTACCAGGCTGCTGGAACAGGAGCTCCACGAAGAAAGAGATTCGCATGTTCACTGCTGGATCCCCAGCACCTAAAACAGTGCCTGGTGCACATCAGGCCTACAGTATTTGTTAGAAGCTTTGCCGTGTGTTATCTCATTTAATCTCCATAGCAACACTATGTAGGTATCATTATTTACCCTCATTTGATGGATGTGGAACTGTGCATTAGGAGATTAAGTCCATTTCCCAGGGCCCAACCATAATGATGGTAAAGTGTGATCTGAACCCAAGCGATTTGGACCCAAACCCATAGTGATGATATAACGATGACATTTGGAACTTATTGAACCAGAGGTCATCAAGTCCAATCCCCTGCCTCCATCTACACCAGGACAGAGCTGTCTGCCCCTCTTTCTGGTGTCTCTGCCAAGCCCCTCTTCTCCCACCAGCGATTAGGTCCCCATCCCACTCCAGCCGCTACGCCAGGCTGCTCAGGCTGTTGCAAAAGTCACCTGTCCCTCTGTCTGCCTGAAAGGTGGCCTATTTCCATGTAATCTTCCACCCAGAGTCTTCCATCAGGACTTCCTTCCTTCCTTCCTTCCTCCCAAATAACAGCCCTTCCTAGCTTCCCCTTTCTGGAGCCTGAAGAGTCTCCCCTGCCCCCACTGGGAGACGGTGCCAAAAGACCACCGCCCTGAGTTCTAATCTGTTTGCCACCAGCTCATTTACGCCTTCAGGCAAGCAAATCACAGACCCCATCTAGGCCTTTGTTTCCCATCTGTGTAATGGGTGAACTGGAGAAGAACTTGAAAGCTGCTACCAGCCCCGGTCTTCTTAGGAAGGACCTTTCTCAGCCATTAGGCTGGAGCCATCCCCTCTCCCTGACCACCCCCCGCCCTGCCCTACAGCCCCCTCTCCAGCCCAGGAAATGCTGCCCAGCTCTCCCCCGAAGCTTCCTATGTGGTCTTCCCCACCGCCACCTCCCGCCCTAGAACTTTGGGGTCTGTCTCCTGGCAAACTCTGCTCTCCCCCACTCTGGGCCTGCCCTCTACTTTAGATTGTCTGACCCTCTCTTCCCCTGCCAGTGCCCAGAGTCCCCTACAAGGCCACCATCTGCAGAGGACCCAACTGGAGGCTGGCCCTTCCTTAGCCTGCAAGACCAGCTCCCCTCATTCCAGCCCCAAGAGATTCCCCAAGCAGGGGTTTACAAGGTCTGTTTGCATTTTAAAGGCAACTTCCCGTGGTCCACCCCACCCCCCAAAAAGAAAACTTTTCAGGTCCGTTTACATTTTAATATAAACCCATCTGGGCCTGTTGCCTGGGATTTAGGACTCAGCAGCCCCTAAATCCAAAATCTCTTTGGAGGAAGGTTTTTGTTTTTACCACTGCCCCTCCCTTGGTGCGTGGGGCTGGGCCCACCCAGGGCTTTTGGAAGTTGGGGTGGTCACAGACCCTGGGAGCATGGTTCCTCACAAGGCCTGCGATCAGGCCAGGGTCACTGAGCAGTCACATGTCACTTTGAATGAGAAGCCTTGACCTGAAGCTGAGAAATGAAGTTGGGAAACAGCTCAGCCGAAGGCAACTGGACTTTTGTTTCTTATGATGTTTTTTTTTTCTTATGTTTTCTGGGGGGAAAAAAGCCCTCTATTGTCTGAGTAACCTTCCATGATGCTGGAAAATTGAATTTGTTTCCTGAGCAGTCTGGTCCAATTTCCCCTGGGTGGGGACGAGCCTGGGCTCCCCTTCCTGCTGCTTCAACCTGGAAGCTTCTGGCTCTACTCAGAGACCAGGACCCAGAAGGGAGGCAGGGACCCTGATCCCTGGACCTGCCAGGCGGTAGCACCCAGGATCCTCCCCGCGGTCCTTACTCGGGAAGCTTTTTCTGGATCCTCAAGTTTCCTTGTCCTCTCTATCTTAGCAACCTGGCTTTGCTGGGCCGCCATCTTAGCCTGTCCCCCACCCACCGTAGCTCTGTGCCCCCCGGCTCCCTACCTCTGTCTCTAGGCTCTCGGGGCAAGCCGATAGAGGTACAGCTGTAAAGCATTTGTGCTGGCCGCCAGGCTGGCGGGAGGGCCATCTGCAGCCGGGTAGCTGCCAGGCCTGCAATGACGGGAACCCTGGGCCTCAGCCCAGCCCCAGCCCTTCCACCCCAACCCCCAGGGCAGGAACTTGGCAGTCTACCAAAGCCAAGGAGTCCAAGGGTGAGGGGGATGACCTCGGGGCACTCCTGGAGTCGGGGGACAGGCATAGTTAGCCCCTATTTGGCAACCGGCAGCTGAGCTGAGCTTCAGGGATGGGGGTCAGGCTCCCAGAGGAGGCATCATAAATTCTAAGACTGCCCCCCTAAGCCTCAGTGAGAGACTTGTCCTCAGCTGGCCACCGTCCCACCATAATCCTCTGTGGGTAATAGAAAAGTTCCCAGGCCACTAGCCTGGAGAGGAGAGAGAAGGAAAGTACTCTCTCTCCCAGCCCTGATGAAAAGGACCCTCCTCATCTCCACTTCCCCTTAGCCCACGCCCCCTCTCCCCTCCCAGGGAAGTACACTGAGTAAGCGGACTGCCGAGACAGGCCTCCGGCCACAGCGGACCCATCTGGTTCCAATCAGGAGAGCTGGTTCCCAGATTGTGGAGGGCACACGGGGGAGGGAGACCACAACCTCACAACCTCACTATCTCACTGTGCACCCGCAGCACCCCTCCCCACAGTGTGGCCCCCTTTCACCTCCCAGAGGGGCCTCACACACAGCCACTGTTAGACTAGGTGAGGCAGAGAAACTTTAGGGGGCCTGGGCCTGCCCTTTTCCTACCCAGTGGTCTAACCACACACCCCAGACCTCTGCCCTTAGTTAGACAACTAGACCACAGAGGAGAGAAGGGAAACTGCAGGAAAGAAGGAGCCTGGAGGGAGGAGAAAGGGCTGCAAACACAGAGCAAGGGAACCCTAGAAACCACCAGGTCCCAGCTGAATTTTTTTTTTTTTTTGCGGTACGCGGGCCTCTCACTGTTGTGGCCTCTCCCGTTGCGGAGCACAGGCTGCGGACGCGCAGGCTCAGCGGCCATGGCTCACAGGCCCAGCTGCTCCGCGGCATGTGGGATCTTCCCGGACCGGGGCGCGAACCCGCATCCCCTACATCGGCAGGCGGATTCTCAACCACTGCGCCACCAGGGAAGCCCCCCCAGCTGAATTTTATTACAAATGGGGACCACAGGTCCTGAGAAGGAAGTCCAGTAGAACCACTTACTGGACTTGGCCCCAAGCCCTATTCAGGCATTCTGCCCACTGGCCCTCACAGGTACTCTATAGATAGGAATCACCATCCCCATTTGACAGATAGGAAAACTGAGTCTCACAGGATTGAAAAGGTCACACCTGCCCAACCTCACCCAAATAGTTAAGTGACCAGGTCTGTCTGAGCCAGAGTCTGGGCACTAGGCTGCCCTCAACAAAGTCAAGGTTGCCTCAGCAGCCCAAGCCCCAGGATCCCATCTTGCTTTCCTTGCTGCCTCCAGACTTGGACCAGGGCCTGTTCTGCTTTCCCTCACCCACCCAGCCCCAACCTGTCTCCAGGCCCAGGGTGAAAGGATAAAACAGCCTCCCCGGTCATGGCTTGGCGCCAGGGTTCTCTCCTGGCTCTGGATGACACTGGCCCCTGGGCCTCAACTTACCCATGGATAAAATGGACCGATTTGTCTGAAACTGGGTTGAACAATGATTCTGTTGATTCTCCAACCCTCCATTCCTGTCATCCTGAACAAGCCTAGAGGCTTCCCCTTGGCTTGGGTGGTCTTTAGAAGGTTCTGACCCCAATTTCAGAATTTAGAGCCAGCAAGGGGGCCAAGACAAAGAGGGGACCCAGCCAGCCATGGAAGCCACTAATCTCCATCTCTCCCTGAGGGGACTTCACTGCTGCCTCCACTGAAAGCAATTTGTCATGCCCTGAATTAAGTGATTCCAACAAGGGTTTAATTTCAGTTTAATGGCTCTGTTTTTATGTGTAATTAAATACCACTGCATGGCAAAAATATGTTGTTTGCACTTTAGAGACTGTGTAAGGGTCCAGGAAGCCAATCCCACCCGGTTTCCACTCCCAGGCTCCACCAGCCCCTCCCCCTGCCTGGCTGGAATTGTCCAGGTCACGGAGAAGGGGGTTGGGGACCTGGGGAAGGGAGGGCGACAGTGAGGGGAGAGCTGGTCCTGGTGGCGCCTGCTCACTCATTAGGGTATGTTTCTAATTATCTACAGCACCCCCACTTCTACTCCCTGACCCCAAGCCTCCCCAACCTCTGGGGCCTCAGACATAGAGGGGACAGGTTACTCTACAGTTAGGATCTAATTAGGCACCACCATGCTGGCTGGCGCGGTGGCGGCTCCCCCGCGCATGCGCATGTGTGTGCCCCAAGGTCCGTTCCACTGCCCCTCCCCCACTCACTGCTCCCGTTAACTCCCTCCTCCCCCTTGAATATGCTTCCTCCTCGTTGACCCTCTCCCCGGACTCACAAAGCGCCCCTTTCCTCCCCTCTTCCCTAGGACAAGCCAGCATCCTAGCTGCCAGTGCCTCCCAGCTCCATCCAACCACATCATCTTGACTTTCTCTTTCGAGGTCAGAGGTGACATTGCCATAAGGATCTGGAATGCAGGGGGAGTTTCTCTGGCTGGGAATATTTCAGGGTCATTTACCACACAGCCAGATCCCCCCAGGAAGGGGGACCCCTGAGCAGGAGCCCCAAGTCCTGCATGCCTCATAACATTCCTGGAGTAACTTAGTGGTGGAATCTGGCCCAGAGGGCAGAGGGGTTAGAACAAGCAGCCTTTTCCTGGAAGGGGTTGAAGGGATGGCTGTGTCTGGAACCTCGGGTCCCTGATAGGAGAAGGGGCCAGGAGGCTTGGCCAGCTCTCCAGAGACTCCCCCACCTGAATCCAGTACTGGAATCAATCCAAGTCTCCCATTTTTTTCTCTCTACTCCCACCTGGCCCTCTTGACAATGGAAAACCCAGCCTCCACCCCTCAGCCAGACATCAGGTCTTGATCTCCACTGGGGAGCTGGGAGATGGAAACCGAATGAATGCCTGGTGCCAGTCAGCACCAATGGGCTAGGGGGTCCCCCATCTCCCTGCTCCAAACCACAGGGGGAGGAATGGCATTTCTTAGGGAGGCAGGACAGACCACTCAAGGACTTTGGTTTAAAGTTATTCTAGGGGAATTCCCTGGTGGTCCAGTGATTAAGACTTCGCCTTCCAAGGCAGGGGGTGCGGGTTTGATCCCTGGTTGGGGAGCTAGGATCCCGTGTGCCTCAGGGCCAAAAAACCAAAGCATAAAACAGAAGCAATATTGTAACAAATTCAATAAAGACTTTATGGTCCACATAAAAAAAAAAAACTTTAAAAAATAATAAATTAAAAATTATTCTAGGTATGGTGGCCCCACCAGGACACAAGAGTTTGGTCCTTGCCTCCTCCTCCCTTCCACCTCTGCCAGGATGCTGTTGCCCCTGTGGCAACTAGAGTGACCATTCAAGGGTATTTGGAGGCCACGGGAGGGCATAGGTACAAACTAGACCAGCAATTCCTCTCTGGAGCCCGGTTCTCCCCACTGTGACACTACCCAGGGCAGTTCACTTCCTCTGGCCTGGCAGTGGTAGAGGGTGTCCACACTGACACGGAGTTGCTTTTATTTTGGCCCCGTCACATGGCCAAAATAAAAATGTGGCATCTTAGTTCCCCGACCAGGGATCGAACCCGCACCCCCTGCCATGGAAGCGCAGAGCCTTAACCACTGGACCGCCAGGGAAGTCCCCAGAGTTGCTTTTATTTCCTTCTTTTTTGGCAACTAGGACCTGGCTCCCAGATGGTGCGGGCAAGCACCAGGGGTGGGGGGCGTTCTGTGGGATGTGGGATTCCCACTCCCAACGTGCACGTCCTCTGTTCTCTTGTGCTAGACAGCTCCCTACAAGCCCTGCACCGAGGACACCTAATGAGTGTGGCGGAGGGAAGTACATACATACACTGTGAATTTCACTCCCTCTCTCTTCACATCACACCCATTCGTACTCAGATTCATACAGCCCCCCAGACACACCACACAAATGTGCATCACATCTACACACACCCAGCCCAGGTACACACGCCCTGTAAAAGCCCACACTCTCACTCACATTTCAGGTGCCACTTCACTATATGCACACACACACACACACACACACATTATAAATACACACCTATCACAAAGGCACATCCCAGGCCACACGTGCAGCTACTTCCCAAGCAGACCCAGGTTTTTTTTTGGAGGCACATGAAAAGAAAAGGACCTCTTACCACCCATTCCAAGGATACAAGAATAGAGCATTAGGAAGGGAGGCCGGAGACAAAGGGGAATTTAAAGAGATGGCTTAGGGAAAGAGATACTCTCCCTACATTTGGCTTAGGGACCTAAAACTTCATCCTCAGCCTACACTCACCTCCTCTCCCAGCATGCCTTGGCCTCGGCCCCAGAAGGAGGGGGCTCTATGAAGAGCAGGCCCCCTAGCTGAAGGAACGTCACTTTGTTCTTTATCTCCTGCTGCTGGCAGCAGCCTGTGGTGCCTCAGGAAGACTAGATGGCTGTGTGATGCCGCCACAGAGGCAGAATTAGAGAGATGAGGATTGCAGCCCCAGGCTCAAAATTCAGACGGCACAGGTGCCAGTGCATCAGGGGCCAGTGCAATCGAGAAGCCTGGGAGTGCCTCAAGAGATCAAACACACACACACACACACACACACACACACACGCACGCGCGCGTGCGCGCGCAGAGCACAAAGGTGAGAGGTAAGGAGCATTGGGAGATGACCAGGAATCCAGTGGTACCACGTGGGCACACATTCTGGGGCTGGCACTGACAGTCCACAGCCCGGCGAGTCCAGGACAGCAAGATCAAAGATACCCCCACTCCCAACCCCTCAGAATCAAATCTCAGCCCCAACCCCCAATCAGGAATCTAGGCAGTCAGAGCTGTGGAATGTGTTGGAGAGCTTACCCCCTTTCCCTAGCTTCAGGGCAGTACCTCCCCTCACTAAATCGATAAATCAAATCCAGACGCAAACCCAGTCTGCCTGATACCCTAGGAAATGCCCCCGCTTCACATACCAGCTGATCCCAGAAATAGCCCTGGCCCAGCAGGGCTGGCCCTGCTTGCTCCCTCCCTTCAGAAGCCATCACTGGCCCACCAGGAGTCTGAACACAGACGGCACAGACTTTGGGGACAGAGAGGCTCCCCAGGAAGAAGCTGCAAGGAAGAGGAGTGTGAATTGGCTGACCCTTTGCAGTCCTTTTACCATGTAAGACAGTCCTCCCCACCCCCTGGTGCATCCCTGTCTCTTAATTGTAAATAAATCAACCAAACACCATGTCTACAGTTTTTTTGGTTTTGTTCTGTTTTGTTAAAAAAAAAAAAAAAAAAAAAAAAAAAAAAAAAAAAAGATAAGACATCATGGCCAACTGGTAGGTTCCTAAGCCTCTTTCCATCCAGTCAAGCCAGAAAATGCCCAGTGGGTAGGGAAATATCGGGGAGGAAGGTCCAGGGAAGGAGGTGTGGGGAGGGAGGCAGAGCCACAGACAGTGAGCCACTGAAGGATGGAGTCATCCTGGTGACTTCCTGGCTGTGACCACAAATGGGGGAGGAAGCAGGACCCCAGGTAAGCCCCTCACCTCCCGGCATGTGGTTTCCTTTCTCCATCAGGCACATGCAGTCCAGCTGTGCATTCTTTCCTCCTCCCCTGACTGCTCAGAGATGGGCCCCACCTCCCCAGCCCTCTGTCCTGCAGGCCTTCCGCTGACCTCTTCCCTCCCCCAGAGCAGGGTCTCAGTTGCCAGGCAACCAAGCTAAGGTGGGCTTGTCCCTGCAAGTCCTTCCCCCTGGAGGGACCTGGGGAGGAAGTAAAGGGGAGCCTGGCAGGCTTTAGCTTTGGAATTGGGTCTCAGTCGGTCTCCTAACCACCGAGTCATCTGCTACCCCACGCTTTCCCTATGGCCTCTACCCTCTGACTAGTTTGAGGGGAGGGACAACGGTCAAGGTACATGTCTACCTTCCTCCCCTCATTATGGGACTGGGACTTTTCTTCTCCTACAGACTTGTGCTCACATTATAGGAGGTGGCCTCCCATGTCTAAATCAGAGGGAGTCAAAATAAGAGCCCGCAGGGCTGAAAACTAGAGCTGACATGTAGTATGTGGTCAAGAAGTGTTTATAGATGGCTGAAGGGCTGAATGAATCCAGGATCAATTTGGAAACATACCAGGGCTCTCTCAGGCTATCTAAGCCCAAAGAAGGACACCCCTAGGCTTCGGCTCACCCCAAGGGCACACCCGTGCTCATAAACACACACGCACACACGCATACACACAGACACAACCCAAGGGAAACTTCTGGGCCAGAAGCAGGGCCAGGACTCCGACCCAGGCTCCAGGTCAGCTCTGCAGCCTCCAGGGGAGGGGGCAGCAGGGGGCAGTGAGCCCCCCGCCTGCTGACAGGGTTCACTCGCGGAAGCTGTCAGCCAACTGGTGGCAGTCCAGCTCCCCCTTCGGCTCCAGGCCCCCCGGAAGCTTCACTCCCGTCTTCCGGTCCACACACCAGCACTTGCCGCGCTGCCCGTCCAGGGCCGGGTGGCACTGCCAAGACAAGGGTGTGAGAGGTCAGATCTCAGGCAGCCGGCCCCGATCCCAGCCCAGCCCCCAAGTCAGACAGTGGCTCCAAGATGGACTCTTGAGGGCGGAGGCTTTCTTGAACATGGGTCCTCTGAGCTCTCTGGAGTAAAGTTGGCCAAGAAGGAAAGGTCTAGACAGTTTTGGTCCAGAAGGTCCAGAAGGCAGGGTCCTGAGGAAGTTCTGTAGCCTACCTGGAGGGGAGACTGGATCCATGGAGTTGAAAGGTGCAGCTGGATTTGAAAGGCTAGGGATCAGGTTGGAGAAGTTTTTAATTTGTGTTCTGATTGTGTTTTAGTTTGGGTTCTTATTGTGTTGGGACTTTAAGAATAGGATTATGGTTAAGATTGTGATTATCCACATTGAAGTTAGATCAGCACAAGAGTTGCAGCTGAACTGGGAATTAGGACTAAAACTTGAGTGGGGTGAGGCTTAGAGCCCAGGTCAGAAATGGAATTGGGATAGAGACAGAGGTCAAGGTCAGAACAATTAAAGCAGTTGGGCTAAAGTTTGGGTCGGGATTACACGGGGGAGGAGGAAGAGTAGGGGGTAAAGGTGTATTTCAGAGTCAGGATTAGAGTTAGAGTGAAGGTTGTCTCAAGGGTCAGAATTGGCCTGAAGATAAAGGGTCAAGTGTCAGAATTTTCAGTGGGATAAAAACTGAGGGGAAGGAAACACATAAACGTGTATAACACAAAGAGTGAACCCTAACTATGGACTTTAGTTAGTAACTAATATCAATTTTAGTTCCTCAATTGTAACAAATGTACCACACTCATGTTAATAGGAGAGACTGGGGGTGGGAAAGTAGACGGGAACTCTGTAAACTTAAAACTGCTCTAAAAAATAAAGTCTATTGATATTTTTTTAACGGGGGGGAGTTTTTAAAAATTGGGACAAGGGGCAATTCCCTGGCGGTCCAGTGATTAGGACTCTGTGCTTTCACTGCCAGAGGGCCCAGGTTGGGGAACTGAGATCCCACAAGCCACACAGCGCGGTCAAAAAAAAAAGGAAAAAGAAAAATTGGGACAAGGATAAAACTGGTATTGGGATAAAGGCTGGAGAGAGGTTTGGCACTGGTTTGGCGGGGAGAACTTTGTGGTCCTCCTCCATTGCACCACCTCTTCATAACCTCCTCATGCCATCCTGGGCTGTGCAGACTTGGGGGACAGCCTCTCTCCTCCCAGCTAGGCCTCTTCTGGCTGAGTGGTGGTCCACCTTGTGGATTCGTCTGTAGAGCACGGAGTAGGAGGACGTGTGTGCCTACACCCACAAGGGCTGGAGGATATCCAGGCCACACCCAGCACGAGGCACCCCACCCAGTGTCCTGCCCAGATATGCCACCCTTCCGAATGAGCCCGACTGAGACTGGCCAGAGATGGGGCTGGAGCAGGCCAACCCCGTGGACCATCCAGGGTCCTGGGGGCTTGTCAGAGGAGCCCATGTTCCAAGGGCATAAGGAGGTACAGAGGTTTCTGCCTTCCTGTCTCGTCTCCTGCCCTCTCCTTCCTCTGCTGCACCCAAAGTTCCCGTCTCCAGCTGTCAGGTCTGGCTTCGCCTCCAGCCTGGTTGAACCCCAGGTGGTTTGGCAGCTCAGCTTGGGGGAAGGGGCAGGCTGAGTTTCCTCCTCAACTCTTCAAGACCTAGCCCCTCCATTCCCAGATGAAACCTCAGACATCAGGAGTTCCCTGGCAGTCCAGGGGTTAGGACTTCACGCTTTCACCGCGAGGGCCTGGGCTCGATCCCTGGCCGGGGAACTAAGATCCCACAAGCCACACGTGGAAACCTCAGACATCCAGGGACAAAGGAGAACTCACAGGAATGGAGGAAGGGGAGTGAGAGAGGGTTGGGAGGCAGAGGTTGGCAGGAGTGCCGGGTCTGCATCACAGATGGTGACTACAGAGGTCATAGAAATAAACCTGGACGGGGAGGCAGGGTAACTGGTGTGCCTTTAACTCGCTCTGTGACTTTGGGCCGGCCTCTCCCCCTCTCTGGGCCTCAGTCTCCTCATCTGCAAAATGAGTGAGTGGGCAAAATGAGCTGAGGTCCTGAGGCTGGGGGAGGGTTTCGGGAGGGCCAAGGGGTTAGGTTTGGCTTGAGGAGCTCCCCCCTTCCTGAGACCTCCATCCTGGACATCCTGGAGCTGAGGCCGGGCCCAGTCGGCGGAGACGGAGACCCACCTGCTTGGGGTGGAAGTTGCCGTTGCGGTCGCAGTTGGGGATGGGGATGGTGTAGAGGTCCTCGTGGGTGCGGCTCTGTGAGGCGGCCAGCCGCTCCAGGGCCCGGTGCAGCTCACTCTGGCAGGAGCCCTGGGGCTGGAGG
Organism: Kogia breviceps; assembly: GCF_026419965.1. NCBI lineage: Eukaryota > Metazoa > Chordata > Mammalia > Artiodactyla > Physeteridae > Kogia > Kogia breviceps. The sequence continues at coordinate 38,143,868 of NC_081328.1, read as the reverse complement.
GGGGGGGGAGGATGAAACTGCTCAGCAGAAGGGAGAGAGGCAGGCGGACCGGGGCTGGGGGTTAAATCAGGACTGCAGGCTCTGAAAGGAGGGTTAAGGCCTGGAAGCTGAGCAGCGCCCAACGAGGTAAAAGGAGGAGCTCGGGCTCAGGGGACACTGGCGGGCAGAACAGAGGGACATTGAAGAGAGGATCTTGAGCCAAAGAGCTTCTAAAAAGGAGGGGGATGATGTGAAGGGACCTTGTGGGGAAAGGAAATCTATGGTGAAGGACAGGAAGGGGATGATTTCTAAACAGGAGTGATGGATGAAATCATAGCATTAACAACTCGTAAGACCCAGGCATGGATCCATCAGAAACACCCATCAGAAAGGACATTAGCCGGACCCTGGAGCAGGGTCCCAAGGCTGCCTGCTATGGCCAGCATGAACCCTTTAGCTACTGAGAAGCTCTGGGGTGGGGAATCCCTGGGAAGGGCCAAGAAACATGAGGAGGCTTGGGCCACTGCCGTTCACCAAGCAGTACAGAAGTGTCTCAGTATTTAACAATAACTTCAGCTATCCCAATGTCTAGAACTGGTGAGCAGGAAAGGAATTTCAAGAAGAGGAGTGAGGACTTTCTGGGTCCTAAAGACACACACTAGGTGCATCTTGCACACAGCAGACATCTAAAGAATGTTTGCTGGATGGACATTGTCCAGATCTGGTGATGGTGGTGGTTGTGTGTGCCTATGCACATGCGCGTTTGGTCAGAGGTCCTCACCACAGGCCGGGCTTCCTCCCGAGGGACCCCGATGACCTTCATCTTGCCCCCACTGGTGCTCCGGTCTCGAATTTTGGCGAAGTGCTTCTGCAGGCACCTGCGGTCATGGGCGCTGCAGGGGCTGAAGCTGTTATTGGGGTGATCACCCTCGTCCTTGTCTGCAATCAGGCCAAGATGGGGAAAGGTCAGCGATGGGAAAGGACAAGGCAGCACAGCAACCCAGCCTCCCACCTGCTTTCTCCTTCTTAGGGATTCTCCAGCCTGGCGCTGGGGAAGAGCAGGGGGTCTGGGGGGTGCGAAGAAACGAAAGCAGCACCCCGGTTTCTTCCCAACTCCCCAGGATCTCCTCAGGAGGATATTCCTCTTGAAGTCCTTGATTTATCCCTCACTCCACCCAGTCCAGCCCTCAGATGAGTCATCAGCTGCAGCTGCCCAGACAGCAGGAGGGTCCCCTGGGCCCTGCAGGGAGGTCTCAAGCAGGCAGGGGGCCCCACACCGAATCTCATCCCCCTCTTCCATTCAGCTCTTCCTACCATCCCCCTCTCCGTCTGCTCTTTCTTCCTCCCTCCTTTTCTGCTCTTTTCAGCATCTGGCTGAGCCAGCCAGGGGATCCCCAGGGCTGTCGGCTCTGCTGGCCCTCTTCCAAATGGCCAGAATCAGTTTCCATGAGTGATGAGAAATCTGGCCCCAAAACTCTCTCCATTGGCTGCACAGGAGAAGTGGGAGTGGGTGTGTATGCCTGCATGTGAAGGAGTCTGTGTGTGTGTGTGTGTGTGTGTGTGTGTAAGAGAGACACTGTGTGGCCCCAGGACCAAGAGAACACCCTCACATGTCCCTTCAGCACCCCCACCCCAAAGTCTCCCATCCTTATATTTCAGACCCCATCCAAAGTGCACATCTGTTGCCTAGAGCCAGGACACTGGAGACGTGGAGGTGGGGGTGGTGAGGCTGAACTGCCACGCTCTCCCTGGGCTCTCTCTCCTAAAGGCTCTATCCGAACTCAAGAGAAACCCCATCCAGAAGTCCCAGAATTGTAGTTACGGCTCCTCCATCCAGGCAGCCAAAACCAGAACCCAGGGCTGAGCTGGAGAAAGAGGTCGCAAGATCCCTCCGCAGATCAGAGCCACCTCTGAAATGGTCGGGTTTGGCAACTTGCTGCCGGCCTGAGTGCAGAGCCCCTGCCAGCATTCCAGATGTTGGCAGCAGGACAGAAGGTTACATCTGGTTTGCGTCAGGATTTTTTTTCCTGAGGAATTAGCAGGTTCCTCCATGCATGGCAGCAGTCCCAGAGCTGCCTCTGGGTTAAACGGTATTTTTCTGCCGAGCCAAAGTTAGTTGGGGGGTTAGTTCTCTTTTTATTCTCCTAGTTCTGGGAGTGCAGGGGGAAGCACGTGGATAAAGGGAAACCAGGCAAGGAGGAATACAGACCCCCAGAAAGTCTTTGTCAAGATTCCACACCAAAGGTTATTTATAAAATTCAGTCACCAAGGATGGGAAGAGGTTTTGTCACGGATGCGGGGCTGGCTTAGAAAAAAGCAACAGAGGGAAGGAATAAATGGAGCAGATAGATATAATCCCTCCTTCTGCATATTTAACGTCCCAAGAAGGACAGTCTGGAGGGGACTTCTGTCCCAAAAGATCGAGTTCCTGAAGTTCAACCAAGGAGAAGCCACTACAGCAAAGACCTCCCAACTGGTGTGGGCAGCAAAAGAAGGGGCAGATCAATTTCAGAAGACCAGGATTGTGCAAAGGGGGCCATAGGAAGATAGACCCCAAACCCCCAGGCAGGAACCAGAGAGAAGACCTGAGATCGAAGCTCTTCCCTGAAGACCTTCCCAAGGAAACTTCTGGCTAAGAAGGCCCAGGCTGGCCAGTGACCACCCCCCGCCATCAGTGACCACCCCCCGCCATCACCGCATCTGCCTTGCCCAAAGCCACAAGACTAGTGGATGGGGTCACAGCACTGCAGGTGTGTAGGCTGGAGCTGGGGATTGGAGAGAAAGGAAATAGAAGACCTAAAAGAATTGAAAGATTTGTCTTGGAACCACAGAAGCGGAGCGAGCTTGGAACAAAGGGGCCACCATTCTACTTGGAAGGGCTGGAGGGATCCCAGGGGCTCATTTGACACAACCCACGACACTACCTTGAGGGCCCCCTTTCAACCAGAAAGGTTTTGTTTTTCTTCCTTTGAGTTTGCTGTCTTTTCATGACCATAAAGGAAAGCACGGCTGTGCACAGTGACACTTGTCCCTCTTGGTAAGTGGCCAGATGTTCTTAGGTTCCCTAGGAAGAGTTTTCTAATGCATGGGGCTGCCTCGGGAGGTACAGTTCTGCCCTGGAGGTGTGGCACGTCAGGGTGGCAGAGGTCTCAAGGACCTGGAGAGATCTGCCGTAGAAATTCGACTACTTTCCAACATTGTGTTTCTATGAGTCAAGTTCACAAAAACACTCGGGGGGAGGGATTTTTTTTTTTAACATCTTTATTGGAGTAGAATTGCTTTAGAATGGCGTGTTAGTTTCTGCTCTATAACAAAGTGAATCAGCTATACATAAACATATAGCCCCATATCTCCTCCCTCTTGCGTCTCCCTCCCACCCTCCCTATCCCACCCCTCCAGGTGGACACAAAGCACCGAGCTGATCTCCCTGGGCTACACGGGGGATTATTAAAGGATATTTGGAATGGTTATCCCTTAATTTAGGAAGTGCCATGAAGGAGGACAATTGGGTCCACTCACTGAACCCAGGGGACGCATAGGGCATAGGGCGAGCTTGGAAACATAGCTCACGTTCTTGTATCAGCAGGGCTCCCGTCACATGGGGCATTATCAGCAGGCAGCCTGCCTGGCCTCCCCCACCTTGGTTTCTCCACCACCCAGCACACTTAGCCACAGCCTGTGTCTCAGCTTAGAGTAGAACACGGCAGTCAGGGAGAGTGGCTCCGTACTGCCTCTCTCAGGGGCAGGGGTACACAGACTATGTCCCTATCTGCCAGCTCAGACACAGACAGGCTGGGACTCAAGGATCACAAACATACACAAACAATCACATGTCCAGACACACACTGGTCCACGCGTGCACACCCGCATGCACCCAGGCGCCCTGACCCTGCCCTGGCCAGAGCACACTGGCTCTACCCGGGCTGTTGACTTTCCACTTAATCTGTAACTTCTTGCCCAGTCTTGTTTAACTGGCAGACTGAGACCCCACCCCAGGATCCACCCTAGGCGCTAGGCTTGGGAGGGTGAGGGGTCATAGCCTTGAGTCTCTAAAAACACGTTCACCTTCCCATCTCTAAAACTGGCTAAATTCTTGCTACTTCCCTGCTCATGCAGGAGGTCCACCCCCTTCATGCTGCTCACCCAGGTGGTGCCCTCTGGAAAAATCGCAATCCTGGGGGCTTCCCCTCTGAGTGGGAGCCGAGTCAAACCCGCCCGCCCCCCACCAAAGGTCGGACCTCCCGACATCTGAAAGGCTTGTTTGGGAGGCGGGGCTTCCGAGGCAGGCCAGGTCACCTCCTCTTGCCCCGCTGGAGCTAGGCCAAAGACATCCAGCCACAGGGGAAACCTTGGTCTTTGCTCCAGCCACAGAGGAAGGGCAGGCACCCAGAGAAAGAAGAGGTTTCAGAGCTTTGGCACCCATGGCTGCAAAGTTCATGGTCAAAGCTAGAAGATTTCGTCTTTCTTGCTGCCTGATTTCAGCCTCATGATTTCCCTTCAACTCCAGCCCGCACTCCCCTCAAGACGCCCAGGGTGAGGCTGTGAGGTAGGTGGGCCCAGCCAACCGGACACGATCTGGAGGGGTCACCCACCTGCCCTACAACAAAGGCCTTTTCCTTCTTCCCCTGCACTCTGGCTGGAGAAGCCAAGACCACCCATGCTGGGTACCAGGTCTTTCTTTGAGGTCTGGCTCAAGGGGTGTCCCCCTCACCCTTGTGCCATGCTGCTGGCCTCAGACTAAAGAGTCAAGAGAAGGACAGCTGGCCCTTCCACCCTACCCCCTCCACTCCTCTGCGTGTCCCTCCAGCTTTGCTCACTAGCCCTACTGTCCCCCAAAGCCCCAGCATCAGAGGAGAAGTTAAGCTTCAACTTAAATCCCTTCGGCTTCCTCTTCATCACCATCCTCATCACTGCTCCAATACTGAGCTCTTACTCCGTGCCAAATGCCCCAACCCTGCAAGATAGGTCCTACTGTCCCCCCTTTTTACAGATGAGGGAATGAAGCAGTCTGGCTGGAGGAAAGGAGAAGAACTTATCTCCGCAGCTCCTATGTCTTTAAATGGAAAGACTCCTGATACCCGAGGCACCAATAATTCTGGCTTTGCCAAAACTAAAGAAAAAATGTTAAGCAGCCATGCTCCTCCTTCCTCCCTCCCCCAAGGCACAGAGTTTCTGGGAAGGCCCTGTTCCCATGACATGACTGGATTCCCAGTACTGAAGTAGGGGGGACAGTATTTGCTGTGTTGACTAAAAATTAACCCAGCTTGCATGTTCCCTAACCCTGTCCCAGAGGGACCCAGAGCACAGTTTAGGATCTCCCCAGTCCAAACGCTAATCTTCCCACTTGTCCACTCCCCCAGATTCCACAAGTCGAGGGTCAGTACACTGAACCACGATTGTGGACTTCTGACACACGTGTCCCACCCCACCCCCACCTCTGGTGGTCTGGGCTGTGTTAATCCACAACCTTTTCTGGCTTGGAAAGCTGGGACAGGGGGTCACGGCAGAGGGCACGGGGGAGGGGGGTAGCCGGGAAAGGGATGGGGGAGACCTGCCCCAGGAGCAAAGAGTGGGCCTCTGGACCACAGCAGGCCAAAGGAGGGGGCACGCTGAGGGACTGCCCTCCCCAGTCACCTGCTGAAGCTCAGCCCCAAGAGGAAAAGGCAGGAAGAAGAGCCCGATTGACCTCTCTGCCAAACTATTCCCCAGGCAAGAAGGCCCAAGCTTTGGGATGCAGGAGGGACAGTAGCCTATCGACAGTGGAAGGCTCAGGAGGACAGTGGGGAGAGGGGCCGAGCCCTGGCCGCCTGGTCTCACCAGACACCCTACAGGGCTACAGCACAACTCTAGGGGGCGCCTTTCACGCGGTGCAGTGTGGCCCGGACCATGGCAGGGGTACTTCTGGGATGACTGGGAGGTAAGAGGGCATGGACACAGCTTGCTGAGGAGGTACCTAGTTTCCCCAGGGCCCCCCAGACCTCCCCTTCCCCTCTCCGGATATCTGCCTGCACTGCAAGGGTGGAGGCCAAGGCAAGGAGATCTTGGGCCCTGTAATCCAAAAGGGGCCTAAAGCTGCCTTTCGAGGCTGGTGTACACGATGTTCACAGGACACTCACAAACTGTTCACGTCATGCCTCCCCAAAGCTCCTAGGGGAACAGTTCCTTCCACTTCAGGACGGGGTGCTCCTACCCAGCCAGGGAAGAAGGGGTTCCCAAGACCCACTGAGGGCTCTTCTGTCCCAACGTTCAAGTTGGTGAGAGAGGAGGAACTCACCAGCCATCCTAATCTGGCGCCAGATACCCACTGGCCGGTGGAGGGTGGAGATACGAAGCAAAAGGAACCCGTTATACCCGGGGAGCCCAAGGGCTCAGCCCTCACTCCCAGTCTGGTCTGGTACCAGTACTCCTCCTCTCCCACTAGCACTGGCATCTCTGCCCCAGGATCAGCGACTTTCACGCCCCAGAACCCCCCCACTCCCGCTTCCCAGATGTGCTGGGTGCCAGGCTGGCATTTCTCCTAGAATGTTTTCTGCTGACCTATCTCTCACTGCCCAGGGGCAGGAAGGGCAGAGAGGCCCGAGGCCCAGACCCCTGGGGTCCACCTCCTTCCTGTTTTCCCTGCATCCTGCTCTCCTCTGGCTAACAAGCTGCAGAGGATTGAGGAAGTGGAGCGGTCTGGGACTGAGGGCAGGAAGCTTGGGGCCGGAGTCCCAGCATCCGGACTGCAACAATGGAAGCTTCAAGCACCAGGAAAAGAGACAGAAACAGACAGAGGCACAGGGAGAGCAAAACAGAGTCGGAGAGGGAACAAGAAACAGAGGCAGAGGTAGAGAAAGGCAGACAGAGAGATTCTGAAAGCAACAGAGAAAGACAGGAACAAAGACAGAAAGAGAAACGGTGACAGTCAAAAGAATGAGTAATGGAATGAGACTGAGATGAAAGTGAGCAAAGCAGGGCAACAAAAACAGGAAGAGGAATGGGATAAAGAGAAAGAAACTGATAAGGGCAGGAGGTATTGAGGAAAGGAGAATCTGAGAATGTTGTTAGTGAAACTAGAGGTTGAGAGACGCAGCAGGAAAGAACAAAAGAATAAGAGAAAGAAGGAGACAGACAGACTATAAGGGAGAAACTGAAAGTCTCACTGAGAAATAGAAAAAGAGAAAGTGTAAGAATGAGTTTAGGGCAAAAGACCTTCTAAATCTCTCTCCCCCTTTCTCTCTCTCTCTCCCCCCCCCCATCCCTCCCCTCTCTCCTGCCTATCCCGTTAGGTTTCTGTAGCTCTGGGCTGGGAGCCAAGACTTGCTTCTCTTCTGCCACCTCAAATGGCACCTGCCAGGAGAAAGGAGCAGGGTGCCTGTGTACCAGGGCAGGAGGAGGTGCCCAGGCCTGGCAGAGAGACCCCTGTCTTCCCAATACCTCTCAAAAAGCTAGGTGATCCGGCCTGGGGCTTTGAGGAAGGGCCACTCTGATGCCCCTCGCCACCAAAGCCACTCTAATTTACATGTCCCACTCCACCCCACCTCAATGTCAAAAGCCCGAGCCCTGGCTTCTCAGACCCCTGGGTCCTCCACTTGTGTCCAGGGCGAGGGGAGGTCCCTGGATCAGGAACAGAAAGCTTCCACTGCCACCAACCCCGTCCTCCGGGTATCTGGCCCTAGCCTGCTTACTTGCAGGCTGTGGGCTGGACCAGGTCACTTAATTTTCCACTCTTGCCCCAGCAGCCAGGACTACCATTGAGACCTCTCTTCCCAAATTAGGCACCCTTGAGATGGAAGGATGGGACAGAGTCCTCTGTGATGGTGGCAACAGGCTGCTAGGGACTTGACAGCAGTTTCCTTGGCTGGCCCTGCCCCATGCCAGTCGGGCCCTGCCCCATACCTGCATTCTGCTTAGCTCACAGGGGATTTTCAAAAGCCTTTCGGGCCAGCCCGAATACACAAGGGGCTTCTGGGAGGGGAGGACCCCAGGGAGGGCGTGCAAGGGATGGGGCACCTTACCAGAGGGCTGCAGGCTTTCCTGGATAGCCTCGATCTCTGCCAGTTCCATACACACGCCTTGCCCGTGCACCAGCGTGTGCAGGGGCTTCTCCACGCCCCGGGGCGGGTAGCAGCGCAGGCCGGAGCCGCAGCGGGGGGTGTACACCCCGCAGGGCATCCCCTTGCCCAGGGCGCAAGTGGCGCAACAGCCGCAGCCCGGCTCTCGCACCAGCTCCTCGCAGCCCACAGGGGGGCGGCAGCGCGCCAGCTTCTCTTCAGAGCAGGGCGGGCAGTGGATGGCTTCGTCGCCCAGGCTCGGCCCGGGCCCGGCGGCCAGCAGCAGCGCGGCCACGAGGCACAGGGGCAGCATGACCGGGCGAGGACGGGACACGGGCGAGCGGCGGGGGACACAGAGGCAGCGCCCGGCGCGCCTGGAGGACCCGACCCGGAGGGCGCGGGGACACGGGGTGGCTCCGCTGGCGGACAAGGACGAAGCCGAGGAAGTTAGCAAGCGGGCCGGAGGGGAGCGAGCCTGGCGCTGCGCCGCATCCTCGGCCCGGCCCAGGCGGCTGGCTGTAGGGGGCAGGGGGCTGAGCTGCTGCCTGGGTCCGGCTCCCCCGGACTTTATACCGGCCCCTGGCCACACCCCCAGCGCCTTCCCGGTGGGGGGGAGGGGAGGGGAGGGGAGGGGAGGCCCGGGGAGAGAGAGAAGGAGATGCGGCGGTTAGGGGGAGGGGGCGCTGTCCTAAGTCGTCGCTGCTGCCGCCGTCGCCGCTACTACATCTGAAAGTCCTTTTCTGCCGCAGGAGAAAGCGGCGCATTTTGGAAGCCACGGCAGGCGCCGAGAGCGCTTCTGAACCGGAGCCCGGGAGGGCAGCGAAGGACGAGCGAAAGCGAAGGGGCGGCTCCGTGGCCCCCTCCCCCGACCTTGGAGGATTCTCCCGGGACCCCACTGAGATGGCCCCGAAGTACCCCCGCACTGAGAGCGCGGCGACCTCCTAGCCTGCACTCCCAGCTCCGGGGATTCGGTCTCCCTGAGCCAGAGTCCTTCCCACCCCACTCCAGTGCTTCCAGTCTCAGCCGCTGGAGACTAAGTCTGGTGAGGAGGGGAAAGGGGTCCCAGAAGGGCCTAATGGCCCTAAGAGGTTGATAGGCTGTCTCCCCACTTGCCCCTTCCAACCTGCCCCTGCCTCCAATCTCCCCAGGGTTCATTTGGGCCCCTGTCCCCTCTGCCTTACACAGGATGGCATCAACAGAAGTCGCACCCGGAGAGGGAGGTGCCAAGACTCTTGCTCCTTCCTGGATGTTTGCTTCCACTGCCCAGACCCACTCCCAGAGGGATATCAGCTGAGGAGACTGCCACTGTCAATTGCAAGTTGCGCACTGCACAACTCCAGGGGGCACCACTTCTCTGGTAGTCACTGTAGACTTGTATAGCTTTTGTGACTTTTCCAGCAGATGGCACTCAAGCGTTTTGAGAAAGGGGTGCCTTTTTCTAATTCACCCAGCAGTGCTATTTGGGCTAGTGTCAGGGGCGGCTAGGCCCTCTGTGTGGTCCTGTTGGTGCCTGTATCCCCTACCCTTTGCCCCAGTCCTGCTGGGATTGGAGGGGTTCTAGAGTAGCATTTGGAGAAGGGACTCCTCTCCTAGGTGGTCTCTCAGGTCCCCCCAGGGTTTACCCATCCTCCCCCACAAAACTTTCTGCTATTCTGGAGCTGATTTCAGGGTAAGGGCCCCTGTCCAGGCATACTTGGTGACCTACTGTGGATTTTTTTGGCTTGGCCTAGAAAGCTGCAGGGCAGCCAAGCTGAAGTGCAGATCAGAGACCCTCTTCCTGCTTCCTCTCCCAGGGCAGGGGTTTTTCAGTCTCACAGGGATTGGGCCCTCTCCTACTTTCTGCAAGTACAGACTGTCCAGGTGAGAGGAGGAAGAGGGGCTAGAAGCTGGACCTGCAGGGGCAGAACCAAAAGTTGCAAACTGACGGCACCTACTGGCAACCATAAAGACTGCAGAAGGGCTGGAGAGTTATGGCCGAGGACAAGATTCTGGGATTCTCTCCACGCCATCTCATAGACAACTGGGGTCTCTTCTGCCCCATCTGCCTTGGAGAAGGGTAAATAGAACCAGGATCCTCAAGTCCCTGGGGGAAGCCTGGCCTGTCCCGGATTCAGAAAACTACCCCCAGCCCCCTCCCCATCCTTCACCATCACTGGACCCAGTTCTGCCACAAACTTGTTGTGTGAACTTGGACACCACCCCTTGGAGCTCGAATGTCCCTAACTGCAATGGAGGTAGGTCATCTCCACCTAGCCTAGCTTTTGAAGCTCTTGTGAGAATAAAATGGGACCAGGAAGAATTGTTCTGATCCCAATGCCAGACTTGTCTTCTAGACCGCAGACCTGGGAGGCATAAAGGTACTGGGACATGGAGGAAGGAGGGCAGAACTGGCAATGAAGCATGAATGCAGGTGAGTTTAGGACTTCTGGACAGGTTTCCAGGTGAGACAGGTACCCACACTCCTACCCCAGCAGCCCCCCCAATCCATCCTCGGGCTCACCCCCATCACCATCTAGGATAATCCCTGGGAGGCAGGAAAATGAATACCAGGAGGCCTCCCCACCATTCATGCAACCCACCTTTACTGAGCACCTGTTGTGTGCAGGCTTTGTGCTACATCCAGGGGATCTGGGCACGGCCGAGACCACTGTCCACCCTCAGGGAGCTTACTGCCTCGTGAGGGGAGACAGACATATGTATAAAATAAGTGCAGGGTGTTTATAGGGGGCAGGGTGGGCCAGAGGCACAAATGGTCAGTTCAACATCCAGGGCGTGGAAAGACTTCATGGAGGAGATAACCTTTGAGCCAACGGTCTTCCATGCTAGAGGAACAAACACAGGTGGCATCAGGCTAACCTAGATTCTATCCCAGTTTTGCCACCAAGGTCACCGGGGAACCTGAAACAAGTTACTCTCTGAGCTTCACTGAGATTCACTTTTTTTTTTTAACATCTTTATTGGAGTATAATTGCTTTAGAATGGTGTGTTAGTTTCTGCTTTATAACAAAGTGAATCAGCTATACATATACATATATCCCCATATCTCCTCTCTCTGGCATCTCCCTCCCACCCTCCCTATCCCACCCCTCTAGGTGGTCACAAAGCACCAAGCTGATCTCCCTGTGCTACACGGCTGCTTCCCACTAGCTATCTATTTTACATTTGGTAGTATATATAAGTCCATGTCACTCTCTCACTTCGTCCCAGCTTACCCTTCCCCCTCCCTGTGTCCTCAAGTCCATTCTCTACGTCTGCGTAAAGAATGGACTTTATTCCTGTCCTTACCTGGAAAATGGTAAGAAAGAAAGACGGGTGGGGAGGGAAGAGAGAGAAATAAAGAGTGGCCCAAGCAGTACCCAGCAAACAGTAGGCACCAAGTGTTTGCTCCCTCCTGTCCCTGCCTGGTGGAAACTAATTTCTCCACGTGGCTAGAGATCCCCCGGTGGCAGGATCTGTGTGTCCCCCACCTGACCAGAAGTTCCCAGTGGACTGGGTTTAGTATCTCCTCCTCCTCTGGCCTGCTGATGTCTGGGAGAGGCTGTATATAAAGGGCATGGGATTTGGAGTCACTGGACCTGGGTTCAAGTTGCAGCACAGCCACTTAAGAGCTTTGTTACACTAATTGTAAATTAACTATACTTCAATTTAAAAAAAAAGAGTTTTGTGACTTTGGACACACAATGTCTTGAAGGGTCCTTTTCATCCTCTGTTAAAAGAGAAGAGAGAGAGAGAGAGAGATAATAATTGGGCTTGCCTCACAGGATGATTGCAAGAAAAAGTGAAATAATGGAAGAGAAGGGGCTTTGGAACCTGAGGAATGAGAAGCAGATGCTGCGTATTGGTTTTCTCCACCTGACTGCTGCCTATTTGACGACAGGGAGCCCCCCAGAGGCAGAAACCTGGTTCTCCTTCTCTGTGGTCTTCCCCAGCCCAGGGCTCTACAGGTAAAAGAAAGTCCTCCTCCCCCTCAGCATCCCTGTCTGTCCCTCACCTCCTGGACACCCAGTGGGGCCAGGAAGATACTCCTAATGGAGGGGTGAAAAGCTCGCTCCCTTCAGCGCCTTCCAGCCCACACCCTCACTGGCTTGTTGCTTAGAAAGAGTCTCACTAGCTCCCTTGTTGTCTCAGTATCAAATGTCTACTGGGCTCCAGCTGGCCTTCTTAGATAATCAATAAGAAAAAGAGCTCTATTCCCAAGGGAAAGACACAGTCCTGTCCTCAGGGAACCCCCAATCTGATGGGCTTGCCCCAGGGAGCATCTCATGGGATGGAGTAGGCAAAATGTACATAATAATGAAGGTTAACATTTAATGAGCATGGACCATACACTGGACATGTTCTAAGTGCTTCACTACGTCCCCTTCACAACAACCTCATGAAGTAGTCACTATCATTATCCCCTTTTTAAGATAGGAAAAGTGAGGCACGGGGAGGTATGTAACTTACTCAAGGTCACACAAGTGGAAGATCAGGGATGTGAACCCAGGCAGTCTGACTCCAGGGTCTGTATGATTAACCCTTATGTTTTACTGCCTTCCAAGACAGCTGGTCGGAAGCATTCTAAACAAATGCCAAGAGCAAAAGACTGTGGTACAGCATGCAAGCTGGGTATAGGGGATCAGAGCAGAGGGGGCATTGACATGGGACGGGGCCCCAAGCCTCCCCATAACTTTGGCTTCCCAGCCCCTGCCTGGCTGCCCTGGACTGTCCACTGTGCCCACACCAAATAGGGAGCTCAGCTTCCCTCCATGTTGGCTGATGTCCAAGCCCCCGATACAACATCTTTCGTAGTCGCCCCGGGTGTGGGCTGAGCAATGGCACCTCAGTATGGCTGCCTCCTTGCCCACCAGTGCCCCACACTTGGCGAGACCAGATCAGGAGAGCAAGGATCTCCACAAAGACTCCACAGCACAGAGGGAGGTCTGGTCCAGAGGACAGAGACTGAGTCCTTCCCGCAGGTCATGCAGCTCCAGAAGTGAACACCCAGGCAGGGGAGAGAGTGGGGAAAGGAGAGCCCATCTGCCGTAGGGCTGGCCAGGATCTAGTTTCATATCTCCAGTCCATCCTGCTCTGCTGCTGACCCCTTCTGCCTCTTCTGGGTTTTCTTTCCTGCAACTCCCTCACTGGGTCTTTGAGTCCAAGGCCCAGATGCTCCAGGACAGTCCCACTGTCCCCAATGGAAGCCCAGCCAACATCAGTAATAGATACTGAGCTTTCCACTGAATCCCCGGAGGATGGAGCAAACTGTTGGTACAGTGGGCCCTACTTTCCAGTGGGGGGCGCAAGCAGAGGCATTTCCCTTCACTTTGCCAGGCCAGCCCTCCAGAGTCCTGCGCTCCTGAAACAGGGGTTTTGCTGCTGGTATGCTGCCCCCAGGTGGACAATGATAGTACTGATAGTACCATTAGCGGAGAGCCTCCTGGGGAATAATGGGCATCGTACCAGGTGCTGAGGATTCCAAAGATGCAGGCGATCCCTGCCTTCAGAAGGGCTTATGGTCTGAACAGGGAGACCTGCAGGTAAACACACCACGGTCAGTGCTGCGTAATAGAGAGAAATGCCCTGGATGCCAAGAAAACAGAGAGGGGCCAGAGTGATTAGCAAGAGCTTCAAGGGAGGAGACTTTGGATCTAAGTCTTGAAAGGTAAGTAGAAATTCACAATCTTTTTCTTTTTTTTTTTTCTCTGCGGTACGCAGGCCTCTCACTGTTGTGGCCTCTCCCGTTGCGGAGCACAGGCTCCGGACGCGCAGGCTCAGTGGCCATGGCTCACGGGCCCAGCCGCCCCGCGGCATGTGGGATCTTCCCGGACCGGGGCACGAACCCACGTCTCCTGCATCGGCAGGCGGACTCTCAACCACTGCGCCACCAGGGAAGCCTGAAATTCACAATCTTAAGGAAATCACCTAACCCCTCCAAGCCTCAGTTTTCTCAGTTTAAAAGGTTGTTGTAAAGATCGGGGGGAAATTATGTAAAGTGCTTATTATAGTATCTAGTACATAACTAGATACTATAGTATCTAGTACATAACTAGATACTAAATTTCTGAGAAATTTACATATATCCGATTTATTCTAAGGAACTGGCTCCGATTGTGGGGGTTGACAAGTCTGCAATCTGTAGGGCAGACCGGCAGGCTGGAGACTCTTGCAGGATTTCTGTTACAGTCTTGAGGCAGAATTCTTTCAGGGAAACCTCAGTTTTCTGCTCTTAAGGCCTTCAACTGATGAGATGAGGCCCACTGGAATTATAAAGGGTTAATCCTTTTACTTAAGGTCAACTGATTGTAGATGATGCTAATTACATCTACAAAATACCTTCACAGCAATATCTAGACTAGAGTTTGACCAACCACCCGGATACCCTAGCCTAGCTAAGTTGACACAGAAAATTAACCATCACAGACATTCCAAGCAGAGGCTACTCCAGACAGGGGCTATATTACATTTCCTCACTTAATTAGGCTTTTTGAAAAATCACTCTGTTAAATGAGTAAAACGTAAGCGTTTAAATAATACCAGGCTTAATCTGATAAATAATTTATAGCACAATTTATAGAAATGTAAACTCCTAGGTAAAATCACCATAACATCTTAAAGTTAGAAGGGATCTCACAGCCCTTTGAATCCAACCGTCACTCTGCAGAGATCTCTCTAGCAACAGTACCTGGAAAATGGTCATCTAGACTCTTCTTGAGCATTCCAGTGGTGGGAGAAGTCCCTCTCTCCTAAGAATATCCATTCTTGGACAGGACCATGTGAAGAAAAAGTTTCCAGTTAGAGGGCAGCTTTTCTTTACATGGTACTATCTTACTTCCGTATCTGTCTTATGAATTGTTCCTTCTAACCTATCAAAGACTGATCTTATCGTGTATCTTTCCCATCCTCAAATAGAATATGTCCTTACACTTGCCCTAAATGTTTTCTCTCAGGTCAAAACTTCTTTCTTAGACATTAGAAGGCTTCAAACAGCTTGATTTCAAAAGCCCATGGAGGCTTTCTCCTATGGCAGTATCTGGTTCCTCTAGTAAGAAAAGGACTTGGGGCTTCCCTGGTGGCGCAGTGGTTGAGAATCCGCCTGCCGATGCAGGGGACACGGGTTCGTGCCCCGGTCCGGGAAGATCCCACGTGCCGCGGACTGGCTGGGTCCGTGAGCCGTGGCCGCTGAGCCTGCGCGTCCGGATCCTGTGTTCCGCAACGGGAGAGGCCACAGCAGTGAGAGTCCCGCGTACCATTAAAAAAAAAAGAAAAAGAAAAGGACTAACTGCCTGCTCTCTTTGATAGCCTTCTCTGCACTTTGTAAAATTCCCACCTTCTGCCTCTGTAGCTTCTTTCTTTTCATGATCAAGAGGGAAGAGAAATACAGAAGCAGCATTTAGCTGTAAGCCTTTGGGAAACACCATGATTTTCTTCAATCACAGACAAAAAGGTATAGCTTTCTGTTTTCTTTAGGTGAATAATTTGCTTCTAACTCCACTCCATCCCTTTGCAACCTGCCTGGTCTCTCAGATCATCTGTGAAGGGGCCTCTGTAGACATAAACTTGGTCCTGGTGACCATGGAGGTATCGGAGGAGAGACAACTGTCAGGTTAATGTCAAACAGATTAATGTCAGACAGAAGACACCTCAGAGATGTACTTTTTTCACTTCCTAGGTGGAGGATTCTGCCACAGCGTTCCTCAGTGATGACCTTCCATGCTCCACAGTGACCAGGTAAACTGTACTAGGGATGAGAATTCAGGTAGCCTGGCCATCAAGACACTCAGTCCAACTCTGTCTTCCCTTCTTTTTTTTTTGTTTTTTTTAAAGAAAGAGTTACCAATTCTTTTTTTTTTTTTTTTTTTGATGTGGACCATTGTTTAAAATTAATTAATTTTATATTTATTTTTGGCTGTGTTGGGTCTTCGTTTCTGTGCGAGGGCTTTTCTCTAGTTGCGGCGAGCGGGGCCACTCTTCATCGCCGTGCGCGAGCCTCTCACTATCGCGGCTTCTCTTGTTGCGGAGCACAGGCTCCAGACGCGCAGGCTCAGCAGTTGTGGCTCACCGGCCCAGTTGCTCTGTGGCATGTGGGATCTTCCCAGACAAGGGCTCGAACCCGTGTCCCTGCATTGGCAGGCAGATTCTCAACCACTGTACTACCAGGGAAGCCCTGCCTTCTCTTCTTTTTTTAAAAATTTTATTTATTTATTTATTTATTTTTGCTGTGTTGGTTCTTCATTTCTGCGCGAGGGCTTTCTCCAGTTGTGGCAAGAGGGGAGCCACTCTTCATCGCCACCAGGGAAGCCCTGCTTCCCCTTCTTGATGTGAGCAGCCGAGAGAGCAGAGAGGCACAGCCCTGGTCTCTGTTAATTGATGGGAGGCCCTCCCTGGCCTGCTCCCCTCTACTGCTTCTACTCTGGGGGGTCCAGAGGAAAGATGTGCGGAACTGCAGAGTCTGAGGGTGATGGAGCAAGGAGGGGTTCCAAACTGTGTTTGCCCAGATTTTACTGACCCAGCAGCTTCCAGCAAGCACAGGAGCCAACTCTAAGCTCCAGTTCCAAAAGCTGCCATCAGCAGCCACTGGTGCTAGGGAGGGGCAGCCCAGGACTGTTGGGGTCTTGGCAGAGATCTAAGGTCAGATCAGCCATGCCACTAGGTCAGGAGGTGGCAGGGAGGGGTGTCACATAGGAGTGGAAAGAATCAGAGACCACTCTCCTCCTCCCCAGACTCCCAGTGGGCTTGTGCTCTGGTGCAAGCTCCAGGCTGGGCACTGGCGGGGGAGGGGAAGACAAAGATGCAGACATACCCTGATTTAAACCAACTCAATGCACAAAAAGTTATATTTGCAATCACACAGTGTTAAAACAAGAAGGGCTCCTCCCCTTAAAAATCATTTGCCCAGGGTTTTTGTTTGTTCATTTTGGTTCATTTGTTTTTTTAATGTAAGTAGTGGATCATCATTTTCAAATGAAATCTTGCACAGAATCTTACACAGGACATAGAAGATGAGAATGGAAATCAACTGTACTTCAATAAAATTTTTTTTTTTTAAAAAGATGAAAATGGAGCTTCTCTGGGTTGGAGAACCTGGGCCTCACCTCCTCTAACCAACCTCCCCATCCTCACCATCACCTCTCTAAGACTCTGAGGAAGGCATAGGCTTCAGTTTACAGGTGGGGAAACTGAGACCTAGAGAGAGGAGATGTGCCTAAGGTCATGCAACTAGTGACGACACAGCTGAGCTAGGACTTCCCACCCCCACACCTTGTCCGTCAGTTGGGTCCACAGATTTAGTTTTTCTGCAGTCTTCACCACTGAGTTCAATCAACTGCAAGTTCCCCCTGTATATTGAAAACCTCTCTATCTACAAAGCTCACATTCTCACACAAACTTGTATAGTCAGGTATGCCATGCCTTCACTGAGGTGGGGAAAAGGGACAGCAGTGAGAAGGGTGTAGGGCATGGAGGAAAACAAACACTTAGAAAGCCACATGGCAAAAGGTAATGAAACAGAGAATTACCCAGACCCGTGATTACTGAGGGAAATCTTTTAAAGTTTGTTTATTTAAGCTAACTTGTCACATTACAAAAATAATATGTCTATAATTTTAAATTTTTCACATAGGATAGAAGGGAAAACATGAAAAGTTTTCCTTTGCCTCCATATATTTACAATTCCTTCCAGATGTTTTTCAATGCATACATAAACATTTACCCAAATGGGATTATACCATACACACTAGTCTTTACCTCACTTTTTAAAACTTAACAATATATCTTAGTGATGTTTCCATATCAGTACACCTAAATCAACTTCATTCTAGAGGAAAGAAACACTGCCCTTCCAAGGGGAGTTCCCAGCGGGAGGATGGAGACCCCTCCCCCACTGAGTGGAGAGACAGGAAACGCACAACACCCAGAAAAAATACTTATGAAAGGAACTCATCCGCATATGCAAATGTACTCCAAAGGTCTTGAGGGAGCCTCAGTAAAAAAAGATGGCCTGAGAAGATCCTCTGGAGACTCCTTGGAAGAGGGAAGATTTGAATTGGTTTTGGAAGAAAGGACTTGTTAAAATGGACCAGGATTTGGGAGGAAGGTTTCGAAGAGGAGTAGAGGTAATAACTGCTAACGTGTTTTGAGCACTTACTAATTTGCCAAGCAATGCACTAAGGGCTCTGCATGTGTTACCCCACCCAATGAGGAGATACTCTCATTATCCCCATTTTAGATGAAGAAGTGGAGGTACAGGGAGCTTGAGTGACTTGCCCAAGGTCATACACCCAGCAAATCAGGAATCTGACTCAGCTACTCAACTTCGCCCTTACAGGTGGGTGTAAAGATGGGGGCAAGGTCCAGAGTATCTAGTTTGGGCCCCTGCGGAAAGGGGGGAAGGAGGGGTCGGGGGAGGATGAGGGTGATGGCAGCCCCCTCTCTCCTTGGAACTGACCCCCAATCCCTTCTTGCCTCCCAGGACTAGAGGCTAGCAGGCACCTAGAACTCTCTCTTTGTGGACGATGCCTCCCAGGCCACCTGTCCCAGACTCCCTTCTTCCCCCTCTCCCACCTCAAGTCCTGCAGGACCCTCTGTGATAGGCTCTGGAAAGGAGGAGAGGCTGAGAGAGAAATAGCTTGTGTCCCAAAGAGAAGCCCACCCCCACTGCCCCACCCCACCACAAGACCGTCCTGGGCTGGAGGACTGGAAGGTTGTCTTAGGTGCTTCCATATCTCATTTAGCCCTCTGTACCTTTTTTTTTTTTTTTTTTTTTAATTTATTTATTTTTTTGCGGTACGCGGGCCTCTCACTGTTGTGGCCTCTCCCGTTGCGGAGCACAGGCTCCAGACACGCAGGCCTAGCGGCCATGGCTCACGGGCTTAGTTGCTCCGCGGCACGTGGGATCTTCCCAGACCGGGGCACGAACCCGTGTCTCCTGCATCGGCAGGCGGATTCTCAACCACTGCGCCACCAGGGAAGCCCCCTCTGTACCTTTGATAAAGGACAATGACATGGGGAAACTGAGGCTCAGGGAGATTTCTGACTCGGGCATGTATGACTCCAAAATCCTTTTGACTCCCCAGTTCTGCTTCAGGGCCTTTGGAACAAAGACCCACACAGTCAGGATCAGGCTAAACTGTAGGGATATTTAAAGCTGGGTACCAGAAAATTGGGCTGGAGCTGCTTATTAAATTCCCATTGCCTCATCCCCAGATGGGTCTTGCAGGGAATTGCAGGCTGGGATGAGCTACAAGGTGGAGGCCAAGAGGCAGAGGCTGGATTGCCATCCTTGGGGGAGGATGCCCACCTACCTTTACTACCTGGGGCCTCTGTGTTCCAAGAGGTAGAAGGCATGGCTGGTCTCTGTCAGGGTCACCCTCTATCTTGGGGAAGCTGCAGAGAATGACAGGCTGGCCCTGGAGCCCAGGCCCTGCTCAGCCTTCCAGATGGACAGAAGCTACTGGATGTGGATGGGCTTCCCTACAACTGCTCTGAGACCCTGGTGGTCCTGTGCATTGAGGCTGCCTTTCTGTATCAGTACAGAGCAGGTGTTGAGCAGGCTGGAGCTGAAAACACTCAGAAACTACTGGAGGCCAGGAGATCAAGAGGACAGGGACCAGAGTAATGCCAAAGCTCCATTCCTTTGGCTTTTCCAATTACCCTAGTCCGTGGGCCACTTCCATCCTTGACTTCCTGTCACAACGCACCCCCTCCTCACTGGCCCTCCCTGGGGCTTTGCCCGCAGAGTGGGCATTGGATACTCCGCGGTGATTTAACAGTTGGTTGACCTGATTTCTTTTCGAAGGAAAAAAAAGAAGGATTAAATCCACAGATTGTCGTGCCAACCTAAGGTAACTCCCTGCTTCCTGATTCTGATACTGTTAGTTTACTATTCTAAACACCTTATGTTTATTTATTTATTTATTTTTAACATCTTTATTGGAGTATAACTGTTTTACAATAGTGTGTTAGTTCCTCCTTTACAACAAAGTGAATGTTATACGTATACATATGTTCCCATATCTCTTCCCTCTTGCGTCACCCTCCCTCCCACCCTCCCTGTCCTACCCCTCTAGGTGGTCAATAAAGCACAGAGGTGATCCTCTGTGTCCTGTAATCCTCACACCACTCTGAGGTAACAGTTATTTTTCTTCTCTTTTTTGAGAGGAGGAAAAGAAAACACCTAGAAGCCTGCCTCCATCAAGACCACACGACTGGCAAATTGCCGAGTCGGGATTGAAACTCAGGGAATAATGATTGGAAGGAGGTGGTCCTGATGGGATTTGTAGTCACACTAATTGTGCAGTTATTTTTTTCTAGCTTCTTGTAAGGGCAACGACTTTTTTTGTGTGTGTGTCATTTTAACTTTGTGGATTGAGGAGGACAGAAGAAACCCATTCAAACATTTAGACGTCAGAGTAAACACTTCGGTCTTTGGCATTTCCTCGTCAAATCTGGACTGCAGGGCTCAGGGAATATAAAACAGAGGAGAGCAAAAGTACGAGGGCATCCTGCTGGCCGTCTGAGGGAAAAGTTATGGTCTTAGAATGGCCCCTAAACCATCCTCAACTCCTGAGGTGGTGACTAGAAATTATTCCCTTTGATTGACCAGTCGCAGCCCCACGCCGCTCTTCTCCGGGGCCTGCAGTGCTGCTCTCTCTTCTGTGTGGCCTCTCTATGCCCTTCTATTATACGAAAACCCACCAACTATACGGCTTTTGTTTCTTTAAAAATAAATTTGGGGGGCTTCCCTGGTGGCGCAGTGGTTGAGAGTCCGCCTGCCGATGCAGGGGACACGGGTTCGTGCCCCGGTCCGGGAAGATCCCACATGCCGCGGAGCGGCTGGGCCCGTGAGCCATGGCCGCTGAGCCTGCGCGTCCGGAGCCTGTGCTCCGCAAAGGGAGAGGCCACAACAATGAGAGGCCCACGTACCGCAAAAAAAAAAAAAAAAAATTAATTAATTAATTAATTAATTAAATTAAATAAATAAAATTGGGGGCTCTCCTGGTGGCGCAGTGTTTAAGAATCTGCCTGCCAATGCAGGGGACATGGGTTTAAGCTCTGGTCCGGGACGATCCCACATGCCACGGAGCAACCAAGCCCATGTGCCACAACTACTGAGCCTGCACTCTAGAGACCGCAAGCCACAACTACTGAGCCCGCGTGCCACAACTACTGAAGCCCATGTGCCTAAAGCCTGTGCTCCGCAACATGAGAAGCTACCATAATGAGAAGCCGGCACACCGCAACGAAGAGTAGCCCCCGCTCACCGCAACTAGAGAAAGCCCATGCGTAACAATGAAGACCCAACGCAGCCAAATAAATAAATAAATTTATTAAATAAATAAATAAATTTTGGGGGTGGGGGGACGGAGTTTGAGGCAGACGCCAGAGCCTGTTCGCTGAACTGAAGCAAATCACGGGGTGTCTGTCCAGAAAGCCGGCGTTCAGTTTCCTCAGGAAACGGAACTAGGACTCCCGTTCTTCTCGCTAAAAAAAAAAACAAAAAACAAAAAACCTCAGGATGGAGGACGGATTTTAGATTTCAGGGGTCTGAAAGACGTTAGCAGTTCTTGAGGTATACATACCCTCTCCTTTTCTCTTTTTACCCCAGCTCGGACCTCAGAAAACCCCCTCCCACTTCCACAGCTCATCTCCTCAGAGTTACACATGGAGAACAAGCCAGCCCCCGTCATTGGCTAGATTCCCTGTCCGTCTCTCCGCTACGATTCCGAGTGGTGCCTTTTGAACGTCCTCTAGTCCCGCTTCCCTTGCCTAATTGGTTCATTCGAACGGACCCCCGGCCAGCTCAGTCATTCATTGGTGAATATAAAAGACAAGCTCTGATTGGCTTTTCGGATCGGTGCCAGTGAGAGCGCCTCAGGGATTGGCTTATCTGGTTTGGGCGGGCTAACGGAGAGTTCAAACCGGAGTGGAAGTGCTCTCCTAACCGACGAACGTCTGTGGAGACGCGGCTCGTTCCGTGATTGTCTCAAAGGTCGCGTCGGCTTTGTCGCTTGCAGGGTTCTCGAGCGCCTTCACGACCGTCACCATGGAGGTGTCGCCACTGCAGGTACGGCTCGCGGAAGGGTCGCGTTGCGGGGCCTCAACGCGGCCCGCCATCCCTCCGGCTGCCTGTGAGTGAGGGAGGCTCCTGGCCTGTGGTCCGGCAGAGGCTGACTGGGCGCCGGTGTTCCGCGTCGATCCGGGTCCCCTGGACTTGGCGTGATCGCGAAGAGGCTGAAACCCCTTTCTCGTGCTAATAGTGAATTATTATCGGCTAACCTGGCTTCTAGGGTGCGTCGTTGTGTTTTACTGTGTCTAGGAATTCACTTAGTCCTGGAGTCGATCGGTGGGATCATGGTCCGCGTGGGGCTTTAAGCGGCACAGACAGATGCTCTCCTCTTCTACCTGGGGCTGAAAATGGGACTGAACGCCCCTGACCTTGGAAGGTGCAGAGCAAGGCACAGGGTTCCCACTGTGCAGCCGGCAGCCCCGAGGTGCTCAAAATAAGTCCCTCCTGTGTTCAAAACGTTAACGTGCCCAAAGGATAGGATCCATAGCCTCCCAAACTGCTGCTGCTGCAGCTGCTGCTGAATTAGAATCTATTCTTTGCCTGGGACCTAGTAGGCACTCAGTAAATATATGTGGAGTAGGTGAAAGAAGGGGGTGTATGCTGTTGATGGCGTCTAACACGTAAAAATATTTTCATGTCAGATACACTTGGGAAAATAATATGTCAATTTAAACGGACACCTGGGAACCTGGCTGCAGTTAACTTAAACTGCCAAGTTTGTACAAAACGATGTCAACTCCACCGATAACTAGTAAAAGGTTGTGATTTGTTATAGTGTGTGTAAGCAGATCACTATGATAGGTGTTTTGTTTATGGTTTCTGATAAACCTGTGTGACTCAAAATACCTTCTCTTCAATTTTTTAAAAAATTGCCAGCCTGTAAATGACAATATGCAAGTCAACAAAACAAAGAAAAATGAAGATGCTAAGAAAAGACTGTCTATTGAAAGAATCTATCAAAAGAAGACACAACTGGAACATATTCTGCTCCGCCCAGACACCTACATTGGCTCTGTGGAATCAGTGACCCAGGTAAAACCAAGCTAATTAAATGCAGTTACTAAGTAGTTAAAATGTGTACTTTTCCAGGTTAATTTTCTGTACTTCATGTACTTGGAGTGTCACTGGAACTGGCCTAATCTATCATGTATATTGTCCTACTAATCCAGAAGACTTTATAGTAATCATGGTGGTAAAATGGAATAAATATATGGTCAAAGTAACCATATTTCTTTGCCTTATTTCCAGCAAATGTGGGTTTACGATGAAGATATTGGCATTAACTGTAGGGAAGTCACTTTTGTTCCTGGTTTGTACAAAATCTTTGATGAGATTCTAGGTGAGTGTATTCTTTTTTTTTTTAAACATCTTTATTGGAATATAATTGCTTTACAATGTTGTGTTAGTTTCTGCTGTATAACAAAGTGAATCAGCTATATGCTGGTGAGTATATTCTTTGATACAAAGATCCACTGGTCAGATCCTTCCTAAGAAGTATCATTCCTGGCAAACCCTCTGTAGCCAGAAATCCTATCCTTTCAAACAACAGTTGGCAAAGGTGAGGCAGTCTACTGGAATCTAAGAAGTTGACTTATTTCCTAGAAAACCAGCCTATGAATAAAAATTGCTAAATGAATACCTCATTAATGTTATTCCTGTGCTGCTTGAGATTTTTTTCTTTTTATGTCTTAGAGTTAAAGGATGTTTTTTAAAATACTTTAATTTTTTACCAATGTGTATTTTATCTTCTTTCAGTCAATGCTGCAGACAACAAACAAAGGGACCCAAAAATGTCTTGTATTAGAGTCACAATTGACCGGTAAGTCTCTTGCTTAGTCTTTTGTTTTTTATAGCTCATTGTTACTGTTAGTTGCATTTACTTTGATTTATAGTAAAGTTGGCTTTTTTTTAAATGGGAGTTTGCAAAAGTGCAGAAAGGTAGAAGGCTAAAATGAACAATCTATGATACCTACAATCTAGATCCAACAGTTATCAACACTTTGCCATATTTGCTCCATCTATATTTTTTCTGAATCATTTCAAACTAAATTACAGACATTATGATACTTCATCCCTAAATATTTTAGTAAGCATCTCCACTAACTGCTCTAAGTATTCTGGAATCTATAGCTGTAACTTTTTCTCATGATGCTATTCAAATAGTAAACCAGCAGGTGGTGATAGAGAATAATTTGATCTAACATTTCTGCTTATAAATGTCCCCCTTTGTGGGTAGTCAGGGTGTTGCTTCTCCTTGTAATTAGCCTGATGAGCTATAAAATAAACTATACTTTAGGCTCTTTTTGGGAAATGTGTTAATGATGTACTCAGATGCTCCTAAGGACTTGATATCATAGTCTTTTAAAAAATGTTAAGCTAGATTTAATTAGTCTTTTTTGTAGATAATACTCAGTACTATTTGTAATAAGAACCATAGTGTGTTTGCGGTTATAACTAAAATATATTATCTTCTGAGAATTAAAATAACTAAGAGATAAGTAAGTCCAAATAAATTTTTAGCATTTTATTGGCGAGCAGGGAAGTTTACAACTAATAATGCCCTTTCATATTTGTTTTGCAATGTACTTTGTTGGGTGGGAAAACTAAGGGTGCTGGGACAGTACAGATGATCCCCTTAGAAGTGATATAATAATATTGTTTCCAAATTTTGTCCTTTTCTTTCCATTGGGCATAAATCATTTCCCTTTGTTTATCCTAACATTTTAAAATTTCCTATTTTTTCAATATTATCAGAGTCTGCCCAGGTGTTGGAAAAGGATTGATTTTTTTTTTTTTCTCTTGGCTCCTATTTCAGGAGTGTTAGGAACTAAGCATGCTGAAGTTCAAAAGGTATATATGAAAAAGAGTCATAAAGAAATTGAGACTTGTGAACTCATATATTTTAGAGATAATAATATTTAAATATTAAAAAATATTAAGCACTAGTTTAACATCTGTTTTATTAAAAAAATTTTCATGCTTCTTTTTTTTTTTTTCACGCTTCTTTTCTTAGGGAGAATAATTTAATTAGTATATGGAATAATGGAAAAGGTATTCCTGTTGTTGAACACAAAGTTGAGAAGATGTATGTCCCAGCTCTCATCTTTGGACAGCTCCTAACTTCTAGTAACTATGATGATGAAGAAAAGAAAATAACAGGTAGAGTATCGAGGAAAATAAAAAACATACTTGTTGCTGAAAAAAATACATCTTTTAAATGACTGTCTGTGGCATAAAGGTTAAAAGCATGGAAATAGGGGCTTCCCTGGTGGCGCAGTGGTTGAGAGTCCGCCTGCCGATGCAGGAGACACGGGTTCGTGCCCTGGTCCGGGAAGATCCCACATGCCGCGGAGCGACTAAGCCCGTGAGCCATGGCCGCTGAGCCTGTGCGTCCGGAGCCTGTGCTCCGCAACGGGAGAGGCCACAACAGTGAGAGGCCCGCATACCGCAAAAAAAAAAAAAAAAAAAAAAAAAAAAAGCATGGAAATAAATCTCTAATTGAATAACATTGCCAGTGATTAAGAAATAAAGCTGTTAATGAGATAAGAACAATTAAATAGTGTTTTACATTTATTTGCCCAGGTGGTCGAAATGGCTATGGAGCCAAATTGTGTAACATATTCAGTACCAAATTTACTGTGGAAACAGCCAGTAGAGAATACAAGAAAATGTTCAAACAGGCAAGTAAATAGGTATCTTGTGCCTTGATTATAAATTGTACTATCGCAATTTATAGTGGTATTAATGGTTTAACATAATCTATAAGCTATTACATCATGGGAAATTACTCATAAACATATATTGGGGAGTGGGGGGTTTTTTGGATTTGTGTTATTTAGTTCTAGTTTGTGAGATTACTTGAATTTTTTCTCTCTCCTCTATTCTTTATTTCCATAGACATGGATGGATAACATGGGGAGAGCTGGTGAGATGGAACTCGGGCCCTTTAGTGGAGAAGATTATACATGTATTACCTTCCACCCTGATTTGTCTAAGTTTAAAATGCAAAGCCTAGACAAAGATATTGTTGCACTGATGGTTAGAAGAGCATATGATATTGCTGGATCCACTAAAGATGTCAAGGTCTTTCTCAATGGAAATAAGCTTCCAGTAAGTACTTTCCTGAGTGTGGGCAATGAGGGACTGTTGTGATCATTGTCAAAGGCAATGCTGATTTTTTTTTTTCCATCCCATATATTTTTCTTAACCACTTCGCAAATATGTTCCTGTAAAGAAAACATTATGCTACATTTTTTAAAATCAGTTAGCTCATTTTAAGTTCACTAAAGTCTTTCTCAAAGAATCTCCTAAATAAATCCTTTGGTTTCTTTTAATGACCATCCTCTTATGCCCATCAGTGAACACCATTTCATTAGTTTTGAAAAATCTTTACAATCTACTTTTTAATTTACTTTAAATAAATTTTAATACTATTATTTTTAATTCCTGTTTAGATAAAAGGATTCCGTAGCTATGTAGATATGTATCTGAAGGATAAGGTAGATGAAACTGGCAATCCACTGAAAATTATCCATGAACAAGTAAACCCCAGGTGGGAAGTGTGTTTAACAATGAGTGAAAAAGGCTTTCAACAAATCAGCTTTGTCAACAGCATTGCTACTTCCAAGGTAAATTTATTTTTGAATTATTATGATTTACCTTTACATATAAGTATTATTGTTTTAAATATACAAAATGAACTTGAATATTTGGTTACCTTGGCATAAAGGAAGCTAAATTAGATTTTTTTAATGTTTTATTATTATAATTTTGAGGGTAATGAATTTACAGTTTGGTATTTTTCCTCATTAGGGTGGCAGACATGTTGATTATATAGCTGATCAGATTGTGACTAAACTTGTTGATATTGTGAAGAAAAAGAACAAGGCTGGTGTTGCAGTAAAAGCACATCAGGTATGATACTTTAACACAGTGCTCTTTCTAAAGTCAAGAGAGAAGAGAAAGGCTATAAATAAAGCATGAGTAAGTTTTTAGTGATTTATTTTCAACTTTTACTGCAGGTAAAAAATCACATGTGGATTTTTGTGAATGCCTTAATTGAAAACCCAACCTTCGACTCCCAGACAAAAGAGAACATGACTTTACAAGTCAAGAGCTTTGGATCAACATGCCAATTGAGTGAAAAATTCATCAAAGCTGTGAGTACTTAGAGGGAAATAAAAAATAGAAGCACCTTCCTTTATTTTCCATTGCCCTTCTCAGCCCTGCAGAAATAAAGCTTCCTCCCACATGTCTTCTCACTCTGAAAAGGAAATAAAAAAACAACTCTTACCAGGTCTTACCAAGCCCTTAATTACCATCTATACCCCATCTATATTTACCCATTACATGTCACCAGTTTAGATCACTTCTGAATTTAGCCCATCTAACTACTTACCAAGCGTTGCATGCCTAAAGTTGCTCTCAGTGGACACATCCAAACTGAATTAGTTCTCTCCGTACTAACTGATCGCCATACAAGGAACTCCCCGACCCCCAGAAAACAAAACTATTTCCTGTTTTAGTCAAAGGCCCCAACTAACCACTAGGTTGAATAAATCTAAATCCAAATTCCTTAATTTGGCCTGCAAGACCCTGCCATTTCCAACCTCATCTCAGTAGTAGAGCTTTTTCACATTTCAGGCAGAGGATTACTCTGCCTGAAATGCTTTACACTTGGCTATTTTAAGTCTTTTTTTTTTTTTTTTTTTTTTTTTTAATATTTATTTATTTAGACTGTGCCAGGTCTTAGTTGTGGCACGTGGGATCTTCACTGCGGTATGCGGGATCTTTAGTTGTAGCATGCAGAATCTTTATTTGCAGCATGCCGACTTCCTAGGTGCAGCATGCAGACTCTAGATGCAGCATGTATGCAGGATCTAGTTCCCTGACCAGGGATCGAACCCAAGACCCCTGCTTTGGGAGCGCAGAGTCTTACCCACTGGACCAAAGGGAAGTCCCAAACTACTTTAGATCTTAAATGTCATTTCCCCATGAAAGCCTTTACTTTCTACTTCTTTCCCCAAGTTTGTTCCCGTATAACACTGGACATATATTACTATATGTAACATGCTTTTCACTTATCTGTAACACCCGTCACACTTGTAATTTCTCGTTTTATTTCTGTCTTCCTTGTTGTAAACTAAACTCCTTGAGAACAAGGACCATGTCTAATTTGTTTTAACCAATAGATCTCCACATGCAGCTCAGTTCCTGGCACAATATAAGTATGTAGTCAGTAAATATTTATTGAATGAATGAACCCAAAGGAACCAGCTCCCTCAGTAGTGGTAACCTGAGACAGGAAGATGTGCCACCCTTTATCCAGACATTACTTTTCTACCTCTTTTCATCTTTGAATTCTTTTTATTTTTGTGAGCTCATTTGCACTCTAGATTTCTGACAGAACTCTTCTTCCCTAACATGAATCCTCTCATTTTCAGGCAATTGGCTGTGGTATTGTAGAAAGCATACTAAATTGGGTGAAATTTAAGGCCCAAGTCCAGTTAAACAAGAAGTGTTCAGCTGTAAAACATAACAGAATCAAAGGAATTCCCAAACTTGATGATGCCAATGATGCAGGTACACATTTAATAATGTTTCCAAACTTTAAATCTTGTAGTTCAGTTATTTGTTTTATTCATTAACAGCATACTGTGGATATTTTTCCCTTGACACTTAATCATCAATGGAATATTTGTACTTTGTTAAAAATCAACCAGTTCCCTGTTATTGAACACTTGGGTCATTTCAATTTTTAGCTGTTAAAAATAGTGTTGAGAGGATTATTTTGGGGTATAAAACAAAATGTTTATATAGTAATCTATTACCTAATGTAGAGGAGAAAAAAGTCTTCTCAACCTTCTTAGGTCCCCGACTATCTCTGAAAATTAAACTGACAAAGACAGATTAACAGGGAAAAAGCATGTGAATTTATTTAATGTGGTTTTTTTGTGACACCAGAAAACTGTAAGGAAATGCAGACCCAAAGAAATGGTTAAACCTAAGTGGTTTTATGCTAGCTTTGAGGAAGAATGGAAAGTTGTGGAAAGATATGATAGGACAATGATTATGAGCTAAGTATAGTAAACTTGGGGAAACTTAGCAGGGTCTTTTCATTCAGATTCTTCTTGGTGACCCTCAATCTTGGATTAGAATATTCCTTTCCTCCAGGTATAAAGAGGGCATCTCCTCATGAGGGTCTTACGACACGCTTCAGGGGCGAAGTTTAACCGGGAGGTCAGAGAGATCTTTCTGCTTCTACCATTTTCTCAAAACTCCCTCAGCTTAAGATATTCAGTATGGGGCTTCCCTGGTGGCACAGTGGTTGAGAGTCCGCCTGCCGATGCAGGGGACACGGGTTCGTGTCCCGGTCCGGGAAGATCCCACATGCCGCGGAGCGGCTGGGCCCATGAGCCATGGCCGCTGAGCCTGCGCGTCCGGAGCCTGTGCTCCGCAAAGGGAGAGGCCACAACAATGAGAGGCCCACGTACTGCAAAAAAAAAAAAAAAAAAAAAAAAAAAAAGATATTCAGTATGCCAAGGTGCCATATTTTGGGGTAGCATGTCTTAAACCTTATCACCAACAAATATGTTAAATGTAATATGATTAAATGAATGTTTAGCAACAGTGTAATTGTCATGAGAAATTAGTCTAAGAAACTAAGACTTTATTAACTTACAAACTTAAGCTAAACTATGTATCTAATTACTTAGCTCCATTTGACTCCTCAGCCAACTTGTTATGAATTGTAAATTATTTGTGTTTTAGCACATGTCTGAGTTAGTATATTTGAGGTTGAACTAAATGTGCTAATATTAATTTGTTTATTTTAGGAGGCCGAAACTCCACTGAGTGTACACTTATCCTGACAGAGGGAGACTCAGCTAAAACTTTGGCTGTTTCAGGCCTTGGTGTGGTTGGGAGAGACAAGTACGGGGTTTTCCCCCTAAGAGGAAAAATGCTTAATGTTCGAGAAGCTTCTCATAAGCAGGTAGAATATATAAAAACTATCTTCAGAATCTAAATCTAGTTTTATAATGCAGGACTTCATGCTTGTATTTCATTCCTTTATTGGGCGTTTTGAAATATATCTTGGATTTTTTTTGTTATTTTAGGAAATTGGGTACACTGTAGCATATCTTAACAGATCTTTCTGACTTACTGAAGTGTAGGCTAATAACTCAAAATACTGGAGTTCAAGAAAGCCCAAGCAACATATACTGTTGTAATTCTTTGTTCTTTTAAAGTTTATAAACAAAATAGTACTTTTTTGGCTATACATCCATTTCAGATAATGGAAAATGCTGAAATTAACAATATAATCAAGATTGTGGGTCTTCAGTACAAGAAAAACTATGAAGATGAAGATTCATTGAAGACTCTGCGTTATGGGAAGATAATGATTATGACAGATCAGGTCAGATTTGTTATCAAATATTTTAAATTTTTAAATTTTATTTATTTATTTATTTTTGGCTGTGTTGGGTCTTCATTGCTGCGCACTGGCTTTCTCTAGTTGCAGCAAGCAGGGGCTACTCTTCATTGCAGTGCGCAAGCTTCTCATTGCGGTGGCCTCTCTTGTTGCGGATCACGGGCTCTAGGCACACGGGCTTCAGTAGTTGTGGCACATGGGCTCAGTAGTTGTGGCTCACAGGCTTAGTTGCTCCGCAGCATGTGGGATCTCCCAGGACCAGGGCTCGAACCCATGTCCTGCATTGGCAGGCGGATTCTTAACCATTGTACCACCAGGGAAGCCCAATAGCAAATATTTTAGATTGTTAACGTAAATTAAACACATCTTATTGTTGCATTGCTTTTCTGCCATGAAAGGAAATTACTTAACTTGGAGCTTTGTTCATTATTTTTAATCCACATCTACTAAGATATATTATGTTTGTATTTTATGTATATTACATATATAAGTTAAGTGAGTCTGAATTTGAATAGCCTTTTTTTTAATCCCCATAGAAAAAATGTTGAGAAATTACCAGTAAGTCAATCATAATCCTTTTAGTTTCTAAACAATTCTTTTGTATTTTGGCTTTCCAAATATTTCTAGGACCAAGACGGTTCCCATATCAAAGGCTTGCTGATTAATTTTATCCATCATAACTGGCCCTCTCTTCTGCGACATCGTTTTCTGGAGGAATTTATCACTCCCATTGTAAAGGTATACTAATTTCTAAGATACCATAATGGATATTTTAAGGCCCTACTCCTCAACCCTGGATACACATATAACCCCAGTGATGTATGATGGTATGCAGGGGACCCAGAAGTGTGGAAAGCCACAGCAATGTGTTTTTTACCTCAGGTGTCTAAAAACAAGCAAGAAGTGGCATTCTATAGCCTTCCTGAGTTTGAAGAATGGAAGAGTTCTACACCAAATCATAAAAAATGGAAAGTCAAGTATTACAAAGGTTTGTAATGAAACTCACATAGAACTTCTCATTTTGTTATATACCATTGTACAATATTATATGGAGTAACTTGGTGTTCTTGGTTTTGTAGGTTTGGGCACCAGCACATCAAAAGAAGCTAAAGAGTACTTTGCAGATATGAAAAGACATCGTATCCAATTCAAATATTCAGGTCCTGAAGATGATGCTGCAATCAGCCTGGTGAGTTTGAGTGTATTTCATACATATCTCCTAGTTTTAGAAATCAATGCTTCAATTAGTCAATTGAAACATTTAAATTTTCCTATAATAAAATGTTTTATAAAATAGATTGTTTTTAGTAAGCATATCCCAAAGAAAGGAGCCAGATATTTTAGAAACTGAGTTTTTGTTGTTTGTTAATTTTTGTTTGTTTGTTTGTTTGTTAATTTTTTATAGAAGAAATATTTTGGAACCTATTAGCTCCAGTGACATCTTTTTCATCTTCTAATTTGTAGGCCTTTAGCAAAAAACAGATAGATGATCGAAAGGAATGGTTAACTCATTTCATGGAAAATAGAAGGCAACGAAAGTTACTTGGCCTTCCTGAGGTAAAAAAATGTTAAATATATCCCACAAAATGTACTATTTATTACCTTTAGAACTGACATTATAGCAAAGTTACTGAATAATAAGTACCTCAGTTAAAAAGTTAACAGATAACTATAAATATCCTTATTCTTATTTAGACTGCTGCATAAATGTATTGGACCTGAAAGAAACCACAGAGTCAATGCGCTTTTTTCCTGATTGTGCAGCAATTAAATTCGTTTTGTCTTTAAAACATATAAAATACCTCATAATTCTTTGCTTTTGAGGGACTTAACAATTATGATAGAAGTGATAATGCTAACATGTGTCTTTGTTTTATTTTTGTTGTATTAAGCGTTGTTAAGACCAGCGATATTTTTTATTTTAAATAGATCATGTAATACTCTCTTTGGTTCCTCAGGATTACTTATATGGGCAAACTACCACATATCTGACATACAATGACTTCATAAACAAGGAGCTTATCCTGTTCTCAAATTCGGATAATGAGAGGTCTATCCCATCTATGGTGGATGGTGAGTTCTATCTTTATCATAAGATGGAAATCAATGCCCAGAAATGGTTAATTTGAGGATATTAATATTCGCACTTCTTTCATTTTAAAGGTTTGAAACCAGGCCAGAGAAAGGTTTTGTTTACATGTTTCAAACGGAATGACAAGCGAGAGGTGAAGGTTGCCCAGTTAGCTGGGTCAGTAGCTGAGATGTCCTCTTATCATCATGGTGAGGTAAACACATAATCTATAATGTTTCCAGAAAGCATTATAGCAGAAATACCTGCAAAGTCATTCTCCAAACAGTTGATGAAAGTATAAGCTATATATCCATAGTAGAGAACAATGTGGTGAAATATATCAAACTTTAAAATTGCTTATTTTTTGACCTAACAAATCTGTTTATAAAAATAATGTTCCTGTAAGGATGCTATAATAGATCAAAAGATATGCAAGGATCTATGTTCAAAGAGATTTAGTGATGTTTGCTATAACTTTGTTATGCCAAAATTTAGACATGGAAAGTGTCCATCAATTGGAAAATTATTATAAATTATGACACATCTACGCATGGAATCAGTGATATAACTTAAGTAAATCTATATGTACTAACATTGAAGAATGTCCATGTTCTATTGTCAGGTGAAGGAAAAGAAAAAAGAGTCAGAATAATACTTAAAGGAAGGATAATACTCCAAATTGTTAACTTTGGTTATTGCCGGGAATTGGAAAGGGCAACTTTCCAATTTTTCATATATGTCTAAATTGTTTGACTTTATATCAGTACAAACATACACCTATTCATTTTTTATTTTGTAATTGAAATTGCTTTTTTTGCATTTATTATGTAAAACAGTTTTAAAGAATTAGATTGCCTATAAGTTTCTAGAACTTTAAAGGTAATGATTGTCTTGCTTGTTGCTTCAATCAGAATATAGCACGTACTCAATAAGTGTTCACATAATAAACATTGGTTGAATGCTTACCATGTACCAAGTATACAAAGATAAATCATACATGTTCTCTACCTTTAAGGTATAATCACAGTTTAACCAGAGGATTATATCTCACACACACACACACACACACACACACACACATACACACATCCCTATAGAATAGAGTGATACATGCTAGAATAGAAATGAGCAAAGTGTTTAACACAAAGGAGGAAATATTTCATTCTGCTGAGGGTGAATAGAGGAGCTATACCTTCAAGGTTGAGTAGGACTTGATAGAAATTACTGGAAGGCAAGATCCCTGAACTTGGAGCCAGAATTCTTAGGTTTAAGGTACTACTTCTGCCATGTATTTATCTGGGAAAAGCCAATAAATATCTATACTTCATAAAACCTTACAGGATTATAGTGAAACACACTCATAATAACAAACATGTTACTATTGAGAGACTGCAGATTAGATTAATGAATCTTTTTCCCCCCACCCACAGATGTCACTAATGATGACCATTATCAATTTGGCTCAGAACTTTGTGGGTAGCAATAATCTGAACCTCTTGCAGCCCATTGGTCAGTTTGGTACCAGGCTGCATGGTGGCAAGGATTCTGCTAGTCCTCGATACATCTTCACAATGCTCAGGTGGGTATGCTTCCGATTTTTTGTGAATTGCCATTTCCAATTTTGAAGTATTGTGAGATTTAGTTGACCAAAAATAGAAAAATCCAGCTAATTGGAAAATAGATTGTTGATGCAGATGCTTGGATTATTAATTGTTTAAAACTAGCTCTTTAAAGTTTAACTATGCTACTCTTTGCAATGAGTAGAAAGTCAAAATTCTATTTCAGTTTGATAGCTTAGCCTTTGTATCCCTTAGAAGTATTGTTTTCTTGCCAAACTATAAATGTTTTTACTCCCATTTCTTTTATTTTCTTCTCTTTGTCCATATAGAGCTGTGGTTCTCAACCAGGGTAGATTTTACCCTTCAGGGGACATGTGGCAATGTCTGGAGACATTTTTGATTGTCATGACTAGGGAGCCATGCCACTGGCATCTAGTGAGCAGAGGCCAGGGATATTGCTAAACTCTCTGTAATGCACAGGGCGACACCCCCAAGGCAAAGAACAAAGATGGCAGTAGTGCCGAGGTTGGGAAACCCTGTAGAGTTTGAGCCGGAATAAAGAAGAACTTGATTCTTCTTAAATACCACAAGTTGTAATTTTACTTCCTTTACAAGTCTACGGAAAGTACATTATGAGTGGTCAGTTTTCACCTGTCATCTTATTCAACTTTTCAACAGCATAGGGTATGGTAATCACTCCATCCTTGAAAGTCTTCTTTCGTTATTTGTCCTCCAAGACACCAGACTGTTGGTTCTCTTCCCTATTAGTCTTCACTGGGTCCTTCTCATCTTCCCAACCTCCAAATACTGGCCTGCCCTAGGGCTCCTTCATCAGTCCTCTTTCCACTACATATACTGCCTTCCCATCCATGGATGGTACCTCGTACATCCAGTCTCATAACTCCAGCCCTACCCTCTAAATTTCATGTCCCCTCTCAACATTTACTACTTGGATGTCTAATAAGTATCTCAAACGTTAAGTTTAAAACCATATCCTTCGTCCCTGTCTTAGTAAATGGAAAGTCATCCTTCTAATTCTCAGGCTCAAAATTTGGAGTTACCTTTGACTCCTTTTCTCCACACTGCATCCCTGTGGGCTCCACATTGGAAAAATACTAAGCCACCCCATTCATTATATTCATACAGACTATTATAGTCTACCATTCTTCTTTCTTTTGGTAGCGAATTGATTTTTTTTAATAGGTTACTCTGGTTCAGAACTCTTCAACTTCTTCATTCAGAGAAAAACTAAAGCCCTGTTTTAGCAAACCAGACCCTATATGATATGTGCTCCCACTCCCCATGTCTCCTACTATCTCTGCTTCAAACACACCTGGCCTCTTTGCCTATAGTCAAACATGCCTTCAGGGCCTCTGACTTACTGGTCCCTCTGCCTGCAGTACTCTTCCTCTCAGTTTCTTCTCTGCTCAACTGTTAATCCTATCAAAAAGCGCTTACCATTCCTTAGCATCCCCTCAATCAATCTTAGCTACTTTATTTTTCTATTTAGCATTTACCGTACCGCCTGACAAAATGCCTGTACTAGAATATCTCCCTTTACTGAGCTCCTTGAAGACTGAGACTTTATATCTGCAGTGCCTGGCATGTAGAAAGTACTCAGTAAATAATATTGGTAAATGAATATTAGTCAGCAAGTAAAGCCAAAGTAATTTTCATGTATATATCTGAGATAACATATGTTCTTTCCGTGAAAGTTGTGTCAAAGCCAATATTTTTCTAAAATAACATTCTTTGTTTTCTTTAGCCCTTTGGCTCGGTTGTTATTTCCACCAAAAGATGATCACACGTTAAAGTTTTTATATGACGACAACCAACGTGTTGAGCCTGAATGGTACATTCCTATTATACCCATGGTGCTGGTAAATGGCGCTGAAGGAATTGGTACGGGCTGGTCCTGCAAAATCCCCAACTTTGACGTTCGTGAAGTTGTGAATAACATCAGACGTTTGATGGATGGAGAAGAACCTTTGCCAATGGTAACTATTCTGTGGTACTAGGAACCTTATTAGTTTTCCTCTGGTTTCAGTTCAGCAGATGATATGGTTAAAGAGGACAGACACAAATAGAAAATTTATTTCATGCTTAATGTTAGTTAGATTTATTGTTTAATGCTGTTGGGATTTGTTTTAGTATCACATTTAGAAAATGTTCTTTTTTTAAAATATTAATTTAGCTTCCAAGTTACAAGAACTTCAAGGGTACTATTGAAGAGCTGGCTCCAAATCAATATGTGATTAGTGGTGAAGTGGCTATTCTTAATTCTACAACCATTGAAATCTCAGAGCTTCCCATCAGAACATGGACCCAAGTAAGTAATTATGGATTTCTTTTTTGATTTTTGTGATCGGGGAAACATTTTTTATACTGATGTTTGTTGAATATTCAGGAGCCTATGTTTGAGAAATTTACAAAAGGATTATTTCTTTCTTTAGACGTATAAAGAACAGGTTCTAGAACCCATGCTGAATGGCACTGAGAAGACACCCCCTCTGATAACAGATTATAGGGAATACCACACAGACACCACTGTGAAGTTTGTTGTGAAGATGACTGAAGAAAAACTGGCAGAGGCAAAGAGAGTTGGACTACACAGAGTCTTCAAACTCCAAACTAGTCTCACGTGCAACTCTATGGTATGTCTTGTTTCATGAGAAATATGTATGTTTCCATTTATATTAAAGATTAATATCAATTTTAAAAGGATATCTTAGGCTACTTTTACAGTTTCAAAGAATAAAGTCATTTCTCTAAAACCATTAAAGTTTAGCCAATTTATCTGTTGTTGACTCTAATCTTGTTTATCTTTTCTAGGTGCTTTTTGACCACGTAGGCTGTTTAAAGAAATACGACACAGTGTTGGATATTCTGAGAGACTTCTTTGAACTCAGGCTTAAATATTATGGATTAAGAAAAGAATGGCTTCTAGGAATGCTTGGCGCTGAATCTGCTAAACTGAATAATCAGGCTCGCTTTATCTTAGAGAAAATAGATGGCAAAATAATCATTGGTATGTTTTTGGAACAATAACTTCCTGTACTAAAATTACTATCGTGCCTCACTTCCTTTAAACATTTTTGGTGAGAGGGATGATGGGGAGGGCGGGCAAAATCCGTTTATTTCCACTGGTTACACGTACAAGTATTTCTTTCAAATACCTAAATAAGCATTTATAGTTTAAAAGAGATAGCTTTTCCTAGATTGAGCATCATGAGAAATCAAGATTTAGTTAACATTTAGACAGGAAGAGAACAGAGAGCTAGAAGAGGTCCCTGTGTAAACTGATTGATAAAGAGCAGAGATAAGTCTGATAGACAAACAAAAAAAGGAAGGAGGAGGATTTTAAATGGCGTATATTATAAGTAAATGGTATACTCAAGACTGAAAGTCATGTCTAAGGGAATTTTTTTAAGACGTTCTAGAAGCAACTAAATCAGAGTTTAAGTAACCAGGAAGAAAAGTTTTGACTAAAGCTGGAAGGTTAAAAGAAATGGCTCAGCTCTGACCAGAGTAAACTAGAAAAGCCAGGTAACTATGGGTTGTAGTAGCAAGTCCCAAAACATGACAATGCAAGTTACCAGTGATCACAGATCATTTTCTGATGGTACATGAAAATGTTTAACTTATTAGTTACATGTTCATTTTCATGGATATTTTAAAATACAATAACAATGGCATATCAATCCCCTAATTTCACAGATATTATTGCTTAAGACAAAGCTAAAATAAGTAATATTGGATATGATTCAAAGAAAAATAAAAAGTAAAGACTGTATTTAGTTGACTGGAATTTAGGAAATACTAGAGACTATCCAGTCTTCTTGAGGAGTAAATATAGAGGGCCTTAAACTGTGACATATATCAAGTTAATTGATGAAAGGTGGTACTCGAAACCTCACTCTATTATAGCTAGTAACTCTCAGTGTCCCTCAAAGTCTAACAAATTGACTGCAGTAAACATTGGGAGAGGGGTGCTATAGAAAAAAGGGAACAGATGCATTATAGGGGACTATAATCAAGAGAAGTCAATGGCTGAATGGGTGGCACTAAAAACTTGCCCACTCGGGTGTTGAAATTAAAAGACCAGGGAGGAGACTTCCCTGGTGGCGCAGTGGTTAAGAATCCTCCTGCCAATGCAGGGGACATGGTTTCATGCCCTGGTCCGGGAAGATCCCACATGCCACGGAGCAACTAAGCCCGTGCACCACAACTACTGAGCCTGCGTGCCACGACTACTGAAGCCCTCATGCCTAGAGCCTGTGCTCCGCAACAAGAGAAGCCACCGCAACGAGAAGCCCCCACTCACCGCAACTAGAGAAAACCCGTGCGCAGCAGTAAAGCCCCAACACAGCCAAAAATAAATAATAAATAAATAATTTTTAAAATAAATAAATAAAAGACCAGGGAATATAATTGAGGTCAATATTTATCAGAAATAAAGGTTTTGATTGTCTTGTGTTATTCTATGATTAAGTCACTACCTCATATATGATTTGACTGCCCCCTTGTGGTAATTTACATTTGTCAGTGGTTTAGGGAGCAGACTTGACCATCCACCAGGATGTACAAATTTATGCAAGAAGACAGTTTAATCTCCAGTTTTAATCTTTTCACTTAATATGGTAAAACCTTATCCCTTTCCTAAAATATTGCTCAAAACTATCACTGTTCACATTTGTTTAAACAGAAAACAAGCCTAAGAAAGAATTAATTAAAGTTCTGATTCAAAGAGGTTATGATTCGGATCCTGTGAAGGCTTGGAAAGAAGCCCAGCAAAAGGTAATTTCTTGGTTAGCATTTTCTGTATTATTAAAGACTATGTATAGTCTAATGTCTATGTTTTACATTTCCTATTAAAGCTACATTTTAATTTCTCCTTTAGGTTCCAGATGAAGAAGAAAATGAAGAGAGTGACAATGAAAAGGAAACTGAAAAGAGAGACTCTGTAACAGATTCTGGACCAACCTTCAACTACCTTCTTGATATGCCTCTTTGGTATCTAACCAAGGAAAAGAAAGATGAACTGTGCAAACTGAGAAATGAAAAAGTGAGTTGTTGATGGATAGTACATGTTGCTTGGTTGTATTCTAATGGTGAAAGTAAATTGTGTGCTTTGGGAAAATGCTGTTTATGCACATAAATTAACTTAATTTTCTGACTGTCTTATGAAGGAGCAAGAGCTAGAAACATTAAAGGGAAAGAGTCCATCAGATTTGTGGAAAGAAGATTTGGCTGCTTTTATTGAAGAGCTGGAGGTGTGTAGTTTATAATGCTTGTGTTAGAATTTTTATTAATGAAATAATGTATTCTAGCAGTATACCTCTTTGTCAAGAAATTTCACAATTGGCAATAGAAAGAATACAGGGGGCGTGGAGATACATTCCAAGATAACACATAAAATAACAGATTGTTAGAAACTAGTTAGAATAAAGTAAATGGTGCCAAGAAACATACTACCTAAAAGTTTCTGGACAAAGGGGAAAGGGCAGGAGTTGATTTTTGACCTATTGGGACTGAGAAGATAAAGAGAATTCAAATGCAGAAGAAAACCAGCCCAGTCCTTCAAGTAAACCTGAAAGGACAAAAACAGTTTCCTTCAGGGCTAGCTAATCAGTAGTTTCAGGAGATCCTCTGTTACCAAAATTGCTAATGTGATTTGTTCTCCAGTATTATCTTAACATAAGAAAAAGTATTTCATAAATTAAGGTAAAAGTCCTAACAAACAGATTTATATTATTGTACTTCAGTTTGGATGTCCAACTTATAATCAGTTGATTGGATAAATGTACATTGCTGGAATCACATCCTTTCTTGTTTCTTAATTGAGTTTACAAAGTGCCTTAATGTTGGTGGTATCCTTGATAGAACAGCTTATCACAAATTTATGTTAAGATGTAACAAATTGAAATCAGTTTAACTGTTGCCTTTTATTCTGTCCCTATAAAGTGGCATCGATGCTGTAATGTCTTTGTTGGCTTATAAACTTGCTTTCTTATATCAACCTTTTGTAGGCTGTTGAAGCAAAGGAGAAACAAGATGAACAAATAGGACTTCCTGGGAAAGGTGGGAAAGCAAAGGGGAAAAAACCACAAAGGGCAGAAGTTTTGCCTTCTCCATGTGGAAAAAGAGTCATCCCCCAAGTGACCATAGAGATGAAAGCAGAGGCAGAAAAGAAAATTAAAAAAAAAATTAAGGTAATACTCTTGAAAGCATTAGACATAAAACACTTTAAACATTTTTCCACTTAAAATTGAACTAATCATAAAACTTCTAATCCCATAGTCAGGAATTTATCAACTAATCACAACTTTCCTTTCTTATGAGCCTGATTTTTTTAATGTTTAAGTATCTTGAAAAAGTCGTACCCATACACTTCTTTATTCAGAGCTCTTAGCCAAAATACAAAGAAAAAAAAAATCACTCTTTGACCAAATATATATTTGTATATTTGACCTTATATTATTCCAAATAATAAATGGGAAGAACTTAACCATTGTTGTCTTGCTATCTTTTAGAATGAAAATACTGAAGGAAGCCCTCAAGAGGATGGGATGGAAATAGAAGGCTTAAAACAGAGATTAGAAAAGAAACAGAAAAGACAACCAGGTATTAAAACATTTTAAGGAAAATCATATAGAGTTGAGACTAAATTATGTTTGCTACCTAGTACATTCCATATTAGACATTCAAAAGTTCTTACTGAGGTACATGAAGAAGGGCTATGTCTGAAGTATACTTGAACTTCCCTAACATTGTCCTTGGGATTTGATTTATTTTAGAAGAGATCATTTTATAATGAAATACTTTGTTGGGATCTAAAGAAAATGTTCAATTTATTAGATTTCACTTTCTAGCCAGTTATGAGGTTTTAATATATGTAATATATTCATATGTAAAACTTCTTGAGGACAGTCACCATATCTTAGTCATGTTGTTTTTTCCCTAGAGTTCAACACCATGCCTGGGATATACTTAACACTCACTCAGTAAATTAAATAGAAGTAACAATTCTGTTAACCATTTGATTATGCCTTTACTGAATATCTACTTTTTTTTAACTTCTTCATTGAGATATTCACATACCAAACTCACTCATTTAAAGTGTACTATTCAGTAGTTTTAGTATACTCAGTTTTAGAACAGTTTCTTGTCCTGGAAAGAAACACTGTACCCAATTAGTGGTCGCCCCCCATTTTCTCCCAACTCCCCCTCCCTCTAGGCAACCACCAATTTACTTTCTGTGTCTAGATCTGCCTATTCTGGACATTTCATATGAATGGAGTCATATAATATGTTTTGTGGCTGGCTTCTTCACTTAGCATAATGTTTTCAAGGATCATCCATGTAGTAACATGTATCAGTACTTCATTCTATTTTGTTGCCAAATAGTTTTTCATTGTATGAATATACCACATTATATTTATTTGTTTATGAGCTGCTAGATATTTGGATTGTTTCCACTTTGGGGCTTTTATATTTCTTTGGCGAAATGTCTATTCAGATCCTTTGCCCATTTTTTAATTGGGTTATTTATCTTTTTATTGTTGAGTTAGTTGTAAGAGTTCTTTATATTCCAGATGCCAGACCTTTATCAGATATACGATCCTCAAATATTTTCTGCCAGCCTGTGGATTATCTTTGCATTTTCTTGATGTGTCCTTTGAAGCACAAGTTTTTAATTTTGATGAAGTCTAATTTATCTTTTTTTTTCTTTTGTTGCTCATGTTTTTGGTGTCATGTCTTTTGCCAAATCCAAGGTCATTAAGATTTACCCCTAGGGTACCCCTGGCAGTCTAGTTGGTTAGGAGTCCATGCTTTCATTGCTATGGGCCCAGGTTCAATCCCTAGTTCAGGAACTAAGATCCCACAAGCTGCGTGGCATGGTGAAAAAGAAAAGATTTACCCCTTATTTTCTTCTAAGAGTCTTTAGTTTTAGTTCTTACATTTAGGTAATTTTGAATTAAGTTGTATATGGCATAAGGAAGGGGTCCAACTTCATTCTTTTGCATGTGGATATCCAGTTGACCCAGCACCATATGTTGAAAAACCTTCTTCCCTGTTGAATTGTCTTCACTCTTGCCAAAAGTCTATTGACCATAAATATTAAGGTTTATTTATGGATTCTTAACTCTATTCCATTGATTGATGTATATGTCTATCCTTGAGTATCTACTTTTGATAGATAACATTCAGTTCTGTGGGGAGTACAAAGATGAATAAAACAAATGGAAACATCTTAGTATTAAAAAGAAGCAATAAAAGTATGTTGTGTGTGCTGTGTTGTGGAAAATTATATATTGGCCTTATAATACAGCACATATTTAACTTTAAACCTACCTAGCAATCAATTAGCATATAAAACCAATGAATCAGATAAGTATTTTGAGCATTCACGTTTCCCATCACTATCTCAAATCTTGTGAGGACACAGGAAGTGGGGAAGCGCGGCACTTACCCTCAAGAGGTTTATCAGGAAAGAAAGGTAAAGCAATACATACTAGCCATTGTAGGGACTTAGAGAAAGGTGAGATCAGTGTGGGTACATGTAGATTGTAGAGGCTTTGTGAAAGAGGTAAAACTTGGGTTAGAGTCTTAAAAATTGGGTAAGATTTAGGTATTCTAGACTGGGAGAAGGCAAATGGACATATAATATGCATGCATGGGACAATGAGAAGGCCCCTTAACAGAGTGGAAAATAGTAGAAAATAGTTAAACCAGATTATGGAGAGTTAGAAAACCAGGTTGTTGGAGGAGGGTGGATAAGATTAGATTCAACTAGGAGATATGAAATTAGGTAGGTGTATAAAGAAAGAACATGAAGGAAGGACTAAGTCAGATCAATAAGGAGTCTGTCCTTATCTTTGGGCCTAGATGAGGGAAATAAATAGCAAAGCATTGGTATGAGAGACATTTGAGGAAAAGAATTAACAAGACTTAGTGACTTTAAACCTCCTTAACTCAGCCATTAAATGTTCCTCAAGGTTTGGGCCTAGCCGTTCTTTTCCCTTTGAGTT
Organism: Kogia breviceps; assembly: GCF_026419965.1. NCBI lineage: Eukaryota > Metazoa > Chordata > Mammalia > Artiodactyla > Physeteridae > Kogia > Kogia breviceps. Next base: position 38,100,713 of record NC_081328.1, on the reverse strand, counting down.
GTTTCCCTTGCCTTGACTTCAGCAGTAACCTCCTGTTGATCTTGCATCTGTTCTTCTGCCTTTCCCATCTCCACACTATGGTCTGAGAGAACTCTTTAAAATGCACATCTGGTCATATTGGTTCCCTGTTTAAAACAAAATCCTTAACAAGACCAGCCACTCTCTTGGGACTTCCCCAGTGGTCCAGTAGATAGACTCCACCTTCCAATGCAGGGGGCGCAGGTTCGATCCCCAGTCGGTCGGGGAACTAAGGTCCCACGTGCCGCAGGGTGCAGCCAAAGATTTTTTTTAAAAGACCAGCCACTCTCCCTCTGACTTCTGTTTTCCAGCCGTAATGGATTTCTTTCAGTTTCCTAAGTGCACTATGTTTTCTCACAGGGCTTTGTACATGTTATTTCCTAAACTGGAATGTTTTGTCATCCACCTCCCTTCAACTAGTTAACCCAAGCATCTCTTTCTTGGAAAAGCCTCTTATTTATATACATAAGCATACATACTACATGCCCTATGTAAACATATATACCATGTGGGATTATTATTATATATGGGATTAGATGACCAAACTATAAGCTCCACAGAAAGGGGGACTATGTCCTTTTCTGTTCACCATTCTATTCCCAGTACTAGCACAGAGTTCAATAAATATTTGAAGGATGGATGGACGATAGATGGAGAAAAGTGAGTCAAAGAATATGTAAACATGGTTAATTCCTATCTCCCTTCCAGGTACCAAGACAAAGAGACAAACTACATTGCCATTTAAACCAGTCAAGAAAGCCAAAAAAAGAAACCCCTGGTCTGATTCAGAATCAGATATGAGCAGTAACGAAAGTAATTTTGATGTCCCTCCCCGAGAAAAAGAGCCACGGAGAGCAGCAAGTAAGGAAGAGTGAAGAACATATGCTGCATATTCTGAAAGATTTGAATGGGCGACTCTTTCAAGGCACATAGTCCCAGAAATTGTTATATATCTTACAGCAGTAATTACATTTTTGAGAAACTAAAACATCTTTTAGAAGATTAAGCTGAAGCTTATATCTTCAGGAAATATTAATATATTAATCTGTGGGTTAAATATTTCTCCTATTATCCTCTTTGATTCCTTGTATCTGTATATTTTTAACAGCAAAAACCAAATTCACAATGGATTTGGATTCAGATGAAAATTTCTCAGATTTTGATGAAAACACTCAAGATGAAGATTTTGTCCCATCAGATGCTAGTCCACCTAGGACCACAACTTCCCCAAAGTAAGTATCCTCTCTAATAGGGATTTTATCGTGATTGTTTTTAATAGTTGATGATATATTCTTTGTTGTTTGACACATTTAGAATTGGTCATCAGGATTTTTTTATTATTATTATTCTAGACATACTAACAAAGAACTGAAGCCACAGAAAAGTGCCACATCAGGTATGTTAAGTAAAAATAGTGAGATGTCTGCTTTACTAGAGCAATCAGGTCCACCCGGCTTCTAACCCGGCTTACATTGTCCAAGTCCTGTCTTTGAAAATAAATGTGGGTTCTTGTTAGCATTACACTGATATTATTCATTAGGTTTAGTTTCGCACATAAATAGGTCCTACATCTAATATACTAAAAGTAATCATTCGCTTGCCATGTAGTATGCTAGGTGCTAGAGATACAAAAAAATACTGTTTGCTCATGAAGAACCCAGAAATTAGAACAGAGTTATAAAAGTGTGTTTGAAATATTCCAGAAAAGTCACAGACTTGGTGTTTAAATAGGAATTCAGAGCAGGGACAAAAGCAGTAAACAGAGTTTCATGTATTGCTTATATGTACCATTTTCCTTTCCATTTGAAGTAACGGACCTTAATGCTGATGATGCCAAGGATAATGTACCACCTCCTCCAAGCTCTCCTGCTGCTGATTTCCCAGCTTTAACTAAAACCATAAACCCTGTTCCTAAAAAGAATGTGACAGTGAAGAAGACAGAAGCAAAAAGTGAGCCTCAGTCTTTGAGATGGGTTAATATTGGGATTAACTACTGGCTGCCACAAGTCAGCTTCAATTTTTTATTCCCCGAATTTACTATAGATATTGAAATTAAGCCTTTACCAAATGAAAACAAATCTTTAGATCTTCATAATCAAAATTGCTTGTCAAAAGGTTTAAAAATAGCATGTTTCTCAAAATGCCAGGTGTTAGCTCATTTCTATGACAGGGATGGGAGTTAGAAACAGTTGCAAATGTTTAACACGAAGCATATACCTACAAAAAAATCATATGCTTAAGGATACTTTGATTCTCTAATGCGTTTCACCTGTTAGGTTGTCTTTTCCTATGTTAAATATAAGCAGTCAACAGGTTGCTAAAGAAGGTTCACTGTGGGAACAATTCGGCTAAGAGTGGCCCTGACAGATGTCTGTGTTCACTTGCAGGTCAGTCTTCCACCTCTACTACAGGGGCCAAAAAAAGGGCTGCACCAAAAAGAATCAAAAAGGATCCAGACTTGGATTCTGATGTCTCTAAAAAGCCTAATCCCCCCAAAACCAAGAGTCGCCGCAAAAGGAAGCTGTCTTCTTCTGATGATTCTGACTCTAATTTTGAGAAAATGATTTCTAAAACAGTCACAAGCAAGGTATTTATCCTAGTCAGTCCTTTTGCTGTAGGTATTTTGAAGCACATAACCAAGCTTTGCTCCTAATAATTTGGCACATTTTTAAGGAAAGAAATTTAAATCCCATAGTCTGTTAGCCTTTTACTCTATGTAGTTTAGTTGTAAAAAAGTTGAATATGCCACTATTAGTCAAGAGAGAGTTGCCTTCGGTCTATTTCTTTCCTTCTTTCTTTTTTTTAAAATTTATTTATTTATTTTTGGCTGTGGAGCACGGGCTCTAGGCGTGCAGGCTTCAGTAGTTGTGGCATGCAGGATCAGTAGTCGTGGCTTGCGGGCTCTAGAGCACAGGCTCAGTAGTTGTGGTGCATGGGCTCAGTTGCTCTGCGGCACGTAGGATCTTCCCAGACCAGGGCTCGAACCTGTGTCCCCTGCATTGGCAGGCGGATTCCCTGTGCCACCAGGTAAGTCCCAATTTCTTACTACTCATTAGAAGGTGGAAAACTCCTTGAGTTGTAGTCTGTTGATATATTTTTTGCACTGAAATTCTGATGTCAGGATGACACTGTACAAACTACTTGGGCTCTTCTCTTTTAGAAACCCAAGGAGGACGGCGATGACTTCCATCTGGACTTAGACTCAGCTGTGGCTTCTCGGGCAAAATCTGGACGGACAAAGAAACCTATAAAGTACCTCGAAGAATCAGATGAAGATGATCTGTTTTAAAATGTGAGGTGATTATTTTAAGTAATTGTCTTATTGAGCCCAAGACTGTTTTTAAAGTTACGTGAATCTCTGTTTCCTCCCCTCTGAATTTAGTTTGGGGAAGGTAGTTTTAATTCAGAACCATCAAAGTGAAGTAGAGCCCAAGGGTCCCTTATCTTTATATAATACTGTCTATGTAGTGACCATCTCGTGGGATTGTTTTTTTCTCTGCTTTGTATATGTATTGAGTCTGTTTTCTTTTGCCTTTTAAATCTGATTTTAGATTCTTCTGGCCTGTAGAGACAGTTGTGTGGTCACTTCAGCATAATGCAGTTTGACCACTCATTAAGCTAAAATTGGAGCACTTTGACATAAAAGTTTCTGCTCTGCCTACTTTCTGTAAATATGAGATACAGCATGATTAATTTCTGTTTTATCTTAGTTTCATAGGTAATTTTCCATCAGATAGAACTTTATGTAGTTCCAGTACCAAATACTCCTCGCTCAGCCTTTTATGTGCTGAATTTTTAAGCAGTGAAAAATTGTTCATATTCTTCATATCTTTTTGAATAAGCTAAAGAAAAACACCGTGGCTGTGTCTATATAACCTCAACACAGTCAATCAGATGAAGAAAATTAGACCCTAAGTTGAGATTATCTCAACTCTTGACTTGTCCCCTCTGGCTGCCTGTGAGTCTGAATCTCCCAAGGAACAAATTTCTAGGAGGGCACTAGATTGCAGAAGAGTCGGGGACAGCATTCTCTCAAAGATCTTATATATTATATTGATGCCATACTCAGCAGCGAGCTGTTACATCCAATTTGAGGAAATCTCCATAATTTTCAACTTGTAAACTTTTTAAGACCTTCCTGCATTCGTTATATGTGTGTGAGTTGAGTGGTGTTATCAATGTTTTTGTAAATATTTACTATGTTTTTCTATTTAGCTTAATTCCAACAATTTTGTGCTTTAATAAAATGTTGTAGACATTGCAACCCGTGATCGTTGCCCATTTTTCCCCCTGCACTACACTCTTTTCCTTAGTCTAAAATATATCCTTCTTCACTATTCACTGTAAAATAGTTTTGAGAACTATTCTGATCATTTTCTGATGTGCCTGCTCCTGGCCATAGTGATAGTTCTGAGAGAGAGGCACCCTGACCTAACTGGGGCCAATCAGGTTTATTCCTGAGATTTTTAAACGTGGGTGCTAAATTCATCTCGTCCACACTCAAAAGGCATTGGCCCTACATCAATAAATAACTTTAAATATAAACTTATTTTTTTTAATGATTCCCTACTTTAATAATATTTTGATAAACTAGTCAACTGCTTGATTATATCAGTAAGTTATATTGGGGCAACTGGCTAATCATTTAGGGGAAAAAAATTTAGAAAAATCTAACCCCTCCTCCCATCTTACCAGAGAGTTAAGTTCAAATAGACCTTTTTTTTTTTGGTGACACCATGTGGCACGTGGGATCTTAGTTCCGCAACCAGGGATCGAACCCGTGCCCCCTGCATTGGGAGCATTGGAGTCTTAACCACTCTGCCAGGGAAGTGCCTCAAATAGATTGAATATCAAAAACAAAACTAAAGAAGTACTAGAAGAAAAGTAGTCTTGAGTTACAGAGGGATATCCTAAACATATCCCCAAGGGTGGTGTTGACAAAGATATGGAAAATGAGCCCTTTCACTAGAACCTGGATGAAAAGATCAAAGTCTTTGTCCCAGCAATTCTCACTTTAAGAAATTTAGTTCAGGAAAATTGGACATGTGCAAAAAGCTATGTAAATACACACAAATACAAGTTCAAGTAACAAAAGATATCAGTATCCTGGTTACAACATAATTTTACAAAATGCTACCATTGGGGGAAAGTAGGCAAAGTGTACAAGGGATCTCTGTATTATTTCTCACAACTACATGTAAATCTGTAATTATCGCAGAAAAAAGCCACATACAAATATGCCTATTAAACTTTCTGTAATAATAAAATTGAAAGTAAACTAAATGTCCGACAAGAGACATCTGGCAAAACAATTAGTTTAAACAAATTATGGTACAATGAGAAATACCAGGTGCTCATTAAGAATGATCGTGCATGTTATTTATTGACATGAAAAGGTATTTAGAACATTCCTGACTGAAGAAAGCAGGTTACAAGTCAAAGGTGAAATCCCTGTCTGGTATGTATGCATTTGTTTACAAAAGAAATGGTGGGACAAAAGCATATAAACCTTTGGAAAGGAAAAAATCAGAAATGTTTCCCTCTCGAAACTAGAAGTTCTCTCCTGATCAGTAATGCACTTGCTAACTGAAAAGACTCCCAAGTGAATTCAGTCCTTGACTCTTCATTCCTTAAGCCACTGACATTCTAGGAGATAAAAATTTTAGTGCTAATAAGCTTCGTGGTTATACACATTTAAACCCTTTATAGAATGTAGTTATTCCTTACACATATGCAAACATTGCTTAGATAAATACATATTACATCAACTATACATTACAAAAGAATGGCTATTGAGAAAATAAGGGATTCAAAAATTAGTTGATAAGTGATACAATAAGTTTTCTAAGCCTTTTTGTTTAGGATACATTCCATCCCTCTCTTCCTCCTGCAGTGGAATTTTTTTAAGTGATTTCTGGCCATTTTTCCTGAAACCCAAACACATAGCAAATCTGCGTTTGGTTTTTGGCTGTGCCTTGCGGCTTACAGGATCTTAGTTCTCCGACCAGGGATTGAACCCAGGCCCTTGGCAGTGAGAGCGCAGAGTCCTAACCACTGGACCACCAGGGAATTCCCACATAGCAAATTTTTTATTTTTTATTTTATTTTATTTTTTTGCGGGCCTCTCACTGTTGTGGCCTCTCCCGTTGCGGAGCACAGGCTCCGGATGCGCAGGCTCAGCAGCCATGGCTCACGGGCCCAGCCGCTCTGCGGCATGTGGGATCCTCCCGGACCGGGGCACGAACCCATGTCCCCTGCATCAGCAGGCGGATTCTCAACCACTGCGCCACCAGGGAAGCCCAGCATTTCTAATTCATTAATTTTTTTTCCTACAGTAATGGATGTTTGTTCTTGCCTGCCTCAGTAATAACACTTTTGGAAAATTATTGTCTGAAAAATGAAACGTTTGTGTCCAAAAGAGTTCATTGAAGCATTATTTACACTGGTGAAAAACCGGGAACAGCACAGATGTCCCACAATAGAAGAACTAATTAAACTGGCACATCCTTACTTACTATGTATTATAGAGTCAATTAAAAGTCATGTTGGGCTTCCCTGGTGGCGCAGTGCTTGAGAGTCCGCCTGCCGATGCAGGGGACACAGGTTCGTGCCCAGGTCCAGGAAGATGCCACATGCCACGGAGTGGCTGGGCCCGTGAGCCATGGCCGCTGAGCCTGCGCATCCAGAGCCTGTGCTCCGCAAATAAGGTCATGTTTCCCCAAAATACTTGGTAGCATAGGAAAGTTCTCATTCTGTTAGGAAGAAGGGGGGAAGATACCAAACTCTTATATAATTTGTCAAAACTCAATTATAAAATGGTGCATTTTACTGTGTGTAAATTAGATCACAATAAAGTAGGGAGGAAATGCTATCTTTCAGACAGTATGAGGCTCAAATATAAACCAGTGCTTCTCAAACCTGTGTTTCAAATCCCTTAGGGATCTTGTTAAACCACAGATTCTGATTCAGCAGGTCTGGGGTGGGGCCTGAAATTGTATTACTAACAAGTTCCCAAGTGATGTCAATACTACTGGTTGGAGACCCTGCTTGGAACAGCAGAGGTGTTAAACTCTGGACCAGTGCTTCTCTGCGTGTAGCCCCTGGACTGACTGTGGCAGCAAGACCAGAGAGGCGGTTAGAAATTCTTATTATCGGGCCCACCCCAGAACTACTGACTTAAAAGCACTTGTTTTGGGACTTCCCTGGTGGTCCAGTGGTTAAGACTCCGTGCTTGCAATGCAGGGGGCACGGGTTTGATCCCTGCGCAAGGAACTAAGATCCCACATGCTGCACAGTGCGGCCAAACAAAAAAAAATAAAAATAAAAATAAAAATAAAAAATAAATTTAAAAAAAAGCACTTGTTTTAACAAGCACTCCAGCTAATCCTGATGCACACTAAATTTCAAGAATGCAATATGCGTTGAAAGGCCTTATTGCAGGTTGCAGCAAAATGTCACTTGCTTTCCTCTGGATAATGACATTTGGGTGATTTTTGTTTTCTTCTTTGTATCTTCCTATAGTTTACAAAAATAGTGATGTTACAGGTAGAATATGTGTTGCAACAATGTCAAGAATATTTAATTTAAAAATAATAAATGAGGAGAATTGTTGAGTTTTGCCAACCCCTTCAGTTGTAAGGAATTAAAATGCTAAAAATTGGTGGGCACAAGTTCGCTTCTGGGTACCACGAGAAAGCCTCCATGCAGCCTCCACCTGACCTACTGATAGGCACTCTCATTAGTGACAATTTACCTGTGGAAAATGAGGAGACAGTTTGCCAAGCTGCTGAGCTGTGGCTAGAGTTGAACACAGAATCATCTTCACGATATTTCTCAACCACATCAAAGTGGATGCTCTTGGAATGACTAAAGAGGAGATGATGATTTCCATTAAAGCATCTTCTGAAGAGCCTTGTAGTCTTTACATTTCTGTCTTTACAACCCCCAGATAGAAAAAGTTCACAAGCTCTGCAGCCTGCCAGCTGATCTGTGTAAGGCTGGGCAGATATAATTCCTGATAATGACATCTCGAGAGCAGGCAGTCAAGTTGCTCTGAAAAACAAAAAAGGAATCAGTAAAAACAAGCCAACTCCAAGCTGCCTTCAGATCTGCAATTACTTTTACTGGTCCAATGCAATGCACAGCAAGATTTCCAAAGACCCTTGGCCATTTAAGTGATCAAAGCCCTTGGAAGAGACCAGAGCATCCAACGGACCAGCAGCATCCCCATCTTCTTGGGGCAGAGGAGCTCTGCACCTTCCGCAATCCTCTCACCCCATTTCATTCATTCTGTCGCCCCACACATATTTACTCATCTTCTACTAAGTGCCAAGAACTGTTCTAGGTGTTGGGGGCAGGACAGTGTATAAAGCACCAAAAATCCCTGCCCTCGTGGACCTTACACGCTAACGGAGGAGATGGATGCTACACCGGATAAATAAGAAAAATATAAAGTATGTTATAAAGTGGTCAGTGCAAAGGAAATAAAGCTGAGAAAGGGGATAGGAGGTCAGGGGTTAAATTCCAGTTAGGGCAGCAAGGAAAGGCCTCACTAAAAGGCAGCATTTATGTAAAGACTTTTTTAAATGTTAGAGGGACACAGGGGAGAGAAAATACAGCCGGGTGTTGATGATGTCACGAGTATTAATTTACCAGGTGCCAACATGTGTGTGCCTGCATGTGTGTGTTCATGTGTGATGGACATGCATGGCAAGTGGCTCCACAGCCTGACGGGTCAGGGTGAGGTGTCTGGGACAGAGACTGAACGTGGACCAGGGCAGGACAGGCTCTGAGCCCAGCCCCAGACCTCACATTTGGCCAAGAACAGAGCCACGTGCAAGCTCTGGGCAACATCAGGGACACCTCCTCCCAGGCTGGACGGCGCTATCCGGGAAGAAGGATGGGCCCCGGAGATTGTAGAGTCTCCTGTGTCTGGCCCTGTGATATCAGGGACTGGGGACAGCACAGGGTGACCATGGGCTCCATGTCCCCCACCCCCCCCCAGCCCAGCCCACCACCTCTGCCACTTTCCACTCTCCACGGGCAGATGGGTCTGGTCTGATGAGGATTTTTCCAGGCTGGGCCCGTGGCCTGACCCGGCAGTGGCCATGCGTCCAGGGCAGGGACCATTCCAGGGGAGATGAGGTATGTCCCTGAGCCCTCATGGCTGGGGGGCAGGGGGCAGCGAGCAGCTTTAGCCAGAAGCAGGTGGAGGCTGGGAGTGGGGAGGTCAGCAGTGCCCTCACGCCACATCCTGTTTTTGGAATGGGCCCCAGCATGTGCTTTCCTTTGGACTTGGTCCAGGCCAGTGTCTCCCCACCCAGGCCCAGTCCCAAGGGAACTCCAGCACTCCCAAGCATTAACCTAGGGTTTTTCCAGGCTGGGCCGGGCCCCTGAGCCAGCGTGGGTGAAGGATACCTTTCCCACCCCTTTATGAAATCGTGCCAGGGGTCCCCATCGGCCCCCATAGCTGGAGAGGAGAGAAAGTATCACCGAAGAGGAGTCCTGGCATGGCCCCCACCAGCCCCACACAAAGCCCTGGGGACTGTTAGGCCCTGGGACACCACCTGGGAAGCCCAGCCAGGCTGGAGAGGGGACAGTTCCACGATGTGGAAAGAACATGGGCTCCGAACCAGTGAGGCTGGGCGTGCGGCCAGGAGCTGCTCTTTCTTGCCGCGTGAGTGTACCAAGTGGCTTAGCGCTCCGAGTCTCAGCTGCCCTGCTGCTGGCTCACCAGGAGGGCTAAGCGAGCTAAGTCGCGCGATGAGTGGGGCGCAGGGCCCGGCCCTGAGCAGCTGCACAGGTGGATAAGGGGAATGGTGGGGGTTGGGCAGACTCCTGAAAAGGCAGAGGGAACAAACAAGTGCTCAACCTGGGAGTGTCCCCTCCCTGGCCGCTCAGGTCACCATTGGTCATCCTAACTCTCCTCCCCTATGGGACAGCTTCTCCTGCCACCTAGAGCAGTAGGTGACTCAGTTCAGAGCCTTATGGGGGAAAAGAAGCCTTGCTTTCTATTTATTTTTTGCATTATGAAATGACACGCTCATCACAATAAATCTGGAAATTACAGAAAAGCAGGAAGGAAGCAAACGCTTTCATTTAACTCCCAAAGCCAGATACTCTTGATACTTCAAGGGTTTTCCAAGAGGGAATTTCTTCTGGGCTCGGGCTTTTTTTGTTCTCTGTAACATGGCTGGGACCTTAGCATTAAGACGGAGAGCCGGGGGCTTCCCTGGTGGCGCAGTGGTTGAGAATCCGCCTGCCGATGCAGGAGACACGGGTTCGTGCCCTGGTCCGGGAAGATCCCACATGCCGCGGAGCAACTGAGCCCGTGAGCCATGGCCGCTGGGCCTGCGCGTCCGGAGCCTGTGCTCCGCAACGGGAGAGGCCACAACAGTGAGAGGCCCGCATACCGCAAAAAAAAAAAAAAAAAAAAAAAAACAAAGACGGAGAGCCGGAAGGGAACTTGGAGGTCAGCCGGCCCAGGCTCCCCATATGACAAGCCAGGAGACTCTGGCCCAGAAGAGCTGAGTGACTGGTCCAAGGTTAGCAGTGGCAGAGCTAGAAGGAGAGTTACCAGGTGTCTGCTGCCTCTTAAGATACCAGTGCCTCCAACACCGGCGGCAAACCTCGCTCCAGCCCTGAAGACTGCCTTCAGAGGGGACAGTCACTTGATAGTGGACCTACGCCTTCCAGTTTGGGGGAATTTATTGGCGATAGGCTTCCTTCAATAAAAGAGGGAGCTCTGGGGCTTCCCTGGTGGCACAGTGGTTAAGAATTCGCCTGCCAATGAAGGGGACACGGGTTCGAGCCCTAGTCCGGGAAGATCCCACATACTGCGGAACTAAACCCGTGCACCACAACTACTGAGCCTGCGCTCTAGAGCCCGTTAGCCACAACTACTGAAGCCCGCGTGCCACAACTACTGAAGCCTGCTCTCCTAGAGCCCGTGCTCGGCAACAAGATAAGCCACCGCAATGAGAAGCCCGCGCACCGCAACCAAGAGTAGCCCCAGCTCGCCACAACTAGAGAAAGCCCGCGCGCAGCAACGAAGACCCAACGCAGCCAAAAATAAATAAATGTATTTTTAAAAAAGAGAGAGAGAGGCAGCTCTGGTTAACCCCTTCCATCATTTCCAGTTGGAGACACAGCCATGGGGTGGGGACGGGTGAGGGGATGGAAAGGGAGGCTGGCAGAGCCCAGCAAGGGGTGTGGCCCTGGATCTGTTCTCAGGGGTGGAGCCAGCCAACAGGGTCACCCTGTCCCTTTAAGAGAAGGGGGAGAGCTAGCCCCTCTCAGCCATCCTGTCTTGTCATCCATCCCGGCAAAATCTGAAAGGGAAAATGAAAGAGGGACCAGGAGGAACAGGTCCCAGCCATCTCCCAAGGTCCTTTACTCAGCTTTAACATCCCAGCATCAGCTACAGGGCAAGTGGTTAACTACGGGTGAGAGTCTGGGGGCATCAGGGGCCTGTGGGACCTGTGAGGGGAGGGGGGAGTTGCGGGGGGGTGGTTCTCGGGAGATATAGGAGGCTGGAAACAGAGGGACACCAGGGAGGAGATGGGAGAAGGTGGGCTGGCATTCCTGCCACACTGGGCTCAGATGGCAGGGGACACCTAGGACATTGGGTAGAGTTATGGAAGTGGGGTTACCTTTGTGTCCTCTCCCCAATTCTGAGAGCAGTTCATTGCAGTAAAAAGGTCAGGAAAATGGGCAGAGAAAGAAGGAGGTGGGTCCTTCTAGGTCTGCTGGCTCCACTTCTCCCAGGGGTACCAAACTGGGTCCGACGGAGAGCTGGGTTTGGGGCACCACTCTTTTTTTTTTTTTTTTTTTTTGCGGTACACGGGCCTCTCACTGTTGTGGCCTCTCCCGTTGCGGAGCACAGGCTCCGGACGCCCAGGCTCAGTGGCCATGGCTCACGGGCCCAGCTGCTCCGCGGCATGTGGGATCTTCCCGGACCGGGGCACGAACCCGTGTCCCCTGCATCGGCAGGCGGATTCTCAACCACTGCGCCACCAGGGAAGCCCTGGGGCACCACTCTTGCCCACAGAAAGCATCCTTGAGCACATGAGGGCGCTGTTGGGTTTCCGCTTCTACAAATGCAGTCAGAGGCCGTGGGGGGGGGGGGGGGGGGCGTGCTGATCTCCAAGGTCCTTTCCCACCAACCTGGACTCTGGAGGAGCAAAGGGTCCAATCCAGCAGGCCGGTGGGTGTCTGAGTAGAGCACCAAAGTGGACCTCCTTCCCAGCGCCCATAGTGGAGAATCACCTAACCCCTCCCGCCCCCGCCCCCCTTGCTAAGCCCCTTGTTCCCGCAAAGTCCCTGTTAAACCCAGGCCTGGCTGACCCCCTGGCTCACCTCGAAGTTAGAGGAGATCTAACTGACTCCACCCCGACGGGCACGGAGGGTTGGGGATCCCGATCCTTCAGCCTCTGACTGCCCGTCCCGCCTCCATCCCCAGCGCCATGGGGGAGTGGGCGTTCCTCGGCTCGCTGCTGGACGCCGTGCAGCTGCAGTCGCCGCTCGTGGGCCGCCTGTGGCTGGTGGTCATGCTGATCTTCCGCATCCTGGTGCTGGCCACGGTGGGCGGCGCCGTGTTCGAGGACGAGCAGGAGGAGTTCGTGTGCAACACGCTGCAGCCGGGCTGTCGCCAGACCTGCTACGACCGCGCCTTCCCCGTCTCCCACTACCGCTTCTGGCTCTTCCACATCCTGCTGCTGTCGGCGCCCCCGGTGCTCTTCGTCATCTACTCTGTGCACCGGGCCAGCAAGGAGCCGGGCGGCGCGGCCGGCGGGGCGGGGTCGCTGGGGACCCCGGGTCGCCCGGAGGGCCGCGGCGCGCGCCGCTGCTACCTGCTGAGCGTGGCGCTGCGCCTGCTGGCCGAGTTGGCCTTCCTGGCGGGCCAGGCGCTGCTCTACGGCTTCCGCGTGGCCCCGCACTTCGTGTGCGCTGGTGCGCCGTGCCCACACACGGTGGACTGCTTCGTGAGCCGGCCCACCGAGAAGACCGTCTTCGTGATCTTTTACTTCGCCGTGGGGCTGCTCTCGGCGCTGCTCAGCGTGGCCGAGCTGGGCCACCTGCTCTGGAAGGGCCGCCCGCGCGCCGGCAACTGTCGCCAGGCGGCCGAGCGCGACAACCGCTGCAACCGCGCGCAAGAGGAGGCGCAGCTGCTACCGCCAACGCCGCCGCCGCCGCCGCCGCCGACGCCGCCGACGCCGACGCCGACGCCCGCCCTGCCCGCCGGGCGCCCGGGCCCCGCCCTCTTCGCCCCGCCCTCCTATGTTCACCGGGCGCCGGCCTGCGACAGCGAGGGCGGCAGCGGCCGCAGCAAGGCATCGCTGGCCACCGTCCGCCAGGACCTGGCCATCTAGAACTGCCTGGGGCGGGGGTGAGGTCAGAGGCCAGACCCCACCACCCCGGAGCGAGAAGCGGCTCCGCAGCAACTGTTCGCAGGGTCCCCTGCCCAGCAGATGACACACAGGGGGCATGGCCTGCCGGGCAGCATCCGCAGCTCCCAGCCAAGCTGGGGACATCTAATGAACTAAGGCCGGTCCTTGGTGCCGTCATCCAGGCCAAAAGGAAGGAGGCGGGGGGCTGAGAGAAAGTGGACAAGAGGAGGGCAGAGCTAGTGCAAAGTGGAGGGTCTGGTGGAGCCCGGGTTGTTTTACTGGGGACAAAAACAACAGTGATACCAGCATCCCTGGAGGCCTCTGCTTGTTCAGACTGAGGCGTGGCCTCTGTGTATGTGCACACACATGTACACATACACACGGTGTGAGCTGTGGGTGCTCAAGCACACTTGAAACCTGTGTGAGCTCTGGTTGTGCACGCGTGTGCATAAGCCCATGTCCATCCTCTGCAGGCTCTCTGTGCGTGTGAGGGCCTACCCCGTGTGCGGGCCTACCCCGTGTGCGTTCTGCGTACGCGCGTGCATCTGTGTGCCCTGTGTGAGCTGTGTGTGTGATCTCCGACATGCACTGAGTGGCCAGGATCCAGTGCCAGCAGCAGCTACGGTGGCAGGGCCATCACAGGATGATCTGCCCTCCTGATGGAGCCCACACAGGAAGGGACGGGGAGGGGAGGCCTCAGTCTGGGCACCATCTGCGCTCTTGACCCTGTGGCCTGGGCAAGGTGGCTGGGCCCTCCTTTCATGGAGATAGAGTGGGGGTGGGCAGCGAGGTCAGAGGGCAGGACTGTTTTCTAGCTTCCCCCTCTTCACCCTGCTGCCGTCACCCCAGTCCATAAACATCCTCAGAAGAAACCTCCTCCAGAACGTGTGCTCCTGGCCCTGCATTTTCCTGCCGCCATCACCTGCTTCCCCTCCTCCCTCCCCACTCCAGCCCCACCCCCAGGGAAATACAAGGATCTGTCCCCGTGTCTGCCTCCTTCTCCCCTCCTATCTCTCCTCTGCCCCCATCTTCTTCCTCCTTCACCGCCCCAGTGGGGATGCTCTCCATAAGCAGCCAGCACCAAACTGAAAAATCCAGGGGCCACCATCTAACCACACCTCTGGGACTTCACCAGACCCTGCTGAGCAGGCTGCCAGCGCCCCAGTCTTCTATGTCCCTGGCCGCTTCCTCTCTGTCCTCCTTTCCTTCACGCCTCTTCCTCAGCTTTCCTGCCTGGCTCCACACAGCAGCTGGAGGAGTCTTTCTAAATAGCCCCCCTACTTACGCCCTTGGGGGTCCCCCATCCTCAGGGTAAGTCCAGCACCTGAACGAGGCTTTTGAAGCCCTGCACGTCTGGCCCTGCTTCATCAGGCCCCCTCCCATTGGCTTCTCCAAGGTTGCCATGCCCCAAACCATACCGAATTTTCTGTTCCTACCAAGCACGATAGCCAATCTTGCTTCTAAGTGTTTCAACATGCTGTTCCTTTGCCTGGAGTGGCCTCCCTCTCTGCAGCGCCCCCTCCCCCTAGCTAATTAATGCCTACCTGCCTTTTGGTCTCACCTGGGAAGAAAATAGATGCTTTTCTGTACAGACAGCCCAACCCCCAAACCAGAGCTGGAGGCCCCAAGGCAGCACTTCTGCTGGATGCATAGCTCTCTCCTCCTCACAGGCCCATAGTAAATGCTCAGCAAACTTGCTCTAGATGAGGAACTGGAGGTGCTCCCCAGGCCCAAGCACTTATCCACGCTCACGATGTGTGCCACTGTCCCTCCACCTGCAGTGAGTTCCATGTCTGTTGCCTGGACCCTTCCACACAAACTCAGATGTGAATGTCCAGCCGTTTTCCATATATGTATTCATTCAACAAATACTTCTTGAGCACATAGTGTATACCAGGCAGTGTTCAAGATCAGCACCGTTTCATAGAAAGAGGATGTGAGCCACCTATATAATTCCAAGTTTTCCATTAGCCACATTACAAAGTGAAAGGAAACAGGTGAAATTCATTTTAGTAATATATTTTCTTTAAGTATTTTTTCAACACACCATCAATATAAAAAAAGTATCGAGGAGATGTTTTATATTCTTCATTTTGTACTAAGTCTTTGAAGTGTGGTGTGTGTTCTGCGCGTGGAGCACATCTCGATTTGGACCAGCCACGTACCTAAGACTCTACCGCCACCTGTGGCGAGTGGCTGCTGTATTAGCAGATTCAGGCGCTGGGCTCCAGTGGTGGACACAACTTGCCCCTGTGAAGCTTACATTCTGGTGTAGAAGGCAGTCAATAAATATAGATTGTACCACCAGCCAGTGTAAAGAGTAAGGGGAGAGGGAGTGACACCCCTGAGTGACGGGGAGCAGAATGTAGCAAGTTGCCAGCCATGAAGCTTCTCCGGGAAGAGCGTGCCCATTGGAGGGAATGGCGAGAACAAAGGTCCTGAGGCAGGAATAAGCTGGAGGTCTTGGAGGCCAACAAGGAGGCTGGTGTGGCAGGAGTGGAGTGAGGGGCGTGGAAGGGGTCACCAGTAACTCACATGGTGCCCCAACTTCCTTAGCTCTCCTCTCAGTTGCTGGGGTCCCCATCCACCCTGGCCACGTCCGTCTATTGTGGCCAGAGCCCATCCTCTGCCCACCTTCCACATCCCGTCAATCACCTGGTCCTCCTGTTTTACCACCTAAGCATTTCCTCCCCTGGGCCACCCTTCTCCATCCCTTCAGAGGCCGCCCAGGGTCAGCTGGTCACCAACGGCCTGGGGTACTCCTCCCTTCCTCAGCCTCTACTCCCGCCCCCTGCAATTCTAATCTGAACACCTCACTCACTGGCTTCAAATCCTTCACTGCCATTGCCCTCAGGATCAAGTCCAGCTCCTGAATTGGCCTTGACCGGCCTGTCCCAGCCTCTACAGCTTCACCTGTTTTGCCTTTTCGACCGAAACCCGAAATGGTTAAAACACAGAGCTGGGGATATTTTCTGAGCACCAGAAGCTTTTTATTACCTCTGCATTCCACCTGGCTAACTCTTCCCCTTAGAGATTTAGCTGGGAGGAAGCACCTGTTCCAGGAAGCCTTCCGAGCCCTGCTCCAGGCCTGCTTAAATGCCTCTGCCCTGTGCTCCCATAGGCAAAGCACATGTCAGCCCTCGATGACCAGACTCCAGCAGTGCTTCTCAACTGGGGGCGATTTTGCCCCCCAGGGGCCATTGGGCAACGTCTGCAGGTATATTTGGTTGTCACAGCTTGAGGGAAGGTGCAACTAGTGGATAGAAGCCAGGGATGCTGCTAAACAGCCTGCAGTGTGCAGGACGGCCCCTCTCAACAAATAATTCATAGCCCAAAATGTCACTTGTGCCGCAGATAAGAAACTCTGCTCTACGGTGAACTATGAACCATCCAGAGCAACGTCAAGCCCCAGCAGCAAAGCTACTATCCCAAGGGGGGCGCTTTGTAAGCGTGGGCGTCACTGCTTTAGTCGTCACAATGAGGGGGCACCCTCTTGGCATTTGGCAGGCAGGGGCTAGGAATGCCAATGTCCTCCCACAATAAAGAATTGTCACACACTCCTTTAGAATGTCCCACTGACATTTACATAGTGAACAGCCTCTTTATAATTACCTGAACCCAAACCCTGACCCTGTTTTACATATAAAACATTAAGGGTTTAGTTTGGGATTTTTTTTTTTTGCATGTTTTTATTATTCGTTATTGGTTTTTATACACCGATACTCTTTAATTTTCCTGGGCTCCTTGTACAGAAGAGCTTCTGACCTTCTTACTTCTTTTAAATCCAAATGTTTGTTAAAAATAGAAGCAAGCATAGGACTGTGTCCTATCTGCCCAGTGATTGGGCCCAAGCGTTGACACGTGGAAATTCACGACACTTTCCCTGAATTTCTCCTTTACAATATAGTGCGACAGCATGGTGACTTTTTAAAGGATGTGTTTGGTGTGCTATGTTAAATTATGTCAGGTTCATAAAGAAACCTGTTAGAAAGTGTTAGAAAATATTTGCTAGAGGAAGAGAGCCTCTGTCCTCAACACCCTCTCCAGTCTGGGCCACACTGTGACATAAGTGAGGATCTGGCGCCACCTGATGGCTGAAGTAGAAATGGCAGGTGGACCCCCGTGGCAGGAACTCTTCCCGCCCGGGAATCTCTTCTCGCCCAGGCGCCCTGCTAACCCTCCCCAAACGCAGCCTCCACCGACACCTCCCCAGACGCCACCGCCCCCGAGATCTCAGTGCTTGATGCTTCTTCAAGGGCTTCAGGGATCCAGGAAAGAGCCCTGGCTGAGAGGTAGGAGCCCTTAGTATTGTTCCCCGATGTGCCACTAACTTGCTGTGTGACCATGGGCAAGGGCACTGCCCTCTCTGGGCCTTGATGTGTAGTGGTGAGGGGGGTGGGGGGAAACTGGCTTCTGAGGACCCTCAAGGCCTGTCACACTCCATCCTCTTAACCAGGAGCATCCAGGTGCCCTGTCACCTCTCTATCCTCTGTGCCTCCTGCCCACAGAAGTGAGCTTAGGGGTGGACAGGGGAGGGCAGGACAATTCTTCCTGGAGGCAGAGGGACAAGAGGGCTGGCCTCCCAAGTTTCCATCCCAATCCTGAGCTCTTCTTAGATTGCAATGAGCCCCTGACCCAGGTCCTCATGCCAACTGCCACTCCTGCTGTGAAGGTCATCTGTGGTGACTCCCAAAATAGAACTCTGCCACTAAGTGACCCCCCAGACTCAACCTCTGGCTTCCCAAGGGCTAGGGACTCTCTGAGGGCCGAGGTGACTTTCTGCTTTTCTCCCCTCCCCCACTCCACACTGGGGTCCCTAGACCAAGGGCTTTCTAAGGGCAGGCCCATCTCCTTCCATAGGGTCTCCAAAGATCCCAGCGCAGCAAGGCAGGCTCCGAAGGCGGCTTGGCCCCCCCAGCCCCTGCCCAGACACCGAGAGAAGGCAGCGAGAAAGCGAGGCTCTGAGGCATGTGTAGAATAAATATAACTTTATTCTTTATCCAGTAGATCTCAGTGGAAAGTCCAACAGTAACAGGTGCACCAGCGGGCTCTGGGGGGATGAGACCCCAACCCCGGGGCAAGGAGGGCAGGGCAGAGCCAGCTCCCCAAACCCGGGGGTGCAGGGGTGACGGGAGGGGGCCCCCTGTAGGCCCGTCCTGCGGGGCAAGGAGGGGGCACGGGGGTGGAGTGGGTCAGGCCAGGGAAATGGAGGAACTCAGGCCACAAGTGTCTGCCGGCCCGTCTGTCCACTGTGTGTGTGTGTGTGTGTGTGTGTGTGTGTGTGTGTGTGTGTGTGTGTGTGTGTGTGTGTGTGTGTGTGTGTGTCTGGGGGCCCTGTGGGCGGTGCTGGTGGCTGTGAGGCTGGGGGGCAGGGGCAGCTCGGACCCCCTGGCCAGCCCCTTCACGGGGCTCGGGGTGGGGGGACTGGAGGGCTTCGATGATGTGGGCTCTGATGGGGAGGCAGCTCTGCCAAGGACACGAGGCTGAGAAACACACACCTTTATGTTCTGAGGCCCCCTTGCTTTGCCCCTGCCCCAACTCTTGGGGGAGCCCCCTCCTTCCAGGGGTTGCCGGGAAACTGTCCACGCCCAGTGGTTAGGCAGAGAGAGAGGGGAGGGCAGGCCTTGGAAAGTTAGTACTTCACAGTTTTAAAGAGAAAACTGAAGAGGAAAAGGCTGGGGAGGAGGGCTTAGGGGGCACAGGGACTTAGGGGGGGAGCCCCTTCTGAGCCACTCCCCTACCCCAGGACCCACCCCCCCTCCAGCTCTGAATCCAGCTCCCCCCAATATACCGCACAGATTCCTTCAGTATAAATGTGCTTAAAATGAAAATTCTTATTAAAAAAATCAAAACCAAAAAAAAAAAAAAACAACAAATTAAAATAAAAACAAAACCAGCAAGAATTAATACCTGGGGGTTGGTATGGCAGGGTATGTACAGGGGAAATCCCCCACCCCAGCCCACCCCCTCTGTCACCAACCGAGGCAGGGGGGTTCCCCAACAGGGGGGCAATGGCTTGCGAGTTCTGAGGATGGGGGAGCCAGGTCCTGGCATTTGCTGGTGATGAAGATGTGGAGAGGTGGGCAGAGGGGTGTCTTGATGAACACGAGGCCCCGGGGCCCATCCTGAGGCCCGGGACCAGGCATCCTCACTCAGCCCTCGCCCCCGATGTCAGCCCTGACATCTGCAGGAGCGGGCAGTCCATCGCAGGCCCGGGCCTCTGTCCGAAGAGTCGCCGCCGCCTCCCTCCGGTCCCCCGGGGAAGGGAGGACAGGTGGGGGGCAGGACTGGTGGGGGTCGCGTGGTTGGTAGAAAGGCAGAGAAAAGCCAGGGCACGGGGCAAGGGCTGTGTCCACGGGGCATGGGCAGTCACGGGGAGTGCGTGGCCGGGCTGCTTCTGTTTGAGCTGGGGCTGAGGCTGGGGCTGCAGCTGCCGGGCGGGGGAGCCAGGCCGCCCCCATCCCGCCCCCCGCCCCCCGCTTGTCCGCTCAGAGTGTCCAGGCCCTCTGAGTTCTCCAACATTTCCTGGATGAGAGGTGGCATGGAGCCCGGGATCTCCATCTTCAGCGTGATCACCCGCTCAGCCCCTGCAGGAAAGGAGGGACAGAGGTCAGCAGGCCCGCCCTGCTCCTCCAGCCCCACAAGCAAGTGTGGCTCCAGGAGGGAGGGTGGAGGGGGTGGGAGGGTCAATACTACCAATATCAGCTTCCACCACGCACTGAACTCAGGGCTCAGCTCTTTGACATAAGGCAGCCCTCCTAAGCCCCCACGGCTGAGGGGCAGCAGGGCAAAGGGGTTCCAAACTCGGGCTCTGGGGTCAGACCGCCTTGGGCTTGACACTGGGCCCTTCCTGTGCGCTGTGTGCTGTGGACTCTCCTACTGACATCTCGAAACAACTCTGTAAACACCATCATTATCCCCACTCCTCAGATGGGAAACTGAGGCTCAGAGCTGTTGTCTGACCTACTCAAGGACACACACCCACACAGTCTGGTTCCAGAGCCATGCCCTTAGCCACCACGCGAAGACGACACTGCTACCTTGGGGCTCACAGGCAGGGGTCACCTAGGCAAGGTGGGGTCCCGTGAGTGGGGTATCACATGGGCACAAAGTCGTGGGGTGTCAGCTCAGATGCAGGAGGCCTGACCCTGGACATGGACGGTGGGTCCTGGGCTAGGTGTTGGGGCCCAGCCCCAGCAGACGCACGGGGCATCTCCAGGTGTGGGAGCCTCACCCTTAGCACTGATGCTTCGCAGATCTGTGATCTTCATCAGCATCTTGGGGAACATGTGTGGGCGGCTGGGCCTCCGTTTCCGCACATAGACCTTCAGTGCCTCAAGCAGCGGCTCCTGTAGCATGTCCACCCTGTCTGGCTGCTCCAGGTCCTGCCGGTCTGAGGAAGCAGAGATGCCCGCTGAGTCGCTGCCCTAGCCCAGCGGGGAACACAGCTGCACTTCCAGCCTTGACCACCAGGGGGCATGCCTGCCCAGACCACGGGCTGAGCTTCTCTGCTGGGGGGCGCGGTGGGGGGGGGGCGATCCCCACACAGAAAGGCCCTAAGAGGCTCTCAAATGTGAGCAAAGAGGGGCTGGGGACAGGGGTTGCCGAAAGGTCGCCCTGAGAGCCCAGTTCATGGAGGTGGGATCCCTGAACACAGGCAGTGCCATCTTAAGTAGAGACAGGCCTCCCACTCCTGCCCATTATTCTGGACACCAGCCTGATAAGGTAGAACTCATAATAATAAAATAATAACAGCAGCCAAGATTTACTGTGTCTTACTCTGGGCACACTGCGCCTTATTTATAACCTCCTAATCCTCCCATCAACTTTATGAGGGGAAGACCATTACTGCCCCCATTTTACAGAAATAGGGGCTCAGAGTGGTTCAGCAAGCTGTTAAAGATCACACGTTGGCCAGGATTTGAACCTGGGTGGTCTGACCTTCAAGTCCTCACTCCTAAGCCCCCTACAAGGAGCACTGCCTGGAAACAGGGAACCAGAATCCAGGTCTCCATCACGACCCCCTTGCCGTGTGGCCCCAGAGCAGACCCTGCTCCTCTGGGACTCGGTTTCCCCCTCTAACAGGGGTCTGACAAGGGTCTGACAGGTCCCTTTCTGATCTGATGATCCCTGAGCTTCCTCCCTGGGAGAGGCTCTGGGGGTCGTACCACCACCCTGGGCCTGGCCCCCAGACCCAGGCCCCCTGCCCACCTCCGCAGATGAGGCAGATGGCACTGAGCAGCCCAGTCTCAGCATCATCCATCTCCAGGGGCAGCAGCTGGTTGGCGAAGGCGAAGACCAGGTCCGTGAGAGGGCCGAAGCCGGCATTGTGCATCTGGGTCCGGTTGAGGGTCAGCCCATCCGAGAAGGTCATGGTGTCCTGCTCGGGCGTGTACCGCGTGCAGATCCGCAGGATCTGGATGCAGAGGGTTCTGGAGTTCAGGAACTCACATCCCCCAGCGCTTCTAGCACCAGCAACCCCCGAGGACCACCTGGAGGGCAGCCAGACGAGTGCTGTCCCATAGAACCTTCTGCAATGCTGGACACGTTCTACGTCTGCACCGTGCAATACAGTAGCCACCGGCCACAATGTGGCCGCTGGGCACTCGAAATGTGGCAAGTGCAACTGAAAAACCGAACTGAATTTAATTTTAATTAATTTTAATTTAAATAGCCACACATGACCAGTGGCTTCCATATTAGACAGCTGATCTAGCTCATCCTGCCTCCATGCAGAGAATTAAGAGGGAAACTAGAATTTCCAAGAAGGCAAAGACCACAGTGGATTTATGTCCACAGTTCCCAGGACTGGGTACGCAACAAGAGCTCCATAAATGTATATTGTCTTCAACTTTCTCAAACCCTGAGCCTGCCTCTTGCTTCCCCCCTCCCACCCCAGCCCTATCAGGAAGAGCAGCCTGGTGGCATCCCACCGCAACATTCCACATCTCGACCACCTTGGAGGTGGTTCAGAAGAAACAGGTGGGCTGAGCCCATCAGGGAAGACAGGGAGGACAGTCCTCCCTCCAGCCCTGGATTTGACAGTCCCATCCGCCCCCATCCTGCCTCCTCCAGTCCAGCCCACCCTCTGGCCCCACCAGATGCCCTGCGGTCCCCTGAATCCAGCTGGTCCCACATCAGCAGGCGTTTCACATGCCCCTTCTACAAACCCCTAGACGCTATACCTCCTCTGGGGCGTCCTCCCTAGGGTCCAGCAGTGTGGCTCTCTGTCCTTCAGGGAGGGGACAGCCCTCCCCCATCTCCAGCCAGCGCTTATCACAGTTTTGCAAGCTCTGTTTACATATCTGTTGCCTCCACCAATAGAAGATTTTCGAAAGGGGACAGTGTGTGTTCACCTCTGTTCCTGACATTCCTGACACCCAGTTCAAGGCCTGGCCACACAGGGTCCCAGGTGAATCTTTATTAGACTGAATAGATGGGAAGATGGGTGGTTGGAAGGAAGGTCCGATGGAAAGATGGACTGAGGGTGGATGGATGCGTGTACAGCTATACGGGTGCACATCCGGGGGCTGAGTGGCTAAGTGGACAGGTGGACACATAGGGGAGAGGAAGGGTGGCTATTTGGGTGGGTGGGCATTTGGACAGGTCGATTCCAGATGGACATTTAGGGAGGTGGTTATCTGAGTGGCAGGACATCCTCCAAGGACACGGGGGTAGTGCCCAGGTGGGCAGGGTGCAGACCCTCACCAGGATGTCCAAGCAGGCAGCCTTGAGAAGGGTGATCTGGTCCGCGATGGTGAGGGTGGTGAAGCCGGGCAGCTGCTTGGCGAACTCCACAGTCTTAATGATGCACTTGGTGGAGAGTTCACTGAACTTGTCCCAGAGGTCAATGTCCAGAGAGACACGCTGTTCTGAGCTGTTGTTCTGGGAGGACGGGGGAGAGTGAGGGCCTTCCCCTCGTGGCACCCTTCTCAGCCTGGCTCCACCAGCCCCCGAAGACCTGCCTTCTACTGCCTTCACTTCCTGAGAGCTCCTTGATGGGAGGCGGCGGGGGAGGAAGGGGAGGCGGGGTGGGGGTGGGGGGGAAGCGGCGGTGGCCCAGGCAGGGGTGCGGAGGGGCAGCCCTGGCAGAAGAAGGGGTGCCCCCGGGGGGCCGTACCGTAGTGTATTTGCCCAGCTGGCAGAGGGCGGGGAAGGTCTCCTGATGCGCTTTGCGCACCTTCTCGATGAGCTCCCCCACCTCCGGCGTCAGCGTGTAGCTCTCGGAGCACTCGGGCTTGGGCGCCTCCTTCTTCTTCTTGTTTCGGTCGTTCCTCACAGCTGTGGAGGGCCCAGGCCGCCCGGTTAGAGGGCAAGTGCGGCCGGCTGTTCGTCCCCAAGCCCGTCCATCCCCAGCCCGAGCTCCTCCCACCAGACCGAGAGCAGCCGGCTGCGAAGGAGGCCAGTCGGCGGGGCGCGCACATGAATGCGTACACACGCGAGCGCACAGGCAGGCGGGACGGCAACACACGGTGCCCGCCCCCCGCCGTGCCCACCCGGCCCACGCACCGAGGCCTGCCCCAGGGCCCCGTGACCACCGCACGCACGCCCGCGCTCCCACGCATCTACTCCAGCTCATACTCCCGGTGCGCACGCGCGGGGGTCCAGGGCTGAAGGCACGTGTGCAGAGTGTCCCTCGTCTGTGCTCGGCCTCCCTGCCTCCCGCTCCCCCTGCCTCCAGGGAGGACCGGCTCCTGCCTCCACCATCCCCCAGCCCTCCGGGCAGCCGTCTCCCTGGGGTCCCGGGGACGGGCTCGGAGAGCTCTTTGGGCGGCCAGGCGAAGAGTAGGGCTCCCCAGCCTGAGAGTGGGGGGCCTGGGTGGGAGAATCTCTCGGCCCATTAGCCGGGGGGAGCTGACAAATCACCGGGGGCGCTGAGCCACACACACCACTCGGCTTTAAAGAAGCGATGGGGTCGTTACCAGCCGATTATCCCAGACACACAATCACTCACAGGACCAGTGGTGGCGGCTGCTGACGCTGGAGGAAGAGAGGGTGGGGGTGGGGGGCCCAGGGAGGGGCAGCGGTGGGGGGGGCAGGCATAATGTGGAGATCACTCATGTCGATTCTGCAAATTCAATAAAGTGCAAGGGAGAGAAGGGAGAGGGGGAGAGAGAGAGTGGGGGGGATAATTTGGGAAGAGAAAATTGCAGCTGTGACAAGACGTTTATCATTCGGAAGCTTTAATTCTATTGAAATGGCAGCTGCTCAGCTCCGGGGCACAGAGCAGCCAGAGAGGAGACAGAGGGAGGGAAAGGGGGAGTTGGTGGTAGAAGGGAGAGGGGGTCCCCACCCTGGTCCTTCTGTGATGAAAAGCTCAGCGAGCGGAAGGTGGTAGAAGCAGAGGGAGGAGGAGGTTCTGGGCCCTGCAGGGAGGGGTCCCAGGCCTGTGGGTCCCAAGTTGTCACCCACTCTGCAGCGCACAGCGGCCACTTCCTGGGCTCCGGACAACGCAGCCCATTCCTCCTGAGGCAGGAGGTGGCCGGGTGCTGCAGGATCCCTCTGCTCCTGTCTGGGGCTGCTTATGTCCCCCCCTCGTCCCCTCCCGGCTTCCTTCTCCCCCTGCCCTGCCCACAAAGGGCTAGAGGGTCCTGCAGCCCCCCCTCCCCCACCCCTCCCCCACCGCTCAGGCACCATGGCAACGGCCACGCAGACAAGGAGGCGTCTGTCAGCGTCATTTATCTCTGACATCATCAATCACCGGTCACCACGGCAACACCCATGATTTCAACACAAGAGGGTCTCCCTGTCCAGCCCTCCCTCTCTCCCTCCATCGGGCCTCAGCTGAGCCCAAACTGGAAGCCCCCTTTCCTCTGGGATCGGAGAGGTCCCAATCCTCTCTTCCAACTCCTGGTCCCAGGTTCCACCAGACAAAGGCTCTAAGATCCCTATGCTTGCAGCACCTCCCCCCCCCCCCCCCCCCGGCAAACGCACACACAACAAACACCCAGCAGCACCCCTGTCCTAAGATGCACAATCCGGAGGGACTCAGGGATGCCTCTGAGCCCCACCCCAAAGCCAACCAGGGCCTGGAAGTAAGCCAGCGGGAGCAGACACATGTATACACTTGAGCGAGCACACACAGCCCGCCTCACTCGAACAGGAAGGGCTGTCTGCACGTGGACACAACTAGTGAGACAGACAGACAGGTCCCTGCAGCTATAGGTGAACCGTCCTCAACCACAAGCCTGTACACCACGTCACGAGCATGCCCGTTCACATCCACACACACATCCACGTGCCCCTGATCACCCAGCTTTGGGGGCCAGGCACTTGTGCCCTGCCCAATGCACGGCCCCACCCCACCCATGGCACTCACACTCCTTGGACATGCCCACTTCGAAGCACTTCTGCAGCCGGCAGTACTGGCAGCGGTTCCGGGTCACCTTATTGATGATGCAGTTCTTGTCCCGATGACACGTGTACACCATGTTCTTCTGGATGCTGCGGCGGAAGAAGCCCTGGGTATGGAGGGCAGGGAGTCAGGTCAGCCACACCCACAGTAGGAACAGTGCTGGCCTGTGGCCTCAGCTGTGGGGGCAGAGGGCCAGGTGGCTGCTGCCCCCAAGGGCTTTGGCCATCAACTACCTGAGTGGACCAGATAAGGCAGAGAGAAGGATCCCCGAGAAGAATCCCAGTACCTGCTGCCTCAACACTGCAGGTGGACAGAGGGCTTCCCCCAACCCACATGCATAGACCCAGCCTCCTCTCTCCTGGGGAAAAGGACCTCAGGCTGCTGGTGAGTCAAGAAAAGGGGCAGATGGGGCTAGATGAGAGTGAGGCAGAGCTCTGGAACCCACAGCCCTGGGCTCAGAGCACAGGAAGAGAAGGCAAGCAGGAGAGGCCACAGAGACACACACACAGGCTGGCCAGACAGGTGGAGAGCGCGCTCAGGAGCAAGGCAGCAAAACACACGTTCACTAACCAGGCAGATGCGCACAGACTGATCACAGGTAGACCAGGCTGGTCAGGGGCTGACCACACGGGCTGACAGAGACTGACAGACAGGCTAAGGCAGACCAAGAACAACCAGACAGGACAGGCAGACACAGAGTCCAAGGCCTGGTGCTTTGCCCTTGATCTCTGCCCCACACTGAGGGGCAGCCCAGGGCCCCAAGCCTCAAAGCTGTGCAGCTTCTGAGCCCCAATCTCTGAGGAAGAAACGGGTACAGAGGCTCAAGCCCTGGGGAGAGGAGGAGGAGAGGCCATGCCCACAGCTGCTGGGAAGGTGGCAGCCACATCTGCACCCTGGAGCCAAACATGGGCACGTGGAAATCCAGCCAGACTCTGGCAAGCCCACAGCCTGGGCACCTGAAGGAGAGGCCAAGGCAAGGCGCCTGTTCCTAACGGCCTCCTGCCAGGCTGCCATGGCGAGGTTCAGGCAGGGCCACAGAGGGCAGGCCTCCTGGGTCCCCAGCCAAGAGCCAGTCGGCAGCTAGCTCACCATGGCAACCCGGGCAGCGGTAGCAGAGTGTGTGTGTACACCCTGCCAGCTGGAGGATGGAGATGATGAGGCAGGAGGGGGACCTCTGGTTTGCGGGACCCCTGCTCATCTACAGGGAGGGAGGTTCTGTTGAAGGCTTCCTCTCCTCCAAGGCTGCTGCCACCTCCCGCACAGAAGTAAGATCAGCAGCTTCAGGGACGCCCACTACCACCACCACCATCACCGGCACAGGCCCAGCACTCGGCAGTGGGAACATCCCATTTATCTAATCAGGGATGTCCTTCCCAATGACCCCCTCAACTCACCTTGCAGCCCTCACAAGCGCTGACCCCATAGTGGTAGCCTGAGGATTTGTCTTGACAGACAAAGCAAGGCTTGTAGATGCGGGGGAGAGGGGGTGGCGAGGGGGGGCTGGGGACTATCTCTTCGGAACTGCTGCTCTGGGTCTCAATGGCTAGAGAGACAAGAGGAGAAGGGCGGTTAGAGACCCAGGTCACCATCCTTAATACGGTGCCCACCCTGCCTCCTGATCTCTCCCAGGAGCCTCTCCCAGCCACCCCACTGCTGCCAGGAGTCAAACGCTGGGGCAGGGACACAGTCTCAGGAAACCTGGGACTTCCCAGCCCGACTGGGGAAATGAGGCTGCTGATGAAGCTCCAGCACCCCATCAGTCCTGCCTACTTCCGCAGGACCCCACCTTCGAAACCAGAAAGAACGGATAATAAACCATCAGATTTGTACACGGACGTGGCTGTACTTGGTGCTCTGGGCGTGGGTGTCAGCCTGACTCCACAGCCGTGGACGCTGAGCAGCCCGGCCCCATCTCCCGGACCGCAGGAAGGAGTTAAGGCCTGATGAGGGGGGAGGGAAGAGGACACAAGCTGGGGACAGAGGGAACTGGGGTCAACAGGATATCCAAAGCCGGCCACTCCCCCACCCACTCTGCCAGCAGCCACAGCCCCTCCTCCACCCAAACAATCCCCTGACCAGGGACCCAAGGCAGGGTGTGCAGAGTCACAAATGTTGGGGCACAGCAGGTGGGGACTCCCTGAGATAGGCAGGGGGACGCCCTGGAGACAGGAAGAAGAGTCCCTATGGGCCCCGGAAGCCCATTGCTCTGGGTGCCCCCCGTCTGGGGGAAAAGCATGACAAAGGGGGTCTGTTCCCATCAATGCTCTGTCTGTATGGCCGCCCTACGATACTATGTCCTACGTCCCGGTTACTATTCCCCTCCCCTCCTGTTATTCAGCTCTAAGAGGGCAACCAGGAGGGTGACCTAGCCAGCAAGGGCAGCTCCCCCTACAAATCCTTCCCAGCGCCTGGCCCCATGCCCATCACCCCAGGCAGAACAGGGCTGGGTTGCACGGGGGCTGTCTGTGCCCGAAGCCAGGGCAGCTTGGGGTGTACTGTACTGGAGGAGAACTGTGACCCAGTCAACCCCAGATTCCCAAGGGGTCACCCAGCACCCTCCTGAGGCTTTGCCAAGTCCACTTGCCCAGGGCCAAGGAGGGGCAAGGATGCCTCCCTGAAGAGACAGATCCCTGCCTCCTCCCACACCCCAGAATCCTATCTAGTCTCACCCCAAACTCCAACACACGAGATTCTGGAATTCAAAGGGGCCCAGAGTTCCTGCCCAAGCATTTCATAGCACCTCATGGCTCATGTGGCCCCGAAGTCCAGGCCCAGAGAAAAGCAGCACCTGGATGGGGGCGGGGAGTGGTGGGGAGCTGGCTAGCTGCATGCTACTACCCTCCCCCTTCACCTGCAAACACAACTAGGCACTGCCAGGCGGTTGATGACAGGGAACCAGGCCAACAACCTTGGCAGGGCTTTCCTGGCTCTTAGCTGGGCCTGGGCACCACTTCCCTGGTCAGCCCGGCTGACCAGCACTGCTGCGGCCCCATGTCCCTGTCCCTGCCCAGAGAGCAGCCTGCAGCAAAGGATCAGTGGCTGCCGACACCACACCCCCACCGACCCAGACTCTTCGCTGACCTCCCCCACCCTCTGCTCCTCACCCCAAATCGAACTGTCCTGGCCTGGTTTTCCCCACCTCACTCTCCCAGAGGCCAGACAAGCAAATCAGACAGGCGGGAGGCCTGAGAACAGCTGCTGGGGGGGGGGGGGCGGGGTTGGGGGGCCTGGGTGAGGCCAGGAGGCAGAGGGGTAAGCGACAAAGGAGCCCTTTGTTGTGCTAACTTTTTCCAAGACGTAAAAGGAGTCACAATAGACAATCCAGACTGGTGGGGGGTGGGGGGGTGTCAAGGACAAGGGGGTGTGGGGAGGACCATGGCCTAGAATCCCAGTCAGCGTTCCCGACCAGAGAGGAAGGAGGCTCTGACCTCCCTCCCCCTCCCTCTCTCTCCCTCCCCATCCAGTCTTTGCCCTGGACCCACCTCCCCCAAGGCCCGACCTCTAAAATGGACCAGAGGGGAGGGGGAGAAAAGACAGAGGGGGCTTTGGGGTATGGAGTGGGGTTGAGAGAGGGGAGGGGGCCGTGGGGAGACACAGGGGATACCCAGAGGAACAGGCAGCTTAAGACCAGGGACTGACTGGCCGGGCAAAGGTCTGTAGAAATTTGGGGCTGAGGCAAAGTCCAGAGGCTGTTTATGAAACTGGAAGAATGTGCTTTTAAAATTGCGCTTTTTGGCAGGACGGGGGAGATGACCAAAGGTGAGGGTACACAGTTTGGGCTCAGTGAGGCCTCCCTGCGGCCCACCCCACAGCAGCTGGCTGCCTCTGAGGCTATCACACTGGTCTGCCCCACGATGGGCCCCACGCCCAACACATCCCCACCTGTCACCCAGGTAACAGCTCAGAGGTTTCCCACTGTGCCCTTTGAACCCAGAGCCCCGGCCCAGTCCCCACCTCCCGGGCCACCAGCCAGCAGCCAAGGGGAGCAGGGGCACTCTAGGATGCTCCCAGCCTCTGCAAGAGTCAGGAAGCAGCCTTAACTCTGCACACCCAGTGGCGGAAGGACTTCCACGGCCTGGCCCCTTCCCGCTCACCTCCCTCCCCAGAGGCCCCAGCCCACAAATCTCTCCTCTTCCTGAAGAAGGACGAGGCGGGAGAAGCACCACACCTTCTCAGTTCAAAAGTTCCAGCGCCCAGCGAAGGGATGGCACCGGCCCAGGGAGCCAGGCGTCCCCTCCCGCCCGCGCTGCCAAACTGCCCCTCCCTCGCCCCCGCTCGGCTCCTGGTGGGCAGAACGCTCCGGAGTCCCCGCGCCCCAGAGCCGCTCGCAGGCCCGCACAAGGGGCCGGTTTCCTGGAGGAGATCAGCAGGAAATCAGCCGGGCCCCCGGCCAGCGGCTCCCCTCCCAATCCTGCTGGCGCCCGCTCCTCCGCAGCTCCACTGGCAGCCCGCGGGGAGCGGAGGGGAGGGGGCTCACGGCGCTGGGCTCCGCCCTTCCTCCACCCCAGAGGAGGGTGGGGGTGACTCTGGGTGTAGCGCGGCAGCGGCGGCGGAAAAAGGCCCATACCCAGCGGCCGCCGATAAGCATCTCCCCCCCTCCCCCCACTACGGGCATCCACGTGCTTCACATTCTTGGACGTCTGGGAGCGGGCGGAGGCGTGAGCCGCGAGATTGGTGGGGGACAGATGGAGAGCCACATCCTGTGTACCCCTTGTCCTCTGGCGCCCCAAAACGGGGGTTCTGGGGGAGGGAGGCAAGGTCCCCGGGGCCCTGTAGGATCGGGAAGGTCTTCTCCCCCAGCCCACGTGCAGTCTCTTCCCACCTTTGCTGGAGGTGGCAGGAGGGAGTGGAGAACTCGGTGTGAGGGCGCAGGAGGACTCCTGTCACCAGAGGACCTACACACACCCAGGGGTTCGGTCGTGACCCCGTGTACTCTAGACACACTCAAGTCACCACCCCCAGCCTCCAGGCCCTCTCAGCCTGTACCCCACCACAACCCTCCCAGCCACTTTCACGGCCCACTAAGACTTGGGGGCTGAGCCCACTGCCACAGACCTGACACTCCCACCAGGGAAACAGGGGAGCTGGAGCCTCTGGCTCCACGCTGCCCCACACACGGTGCAGGGGAACAGGCCTCCACTTCCCCCATCGCCCGCGGGCCTCCAGGCTTCCCCCTACCTCGCCTGGCCAGTTTGGGGCCAGAAAGAGCTGAGCTGCCCCCAAGGGCTGGAGCCCAAGGCCTCGGATCCCATCTCCTCCCCAGTCCTCTGGCAAAAGCGGCCAAGGCTGTGGAGGGAGTGCCCACGGCAGCCATGCCCCAAGTATCCCACTTAGCAGGGGACACCCTCCTCCAGTTCTGGGAGGATGGGAAGAGGGGTCCCAGTGTGTGTCACACCTCTCGCCTATCCCTTTTTTCCTAAAGTCCACCCATGCGCACCCTGCCCTCCCTCCCACGGGTCTGCAGCCTGCAGCCTCCCAGGCAATGTGCCCCAGAGGCAAAGGTCAGGGGGCCGGACAATAAAGGCTGGGGGTGAGGTGGCTCTGAAAGGGGCAGAGATGGGCGTCTCTGCATCTCAGGTCTCTCTTCCTAGAGCAAAGGCATTGCGGGTTGCCCTTCAACCTACTGCAATCTGCCAGGCCCCCAGAGACCCACTCTACCCCTCCTCCCTGGCAGGCAGGAGAGAGGCAGCCAGGCCGGGAGGGTGGGAGAAGCCCCCCAGGGAAGAGTTGAGCCCAGAGCAGGGGAGAGGACGGAACCGGAGCCAACTAACGATAACCCCCTAAGCGCCGCTCTCCCCCACCAGGTACACTACCTCACAGCTGGGTATAGACATGCCCAGGTGTGCAACCCCAGGCACTCACAGCTCCCGCCAGTGTACAGAGCCCCTCCCTTCCAGGGAAGCCTGAACCCATCCAGAGGACGGCGAGGAGAGGAGGTGCCAGGACTCCGGGGTTCTCATGAGCAGCCGCCCTCTTAGAAGGGGCAGCCCAGTGCCTGCCCCATCCCCAGGTGAAAACACGGTAACAAAAGGACATGGCTTGAGTTTGGAGGGGATGCAGCCCTCATTTCCAGAGTAGCCCCAGACCCACAAAAAAAATCACACTCATCCTCCAGAGAACAAACCGTATTAAGATTATGGGGAGGGGGATTCTTCACACCAGAGTAGTTTCTCCCCTCCGTTCCTGGCACAGAAGCTTGTGCCAGCCAAGTGTCTAGGGCCAGGACAACCCTCAGATGGACAGGTGCCCTTCCCCAAGGTGTAAGGGTTGGTTAGGATGGCCGACGGGTATCTGATGGAGTTGCCCCTTCCTGCCACACCCCACTGCCAACACCAAAGACATGGAGTGCTCCCCTGACACCCAAGAGCTGGGGGCAGCAGCTGTCACCCAGGAAGGCTCAGGCTCTCCCCCAGGCTTTGGCCGGGGTGGGATCTGGGGAGGAGGCCCCTCCTCCTAGAAGCAGACAAGCCCACAGATAGGACCTTTACCCCACCCTTCAGGGTGGGAGAAAGGACCACTCAGCTGTGAAGCTATCGGATTGCAAGCAAGAAGAATATAAACTGGGGACAAGGGGCTTCACTTCCCCTGCAAGAAGTGGAAGGAGAGATGAACAAACGTTTCCTGAAAGGAGGAACCCCCAAAGTTCCTCAGTCCAAATACAACAGTCTATAGCGCCCAGGGTTACTCGCGGGAGTCCAATTGTCCAACAAGGGCACCCTACTTTCAGCAAGAGAGACAAGGGAAAGTGGAGGGTAGAGACAAGACCCTCACTACGCCCCCAGGCCTGCATCTCCTGGTGCAGCGGAAGCCCCACAGCCCACCCTCACCCCCCAGCTCCCACAATAGGAGGGATAGGCCGGTACCTACAGTGGTTTGAGCCATTCCAAAGCGGAGTCCGGAGCGGGGTGGAGTAGGGACCGGGGGCAGGGAGCCCCTTCTCCGGGAGCAAACAGGCCCGGTTCTGGTTATAAAAATCCACCACCAGGAAGGGATTGGGGGTGGGGGTGAGCCCCCCCACGTCCACACTCTCGTACATCTTCCCCGCGAAGACAAGAGGTCCGGGCGGATAAGTCCTGCGCGCCGCCTCCCTCACTCAGCCGGCGGCGCCATCCGAGAGCTGCTGGGGGCGAGGGGCACGTCCCCCCAGCCCCGACTGGCGACCCGGGCCGGGGGCCGCCCTCTGCCCTTAGTCCCGCGTCCAAGTCGGCCGGCCGCTCTGCGAGTCCCAGGTGAAAAGCAGGGAAGTTGTGTGTACTGGAGGCGGGGGTGGGGCGGGGGGTCCTTCGGCTGACCCCGGGAACGCCCGGCCGAGGCTCAGAAACTCGGCGTCTTCACCTCGAGGGAGCTCCCGTCGCGAGTCTCATGGTGTCCGAGGCAGCGTCCCGCGGCTCCCCGAGTGCGCCGGCCCGGGGCGAGATCGGCGCAGGGCGGGGGTGTCACCGAGCACTTCCTCCTCCCAGCCGGGGCTCCCGGGCTTCTCCGGGGCGAGGATTCCGGGTGGGGTGGGGACCGCGCGGCTCCGCCTCCGCCTCCACCAGGCAAGGGGTGGCCGCCCTGCGCTCGGTCTCCGGCGGTGCGCGCTGCCGGCCCCCAACCCCGGCCTACGCGCCCCCTCCCCTGCAGTCCCACCCCCTTTCCTCCGCCCCGTCCCGTCCAGGCACCGCCCCTGCCTTAACCCTTTCCCAGCGGGTCCGGCAGCAGCGGGCGCCAAGCCGGGAACTGAGAGGGAGAGGCGGGCCGTGGAAGGCAAGTGGGGGGGAGCCCGGGCAGGGGGAGGAGAGAAGAGGGGACGGAAGGGGTAAAACGCTGGAGAGGAGGAGTGCACGGAGTACTGACGGAGGCTGGGTACCGGGAGAGGAGGGGGCTGCGCCAGGACGGAAGAGGGGCGGGCGTCTCCCCCGTCCCAGTTCCGGCTCCCAGCCTCCCCCGTGGTTTGGTCAGTCCCCGGCCCCGCGATGCCAAGGCGAGGGAGGTGGTGGGCGGGAGGAGGGGGGTGGTCCCGCTGTCCTCCCCCAACACACACCCCCACCCAGCCCGGGCCTCATTTGCCTAATGCAATGCGGCTGAACTCTCTCTGAACTCGCCTGGCGGCGCCTCACCTCCGGGTGACCCACCCACCGCTGCCCGTGACATCACCCGCTCGCCAGCCTGCCCGCGGGGCTCACCCGCCAGCCCCCTGCCCGGTCGGGCCGCTCCCCCGGAGAAGCGGAGAGTGGCGGCAGGAGGCGAAGGTCTGGGGTGCGTGTGGCCAAGTGTTAGCGCCGTGTCGGGTGTCCCGGGTGTGACATTGTGCAGCTCGGGCACCGCGTGGGAATGAGACACCCGGCTTGTGTCATTGTCTGTGACATCATGTGTGACTCCGGCCGCCCGCCGGCCGGAACCCGATGCGGCAGCTCGGGTGCTTTGGCACAAACGCGTGCAGAGGGGGCTCTCTCTCCCCGCAACGCCCGGCGTGCTTCCGTGGAGCAAAGCCCCGCCCAGGGTGTCTCCCAGAGGTGGAACCAGCATGGGCCCCCCACCGCACCG
This sequence comes from Kogia breviceps, assembly GCF_026419965.1. NCBI lineage: Eukaryota > Metazoa > Chordata > Mammalia > Artiodactyla > Physeteridae > Kogia > Kogia breviceps. The sequence goes on along the minus strand of NC_081328.1, from coordinate 38,066,426 downwards.
TCTAGCCCTGGAGAGAGAAAAGGAGGGGCTGGTGCCTTTCAGCTGACCACTTCCTCCCGGAAGCCCTCGGGATGCCGGTTTCACTGGAAGAAAGACCTGGGTTGGGTAGGTCCAGGAAGGCGGCGGGAGGGTGGTGCGGGGGGTGGGGAACGAGGGGGAGGCTGGGGGGGGGGAGTGCCCCAGGAGAAGAGAGTATCTTATTGCTCCCTCTGACCCTGCAGCAGAGCTCCCTCATTTGGTAGGAATTTACGTGCTTCCCGAGGATGGTCTTCTAAAAGCCAGGTTCCTAACACACGTGGTTATTTAATCCTCACAGCAACTCTTAAGAGATAAATGGTATTATTCCTATTTTACAAATAAAGAAACTAAGGTCTCAGCAAAGTTAGGTGGGTTGTCCAAGATCACGCCTCTGTTAAAGAGTAGAGTATTTGAACTTTCTGCCATCAAAGCCCATATTCCCACCATGCCAGGCCGATTCAAGGAAAACTATTTTCTGAGCACCTCCCAGGTGGATACCCTGGGGAGCCTGCCTTTGCAGACCTTATGGTGCAACAGCCATTTAGCAAATAATCACAAATATATATATTTATGTTTATTACTGCATGTTATAAATAATTTCAAACTGAGATAACTGGTATTATGACACAAGTAAGCACATAAAGTATGCTTTTTTTTTGGCGGTACGCAGGCCTCTCACTGTTGCGGCCTCTCCCGTTGCGGAGCACAGGCTCCCAACGCGCAGGCCCAGCGGCCATGGCTCACGGGCCTAGCCGCTCAGCAGCATGTGGGATCTTCCCCGATCACAGCACGAACCCATGTCCCCTGCATCAGCAGGCAGACTCTCAACCACTGAGCCACCAGGGAAGCCCCATAAAGTATGCTTTGAAGGAGAATTAATGTCGGCGGCTAATTTAGGTTGGAGGGTCAAAGCAGAGACCTAAAGAAAGAGTAGAAGTTTAGAAGTTAGGTAAAGAGTAGGAAGGAGTGGAATCCCAGTAAAAGAGCCTGTGCAAGGGTCCTGGGGTTACAGAAGTTGGTGAGTTCATTCCAGGAACTAACAGAGGACATAACATAAAATTCAAAAGAAAAAGGAGCAGAGGACCAGGCTGGAGAGGTGGGCTGAGGCCAGACCAGGTGAGCTTGCTGGATTTTATCTCAAATGCAGGGAGAAACCACAAAAAGCTTCCAAGCAAAGGAGAGGCAAGATCTGATTTACAGTGTTATAAATCAGATTTAACCGTGTGAAGCTGTATGAAGAATGGATGGTAGGAGGGCAAGAGAGACCAGTTAGAACAGTCCAGGCAGCACACAATAGTAGCACAGCCCAGGAAACTGGCAGTGGTGATAGAGGAAAGTAATCAATGTGGCCGGGGTCAGGTGGGGGAATAGAGGGTAGTGTGGGAAAGGAGGGAGCAAAGAGGAGTCTGGTGTGTGGCTTGTGCTACAGCCAAGTTTCCAAGAGTGCGAAGTAGAAAAGTCTACTGGGCGGGTGGACGGGTGGGTGTTGGGCTCCAAAGTGAGGTCTCACCTAAGTGAGGTCTGGGCTGCATATGGAACGCTGCGGCCTAGGGCACGGGTGCAAGCCTTGGCTGTGGATGAGATTGCTGGGGAGGAGGGCAGACTGCTTCCACAGCCCTTGGTATCTCCTCCCAAACGACGTAGATCCTGGGCACCAGTTATGTGCTAGGCCTTGTATTCACAGCTTCAAGGTGCTAAGGGATCTGGGACTGTAAAAGATCTCCCAAATGATACAGCTCACTGCAGGTACCAGGTGGAGAGGAGTCACTTCATGGTAGAGAGATGAGTGTGGTTAAGAGAAAAAATAAGGACCTGTGGGCCTTCAAAGGAGGGAGCCAGTGAGCAAGGAAGTGGGAACATCTGTGAAGGTTTCTGGGAAGAGGCGGTATTTGAGATATTCCTTGAAAGATGGATAGGATTTCTGGAGCTGGAGAAGTCGGGGTGAGATGCCTGTTCTGGGCAACAGCAAGGTCATGGGGCAGGTCAGAGCAGAACACAGTGTCCTGGGGCAGTGGGAGAAGAGGGGAAAAAGGAAGGTTCTGGCCGCCTGGGGGGGGCAGCGGGGGAGGTGGGGGGCAGCGGGGGGGTGGGGAGGACCGAGTGGCAGGCCTGGGGCCTCGTCCTCCTCGCCGTGTCCCCCACAACTCCTCCAGGACTGTGTGCTTAGCAGGCCCTCAGCAGGTATGGGTGGAACTGAAGTGGCCTCTGCTTGTGCCAGGCAGGGCTCCCTCCAGTCCCCAACCCCATCTGGAGGGGATAACAAACAGGAAATCATGAGACCCGGGGCCAGACGGACCTTGGGTCCCAGTACAGGGTGGCCATCCCCCAAGACAATGCCCCGCTCCACCCACCCCTCGTCATCACTGCTTTTGCTGGGTACTTGAAGCTCGCCAGGCCCTCACCAGCAAGCAGGTCACTGTGGCCTCACAGCAACTTGCCCAGCAAGCAACAGATTAGGAGTCCTGCTTTAAAGAGGAGGAAACAGACTCAAAGACTTGAGAGAGGTTGAGTGATCTGCCCAAGGCTGCACAGGAAGAGCTGTCCTTTAAGACTTCTGCCAAGGGGGCCTTGGTCCGTGGGCTGAGGTTCCCAGCAACTCAGAAGTCAAAATGGGGAGGGGAGGGCCTCTATTTCTGATCTAGTCGAGGCAGAGGGCCTCCAGTCTACCCTGGGAGGTCCAGCTCCATGGGCTGTGCCCCACCATTGAAAACGGAGAGGAGAAGGAAAGCATTGTAGGCACCACCCCAAAGTGATTTGGAGAAGGGAAACACTTCCTCTTTCCACAGACACTACCCCTCAAAGGGTCGTCAGGGCCTGCACTGGCACATCCCCATGGGCACAGGGCCCTTGGCACGGGCGGACACGGTGTCTCAGGTCTTGGCCAGCCTAAGAGGACAGGCTTCCTTCCCTGAGTCCCCTGCCCATGCGGGGATCCTGCCCTGAGGGGGGCCTATGCACTATCAATGCTTGGAGATAAAAGGTGAGAGGGCCGCATTTTCATTCAAAACCCTGTCCAACAGTCTTTTGGCTGACTCTGCATTTTGGACCCTAGGGAGGGCACTGCTAGGAGTCCCCCCTCTCCCTGGGCTGTCCCTCCTCTTGTCCAGGGAAAGAGTGGGCAGGAGTGGGGGGAGGGAGGACACAGACTGAAAAGGGGAGTGGCAGAGGAGAGGGAAAGGAGAAGGGCTCACCCCCTCCAGTGTCGCCAGGCTCCCCCAGACCCCAGGGCCACACAGCAAATGTGTGGATGGAAAGGAAAAGTCGGGACCCAGTCTTTCGGGGCTCCCATCCCCAGCTCCTCTACAGATAGCTTCCAACCTCCCTGCCCCCACTCCACAAATGGAAACAAAATAAGAATAAGAACGGTAGCTTTTACACTCTGCTCCTACAGTGTCTGTCTGGATGGAGATGGAGGGAGGGTGCCCGCTGAGCTCTGCAAACTCCCCGGGCTGCAGTGGGCTGATCTGGGGGCGGGGATGGGTGTGAACAGATTGTATCCACGGCTTCCAGGACAGGATGGAGATCTGGCCCAGGCCTCTTATCGGTCTTTCCCTCCAGCCTTCAGGATCAAAAACAGAAAAGGGGGCGTGGCTAAGGGGGAGGCCTTCCCCTACGCCCCCTACTGGGTGAAAGCAGAAGGTCCTGAGGCAGAAGCAGGGCTTCAGCCATGGGAGAGGGGGTTTCACCATGGCCCTGAGCTCCCCACCCAAGGCTCCTCACACCCAAGAGGGCTCCCCACAATACCCTCCCGCAGCTGCCTATCTGGATGGTAGGAAACAACCCAGCTGTAAGGTCTCTTAGCTCAGCCAGTAAACCACCGGTGCTGTTTCCTCATGTGTAAATGGAGATAATGTCCCTCTCCCAGGATTGTCGGGATTAAGATTTGTAAAACAGAGATAAAGTCCCAGGCACACAGTAGGTGCTCCACAGATGTTAGCCTCCCGTGCTCTCCAGCCCCCACCCAGAAAGGGCCACGGTCCCTTTCCACTGTCGTAACACACAGGGTACCACGGCAAGGAGACATCGATGATCACATGCAAGGTGAGGAACAGAGTGCATTACAGCGATGATCTCGCCTCATCTCAGCCCTTTGAGGGAGGTTCCGGTCAGATCGCTGGGTTACAGACGAGGACACATGCTCAGAGAGGTTATCACATCTAGTAAGTGGCAAAGCCAGAACTCGCTACACAGCCTACTCCACCTCCCACCCCCCACCGGACCCGACCCAGTGGAATTCCCAGAGGGAGCAACAAAAAAGGCAGGTTCGTTTCCTCTCCAGCCTAGACTAGCGATAAGAAATAGAGACCCTTCCCTCCCCAAACACACAACACAATCACAGACGCCTCCCCCTTACACCCTACCCTCCGTGCCCTAAGTCACCGCCCCCTCCAGCACACAAGATGACACCCCTCCCCAGCTCTGGGTCTGATTCTCCTCATACGCACTCTGACCCTCTCACCCAATACACGTAAGCCATCGACCCCCTCCCCAACACACACCCAACCTTGACCTCCCCACCCCTAAAACACACCCAACCCTGACCCTCTCCCCAAGGCACACTGAATCCCAACCCTCCGCAGTAAATACCAGTCCTCAGAGACCACGCCCCAGGGGCTGGTGTAGAGGGGGGATCCTGTCCCATCTCTGGAGCTTCCCACTCCAGCTCCCTGGGAGACAACAGCACGACAGATACCCACCTGTCCCCAGTGACCTGGAGAACAGTTCTGTCCTTCCACAGGCCACCGGGTCTTTGAAGGGTACACCCAAGGTCCAGCCTCCTCCTGACTTGGGGAGAGGAATGGGAGGTGGAGGAAGGGCTATCCAAACACCTTTGTCAGTGGGAAGTGGAAGGAGAGAGCCTCAGGTGCCAGGTCGCCTACAGAAAGGGTGGCAGAGGACCACAGCATATAATCGCTCCTTACAGGAATGGGGCCCACAGATGTCCACCCCTCCTAGGGACTGCCTGACCCCCAGCACCAGCCCCCAGGTGGGGGGAGCGGGGAAGGCGAGGCTGCCTCCATGCCTGAACTTTGATCTGTCATGCTTCGTTACCCAGTGCTGAGAGCCAGGGTCTCCAGGCCCCTCAGCCCTGCCCAAGAAGGAGGCAGATGCAGGGCTCCCTCAGGTTCCTGGCCACACCTCTGGTCCCAGAGAAGGGGAAGGTCAGGGAGAAGCTCAGAGGCTGGGGGCCTGGGTAGGAAGAGAAGTTGTTGTTTACTAGGAAGGGACAGGGCAACCCACAGGGTCACAAAGGGAGGGGGCAGGAATGGGCATTGCCTAACCCACAATGTGGGCACCCCACCCTGGGGGATGAAGGTTAGCAGGATGGGAAGTGGGGTACCCGGAAACCCTCCCCACCCACCTCTAAGAAAGAGGAAGAAGCTTGCAACATTCAAAGAAGGGCAAAACATTTGCTTGTCCGGCACAACACAGGGCAAGGTCAGGGGTCAGGCCCAGCCCCATCCAACCCTCCTTGAGCCAGGCCCCAGGTGGACAGAGTGTCTGGGGCTCTGTTCCTATCACCTGGGGACGAGCAAGCTGTCTACTGGCACCAGGCTGAGCACCCCTCAATGTCTCCCTCCCTGAAAACCCCACCCTGGCAGGAAGCAGACACTCCAGTCACTGGAGCTGGGACATGAATCCCAGTCCCCATGGACGCAAGCACTACCCCACACAGACACACCCGCCCCTTCCCCAGCAGCCCTGAAACCAGACACTGGCCTCCCCCAACACCTAGCATAGACTGAAGGCCAGGCCAGAATGGGGCTTCCGACTCCGACTCCCAGGTCAAAGTGCTGCCGGCTGCGCACCCCCAAGGGAGGAAACAGAAGGTGGAGGTCTGAGTCGGCAGCATCCGCCTGCGCCCTGCCCCAGGGCACAAAGGGTAGGGACCTAAAGGAGCACAGACTTAGAGCCCCTGCTCCCAGTGGCTGGTGGGGCCTGGGAGGGAGGGGGCCACCGTGCAGCCAGAGGAGGTGAGCCAGGAAGCAGTGGTGGCACTGGGCAGCCGGCCAGTGCGGGCAGTGAGGCGCCCAGCCAGGGCCTGCCCCAGGGACAAAGAGACTCCCTGGCTACGGGGAGAGGGCGCTGCCCCCACACTGGGAAGGGGGCACTGACCCAGCCCAGCCAGGCTCACAGGGCAGCAGCGCCAGGCAGCTTGCCAGTGGCCACGGGAGAGGCGGTGGGTGCCCGGGGCAGGGTGTTCAGTACCTGCCCGCCAGGAGAGGTGGGACACGTTTCCCAGGTCAGCAGCTGACCAGCCAGCCCGCCATCCACGGCCCCCTTCTGCTGCTTCCACCCACTCCTGCCCCAGGCCAGGCCCCGGCTCCCTCCCCCCGCCAAGCCCTGGCCCAGCGCCCAGCTGGGCCCTGGGGGCCAGAGTTACTGTAAGCGTCCTGGCAGGCCCGAGGCCTGGACTCTGCCAGCTGGCCATAGCTGCCGCCACCTCCCACTACCTGGCTCGGCCAGCCAGGGAAGGTTACTGAGACCCCCACCCAGCCAACAGGCGACCCCTGTAGCAGAAGGCGGAGGCGGAGAGAAAACACAGGCCCTGCCAAGAGCAGGCTTGCGTCCACAGCCGGAGTCCAAGCTGAGCGCCCCCTCCGGGGACACTGCCCCGACCCGCCAGGCTGCCTGTGGGCCCCTCCCTCTCATCCTCCCCACAAAGGGAAGCACCACCTAGCCTGGCCAAGGCGAGGGGTGGGGATTCTACGCCTTCAAGCCCCTTCCCCCAGAGGCACTGGATGGGGCAGGGCGGAGGTGGGGCGCTGCTCTCAGTAGAGCTGCCATTTCCACCAAATGTCGAGAGGTTTGTTTACCCGCCTCCAGCCTCTGTGTCCAGTCCTTGGAGCTATTTATAAGGCCCTCCATGGCAGAGCACTGGGGGCGGGGGGGGGGCCGTGAGAGGCGCCGGAGGACAGCACTGTTCAGCTCTCCCTCTGTCCCCCACAACACCAAACACAATCACAGCCATCAGCCTACAAGCTCCCCAAACGGCGATCCCCCTTGTCTGGAGGAGCCCTCGCCACTGCCACTGCCGAAGAGATATGCCTAGAGGCCCAGCCTCGGCCTGCCGCCCTCCACCGCCCCTCCCACCATGCCCACCACTCCACTTACTGGCTGGGGATGGCGTGCTATAGCCGCTAACTGGAAGCTGGTGCTGGAGAGTGGTCAGAGCGCCTGGTGGGGAAAGTCCACCCAGCATGGGGGGGAAGAAGAAGGCGTAGGGGGGCACCGGGTATCCATTGAGGTGCCCGCCCCCAGGTGTTGGGCAGGAGCTGCTGTTACTGGCCATGCCAAGCAGCCAGTCAGAAGAGCAGGCAGACAGTCTGGCTGAAGGCTCTGGCAGGCTTCAGGCCACCTCTCCTCGGGTCATGGGGCCTGGGCCCAGAGGGGGTTTGGGTGGTCAGCCCACCCCCCCCTTCTGTCCTGGAGCTGCGGTCCAAGGCTAGCAGGCTGATCGCGGCCTCCTGGAGTCCCCACTCCAGTTGGGGGCCAGGTGGGCTGGGGGATGTCCCAAGAGCCGGTCCTTTGGTCAAGCACTTCTGTGAGCTGGCACTTTCCCAGGAAGGTCCAGAGCTGGCCTTCAGGACGCCGAAAGGATCCCTCTCCTAGGTGGGCCCCGGCTAGGTGGTTGGGGAGGCCATGTCCTATGATGCTGCAGAGAGAAAAAAGACAGGTGAGTGGGCACCGAGGAGCAGGCGTACGGGCATTCCCCGCGGAGCTCCCCAACCTGGGCGGCCGGAGATTTTCCCGTGGCACCCGGCTGAGCAGACAGCTGGCACCATGCCTGGCTGGCAGAGACGGCCTGGGAGTAGGGCCCAGACACCGCTGGGGGTGGCAGGACAGCAGAGCCAGGCTGGGGAGACAGGGACAGAGCCCAGAGCCGAGGAGGCCCTCTCACCCACAATCCTGAGAGGAAAGGGTCCCCGGTGCCATGCCACCCCGGAAGATTCCTGCAGCAGAGAAAGGCAGCTGGCCCTCCTTCCCCCAAAGCGGGTTACCTGAGGTCAAGATGCAGAGAACGTGTGCTTGAGGGGAGGAGGGAGGGGGAGGAAAAGCCGCTTCCCTAAAGCAGTGGCACTTCTCAGAAAAATGACTCCTAAGCCAGGGGGCCCCCGCTTGCACCACTTCCCCCCCAGATCCAAGCCCGAGCACCCCAGATGGGTCTGTCCCACGGCCCGGAGGGGAGGCCCGTTTACATACATACAAATAGGGAAACGGGAACGGAGGACTCCTGGGTATCACCTCCATTGCCTAACAGCATGATGGGCAGGGACTGCCCAGGGTAGCAGCCCCCTACTCCCAGGCAATGGAGGGGCAAGGGAGACTGATCTCAGAGTTCACCCACATACTCTGTCTGCAGAAGCAACCTCCCTGGAGAGGGTGGGAGGTGGGCAGAAGATGAAAGGCCAGATGCCCCTCCACCAGTGCATCCACAAATCCATACCCTGTTTGAACAGCTGGGACCCGAGGACACGCAGAGATAACACCACGGGTAGCAAGAGACAGAGATGAACCCAGAAATTCCACGACACAGTGACACAGACAGGCAGCAACAAGAGCAGAGAATGAGACAGAGAAAGAGAATCATCCACAAGAGGTCCAGGAGGATATATATAAACAGTATCAATAAATATGCATGTATTTATACATGAGTGTGTGTGTATACACACACATGACATATATGAGAGACAAAAGAAAAGAGACAGAAAGAAACATGGCCAAGGAAAACCACAATGAGATACTACTTTGCATCCACTAAGATGGCTATAATCAAAAACGCTGATAACAAGTACGTGAGGATGCGGAGAAACTGAAACACTCAGACATTGCTGGTGGGAGTGTAAAATGGTGCAGCTGCTTTGGAAAACAGTGTGGCAGTTCCTTAAGAGGTTAAATACAAAAGTTATATGACCCAGCAATTCCCCTTCCAAGTATCTACCCAAGAGAAGTTAAAACGTAAGTCCACACAAAAACTTGTACGTAGGGGCTTCCCTGGTGGTGCAGTGGTTGAGAGTCCGCCTGCCGATGCAGGGGACACGGGTTCGTGCCCAGGTCCGGGAAGATCCCACATGCCGTGGAGCGGCTGGGCCCGTGAGCCATGGCCGCTGAGCCTGCACGTCCGAAGCCTGTGCTCCGCAACAGGAGAGGCCACAATAGTGAGAGGCCCATGTACCGAAAAAAAAAAAAAAATCTTGTACATGGGTGTGGATGTTCATACCAGTACTCCTAATAGCCAAAAAGTAGAACTGACCCAAATGTCCATCAACTGATGAAGGGATAAATAAAAGGGAATGTTATTCTGCCACTAAAAGGAACAAAGTACCGATATACAGGACAACATGGATAAACCCTGAAAACATTATGCTAGTTGTAAAAGACCCCCTATTGTATGATTCCATTTTTATGAAATGTCCAAAATAGGCAAATCTATAAAGGCAGAAAGTAGATTGTGGTTACCAGGGGCTGGGGCATGGGTTCGAGGGAAATGGGAAGTGACTGCTGAATGGTATGGGGGCTCTTTCTGGAGTGATGAAAATTTTCTAAAAGTGCTTGTGGTGACAGTTGCACAACTCTTGTGAATATAGTAAAACCAGTAAATTGTACACTCTAATGGGTGAATTTTATGGTATATGAATTATATCTCCATAAGGCTGTTGAGAAGAAAGGCGGGGAGGAAGGAGAGAGAAAATAAAATAAAACAGGGACACAGAGATCCCAAATAAGGACTACCTCCCTTTCCAAGCCCTTCCTCCCCAAGCTCAGGCCGTGCCAGGCTCCAAGCTCCAGGCTCCAGGCTCAGACCTGGAGTCCAGGGGACACACACATGGCCAGCATTTGGCTGAGGACCATGCCTGGGACGGGGGAGTTCTGCCAAGGCCACTATGGACGAGGCCAGGACTTCTGGGCCCAGCCGAGTTGGCCAGCCAGCCTGTGACTGTGTGGGGCTGAGGGAGGGGGAGGGGGACAGGTACTTGCAAGGAAGCGGGCAGCTCCCCTATTGTTGTTTTGTTTTGTTTTGTTTTTCCCCTATTGTTAACGAGCATGATTTTAACTGTTACTAATCATGACAACCATAGGGCCTCTCTCCTTACTCCTGAATGAGGTGCCCCCTTCCTTCCCCAGGCCCCTGCCAATTCCCTCCCGGGCTGCGAGGCTGATGTCAGAGGAGCAGGGACCCCACCCGTCGGCCAGCTGCCGCCCTGGCCCCCCACAACCCTGAGGGGCGCCACACAAGGGGAACTCGAGCCAGCAAGGGAGGGGTTGGCTGAGCCTCACCAGCGTTGACAGTCAGACCCTCACATACGCGCACACCCACTTGCAGAAACTCACACGCGCAGCTCCAGGGAAAGCGTCGGTGGCCAAGAGCATGCGTACTTGCACACCCAGCCGGGGTGCGTGCGGGCACGCACCTGACACAGCAGGGTCCACAGACACAGAGACGCACGCAGGTGGATTCAGGTCCAAATGGGGGCCGGCCTCTCTGAGGTGAGGCCCAGGAAGCCATTCACTCCAGAACCCAGGCCTCCTGACCCAGCTTTTGGGGGGTGGGGGGGCGGCAGCAGATTCAGTGTGGACCCTCTGGAGCTAACCCTTGACCCCAGAGGAGAGATTAACGACAGCCACCTTAATGCCTCAATTCTGCCCCTGAGGAGCTTGAAACTGGACCATACTTCAAACCTCAGCCACAGATACACATCCCAGGGAGAGGCTGGAAGGCGTTCCCCACCCCCATCTGAGCCTCACTAAAGGAGCTCATCTGCAAACTTCACTGCAGTTAGCTCCCTGGGGAAGGCCTTTAGCCAAGGGAGGGGGCAAAGGTTACAGAAATGGGCCAAGGGCCAGGCTGGCCAGGGAACAGGGATGGGCAAGGGCAGGGATGATGGGGGCGGGGCCAAAGAGCACAGGCCCAGCCTCAGAAGGTCCCTCTGGAACCATGACCCTTGGGGAGATGCCTGGGCCCTGGCCCCCTGCACCCAGGGGTGGAGAAGACACTGTCAGAGAATCGAAACCAGCACCAAAGAAAGGGAAAACAAATTACCCACATCCAACCTCCACCCTATGCCCGCCACCTCCACTGCCCATGGGCACCCTTCCTTGAGGGAGAGAAAAACCACAGCCCCACACCTCCCATACCTGGAGGCCAGCCTCAGCACAGCAGAAAGGGGGGGTGGGGGGAGGGACGGAGCACCTGCCACCAGCCAGGCACCCCTGCCCGCTGGGGCCTCCCTCACCCTCAAAAGGCGCCAGGATCCCTCCCCCAGTGTCAGGTGTCCCCAGCTACCCTTTCTTTATGTCCCCAGAGTCACACATCTGGAGAAAAAGGCAAATGTTGGCCAAGCTGTGAAGACAGTAGAAAGAACCAGAAGTTTGAAGGGTCAAATCTCAGCTCTGCCACTCTGGGTGACCTTAGGCAAGTCACTTAACCTCTCTAAGCATCTGTTTACGTCTGTGAACTGCCTACCTCAACAACGGGCTGTGTGATTTAAGAGATAAAAGTCCTGGAAAGCACCTAGCACAGCGCCCACCCGGCACACAGGAGGTGTTGGGCAATGGGTCCCCTCCCTCCCCCGTGCCTGCCAGCACCACCTCGGGGCCTCCCTGGGCAGTAGGTCTGCTGTCCCTTCCCCAGCCAGGGCTAGCAGCTGCTGACAGGGCTGGGCGGCAGAATTACCCATTTTCCAGGGTCCGCTTCCCCGCAGACTGAGGACAGGAATGCGGGGAGAGGAATATTCGGGGTGTGGGTGGAGGCCTGACCACAACCCTTTCCCAAATTGCCTTCTTTCATTTCACAAACCAAAAAAGGGAAACCTTTGGATGTGGGGAGGGGAGGAGGGGAAGAGGAAGAGACGATTTCCCCCCCCTACCCTCAGGGAAGAGGAGCCAGGGGTCCCCAAACCCAGCTGGCCCTGCCCCCCTTCTTCATCCACTCCCTCCTCTCTGCTTCCCAGGCTACCCCACTACCATGGCTCCCAAGGAATAGAAGCCAGGTAGTCCTGGACAGGCTGAGAGGATGGGATAAGGATTGGGGAGCTTAAAAGAAGGGGGGACAGGGGCTTTCCTAGGCATTCTAGACAGTCCGTGAATCATATGCAAATGACACCCAAAGCTCAAGCTCAACTTGGGGGTAGGGGACAGGGACTCCAGCCCTGATGGAAGCAAAGACCCAGCCCCTCTGGACCCCCTCCCCTGTCAGGAGCTGGCAGAGCAGGGCAGGGCGGGACAGGGCAGATTTCAAACCAGAACAGTGGGCTGGAACTATTTATAAACTTTCCAGAAAAACACACACACACACACACACACACACACACACAAAGCCAAAACCTCTCCCCTCCCCCATACTCCTCAGATCAGCAGAATGATGAACATTACTCCCTTTTCCCCCTTTTTCCAGAGGCCCCTCTCTCCTCACAGCCACTCTGGTCCTCTGTTTACCTTTTGCTCTCCAGGCTCTGGGCTGCAGGAAGCCAGCAAGGCCAGCCTCATTTTGAATGAGATCACCCCAGAGGGGCCTGAGAAGCGGGGTGAGGCTGGGACAGGTGGAGGGCACCTCTTCCCCACCAGGCCTCAGAAGCCCAGGCCTGCCTCGCTGGAGCTGGGACTTGTTGGAAAACCTGCCCCAAGCATGTGCAGGGCCTGAGCACATCTACGGAGAGAGTCAGGGGAGTGCTGAAGTCCAGCGTCGGGCCTCTGGATGCGGCCACTGCCCACTGCCTCAAGACACAGCACCTAGTCCCAGAAAAGTAGATCTGATGTCTCCCCAGCTTGTACCCGCCCATGCTTCTGCCCCAGCTACACAGGGCTGCCTGACCGCCACGGGCCATCATCCCCACAGTGACTGAAAGGGCAACTGGACAACCCAAGCCCAGGACAGGCCAGGTGCTGGGAGGAGGAACTGCGGGGCGGGGGGAGCGGGGAATGTCTGCTGGTCAGGGCAGTGTCCCGACTCCGCACGCCAGGGACTGCACCCCAGAGCCCCCTGGGAGATGTGCCCAGGGCCTCCGAAGCCCAGGGCAGCTGAGGGGCCCGCCCAGAACCAGAGCTGAAGCCTCCCACCCAGTCTTCTCTTGGAGCAGAGAGCAGGTGAAAGGGCAGGGGGCAGCCCAGGCCTCAAGGAGAGGGACGTGCCCACGGGGAAGGAAGAAAACAGGAAGAGGAAGAGATGAGGCTGCTGAGGCCACAGCCAGACCACAGGAGTGTGTGGACCACACAAAGGCAGCTCTGTCCGGGTCGGGGACGAAGGGGCACAGACAAAAGGGGACACCCCCCCCCCCAGCCTGGAAACCACCGTCCTCACAGCCAGCCTGGCACGGGGCTTTCCCCACCCCCACCTTGGCAGCTGCCCCCTCACCACTGTCTCCCCTCTCCGCAGTGTAGGAAGCATAACTCTCACAAGGGGCGGGGGCTGCCGAGCACACAGAGCAGCAGGTTTGTGCGCGGCTGCGCGGCTGCAACCCGCCTCCCCCAACCCCTCAGCTCTACCCCAACCCTACCCCGGGGCGGACGGACTGCCGGCACGACCCAGTGCTACCAGCCCCCTCCCGGCGTCCTTCCCTAGGGACCCGGGCTGCAGGGAAGCCGGGAACGCCCGCCCCCGCCCCCCTCCCGCCTCAGGATATCCTTTTGGCTCTGACCCCAGACCAGGCCTGAGTCAAACCATGCCCCGCCCCACACCCCCCATCCAGCGACCCCCAGGAACTTCCTACTCCCCACGCTCCACACCCACCTACTCAGGTGGGGCTAGAACTAGGGGGAATCTCTTCCCCTCTCCACCCCCAGCTGAACCGGGAAGCCCACCAGCGGGTGGGGCGGATGATCACAAAGTCCCAGGACCAGCCCCGCTTAAAGCACAGGGCCTGCGGGATCAGGGCGAAGCGGGTGCAGGCTGTGTGTGGAGGGGAGAGGAGGCTCTGCGGACCACCACCTCCCCGGCCCCCAAACACACACGACTGGGGATCCTGCCCAGAGCCCCTCCCTACTCCAGCCTGGACCCCAAGAAACCCCAGAAACTCCCTGGGGAAGGCAGTTTCCATGAGAATACAGGACGGGAGAAGTCTCCAAAGGGAAAGGGGACAGGGAGCGGAGGTTCCAAGAACGGGCATCTTTCTGGGACAGCAGGACCCAGGCTGGAGGGGACAGGGTCTGCACAATCGGTCAGATTCACAGGCAGCCACAGCCAAGCACAGCCAGACGTGGTCACAGTCTCCCCGACGCTCAGTCTGAGTAGGTGCCTGTGACTCCTTCCCACAGACAGAAGTCTGGGGGGCCCTGGGGGATCTGGGGCATCGGAGACCACACACATTCAGCTTGAAACAGCCCCATGGGCAGGCCCCCCCACCCCCCCAAAAACTGTGGGCCTAGGGGGAGGGTCAGCTCCCTCCCCACAAGAAGCAGGGTAGTGCCCAAGGCGGCCATCTCCATGGCAACCAACAACAAACATCCCGGGAACCACAGAGGGCCAGGAAGTGACAGCCACGTGACAGGAAGACAGTTTTTTCAGTCGGGGGGGGGGAGCGAGGAAGATTGTTAGCAGCCCCTGGGGAATCAGCTGTCCCCTAAGTTTCCCCCACTTGGAACTGGAGGGAAGGGGTCAGCTGGGAAGGTGGCCACACACACACCCCCGACCCCACCGCAGTGTGCGCAGTTGGTCGCAGGGCTGACGGGCCCGGCCCTCCCCTCCCGCCTGCCACTCACGGTTCTCCCCTTTGGGTCCCCCTCCCTTCCACTTCCTGCCGTGACTGGAGATCAGAGAACTCCCCACCGCAGCTTCCCCTTCTCAAGTCTCGATTCCTGGGCTGGAGGTTTACCGTGGGGCGAGGCACACAAGGAAGGAGGGCTGGGAACCTGCGGTAGGACCCAGGGGACAGAGGCTCCAGGGGAGGAGCCGGGAGGGAGCTACTCCAAGGTAGGTGTGTACACACAGGCACACACAGTGAGTGGGTCACGGTGACACACCACCGGGCGCAGTGACACACAGAGACTGCCTGACCTCAGGCAGCTCTGGGGGAAAGCGGGCAGGGCCATTGGATCCGCCCCGGTGCGCCCCACTCCAGCCCGGTTCCTCAGCCTCCGGGTTCAGCTCAGGCGTCTCCTGGCCTCCAGGCAGGCGAGGTCCCAACCGTGCCCAGCCCCCACCGCCTCTCCCCTGCCTTTCGTGCTGAGGAATCCCCCTCCCTGCTCCAAGGTGCTCGCCCAGACGAGGGCACCTTGGCCGGAGGCGGGGGGAATGGAACCTCCCGCCACCCCCCTCCCCTTCTCTGCAGATGTCCCAGACTATATTTAGCCCAAACCGGGCGGCTAGCCAGACCCAGACTCCCCACTGGCCCGGAGCTGAGCTCCCAGTTTTTATGCAATTAAAACATTAACAGAGAACCACCCCCATCCACACACCCCCATACCCCCGGCCCAGCCGGAGCAGCAGAGCTCAGAAAACACGACAAGGGCAGCCCAGCCCTGCAGCCAGCGGTGCGCTGATAGCAGTACACTCGTCCCCCTGCCCATCTCCCGGGCCCTAACCCCCACAGGCAGGATAGGGACATCACCACGAGATCAGGTTGACACCTGCGGGGGGGGCGGTAGGCTTTCCTTGTTCCGGGGCCGGAAGGGAAAGGCATATCCAGTGGGTGGGGGGTTGCCTGGTTGCAGAAATTCCACCTGTCATTTTGCAGCCCCCCTCCCTGGCCTGCTCCAGTTACAGGGCTGGGGGTTGGCAACAGGTGCTGGCCAGGCTGGCAGCAGTCTAATCCCCCACCCGCTCCCCAGGCTGACAGTGGTGCCTGAGGTCCAGGCAGGGGCCCTGGCCAGCAGGATGCTGGGTAAAAAAAGGACGCACTGCTGCCTGGTGGGGAGGGGGCAGCCCAAGCCCCTTCTGTAAGACCTGGCCCCCTGGACTCTGTGAGGTGTGTTGGAGGGTCTGGGGAAGGCAGGGAAACCTTAGTTCCACCGCACTTTCATTTCCCCGCGATGCCAGGCCGGGCGGGCTAGAGTGTGGGAGGTCTGTCTGCCTGCCTCTTCCTCCTCCTCCTCTCCAAATTCCAGGAACAGGCAAGGGAGGCTCCAGTTGCAGAGACAGAGAGCAAGCAGGCGGTCCCAGCTGAGAGGGAGGGGGGGCGGGGACTGGAGCGGGAGGCAAGATCCAGACGGAGCAAGAGACGCCCACGCCCAAGCCAGACAGGACAGACACACCGGCACTGACACATTCTCACACTCTGGGCCTGGTCCCCGAGTGCCGCCCGCTCTGCGGGACACCCAGACTCCCTCAGCCAATCCTGCCCATCCCCAGAACACTCCCTGGACACACACGGAGGGCCAGGCCTTCACTCCCACCCCACATCCCCCCACAAACCCTGTGGGCTCCACACAGCAGCCAGAGGGTGGAGAGGGGAACAGAGGGAGGAAAGACAGCAGGCGTCAGAGAGGACATGGAGCCAAAGCCCTGGGAACTGGGGTATCAGTTGCCACACTCCTTTCCCAAAACCCAGTAAGTCAAGACAACCCTGGCCATCTTGCCAGGAGCCCTGCCAGCTTCCCACACTTCCCAAACCACCACCACTAGAAAGGGTGTGGGGTGCTGGGCGAGTGGAGATTACCCCGTTTACTCATCACAGGGATGGGATTACCCTCCCCAGATGCCCATCACCCCCAAACCCAGACAGAGCTCCTAACTGGACCCCACAGAGTCCCAAACACACCCACCCGTACAGCCCAGTCTAGGTCCTGCCCTGCCCGTGCCACCCAGAGGACAGGGAATGGGGCACTGAGGTTTTATCTGGGGGCAGGCCCCACCCTGTCACATAGTTCTGAGGACAACCCGCCTAATACCCTCAAGTCTGAGCAAGGAGTGGTGCAGGGGTGGGGGTGGAGGAGTTCCCAGTGGGCAGAGCCAGCTTCCAAGACCAAATGATTTAGGGGAAGGGGAGCTAATGAACTGGGGTCTTGGTCAGTACCCCCAAAACAGACCTTAAGGGCCACTCAGACAATGCCCTTTCCCCCCACAATAGACATGGTGGCAGGAACCACGTCATGGTACATGTGGGTGACTATGCCCAGCAGGGCGGCATGGGGGTGATCAGGATGGGGCTGCCTGCAGCTAGCTTCCTGCCAGGCTGCCACATGGCTGGGAGTAGGAGGGGGACCAGAGAGATTTCCCAGAGTGGTAGCAGGGGCATTTAGGGTCAACCTGAAGGATGGATGGGATTTGGGGGCTATAAGAGGAGGTGGCCAGGATTAAGCGGTTCCAAGCCCAGGGTCTTCTCAGAACTGCCACTGCATCTGCACTGCCCTCATCAGTCTGGCAGGGAAAGTCCTGAGGTGACCACCACATGCACACTCATTTACACCCTCCAAATCCAAGATCCTCAGCTCCCAAGGGTCAACTCCAGTCTGACCCTAGTGACCGCTCTGTCTCAGGACTGACATGGCCCAGACTCCCAGGCAGAAATGACGTCCTAGCCCCTCCCACTGCACCAACATCTTTCATAGCCACAAACTCCCTGACTCCACAACGAACCCCTCTTTTTCCTCCAGGTCCAAATACTCTTTCTCTTATTCCCTCCCCCAGACTCATCTCCACCCCTCACAGGGGAAGCCCCAAGGCTCCAAACCACCCCCCACTGCAACCTGGGGCTTCCCCAGCCCAGCCTCCCCATCAAGCACAAGCCCTGGAAGAGAGTTTGGGGCTTGAGCCCATTTCCTAGCAAGACCTGGCAACCTTACTGAACCACTTCCCCAGAACCCTGCCCTATGACCACTGCAGCCAGGGAAGGGGACATGAGACATCCCTGAATCTCCTAACCAGGAAACTGGAGGAGGAATGGCAGTTAGGAGCGGAAGTGAGGGTTGGGGGTAAGCAGCATGGGGTGGGGGAGTGGGGGAGTGTTCCTCTGAAAACACACACACGTGCACTCATCTCGAAGGTAGAAGGCAATCTGGTTACAGAAGAGGGAGCTGGCACTAGTGGGGGCCAAGGGTACCCCTCCATACCAGCACGTGGGCAACCTATCCAAGGTAGGATGAACGGTGGAAAAGCGTCTCCAAGACCGGGGGGCTTTTCTTATCTGATTTCCACATGAGTTAGTCCCCATCCCCAGCCTAGCACACTGGAGGCCTGGCCTCCTTCTCACGGAGCCTGACAATAGCGCAATGCCCAGAGAGGAGAAGGGGCATTGCCAAGCAGATTTTCCAGCGCCCCCCTCCCACATACACATCTGGCTAGCAGCTTCCCCGCCTTCTGGGTGGCTCCAGGTCCCAGACACCCTCAGCAGAGCAAAGACGACCAATCTATTCCTTCCTCTACAGCCCCCAAAGCTTCCATAACCCCATGGTGCCACCCGACCCAGAGACTTCCCTCCCTGACTGCACTGGCTCCCGTCCCCAATTCTGACGGCTCCCCGCGCTCCACGGGGGACACCAGCTGAATGGGCCCCGCCCCCCAACCGGCTGCCTCTGGTGGGGGTGGGCCCCCAGGCTGATTCTCCGCAAACCACAGGGCGGCTCAGATAACAGGAGGGAAAGAAGGAGGGGGCTAGTCCGTTGGGCATCCGATCTCTCCCCAAACAGGTTTGAAAGTCTTTTTGTTTTGCTTGTTTGTGAAGAGAAAAGTGAGAGAGAGCAGGAGTTCCCAGCGGCGGTTCTGCCACAGCTCGGGCGCCGGAGACACGCGCGGCAGACGGCCCCAGACGCCTCACGGCTTCGCGCGAAGACACGGGCGCAAACAGACGGACAGACGGAGCTCCCCCACCCTGAGCACGGTGGCGCGGTGTTGGGAAGCCCAGGAAACCCCAGGCTCCCGTCGGAACCCGCCCGGCACCGGGTCCCCGCCCACGGGTCCTCTCAGTAGCAGGCCAAGGGGCCGCGATGCCTGCGGGAGCCGGAGGCTCTCCAAAATCCCCGGGGGAGAGGCTACCTCGCAGTGGGGGGAAGCAATCCGTCCGGGTCGCCCGCGAGCACGCCGTCTGCCCTGACCCTGAGCCTTGGAGCCGCTCGGCGTCAGGGGTTGCGGGGTCCAGAGAGAGGAGCGGTTTGGGGGGCCGCGGCTCAGGGGCGCGGGGCGAAAGCAGCGGCCATGGCGAGTCACGTGCGGAGGCTGAAACTTTACCCGGAGCCCCAGACCGGGGGGCGGAGGGTACCGAGCAGCGGGGAGGCCCTCACCCTCGGGCCCGCCCCCATCCGCCCTCCGACCAATCACCAACCAGGGGCGGGCCCACAGGATCACGCCCCCCCCTCCCCTTCACAGACCCGGGAAAGGGCGAGTCTTAAAGGAGCCGCGCCTAGCAGAAAGCTGGACCGTGGGAATCTGGGAGAATCCCTCCCTCTGCCCCAAAAGGAGAGATTCAGAGCGCGAAGGGGGAGTTCTGCGCAAAAAATGGAAGGAGGGCTCGGTAGAGAAAGGACTGCAGTGTGCGGTATCACACTCCCTTCCCTCCAACGACACGCCCACACTCACAGGGGCAAGGATCATACGCACACACTCCTCACACCTAAACCGGGGTTAGAGGGGCTGTGACGTAATAGGGAAGCGAATACAGTGACTCCGGCCCTGTCCAGCCCCTGACTCCCATAATTATAATCCTCCTCCAGGAACCCCTTGAAAATGAGAGCTGTGTGACCTTGAGCAAGTCGCTTCCTCTCTCTAAATCCTAATTTTCTCACTGGCAAAAAAGGAGTGCAAAAGCAGGTAGACCGCCCTCAAGTACACCTGCTCTCCTGGTCTCCCCCAAACACGTTTCCAGCTCAAGTGGGTTGGAGGAACTCTGGCCCAACCCAACCCTTCAGCAAACCCGAGAACCCTCCCCCGAAAAGGACAGCGGCTCTTGTGATCTTCCAAGAGCCGAGTAGGGGGCGCCCAGGAGCACCCCTACATGCTACGGGACTCTCACACCCAAGCTTCTTTCTCCTGGCCCAGGCTGAAGGAGCCAGGAAAGCTCGCATTCTTGTTCCAGCGGGGCAGGATCCGAATCACTATTCCTCTGCAGAGACCCCAATCCCACAAGCCCCCTCCCAGCCTGCTGCTCCGTTTGGGAGGACCATCTCCCCACCTCTAGCAGTCCACTGGGGGAGAGAAAGAGGAATCAATAGGGAACACCCGCCTCCCCGTCCCCGGTCAGAGAAGTAGCCACAAGTGCCCCCACAGGACTTCCCACTGGAAGGCGAAGTGCCACACTCCCAGGCCTCCACCCCAGTGAGAAGACTCAGCCTGACCCAGCTGGCAGAGCTCTCAAACCCACCGGCCTGACGGCCCCCGCTTTATAGACGAGGAACCGCAGGCTGGGAGTGGACACGGGTTTAGTCCCCGATCACCCTGGCACCGGTTGCCGGGTCTAGGACCGAGGTATCTGATTGTCTCTCTCCAGCTTTGGGGCCCCAGCCTGGGTGAGGTCGGACAAGCAGGGTCGGCGGTTCGCTGTGCCCTGAGGTCCGGTGGCACAGGGGAAGAGCGTCCGGGCAACGCTTCCCCAGGCCCCTTCCCGCCTGCTGGGCCTGGCCGTCTCCCGCTCCCGTCTGGATTTCCGTCCGCCGGTGCGAACCGCCCGCCCAGCCCCTCCCACCCTGTCCCGTCCAGATCCATCCGCAAACATGCGCTCAGCGGGCAGGAATGCGCCAATGGCTCCCAGATGTGGACGCCCACGCTTAACCCCTTCCCCCCCAGCTCCCCCACCCACCCAGAGGCGTTCTAGCCTGAGTCCAGCCAGCAGCAGGGGGCGCCGCCCAGATGAGGGACCAGCCTGGGAGGGGACTTAGTGCCAGCCAACCCCCAAGCCCGCACAGGCTCCTCCTGGCCTACATTCTACCAGTCTTCCTTCCCGTGGAGGCTAGAGGAGAAGGATCACAGACAAAGAAATACAAGTGTGCACAAACACAGGTATACTGCCTCCCACGAAGGGTGGCCTTCATGTACACCTGCCAGCACGGAGGGTCAGATATGCTCGCGCACACGGAGATGCAGGTGTGCAAATGCACACCCAGGACACGCATATGTGCATACGCACGTGCACATTCAGAGCACACCTGTATGCACACAGAACAAGCACATACAAGACAGGCATCTGTGCATGCACAAGGTCATGAAGCAGAAGGTGCGGTACACTCCTGGACCGAGCAGTAGACCCACCGGCAGATGAGGGAAGAAATTCAGGCACCCACAAACCTGCCCCCCACAGGGGGCAGTCACTCACGCACAGAAGATCGGCACCCAGATATACAAGCATACAGCCTGCACACCTTTAGGGCACTCCCTCCCTGCCCAGCTGAACTCCAGCTGTGCTGGGCCCACTCCAGTGTCCCCAGCCCCCCACCCTCAGGGACCCTCATGCCGGAGGGAGAAGGAGGCAGCAGGCAGGAGGAGATGGGCTGGGGGAGGAGCCTGGGCATCTGGCTTCCCAAGACAGGGACCCCTCTTCCCACCAGAGGAAATCTCACACAGCCCCGATAGGTGCAGGGCTGGTGACAGGCCCCCCACACAGACAAAGGAGATACATAAAACAGCTGTGAGACACCCCGGGAGAGCCCACACTTCCCCCGAAACAAGGCCTCCCTTTCATGGCCGGTGGGGAACTCCTGAAGAATAGCATCATTGGTAATCGGAACAGAGGATGGGAAACTTTGACCATCTGGATGCAGGTGGGGTGGAGGTGTCTGCTGGAACCCAAACCGACCCCAACAGACTCCTCTCCCCCTCCCCAGCCACCCAGCTCATCCCCAAAGCCCCCTCATGGCTCCGCACATCTGATTCTCACGGTCCTGGAGGGTCATCTAGGGCAGGGCTCCTGCTTCCATTGTACAGATGAGGACACTGAGGCTCCACCAGGGAATTGCCTCGCTCAAGGTCATACAGCTTGTCAATGGCAGACCTAAGATTCAAACCCACAATGCCCTCCTCACACGCCCTCCCATTTACTCTGAACGAAACACATTTCCATGCAGTACCCTGCACCCTCCCTCTTCCTTTACCCTCTCAGCAGAGCATATGGAAGAAACATCAGCCTTGCCTGGCTCTGCAGAGTTGTGGGTGGGGCCAGGACATGCCAGAGAGAGATCAGAGAAGATGCTGGGGGCTACACACAGAGCCCCCAACCCCACCCCCAAGCACGATGCCCACCTGCCCGGTAGGCATGGCCAGTGACTCAGCTGCATCCGGGGGAGATGCCAGGGCAGTGACTCACTTACCGAGAAGAGCTGAGCCTGGCACCGTGCCAGCCCCAGGACAGAAGTGACTTAGTCACCGAGACTGTGATACCCAGCAGGCACAGCCCAGGGATTGGGGACAGGGGCAGGCTGTGTCCCCCCTGGTTATGTGCATTACAGACAACCTGGGGCAAGCCATGGCTTTACCCGCCCCTGCCCCCTCCCCACTGCTCACCCCCACCACGCCAGGCCCTGCTCCAGTGCAGACAAGTTTTGTGAGACCCCCTGGGCTGCCCTGCCTCTCCCCTGAAGCCTGCCCCTTTGCCCATCACTCAACACCCACTCTCCCAGCCCCGCCTCCGCCTGCCACCCAAGTTGTACCCAGGCTGTGAGTCTCCTTTAACATGTCTTGGCAACACCTCTTGCCGCCACAGCCCCTCTCACCACCACCCGTCCCCCCCCCCAAATACACACATGCACTCATACACACTTCTGCCAGCCCTGCTTCTGCCAGCAGCTGCTGAAGTTGTTCAGCAGGAGGGGAATCGGGAGGGTGGGGGGCAGGGATCGAGTTACCAGAGGCTGATGGGGTGGGCTGCCACCCAATCCCTTCCCCAGCTCATCCTCCTCCCTGGGCACAGCCTGCCTCACCCACCTGCTCCCCTCCCACCTCTGGTTGGCAGTGGACTCCACCCAAGCTAGAAAACAATAAATGTTCAAGGGTATTTGTCATGCTAAGACCAGCCCAATATATGAGAGAGAGGGAGAGAGAGAGAGAGAGAGAGAATGAGAGAGAAGACAGCAATGGACAGAAAGAATAATTCCCGTGCTCAGTGCCCAGGCTACAACCACTAGCTGTGTGTATCTCTGTGTATGTTGAGCCAGAAGTGGACTGAGTAACTCCCCAAGTCCTGGGAGACTTGATGGGGCCCAAGAGGAGCCGACCGGCTGAACAACCTTATTCCATTTGCACTATTGATTTCTCATACACTGCAGCTGGCCTGATTGGGGGGGGATGATAAGTAAGCCCCCCAGAGACATAGAAACTGAGCGGAGAGGGGGGAGGGGCCCCTGCGCCCCACTGAGACCGTGGCAGGGGAATAGGAGCCATCGTGTGGCAGGAGGGAGTGTGCGGAGTGGGAGTTGGATTCCAGCCTGTCTGGGACACCTCCTTCCAGCAGGATGTGAAGCTGATTCAAAGAAAGAAGGTGGGAGACAGAAGCACCGTCATTGGCTACACAGGCAGGGCTCTGAACAAGTGGAGAGAGAGGGTGCCATTCATACCCTGGGCTATGGAATGGCGCCCCCTGCAGCTGTGCAACATGGTGGCCCTGGGGCTGAGGCTGAATTCTGAGGAACCACGTTTCTGCACTGAACTTTCCTCCCCTGCACCTCCAACCAGCTGCCTCTGCCTCTAGGCCTCAGAAGGGCTCACTTCTGACTGTGCGATCAGAAGCCAACAGCAATCTCCCCGCACCTACCCCCTTCCTTTGTTGAGGGGGATTGGCAAACAACCACCTTGACCTTGGCACGGCAGGATGGGCGCTCACAAAAGGCTCTGCAGAGTCTGGAAAGCTGCATCCTAGTCCTTGGTCTGTCCCTAACTCATCCTGGGACTGTAGGCACAGCCCCCGGCCCTCTCTGGGTCTCTAAAATGGAGTTAGACCGAGCTGCCCCTTCTCAAAGGGGTCTCCAAGCTCCCGGCTTGCCAGCCTGTGAGACACTTGGCACATGCCGTGCATCTTGATTCACATCAGTGGCCACGGGCCACCTAAACAAACCCCAGCCCTGACCTCCTTCCTGGACACAGACTCTCTCCACATGGTGGAGACTTATAAACACACACAGCTGGGGTTTACCGGAGACCCTGTGTAAACAAGCAGAGAGGGAAACAAACCAGGAACCCAGCTCTTGCTGCAGGAGGGGAGGGAAGCACAACCGGGTCGGAGGAGAGACCATGACAAGAGAAAAACAAACAGTGCAAGGGGCCCGGGCTGGAGTCCCAATGCAGCCAATGACTGGTTGAAGGTCCTAGGGCAAGTCACATGCCCTCAGTCTCGCCCTCTGTAAGGGGGAGGGATGGTCCAGGCGCCTCTAAAGCCCCTTCTGCTTCTGAGTCTATTTGGACAGAGAGAGAGCCCAGTCCAGCCCATCTACCAGGTCAGGACCTACCCCTGCCCGCCACGCATCCTTGCTCTGTCTGCTGCCCCTCTGGCCCTGCCTCGCTCCTCCGTCCGCCTGCTTACCCTCACCTTGGCCAGCCCCTCTGCCTGCCCCGTGCTTCTCTGCACGTCCCTCCTGCCAGGGGACAGACCAACTAAAAATAGTCCCTGCAGCCTTTCTCGCCCACAGCTGCCCAAAGAGCAGGAAATGAGGGGGGCAGGGAGGCCCATGTCCTGCTCTCCCCCTCACACACTCCCAGGCCCAAATCAGGCCCAGACCTCCAGCCTGGGGCTAGTGCCAACTTGGCCATCTCGGGGGCATCCCACACCCCTTCTCTAGGGGGAGGCCTGCCCAGAAGTGCCTACAATCAGAGAGCTGTCCTTACCCCGCAGGAGGAGGAGAGGGGAGGCCAGCGGTCTCGAGGGAAACCTTCCCAATTTCTGAAAAATCAGTGCCAACCACATTGTGGGCACCGAGAGGGCAGGGCCTGGCTCCACTGACTGGTCTTTTGAGGGCAGAGGGAATTGGTGTGGGGAAGTTTGTGCTGGTTTTCTTCATCCTGGCCCAGCTGGAAGGAAGACAAAATAGTGCACCAGCTTCAATTACGCTAATCCCCTGCTCCCCCAAACATGTGGGTGCAGACAGAGGGGTTTCGGTAGCCACCCCCCCCCCACCCCGATACCATGGGAAAAAAGCTCAAGAGGCTAGATCTTGTCTCGCACACACGTAAAGATGGAAGCCTGGAGGCAAGAAGAGGCCATGCCTGCCAGGCTGGGCAGATGCTGCCCTGAAGCTGAGTCAGAGGTTAGGAGGGAGGAGCCGGGGTGCTGGGGCACCAGGGGCTACAGTGCCCCCACCCCTAACCCACCTGGAATTTCTGACACCTCCCAGCCCTGGGAGAAGGCCCTCCCCAGGCAGGAGGAAGGAAACCAGCTTAGTGATTCTCTGGAGGCCTGCGGAGCAGCCCTGCACCATGAGGCAGGCGGGAAACCCAGGAGTCCTGGCGCCCGGCCCAGAGAGTGAATGAGAGAAATACCTTGGAGTGGAGGAAACGGTCCAGAGTGAGGCAGACACATGGTGCCCCAGCAGCTCCCAGATGTGGCCCTTAAGGAGGAACTGGCCAGAGGGGCTGGATGGGGCAAGCGAACACATTTCTGAAGAAGAAGAGAGAAGAAAGCAGAGGCCTGGGGATGGGGAGGGGGGCGGGCCAGCCGGTCTCTCACCTACTCTCCTCTCCTCCCAGTCAGAGTCCAAAATGCTGAGGTTAAGGGCACTAAATATCAATGAGGTCCTGGGGTCCTAGGTGTGTTCTCCAGTTCCCTTATCTCCAGACCGCGGCCTTTTCGTTCCTGAGCTTCCCCTAGCACCCCTTCCCTGGGGCCAAGCCAAGCCAGGAGTCAGCAGGCCCAAGGTGGTACCTAGGAGGCCTGGGCAGTGCCACGGGCAGCCCTCATACCATCCTCCCACTGGCTTCCCTCCTGCCTGCTCTCAGCCGCCACACGTATCTCAGCTGTCGAATCCGATTAGGGCTCCTGCCCAGCGAGCCGGACAAGGAGGCCACTGGGCAGGGGAGAGACAGGGGCAAGGGCGCTGAGCAGGAATGACAGGGAGAAGGTGGAGACGGGGCTCAGGGGAGAAGGTGTGGAGCCCCAGAGGAAGAGAGCCGGTGGCCGGCTACAACTTACATTAGGGGAATTCTGCAGCCCCTGGGGCAAAAATCCTGTCTGTTTCCTCCATCCCCCAGATGGGCAGGGATGGGGGAAGGGAACTGAAGGCGGAGAGATGACCTAGATTAGAAAGAGAATCCCATCCTAGAAAACCCCCCCGCCCCCCGCCCCCATTTGCACTGGGCTGTAGGATACATTGCTTTATGAGGTCTTTATGGCCGTATCTCTATTAGGCAAGCGGGTCTTGTTACTAATAGCCATTTTTATAAATGAAGAAACCAGAGGCTTAGAGAGCTGTATAAATGCACACAGTTAAAAGAGCGAGCTGAGTCTCACATTCAGGCCTGATTCTCAGTCGACGGCTCACACTCAGAATTTACTTTCCTTCCTGGGTCAAGGGCAGAATGAAGTCACGCCATTATCCAAGTTTTCCTCTAAAACCAACCCTTCGGGGATCTGGGGAGTCATGGAAGGATACAGAACACACCCAGAGTTACCAATAGGGATGTGCCCCTCACCTACCACACAGCGAGTTAGAGGGGTTCCCTCAAAATGTGACCCTGTGACCCGTCTCTTCCATTGCTCCCCACCCGTCTGCTACGCCCAGAGGCAACACCCACACTTACAAACACGGTTACCCCGACAAAGCCATACACCCCTCCTGCAAACCCACCAAGCCAGAATGAGATGCCCTAGATCTTCAGAGAACAAGGCCTGTCAGCCCCCAATGAGAGGGACAAACAAGTCACCGTAAACAGTAGGTGTCATCCAACCCTCTCCCAGAGGGCCTGCAGGAGGGCAGAAGCTTTGGGGTAACACCAGGAGCCTGAGCTCTGAAAGCCAAGGAGCCCAGGGAGCTGGCATGGCTGGGCGGCCTCCCTGATCTGGTCCACACCCCCTTCCCCAGCCATCTGGGCTGAGTCTGTTCTGGCCTGGGCCACACTCTGGGATGTCTCAACGTACCCAGTCACCTCCATCCTAAGATTATAGATCTTACAACCATACGGTACACACACACACACACACACACAAACACACACACACACACACACGGTGCCGGGGGGGGCGCTTTTCATAGGTGTTGAGGTGTTGGCAGGGATGGGAAAGACAGCTCCTTAACCTGAAAGAACTTTCCCCAGAGAAAAAGGTCACACACACACACAGAATTGTTCACAACCTCCACTACCCTCCAGCAAAGCCTTTGCACACTCAAATGTGCAATGAGCCTGGAAGGGGGCACTGGTTCTACAAGGTGAGTAGGGAGTGGGGGGCAAAGTCCTGAGCTCTTAGGGCTCAGGGAGGGGGACAGAGAGGAAGCAAGAGAGAAATCTCCCAGGGAGTCTCAGGTCCGCGTCCAGCTCTCTGTTACCCCAGCTCTGCCAATTCTCCCCTCGAGGTGAGGTGGGGGAAGGGGGATTAGGCAATACTGCAAAGGAGGGTGCAGGGACTGGGGCCTGGGCAGACCTTCCCCCCACTTGCCATTCTTAGCTCGAGAACGGGACCTCGAGGGCCGTGCAGCAAGGGCGCCGGAGGGCGCAGGGACTCCGAGCTTCCAGACACCCTTCTGCTCCCAGGCTCCCACCTCCCAGGACTACAGCAAGCAGTGGGGGAGGAGGCATGGGGAAAGCCTGAACTGCCGAGAGGGAAAAGACCAGATCAGAAGCGGAGAGGCCAGGCGGAAGGCGGCCGAGGGAGAATTGGGAAGGGGTGTGCGTGGTCCTACCTGCTCAGGTGCGTGCCGGCGGGGGGCGATGGGGTTCCCAGGAGAACTGGGGAAGCCCTCTCAGCTCGATTCAGGATTCCCCCCTGCTTCTGGGTTAGGCTGCTGCAAGAGGCACGGGTTCCCGTTGGGTCCTAAAGCCCACACTCCAACCAGGAGGCTCTCCCCACCCTCTCCCACCGTCCCTGACTGGGTCAGCGGATGCAGAGCTGAACTGATGGGGCAGAAAGAACTCACTGTAGAAAGACGAGGTCTGAGTCATGGGCTGGGACAGCAAGAGTCCCCAGTGTCAAATACACAGCACATGGCTGATTTTAGCTGAGGATATTATGGGACAGGGGAAGAAGGCATTTCTTCTGCCTGCCCTGACCAGATGAATTTGGGCTTTGGGACTGAAGCTGGGGTTAAGATCGCTTTCCTAATCACTCCCAAGTAGCTTGGCTATTGAGAATTTGGGGAAGGGGTTGTTCATTTTGGACGGGAACTCACTTCTACCCTCCCCCTCCTGGACAGAGCACAGTCTCCCCATCTCTCCCCCACTATTCCTAACTGCCGAGAAGGCCACGCCAAGGGGGAAAAAAAGTCCTGATTTCCAGCAAGTAAAAAGAGCAGTATGACTTGGATAGCAGTTGGAAACTGGCACTTTTATATCCTTAGATCTGGGGGTGTGTGCAGATATACGGAGCCAGGTGAGAGTATAAGCAGGTGGGGCTGGGGGACTTTGGGTTACATCCATTAGCAGAAATGGCAATTGTCAGTGAACGAAGAGGATGCAGAACCTAGGGGTCAACTCGGGCCCCTACCCAGCCCTTAATAGGATCCTGAGACTTCACTAGAATGAATACGTAAAAGAAAGAATATTTTCCCAGGTACGACTTAGGATAAATATAGGGGGGGCGGAGGGCCTCTTATGCACAATTAGATCAACTTCAAGGTTACAGACCCCATTTAGGATAGCCCACCTTCTCCAAACGGAGAACTCAGTGTTGGTGGGCCAGGTGGGCCGGGGAGAGGTGGATGGGAAGGCTGCAGAGGGCTGGGGGTGGGGGGACATTTTGCAAGGAGAGTTGCACATATCTCCAGCAGCAGGGCAGGGAAAATGTCATGGGGTGAAGGGCCAGGGCAAGTCAGGGACAGAGTCGAGGGAAGGGAGAGGGCATGGCCTCTTCCTAGAAGGGGAGAGGGCAGCAGCCCTGCCTCCACCTCTTCGTCTGTCTGGCAGGAACTGGGGAAAGGAGCTGGACGGGAAGTTTGGAGCGCCCCAGGGTGGAGTCCATGGGGTGAGCTCAGGTCAAGCCTTTCACCCTAATCTGCCTCAGTTCTCTCCCAGCTGTTAAACAGGGCTCTCGGTTCTTCCCAGGCAGTTAATGAGTGTTTACAGAAGAGCCTGGAGATATTCAAATCTCAGCTGGGCCACCACTACAGTTATAAAGCTCAATAAGGGCTGAGTGTCATTTGGGGAGGGGAGGAGTAGAGGAAGAGGGAAACAGACTACTCTCTTACAACCTAAGGATAAAGCCACGCTCACAGAGCAGCGCAAGCCTCAGCTGCCACAGGATATCCTTGTGCCCAGGGATGGAGGTCACACACCTCCATCCCTCCAACCACCACCAAAGGCTGGCCTGCAGCTAACTGCGGGCAGAACCCAGGCTACAGCTGGTCTTCATTAACTCCAGCTTTTTTCACCCCCCACCCCCACCCCGTACTGTGAACCCACAGCTTCAACAGGCCCAGGCTGGAGGGGCTGCCCTAGCCCGACCTTGCAGCCGACTCTGGGGTGGGGGGCACCGCACCAAAGGCCAAGCTACCAGCTGAAAATAAGGTTGAAGCAAGACTCCTTTTTGCCACTGGGAGCGAGCGGGGAGGAAAGAAAGGAGTGTGGGGCTGAGAGGGTGGAGGTGGGGGAATTTAGGGCAAGCAGCAGGCAGTGAAGTCAGTGGGATCGGGGCCCGGAAACCCCTACACCCTGGGGCCAAGTCCTGCTCTGGCTTCGCCTTCAGCTTGAGTCTTGGCGGGGCCCCAAACTAGGGAAGGCCCCGGCTGCCCCTTCCCGCCTCCCTCCCCCCATCCTTATTAAATACACATTTTATCTCTCAGCATCTTCATTATCTTAACTGAAGGAGACAAGCAGTGGATGGCGGCAGCAGAGAGCGAGGGGGTGGGTGGGTGTGGGGAGCAGGCGCACCCTCGTTATAAAGTGCTGATCTAGCTCTTTCAGGCAGTGTGGGAAACAGAGGGATCAAAGGGAGCCAGGCTGATTCAGAACTCAATTAAGAGCTTTTTTAAAAAAGAGCTGGCTCTCTCCTTTCGCCAGTCTTCAGACAGCCTTCACCCAGGCCCCTTGCACCCAATTAGCTTCTCCTGCCAGCGCCTTGGGCTGGGGTTGAAATCCAGCGGAGGCCAGAGGGCAAGGCTTCTTCCACTACAGAACCACCTCTTCTGGGAGACGGAGACCTGCTGCTGTCTTCGAGGGCACCTGATCTTTTCGGGAGGGACCAGAGATCACATCTTTTCCCCAGAAGTTAAAAAGTGGGACATCAGAGGTAGGTTCCTCCCTGATCCCTTGCCAACTAGAGGCACAGCTTCTGGCCCATCTCTAGGGACATAGGGAACGTCCAGACAGGCACCCCCTCTTCCCAGCCTGTAGGTGGACTCTCTCCCCAAAGCCAAGGCTTCCTGGGAGCAACAAGAAAGTTGCCTCAAGCAAAACACCACATCAGAGGGAGCCACTGGAACGCATGTGTGAGGCCGATAAATGCTGTGCTGACACATGTTGTAGGATGGAGCACCCCTCTTTCACAACAGCCTGCTCCACCTCGGTGCAAAAGCACGAACAACGTCTGCCTCCAGATTAGAACTGTCCCCAGGATGGAGAGAGAGGCAGCAGCTTACTTGGTCATGTATCTCTTCACTCAACAAGTTTATTGAATACCTCCCAGGTCTCAGGCACCGTACTAAGTGCTGGGGACAGATACAAATGTAAATAAAATCTCCATCTCGGCTCTCTCTTTTGGTCTCCCTCAGTAGTCAAGGTAACCTCTCCACAGATATTTTTTAAAAGCCCCAAGTCGTATCTCTTTCCTCCTTCCCAGTTCTTATTGCTGCATCTTAAAAGGACACTGAATAAAGGCAGGGAGCAATGAAGGGGAAGAAAGAGAGAACTCTGCCGACTTTCTGGATCTCTGGCTAGCTTGGACCTCACACTCTCTTGCCAGTCATCCAGCCACAGGCAGGTCTTCACTGAGCCAGAAATGTCAGTTGCAGCTCTGGGGTTGAAAGTCACGCCAACTTTATTGTGTCTGTGTGCGTTCCATGGCAATACCCACCAACAGTCTATGGAAGCTTCATCTGCTACTGTGAAGAAAAATAAATAAACCAGGGTACAGACACACAGCCCACCACCTTCAAGAGGAAGCATGTAGGTCAGCATCTCTGCCACTACTCCCAGCGAAACAGCCTATGCTCCTGGCAAAAAAAACAAGTAACCATAGGCTCAGCCCAGCCCCTTAAAAATCCCACCACCTTCCCAGAGCTGTCAGCTTCAGTGAGAAAAGGAATTTCTTCCCCCTCTCAGTCTGCTCCAGCTGTCTGAGTCACGCTGAAGACCTCGCTGACAAACATGCATCAGGTGTTGCTCCCACAAGGGCAGCGGAAGCCAAGTAGGGACTCTAAGTCAGCTTCACGCATCATTGACAGAACCCACCCTGTTCCAATTGCTGAAGTCTTAAGAGCATCAATGACCTAGAAATTGACAGTGTGGGGAGAAGGGAAGGAAAGGAAACTAACAAACCAGTACACAGAAAACCTGATTTCCAAATACCAGGGGAAAGGGAGAGAAAAGGAGGTAGAGGGGAAAGAAATTTGGCCCCTTTGAATCTGCAAACGCAATCTTGGCTCAGAGCCATGGAGGATGCATAGCAGCCCCACTGCGAGGCAAGCCATGTTCCTGACTCCAGCCCTGCAGTTAAGAGGAAGGCGCCAAGCCTCCAACACAACGAGGTGGGGAGGCTGCTCCTTTTTGGGCAGGATCCTACTGTGGACACAGAACAGACAGCAGCTGCCCACAGTGTGGAAACAAACTGTAAAGCAGTCACGTCTCTTAAGGCTGCAGCATCCAATAAAATGTAATTTAAATCAAGCCTCGCATCTGTTCTCAATCCCATTCAGTCTCTGCTTTCCATCAGCCTTCGGACAATCTCTGCAATTATGCTGGTTAACCCTTATAGCCCCAGACACTTTCCAAGCTTCTAGGTATAGAACTGTGTCCTCCCCTCACAAATTGCTCTCAGAGGGAATGAATGCTCTAGTAAAGGAGTGTGACGGTGGTGAGACAGTCAGACTCCTGTCTATAGACTATGCGCTGCTACACACACCGGTGGGTAGTGTTCATTTCAGAGGGCTCTCTCTGTGTGCCCTTCTATCCCATACCACCTGCTGTAGCCCAGATCACATTGCAAGGATACAGTGGGCAGCATGAACGAAACAGTGGCCAACAGATCATTTGTACACATATCAAGTTCTCAAACCCAAGCCATGTCGGGAAGGTGGGAGGAGGCAGAAGAGCTCAGGGAGCAGCAGACTTGGTCACTGGCTCTCAGACCATTCATAGCGCACATGGTTTGCATTCCAAGCATTTGCTCGAGTTATAAAAGTACAGCAAGCTCCCAAATGAAGCAAACTTAAGTTTCTCTTTTCCCCTTCTCTCAAAACTACCCCAGCCCTATGCCTGCGCTTTCAAGGCAGTCAGTGTTATAATGGTGCCCTCTGGTGTCCCCGTCACAAATTGCCATCGAATGCCACTGGAAACCAAACCCAGAAAAAAGGGGAGACTTGAGTAACCATATGGATACATTTATCTAAGACTGGGAAAATGAGATGTCATTGAAAATCCAACCACAAACGAAGGCATCTTGAAACAAGTGGCTTCATCTGAGGGCAGCTAGGACAGTGGGACAGTTTGGGGAGGATTTTCACAATTTTCACATTGCCTTCTGAAAGTCTGAGCTCTCCTGAAATGTGATTGCTTAAGAAGACAAAGAATGCAACTTGAAAATAAATATATTCACAACCTGTAGTCACATTCTCCTTACCAAGCTTGGGAGTGCCCAAGACACTCAATGAATTTTTTAAAATGTCACAATGTGGAAGCATCTGCAACATGAACACAGTATACTCCAGAAAGAAAGACATTCTTTGATCAAAGTATCCTCCAGATCTCCACGTGGACTTGCTTATTTTCCTGGATCATCCCCTTTTTCATTCGTCTTCCTCCAGTCCAAAAATTCTTGAAAATACACCAATGTTTGGAGGAAACAGATAAATATATAAACTTTCCACAGCCTAAGTCTGTATACTTGCATACTGGTTAGAGGCACACTAGAGGTAGAGGCAGTGAATGTAATTAAAAAGGGTCTACTTGGTAGTTTTTAATGCATAAACATAATAAGACCCCAAGACATATAATTCTGTGCTAATATTCACAAATTTATAGCTTAAATTTTATCAGTTTTAAGTAAAAAAGGTCATGTTTGCTTTCAGACCTAAGTGTATAAAGTAATAAAATGAAGATTCCATCCCTCTCTAAATGCCAGCCAGATACTTTTAGGCGGAGCATTAGTATAAAAGAAAATAATTTAAGGCAATCCAGTAGCTAAGATATTTCCAACTAAAGCTTTGTCTTTCAGAGCATGCTCTATTTCCTTCTCTTCAATCTTCAGAGATACCTGCAAAGAAGAGAAAAGGACTTTTCATGGTGGAGAACTCACAAAAGCAGTTTTTATTACACAAACTTCTACCGTGTTAAACTTTTCTCACAAGAGGCATGCAAGTTAAACACTGCTTTTGTAATAGCCCGAAAAAAAAAAAAAATCTCATTCATACTACAGCCCTATCTTCACACACCTTAAATCCTACCTAACAAAAAAATTGTTTATCTAATTGTGGTCATTTTTAAATCTTTACTTTAGCAAAAAATAAGCTCGCCAAAGCAGGACAGTTAAAAGTAATGTCACAAAGAAGCAGTTTGTTGTACCTTTGCCAAGCGCATTTCCTTGTTTTTCTTTAATCCGAAAATGCCTCTGGCCTCCAGGAGCCCTGAAAGTGACAAACACTCTGACTGGTCCACAGCTGCCACCTGCTGTTTGCGACAGACGTTACTATAGGCTTCATATAACTGAGAGGAAACAAGGGAGAACAAACGTTGCTTAAAAGTCATATCTCTTGTAACCCTGAAATCTTTTAAAAGAATGTGAATCTGGGTTTGCAAAATAGTTATCTGAATACCCTAATTCTCTCCCTTTTCAATTAAATCCTTGAAAAGGCATTTTGGAGATACTGCCAAAAACCTATACTGTAATGCAAGAAAGGGGCTTTATATATTTCATAGGGAAAGGCAGAAATAAAGGGGAGAAGATTAATGGTAAAGTCTCAACCACAACCCAAGGGAAATAAAGTCAGCTGCCTTTTACATGATACCAGTACTTATTCTTACTGTTAAAATCCATTTTTAATTCACATCAGCTGGAGCGTGATAGGCCTTTTGGAAAATATCTGCTCTGCAAAGCAGATTCTCATCTCCACCCCAGCTCCATCTGCTGAGATTCCCAACTAACCTTCCCCAGAGTGACCTCTTTGATTTTCAACTGCTTGGTCAAGAGCAGCAAAGAGCAGACCAAGATCTTCTGCTGAAGAGGGAAGGAATCTTGTGCTCCTCCTTGGCTCAAAGTCATTCTGTTTCCATCAACTTCTGAAATGACTTGTGATATGTGAATAACACCAACCCGCTTGGGAACCAGTGACTCAGAGGGTGATTTACCTATAAAGTAAATAAATCAAGCTTAATTAGATTTTTAAAATATTGTGGGTATTGAGACAGATGATATTAAGTTTTAGCAGAAGGAAATTCAAGAGCAAAGCAGAAGTTCCAATTCTGTAACTAGAAGCCAAAGGATGAGACAAAATGTGATCCTTAGAAAGATGCCAAAGTGTGACATGACTTGGAAAGTAGAGTTATCCTTTTTCTGGGCAGAACGGTGAGCTATTTTATCCTGTAGAGTGCAATTTAATGTCAGAGAGACGAAATCCTCCTCATGAAAGAATAAGGACCAGACAGAGAACCAATATACTCAGCCTTGGAAGGTTCCTGATATCTCAAAGGCAAAGAAGGATAGAACCTTGAAACAAAGATGGCTGGGTCTGGTCTTTTTTTCTTTTTTAAAAAATTCATTTATTTATTTTTGGCTGTGTTGGGTCTCTGTTGCGGCGTGCAGGATTTTTCTCGTTGCGGCGAGCAGGGGCTACGCTTCGTTGTGGTGCGGGCGTCTCTCATTGCGGTGGCTTCTCTTGTTGCAGAGCACGGGCTCTAGGCACACGGGTTTCCATAGTCGTGGCTCGCGGGCTCTAGAGCACAGGCTCAGTAGCTGTGGCGCACGGGCTTAGTTGCTCCGCGGCATGTGGGATCCTTTCCGGACCAGGGCTCAAACTCGTGTCCCCTGCATTGACAGGCAGATGCTTAACCACTGTGC
Organism: Kogia breviceps; assembly: GCF_026419965.1. Lineage (NCBI taxonomy): Eukaryota > Metazoa > Chordata > Mammalia > Artiodactyla > Physeteridae > Kogia > Kogia breviceps. Next base: position 38,031,210 of record NC_081328.1, on the reverse strand, counting down.
CACCAGGGAAGTCCCTGGTCATTTTTAAAGGCTCAAAAAATTACCTAATATTTCAAATCAAATGAGTGGCTAGGGGACTTCCCTGGCGGTCCAGTGGTTAAGACTTCACCTTCCAATGCAGGGGGTGTGTGTTTGATCCCTGGTTGGGGAACTAAGATCCCACATGCCTCACGGCCAAAAAACCAAAACATAAAATGGAAGCAATATTGTAACAAATTCAATAAAGACTTAAAAAATGGTCGACATAAAAAAAAAAAAAAAAAAAAACGAGTGGCTAAACATGGACAATCCTACCTAATTCCTCTAGATAGCCTCCCCAAACAACCTTTGAGGTTGGGTTCATTTGCCTGAGCTGATCTCCAGGAGAGCAACACTTGAGAAAATGTCACTGGATATCTTAGCAGATAGCACCATCTCAGAGTCTGGAGGTTGGGAAACTGCCAACAAGCTTCGGAGGATTGTGACCTCATTGTTTGGACGCAGGAATTGCAAGACAGAGGAGGGATTTGCTCTGTAACAACCTTTGCCTAAAGTTACTTCCTGAGACCAAGTCAGTTGTCTCACAAGAGTTTGCTTCTATTTCATGATCATAAATGGGATGCTACCAAGGACTAATCATCACGGAGAAACTGGAGATCAGTTATCAAACAAGCAGAATCTTAAAGCTGAGAGGAATTTAGAGATCTAGTCTCGCTCCCTACCCAACAGCTGAGTCTCTTCAAAACAATCCCCCAAAGTGGTCACCTATCCAGCTTGTGTCTGAGGTGCACTGGGGTACCCACACTGTGTCAAAGAAGCCCAGTTAGTGCTATTTATTGGAGAGTGTCTTCTTATATTTATTTCAAGTCGGTCTCCCTATAGCTTTCTAGAGCCATTGAAAGCTAATCACACCTACCAGAGGTCAAAAGACAGGAATTAGATTAATAATTTATGACAGGAATTCACAACCCCTTTTAGTTGTATGTGTGCAGGCGGTGCTCACAGGGTCCATTGACAAGCCTAAATGTTACTGGGAAGGGAAAAAAGGGAATAACGTGAAAACCCGAAGAGAAACCAGTATCTGGTCTATGCATCGGCAAATATTACCTGCTATCAGTCTAAGCACTAAGTTTGGCTAATTCTGAAATATTTTTATTAATTTTCTTTCAACAAGTTGATGAAAAAGAGTTTTCTGTGGAACTATGGTGCTAGAAACAATTTTAGTAACACTCAACCAGTGCAGGAGTGAAGGAAGAAACAATCAAATCAGACTGTCCTATTTCTAAAGATTAAGAGTGGATATTAAACACAAGATATGTAGTTCATGGCCATTTTACATCTGCCATAGCTAAGAGAACAAGGCTGAGGGAAAGGAAAATTACTTTTGTCATTTTTGTAAAAGCCTGCAGTTTACTGTAGCAATACTATCTTTGTACCTCCACCCTCCTAGACTTGTTTAAAGGCTTGCGATATCTCAAGTTGAACTCAATTCTTTCCCGTCTGACTCTCTTACTTCCCAGGCTTTGCTTTCACCTATGTTGAGACCTAAAGTGCACTCAACATAAGTACCCAGATAGAAGCTGATCCAACCTTACTGTCTAGTTTTCATTCCTAGAGCTTAGAAAGAAAACTGACTCTGTCCCAACCATTCATGTAACACCCTGGAGAACTCATTTCCGGTAACGCATGGATTATAGCACTGGCAGGCAAGATGGAAATAAAGTGGATGAAATTGATGAAAAACACGACACCCATACACAAATGGGTGAGTGTGGATTTAACTATGCTCATTTCAGCTCTCTGTCTCTTTCCTCAGAGAAGTTAAGCTTCCAATTATAAAGGAAGACAGAAAGGAGATAAACTACTCACATTCAGACAGTGGTTTGAGGATAGTCTGGCTTTTGACATCTGACTCTACAATTTCAATAGCTCTCCTGTAGAAAAAAAATTTCTAAAATTAATTTAGGCTGAGCCAAACCAAACACCACACCAAACCACCAAGCTCAAAAACAGGCACATTAACAAAAAGCAACATGTTTTATAATTTTAAAGCCCCCAGACAAAATTGGGTTATGTCTCAGCTCCAGCGGACTTAATTGCCTTGAAATAATTCATGGACCGGGGAATCTGAGAAACTTCAACACTACATGGTTTCCTATTACAGAGGCCGAGTAAGTCATCGTACACTGAGCCAATGATAACATTTTGGACGAGGAAAACCCGTCAGGGATGGGAGAGAGGACGTGTTGTAGTGTGGGTACTTGACTGAGAGAGCCAGTACCACCCACACACACCAGACCTAAGAGGAGAGTCCTCAGTTATCTATACACAGGATATGTGTAGGCTAAAACCACACTGGCCTACTTGACTCTTGCTCATAGTTGCAGTCTTTACCCAAGTAGTTTGCTGACTAGGGGAAACTTTCAAATCCAGGATCACACCATCTAGCAATAGGAAGAGCTTACTCTCCCACTGCTCTCTCCAAAGTACTTTGCCTGCAGGAAGCCATAAGCCAGACCTAGATCTTCTGCATGGCAGTAGGGGGAACTTGGACCAGCGGGCCAACGCAGCAAGTATCATTTTAATGGACCAAGTGTCCCTACTGGGAAGGAAGAAATTTCAGCAGTCAGCACAGAGGCTTTCCCCAGCAGGAGTGGCTGGGGGATGGGAAGGGAGAGAGAGGTCTGGAGTACAACTGTGGGGGACCACCAGCTGGAGGAAGGGGTGCTCACAAAAGCAAAGGAAGGGGAAAAAAAGTCTAAAGGCAAAGATGGTTCAGGTCCATAAATAAACCTGCTTGAGACCAGCTAATGGAAAAGTAAACTGGAGTCTTTTTTAATACAAATGTAATTAACCAATCTATAATCACCACAGGGAGTACCAGCAACATCTCATTTGTTTCTCCCTCTGTAGGTAATGGACTGATAATGTTTCAGACATTAACATGGTGGAAATGCAGAGCTCCCCACTGAGAAACAAGTCCTCCTTTCTGAGCGTAAAAAGTGGCAGAATGGAGCCTCCTCAGCCACATTCACTTGAGTTACACGAGACAATTAACAGCATTTCTTTTTTTTAAATAAAAGCAGCCAACGGTGCCATAACTCACCTGCAAACATCTAGCGCTTTGCGAACATCTCCCGAAACGGCAGAGACTTTGCGGGCACAGAACTGAATGGCAGCATTGTCCAGGACCTGATCTTTAGATGCCTTTGAACAAGACATAGAAGACGACAGTTTGAACTATAAGACTTCCCCCCTGCAATTCAGGTCCCAGACTTGTTTGACCAACCTTTAGGGTCTAAGGTGCCTTTTCTGCTTAGAAGTAAATGGGGATTTCATACATTTAAGCATTTTGTAAGAATGTGGTAGAGGTTCACAAAGGGAAAAAAAAAGCAATTGAAACTTAAATTAGCAAAACTAAACTAAAGTAAAATCTATTTGGTCATTTTCAATAGAGAAAGTGTTTTCGTAGGTCCTATTTTATAAATTTATTTATTTATTTATCTATTTGGGGCTGTGTTGGGTCTTCATTGCTGCTCGCAGGCTTTCTCTAGTTGCGGTGAGCAGGGGCTACTCTTCGTTGCGGTGGGCGGGCTTCTCACTGCAGTGGATTCTGCTGTTATGGAGCACAGGCTCTAGGCACTCAGGCTTCAGTAGTTGCAGCACGTGGGCTCAGTAGTTGTGGCTCGCAGGCTCTAGAGCACAGGCTCAGTAGTTGTGGTGCTCAGGCTTAGCTGCTCCGCGGCATGTGGGATCTTCCCAGACCAGGGCTCGAACCCGTGTTCCCTGCAGTGGCCGGCGGATTCTTAACCACTGCGCCACCAGGGAAGCCCCCATAGGTCCTATTTTAAAAGGCCATTAGAGAAGCATTTGGGTGACTCCTCTAACTCTTTTTAATCCAACACTAAGGCATCTAAAATGGAGCCAAGAGTAGAAATTCATATACAAATGAATGGGCTATAGGAACTCCCTGTTTAGTAATGCAATCAAAGCAAAATATTTTTGAACCATCCTCACAGGTGATACAAGGAACACTCAGCTTGGTACAATGTTTGGCACTCACCTGATTAAGTCGATCCTGCAGGATAGTGGCTATCTGATTTTTGGTATAAGGTGGGAAGTTCAACAGCCGTGGCTTACATTTTTCTCTAGCTTGAAGCCTCGGCAGAATTCTGTCTGTGAGATCCAGGGTATTAGCGATACCTGAGGAGGGGATAAATAACACTAAGCATCATTGGCCAAATCATCGTAAAAGGAAAACTAAACCCTCTGAAAGCTGAATAAGGGACTTCCCTGGTGGTCCAGTGGTTAAGAATCCACGCTCCCAATGCAGGGGGCCCGGGTTCGATCCCTGGTCAGGGAACTAGATCCCACATGCCACAACTAAGACCCAGCGCAGCCAAATAAATAAATATTAGAAATACAAGAAAACACCCACCAAAATACTGAATAAAATTTCCAGTTACAATCCGGCATTCCAACTGTTGCTTCGCACTTTCCCCCACCCCCCACCCTCAATACCCATTAGATAAGATGTGTATAATCATCGAAGAATACTCTTTTCGAGTTAGGTTTAGAATTGTTCAATTATAAGCAGGATCAGATATTCCCCGAATCAAGTGTCTCTGAAATGCAGCATTATGTCATTTCTATCCAGAGTTAACAAAGTTGATTTGACTTAGATTAAGGTTCCTATTATTTTATAGTAACTTTCTTATTTTGGTAAGAAAGCAGAAAGCTGGTGTAAGATCAAATAACAGTTGATAAGGGAATTCCCTGGTGGTCCAGTGGTTAGGACTCGGCATTTTTTCACCACTGGGGCCCGGGTTCAATCCCTGGTCGGGGAACTAAGATCCCGCCAGCTGCATGGCAGAGCCAAGAAACAAAACAAAACAAAATACGTGATGAATATACTGAAGAGATTAAAAAAAGGTCTTTAGAACCACCATGTAACATCAACAACAGAGCACTAACCAATCAGCACCAACCGAGAATTGCTTAGCCATGGCCATTCAAACAGTGTGTACAATACATCCTGCCCTCTACTGTCCAGCTGATCCATCTCGTCCAACACCAACACACTACAAAAAAAGAGAAACAATTAGTATCCATGTTCACCTTCTTAACTCTCCAATCTGTTTGATCTGGGCTGACGCTCGGTCACATTCCTACAGCTAAGACCAGTTTGAAGATCATAATCTGTCCCACCTCCAGTCACTGTTATGATGATACCCCCATCATCACCAGAAAGTAACATACAGGTTTTTCAAGTAATTAGTTTAAAAACATTTTCCCCCAATTTAAAATTAAAGAAGGTTTTTGTTTTTTCTTTTCTTCTTTCCCTTTAAGCTTATGTAACTACCCCTCAGAGAGAAAATATAGGAAATGTTCTTTTTATGAGCAAACTGATAAATTCAAGAGACGAGAATGTGAGTTTGTGGGCAATGGATCCTGCAGATTTTCACAGAGCAACATGCAGCAGAGCAATGCTTACATCATGGGGCCCTTCTCCGCAGTCATATGGTTTTCCAGTTTCCTCATTATGTCCTTCCCAGCTGGCCTGGATACTTCTTCCTGACAAATCTCCTGAGCAATGGCTGGGAATACAGCCTGGGCACTCCTCAAGGACATGCAATTCAGCACGATAGTTTTAAAGCCTTTCAGTTCCTTCTAGAAAAATGCAAACATGCGAGTTATTTTGGCCTCAAATAAAGGTTTGATGGAACCTGAAGTGTCTTTGAAGAGTTAACAGCATACAAGAGAATAAGGTCCACTTTCATTTGGAAAGATTTAGACAGTGGAATTAAAAATGTCTTATTTTGGGGAAAACTGCAGTCCCCTAAGCACTTCTACTTTTTCTTAACCCTTGATAACCAAGTGTCATTTTGGCAAGAGCATGATAATTCAGACTCTCAATGTACCTTGAGGTCTTGCAGAATTCGGCTTAAGCAGGCAGTTTTTCCAGTTCCAGGAGCACCAGAAAGATAAAGACTTCCAGCTTTCTTCCCACAGATGTGCTCCCTCAGGAAATTCCTGATGACATCCATCTCCTTTTCCCTGGCAGGCAGCTGATCTGGGACAGCTGTAGTCAGGACCTGCTTTGCTTGCTGGTAGCAAGTGCCTGTGCCAGACATGAAAGGACAATTAGACACAACAGAGGTGACTGAGAAGACCCACCAGGCTTCACTTGGAATCATCAGCCTTGTTTACGAGGCTGCACTAACAGCTGCCACGTAAGAGCCAACCTTCTTGCTTGAGAAGTCTCAGACATGCAGATTCTTTCTCCAGTGGACATCTCTGCTCAGAATTTGTTGTGATGTCTTGACCTTTTGGAACTGAGGAACGTATTTTGTTTTGGTGTACTCTGGCTTGTTCTCTTTTGCTAGGGGACTCAGTTGTCAGCTGATTGTCAAATACCAATCTGCGCCCCTTAGATGTACGTGAGCGAGGGGGACCATTTTCTTTCTTGCTTTGCTTTGGTGGAGAACAGGGAGGTAAACGGGGAGTGTTACACAGGTTGTCGTCACCTGAAACATTAAAATCAAAATGTGGTCATTCATAGCAGTGGATAGTAAAAGGACTTGGAAAGATCTCTGCATGCCCCCCAAAAAGGGGTATGAATTTCTATCATGGTCAGAACCACCAAAATAAAATGCCTCTCATCCGGAAGCAAATAGTGGCCACCAGATGGCACCACTGAGGCTTACTATTTGGTAGAGGTTTTAATGGGATGAAATTCGAGGATTGCTCTAAAACAGGGTTTCCCAACCTTGGCACCATTGATACCTTGGACCAAGTAATTTTTCATTGTGGGGGACTGTCCTGTGCACTGTAGAATATTGAGCAGCATTCCCAGCCTTTATTCACTATGTCAGTATCACCCCCTCAGTTATGACAACTAAAAATGTCTCCAGATCCTACCAAATCACCCCTCATTAAAAACAGATGATCTAAAATGAGAAAGGAAAAAACAAAAAAAAATAATAATTTTTAAAAAAAAAGGAAAGAAAAAGAAAGGATTACCAACCACTGTTCTAAAACAAGAATTGTCACCTGTTTTTCTTAATTTCACAACTATCGAGGCAAGTTTCAAAATACTATATAACTAACTACAAGGTCGTTTAAAACACTGACAGAACCAAGTTCAGTATTAAGGAACTGAAGATCAGACTTATTAGGTAGTTCAGAAAGTGATCTCAATAAGTAGCTTAACTCTGAAGTTCAGTAAGCACTTAGCAACCATTCTGAACATAACCAAAGGGAACAGAGTGGTCTTAACTGAACTCAGAAAGCTGTTTCAAAGGCATCTTATTATTGAGAAAGAGAGGTCGAGAGCTACCAGTCAAAAAGTTGTACTCAAATAATGGATAGCTTACCCAGACGTTTTCTGGGGCTAAGAGGCAGAATTTTTGCACAAGGATAACGGGGTATGGCCTGGACATTTGTCAGTTCTAGTCTGGCGTCACTGGAGTTTTTAGCTTTGTCCAATGTCCGAGGCTGTTTCTTTTTTGGAAAAGTGATTGTAGCCTGTGACTGGGAGCGGGTTTGAGGCATGACGGCAACACAGCTGTGTACAAAAAAAAAAAACAGGACAGCCAATCAATATGTAAAAGTGAAGAAAAAAACAACTAACATGTAACTTATACCGAAGATCGAAATTCGTTTCATAAGTAGATTATGTTGTAACAATATTTTAGCATTTAATTCTGCTTCATATCCGAATCTATGCAACAATAGCGAACACCACCTACTACGAGTAAAAGGCTGTCATAAACATTTTAGGTATTAACTCCTTTAAGTTTTACAACCAGCTTAGAAGTAGGTACTATTATCCTTATCTTACTGATAAAAAAACAGAGGCAGAGAGGCCCAACGTCACAGCAAAGCAGGATATAAGACCAGGCATTCTGGCTTCAGAGCCCAAATTTTTAACCACTCGAGATGTGCAATAACAAGTTGATCTTAATTGGCGTCCATAGTACTTCTACTCCCCTGGCTCCAGGCACGGGGTACATCGTTAACATCAGCTTAGCCCAGCAGCCTCCCACATTTACAGGCTTCCCCAAACCCTCTCTCCGCACTCAATCCCCGCTCTACCCAACTTTCGGCCCCACATAGCCCCAGATGTTCGGGGAACGTCTCACTCCTGCCGCACTCAGCACAACTGCCAGAGCACTCCGAGGGCACACGTCTCCCTTCCCTACCCCGACCTTCTCACCCTCCAGCGACCTGAGCTCTCCTCTTACGGAACCCGCGGTCCTCGCCCTAGGCCCTCACCCAACTCCGCCGCCTCCCAGGACCCGGGCCTCCTCTCCTTTCCACCTCACAGTGCTGCGTCACCTCAGTGCCGGCGCCTTCTCACGTCTCCCGCAGAAAACTAAAGGGACTGTCCACGACAGGATCCTGGGCAAACACCACACCGTCAGCCGGAAAGCCCAGACGCGCTCGCGCCAAATCTGCACAGCCGCAGCTTTCCCGCCTCCCGCCAAAGCCCGGCCACGCTTCTGATTGGGTGGCGCCAGAGCGCCGCGCGCCTTGGCCCCAGCCCCCTCCTTCACAACCAATCAAGAGGGAAGGCGCACAACCAATAAGAGAGCCTCAAGTCTCAGCACCACCGTGAGGCCACGCCCACCGAGCCGTGGGGGCAGTCTACATCCGGGGCCTCGGCGGAAAGACGCGCGCTTGCGCCGGGGCCGACTGAGTGAGGCTCGGCGGGAGCTGTAGTCTTTGCCGCTCGCGACTGTATTCCCACGCCCTTCCTTCAATACCCCTTCTCACTGCTGCACGTACCCATTTTTTCCTTACCCTAATGGGCTAGATTTTCAGAGAGCTACTACATAATATCTACCATTATTTGGGCGGTTCTGGGTGCGAGGTATGATGCTAGGCGCTTTACATATCTAATGCTCAACACTGCAAGACACAAAGCAAATGTGCCGAGGGTTAGTTAGAGGTCACAGAATTTTGGTGGCCTGGAAGGGCCTAGGACCATTTCCTGACACCAAAAGCAGTGTTTCTTTGTAAAGTTCTACATACATACATAAATACACTGCACTTCATCACAGTATCTCCCTGATTTGTGTTTCAAGGGTGAGAAAAAGGGCCAGGCCTTTGCTTTTATTTTGTTAAAGAATACGATATTCTGTGCACCTTCCTATCATTAATCCCATTAATCCACACAATGTGGGGAGCGGAGAGAATTATGGCCCCTTAATTTTAAAATATTTTTTTATGGCTAAATACAAGGGTTTCAGGGCCAGAGAAGACCACTACAGATGGAGTGGTAATCTGAGCTTTTAATGAAAAATATAAATTAGAGCAGTAATTTACAGGCCAGCTTCCAGTGCTAATAACCCAGGTTCCACTAAAAACCCAAACCCAATTCTAGGTGATGGTAAGCATGTATCTGTCATCCTTCAATATCAAATGAAATAGAGCAAGCCGAGAAATAGGAAAACAATATTACAATCAACTTAATTGTAGTTCATTCATATAGGAGATAAAAGCCAATATTGAGTGCTTGTGTGTGTGCCAGGCACTGAGCTCTGGTATTTTTACCTACATCACCTTATTAATTCTCACAGGCACCCCCATGAAGTCGGAATTATTTCCATTTCACAAATGAGAAGACTGAAATAGAGAGGTTGAGTAAATCTGCCCAAGGTCACACAACTAGTAAGTGGAAGAACTGGAATTCGAACTCAGGGAGTGTGACAGGAGATCAAACTCCCGACCACTTAAACATACCGAGGGGGAATAGACAGATGCAGGTTTTAGAGGGAAAGATGGCAAAGGAGCACACCTGGGGAAGGCTTTCTAGGAGCTGAAAAGTACAAGAGTGAAGAGCGTAGGCTGCCACGAAAGGAGAAAGTGTTGCCACAGAATGGAGACTTCTTTACCAGCTGGTATTTCTGATCTTTTAACAGGGGAACAGAACCTAGAAAGAAGCAACTTTCACTGTTCATATTTATTTTTATAACGTGGGCACCTAAAACTTGTCCTTCATAACCAGAAATGGTAACAAGTGCCCAGCCAGCTTTTAAGGGATGGTGGTAAACGACTACCTCAGTTACGGTGGGACAGAGGGGGCAGAGGAAGCCATGAGTACTTAACGTGCATATTGGAGCCTATGAAAGCATTCACCAGGAAATATAGCACCGGTCCAAGAAAAGCCTACAAGAATAAGTGACTATTGTGGAAGCAGGCAGAGAATCACAGAATGTCCAGATTGAAAGTTCTCTGAAAGGTTACCTAATTGAAGTTTTCTCTTTTCACTACTCCAGTCACATGATGAGCATACCATCATGCCGTTTCTCGCTTCTGTGCCTTGTCCTTGCTGTTTCCTATGTCTGCAATGCCAGTCACCATCCTCCTGCCCTGGCTAATCACCATAAAGCCTTTAATGCCCCGCATAGGTTTCCCTTGGTGGCTGTCCTGAAGTCTTCTGCTAGACTCTGAACTCCTTGGAGGCAAAGACCATGTCCTATTCGTCTTCATATTGTTGGTGCCTGGCACAGAGTAAAATACGCAATCAATGCTTGCTGAATGAATGGAAAGGACATTCCTGCCAAGTGGATATCCATCTTTTGCTTGAACATTTTTTGTGGTCAGACAGCATACAGTCCTTTAAATCTCACACCCCTAAACCTAGGAGTGGAGAATGAATTCAATTATGTGTAAAAACAATCCAGACTGGGCTCCAGTGACGTCAAAGATGAAGCATTTCCCCATCGTTATCCTCTGGGGTGGTTAGGATCCTGAGGTTGACATTTTAGTTCTCTTACCTCTGTCTGCAGAGTAATAGGAAGTCAGAGACAGGTAGCTTCCTTGCAGTAAGCTGCAGTTAGTGGCTGGGCTGGGCCAGAAAATACTTAAAAGGCACATTCACCATAAGCGGCTATGTCTTGGTAATAATTAAAGTGGGCAAACTAGTGTCCTTATCACTTGCTAATCCACATACACGGTGTCATGGGGGAAGGAAACAAATGACACAGAAAGAACCTGTCCGGCATCCTTATGTGTGTCTGTGCGCGTGCTTGTGTGCACTGGCGGGCACGTGCACACATACACAGACTAGCAATACCATCCCAGTAGGACAGAGAAAGCTTATAGGGTTAGGAAGCTGAGGGTCATTTAGGCAAGCTCTATTTGAGGGCTATTCAAAGTCACAGGAGGAACAATGAAATCAATAAATAGGTAGTTTATTAATCATATTAATAACAATGATGGGTCAAAGAATCAGGAATTCAGCCAACCTGGCAAATATGGATGAAAATGAAAGGAGGCCCTTTTTTCCCCTCGCTGCCGCACCCTCATAGGTTTTTACATCAAACTGTGTGAGAGTGACTCATACACACACCTATTATGAACCAGTACGGGAAATAATTTCAAGACCTTTGCTAGTGATGAAAGTGTAGGTTAAGCTCATTAAATCTTAGTGGCGATTATGTCAGCTGACCACAGTAAGCAGAGAATGTCTGGTTCAATTCTGACACCTACAGTCAAAGTTCAAGAAAGCCAGCTAAGATTTCAACTTAAGCAGTGAAGAAAAAAAGGCAACACCCACATAAAAACAGACACAGTCTGTGTGTTCTGCCCTCACCTTTTCTTCACACTTCAGTGTGCGAATCTACCACACACACACAGGTGGAAAGAAGCATTAGGGATATAAGGAAAGGACACAAGGCCAGGGGGTCTCCTGAGTTCCCTGGAATCATGGGCAAAGGGGAGTTAGGTGGCAAATATAAATAATGACCAACTCTATCAGAATCACCCAGTCAGCCTGGCTAACTGCAACTGTGATTTTCAAAACACAGCAGGGGGTGGGGAGAGAAAACTCTCAGGAAGTTGCAGATGCTTCTGCCCAAGTTAGTATTTCTACTTTCTCAGAGGATCTGGAGTCAAACCACTACCCTAACCAGAGGCAACAGATTTTCTCCCCTCTATGCCACCACTTGTGGTGGTATTCCAGACAAGACTACACAGTTTTCAGGTTTTTTTGCTTTTGTTTTTAAGCAAGGTTTAATTAAACTGCATGGCATCCAGAAGAAAGAAATGTACCAAAGAATCCAACCTGAGACCGGATTATACACTGTAGAAGGGGGTAAAGAAATCAATACTAATTGGCAGAGGAAGCACTGTAATCAGAAACAACTCCAAAATAAATCATACAATAAATTACTTTTTAGAAGAAAAGAAACCAATCCACATGCAGACAAAGATGGACGCACACATACATACATACACTCTTCACACACGTCACTCAAGTCTTTTATTCAGTGTTGACGATGGCTCCCATGCTGGTCGCCGTGGAAAAGGACAAGGGTTAGACGTGAGAAAAGAAGGCTCGGCCCCTCTGCCACCAGTGGAATGAGATTTAAGACAATTAGAGAGGGAACCCACTAAGTTGTCAGACAAGAGTAGAAAGAAGGAAACAGCAGTTATCAAGGAAGATTTTAATTGCTTCAAAGAGGGAGGAAGAAAGCACAGAAATCTAACACAAGTAAAGGCACAATGAATGTGGAGTTGAATGGAACCAAACCCTTCCTTCGGTTAAAATTATCCTTTTTTTTTTTTTTTTTTTTTTTTGTATGTGTTTTGAAGGCGGTTGTAGTTTTGCTTCATTCTGCTTTTAAGAGACGAGTCTTGAAGGCAGAGTTGTACTGCCTCCCGTTCCCTAAATTAGGGTGGCTCAGAGAAAGCCACCTTGACCACATACAGCCAGGGACTGAGATTCAACAGGGAAAGAAAGACTACAACTGGAATGTGAGGAATCTGATTTGCAGTTGATTGTAGGTTGGGTTTCCAGAAGAACAGACAGCTCAGTGTAGTGCCATCAAAGGGCCTCAGATGCCCTCTACTCCACCCCCAGAGCTTTGCAGAGGGAAGGACCCTGGAGTCACACTTCACCCCCACTCCCATAAGCACTCAGCCTACAGATTATTTCAAGTGATCAGGAGAATTAAAACACACCCCAACCCTGAGTTGCTCTGTAGCAAGTCTATTTACAATTCATCTCACCTCTCCCTGGAGGTAAATTTAGGTTTCAAGAGGGGAAGCTACGGGGTGAGGGGATGCCCCAGGGCAATGGTCAGTGGCTAGTCTCCTTGCCTTTCCCAGTTCAGAGGGCTGGGATGAATTTCGGGAGACAGGAGCCTCATGTCCGTTGGGTGGGCTAGCCCCTAAGTGCTCTCACTCTGCGGGCCCAGCTGGGGAAACGCTGGGCCTCTGCAGCCACGATAGAGCAAACCACACCTGGAGCAACACAGTGCTACGATCCAGGTCTGGGGACCAGAGGAGAGGGGGAGAGGGGCATCTAGCTCATTTAAAAACCTGCAGACCACTGGCCTGCTTCCCAGAAAGGGCGGTAAGAAACAACTATGAAGTTTTTCCCACCCGAGAAAAACATCATAAAACCAAACCCACACAAGGGCTTTTAACACAGCTTCCTGATGCCTAGTTGGGTAATGTCTCCTCTTTCTGGGAAGGGATAAGGGGGTTAATGGGACTGGGCAACAGCCTCAACATGAGACCACCCAATCTGCCACTGAAGAGAGGACATTCCCACAAGCAGATAAAAAGAGCAGTTTAAAAGGTGAGAAGTTTTAGTGCTCTTGTAGCCAGCCCACCTCAAACCTATTATATTACAAGCTTTTTACAGCATACAAAATAGATCAATAACTATGAGGCTCACATTCCCATTCATCAATAGTAAATATACATGATAATAAATCTGTTATTAACACAGGGACCAAATAAGGTATAAGGCAAAGACATTTAAATAGGTACTGTGTCATCAACATGCTCTGAAGAAGAAAATCCATCTGACTAGATCTAGTCCCAGGCCTTTTTCCATGAGGCCAAGAAAATGAAAATACAGTCAACACCCACGTGACACAGTCCAAATGCTGGGGAGTTTGAGGGGCACGTCATACGGGAGGAAGATAGTAGCCCCAATGAAAAACTGGGGTTTGGCTTTTACGTGTGATGCTCATTTCGATGCTCTATGTTTGAGTAGTGAGGGGAAAAGAGATACGCTTTGATAACATTGTACAAAAGGCATCAACTCCCATTTCAAAAATAAATGGGAAGACTTCACAGTCCAAGTTCAGTAACTGGGGTCAGCATCTACCCTGGAACTCTGCTGCAGTATCAAGTCTTGTACTTTCTCCTTTTCCCTCCACTAGCATCCTCTCTCTAAGCTCCACTGGCTTCAGGATGCTGGGGGGATACTGCTGGGAGGTAACTGCTAACAGATTTGAAAAGAAGAATGATAAATAAAGAATGATTAGAAAAAGCGTGGTCACAGACCTAATCATGGTTTGCCCCAACAGTCAATATGGTCCAGGGGATGGCAAAGGATCGCAGACCCCAGATAAATAACCCAAGTTGAGAGCTCTCTCATCTAGCACTGGGAAGACGTGGGTTTCACTGGGCACTATGTACAGATCCTTCGTCTGTGATCCAACAGATAGGAAAGGTCCCTAGGGCAGTTTAAGCCTGTGATGTATCTGATGAAAGCTCCTTTGCTCTCACTTCAAGCTTTGAGCAGCCTCTGCCCTTGACAATAGCTTTAGCAAACCAAACCAGCTGGATGTGGAGCCCAGGAGCTCCATCATGCTGTTGGAGAAGGGCAAGTCCCTGTACCATGATCCAAGCTCAGTTCCTACCTAGATTGGGAACCTCCATTTTCTCTGTGCTCTTTAACTAGGACCTGGAAGACGAAACAACATATTGCTGGCTTCCAGGGAAGATCAACTGGACTGAGGCACACCGCACCAAAGTCCTTGTGCTTTTGGCAGAGGAATCTTTGACTACCCCCGTAAGCATCCTCACCCTTCTCTACTCTGCTGTGTTAACCCCTGCAGTCTTGGGGTGGAGTGGTGCAGAAGGGAACAGGAAGAGCCTACGCACTCAGATGGGCTATGAACTTCACAACGAGTGGGCCTTAGTTCAAGTCCTTCACCGCCCTCAGAGCTGGTCCCTTCCACAAGGTGTTTCACCCTCCCCGTCTTTGTCATCCTGGAGCACCCATCAGGGGCTGAAGTTTCTGAACAGGACTGAAAGGGCCAGTGGTCTTCAGGGCCAAGCAGAGAAGACTGAGGCAGCCTCAAGGTCAAGGTTAAGGCCAAGGCCAAGGTCCTATCTTCCTATCTCTCACTAGAGGTTTTGGGGGTTTCTGAATCCATAATGAATGAATGAAAGGGACTTTTCTCTTGAGGGGATAGGTGGTGAGAGGGGGAAAAACATCCCTCAGCCTCAGCACCTAAGAAACAGAGCAGGGAGCCCCAGAGGGCTCACGTGGCTCCTGGTCCTTGTGCCGCAGAGGAACTGACTCGCTCTAACAGGACCCCCAGTTTACTTCACCCTCTCTTTTTATTAGATGTTTAGTTCAACTGATTAGTATTTAGTGTTTATATCCAACCTACTTCTGGGTATGAGCGTGGGGTGGGGTGAGGGCAAAACCAAAATACCCCTAAAAATAAAGCAGACCCATTTCCTTGCCCATGCTCTAAACCTGACCTTTAAAACAGATCACTTCTCTGCAAACTCCTTTCCAATTTCACTAAAAATGCCCACCCCCAAGAAGTCCTGGCCATGCCAGCCTCCTAAAATGATGAAATATAATATACCCACCAAGCTCCCCCCACAGTGGGTAGGAGAAGGTAGGAGTACCATTCTCCACCCTGCCCTGACAATGAGTTCATTCATCACAACAAGGCACCTTTCCCCAGAGGAAAGCAGGAGACATGGAATCTTTTTCCTCATCTGGCCAGCAGGGCTTGCAAGAGGAGGGATGGATGCAGGGTTTGAGACCCTACTGTCAATATAAAGAGTCCGGTCACCAAGTCCAGAGACGAGATGCATAGATGGAGGTGAGCTGGGTGGACGCTTGGAGTCTTGAGGTTGGTTGCACTGGAGAAACACGTTAGGAGCTGTCATGCAGGTTTCAGGGAGAATGGAAGGGACCATCTGAGAAGAGGAGAGGGTCCATCCTTTTCCTGAGGAACAGGACCAAGCCAGGCTTCACCTGAGAATGGGTGGCAGAGGTGGGGCTCCACGGGCAGCTGAAAAAAATAAATAAAAACCACATACGCAAGGTCACCCACCAGACCCTGAATAACCCAAACATTCCTAAAATGAGAGACAGACAGGCTCTTCAAGCTAACCTTTAACATTTGGGACAAGGCTTCATTGTCTTTTTAAGAAAATGCAGACAAGGAGAAGCAAATTTTAAGCTAAGAAAAGCACACACCAATTCTACAGCCTATGCAATTATGGAAGACCTTCCATGATTCTCTTCTCTCACCTCGGTTTGTTTTGCTGGGATATATTCTCTGAAAGTGTTTATATTCTTCTGGAGCAGGAAAGTCTTCTACTGGATGGAAAGAATACTTTGACTCAAAATCATCTGCAAAAGGAACAATATTAATTCATATCACCCTTCCTTGTGCTCCCACAAACCTCTCTGCCACTTCTGACCCTCCCCGTACTAATCTCCCGGGCTTCCTGATGTACCATGAGGGCCTGCCTTGCCCACTAAAGCAAGGTCCGTGAGGGCAGCAACAGCATTACTCTCTGCGCCTCATATGCACAGAGTGTGTTCAAAGGCTCTTTACGTTAAGGAATGAGTCTTTGAACTGGTTCTTTAAATCTTTCCACCCCAAACCAGGCACATACCAGGAAAGGAGCCCAGCTGTTTGCATGGCAGAAGGAAATATAGTTCTGTGTTTCAGTAACATAGTCATGCTAGAGACTATCACCATGGGAAACCAGCTGAACTGAATCCACAAACTGGTAGAAATTAATCTAAAATGGGACTATATGCCACCAGCTAGGGAACGATCTGACCAGAAAATTCCCTTTTGGCTAAGGCTCCCCTCATTGAGCTCTGCAACACAGTCGGGATGGCCATGTCATGGCTCCCACTCCCACTTTCCATGGCCCCTCTACAAGAAGGCTCAAATGTTCTATGGGTGTGGCTCGATCACATTCCAAAGGGCATATCCTCCAAGCAAAAATACTGGTCCACTTAACAGGAACAGACTAGAGCAGGGCCAGAGAAGAGTCAACCATTAAAGAATCTACAGTGTTCAGGCTAAAAGGGACTGTGCAGATCCTTCCAGACTTCCTCAACAGAGGGTCTAACAATACCTGCTGGACAATCTTTACTTGGTGCTCCATCCCAGACCTAATGAATTAGAATCTCTTAGGTGGGGTCTAAGATTCATTTATAACCTTGGAAAAGTTAATCCGATACGCTCTTGAGCTAGTCAGTCTCCTTGTTTCACAGATAAGGGAAGTGAGGTCCAAAAAAATGAAGTGATTTCTTCAAAGTAACACAACTAGTCAGTGGCTTTGGATTACTAGATAAAAGTTGTGTAAACAGTGTTGTTTTGTTTTCAAAGGTCCAGAAAGGAGCTCTTCTTCCTAGGAGGATACGTAATTCCTGTCTCAATAAGCCTGAAGAGGATACAGTCTCTGACCTAAAAGCTAACCACAAATAATGAGCCTTGTGGAGCAAAAGATTGGCTTTAGAGTTAGCACAACACCTGCTGATTTTACTTCCATCTATTCCAACGGAATCATGCCTAGAATTTGCCGAAGAAAAGGGATGTCCATGGATGGGACCCAGAAGTCTGAGGGAAGGTCAGGAGAGGAACTGCAGTGAACAGAGGACACCAAGCGACCACTCCCACTCTGCAGCAGCCACTGGAATTAGTGAAGTCACCACAGGAACTATGGGAGTAAAACAGCTAGCTACTCACCCAAGAAAGATCGGACAGTGGTAATAGAATCTCTGTGGCCATTCCTCAGGGGTGGTGGAGGCGGCGGGGGGGGCCCAGCTGGCGTCCTTGAGGGCGGAGGTGGGGGCCTTCCTCGGCTCAGGGGTTCTGACCCATGCATTCGGTACGGTGGCGGGGGAGGGGGGGCATCCCTGGCACCATTTCGGATCATGGGTGGCGGGGGCAGAGGAGCTGCAATAACGTTCAAAGCAGTTAGGTGTGGATGTAGAGACGGTGATGGGAGGAGGGGTTTGAGAGACATGGGCCAAAAGAGTGCTCGGTGCTTTCCCAAAGAACAAGACCCTGTGAACCCCTGGGCAGCATGTTAAATATCATATTCCCCCTCCCCTCCTCCCTATTTCTTTAACAACATCACCATTCTTCTCGATACCAAAGTTCAGAATAAATTTATGACCCTTTTTCATTTCCCATGACAAGTCAGTCAAGAATTCCACTTATCCTTGACGATTTTTTTCTCTGCTTTCACATGCCTTCCTCCACAATTCTAAGTCAGGGCTTTCTCATTTTTATCTTCTTCTACTGCAAAAAGCCTCTCAAATGTTTTCCCTGCTTCTAATCTCTTAGCCTTTCAATCCATTCTGCATACCACCAACTCACTAATCTCCCCCAAAATACTAGCTCAAACTTTTCCAAGGGCTTTGCATTTCCCATATCATAAAGTTTCAAATTCTTAGCTTCCACACTGACTGGGTCTCACCCAATCATTTTCCTTTCCTACACAGTAACCTACCACATCAGTCAGCCTGATCGCACCTTCTTTTCTTCCTTGATTCCTACACTGGATAAGGTACCACTCTTCTGTACTGCCTCTGTCGACTCTGTCTCTCTCTACCACTACTATGTTGTATTACACGTGCTTCTTCCTGAGGGTACTGTATATTTCTTAAAGTCAGAGCAGTGTCCATTCATCTGAGTTCCCAAGCTCAGCACATGGTAGGTCTTCAATCAATATGTGCTAAATAAACCAAATTACATATGCTTTACTCTTGTGACTCCCCCACAATACTCAGAAATACCACCCCTCATCCCTTACTATCAAATCCTACTTTTCTTTAAGGTTCAACTCATGTCCCATCCTCTCAAGGCTTTTCCAAAGCAATCCACTCTAATCTGATTCCCTCCTTTGCTCTCCCACAGCACTGACAGGCTATATCACTTATTCTAACAGTAGTACAGACTAAAATGAGTGATTTTCAAATTATGTATAATAATTTCATCTGCAGAAGTTACATATTTCCAGTGATAGGCTCATTGCTCAAAAAAAATCGGGAACACCTCTTTTGGAATTGCTTCCAAGCCCAGGTGGTCAGACAGATCCATAAATATTATCATATGATGGTCACTTCTCATTTATGAGGTTGCACCACCAACAAAAAAATTCATACCTATGTCTGACTCTGATTTTTGGCCATTTTCGAAAATCAAATTCACCCTTAAAAGACAAAATTTGCCACCAAGCATAAGGTAATGTCAAAAGCATGTTGGGGGGACTTCCCTGGTGCCGCAGTGGTTAAGAATCTGCCTGCCAATGCAGGGGACACGGGTTCGAACCCTGGTCCGGGGAGAGATCCCACATGCCGCGGAGCAACTAAGCCCGGGTGCCACAACTATGAGCCTGCGCTCTAGAGCCTGCGAGCCACAACTACGGAGCCTGCGTGCCTAGAGCCTGTGCTCTGCAACAAGAGAAGCCACCACAATAAGAAGCCCGTGCACCGCAACGAAGAGTAGCCCCTGCTTGCTGCAACTAGAGAAAGCTCACGCGCAGCAACGAAGACCCAATGCAGCCAAAAATAATTTTAAAAAAAAGCATGTTGGGGGACTTCCCTGGTGGCATAGTGGTTAAGAATCCACCTGCCAATGCAGGGGACACAGGTTCAATCCCTGGTCCAGGAAGATCCCACATGCCACGGAGCAACTAAGTCCATGTGCCACAAAAAGCCTATGCTCTAGAGCCCGCGAGCCACAAGTACTGAGCTCACGTGCCACAACTACTGAAGTCCGCATGCCTAGAGCCTGTGCTCCACAACAAGAGAAGCCACTGCGATGAGAAGCTGGAGCACCGCAACGAAGAGTAGCCGCTGCTCGTCGCAACTAAGAGAAAGCCCGCATGCAGCAATGAAGACCCAATGCAGCCAATAAATAAATAAATAAATAAAAAGCATGCTGGATATCACTGGAATAGGTTCGAATGTGTTTAAGTTAGATTATTTCTATGCTTTGCACTAACAATAACAGCAGCTACCATTTATTTGATATCCATCATGTTCCAGGCACTGTCCCGGGCACTTTATATGCATTAAATCTTTAAAAATTCTTGTAGCCACACCTGCACAAATATGAGGCATTATCCTCATTTCACAAATGAGGAAACTGGGACTCAGGCTATTTGTCTAAGGTCACAGATCTAACAGACCCAGCATACGTCTGCTCTTCCATAGTAAGAAAACTGCTACACAATGCTTTTCACAACAACCTCAAGTATTAAATATCTCCCGAACATATGTATAACCCAGTGAGATGGAAATGTGTCTTTTGGTACCTGGGTCATGTTACCAAGCAGTACATGGATACTACTCGGCTTAACAGACAACACTGTCTTAGTAATAAGAGTATGTATCATTCCTCCTGAATTACTGTCAGAATTTCTATAGAGTAACCACAGTTAAGAATGAAACAGTAATGGGATGATTTTCTTTTGTTTTTGTTTTTTAAAAATAATTATTTGGCTGCACCTGGTCTTTAGTTGCCGCACGAGGGATCTTCGTTGTGGCGTGTGGGATCTTATAGTTGTGGCATGCGGACTCCTAGTTGTGCTATGAGGGATCTAGTTCCCTGACCAGGGACAGAATCTGAGCCCCCTGCACTGGGAGCGTGGAGTCTCAACTGCTGGACTACCAGGGAAGTCCCTGGGATGATGCTTATAGACAAGAAGTCTGGCACTGTAGGCCCAGTAAATGTTGGTTTTAGCTTCCCATAAAACACACTCAGAATGTCAACTCTCCCTCACTCTCCAAGGTAGAGGCCATAATTAAAGAGAAATCTCCTTAACTCCTCCCAGCAGATCTCTGAACCCTGTTTTCATTCCAAATCTGCCCAAACCGAAGCTCTTTCAGGTCATCCTCAAAGTATTTCCCTAAGACTCAGATTTCTCAGGGCCCTGAGAGTCTGCATCTACTGTGAGGGCGGGGCCAGGGAGAGTAAGGTAGAGGGTTGGTCAGGCTCAAAAGGACACCAGCCAGACTCTGAGCGGGAGGCAGTGATGAGGGCCAACCTGCATGGGCAAAACGGGGCAGGACCAAGAGCTACCTGCTTGGCTCGCTCAGGGCCAGGCATCCTGGCCAGATTCTGCCATCTCTAAGAAGTTTCTGAGCTCTTTGTCACATCCAGTTTTAAGACTTTCAAGTGACAGAGCCAGAACCTAAGGACCCCAAGAAACAAGCAGTGTGCAAAAGAAACCTTGGGGTAGGAAGACTGACTTTTGTAAACCAAGATAAACCCGTATTAAAGAAAGCATGATGTTATTTTTTTTTAATTGAAGTATAGTTGATTTACAATGTTGTGTTACTTTCTGCTGTACAGCAAAGTGATTCAGTTATACATATTCTTTTTTTATATTGTTTTCCATTATGGTTTATCATAGGATATTGAATATAGTTCACTGTGCTGTACAGTAGAACCTTGCTGTTTATTCATTCTATACATAATCACTTACATCTGCTAAACCCAACCTCCCACTCCATCCTCGATTCTTCTTTTTTTTTTTTTTTTTTTTGCAGTACGCAGGCTTCTCACCATTGTGGCCTCTCCCGTTGCAGAGCACGGGCTCCGGAGCGCAGGCCCAGCGGCCATGGCTCACGGGGCCCAGCCACTCTGCGGCATGTGGGATCTTCCCGGATCGGGGCACGAAACCGTGTCCCCTGCATCGGCAGGTGGACTCTCAACCAGGGAAGCCCTTGATTCTTTTAAAAAGAAAAAAATTCCCTTAAAAAAATAGTGTTTTAGGGACTTCCCTGGTGGTCCAATGGTTAAGACTCCGTGCTCCCAATGCAGGGGGACTGGGTTTGATCTCTGGTCAAGGAACTAGATCCCTCATGCCGCAACTAAGACCCGGCACGGCCAAAATAAAATAAATAAATATATATATATTTTAAAAATAGTGTTTTACTCTGCAAAGGAAAAATTCAGAAAACAAACCCTATGGCCCAGTAATAAGGGACTTTTTGGTCTCTGAGCACCCCGGGGAGGGTAAAAGACTATATACTCATTCAAATGTAAATAATTCATAAAGAAACAAAAGTAAATTATTCCATGTTATCACACCATATGACTTATTAACAGAGATAAGTCCATGAAAACTGCCTAGAAGTCCTTTGCATAAAACCACTAAATTTGTCAGCACACCAGTTTATAAAGCACTTTTACACATTCTTTTATTTATAACCACCTCTGAAAAGTACTGTGAACACCATTTTATGGATGAGGAAACAAACTCAGAGAATCAGAGTGACCTGCCCAATGTCACAAAACAAGTGGAGCCAATACGTGAAAGATCTCTGACTAAAATATCTCAATTATTTTTCAGAGTGTCACTCTTAAGAACTGCTGCTCTGGTTACTGATACAGAAAGCAGGCTGAGGCCTATGTCAGGCCTCGAAGTTGGTGATGGCTAGTAGACAGAAGAACAAGGCTCATAACTTCACATTTTTCTAAAGAAATCACCAAAAAAGAACTGAGAAGTGGGAAGCAAGACGTCTGCAGACACTTAAAACGATTCAGTTCAACCCACAGAAATCACATTTTTCTCTACTTCTATTCCTGGTTGGCTTCAGAAAGATATGGGCTCTGCTCAGATAAAGGG
Organism: Kogia breviceps; assembly: GCF_026419965.1. Classification (NCBI taxonomy): domain Eukaryota; kingdom Metazoa; phylum Chordata; class Mammalia; order Artiodactyla; family Physeteridae; genus Kogia; species Kogia breviceps. Next base: position 38,008,566 of record NC_081328.1, on the reverse strand, counting down.
TCATTTAAAAAAATCCCCAAGTTAAAAAAAAAAATTTTCTTTTTAACCTAAACTTTGTAGAGTCAAAGGTCACATTAGGACTATATCCTTATGGCGAAAGCCAGGGAGATACAGGGTCGGCCACGTACCAGGCTCCTGTGTGTCCGCCTGATGCTACTGCCAGCTCCTAGAATACAAGTCTCTGTACCTAATCAAGCAGCAGTACCAGTTAATGGGCCTTTAATACATGCTTCCTGATGACATACCTGCTTAATCGATGATCTCATCTATACCTGCAGGGACTGTTTAAAATCAAAGTTCAAAAGCCGGGCTTCCCTCGTGGCGCAGTGGTTGAGAGTCTGCCTGCCGATGCAGGGGATACGGGTTCGTGCCCCGGTCCGGGAGGATCCCACATGCCGCGGAGCGGCTGGGCCCATGGGCCATAGCCGCTGGGCCTGCGCGTCAACAGGAGAGGCCACAACAGTAAGAGGCCCGCGTACCGCAAAATAAAAAGTTCAAAAGCCATCTGTGGAGGCTGCCGCTCAAAGCCCAATGAAACAAGAGAATACAGGAGCCAAAATTCCTGGGTCTGAGAAGGCCCCAGCATGGTCTCGTTCACTCTCTACTTTCAGTCAGGCTATTTTGTAAGATGACACAACCTCTCCCACCTTTTTGAAGGTTCCTTAATCCCCTCCTTACCCAGTTCATGGACCATGGTCCCCTGTTACAAGCACTCCCTTACATACACCCTTAACTCCCTTGCCCTGCTCTCCATTACAGTTGCACATGCCTAAAAAACACTAACCTGGGTGCTTTCCTGGTGGCGCAGTGGTTGAGAGTCCACCTGCCGATGCAGGGGACACAGGTTCGTGCCCCGGTCCGGGAGGATCCCACATGCTGCAGAGCGGCTGGGCCCGTGGGCCATGGCCGCTGGGCCTGCGCGTACGGAGCCTGTGCTCCGCAATGGGACAGGCCACAACAGTGAGAGGCCCGCGTACCGCAAAAAACGAAACAAAACAAAACAACGCTAACCTGGTTAAATACAACTCTGCTCCAACTCAGTACCTGCAGAGGCACAACTGAACACACACCGAGCTGATGAATTTCACTTGAAATGTGTGGCCCCTAAGCTCAAGTGGGCCTTCTGTGATGCTGGTCATCCTAGCACACTTCTCTCCTCCACTCATTCTCCTGCATGCCCAGATGGCCATTTTGTGCCCTCTTTCCTCTCTCCTCAAATCTCCCTCTATTTCCTTACCCTCATTCACAGCATATGTCCTTGCTTTCAATTTCACCCAGAATATAGAAGTAAAAAAAAAAAGGGGGCTTCCCTGGTGGCACAGTGGTTAAGAATCTGCCTGCCAATGCAGGGGACACAAGTTCGAGCCCTGAGCTGGGAAGATTCCACATGCTGCGGAGCAACTAAGCCCGTGCGCCAAAACTACTGACCCTGCGCTCTACAGCCCGTGAGCCACAACTACTGAGCCTGTGTGCCACAACTACTGAAGCCCACGTGCCTAGAGCCCGTGCTCCGCAACAAGAGAAGCCACTGCAATGAGAAGCCCGCGCACCGCAAGGAAGAGTAGACCCCGCTCCATGCAACTATAGAAAGCCTACGCGTGGCAACGAAGACCCAACACAGCCATAAATAAATAAATAAATTTATTTTTAAAAAAAATTAAGAAGAAACTTTCCACATGCTCCTACCACTATACCCACCTACCTACTTGCTTCTTTGCCTATATGCTCTGCCTTCCCTCCTGTTACCACAAAGAACTGTGTTCTTATCTAAGGCCAACGCTTGACCTGTGGATCAGGTTCCATTCCTTCTTGCCTCCCCAAGGACACTATCCAGGCAATTTCCTCCTCTCTACTGGATCATTCCATCAGCGTACAAACAGATGCTGAAATATCTCCCGTCTTGGGTGGGGTGGGGCGTGGGGAACCAACTCTCAATCTCTCATCCTCCTCCAGCAACCATTCCACATACCTGTACCTCCCACTCCCCTTTATAGCAAACTCCCTAGAGTTTCGCTATTTCTATCTTCATCAAGTCCTCTCCTATTCCTATATGCTTGAACCCACCCCAATTAGACTTTCACCCTCACGCTCCCTCCAGCACTCCACTGAAACTACTTAGGAGGGTAGTTTGGGGGTCCCCAAAATGACTCTCACGTTGCTGAGACCAATGTCATTCTCAGTCTTCAACTTACCTGACCCACCTGCAGCACAGGCCACAATTACTCACTCACTCTATCCTGGACTTTCTCCATTACTCTCTTGGCATTCCTCCTTTCTTCCTCACTGGAGGCCCTTTCTCAGTTTTCTCTGCTTAGTACTCTTATCACTCTCACCTGTCATGTAGGAGAAGGCCTCAGGCCTCGGACCTCTCCTCTTCTCTATACTCACTCGCCAGGTGATCTCACCCCAGCATGTGGTTCTCAATATCCTTCAAATTTCTCTCTCTAGCCCAGACCACTCCCCTGGACTTCAGAGTCTGAGAGTCAATCGACAATTGGTTATTTCCTCTTGGATGTCTAACAGGCACCTCAAACTTGACATCCAAAACTGAAATCCACCTTCCCCCAAACCTGCTGTGATCTTATCCATCTACTCAGATTACTGCACTAGCCCCCTAAGTGGTCTCCTTTGGCCCCTTTGTCCTCCTGCAGTGGGTTCTCAACAACAGAGCCAGTTGCCTTTTCAAAAGGTAAATCAAAGCTACTTCTGTGTTCCAACCCCCCGCACCCCGCCAGTGGCTCCCCATTTCACACAGAAAACCCAAAGTCTTCACAAAGTCCTCCAATGTTCTCCCGTGGCATCTGGCTTTCTGACCTCCATGTCCTGCCGCTCTTCCCCTCACGCATCCTGGTCTTGCCACAATGGTCTCCTTGCTGTCCCCAGTCTCAGGGTCTTTGCATTTGCTGCCCTCAATGCCTGCATAGCATACTCCCTCACTTTCTTCTGGTATTTGCCAAACTGTCACTTTATCAGTAAGGCCTTCCCTGACCCCACCCCTACCCTCTCCCCTGTAATTTAAAGTATTACCTCATACCCACTCCAGTATATCCCATTCCCTTTCTCTGTTTTGTATTTCTCTAAAGCATCTATATACTATGTATATATATATATATATATATATGTATATATATATATATATATATATATATATATATATATATATTTGTGTTTTTTTTTTTTTTACTAATTAATTTGTTAACTGTCCAGGAGAGCAGGATTTTTTGTCTTTTTTATTTACTGCTGTTTTCCTAACAACAGAGTCTGACAGGTAAAAAGGCACTCAATAAACCTGTTGAGTGAGTATTCACTTCAATCACTGAAGGAGAGATTTGGGGAAAAGGGTGAAGAGGAAGGATAAAGTCAATCTCAGTACGGTAGGAAAAATAAGGTGCTTCCAGGAACTTACCTGCTCCCCGACTGGGAGGGTCTCGGGCTGGGGGAGGTGGCCTATTACTCTGTAAAGAAGGGGAGGCTGAGGTGGGTGGAGGAGGCGCTAGGCCTCTGACAGGCCCTGGTGTCTTCCTATGCAAAGAATTGTGTCTCTGTGGCAGCTCAGGGGCTGACTCGTTAGTGGGACTGGAGGGTCCATTGGGGACCCCGGGAGGCTGGCGGTAAGGCGGCGGAGGAGGAGCTAGAGACTGGCCACTTGGTCCCGTTCTGACATTCACAGGGGAAGGAGGCGGCTTGACTGGGGGTGGAGCAGGAGGTCCCTCTCGACCAAGGTGAAGCCTCTGTCCAGGTGTGGGTGGCAGGGGCTTCTCTCTGTTGTAGGCTGCGGCTTTGCTGCTGTGCATAGGCAGAGGTGTAGGGGGGGCGTTGGCACGCCGCCCCGGGGGAGGCGGAGGAGGGGCGGAGGAGCTGTGCTTCATGCCCGTACTGCTGGTGGTATTAGGCCGAGAGAGGTCCGGTAACGAGGGTCTCTGCATCCGGGGCAGTTCTGGGAGTGAGGCTCGGTTGCTGTCTGTATCATCCTGAGGGCGCCCGCCGGCTGTAGACCCTGGAGGCCTTGGGGCAGCAGCTCGAGAACTGGAGACTTGTAGGGCTGGCTTACCAGCTAGGTTCTCTACAAATACAACAGACAGCACTGGGTCAACAGAGCTGGACCTATGTTGCTGGGTATCTCCACGTCACCCCGCCTCCTTAGTGCAACCTGCACGGCAGCAGGGCAAATACCTGTACAATTCTGGGTTTTAACCTGGTTTCAGGCTCAGGGCCCATTAACAAATACTACTGATGCAAGTTGAATGCCTTCTTATTTACCCTCAGCTTTTGCTTTATTCCACTTTATAACTCCTCCCCTGCTCCCACTCCTCCTCCTTCCCATCTCTACCACACTCCACAACCCCAGATGGCCCCCCTGGGACCAGTCAGAAATGAATGCGCTTGGGAAATATCCTAAGAAAGTACTTATCACATACCTGAACCGTCCTTGGCTCCCACAGGGCGGAGCTTTGGCACTCCTCCTTGGAAGAGACCTCCCTTGGGCTGCACGGCAGCTGCTCCAGAGCCATAACCACCACTGCTTCCTTTGGGTTCTGGAAAGCACACCATTAGGATTTTCATTTCATATGCTCTGAGGCTGGTGACCAAGTCAATCCTGAGGAGAAACCCCTCCTCTATCTGGGCTTTAATTTGCAAACAAACCGATATTGCTTTTGCCTTTCCACTGAAATAGAAAGCTGGGCTTCTCTGCTCCACAGCTTCATGTAGGTGTGGGGATGAAACTCTGTGCTGTGATGAAAGAGAGAAAACAAAAGGAGCGAGGAGCCGATCTTCCTTTATTTAGGGCAGAGTGGTAAGCAGGATGAAGACCTGTTCAACAGAGTTCTCTAGGCCTTCCTCTCCAAGTCCCAGATGGTGAGGGGGCTTAATGGCTCAGGGACCCAGGTGTGAGAAAACCCCCAGGGGCCTTTCAGAATGAACACTTGTAGCAATTATAAAATCATCGTTGGCTTCAGCTTACAGGTTTTTAGGACTGTGGTGGTCTTCTCAGAGAAAAGCCAAGGATATGCCCTAACAAGCACTAGTTATAGTAGGACATGGGAAGCTTAAGACCCCGAGAATGCTTCTCAAAGGTCAAAAAGAAATTTCTAAGGTATTCCAATGAACAGATGAGAAGACAGCCAAAGAACATCCCAAGACAAAACTCTCCCACTCACGACCCAACAATAAAAATGACAGCCAAGCCTAGTCTCCGAGTCAATCCTGGGATCCCAGTGGTTCATTAGGAGATGACGCTTAGACTCACTCTCGAGGATGGGAGCACTGCGATCATTAACGCTGGTCACCTTCTTCAGCTTGGTCCCTTTGCAGATGTCCTGTAAGAGAGCACCTCGACCCCGCTGCTCATCTCTACTCAGCTTGGGCAGCTCAGTGTTGGCCTGAAGGAAGAGGGAAACATAAGTTCACCCTCAATATCCCCTTCATCACAAGCTCGGGATAAATGCCTTAAGCCAAACTGGATTCCACGAGATGCCTGTCTAACCTAATAAGATATATGTGCCAAACGACAGTATCAATGTCCATTATCCTCCTCCTTAGACCTTTCTCTCATGCTGTACCTTCTGTGAAGGGTATGGGTCTTCCTCTGTTCAGAAGCTTCTGACAGGAGGCCTGCACCAATACTTACTGAGCACCTCTGTGCTAGCCTTGTGTGTCGGACACTTTATTTGTATCATCACCACCAAGGCCAATGTTTATTGAGCCCCCACTATATCCCAGGCATTGTGCTAATAATAAGCACATTACTTTCATTATCTTGTTTAAATCCTTAAATATTCCTATCACCACCAACAACAGGAGCATAGGGACAGACAGCTAGATAAATGGAACAAAACAGAAAGTCCATAAAGCAGGCCCAGTTCTATATAGAAATAATAAAAGTATATTTCTTCAGTGCAGAAAGGATAGATTATTAAATACAAGGTGTTAATAACAAGTGGTTAATTTTTTTTGGCCATGCCGGGCGGCATGTAGGATCTTAGTTCCCCAACCAGGGATCACACACACACCCCCTGCAGCGGAAGCATGGAGTCTTAACCACTGGACCGCCAGGGAAGTCCGACAAGTGGTTAATTTTTAGAAAAAAATAATAAAGTTAAATACCTACCATAGCACTTTACTCTCAAATAAATTCTAGCTGAATTATAAAATTCAAGTGTAAAAAAATAAAACCACACAAGTACTATATGGAATAAAATAGGTAATGGGAAGGACTTTCTAATCAAGACAACCAAAATACAGGAAAAGATTGGCAGATTTGCTTATTACAAATTATTTACTTAAGAATATAAGTAAATTGGGCTTCCCTGGTGGCGCAGTGGTTGAGAATCTGCCTGCCGATGCAGGGGACACGAGTTTGTGCCCCGGTCCGGGAAGATCCCACATGCCGTGGAGCAGCTGGGCCCGTGAGCCATGGCTGCTGAACCTGCGCGTCCAGAGCCTGTGCTCTGCAATGGGAGAGTCCACAACAGTGAGAGGCCCGTGTACCACACACACACAAAAAAAACACCCCAAAACAAGAATATAAGTAAATAAGCAGATGACACACTGGAAGAAAAATTGTCTGTGACAAATGTAACATATGATAGAAACAAAGGTAGTGGCCTAAATCTACAGAGCATTAACATATAAAGATGACTTAGAAATCAGTAGGATAATAAGCAAAAGATATGAACAACACTGCATAAAAGAAGTAAAAAGAGCCAACAAATATGAAAAAAAATCAACTATAATTTTTAAAAATGTAGTGTAAAACTGCCATTATCTACCTATGATACTGGTAAAGGTTAAAATTACAAAGAGACCGCTAGCTTTGTGAAGGCAGGGACCACTGCCTGTACAGTGCCTGGCACACTGAAGGTGTTCAAAACAATGTATAGAATAAAAAACTGCCCTATGGTGATCATAAGGATCCAGGAAAACTACTACTACTACCTGTGGTAGGATAAATTGGTATGATTTTTCTAGAAAGTAATTTATGTATCAAACACCTTTTAAAAGTCTAGCACAAGAATTCTACTTCTAGAAATTAACTTTAAGAAAATAATTGGAGAAGTGCACAAAGATGATAATAATAGCAAAAAACAGTTTATAATAGCACAAAGCTGAAGTAATCTAAAAGTTCAACCAAAAAGAACAACGACGGTATAATCATACAGTGGGATGCCAGTTAAGCTCTTAAAGATGTAGAAGTAAGCATTTTTTCATGGAAATAGATATCTGACACAATCAAGCAAAAACTATTATAGAACAATACATATAGCATGATTCCAGTTTTTTACAGGAGTAATAACAGGACCTATCTCATAGGGTAGTTTTGAGAATTAAATGACTTCAATAAATAGTAGCTAGCTTATATTGTGAAGAAAAAAAGGTACACACATACAGAAAATTTCTAGAAGGATATACACTGATACTAGCAAAAGTTAATTTGGGGTAATAATTATTTATGTTTATCTGTATTTTCTAGTTTTCCTACAATAAACATACAAAATATTAACAAAGGTTAATTATAGATTAACATTTTCTATGTTTATTGGTGTTCTCTAATTTTTTCTGGATTTTTAGTACAGTAAAAATTTTTTTAATGATATCACTAAGCACTTAATGACATGACAAGCCATTCATGATGTATTAATGAGGAAGAAGTGCTGCTCAGAAATCAGTATGTATATAAAGCACAGCCTTTTTTTAAAAAAAAAGGTAGATGGGCTTCCCTGGTGGCGCAATGGTCAGGAATCTGCCTGCCAATGCAGGGGTCACAGGTTCGAGTCCTGGTCTGGGAAGATCCCACATGTCGCGGGGCAACTAAGCCCATGCGCCATACTACTGAGCCTGCATTCTAGAGCCCGCGAACCACAACTATTGAGCCCATGCGCCACAACTACTGAAGCCCACGTGCCTAGAGCCCATGCTCCACAACAAGAGAAGCCACCAAAATGAGAAGCCTGCGCACCGCAACGAAGAGTAGCCCCCGCTCACTGCAACTAGAGAAAGCCCGTGCGCAGCAACAAAGACCCAATGCAGCCAAAAATAAATTAATTAATTAATTATTTTTAAAATGGTAGACAGATACAAAAGTAGGAAGGAGGGAGGGGAAGGCTAGACACAAAACTGTTATGAATGGTTGGATTATGGGTAACTGCTTCTTTTTGCTTAACCACAGTTCATACGTTTCTTGAACATATTACTTTTGTAAAGAGAAAAATATTACTAAGCATGTCCAAAATTGAGCTCATATCCTCCTCCATAAACCTGCTTCTCTTGTAAATAGCACCAGCATTCAATCAAACCCCCAACTAGAGTCATTCAAATCTCCTTCCTCTTCCATCTGTCATCAGACTCTTAAGATTTTACTTTGTCATTGTCTCTTGTCTCCACTCTTCATCCTCACTGCTTTAGTCCAGACTCTCATTTTCAATTGCTGCAGGTTTCTGTCTCCAGTCTCAACCTCCCTGTCTGTAGCCTCAACTCCCAACCTACTGTCCACACTGTGAAGAGTAACTTTCCTAATATAAACCCAAGCAGGTTCCTCCTGCTGCTGAAGAGACTTCAGCATCTCCCCATCATGACCAAGAGAAAACTCCAAACCCCCCACCTACACCTCCAGCCTCAGCTCCCACCACACCCCAAAAATTACAGGAAAAAAAAACAGAGGTTGGCAGACCTGAACTCTAGTTCTAGTTCTGAAACAAATTAGCTAGGTTAAGTCACCTTTCCTCTTTTAGGGCACAATTTCTCATCTGTTCAACACACACACACACACACACACACAAGCACACACGCACACACACACACGAGATGAAGCACCCGGGTTCCTTCCTTCTTTCTCATGTGACTCCAGGTGTCACAACTCAGATATAGTAAAAGTGGCTGTCTCCTTGGTTCAGAAGCCACATTGCTTTTTTTTCTTCCTATTACTGAACCTTTAGTCTTCTTCCTAATTCCATTAACTCCTTTCTTTCCTAATATGGGGCGTGGGGGCATTTAGACCTGATGGACTTGACTTTAAAGTGAACTGATTTGGAGTAGAAGAGAAGGAAATGAAATGGCAGCAAGAAACAACAACTAGGAATTGCCATCCCTTTTCTCAAAGATGCAGGGAAAAGACACATTGACCTTTATATTACAATAGTTTTAGGGAAGACACACTAGTTCCTACTCTGATGCCACCTGCCCAAATCTCCATTTAGACTGACCCAGGATAAAAAACCAAGACAAGCCATTATGGTCCTAAGAGGACTTCTCAGGAATCAGAATGAATTGAGGAAGACAGACTTTACTTATTTATTCTCCATCTTCCTATACCACATGTCTTTGAGAACACTATGTCTTATACCAGGAAGCCCTAAGTATCCATTCAGGTCTTGAGATAGCCAGGTGGATGGACTACCTACCTGATTAGAAGTGGGAGGTGGAGGAGGACCGGGGGGTGGTGGAGGGGGAGGAGGAATTGGCATCCTTGCCCTGTTTGCAGTTGGCACTGCTCTCTTTCCTTTTTAATCTGCAGCTTTAGGTCACTCATATACCTGCAAGTGAAACAGAAATAAATTCATGAGAACAACTTTGCCATGAGAGACACTGAGTACCAGGAGAACCAGAGGACTGAGCATGACACCAGAGAGAAACTAGGCACTCATCTCCTAGTCGCACTGTGATATAGTCCAGGGCTCGGTAAATCTTTTCTGTAAAAGGCCAGATAAAAAAATACTTTAGGCTGGGCTTCCCTGGTGGTGCAGTGGTTGGGAGTCCGCCTGCCGATGCAGGGGACATGGGTTCGTGCCCCGGTCCGGGAAGATCCCACATGCCACAGAGCGGCTGGGCCCGTGAGCCATGACCACTGGGCCTGCGTGTCCGGAGCCTGTGCTCCGCAACGGGAGAGGCCACAGCAGTGAGAGGCCCGAGTAACACACACACAAAAAAAAAATTTAGGCTTTGTAAACCACATATGGTCTCTGCCGCACGTTATTCTTTTGTTCTGTTTTGACAACCTTTTAAATCAATAAACTTTATTTCTTAGAGCACTTTTAGGTTCACAGCAAAACTGAGCAGCAAGTACAGAGTTCCCCTGAAATCCCTGTCCCCCCAGCCACACACAGAGTCCCCCACTACCTATACCCTGCAGTGATACATTTGTCACAACTGATGAACCTACACTGACACCTCGTTATCATCCGAAATCCACAGTTTACATTAGGGTTCACTCTTGGTGTTGTACGTTCCATAGGTTTGGACAAATGTATAATGACAACTCTCCACCAATGTCGTATCATATAGAATCGTTTCACTGTCCTAAAAATCTCTTATGCTGTATCTATTCATCCCTCCCTGCCCCCCACCCCTGAACCCCTGGCAACCACTGAGCTTTTTAATGTCTCCATAGTTTTGCCTTTTCCAGAATGTTGTATAGTTGGAATCATACAGTACCCTTTTCTGATTGGCTTCTTTCACTTGGTAATATGCATTTAAGTTTCCTCCATGTCTTTTCATGGCTTGATAGCTCATTTCTTTTTAGCACTGAATAACATTCCACTGTATAGACGTACCACAGTTTGTTTATCCATTCACCTTTCACCTCCTGAAGGACATCTGGGATGCTTCCAAGTTTTAGTAATTATGAATAACGCTGATATAAACATCCTTGTGCAGGTTTTTGTGAGGACATAAGTTTTTGACTCATTTGGGTAAACATCAAGGAGCATGACTGATGGATCATATGCTAAGAGTATGTTCTGTAATACACTGCCAAAATACCTTCTGCAATGGCTGTACCAATTCGCATTCTCACCAGCAATGCATGAGAGTTCCTATTGCTCCACATCCTCGCCAGCATTTTGGATTTTGGTCATTCTAATAGGTGTGTAGTAGTATCCCGTTGTTTGAATTTGCAATTCCTAAATGACATATGATGTTGGAATATTTTCATATGCTGACTTGCCATCTATATATCTTCTTTATTTGAAATTAATTAATTTATTTATTTTGGCTGCACTGAGGCACGCGGGCTTAGTTGTGGCATGTGGGACCTTAATTCCCCGAACAGGGATCGAACCCGGGCCCTCTGCATTGCGAGCACAGAGTCTTAACCACTGGACCACCAGGGAAGTCCCTATATATCTTCTTTGGCGAGGTGCGTGTTCAGGTCTTTTGCCCACTTTTTAATCAGGTTGTTTGTTTTCTTATTGTTGAGTTTTAGGAGTTCTTTGTACATTCTAGATAACAGTCCTTTATCAGATGTATCTTTTGCAAATATTTTCTCTTACTCTGTGGCTTGTGTTCTCATTCCCTTGATTTTTACATTTTAAAAATGTAAAAACCAGGACATCCCTGGTGGCGCAGTGGTTAAGAGTCTGCCCTGCCAATGCAGGGGACACGGGTTCGATCCCTGGTCCAGGAAGATCCCACATGTCACGGAGCAACTAAGCCCGTGCACCACAACTACTGAGCCTGCACTCTAGATCCCGCAAGCCACAACTACGGATCCCCTGCACCACAACTACTGAAGCCCGTGCACTGCAACTACAGAAGCCAGTGTGCCTACAGCCCAAACTCCACAACAAAGCCACCGCAATGAGAAGCCCGCGCACCACAACAAAGAGCAACCCCTCCTCACCACAACTAGAGTAAGCCCACGTAACGAAGACCCAGTGCAGCCAAAAATAAATAAATAAAATAAAAATAAATAAATAAACTTATTAAGGAAAATTGTAAAAACCATTTTTAGTCATTGGGCCATACAAAACAGACAATGGACCAGATCTGACTCATGGGCCACAGTTTACTGACCCCTGGTATAGTCACATCACTGGAATCTGATAAGAGCGTAAATACCACGTGAGAATTTATCCAGTTATCAGTGGCTTAATACTTAACACTCAAAAAGTATACAGTTGTCTCCTTATTACAGTCTGTAAGTAATCCTCATTTCACAAATGAGACTAAAGCCAGGGAACTTTAGTCTTCATAAGACATTGAAGTAGGGGGCAAAGATAAAACTAAAACTCAAGAACAATACCCCCCAAAAGTCACCCCAAGGAAATCCCACTTCTTGAACCCTCAAAAGTCAAAGCCAAATAACTGCAGAGGTTTGGTTCTAAACCCTTTACATGGGTGATCAAAATCTCTCTGTGAATAAAGTAACCACTTAAACACTTCTCTCAATGCCCTGAGAATGATAAAAGGGCAAATATTCCAAAGGTTCTATAAAGCCAAGAACCTTTGTAGGTAGTAAATTTGATCAAAAACATGACCGTTAAATTAACCTCTTCAAAATCCCAACTCCTTCCAGTGGAATGCCACTCTAGGCTGGCTGCCCAACAGAGCTTTTTGCTCCAACCACAAAGAACTGTACAGTACTTTGGCTAGGTGGTTCCCACAGGGAATGATGTCTGAACTCACTTCAAGGAACGAGCAGCTGACTCCCCTCTAAGGGAAATACCCTCTCATTTCTGTTTCAAAATTAAGTCTAGTCTTTCTTTGCCAGGAATCTAACATACTAGGCTTGAAAAATTGATCAAAATAGTAAATCCTCATAAGCAGAACATCTATCTTGGGGCGTGGGGGATGTTAAAGTGAAAGAAACAAGTGGAGAAGAAGAAAAAAACTTTATTCTATTAAATTCCCTGGGTTCACTATGACCATTGCACTCAAGTTCCCATAGCAGTCTTAAAGCTAGCAGCCCAAGGATAAGGAAAATAGTAGTTTATTCAGAAACAAACATTTTCAACTAATTCCAGTCACCTCAGTTCCCACCTTTTCTGGGTTTCCAGTTCTACCTACTTTGGCCATTGCCACAATTGAAATGGTCTCCTAGAATGACCCAGAAAAGAGATTCAGACAAGTCCCTAGTTCTTTCCAGATCCACAGCTGATCCAATCTACATGCTACGGAGTAAGAAATGACATAAAGGGACAAACTTAAGTCTGACAGTGAGAGTCATTTATTAGGCAAAGCAGTAGTTCTCTAGCAAGGCAAATCTTTTTTTTAAAGTCATCCACTGCAGAAGACCACTAATACATTATGCAGTTAAAGATGCCTTCTTAAAATAGGCTCAATTCAAACTCCAATTTCAAAGCAGACTCATCAAAAAAAAAAAAAAAATCACTTTTGGGAGTTCCCTGGTGTCCTAGTGGTTAGGATATTCTGGGCTTTCACTGCTGTGGCCCGGGTTCAATCCCTGATCAAGGAACTGAGATCCTGCAAGCCATGCAGTGTGGCCAAAAATAAAAATAAAAAAAATCACTCTCAGCACCATGGTTGACTACCAGCAGTGGCTCTCAACTTTTCTTCTTTCTCCACAAAGACTGCAGGCATGATGCCCTCCTATCAGGGACACTGAGCAAACAATGATACACTACAGTAGAGTATTATCACTCCTATTTTCCAGGTGAGGACCCTGGAGCTCAAGGAGTGGGGTTACGTGGATGCACACTAGGGAAAGAGGCACACTGACTGAGCTAAGCGCAACCCCCCAGATCACTCAGGAGTAAACTGCAGAGTTAGGACTCAAACTCCGGTCTCCTGATCCCTTTCTATTTCACCAATCACTATGAAAAAAATCTCCACTGCAAGTTGGTTGGGTTTAGCAATTTTCTACTATTTTTCCTAAATGAAAACTTAACCCACTCCAAATTCCTATCTTAGTGATGGAATACAAACAGATCTCTATATTTTCCAAGAGCAAACCAATTTATATAAATTTAAATTAACACAACTTTCCTTGCCTTGAAGATTCCCTAAAGAAGCTTTATTCAAACCAATTCAGGATTGACACTACAAGCACTAACCCAATGCAGAGGGTCTGCTTTGAGAACTGCTTTCAGTTAAGAACAAATGAAGCGGGCTTCCTTGGTGGCGCAGTGGTTAAGAATCCACCTGCCAATGCAGGGGACACCGGTTCAAGCCCTGGTCTGGGAAGATCCCACATGCCACAGAGCAACTAAGCAACTAGAAGAAGCCCATGCACAGCAATGAAGACCCAACACAGCCAAAAATAAAAATAAATAAAATAAATAAATTTATTTTTTAAAAAAAGAATCTAACATTCCTGAAGATAAATCTGAGATTAAACTAAAAAAAGGAAAAAAGAGGGTTCATCACAGAATTAAGTCTTTCCTTTCTGACCTATTAAATTAGAACTACAAACCTCACCATCTGTGTTCTTCAGAGTCCCTGATTTTCAGAAAACGTCTCATTCCCTTCTTAAGCCTTTCCACTTAAAAACCATGATAGCTTTTCACATCCTCAGGAGTCAGTTTCTCTGAAATAAAGATCAGAGAGCATTATTTCAAGTCTTCTTAATGTCAAATTTATCACAGAATTCAGAGATAAGTCTCCATAAAACTCAAGCAATGCACTTTTAAAAAGTGCTCTCTTCTATTCCTCAGAAGACAAAACCTATTTTTCTATTCAATTTTCAAATATTCGTACACTTTAGGAGCAGGAAACCTCCTGAGGACAAAGACAGAAACTACTTCCTTTTACATTTGATAAATGAAGAATCCAATTTAGTTGTTGCTTTTTATCATATATTTTAAAAGATCTAAGAGGTATTCCAGTTACCACTACAATTCGAGGGCTTTACTCAAATGGTATTCTGCTGTTATAAAACTCAGGTTTCAATACCAAGTTATTTTACAAAGAAAAAAAATTTTATTTTATATCTAAATCTTAATGACATCCACTTTCATACTGAGCGACCTCAGGTAACAGCACTCTCCTTTGATCTCAGCTTTGATTACAGAGTAAATTACAGTTTTTGTACCAAAGTACCCAACAAAATCCCACAGGGGGAAAAAAAAAAAAAAAGCACCTGACCTTGAACATTTTTAAGTAGGCTGTCTCCCTCAGCAAAGTCTCAAGGGCCTTAGTTCTACCTTACAAGGCTCAGTCATATGGATAGGAATTTGGGATGTCAACAAGAAAATTATCTCTCCTTTGTTAAATACATGTTCAATTCTTTAATATCTTATTCAACCACTTCGTAATATAAAGAAACAGAGAGACAGCTAAAAGAGACATTTCAAGATTCTCACTGAAAGACCATTTAGCTCTGTCTACTCTGTCTCCAGATAATCTAAAGAGAAGACAGTTGTGACTTCAAGAGGAAAAGGTTCCAAATGTTCCCCCAATGGAATTCTTCTGATCCCATAGTTCAAAAACAAACAAACAAACAAAACAAAACACCTCTCTAACAGTATGAGAGATGGAAAATAAATATTCAGCAGAAAGAGAAAAATCAGTTGCTCTAGGACAAAGAAAAGTCACATAACAGACAATGGGGTTTTTGTTTGGTGCATTTTCATACCAGGTGGATAGAGGTGGCAAGATTTTCCAAGCAAGGACATTAAAAACTCACTGATGGGACTTCCCTGGTGGTCCAGTGGGTAAGACTCCAAGCTCCCAATGCAGGGGGGGCCTGGATTCAATCCCTGGTCGGGGAACTAGATCCCATATGCATGCTGCAACTAGGAGTCCGCATGCCACAACTCAGAAGTCCGAATGCCACAACTAAAGAAGTCCACATGCCGCAACGAAGATCCCATGTGCTGCAACTAAGACCCCGCGCACCCAAACTAAATATAAATAAGTAAATAAATAAAGTTTTTAAAAATAGGTTTTACCGATATTAAAAAAAAAAAAAAAAGAACCATTGATGAATCAGCTGTTCATGACCATTCAATAAAATAACCAACCCTAGAAACATTCCCATCAAACAAGTGCAAAATGAGCAAGCCCACTTTGCATATTTCTCAACCATGTTACCGACAAAATCAATAGCAAGAAACTAAGGGTAACTGCAGCAATGAAAATAAGTAGAAAATGATTAGGTAGGTTTTTTTTGGCCACACCGTGCGGCATGCAGGATCTTAGTTCCCCGACCAGGGATCGAAGCCGGGCCCTTGGCAGTGAGAGTGCAGAGTCCTAACCACTGGACCACCAAGGAATTCCCTGAATGGGTAGGTTTTTGTTAAAACTGGATTCCAAATTCAACAGCCATCACCCCATTCTGATAAGCATTTCATTTAACAACTATTCCTCAAATAACCCTATAATGGCCCTGATACCAGTTTAGACATTACCCTGAAATAAGAAACTTTAGAGTAACATTTCATGTATCTGTGTCCATTTTACCCAATGAGCTCTTAAGCACAGACAGCACCATATCCTTCCATAGTTCTTTCCTATTATTTTACAGCACAGAGTAGGGGCTCATCTGTCACTTGCTGAACCGAACCAAATTTAAAAGTAGCATTGTCTGAAAGAGCAAGCAAGTCTGAGTTGAGGGGAAAAAGCAGTGAAGGATGGATCAATGTGCCAGAAATGGGAAAGACAAGAAAAGCGGTAAGGAAGAAACACACGTCTATATACACATGTGTAGTTCAGTGTTCCAAAAAATCTTAACTTGCTGCATTTATTCATTCACTAATTCATCTATCATATAAGAAACATTTATTGAGCACCCACTAGGTGCCAAAGCATTGTTCTATAACAATGGTTCCCAAGCGGGCTGATTTTGTTCCCCAGGAGACAGATGGCAATGTCTGGAGACATTTCTGACTGTCATGACTAGGAGGTGCTACTGGCATCTAGTAGATAGAAAACAAGGATGCTGCTAAACACTCTATAGTGCACAAGGCAAACTCCCACAACAAAGATTTTTCCCGTCCAAAAATGTCAATAATGCTGAGGTTGATAAACCCTGTTCTAGAGGCTGAACTAGACAACTTTTTATAATCTTGGGGTCTATATTCTAGAGGAAAAGATAAACAAGGAAACAAATATAACCTCAACATTTCCATTACTGACAAAAAGAATGAAAAAAAGAAAATCATAAAGGGAGAGTGCAGGAGTAGGGTATAGTGTTCTCTTAGATGAGAGGGGCGGGGGCTGGGGGCTGGCCCTCCAAAGAAGTCTCTCCATGAACAGCCAAGCCCTAGAAACATCTGGGGAAAGAGCATTCCAAAAAGAATTCACAAACATCAAAGGGACAACCCCCTGAGATAGTAATGAGCTTGATGTGTTAGAAAACTAGTGAAAAAGCCAGAGTAACTAGAACAGGGTGAGGTGAAGAGTGAGAGGAGATGAAATCTGAGGCCTCTGTAGGCCATCCTCCAAATCCAAAAGTAGTATCCTTCTCCATCCAATATGCCTTTTATACCAAAGAAGTCTAAACAAACCAACAGCTTCACACCCAAAGTAAACAAGTTCCATCAGTTATCTCGTTCACTAATCCCACAGACTGTACCTCATCTCTCGTTGGCTTGAGTACAGCTAGGGACCTAGGTACTAACTGGAAGCCTTCCAGGGTTAAAAGTCCCCTGATGGCAGTCTGCCTACCTGTCCACCTGCCCTTCAACTTTGCTCCTGAAAAGCAGTACAGTATGGGGAAGGAGGAGCTCATTACCACAGTGGCATAATGTCATCCAGTTCCTAAGCCACAGAACCCCACATAGGATAACAGCTAGGAGCTACTGCCTAGGAGTATTCACATGCCACTGCAGGAGACTAACGAACAGCAGGAGCCAAACAGGTTCCTATAATTACGGAGGAACTGATGTCAACACAGAACTATGAACATGCCTCCATGTGTTCTAGGACAGAAAACAGCAGACAGTTTCCACTAAAGCATTTTTGGTTTCTCTAAAATACAAGGAAACAGACTAGAGTAACATTCTTGTTATTCATATTTTACCAACCTCCTCCCCCCAAAAAAGCTTTATATAGTCTGAAAATAATCTACAGCCCTCATCTCTCAATGGAAAAGGTGCTCCCTCCCCCTTGAAATTCAATTCAGTCAAACCTGGTGAAACAGATTTCTATCATATGTAGAAATGGAATTAATTAAAATTCCAGGGTTACTCCATGAAGGGGAAAAAAATCACTTTTCCAACTGCATGTATATTCCATCATGGAAATTCAACTCTGCAGTAAATCTGATTGATCCAACAAGTAATTTTTTTAAAAAACACAAAGGGACTTCCCTGGTGGCGCAGTGGTTAAGAATCCGCCTGCCAATGCAGGGGACACGGGTTCGAGCCCTGGTCCGGAAAGATCCCACATGTTGCGGAGCAACTGGACCTGTGAGCCACAACCACTGAGCCTGCGCTCTACAGCCCATGTGCCACAACTACTTAGCCTTCGTGCCACAACTACTGAAGCCTGCAAGCCTAGAGCCCGTGCTCCACAACAAGAGAAGCCACCGCAATGAGAAGCCGGTGCACTGCAACGAAGAGTGGCCCCCTACTCGCTGCAAGCAGAGAAACCCCATGAGCAGCAACAAAGACCCAACGCCACCAAAAATAAATAATAAGTAAACTATTTTTAAAAAAAAATCACACGCACACCATGATAATTTAAACTGAAAATCCTAGACTTCTACAACTAAACCTGGATGTTTTACTCTTCACCTCAATGATTTTTCACTGTTACAAGCAGAACACAACCCTAGAAGAGAAAAGGATAGAGGCAAAAGAAAGATATATAACTATATGATGAAATCCTTTCAAATATAATTTTCCTAATAAGAGCATAAGTATACATCCCAAAATGCAGCTTTTCCCCCTAATATGACTCTTTCCTCTTGTCTCAGATTATTTTTCAAAAGCCCAAAAAACATAAACTCAGAAACCTACATATTCATAGACGACTTGATGTGGTAAATATTAGGTACCACAGGTTATGATTCCCAGTGACAGGGCAACCCAGCAGCCAAGTCCTCTCATCTAAAAGGATCACAAATCAATGAGAAGTCTACTCTTGTGTGCAATAAAATAACCACATCTGTGAAAAATGGCTTCATTAAAAAGACGGCTGGAGATAACTAATGCAAGAGCAACTGTAAACATGATACCTGAAAATTGGCCTAAACAGAGATCAGGGAATGACCTCACCAAACATCCCCAGGCCCTACCACACCCCTCAAAGCAAAGAGAAAATCCTACTATCCTGAAAGCACTGAAGTATTGGGAAGGTGGAGGAACATATATAGAAAATAGTCAACTGCAGTAAATCAGTAATAGTTCAGAGTGCTGTAGTGCTTCAAAACATAGCAAGTGAGGGGCTTCTCTGGTGGCGCAGTGGTTGAGAGTCCGCCTGCCGATGCGGGGGACGCGGGTTCGCGCCCAGGTCCGGGAGGATCCCACGTGCCACGGAGCGGCTGGGCCCGTGGGCTGTGGCCGCCGGGCCTGCGCGTCCAGAGCCTGTGCCCCGCGATGGGGGAGGCTGCAGCAACGAGAGGCCCGCGTACCGCAAAAAAAAGAAAAAAAAAAACATAGCCAATGATTCATAGTCAATGAGACAATAACACTTTATTTTTATTTTTTGGCCGTGCGGCTTGCGAGATCTCAGTTCCCCGAGCAGGGATTGAACCCAGGCCATGGCAATGAAAGCCTGGAATCCTAACCACTAAGCCACAAGGGAACTCCCAAGACAATAACACTAGATTTAGCACTGTTTTTGTGACTTCATTCAGCAAAACTGTTTCAATGAAACCTGTAAAATTCTACCAGAGCTGTTTTGATGGAGTTGTTCATCTTAGAATGTAAATCTGTGTCAGAGCCGACATGGCTTCCTCAGGCTGCATTTTAGCTAATGACAGCAAGACTTCCAACACCTGAGTACCAGGGCACTACACTTGGCCTCTACAACATAGCTAAGACAGGTACTATTTAGCTCCTGACCTCCAAGCGACTCACAGCAACCAAGGAGCAGCGGCAAACACATCATTTCCAGGTGTTTTACACACCAACAATAAAAGATACAACTGTTTTTCCTCCCAAGGCCTAGGGATCTACAACACAAAAAGAAGAGAATGTGCCCTCTCATACTGTCAAAGTTAAAAACAAACTTCAAATCACAGTGCTTTAACATCTCCAAAAATGGTGCTGCATAAATCTAAGTCAGATAATTAGTAAATCTGTTTTTAAAGCCTGAGTCAATTTTCCATTTCAAATACAAAAAACAGATTCCTGGATTTGGACAGTGAAATGATGCAGAGTAGCTCAATGTTGGTAACTAATATTTCCTCCCCACCCGCACATCCCAAGAACCAGTGGGTTTACAAATGTTGGCTAAAAAAATGGAGTCATACAAGGCCAAAGTTATTACCATTAGCCAGCATTTAACTACAGAAGAGAGGAGTTAATCAGATGAAGGTCACACATTCTAATTTAGAAATCCAGACCAAAGCTAGACAGACTAAAACATAGTCGGAATACAAAAGCAACTTAGGACAGCAATAAATGGTGTAGAAGATCCTTCTAAAACAGAGCTTCCAAATTTGTCTGAAGATAAGACACATCCTAGGGCATTTGTTTAAAAATCAAACACAAAAAAGATTGCTGGGCCCTAATACAGACCTACTAAAATCAGAAATTGTGCAGGAGAGAGATCTGGGAATCTATATTTTCAATGAGCACCTTAAGTATTCTTGCTCTTAGGGAAGTCTGAAAAACAGTGTTCTAAAGGGGCATTAGCTATCAACTGCTATCTGAATGGGTTTCAGTAAAGAAAAGGTGGTGAATACGTTGGTTAAACATGAATATATCCATGCATTTATCACACATAAACACCATCAAAATTACAGCAAAGGGGTTTTGTAAGTCATAAACTTCAAAAAAGAAAAAAAACAGGAAAGGAGACAACAACATAAAAAGAGATGTCAACAAAATTTTGGAAGCTGGAAAGCAGATGCACTAGTGATAAATAACTTCACAGAAAGGAAAAAGCTAAATGCTTGCAGCAGTAAGAAGCAAGCAGGTTCCTACCACAGAATCTCAGAAAAGGCTCAGAAATTGGAGGCACCTAATAACTCTGGATAAAGGAGTGTAGGAGTGGCTAAAACAGAATTGGTTGAAAGTCTGTATAAGAAATAAGATTCTTCCATCCTCTCTGTCCCCTCCCCCATGATGCCTGGTAGAAGATGAGAGAAGTTGAACCAGAGGCCCTCTTGAACCAAAGGACGAAAACAGAGGGATCAAGTGAAAGTCTAACTTGTACTCAACAATGAGACCTCTTCCCCCATCCCCAGCTCTCTTCTCCCACTTGGCTCCAAAAACACCTGCTGCTGGGCTTATACTCTCTAGGCAGAAGACTGGAGCAGCCCTCTCTGAGGAAAGTAACCAGTGCCAATTCACCCTAAAATGGTGCCCACCACTTGATGAGCCAGGGCTCCACACTCAGCTTTTTCGTGCCTCATCCTTAAAAATGAACAGACATAGCCAAGAATTATCAGACATTTCAAGAAGACCTCTAACATGAAAGAGGAATCAAAGCAAACAAAACACAATTCCTGACAACATGCAAAAATATTTATATATAAAATTCCAAAAAAATTTCCTGGAAATTAAAAAAACTGATAGCAAGGACTTCCCTGGTGGTGCAGTGGTTAAGAACCACCTGCCAATGCAGGGGACACGGGTCTGAGCTCTGGTCCGGGAAGATCCCACGTGTTGTGGACCAACTAAGCCCGCACGCCACAACTACTGAGCCTGCAAGTCACAACTACTGAGCCCGCGTGCTACAACTACTGAAGCCCATGCGCCTAGAGCCCGTGCTTCACAACAAGAGAAGCCACCACAATGAGAAGCCCGCACACCGCTACCAAGAGTAGCCCTCACTCGCCACTGCAACTAGAGAAAGCCCGCATGCAGCAACAAAGACCCAATGCAGCCAATAAATAAATAAATTTATTTTTTAAAAAACTGATAGAAAATATTAAAACTACAACAGAAGAACTGGAAGAAAAAACTAAGGCTATCTGAAAATTGAATGAGAAAAAAAATTCACAAGGGAAAAAAAATTACAGGGCCATTCTAGGAGTTTCACCATCTGGATTCCCAGAAAGGGGTTCCCAGAAAGAGAGAAGAGAGAAATAATTATCAGAGAAAGGATATATTATAAAAGATGTTAATACAAGAAAACTTCCCAAGACAGATGGAAATAAGTTGCAGACTGAAAATGCCCACTGAAGGTCAACCATGATTTTTTTTTTTTTTTTTTTGGCCACACCACCGGGCTTGTGGGATCTTAGTTCCCTGGCCAGGGATCAAACCTGGGCCCCCAGCAGTGGAAGCATGGAGTCCTAACCATTGGACCACCAGGGAATTCCCAAGCATGATGAATTCTAATAACCATCCCAAGGCACATCATTGCATTTCAGAATACCAGGGATAAAGACAAGACCCTAAATGGGACTTCCCTGGTAGTCCAGTGATTAAGACTCTGCACTTCCACTGCAGAGTCTTCCAGGGGGTGCAGGTAAAGACAAGACCCTAAAATCTCTCAGCGAAAAAACAGATCCCACACAAAGAATCTAGAATCAGAACAGCATAAAACTTCACAATATGAGTTTTGAAAGTTAGAAAACCACAAAGGCTTAAAATTTCCAAAGAAATATGATCCCCAACATAATATTTTATATCTAATCACACTGCCAACCAGCGTGGGGGTAGAAAAGAGATGATTCAGACATGCAAGACCTCAAAAAAATGCACCCCCTCCTATAGACCTTTTTTCATAAAGCCTCTGGAAGAGACTCCACTAATGTGTTCGAGTGTACTGAAAAGAGAAATTTTCATCCGAGTTTAGGGATGAATTAATGATTGACACTGAGAAAATCAAGCAAAAACAAACAAACAGAAGAAAAAAGGCAATTATTATACTTAGGGGAAAAAAGTATAAAGAAGGAAATATAATCATAGTACACAGTCAATATACTGGATGCTGGATGCTTTTTTTTTTTTTTTCCTTCTTTTGATAACACTCACCTCTACTCCCTTCTGGACTCATGGGAGAGGAGGGAGGCTGGAGGTCTGGGAACTACTTTTCCTAGAATGCCCTGTCAACGGGGCTGTGGTTTAAATTCCACCGACACAACTCATTCACTCAAGATCTGGAAGACGGAAGGAAGGTAGATGCTATTATTGACCCAGGAGCAATGAGCAGGTGTGTGGCCTCCAAAAGATGACAGACGCGTGGTTTGCAGCAGTTTTCAGTATTCTGTAAATTGCCTACTTTGGTGTTTAAGGCAGCCAAGATTATTAATGGTTGCAGTTTCTTACAATCCCTGCAAGTAGCTTTCCCTGACCTTCCAATGATTTGGTAATCTGTGAAATATCAAGAATGGTTGGTTTTTCTATTTGAATCCTGATACATAACACAAAAACATACAAAATATTGATTTAATCAAGATTGTGATATATCTCTATTAGGCAGATAGCAGGAAGGGTTGAGCGTGAAAAGCAGCATAAGAATGCAAAATTCAGTGTCCACAGTAGAAATTCAATAGATAATATCTAAGAATTGAAAAACCAAGACATAACAGTGTGAGTATACTATGTAGAAACATGAAGGTAATATACATCAGGAAAAAAATACCAGAAGTATTCAAAGTGATTGAGGACAAATAAGGAGAAATGGAGCAGCTTTTTAAATGTAAGACTTATAGTACTATTTGACTCTTTAGATGATGTATTCTTATTATATTGGTTTTTTAAATTTAATTACTAAAAATCAAAAAAATCTAACACCGTTTAAGCAAAACCAAGCTTCAGACTGACCAAAATTTCAAAAAAATGAGGTCAGTACTGGATCTGTTAACAATGCACTTAAAGAGAGTAGAAAATCCCAAACAAACCAAAATAACCCGTGTCTCACTCAACTGTAATGGAAGCAGGCTGCCTAATGCAACCTGAATCTCTGGCACAGCCCGGGTGTAACCAAACAATGTTCACCACCCCAGAGCTCACTGCACCACAGGTCAAATATGGGAGGAACTTCCAGGCCACTATGAGAATTCGTGACCAAAATTTAACTGCAAAGGTAAGCATAAAAATAGAGGGATAAATCCTAAAATCAATTACCTTAGCCCACTTTTTAAAAGGTCTTCTCCTCAATTTAATGCAACTAATTGAAAAACAAAAATAACCATCTGTTGTCATAATATCTTTAGAAGTTCTAAGAAACTGTTAATGAGATTAAAAGACTGTTACCAGGTAGGCTGAAACCTAGTCACTGATGACAAAAAACAGCTCTTCTCACTCTAGGTTGGCCATCTCATAGTACTAGTCCTCGACTTCTGTGTGCCTTCCTTCATTTGCACACCCCAAATATAAAAGTAGAAAGCTTATACAGAGAACAGTCAGAAGTAAGGAAAATCAGTGATGACAGTCTCCATTAAGAAAAGTCCTGGGGGGCTTCCCTGGTGGCACAGTGGTTGCAAGTCCGCCTGCCGATGCAGGGGACACGGGTTCGTGCCCCGGTCCGGGAGGATCCCACATGCCGCAGAGCGGCTGGGCCCGTGAGCCATGGCCGCTGAGCCTGCGCGTCCGGAGCCTGTGCTCCGCAACGGGAGAGGCCATGAGGCCCGCATACCACAAAAAAAAAAAAAAAAAGAAAAGAAAAGTCCTGGGCTTCCCTGGTGGCGCAGTGGTTAAGAATCCACCTGCCAATTCAGGGGACACGGGTTTGAGCCCTGGTCCGGGAAGATCCCACATGCCGTGGAGCAACTAAGCCCATGCACCACAACTACTAAGCCCGTGCACCACAACTACTGAGCCTGTGCTCTAGAGCCCGTGAGCCACAACTACCGAGCCCACGTGCCGCAACTACTGAAGCCCGCATGCCTAGAGTCTGTGCTACACAACAAGAGAAGCCACCATAATGAGAAGCCTGCACACAACAGAGTAGCCCCCGCTCGCCACAACTAGAGAAAGCCCGCATGCAGCAATGAAGACCCAACGCAGCCAAAAATAAATTAATTTTTTTTAAAAAGGCCTGAAAGAAAATTTAAGCAGATGCTCCATAAAATGTTGATCCAGACTCCACATGGAGAGAAGTGTCATGCCTCATTTCAAAGATAATATATTAAGTCCCAACTCACCACAGATAATCTTATAACAAAGCTATGACTTTCATTGAAGAGTCTCTTTCTCTCACTCTAACACCCTTAAGCCATCAGATACACATATGCTCCTTGCTGAAATGCTAGAAAAATTTGCACATTTTCATTCCTTGATCACTAGTGATGGTCTGCTAAACCAAGAGGCTACTTTGAGCTATGAAAACAGGGCAAGCTGATCCAATTACACAAGAAAGGTACTAAATCAAACAGGACCACCTGGGCTTTGGGGAAGAGTGTTGTGATTCCTGAACAAACGTCAATATAAAATATACAGCAGATATAGCAGATAAAAATGTTTTCATATATTCAGAGTTATAATGGCCCTTGAGCTACTGATTCATTTGCATGTCCAATAAGTCATAGGCATCATGTTAAGACGTATGGCCTAGATGATGGGTATGACAAATTATATTCAGTAGTTCACAATAAGAACATCTGTGTTCTCTCTCCAGCCCCATGAGGCTTACAAAAAAAAGTCAATAGTCCCCAGAAGTGAAGAGGTTTTCTGTTTCCTAAATAAGCAGGTCTGGCAAACTAACAATCCCATCATCCCCCATGTAAGAATTGCTCCCCAACAATCTCCAAACCAGTTCTCGAGAGCCCCAAATTTTAAGTCCTAATCCAGCCACGCCAAGTTTAATTTGCAGGACCTAAAAGAAATCAAGATTAAAAGAATAGGCTTTACCCAGGCAAGTTTTTAGAGAACACGTTCCATGTACAGGCATCATACTCCTTTATGATATTGATGGTTTCAGCATCAACACTGGTCAACTACTACATGTAGAAAGAAGTGGCAGGAAAAAATGTCTGTTGTAAAGGTTGAGCTCAAAATTCACTATGCCGTTTATCTGTATCTTTGGAGAGCTCACACTCTCTGAAGCCTTGCCTCCTATCTCTCTGCTTCTCACTCCCTAAGCTCAAGACACACTGGAACTCCTTCACTTCTTCAAAATAGCCAAGTTCTTTCCCTCCTCAGGACCTTCATCTATGCCATTTTCTCCCCTCATCCTTTAGGTTTCAGCCTCAGGAGTCAATTCCTCAGGGACCTTCCCTGAGTGCCCGCCTTCCCAATGAACCAGGGTTAGGCTTCCCATTTGCTCTCTCCACAGCACTTAGCGCAAGAGCAATTAATTATTTGTTTAATGGATGTTCTCCCCACTAGACCATAACCGCATGAGTGCAAGGTCTGAGTCAGTTTTGTTCACTGCTGTATCTCCAGCACCTACCACAGTGCTTGGCACACAGCAGGAGCTCAAAAATTGTCACATAAGTGAATGACAGAGCCCAAAAAAAGCAGCTTCAGCAATTCTACTTATAATTTACCCTACAGATATAGTCACACATGCAAAGGGCCAAATATATATAGTTATTCACTGGACAATAGTTTGTAACAGCAAAAGACTGGAAACATTAAATATCTACCAGTATAGGGCAGGTGCCAACTCTCTTTACTGCTCATGCGGAATGATGGTCAAAATAAGTTTCTTAAAAACTGCAGACAGGGGGCTTCCCTGGTGGCGCAGTGGTTGAGAATCTGCCTGCCAATGTAGAGGACACGGGTTTGAGCCCTGGTCTGGGAAGATCCCACATGCCGCGGAGCAACTAGGCCCGTGAGCCACAACTACTGAGCCTGCGTGTCTGGAGCCTGTGCTCCGCAACAAGAGAGGCCACGATAGTGAGAGGCCCGCGCACCACGATGAAGAGTGGCCCCCCACTTGCTGCAACTAGAGAAAGCCCTCGCACAGAAACAAAGACCCAACACAGCCAAAAATAAATAAATAAATAATTTTTGTTTTTAAGATTTAAAAAACTGCAGACGGAATTAGCAGTGTGCTACGCTCGTTTAAAAAAATGCAAGAAATGTATGTATTTGCTTTACATGTACACAGTATCTCTGGAAACGATCTCAAGAAACTGATAATATTAGCTGACTCTGGGAAGACGAACTGGAATGAAGAGTAGACAAGGGTGGAGGGCAGACTATTGACTGCCATTTTTTTTTACCTTTCAAACTTTGGGCCATGTGAGTGTATTACCTATTTAAAAGAATAATATTTGTCAGGACTTCCCTGGTGGTCCAGTGGCTAAGACTCCACGCTCCCAATGCAGGGGGCCCGGGTTCGATCCCTGGCCAGGGAACTAGATCCCACATGCTGTGGAGCAACTAACAGTTCACATGCCACAACTAAGGAGCCCACATGCAGCAACTAAGACCCAGAACAACCAAATAAATAAATAAATATTTTTTTTAAAGGGGGGGTATTCACTAAGTAGAACACACTGAAAAGGACATTTACTAAGTAGCATTAACTATTTAGTATAGTCATACTAAATTGTTGTAACTTTGCCAAGCCTAAATGACAAGTTAGAAGCCAATTCTTGGCTCCCCTATTTGATAACCTATTTGCCTCCACAGGCATGGTAAGCCAAAATATTAAGAGATCTAAGACTAACACAGACATTAGCAAATGTATCACCTTCTTTCCCTACTAACATTGTTTTTCTCCATAAAGTTCTATTCAGCATTTTAAAATACCCCTCGATAATAATACCAAGAAGTGCTCGTGCGTTTAGCCTGTGACTCCCCAGGCTCAAAGGCTTGGGAGTGATAGTGGGGCGGAAAAAAAAAGTCGGAAACACTCTCTCTCTTCCTCAATGCCTTGGACTTTCAAAGCTAGGCAAAGGCAATGATTCTGCATTTAATCACCAGATGAATAAGTAACAGATTTGAATTTAGGAGAAACATAAAGGCGTGTAAGAACATTCAGTAAAGATCACTGCCTCCATTTCCTTGCAGAGCAGCTCTCAGGATCTGCCAATGAACCTCGCTTTGACATGAAACACCCCATCCACTCTAATCCGGGCCACATCCCTCAAGAGACAGTGAACCGGAACTCTGCCAACTTCTGCTCGGGAGCTGTGTAAAGAACAGTAGCAACAAGAGCCTACTTTGAGAAGGAGATCAACAATCACACTCAAGAAGAAAAGAAGTTATTTGGCAAAGGGAAGCATGTTGCCAAAATGTTAGTCACAGCTTCAAGGTCCTGGTTTGTGTTTCTGCAACTATTCTTTGCTTTGACAGAGTCCATTCCCTGGCCCAGCAAACCCAGCTCAGCTTCTGTCCACCCTCCCCATTTGAAGCCGTCAAAAATCCTTTCAATTTGGTGGTATCAAACTGTGACACCGACAAGATGTCCACCAGAGACTGAAAAGGAGGAAAAAAATGTGCAATTTGCCGTTTTCCACTTGGGACTGGCTCCAGTAGAGCAATGGAAACACATGACAGTAGAGCAATGGAAACACATGACAGGATAGGAAAAATGGAAAACCATTATGTGAAAGAAGCAGGCTATACCAAAAGTCTGCCCAGAGCTCTGAGCCTCCACAACTTATTTCAACACCTTAAAAACAAACCAAAAAGACACACTGTAGGGTGAAATGACAGCAAAATATTAAGCAAGTTTTTACCCCCAAATAAGTGTACAGATGGGTTACAACCTGATAAACCTATTGTAAATTGAAAATACTGTTAATTTGAAAAGACATTTAATACACCTAACTTACTGAACATCATAGCTTAGCCTAGCCTACTTTAAATGCGCTCAGAACACTTACATTAGCCTACAGTTGGGCAAAATCATCTAACACAAAGACTGTTTTATAATAAAGTGTTGAATATCTCACATCATTTACTGAATACTGTACTGAAAGTGAAAGACAGAATGGTTGTATGGGCACAGAACGGTTGTAAGTGTATCAGTTGGTGTGGCTGACTGGGAGCTGCAGCTGTCTGCCTCTGCTCAGCATCACAAGAGAGTATGGTGCCAAATCAGGGAAAGATCAATATTAAAAATTCGAAGTACAGCTTCCAGTGAATGCATATCACTCACACACCATTGTGAAGTTGAAAACTCTTTAATCGAACCACGGTAAGTCAGGGACCACCTGTATACACTTCATACCTGCAGTTCTTCCTGGGGTTGGGTTGCTGAAACAGCCTGAATCAGCAGCCCACGGTTTTCAGAATTACTTCAGAACAATAGGAACACAAGTTCAAGTCCACCAGGTTACTCTCCCAATCAAAGAGCCCAAGAAGTCAAGAAAGAACATCTGACAATTTTCTCTTCAAAAGAAATAGGACTCGTCCCTTCCCTTCTTAAAAGCCATCAGTAAAACCAGAAAACTGCATAGTTCTCAACACCTTCCACTTTCCTCTGCATTTCACCTTTGTGCTGACATCACCTAACTAATCACTACCAACTAAGGTAAACACTACTCTGATATCAAGTGTGAGTTAGAATCTGCCCCTTCTTAAGCAAATCCACATCAGACTTCAGAAATGCCAAGACCTTCAGGAACACTTCTAAGCTAAACAAATTCACCTAAGGGCAAAGTGTTTTATAGAGTATTATGCCCAAAGAAAAAGCTAAAACAGTCAAGATGTTAAAGGATTAAGAATAAAGAAGCTAGGGCTTCCCTGGTGGCGCAGTGGTTGAGTCCGCCTGCCGATGCAGGGGACGAGGGTTCATGCCCTGGTCCGGGAAGATTCCACATGCCGCGGAGCGGCTAGGCCCGTGAGCCATGGCCGCTGAGCCTGCGCGTCCAGAGCCTGTGCTCCGCAGAGGGAGAGGCCACAACAGTGAGAGGGCCTCGTACCGCAAAAAAGAATAAAGAAGCTAAAATTGTCCACGAGCACACTGCTTCCCCAACAACTGGCAAAAAGGGCCAAAGTTGAGCAAAAGGCTCAACTGTCTACAATATTTTTCAGTGAATTCTCAAAAACAATAAAATAGAAAATAAAATACTGCATTCTTCCACATTCTCCATCAACTAACCTTATTTATTCCCAACTCTAACTTCCCCATCTCAGTCTTGATGGTAGCCAATACAATGTAACACAACAATATGAAAATTTTGGCTACTAAAAGTTGACACTGAGAAAAGTTTAAAAATTGGACATGTATGAAATCAAAACCAACTCTTCCCTGACACACACACACACACACACACACACACACACAAATGTGCAAGGCTGAGAGGAAGAAACTGGGAAAGACATGTCTTCTAAATATCAATATCTCAATCCAATTTTCGAGGATCACTTCTTTGCAACCACTTTAAAGATTCCATTTGGTTAACACAATCTTTTAGAAGCAGAGAGGGGTCAAACCTACATTTCCAAGGGAAAAAAAATGAGACAGTTTAATGATCTGCCTTAAAGTTACTTAGTAAATCCTTAGGAGTCCTTCTTCCCTGAGGTTCTGTTCTGGTTTGTAAAAGGAGAAAAAGTCACCCAAAACATGCCATACGTCATTCAGAAACAAACATAGGGCAAAAATAACACCATGAAAAGGGAGATGGATCCTGGAGGTGCCCAGAACTAAGACTTCACATCACTCCAACCTGAACCCTCAACTGCAGGCCGCTCCCATTCGAACCCCAACGTTTCTCAATCCAACCTTTAACTCAAATCTGATTCCTTCTCAACTAATGTTCTCCAGATTCCCTCTAGTGTAAGCAATTTCCTCAGTCATCCCTTCAACCATTGGTTTTCACTCATCAACTCCCAAAATGTCACGGCGGCCTCCTCACCCGGGGCATCCTGTTAATTACCTGTTCCCAACAGGTCCTCCCTCCCCATCTCCCTTTTTGCGCAGTTACCTCGTTCCTCACCCTGAGTTGCAGTCTTACCTTATCCAACCTTTCAGGATCCCTTATTTCCCGTCTCTCAATAACCTTCCTCCCCTTTTCACAGTCAGCGCTCGCCCCACACCAATTCCCGACCACTCCTCCCTACTTAGATTCCCCCACGCCCCCTCTTCTCCAGGTTCTTCAGACCCAGCCCCCACTCGCCCTCCCCTCAGGTCCCGCCCCCAGGACCCCTCTCTCCCACAGGCCCCTCCTCCAAAGTCCCCCTCTCTCCTCAAGCCCCGCCCCAATCGCCCCTCCCCCGGCTCTCCCTCCCATTCAGGTCCTCAGGTCATTTCAGCGACGGATCCACCCTCCCCGGCCTCTTCCCGACCTGGGCACAGCGGCTCCGGGAGCGAATCCTCCGCCACCTCCGCTCCGGCTCCGTCCCGTCCTGCTCGCCCCCCGGCAAGCTCCCTTTCTCGCCGCCGCCGCCCCTTTTGCCAACCCGGAAATGGATCTGCTCCCACCGTCCCCAGCGTCCGCGAACAAAATGGAGGAGGGGGAAAAAGGAGGAGGGAGCGGAGCGCGAAGAGATGCTACACGCATGCGCTCCTGGAAAGCCCGCCCCCTGCCAGGGCACGTAAAGGCGGAAGTGGGCGGGGCGGGTGGCCGCCATCTGGAGAAGGTCGCAGAAATTTGTTTTAGCAGCTAAAAGCAGGGATCGCAACTTTGGCTGCGATTAGAATCACCTGGTAAGACTTGAATAAATAGTGATACCTGAGTTCCATCCCCAGAGATTCTGATTTAATTGGTCTTGTGTATGGCTAGGCATCGGAACTTTTAAAATTGCGAAAGTGATTCTAACATGTTGCGGAGGTGGAGAATCACTGAGCTGAACATCTCTTTGAATATCTTTTTCATCTTTTTTTTTTGCGCGCACACACACACACACCATAAATGTCCTTTCCTAATTTCGAGTTAACGAAGAACCCGCCCCGGTCAACCTTGCAAGGACTCAGTAGTCAAGCTCCGGTTGTCACGGCAACAGAGGCAGGCCTTGTTAACAAGTTATACTTAACGTCATCTTAGCTGCCTGACTCGAACACCTGTGAACATCCGTCTCCTCTTTACCGGGCCTGGGTTTCCTCAGTTTCCAGAGCTGGGGGTTGGTGCTGCGGACTTCCAGCTGCTTGGGTCAGGGAAAGGAATCCTGTGCCCTCCCTTGTGGGGCTGCTGTTAACTCGGTCCCAGCAGACTAAGGATCCCTCCCTAGTCCACCCACAAAAATGCTTTTCCGTTGCGGTCAACCCCATTGTCTTATATCTTCATAATGTTCTTTGGGTCTCTCCATCATCCTTATTTACGCTCAATCCGAAGTAAGGGGACAGAACTGAGACTTAGTTCTCACTACTTACTGCGTGCACTTGGGCTGCAGCTACCCTAGCTGTAAAATGGGTCTACATAATAGTGCCTGTCCCAACTGTTTCATAGGGTTGTTGGAAGGCTCAAATGAGGTAATGAATAGGAAGGCACGTGATAAACCATACGTCATTATTATTTTTGTTTTCCTTCTCTTCTGCACCACCCACTAGTTAAGTAAATGTCACAACATTCACTGAGTGCCTGCTGTGGTCCAGGCACTGAGCTAGGCATCAGAAGATGGCTACAGAGGTGACGAAGACAGAGCCTCTGCCCTCAGGGAACTCCCTGGGTGGTGGGCAGACTGGCATGTAAACAGCTGGCTGAGATACAAGTCAGCATGTGATTAGTGCCATGGGGTCATATGGGCTGTGAGACCTCAGACAAGGGAGTGATTATTTTCTGCTAAAGAATGGGAGAAGAGGGCTTCCCTGGTGGCGCAGTGGTTGAGAGTCTGCCTGCCAATGCAGGGCACACGGGTTCGTGCCCTGGTCCGGGAGGATCCCACATGCCGCGGAGCAACTAGGCCTGTGTGCCACAACTACTGAGCCTGCGCGTCTGGAGCCTGTGAGCCACAACTACTGAAGCCCGCATGCCTAGAGCCCGTGCTCCGCAGCAAGAGAAGCCAGTGCAATGAGAAGCCCGTGCACCGTATTGAAGAGTAGCCCCCCCCCCTCGCCGCAACTAGAAAAAGCCCGCACACAGTAGCAAAGACCCAAAACAGCCAAAAATAATTAATTAATTAATTTTTAAAAATACTTGCCATGTGCCAGGCACTGTCATAACTTCACATGTCATAACTCATTTATCTTCATGATAACTTTCTGAGGTAGGTATTGTTACCTCCATTTTATAGATAAAGAAACTGAGACACAGGAAAGTTAACCATCTTGTCCAAAGGCAGTTCCATACAGGGACTTCCCTGGTGGTCCAGTGGTTAAGAATCCACCTCCCAATGCAGGGAACAGGGGTTTGATCCCTGGTCAGGGAACTAAGATCCCACCTGCCTCGGGGCAACTAAGCCCACGCGCCACAACTACTGAGCCCGTGCACCACAACTAGAGAAGCCCACGTGTTGCAACAGACCCAGGGCAACCAAAATAAAAATAATAAAATAAAATAAATATAATAGCGTAGTTTAAAAAAAAAAAGACACGTACCTAGAAAGTAGTAGAACTATCTCCAGAGCCTGTGCATACCAAATGACCCTGCACCCTACCAGACCCCAGCATCCCTTTATTATAACAAATATAACTCAACTTTACTATCCCCAAGTGAAATTAACGTAATTTAACCTATCTGAATTTTTTTAAAAAAACACGATTTCAAAAAATAAATCAATGTAATGCTCTCACTATAAAAGAGACAAATAAGAGGAAGGCATTTCAATATGTCAATGCTCAGGTATCACTACACTGGAAGATGTATAGTGAAGTATTCAGATGCTTGTGAAACAGGAGGGAAGGGGACAGGGCACAACCTTTGAAAGAATGACATAGCCCGAGGACATGAGATAAACTGATTAGAACCAAATGGGTCCCAGATGGCGGACAAGTCGACTTCCATTAGGCCTTGAGCCTCAGTATATGCTCACTGTAACACATCAAGCTAAATGATGCACCCACAGGTGCAATGACCGTTTCAAGACCAACCACAAGGATCAAGAAGTGGGCAGTGGCCCAGTTCCTGGAAATCCCCGCCCCTTCCTGAAATACTCCTCCCACTCATTAGCCTATGAAATTACCCATCCCTATAAAAACTGACAACCCCATACCCTGGGACCTTTCTTGCCTTCTGAGATGGCCCACGTTCTGTGGAGTGTGTTTCTCTCTAAATAAATCCACTTCTTACCTATCACTTTGTCTCTCACCGAATTCTTTCTGCCATGAGACATCAAGAACCTGAGCTTCGTTGAGTCCTGAAACTAGGTGTGTGATCTCAGTTGGAAGACTGTGGGTTTTGGCCAGGTTCGAGTCCTAGCCGCGTGGGTTCAAGTCCCAATCTGGGTTTAGGCTGGGTTTGAGTCCTGGCACGGGGGTTCAAGTCCCAGTCTGAGGTGCACGGTTTCACTAGTACTCATACCCAGAATCACTAAGAATATGACAGGGACAAATGCAGACTCACCTAAGGGTATTATGTTGGGCGGTGTCGTCATTTGTGATTTGATTTTCCCAAATGGTGAACAACTCTTGTTAAAGTTCTGAACAACACAGAACAACAGAGTGGTTGTATTCTTAGAAAAAGCAGATTATATTAAATATGTGCAAACATATTGTATATTTCTATTTTCCTGTTCTGACCACATGACAGACTGAGTACCTTGGCGACCTTCTCCCTAACAACTAAAAATCCTAGATAAAAATTTTTAAAAAATATTTATTTATTTATTTGGCTACACCGGGTTTTAGTTGCTGCATGTGGGATCCTTGTTGCCGCCTGTGGGATCTACCTTGCGGCATGCAGGATCCTTTTTTATTTTTTTTAGTTGCAGCATGCATGCAGGATCTTTGTGGCAGCATGTGGGATGTTTAGTCATGGCATGCGAACTCTTAGTTGCAGCATGTGGGCTCTAGTTCCCTGACCAGGGATTGAACCTGGGCCCCCTGCATTGGGAGCACGGCGTCTTAGCCACTGGACCACAAGGGAAGTCCCCTTTTTTTTTTTAAACTCTTAAATGCTTTAATGGAAAATTGAGGAATTTTCAGGGCAAACAAAATAAGTGAAGGCAGGGGACATAAAGAGAGATAAGTGGAACACTGAAGCAGGCTTCTGCTCTGAGGACACTTGCCTAACTAGATGAATTTGAGCTTTTTCCAGGTCTTGTGGGAAAAGAAAACACCCCAGGACCTCATCAGGGGAGTTTAACAGGACATTCTCCATCATAAATATGGGACCCCAAAGGACTACATCCTCATGGTTAGGGTGAACCAGAAATAAACCTGTCCCCTCCTCCCTTGGATGTAGGGTTAATGGAGATAGACTCTAGGCTCAGATGATAATAGATTTTTCACACAGAGTGTTCAGTAAGACAGTGAAAGTCACGTGGATAATTCTTGGTTGTATGGAATGGTCCCTTCCATTGCCAAAATCTGGCATCCCTAACTCCTGCCTACCAAATGCCAGTAGCACAAACTTATCATTGTGATGAACAAAAAAACCACCACAGCGAATTCCCTGGTGGTCTGATGGTTAGGACCCCGTGCTCTCACTGCTGACGGCCCAGGTTCGATCCCTGGTCGGGGAACTAAGATCCCACAAGCCTTGCAATGGGGCAAAAAACAAACAAACAAAAAAGCCACCACGAATTTCCAACATGCCCCCATGGAGAACCACTGCCCCATGCTACACTGTCAAGTTGCCAGGGGCCAATTTGTGAAGGACTTTATTATCTCTCATGAAAAGTTAGATTTTTATCTCTAGGGCAAGAGGGAAACCACTAGAAAGTTTGAGCCGAGAAGTGCCATGACTCACTTTGCCTTCTAGAAAGATCCCTCTGACTGCAGCATAGAGGATGGATTAGAGGGGACCAGGTTAAAGGCAAGAGTGTTGTGGATGTCTAAGTGCGAGATGATGGATGCCTGCGCTGAGTGGCCGCTGGGTAAGACTGGGCACAAAGACTTTTCTCCCCACTGCTGAATAGGGTGAGACTTTGGGCAAGGTACTCAACCTCTACCAGCCTCAGGCTCCCCATCTGCGAAGTGGAGAAAAGACTAAATGTAATGCATCTGAACAGTGTCGTGTACACACTTGGAAAGCACTCATGAATCGTGTCCCCTGCATTGGCAGGCGGATTCTTAACCACTGCGCCACAAGGGAAGTCCCAAACTATACACTTTAAACAGTGGATGTGAATTACATCTCAATAAAACTGCTACTCCCCCTAAATGCAAAACACTAGGGCTTCCCTGGTGGCGCAGTGATTGAGAATCCGCCTGCGGATGCAGGGGACACGGGTTCATGCCCTGGGAAGATCCCACATGCCGCGCTGCGGCTGGGCCCGTGAGCCGCTGGGCCTGTGCGTCCGGAGCCTGTGCTCCTCAACGGGAGAGGCCACAGCAGTGAGAGGCCCGCGTACCACCAAAAAACAAACAAACAAACAAACAAAACACTATATTGTTTTGAGATATATACATATGTAATGAAAGTTTACAGAAACTCATGGAAATGATACCACACTCAGGAAAGTGGTGGCCTCTGGGGAGAAAGGAAGAGCGTGTGACTGGGGGCAGGTACTAGGAGCCTCAGCTGTAAGGTAAGATTTCATTTCTTAAGCTGAGTGGTGGAGACACGGGTGTTCATTATATTAGTCTTTAAACTTTTTGTATGATTGAAATATTACACAACACATTTAAAAATAACTTTTTAACAGGAGTGAATGGTTAGGATACACAGGATATTTGCCAGATGCAAAAATCACCGCATAGTTACTGCAAAGAGAAAAAACAAAGCGTCTTTGCAAAGAGAAAAAACAGTGTCTTTTTAATGGAGAAATCTGGCAGTGCCTCCTTAACCACAGAGTCAAACTCAGCCACCACTAATATGGGCCAACCAGACACTGTTCGCCTCCCGGCATAATGCTATTGGGCTTCCCTGGTGGAGCAGTGGTTGAGAATCCTCCTGCCGATGCAGGGGACACGGGTATGTGCCCCGGTCTGGGAAGATCCCACATGCCGTGGAGTGGCTGGGCCCGTGAGCCATGGCCACTGAGCCTGCACGTCCGGAGCCTGTGCTCCGCAACGGGAGAGGCCACAACAATGACAGGCCCGCGTACCACACACACACACACACACACAAAATAATAATAATGCTATTAACAGCAGCACCTATAAAGTATTCTTTCCTAGAATATTTAAGCTCCAGAAAACTACTACAACTATACGGTCCAAGCTGGGTGCCATTAGTCACTTGTAACTATTGATCAATTAAAATGTGATTAGTCTGCACAGACATAAAGAACAGACTTGTGGTTGCCAAGGGGGTTGGAGGTGGGGGAGGGATGGACCGGGAGTTTGGGGTTAGTAGGTGCAAACTATTATACAGAGAATAGATAAGCAACAAGGTCCTACTGTATAGCACAGGGAACTATATTCACTCTCCTGGAATAAACCATAATGGAAAAGAATGTAAAAAAGAACGTAGGGCTTCCCTGGTGGCCTAGTGGCTAAGAGTCCGCCTGCCAATGCAGGGGACACTGGTTCGAGCCCTGGTCCAGGAAGATCCCACATGCCGCGGAGCAACTAAGCCTGTGCGTCACAACTACTGAGCCCGTGTGCCACAACTACTGAAGCCCACGCGCATAGAGCCCATGCTCCGCAACAAGAGAAGCCACCGCAATGAGAAGCCCACGCACCACAATGAAGAGTAGCCCCCGCTCGCCAAAACTGGAGAAAGCCCGCGCACAGCAACGAAGACCCAACGCAGCCAAAAAAGAAAATAAATAAATATATAAATTTATTTTAAAAAAATAACATATATATGTGTATAACTGAGTTACTTTGCTGCACAGCAGAAATTAACACAACATTTTAAATCAACTATACATCAATAAAAAATAAATTTAAAAAAAGTGATTAGTCTGAATTGACATATGCTGTGGATATAACATGCATACCAGATTTCAATGACTTAATACAAAAAAAAAGAATGTAAAATGTCTCAATATTTTTATATTCATTACATGTTGAAATGATATTATTTGGGATATATTGAGTTAAATAAAGTATTAAATTAACTTACTTGTTTCTTCTTACTTCTTTAATATGACTACTAGAAAAATTTTAATTACAGATATGGCTCACAGTATATTTGTATTGGACACTCCTCTCTAGACAGAACTAATAGCTTATACTCTATAGAGGGGACGGAGAGGCAAGTAAACAAGAGCATGGGGAAACAATCAGACAAGTCAAGGATTTACAAGACATCTGTCCTAGACTTTGAAAAGTCAATGTCATTGAAAAGAAAAGAAGCTGCTCTAGATTAAGAGGCTAAAGAGATATAACAGCCGAATGCAATGCATGGACCTTGATTAGATCCGGATTTGTTTTTAAGTTTTCCTAAAGATATTTTTGAGACAACCTGGGAAATTAAATATAGACTGAATATTAGCTGATATCATGGAACAACTGTTGATTTTCTTAGGTGTGAGAATGGTGTGGTAGACATGTAAGGGAACGTCCTTATTCTTAGGAGATTTCTGCTGAGGCTTTTAGGAATGAAATGATATTAACATTTGCAACTTACTTTCAAGTAGCTTGGCAAAAGAAAAAGTGTGTGTGTGTGTATGTGTGTGTGGACAGAGAGAACAAAAGCAAATTTAGCAAAATGTTAATTGTAGAGTCTAAAAAGACCTAAGTATTCATTGTACTAATCGTTCAACTTTTCTGTGTTTGAAATCTTTCATGATGAAGAGTTGGAGAAACAAGGCAAAGTTAAAAAGGAATGAATGGGACATGAGGAGGTAGAGACAACCCTTTCAGGAAGTTTGGCTTAGAACTGGAAGTGAGGGGGTACAGAAGCTAGAGTGGGTATGTCAGGTGAAGGAAGGCGTTTGTAGGGAGTTCCCTGGTGGGCTAGTGGTTAGGATTCTGGGCTTTCACTGCGGTAGCCCGAGTCCAATCCCTGGTCAGGGAACTGAGATCCCACACACACAAAAAAAAGTTTGTAAAAATGCAGAGTTGAGAGGGGTTTAAACGCTTAATGGGAAAGAGCCAGTAGAAAGGCAGAGTATGAAAGATATGGGTTATTCTGGTCAAATTTCTCATGCCTGGAGATAGACCCTCTGAGAGATTCAAGATTCTGCCCGGCTCTCCCCATCCCAGGCCTCCTCCCTATTCCCAAGCGTGGTGAGAAGTAATCTTGGTGGCGACACCTAGTGGATTCAAAGGGCACTGCTTAAATTCTTCACTCTACACCAGATCCAGAGAGCATCTTACTACATCTTATTTATTACACGCTAAATTATTTCCACCTTTTTTTCACTGCTAAGCCAGCCTAGGAGGTGAAACATTATTAAGTAAGCTCATCCCCTCCCCATACAGCCCACAGGGCTCTCTGAGCACCTCGTGTCATGAGGGCCGCTCTCAGTGCTGAGCAATGCTCCCATGTCCACACTTTGCCCATCAAACCCTTTGCCTGCTTCAAGGACTGGGTCATCTCTTCCAAGAAGTTTTCTCTCTCTGTTTTGTGTGTGTGTGTGTGTGTGTGTGTGTGTGTGTCTGTGTGTCTGTGTACTTTTTGGCCACACCCCACAGCATGTGGGATCTTTGTGCCCAGACCAAGGATTGAACCCGCAACCCCTGCATTGGAAGCACGGAGTCTTTTTTAAATTTTGGTTGCATTGGGCCTTTGTTGCTGTGCGCGGGTTTTCTCTAGTTGTGGTGAGCGGGCGCTACTCTTTGTTGCGGTGCGTGGGCTTCTCATTGCGGTGGCTTCTCTTGTTGTGGAGCATGGGCTCTAGGCACGCGGGCTTCAGTAATTGTGGCTCACGGGCTCTAGGGCGCAGGCTCAGTAGTTGTGGCGCACGGGCTTGGTTGCTCTGCGGCATGTGGGATCTTCCAGGACCGGGGCATGAACTCGTGTCCCCTGCACTGGCTGGCGGATTCTTAACCACTGAGCCACCAGGGAAGTCCCCCAAGGAATTTTCTCTTATTGTCCCCCACCCCCCTATCCCCAGAAGAGTAGTGAATCTCCTTGGCTTAACTCCTAGAGCATTTATCATCCTGTGTCTTGTCCTCCTCTGACGGCTCCTATTTCAAACAACCTAATTTACTCATTCAGCAAATATGTATCGAGTGTCTTCTTCGTGCCAAATACTGTTCTAGGTTCTGAAGAGTGAACAAGAGAGACTCATGGAGCTAACATTCTGGGGGCTGGAGGAGCAAATACACAAAGCAGAGTAGATGATGTCAGGTAGCGATGAGAGCCTTGACGAAAACACAGGAGGATTAGGGGAGAGAGAGTGGGGGGGGTGCGGGGGTGGGATCAGAATAGTCAGGAAAGGCTCAGGGAAGAGCAAAGGTAAAATCCCTGAGACAAGAATGACTGTTATGTGTTTTAGGAACAGTAAGGCAGTCAGCGTTGCTGGAGTGGAATGAGTGAGAGAAGGGAGAGGAGGTGAGGTCAGAGAGAATTTTGATTTTTCATCTAAGTGTTATCGAAAACAGAGGAGCGGGCTTCCCTGGTGGCGCAGTGGTTGAGAGTCCGCCTGCCGATGCAGGGGACGACGGTTCGTGCCCCGGTCCGGGAAGATCCCACATGCCACAGAGCGGCTGGGCCCGTGAGCCATGGCCGCTGAGCCTGCACCTCTGGAGCCTGTGCTCCGCAACAGGGGAGGCCACAACAGTGAGAGGCCCGCATACAGCAAAAAAACCACCACCAACAACAAAATAAAAACAGAGGAGCGTTATAATAATCGGAATTGTTTTAGTTGAACTGTAACATTACAGTGAAATGTATAAATCTCAATGGACACACACACACACACACACACACACACACACACGTGTAACCACATCCAGGTCAAGATACAGAACATTATGTTCATAGCAGCACTATTTGCAGTAGCCAAGACATAGAAGCAACCTAAATGTCCATCAATGGATGAATGGATACAGAAGATGTGGTACATATATACAATGGAATATTACCCAGCCATAAAAAAGAATGAAATATTGCCATTTGCAGCAACATGGATGGACCTGAGATTATAATACTAAGTGAAGTAAGTTAGAGAAAGACAAATATCATATAATATCACTTATATGTGGAATCTAAAAAAATGATACAAAGCAACTTATTTACAAAACAAAAATAGACTCACGGACATGGAAAACAAACATGGCTACCAAGGGGGAAAGTGGGGGAGAAATAAAGTAGGAGTTTGGGATTAACAGATATACACTACTATATATAAAATAGATAAACAACAAGAACCTACAGTATAGCACAAGGAACTATAGTCAATATTTTTAATAACCTATAATGGAAAAGAATATATATATATATACATATATACATATGTATATGTACATATACATATGTATATATATATGTGTATATATATATATATATATATATATAACTGACTCACTTTGCTGTACATCTGAAACTAAACACAACATTGTAAACAACTATACTTCAATTAAAAAAAAAGATACAGAACTTTTTTTTTAAATCAGGGAATTCCCCCCAGGCATATTTTTTTTAATTAATTAATTTATTTATTTGGCTGCATCGGGTCTTAGTTGCGGTGCGCGGGCTCTCTAGTTGTGGCACGAGGGCTTAGTTGCCCGGCGGCATATCTTAGTTACCTAAGATGCAGCGGTCCCCAACCTATTTGGCACCCGGGACTGGCACCCGGGATCTTAGTTCCCTCACCAGGGATCGAACCCTCATCCCCTGCATTGGAAGGCAGATTCTTAACCACTGGACCACCAGGGAAGTCCCTGACACAGAACATTATTATCACCACAGAGGGCTTCTTCACACCCCTTCAATACTCTCTCCCACCCCATGAGTAACCACTATTTTCACTCCAATCCCCATAATTTTGCCTGTTTTTTGACTTCTCTAAACAGAATTATACAGTGTGTAGTTTATATGTCTGGCTTTGTTTACTCAATATTATGTCTATGAGATTCATTTACACAGGTAGTAGTCATTTGTTCCTTTTTATTGCTATGTAATATTCCATTAGAAGAATATACTACAATTGATTTGTCCATTCATCTGTTGAAGGATACTTGGGTTTTTTCCAACTTCTTTATCATGAATATACACCTAGGAATGGAAATGCTAGGTCACAGGTACGGTGTACATTTAGTTTCAGTAGATACGACCAAACAGTTTTCCAAACTGGTTGTACCAATTTAGACTCCGGCCAGCAATGTATAAAAGTGCCAGTTGCTCCTCATTCTCACTGACACCTGGTATCGCTGCTGTTTAAGTTTAGCCATACATTATCTGTTATAGGTTTGTAAAAGAGCTGCAGTGTGGAGACCCAACTGGTGGGGTTAAGAGCAGGTTGAAGAGAGGAAGCCGAGAGCCCAGGTAGGAGGCTAGTGCAGTCGTCCAGGGAAGACATGAAAGTGTCTGGACTGGGTGGTAATAGAGAAATCGTAGAGAAGTGGACTGATCATGTTGTGTTCTGGAGTTGTAGCTGCCGGGCCGGGCCGATGAGATGAGTGAGGGATGAGGGAAAGAGGCATCGAGGGTGAGTCTTAGATTCTTGCCTGGAAAACTTGGGTGGATGAGAGGACCATGTTCTGAGATGCAGAAGACTGAGGGAATAACTGATGCAGGATGAGGGAAGGTCAAGGGGTCAGGTGTAGCTGCTTGAGTATATGATGTCTCCTGGAGCTCAGGCTCTCATTAGAGCCTAACACGAGGCTCTAGATTCTCCACATCTTAGTATAACTGGTAGGTACTGGTTGTGTTCAGAGTGCATGCTGTCTGGGTAGCGGCTACAGCAGCGGTCCCCAACCTATTTGGCGCCTGGGACCGGTTACGTGGAAGACAATTTTTCCAAGGAAGGGGGGCGGTATGGTTCAGGTGGTAATGCAAGTGATGGAGAGCAGCAGATGAAGCTTCGCTCACTCATCCGCCACTCACGTCCTGCTGTGCGGCCCAGTTCCTAACAGGCCGTGGACCACTACTGGTCCGCCGCCTGGAGCTTGGGGACCCCTGGGCTAGAGAACGTGCATGCTGTCTATAGTGGACAGATCTGGGTTAGGGGCCCCGTTCTGCCCCCCCGCTCGCCCTGTAACTTGGACATTATGCTGGGACTGCCCAGCTTCCAGCTTCCAGCTCACAGTGTTAGAATTCAACGAGATCACATATCCATGGCACCTGGAACGTGGAAGAACGAAAACATTCTCTCTTGCAAGTCCCAGGCACTAGGTGGCATTTCTCCCAAGGTTACTGCCTTTTCTTCTCACCCACATTTTCAAAGTCACTCCAGAACAGCTTGGTTGAGGTAGCCCAGAGCCCCGAGAGGTGGTTCCCTCTCCCTCGCTCGGCCTTTCCTTCCCCAGGCTCAAAGAAACAGAATGGAGAACAGCAGGAGGGTTGATTCATAGACTTTTATCAGCTTTTACTCCACCGGGAGGTTTCTGCAATGACAACCGAGCCTGTACAGTACACACGTTTCACTCTGGTAAAGCTGTGGGGCACAGGAAGGCGTCTGGGAGGCCCCTGGGCGGCAGCAGGGCAGGCGTCAAGGCTAGGGGCGGGCAGCAGCCGAGACTGGACCAGTGGGCCCCAGGGTTTGGGGAGGATGATGAGAGCTGGGGTGACAAGGCTGCTGAGAGGGCTTGGGAGGAAGGGCGGCTGCAGGGAGAGGAGGGCACATCAGCAGTAGCAGGGAGGTCCCTGTCTGTGAGGGATGGAGGGGGTGAGACAGTGCCTGTGAATGTGCTGGGGGTGGGGAGTCTATAGACATTTGGGGGGGGGCAGGAGCAAGACAGACCGCTGTATAAAAGGGACTGTACAACATAACCTATGATACACTGTTTACATATGATACAAGGCTCTTTCCCTCTTTGAGTTTTAAAAAATAAATTTACAATTCCCGAGCTTTTGGTAAAAAATATATACACTCTCAGAATAGGAACGGCAGCTGCTTTGGCTGCTTTGGCTGCTGCCTCTTCGGAAGGGAAAGAGGTGGTGCCAGAAAGGAGGGTGAGGCTGCACCAGGAAACCTCACACCGTAGCTGCCGGGAGCCCTGCACCCCTCAGCCCTGGAGGCCCGTGATGGGAGACAGAGGGGAGACAGAGAGGTAATAAAGGCATCGCCAGAGCCCAGTTTTGCCTTTCCAGTCTCTGCCGTTTCCTTCCCCACATTGGGGGGCTGCCTGCTCCAGGTACAGCGGTCCACCCCACCCAAGCTCTGATGGGAAGGACCAAGGGGGAGTCAAGACAGGGAAGAGGATGAGACCATGTGTTGGTATCCCACAGAAGAGCCAGAAGGGAGGTGACAACTCCCTGCTTAGCAGTGAGACACCCTAACAGCAGGAGTATGGACAGCAGGCACCCCAACCCTGACACTGCCACACCTCACCCCACTGCAATGCAGACGGAGGGTCCAATAGGCAGCTTAGGCCAGTGTTTCCCTGAGCATCTTTTACCCTCTCGTGGGAGCCCACCCAGGGACCTTTGGGAGGCCTGCGGCGGGGGGGGGGGGAATCCTAAGGGCTGATGGGTAACCCTCCTGTCTGCCGCTGCTCCTTGCCCTCCCGAGCAGCTTCACCCACAAGCCTGGACATGCAGGGCAGCAGAGGAGCCAGGCAGGTAGTGGTGGGGCGGGGAAAGCACCCCACACTGTCCCAGTGGCAGCGTAGACAAGGGTAGCACCAGACAGAAGGACCCCCTCCCCAGCACACACAACACCCTCCCTCAACTACCAGATGCACTCCTGCTCCTTCAAAGGGGGTGCACACACCGCCACACACACGCACGCATACACCCACACAGACACAAGGTAAATATAATATTCAGGTGTCCATATAGGGGTCCCAGCCCTGACCGTGGAGAAGCCTGGCAGGTGATGGACAGGAAGGACGCCAATCCCTCCCGTAACTCCGCTCTGCGAGATGGGAAGGGGGGCAGCTTTCCTGGCTGCTTGGGAAGAGGAGGCTGGGAACTCCATCTCCGGAACAGACCTCTATGGGAGGGGCTGGGGAAGGAGCTGTCTGCCCACTTTCCCTGGGAGGGCAGGCACCAGCAGAGTGTGGTTTGGGCTTGAAGGAGCAAGGCGGAGAGGACTTCAGCAGGATGAACGGGCTTATGAGTCCAGGGCTAAGTCCACCCAACTCTTTCCTGCTCCCGGGGACAGAGGTCAGAC
The DNA here is from genome assembly GCF_026419965.1 of Kogia breviceps. Lineage (NCBI taxonomy): Eukaryota > Metazoa > Chordata > Mammalia > Artiodactyla > Physeteridae > Kogia > Kogia breviceps. Next base: position 37,963,771 of record NC_081328.1, on the reverse strand, counting down.
GTGGGTTGGGACGTCATGCAAAGTGCTTGAGTGCCAGGTGCCCGAGGATCCTGGGGAAGGGCCAGCCAGAACCTCCGTTCTCACTGACTATTGGCCTCCAGCTTGTAGGAGAGCTCGAAAAGGAGGTTCTGGTTGTCGATGACCTGGAACTGGCGCACGTAGGCCTTGGTCTGCAGGTGATGTGGAGAGGCCTCCATATCAAGGCCTGGGGGTGTGAGGACAGGGAGGCAGTCAGGGTGCTGGCCACCCTTCTTCCCCTACACACATACCAGCCAGAGGAGAAGGGTGTGGATTGGGTCACATGTGGGGCAGGAGGGTCCCCGGGGAAGGCCAAGGAGAGAATGGAGAAATGACACATTTAAGGAAATAAACATTTAAGTGGGGACTCCTCCCAGGACCCCTCCCAGCTCAGTCAGAGCTCTACCTGCAACGCTCTCAAAACACCGCGGGTTACTCACAAAGGGGCCGGCTCCGGTATTTGCGGATGGTCCTCACTTTTTCGGCCACTGAATGCTGGGAGATGACAAGGAATGAGTCCTGAAAAGGGCACAGAAAGATGCTCCCCCTTCTAACGCTCTCCCTCCTCCAATCTCCAACTCTCTTGGTTTAACTCCCTCCAGTCCCCAGCTCTGGAGGGTCTCTAAAGGACCAAAGAAGGGGTACAATAGGGTGCCAGATGGGGTGAAGGCAGAGTTGCCCCCCCACCCCGAGCTGCCTGTCAGTTTTGCCACCCGTGGGCAGGTTGTCACAGTGACACCCCCAGGGAGACAGGAGTCTGTCAGGCAAGCTGGGTGCCATGAGGAAGGCTGTCGCCTTTAGGGGGGATGCCAGGAGAGGGCGAGGATGCCAGCCCTCCCCCACTCATGGGACTGAAGTTGGCAGTGCCACTCACCAGCTTCTCAATGTTCACCAGACCATCTACAAGGGTCTTACTCCCCTCGTGCAGGAAAGTCAGGTCTAGGGATGGGAAGAGAAGCAAATGGGTGAGAGAGGAGGTCCAAAGGGCCCTTCCCCTCCCCCCTGAGCGCACTCAATCTGGGGGCACTCCTCTGTGTGTGCTCTGGGCACACACAGAGCTGAGTTCAGAGGGGAAAGAGGCTCCGAATGGGGCATGGAGAGTGTGGAGAGAAGACCGCAGCTTGGAAGTGACTCTCACCTTTGAGGATCAGAGGCACGAAAGGAATCACAGGGGGTTTCATCTTGGAGATCACTTCTCGGTAGCTTTTGTGGTTCCTGCAGGGGTCCTAGCATTTCACAGAAGAGGGATAAAGGGACAGACAGGCCCAGTGTACCCCAAAGTCATCCCCCACTCCCTCCCTCAGCCCCTGCCCTAGAAATATCTCCAATCAGATAGGGGTGTGTTTGGGTGTCTTGCTTGGGGCTCAACTGCTCTCCCCTCTCCTCCAGGGGTAACAAAGCAGTGATCCTCCCATCTTCCCTCCCAGCGTGGTGGGCAAGGGCGGGCAGGGGTGGGGGGACCCAGGCACTAAAAACCTTGAAAGGGAAGCTCGAGGTAAAAGGTTTATGGGCACAGAAATTCTCTGGGGGTGCCAGTCCAGCGGCAGATAAAAGAGCCAAACCCACTCACTGTCAGGTTCTCAAATTTGCGGAACAAGTTCTTGAATTTCCCTGGCAGCTTCTGCAGTTTGAAGGAAGAAGAGATGTCAGAGTCTGGAGCTCCTTGGGTTTCATGGGATCTCTAATCACCAGGTGTTAGTGGGGGAAAGGGCCTGAGTGTCTCCCAGGGGGCTGGGAAGCTGGCCGGCGGGGAAGTAGAAGCAGCCCTGGGCTAGGTCTGGGGAGCTTGAAGCGGCCCAGAGGAACGAGTTATTCTGGGGAAATGGAGGCCTCTGCAGATGCACGTGCCACGTACAAGGCCTCACGGGGCGCTGTCTGAAATCCAAGAGCCAAGGCTGAGACCTGGCCGGGACTGCTCCTTCCCACCCCACCCCCACCCCCACCCCCAGGGGAATCCGCCTCTACTAATCTGCCCTGGGACCTGGTCCCCCAGCCCTGCTGTGTGCCCCGGGGCTGTATTTTGCCAGAAGAGGGCGCCTCCTTCCAATCGGCACAAAAGCTCCCCAGAGGCGAGCAGCGGTCCCGGGAGGCCGGCTTTGGGGTGAGCCCGGGATGTCAAGGTTGAGAGTGGAGGCCAAGACCCCCGGGGTGGGCCAGCACAGGTGGGAGGAGAGGAAAGGGAAGAGGTCTCATCACCTCCCAGGTGAGCCTCAGGCGGCTGACCGCGGCGTTGTCCAGCCCCATGACCACGGCGTAGAAGGACAGCAAGTCCTGGTTCTGCTTGCAGCTGCGGGGGCGGGAGGCGGGGTCAGCGGGGGGGGCGGCTGGCCGTGGCCTCCCCCTCCGCGGCCGCCGCACTCACATGGCCGCGATCTTGATGAACTTCTTGAGCAGCTGCGCGCGCTTGCCCGGGGCCTCGCAGAGCAGCACCTCGGTGGCCACCCAGTGCGTGACCTCGCTGCAGCGCTGCAGCAGCAGCTCCAGGTTGGCCGTTTCCCGGCGGCCGCGCTCCCCGTGGAACACGTAGTCCACGAACTCCAGCTGCACCCGCGGTGGCAGGAGGGGCCACCAAGGCGTGGGGAGTGCGGGTGGGAAGAGGGCAGTGCGAGGCGGTGAGCAGGGTAAGGCAGGAGGGAGGGGGCGGGAGGGAGGGGTGGAAAATAGAAAAAAACCGGGACAGGACAGGATGCAACAGAGAGGGGGGAGAAAAGACAGCCAACATTAATAATGGTCTACCATCTACTGAACACTTACCCGGTGCCAGGCGCTTGAACCATCTGATCGACATGATTGTCCTTGCCTTATTTTCTTTAATAGTGAATATTTTACAAATTCTAACCGTGGGTCAGGTTCTGTGTAAGCAGCAATTGGATCCTGAACCACCCAGGGAGGGGGGCGGGTAAGGTGGGGTGTTTCCTCTCTCTTTGCTTTTTTTTTTTTTTTTAAGATAAAGAGAACAAAGGCTTAGAGAGGTTCTGGGGGCACATTGCCCCAGGGCATGCTGGCAAGGCAGCGTCCTAACCAGAACTTTCAGCCCAGACGCTGCCTCCCTCCAGACCCCCGGCCCAGCTCCAGCCTCAATCCCCACCTCGTGTACACAGCGGAACAGCTCCCAGTGGAAGGCAGTAAGGTGGTTAGCGACGTCCTCAGGCTCCCCTCGGTGGATCTCTGTGTCTCCAGGGGAGACCTGGATCTCCTCGGGGAGGGGCACCTGGTGGCAGGCAGGGACATGGGCTGGGCTTCTGAATTTCTGCTCCTGGCCCCTCTCAGCCTTCCCTCTCAGCCAAGGCTTGTGAGGGAGTTCTTACCAGGGCCTCATAGCTGTCTCGGGTACAGGCAAACAGGTGGCTGTTGATACCCAGCGTGGTGAAGACACAGTCTTCGGTCGGCTGGAGAAGGACCTTCTCTGCAGGAGAACGAGCTGCCCCGCCTCAGCCCCGGCCCCTGTACCCTCACACACCCCAGCCACCACCGCCTTCCCCTCCAGAAACTCCCAATCCCGCACAGACATGTCCTAGACTAACAGGACTCATATCATCACCAGTTTATGCCATATTTACCTGACATTTTTCAAAAAATGAGTTCTCCTGCATTTATAACCTCCTTTGGGCTCCCACCCTTCTTTATAGCTCTTCTCTTAGTCTATCATCCCTGTGACACTGGGAAAGCAGGAATTTTTTTTTTTTCTGAATTAGAGGAAAATAAGGCTATGACTACATTGCAGGATTTTTGCCTTCCTACCGGGACTGGAGGCCCACCCTGTGTCTTTGGCCTCAAAAACGTAGCATCCTTAGATGCTCGTGGAAGTTAAAGGACAAGATCCCAATGTGAGTACGAGGCAAAAGCACCGAGAGCGGCATCCAAGTGTCCTGGACCACTGCTTCCCCAACTTTAAAGTGCACAGGAATCACCCGGGGATCTTTTTAAAACGCACATTCTGATTCTGCACGTCTGGAGTGGGGTCTGAGACACTGCATTTTTTTGTTTGTTTTCTTTTTTTTGTGACACTGCATTTTTAGCAAGCTCCCAGGTGATACGCGTGTGTCTGGTCCCAGGACCACACTTGGAGTAGCAGCCAGGGCCTAGAATTCAGTCTTTACTCCTGCCCTAAGGCACTGGGCTTGTGAGTTTCTTTTCTTGGGACCCGCCCCCCACCCCCACAGCTCCTTCTGATCCTCACCTCCTGAGGAGGCCACAGCTACCAGGATGAGGGAATCCTCACGCCCCGCAGGCTCCTCCGAGTACTGCAACTTCTCCGTCACAGAGCCCAGAATGTCCTGCACAGATGCTGAGAGGCGGCTGCGTATGGTCACGTAGGAGTGGTCAGGCATATAGACCCGGCAGAAGACTGGATAGAGACCGGGAGGTGGCTTTTCACCAGTGGGCAGAACGGCAGCATCAGCACGGTTCCCTCCTGGGCACCTCTGTTCCCCACCCCACCCCAACCTGAAATTGGTTGGCCTCTGAAAAATATGCTGTGAAAAGGACTGGTTCTATGACACAGGGAGACTCCACAGAGGGTGCCCGAGATCCGGACACCCCTCAGGGCCCCCGGAGCCACCAAGGAAGCCCTCCCCCTCCTACGGTCCACACTCACTCTCATCGGAACCCCGGAAGGCCACGCGGGTCTGCAGACAGGAGTCTATCCGACGGAAGTGGCGGAAGAGTGGCTTCACCTGCTTGCTGGGCAGCTGGCTCTCGTCCGGGATCCTGGTGTGGACACAGCTGGGCATCAGGAAGCCCTGCCAGGCATACTGCATGCAAGGCAGGCAACATCAATCAGGGATATCAGAACTGGTCAAGGATGCCCCGGCATCAGGTTCAGAGAGTGGTGAAGGGGGTAAGAAGAGAGGACAATGGCCAGCATGGGACAACTGTCTGAATGACCCAGATCAAATGCCACCTCTTCCGTGAATTCTTCTCTATCCATCCCACCCACCAGGAGAGGTCACCATTTTGTCTTAATAGCTGTAGGACATTGGGCTAATATTTGTTTATGTTCATGTCTTATCTCTTTTACAAGATCGAGAGCTGACTGAATTTTATTTTCATCCTACACGTCTAGCACACTGCCTGGCACATGGTAGGTGTAGGTCATCATCTGTTTGCTGAATTTTGCCAATAAGAACTTCACAGTCTGGGGGACTTCCCCGGTGGCGCAGTGGTTAAGAATCCGCCTGTCAGTGCAGGGGACACGGTCCAAGCCCTGGTCCGGGAAGATCTCACATGCCGCAGAGCAACTAAGCCTGTGCTCCACAACAACTGAGGCTGCGCTCTAGAGCCTACGAGCCACAACTACTGAGCCCGTGTGCCACAACTACTGAAGCCCGCGTGCCTAGAGCCTATGCTCCTCAACAAGAGAAGCCACTGCAATGAGAGGCCCATGCACCTCAACGAAGAGCAGCCCCCGCTCGCTGCAACTAGAGAAAGCCTGTGCACAGCAACAAAGACCCAACGCAGCCAAAAATAAAATAAATTAAAAAAAAAAAAAAAGAACTTCACAGTCTGGGAGGGAGGCAGACGTGCATACAGCTACATCTAACACGAGGCAGGAGGTGTTAGGTGATATAATAATAAAGGTAAGAGAAGAGTTACATTGGTATGGGGGAGGGACAGCTACTGCTAAAAGATGCCTTCACTGGGAGGATGGCATTTGACCTGGACCTTGAAGGACAACAGGAAGAGAAGGGGGTGGGAGGAGGGCACGCTGGGGTGAACCACATAAGTGACAGCAGGAAGTTGGGAACACAAAGGTGTTCATGGAATGGTGGGGTGTATAGGGAGTGTCACGGGTGAAGGGGGATGTGGGAGATGAGATGGGAAGGATGACCAGAAGGCAGAAAGAGAGAGTCTAGGATGTTGCAACTTTATATTGTAGGCAGTGGGGGGCCGTGGATATTTTTGGAACAGAAGCACAATGTTGTCAAGTTTGAAAGATCTCTCTGGGGTCAGCATAAGAAAGACACAAAACCATAAGCTGAAGCCCTGGATGGGAGGCTGTGGCGATAATCCAGGTGAGAGATAATGACGCCTAAATGAGGGTTATGATGGTGGGATGGAGCAGAGAGAAACTGAAAGGGCTGAAAAGATGGAGGGATGGATGCAGTAGTGTCCTGAAGCCAGCTCACATTCATTCATGAAAGCAGATTGTTAAATTTTGGGGAGTTTTGCCAACTGGTTTTAAACATAGCCATTCAAAAATTAATCATACATATATATGTAAACTTATATATATAAAATATATAATTATATATAAACATATATATATGTTTTATAAACTTACAGCCAAATTATTACCCAAAAAGTAGTTTCCTAATTGTTTCACTACCTTTTACTCTATCTATGCTCTTCAGGTTAGTTACATCTGTTGGATTTACAGGGTGAAGATAGTACCTAATGGCCTGCTACTGCACATCTCTTCCCAACTTCACATTCAGTGATGTCATCCTGGTAGCTTGGAATCAACCACAGTGAGAGAATTTACACCATGGGAATCAGCAAAAGCTATAAACCAGGGAGGGCTCTTTTTTCCTGAAGTGCTGGTTGTTCAATATTTATCAGTACGCCATTGGATTGACAAATAAATGGATGGGAGAATGGACCCCCAAAATGACTGGAGACAGTGCTTTGTGCTACTCTCCAGTAAGAGAAAGGGAATGAAATAAGAGCATCTTGGAGCCCAAAGGCCACAGGCCCCCAGCCCTGTAATAGAGGAATAAGGGGGAATTTCTTTCCTGTCCCCTCCCCCAGCCTATTCCCTCACTTTAGCTCCACTGTTTCTACAAGCTGGTGCAGCCTCAGTGTGTCTTCTCGCAGGTCCTGGTAAAGGGACTCATCCTTCATAATCAGCAGGTACAGATCCTGAAGAGATGAGGAGAGAGAAGGTGAGGGCAGGGGTCTCAAGCATCACTCTCTGCAAGGGCGGGGCAGGGTCTCCATGCCTTCGAGCACAGAAGAACCGTACATGCTAAGGCTCACTGGCGTCATTTCCTTCTAGGTACCCAGCTTGAGAAGTATGGTTCCTTCAAAGGCGCCCCCTTCCAGAGCAAACAGCCTGCTCACCCACCTTCTCATCCCAGGCCCACCTTGATGATGCAGCCAGCCCCCTCTTCCTCCTGCAGCAGCCCCTGGTAGGTGTCCAAGAAATGAAGGAGCATGGCTAGACAGGCCTGCTTCCGGCCAAGCCCCTCGGGGCCCTCCATGCCTCCTGCCCAAACAAAGCTGACCCCTGAGTTAAGAAAAAGCCCTGGGCAGGCAGACCTGAGGACATAGGGAAGGGGTATGGGAGGCAATGGGAGGCAAGGCTACCCCTAAAACTTCTCTAGGTTTGGGGCCATGGAGAAAGGGGCTCCAAGGGCCCTTGGAACCAAGACCACCTCATGCCCCAGCCCAGGTTTTTGCCAGAGTGGGTAGGGATGGCACCCACTTGACCACATACAGCTCCTGCTCCTGCCTGTTTGAATTTCACCTGAGAAAATTCACTAGAAGCTACTCTGCCTGGACCCACCCAACCCCCGATCAGCCCACAGCCTGGAGCTTACAGCAGTCTGATGAAGGCCAGTGGTGCTAACCACAAGCCTGACCATACTTCAGTGTAAGGCCAGGTGTTTCTAAGAGAGCCTATGATATTCTACTCACTGGCCTGACATTTACAATTAGGTCCTAGAATAACTTGGTGAGAGGTCCTATGAATAGCCCAGCCAGTGGCTTGTCTCTAGTAGACCCTACTGAAGCACGGCCATGACCTGATGTTTACATCAGACCCTGTAATAACTCACTGGGCAACCAGATGTTTAGAGCAATAATTCAGTGGGGAGAGAAGCACTCTTAATAGAGTAATAAGACCTTACATCTATACAGGGCTCAGCAGTCTCCAGAGCACTCCCACATCTGCTGTCAGAATGGTCTCCACAGCAGCCCCATAGAGAGGCAGGGCAGGTGCTATTTACCCCCGTTTTACAGAAGAGGAAACTGAGGCCCTAGGAGGTTAGGTGAGCTGCCCAAGGTCACACAGCTGGTGAGTGAAAAACCTGGAATTGAAACCCAGGTGTGTTTTCTAGGGAAGAGCTTAGACCCTCACATCACATGTGGGGTGAGGGGGTGTCTCCCTCCTGACCTCCCCTCTTGCAAGCTCCACAAAAGGATATTACTGGTGTAGCTCCTGCAGAAACTTCTCCGTGGGAAGGAAGAGAGAATGGGTGAGGACGATGTCATCCAGCAGGATATCTGTAGAGAGCAATTGCCACCACTGATGTCGGGAGGGCACTTCCAGGACCCAATCTGACACTCACCACCCCCTCTCTTGCCTCCGAGGGCAAATTCTCTTTAGCCAGGCTGGAGCCCCAGCCACCTGCCCAGTCACGCTCTGCACACACATGCGCGCACACACACACGTGAAGGTTCTGGGCAGCCGCTGCGGGGGTGGGGTTGGCAGCTGCCAAGGCGGCTGGAGAGAAGGAGGGGGCGCGCTTGCATGGCCACGCCCACTTCTCTCCAATGTGTGTGGGAAGCTAGCTGGTCAGTTAATACACCAAGCTTGAGATCTGCCTGAAAAAAAGAGGAAGAGGTGGCCCCCAGAAGTGTCTCTAGACAAAGAGAACTTTTAAGCACAGAGGTTAGGGTCAGAGTGTGTGTGTGTGTGTGTGTGTGTGTGTGTGTGTGTGTGTGTGTGTGTGTGTGTGTCTCCACCCCTCCTCACTCCCTACCTAACAGATTTGAGTTCCAACTAGGCAGGTGAGAACCAGCCCCATTCAAAGGGAGAGGGAGCGACTGCCATCTCTTTGATCCCGAAGCCTTTAAAGAGAAAGCCTGTGTCCTCCAGATGCCCAGGGGTGGAAGAGTTAATGATGGAAGGGTGGAGGGGAGTGGTTCCTCACACCACCCTTTCCCCCTCCACACACCCATGTGGGCCTGGCTCAGCCAGTCAGCCAGGTACAAGGTCGCCCTGACTTGCAGCCAGCCCTGGGGTGGGGCAGGGCGACCTGGCACACAGAGACAGGCAGGATTCGGGGAGGGAGCCAGGTGTCCTCACCAGGACAGGTTAGGGCCAGATCCCCAGGTACTGCCCCAGGGCAAAACCAAGGCTTCTGATGGCCCCCGGGTCACCATCCCCTGGTCTCCAATTCCAGCCATGAAGGTGGAGCAGGAGAATTAACACAAGATCCTCTACTTCAACTACTTCATTTCACAAATGAGAAACTGAGGCCCAGAGCTGGGAGGGACTTGCCTGGAGCTGGAGTAAGAACCCAGACTCCTGAGTCTTTGTTCGTTTCTCACCATGTCTGAGGCGAGCAGAGTGTCAGAGTACAGTGGGCAGGTGGGGCTGCTTAGATGCTTGAGAGCCTCTGGTTAGTTTGGGGTACCTTCTGTAAGTCCCCTCCTCCCACACGCCCTGGGAGGGAACCGAGATGGCTTAAGAACGTTGGTTATATTGGAGAATATCAGAGTGGCAGGTTAAGCTGACTCTCATTCACTCTGGGACTGGTCTGGGGTTCCCCAAAGCAGTTACTCTGGGGATCCAGCCTGCCAGTCCAGATAATACGGTGACAGTCAGTTCAAGAGTCCTTCCCCAGTGGAGACTGAGCAGGGTCTGTGGCACCAGGCCCCTGCCCCTGCGGAAGGGGAAAGACAGTTTTTCCCTTTTCCTCTCTGCCCAGTTTTTAAAGTGAGTCTGAGCCCCCCAGCCCTGACCCTCAGCTCCAGGGATGGGGACGAGGAATAGGGATGCCCCAAATCTTTCCTCGACTCTTTATCTCACAGGACAGCAAAACAGAGCAAAGGAAGAGGAACGTGGGGGCAGAGTGGGGGAGATGCTGCTATGGGGGCTACAGTTTGGCGTCTGTCTCTTCCAAGGCAGGCTCTGGTCCAATGTACAGCCTCCCCAGGGAATGTGTCATAGAGATACAGGGTGTGTGGTGTAGGTGGGAAGTTATGGTTAAGAGAGCTGTGTGTGTCTGATATTTTTCTAATTAAATCCAAAAGGTGTCAGCTCCCCAGGGCAACTACAACCTGAGCCAAGGAGAGTACCTGGGTGTTGAGAAAAATCTAGGGGAGTGGAGCCCCATTCCACACACCTGGGTTAGGACTCCCTGCAAAGGTCTGGGAGCAAAGCATGAAACCCCATCTTTAGGCTCTCAGCCAGGGCTCCCAATCCTCAGACCCTGCTGGGCTTAGTGAAATGCCGAGAGCTAGCCCTAAAGACCCTCCGGTCTTCTACCTCAGCCACTAACCAGCAATCTGAGGCCTCAGTTTCCTCAGAATCCCCTTAGTAGGGGTGCTGGTGGGGAGTGGCAAAATAGCATCATCATTCAGGGAATAAGCCTCTCAGGGTGCGGTCATTTTTTAAAGAGGCCATGTGCTGAGGCCTGCCACCGGAAGGGTGGGAGTCGGAGAGGTTCAGACCCCCCAGGATGCTGCAGGGCCCTGATATCTGCCCAGCTGCCTCTCCCCCAACAAATATCTTCTGAGTCAGCCCCCAACTAGAATACCTCCCTCCCCCCAAGCTGCTAAGGACAATGCATCCCTTTGCCGGAGCCCAAAAGGCAGCTTGGGCCGTGTGCCTGTCTGGCACTGCCCTACTGAGTGGGCCAGCCCTCTGCTCTGGGGCTTCTAAACGGAATCGGGGACTCCTGGAAGGTCTTTTGGGGCTTGGCCACCTCTAGGGGGCTACACTGACTGGTCTGGGCAGCTTCCATCTTAGTGTGTAAGGCCCTAATTTTGGGCCACAGAAGGAGGTAGTCAGCATCAGGGACCCATGAGGGTCTAGATGAAATGTCCAGGTGAGAGAAAGGGTGGCTTAAGGAGAGAAAGGGGTTCAGCATCTTCTGCAGCCGTGGGTGAGGCTGCTACAGGGAGGAGGGTGGCACTGCCACTTCTCTGCTGCAGAAAGGTCTTTTCCTCCCATAGGCCCCCAGCTGACCACTCAACCCACCCCCCCCCAATGCCGACGCTCGGCATAGGGCAACCCCCACCCACCGTCCAAGGGCAAAGGAAGAGGAACCAGGTGGCAACCCCCTACTCCAGGATGGATGAGCCAGCCACCCCTTACCTGATGTGGCGCTGTCCCTGGTGACCCCTCCGGCCAGCCGCTCCAGAACCCGGTTCAGAAGATGCTCCGGCAGCTCGGGGGCGCCCAGGGGGGCCCAGGGTGGGGAAGTCAGAGGCTCGCCCGGGGACAGCTCGTCTGAGGAGTATGAGGAAGGGGAGCGCAGGGGCCCCCCTCCCCCGAGAGGCCCGGGCCCCGGCACCTCCTCCAGCTGCAGCCAACAGGGCCCCCCGCTGCCGAGATCCTCCGCGACCCCCGCCGGCTCTCCTCCGTCCTCCTCTGGGGGCAGCTCCAGACCCGGCTCGGCGAGGGGCTCCCGGAGGAAAGCTGGGAGCAGCAGACGAGACACGCTCTGACGCCGCTGCAGCGGCCGCGGTCCCCCGGCTAGACCGCCGCCCCCGCCAGGTCCCCCACCCCCTCCAGGCCCGCCGCAGCTCCCCGGACCCCCGCCGGGACCTCCCGCCACCGTTCGCCCCGCCAGCTGCGACGTCTGCTTCTTCAGAAATTTCTCCAGAGGCTTCATGCCCCCCCCCGCCCCTCTGCTCGGGGCCGCCGGGGGACCCAGGTGTCCCAGGCACGGGCGGGGGGGTGGGGACACGGTGCTCAGAGCCGGAGGGTCAGAGCGGAGGGCCGTGCCAGGCGCCGGACTGGGGGCCAGAGGTGCCCGAGGTTCGCTGGCCGGAGTCCAGTGGCCAGGGACCGGGGGAGGTGCCAGAGGGAAGAAGTGCCCGCTCTTAGTGGCCCCCCATGCTGGCTGCAGCGCACGCGGCCCGAAGGGTGGTTAGGCTGCGGGGCCGGTGCCCAAGCCTCTGCGCTCCTGGGCCGGGCTGCGGCGGCAGAGGCAGCGGGCGGAGCGCAAGGCTGAGAGGACGCAGCGGTGGCGGTGGCGGCGGCGGCGGCGGCGGCGGCGGCGGCGGCGGCGGCGGCAGCGGCGGCGGTGGCGGCGGCTGCGCTCCCGGCCGGGAGGAAGGTGGCAGAACTGAGACCGCGCCCCCTCCTCCAGTCCCCGCCCAGTCCCCTCCCCTACGCTAAATGGACCCGCCCCCTGGGCCGCGCCAGGCTTCAACTTGGGGCTGACCGCGAGGGAAACAGTAAGGGCTGACTGGCACTGGGTTCAGAGCAGACGCAGACATTAAGGACAAGGGTGAGGGAGAAATTTACCAGAGGAGAGGGTGTTCCTGGCTCGAAGCTTACGAGGACTCTTGGTATCATTGCAAAGAACCAGGCTGAACGTTGACTCACCTACCTGTATTCAGGTGAGGCCTACAAAAATTGCTGATTGAGTGTCCATCACTCTCGATCTCGATTGTGTGCTCTGTTGCCATACTCACTGGAATATGTGGTCTTTATCTTGCTTCTGTAAGAAGGGATGGAAAGGCCTCGGGTGGATTGGCATTGGAACTGGGGGTGGTACCCATCTGCCCTTTCTGGTAGGGCACCATAGGTGGTGAGGGCCTGGCCTGTGAGAGGCAGGTACTGGCAGGCAGGTAGGAGCCAGGCAGGGAGCAGCAGGTTGTGGCAGGTCTAATTAGGGTGAAGAGAAGAGACGGTAGGCAAGTGGAGGAGGAGACCAGGGGCACAAGGGCACCTGAGCCTACAGGCAGCAGGAGGAAGCAGAGCCCTGGAGATGGGTGACAAGCTCTCGAACTGCCAACCAACACCATCAGGCGTAGAGAGCCCCTCCAGAGGTGACATAACCATGGAGTGGGGAAAGTGGTACCGAATTTGCACTCCAAATAATCCTTATTCCTGATCCTATGCCCAGAGCATTCTGTCCCTAAGGGTACACTGTCCCAGGAGGAGGGGTGTATAGAGACACACGCAGTGTAAGCACATCAAGGTTAAGGTAACAAGGTGGGAGAGTGGCACCAGGCAACAGACGGGTCGAGGTTCCTTGGACAATGCCCCACCTCTGTTTACCGTGCACAGACCAGGCAGGGACAGGAATGCTAAAGGCTGGGAGTGGTGGTAGAACTGAATAGGGTGTGTATTACACATGTGTCACTGTGTGTGCTTATCTGGTCCTACGTGTACAAGAGCATGTGTTCACAGAAATAAAGCTTTGCACACCCATCTGTTTGTGGATTTGCAAAAAGGAACAGTAAAAAAAAAGGAGAGCACAATTTGGCTAAGAAGCTAGAATAAAGATCAAAGTATCAGTTTCCTGGACCCACTTTATTGGATACCCTAATATCCCTGGGGTTAAGAGGGGAAACTGGCTGGAATGGCTTGGAGCTCCCCAGGCATTTTATGAACCAAGTAAGAAGAGGGGAGGGCTCCACTCCCAGCACATGCCACAGTTACCAGATTAAACTGGTTGCCTTGGTAACGTCCTCTCTGGGCAGGATTTGGGATTGTCGGCTAGGAAGGGGGAAGAATTGGGCAGTGTGGAGGGTGTAGGGGCTGCAAATCAAAGGGTCAGAGAGACTTCTGGAAACTGGAATGTGGGGAAACAGGACCTCAGCACCCTCCAACTACTCAAGCATGTCAGGCATAGACTAAGTTCAAGACCTTGAATCAGAGAGGAAAACCAGCATCGAGTTATGGTCCTCCTAGAACAGCAGTGGTCCTCACCCCAATTGCACACTGTAATTCAGGGAACTTTTCAAAAATACTGTTCCCCAGGCCACACCTCAAATCAGTTAAATCAGATCTCTGAGGTAGGGCCAAGGTTTATGGTATTTTTTAAAAGATCCCCAAGTGATTCATATAGCCAGGGTTGAAAATCACAGCCCTAGAGGGACAACCCAACCTAAGTGGGCTGCAGATGCTGGGAGACAACTTGGGGATTCTAAGTCCTTGGCTCTTCTGAGTCTCCCACAGGGCCTGTGCGCTGACCTTGTGGGGAGGATTGTTGGCAGGGCATCTACACTCCATGAAGAAATAGAGGGAGGGAGTGTAGTACGATTAACACCTGTGAGGAGACGGAGGCAAAAAAACTGTGAGGGCCCAGCCCATGGACTATCCCATGGAATGGGATAGGGCAGGGCTACCTAAGGCAGATCCGTCTGCCCCTTAACACTCGCCTTCTTTCTGCCCACTGAGAGGCAGGCCAGGAGGGCAGAGAACCTGGGGGCTTTGCTGAGCTTGAGTTTCTTCTTGCTGAGCTGGTTACCAGGGCAACAGACAGAGCAATGGGATCTAACTGCAGGACTGGAGAATCAAGAGGCAGGGGTGAGGGGGAAATATCATGCTCATTCCTCCTGCCAGCAACGCACCCCCAAGGCTGGCTGGCATTCTTTGGATGACCCCAAGAGATCAGGCCCATAGTTACCCATCACTCTGCAGGGCAGAAGGTAAGTAAACGGACATGAATCAAAGAGGAATTAGGGCCGAGGGTCAGAAGAGTCGGAAGAGTCAATGGTTCTCCGGCTGTGGCAGCAGCACCAAAGGGTACAGGAGGGAGTCCCAACTGTCATTTTAAGATGCACCATGATGCCCATGCCCCCAGTGTACAGACTTGTGGGACCCAAGGACAGATGCTGTCAGCTCCACACTGAATTCACCTGCTTCCCCACACCAGGGATAGCCTTTGTAGTAAACTTCCACACCACTCAGGATCTGGTGGATCTGGAGGAGGAAACAGTCAACTCAAAGCTAGCTACCAAGTGGCCTGGGTAACTGGGAGCGTGAGCCAGAGCTGGTCTTTCAATTGCCCCTCTTCTTGACTTGTACTAAGACTGATAGGAGCCTCTCTCTTAGACTGTGGTCCTTGATACTTCAGTGCCAGCGCAAATTTTCCAAGGGGACAGCTAGCTATTTGCACCTTCCCCTCATCCAAGACCTGGTACAGTTGTACTGACATGTGGGGCATCACCCTGGGAAACTTACTTGCCAAACACAAAGGAAGGCATGAGGGTTACTAGCTGTTCATGTAGGTAAGCAACATCTCACTAGTTTTTCTGTCCCTTGAACTTCCAATCTAAGAGACTGCGTATCCTGGTGTCTATGTGGCAACGGGGTTAAGAAAATTAATAGGGAGTACAGTCATTTGTGGCCTCATAGGGGGTCCTCACCTCTGTGGGCTTCCATTTCACAATTCTGAGTTGGCTCAAGCTGGGACTGTAAATCTAGGGAATCAGGGGGTACCCTTCCCTCCCTCCCAAATCAAGACTCATGCAAAACACTGGCAAAGGAGCCAAGTTTACATGTCTAAATTTTATTTTCTCCAAGTCACAATGCCAATCACATATGTGTACCCTTTAAAACAGTAACAAACAAGAATACACATGGAGAAACTCTTTCAACAAAACACAGTGGACCAACAGATACAACTGTCACAGTGTCTTAAGGTCTGGGAATCTGGGCATGTGGCCCACTGGCTTGAGGAGACATCAGGTTTAAGGCAAAGGGAACAGCCTACGAAAGGTACAACCATCAGCCACCCCTGGAAGAATCTCTTAGTTGTTTCCTCCTTGGGGGTTACAGCTTGAGTGCCTCTTTCCCCTCCCACCCCTGTGACTCAGAGTGGTTAAGCCAGCTGCTGAAGAGAAGGAAGAGAATTAGTGACATTACTTGGGGAGAGACACAGCTGCCACCTTCTCCCTCAGGTTCCGTAGAAGGACAGGGACAATGGCCAAGTTACCCCTGGCAGTCACAAGTGCTGCAGTAACAGGAATCTCTTCCAAAGAAGCAGCAGGAGAGTGGTTCAGTGCCATAGATAAGAAGGAAAGGAGGGAGGAGCCCTTGCCCTGAAAAGTGATTGGCTTCCTTAGGCTTTAGGCCCAGGTGTTGTATCCTCTGTCTGCAAGGACAGGAGTAAAACTTAGGGAAAACAAGGTAGTTAACATCTAAAACACTTGTAGCAGGAAAGACATGGAGAAGAGCAATTGCAAAGGACAGGGAAGACCGCTGGCTGGGTAATATCTGCCTCTAAAGAGATGCGTTGGTCCACAGCAACTGGAAGGGGTGTGGTAGAAAGGATGTAAAGAAAAGCAGAGCCCTCTAATTCCACTTACCTCAAAGACTGAGCCCTGAGGACTGTGTGAATACACACCCCTAAGGTGCAAAGGGTCTCACTCCACCCTCCCTTTCTCACTAAAGCATCTAGTTTGCCATCTCTCTCCACTGTTGAGACTTTGCCCTTAGTAGAGAACTGAAGTCTACCAGAGTAGAGACTGATGGAGGCCCAGAATTCTAAAAACTGAAGTCAAGAAGGACTCCTACCACACACTTTGAGATCTTCTCCACAACGGGACACTCTGTGCAGACAGCTATGTTTCCATAGGGTTAGAAGAGTTGAGAGTCCAAGTATACAATAACAAAGGCCAACCAAAAATGAGAGGCCAGCTCTTTGTAGACTTGGTGAGGGAAGACTGGCTGGTAAGGTCTCAATTATCTGGGATGCAGGGAAGAGTCAAAAGGGAACCCAGAGAAGCTAGCAAACCAGAGAATGAACTTGTTTCATTTAAAGGCAGAGAGAGAGAAGGGGAGGGCGTGGGGTTTAAAGGAATATTAATTTAAGAATAGCAAGCCAGGCTTTAAAAACGAACATCTTAGAAAACAAAACAGGATGGAGCGTCCCTGGGAGCAGCAGATGCTTGAATTTCCCAGGAGAAAGTGAAGAAGAGCAAAAGATGTGGGTTCCTAGACGTACACTCAGAAGCCTGAGCTGTCTGGATCTTTGCTCCTTTGAGCACAGCCAACTCAAAGAAAGACTGAAAACGGGAGGAAGTCCACTTGTTTCTCCCTTTCTCCAACAGAGCCTATCCTCAGAGGAAGGCAGGGGTTCCCCCCATTCAGCTGCTTGCTGGTAGGAGCCATCCTATATCTTCGAAGCCCTCCTGGTAGTAGACAGCTGGTTGTTTTCTATCCTGGGTTCTCACCTCTGCTGTCCTGACAGGGGTGAGAAAAAGAGAAGAACCATGGAAGTGTTAGTGGACCTTTTGGGCATTTATAACCTGTTTTCAAAAAGCCACATTTCTAAATAATGTGTATTAAAGTAATATCCCTAAAACAAAACAAAACAACAAAACCCCCACGGTCTTTCTCCTCCACGACCTTTAGAATTGGCTCTGCTATAACACCTCAAATTTAGATTTCCCCTTTCCTTTTTTTTTTTTTTCTTAGAAATGGCTTTTTAGGGCTTCCCTGGTGGCGCAGTGGTTGAGAGTCCGCCTGCCGATGCAGGGGACACGAGTTCGTGCCCTGGTCTGGGAGGATCCCGCATGCCGCGGAGCGGCTGGGCCCGTGAGCCATGGCTACTGAGCCTGCGCGTCCGGAGCCTGTGCTCCGCAATGGGAGGGGCCACAGCAGTGAGAGGCCTGCGTACCACAAAAAAAAAAAAAAAAAAAAAAAAGAAATGGCTTTTTAAAATTTATTTATTTATTTATTTATTTATTTATTTTTGGCTGTGTTGGGTCTTCGTTTCTGTGCGAGGGCTTTCTCTAGTTGCAGTGAGTGGGAGCCACTTTTCATCACGGTGCGCGGGCCTCTCACTATTGTGGCCTCTCTTATTGCGGAGCACAGGCTCCAGATGCGCAGGCTCAGTAGTTGTGGCTCACGGGCCCAGCTGCTCTGTGGCATGTGGGATCTTCCCAGACCAGGACTCGAACCTGTGTCCCCTGCATTGGCAGGCAGATTCTCAACCATTGCACCACCAGGGAAGCCCTACCCTTTCCTTAATAAGGAATGCCCTCCTGCATTTTTTCCTTCCAGCTTCCCAAATAAAATGCTACCAAATTAACAGTGGTTTTTACTCAACCCTGCTCAGTGCATTCATGAAACAAAGAAACTGGCAAATTTTGGGACTCCTCTAAGCCTCCCCCTGAGATATCCCATGATTACAACTTAGAGCATTAATTAGGTGACTGTTAAGCAAGTAAGCATACGCATTAGTTTTAAGAATTTGAGTCATATTAAGTTGTACACTTACTTTTATACGATGTTACATTTAAAATATTCAGAAATTCATATTAACTGGAACCCCTGCTTACAACCTGAAATAAAGTTGGAATTTGTTATCGGGTCATTATTATTAAAAAAAAAAAGAAGACCATTTTCCATAGAAACACACCCAGAAAAGGAGGGAAATCTGAAGAAAAGGAAAGCCCACTGAGGTCGGATGTGCCCTAAACATCCCTTTTTTAGAGCTCCTTCCCTAGGAGCTCTCATACCTCAGGTGGTGGGGGCTTGATGGTGACTGGCTGGGGAGTCCTCCGGGGTGGGGAGGGCTTTGGCTGCACCTGCTGCTGGGCGGGGTTATAGTAGGTCACTCCTCCATATACCTGCGATGGGGCCTGGGACCCCAATAAGCAAGAAGGAAAAGGAATTAATTCATCCAAACTATGATAAACAGGAAATATTATTCAGGCACAAAAATAAGAGCATTGGGGAATTTATAATTTTTTAAATCTCTAAGCTGCCCCCCTTTAAAATAATTATTCATCTCTACCTTAATATGTCCTAATATGGTTCTTACTTCTTCAAAGTACTACTCAGCTTTCTCTAATTCCTACCATCAGCTGACAAATGGAAGAGACTGAGCTCAGTGGTGACACTCCAGATACCACATGGTGTCAACCTTCTGGGAGTTAAACAGTACAGGGAGGGGTAGGGCTGGTAAGTAGAATACAGCTTCATTATGCAGTTGAATAAATAGCAGACATGCCCACCTAAGACATACTAAAATACTTGAATGAAACACCATTAAAGAAATGGAAGAGAATAAACAGATGATGGGCACCACATAAGCTGCATTTCTAGCTCCTGACCACAAAGAGGCGTCCTGACACCACATGCAAATCAGTGGCATTGAAATGTTCTCTCCAATTCCTTGAGCATTCTCCTCATACTATATTCCTGTCTGATTTAAAGGATGTGTACTTAGGAAAATCTCATTAGCCATCTCACCTGCGTGTTAGGATATAGATGAGGCGGTGGGGGGGGAGGCAGCGCCCCTGGAGCATAAGGGTAACTGGGATTACCAAAGTTCATGACGCCTGGAGCAGAAAAGTAGGTAGGAGCAAGCAACTGCTGAGGTGGTGGCTGTCCTGGAGACATGGACACTGGTGGGGGATAGAGGCCTGGATTGGGCAGAGGTGCCGGTGTCTGGTGGGGATGTAAACCTGGACAAGAAGAAAACAAAAACTGAAATAAAAGGTAACACCATTTCCATGGGATGGCCTGGCTGGACTGCTCACCACAAACTGCTCAGGATGGAAGTCCTCAGGATGGACCCAAGAGGAGTTTGTTGCCCAAGCAGCCAAAGTGGCCAGCTTCATTAGCAAGCAGCACAGAGCTCAAGAGTATGGGGTTTGTGAAGCCCCCAACACATATCCTCACGTACTGGAAGCATACAAGCAGAGGCGCAAAGCTTACCTGGGTGGGGAAGGTGCATTTCTGGCTGCACAATCATGCCCTGAGGAGGCAGTGGGGCAGGGCTGTCACCATGGGTATAGATTGGTCCCTGGAACTGCACTGTAAGATATCACATTTGGACTCACATAAACCCTCACTCTTCACATCACATGGACAAGTCTCCTTGTCCCCCAAGCCCTTTGAAAAGATGTTCTCATTTCCATGTGAAGAAAACAGCAACCAGAGGATGTTTGTTAACCACAAGGAGAGGTCAGAAAGGAAATTCAGGAGGCAGGAGGCTGGTCTCTTAGTTCACTTCACCCTGCCAAGAAAGATACTCCAACAATAAAAATAAACTCACATGGATCATAGTAATGTCCCTCCATGATACTGATGTGCACAGGAGGGGCAGGGGGCTCCGGCACAGGTCTTTGCCGTTGAGATGAATAGCGTTTGGCTCGCCCACCCTGGACACCCTGAAATAAAGAAAGAGGTCTGAGCAAGAAGACTTCCAAAAGGCTGACTCTCGTATCATGTCCACCCTCCTTTAGGTACTGCAAAACACTTACTTGGTACATAGCAGTGTTAAAAAAAAGCATTTGCAAAAAGAATTGAAAAACCAATGAAAAATATCAAGATTTAAACCCAAACCCTGTACCCTACATTTTGGGAGACCCAAATTAAAAGGGAAACATGTGAAAACTGACTTAGTTTAAACAGTGAATGAGCTGTGACATGCAACCCCTTACATGTGCCCCTTTCCCCCTTCTGTACCATTTCTTCCATCCGGTTAAACTGAGGTGGAGGTCCTGCTCCCATGTGTATGTGGTTGGGCATACCTGTAATACACCAAAAAAGTCACTGCTGCAGAGCAGACAGATGTGAATGGGACTCAAGATACCATCAAGAAAGTGACAGGCTGAAGAATCCCAACATGGGGAATGGCTTTCTTCCTTTAAACTAACAAAATTCCTTTTAAACTATCTCTGCTTCCTGTCAACTCCAGCATTTGGAAATTTGCCCCCACTGCCTGCCACCTTAATATAGCAATAAAAGCTCTGAACGTGAAAAAAAAATTACTTCAGTAATGCAATTCAGAAAATGCAAGTTCAAAATTTTCCCATCAAGTATTTCCCTGCACAGAATCCCTGGGAGGTTATAATTAGCATATTACATTATCAAACATATTGAAAAATCTCAGCCCTGAAGTCTCTGAGCAACAACTAGAGAGGGGAGGATGTTCTAAATCTACCTGATTATTCCTGGCCACAGAGGTCTGGGCTAGAAGTATAGGAAGAGATTTCCCTCTGGCTGAAGATGACTCAGGACAAAAGGCAATGTTCTAGAGACTGTCTTCCAATGGTAATAAGGCATTGGTAGGAGAGTGTACTCCTCTATCCAAAGATCAACTCCAGGTCCAGTTTAGGCTACCCTGGTTTTCAGTGTTCAAAAATTATGCACACCAGATAAGAATGCAGAAATTGCCAGTCCAAATGAGGATTTCCAATCTTTGAGTTCGAATTAAGATTTCAGAAACTAAGGAAAAGATCCTCTGATCTATCTGACTGGAGGAAGAAAAAAAGGATGGGGGAGAGGGGTGGTAGATAGGTCCTAGTCACTAGCACTATGTTGTCCAACAGGATATCCACTAGCCACATGTGGTTATTTAAATTTCAATTAATTAAAACTTCAGTTTCTCAGTCACTCTGGCCATATTACAAGTATTCAAAAGCACCATCAGTACAGAAAGTTCTACTGGGCAGCCTGGCTCTAGAAGACTGAGAAAATTAGAGAGGCCTTCCTTTCAAAAAGATTAGGAGATACTCATCCAAATTCAAATGCAGTTTCTGCCTTCAAACATTTAACCATTAACTCAAATAAGAAGAACACTGCCTTCTTCCACTTTTTCTACAGCAACTGGTAAAGGATTCTGTACTCAGGAGCTCAGTATTGATGACTGTTAATAGTTAGCAAAGTTAATAGTAAGCAAAGTAGTGGGGTAGTCTTGTGCAATAGATAAAACTGCTCTGAGGTTTTTGAATGAATATACCTATGAATCCATCTGTTTCTTGAAGTTAATGAAGATATTGTCAGACACCACAACCCTGAGAGACATAAGTCCATGCCCCTAAGTCCAATGATACAAAGGGGAAAAAGCGAGTCCCTATCCCTAAGGTACCTACCCCGAAGCTCACGTGATTGCAGGAATGAAGGCTGCCCTGGGCTCCAATTCTGTTCTGTTATATTTAGTTGTGCCACATCTTGTTCAAGTCCACCTGTAGTAGAATCCACTGGAGCCTCCCAGTTCCCAGTCTTAGCAGGTGGAGGAGGCGTAGTTTCTGGGACTGGAGGTGCTGGGGTCAGCCCTTCAGGTGGAGGGGGCACCTCCTCTGCAACCTTGACTGCATCTCCAGCTTTGACCCTGGTTCTTCTTGCCCGGGAATAGGATTTCTTCTCAATAGGCCTGTCGGCAGCTGGTGGTGCAGTGTCAGGAGCAGGATTTGGTATCTCTGGGGCTGCCTCTTCCTTCTCAGGACTGCCAAGCACTTGAGCATCTGCTTCTGGAGATGGATCCCTTACTGGAGTCTGCTCCTGGCGCCGTGACCGGTAACTAGTCTCATGTTTAACAGTCTCACCAGACCGGCCAGCATGCTGCCCACCAGCTTCCACAGGCCTAAAACCAGCACAACCTTCCTTGAAGCCTCCAATTCGAGAGTAATTCCGGGCAGCAGACATGCGGCCAGTACCTGCAGCATTCCTGTTGATAAATGTCCTTGGTGGTAAGGTACCCCCAGGACCCTGGTGGCGATGGGACTTATTTGGCCGCTCCCCAATCCAGTTTGGATCTCTTTGTGGAGGACTCCCAAACCTGAACAAATGGAACAGAGAAATAACAAAAGGGACAACTAGAGACATAAACTGAGGGTCAGGGAGACTTCCCATATTCCTCACCCAATTATGCGCCAGAATAGCATTTTAAAAAGCAGAGATTTTCTCCTGTAAATATCAATAGTGTAGGCTCCAAAATTTCCTCACCTGGGTTTCCGGATTCTTCGGGGTTTGATGTCATCAGGATTGTGAGCTGAGCGGATGTCATAGCCATAAAGGGCAATGAGCTCCTGTCGGGACTTTGGAGCCTGTTCATCTTCCCGAAACTTGTCATGCTCCCAGCGACCCTCATCCTTCCATAGCTTTCGCTGACGTCCCTTGGGTCTGGTTGAAACCAGGTAAAAGTGTCTTAGGTTGGCAGATTCTGCCAAGTAAAGATGTTCATGAAATAAACAGGGTTGGGCAGGGAAACAGTAGTTACTCAGGTATTCTCTCCATCTTCCCCGACAGGCTATACAAAACAGGCCTTCCAAAAGCAAGAGTGAATCACAGCACCTCAGGGCCTGCTGGGCTCAAATGTAACAGGAACAGAAATGAGGAGAGACTTCACTTCAAACTACTCAGCACTCTGGAAACATCTCTCTCCTATAAGGCCACCTATGCAAGTATTTCAAATCCCAGAGGTTTTGAGCCTCAGATTAAAGAAGGCAGTGGAAGTGTGGGTTTGGATCCCAGCTCCCCCACCAAGAGTTACTAAATATTCCAAGCCTTACTTTCCTCATTTGTACAAGAGGGATAATCACAGTACTTACCTTAAAATGTTGTGAACAGTAAATGAGATAATACAAGTAAAACACTCAGCAAAGGGCCTGGCATATACTTCAATAGTAAGCACTAAATACATACTAACATATTACAGAGCAGTAGCAAGTGGCTGTTACCTGACTTCCTCCTCCTGAGTCTGCCCTCGAAGATCATGCTCAAAAAAGAGCCCTTTCCGGGGTATGTATGCTGGGTTCTTCCGATCTTCATCATCATCCAAATGCTTAGGGCCTTTTTTACCAACTTTGTTCTCCACAGGCTCTGTGCTCTCCTATCGGACAGATAAAGGACTGCTTACTCACTCCAAGGTTAAGAGCTCCTATTCCAGAACCCAAATGGAGGCCTTCGGTGGGTACTAACCTGTCCATCCCCACTTTGCCTCTCTCCAGTCACAGTGCCTTTGGTATCAGGCTTTTCTTCTCCCTTCTCATCTTTTGCTGAAGAATCAGCAGCATCATTGCCTTCTGATTTCAGCTCCACTTTGGAGTTTTCCTCTTCACTGTACTCCCCTTCATCACCCTGAAAAAAGTTTCCCTGTCAGCTGTGGAGATAAGATCTGAATGGTGTATTTTAAATTTTTCCTTTTTTAAAAAAAAAGTTTCCATTCTTTAGGAAAACATTTTCTAACAAATTTTACTGTAATGTAAGAATTAAAAGCAAACACATCAATATTCTTACTAAAATTTCTAGAGAACAGAAATTGTTAAAAAAATTAAAAGCACATTAAAAATATATAAATACAGGGAATTCCCCGGCAGTCCAGTGGTTAG
The DNA here is from genome assembly GCF_026419965.1 of Kogia breviceps. NCBI lineage: Eukaryota > Metazoa > Chordata > Mammalia > Artiodactyla > Physeteridae > Kogia > Kogia breviceps. The sequence continues at coordinate 37,939,990 of NC_081328.1, read as the reverse complement.
GACTCCATGCTCATGCTTTCACTGCCAAGGGCCTGGGTTCAATCCCTGGTCAGGGACCTGAGATCCCACAAGCCGTGCAGTGTGGCCAAAATATATATGTTTATATAGATTCCTGTAAGTTTTCCAGGAAGAAATGCAAGGATCTGTTAACAGCAGCAGCCTCTTTCATTCACTAAGCTTACTGTGATAATCATTTCATGATGTCAAATCATTATGCTGTACACCTTAAACTTACACAGTGCTATATGTCAATTATACCTTAATAAAACTGGGAGAAAAAAAAAAAACCAAAAACAGTGGCGGCCTCTGGGGAAGAAGCCCAGGGGATATGGATGGGAGGCTTTAAGTGTCTAGCATACAGAAGGAGCTTTATCTTTGTTGATAATTTCTCTCCCTCTCAATGAATTGTCTCTTAAACATGCAGTGCCTAATAACTACACTCTAACTCAAGTTGTTAATTCTCTCATCTCAAAATGGCTTAGAACAGAGATTCCCAACCTTTTAGATTATGTGAACCCCTTTTTAGGATCTAAAATTTTCATGGATCCCCATGAGACAATAGCTCAGTATAGTATCCACAAATTGAGAAAACATGTAATGACAAACAACTGCTATACACTGAATAATACTTTTAAATACATTTCTATTTTATTAATTCATATATATATTCAATAATAGTAGTTCATAAAGGTGGGAGATGTCGATTTGGTCTACAGATAATGAGAACACAGCTAGTGAATTTGCAACCCTTTATAATAACTCCATGATTTCCCAAGGCACTATTACTCTCAATTTGGGAAAGAGTGGCTTACATTTTTTATGTCTATGATATAAATACTAAATTTTCTGTAGCATGAGAGCCCCTTAGCCAACAACTCTGTCCAGAATGATAAAATTATAAAACTATGACTTGGAAAACTTTAGAAGAACTTCTACTATCACTGCACCTGAGAAATGAAGAAAATTAAAGCCCAAATGCTCTCTCCTCTCCACTTTCTTCCCTCTCTTAGCACAGCAAGATTGGATAATCCAATCAATTATACTTCAATTAAACAAACAAACAAACAAAGAAAAAACCGGATAATCCTGCTTGTGACATATAAAGTGTTAGGTCTGCCCATACAAAGAATGGTCCCTTAGGCCGTACAAAGTTACTGTCATATCCTTGTCCTTCCAAGATTTGGACCTAAGGAGGCAGAGCTATAGGCCAGGGGAGGTAGGTTTAGAGACCTATGAGGACACAGAGAAATGGATTCAAGGGAAGGTGGTTTAGTCCCCACTGCTGGGTTAACATGTAAGGGTACCAATATACCTCTGCCCCCCTGGTAGATTCGTGTACACTGGTCTCTTATTCTCCTACTGGGTCTGACACTCAATCTGTACCAGACCCTCTCCTGACTCCAGGTCCAGGATGGCCTCAGGAATCTGATCAAAGATACTCACTGAGATTCCTGACGAAACAAGCAGCTCTCAAGCTCTAAGTTTTTGATCTTTTTTTCAAATAGGGCTGAGATTGCCTGACTGGCCCAGACAAGTCAATTAATTCCCCTTCCCCTTTATTCTCTGCTCAGCATCAGGGTATTTCGGCCTCTAAGTGTTTTGGGTTAGGAGTCCCAGAAAGGTGACACTGCTATGAAACCACAGAGTTCAGGGAGACTGCTTGACCACACACACACTATGAGAACCACGCCTTTACCTACAGCTTTTTAACAACCAAGTACCCTTGATTCTTCCCATTTCCCCTCAATCACAAGAAGTTTTCTCTCCTCTTGAGTTGGGAATAGGTGGGTGGTAATCATTCAGTTCTTTCCTTGGCCTATGTTCCCTGCAGGTTCTGTAGCAGAAATTGCAAGAATCTTGCTTGGGGGACTTCCCTGGTGGTCCAGTGGCTAAGACTCCACATTCCCAATGCAGGGGGCCCAGGTTCGAGTCCTGGTCAGGGAACTAGATCCCACATGCCACAACTAAGACCTGGCACAGCAAATAAATAAATATTTCTAAAAAATAATAATAAAGATTTCATCTTAAAAAAAAAAGTCTTGCTTGGTGTGTATGCAATCTTAATTCACTACTCCCCCCCACCGCCCCGCCCCAACACTGACTGAATTCAAACACCTTAAAATAGTATCAGCATGATTAATGAGAGAACTTTGTTTTATGCTCTATCTCCTCTTAGTCTGTGGTGGAATGTCAAATGAGGCAACTCTTTTATTCCAAATGAGAAACTAATTTTGTTTCCAGGGCAGGACAGAAAGATACAAATAGCACAGTGCTGAGACTCCAAATTAGCATCAAAATCTGGTGTAATGGAAGCCAAGGTGCTACCCTAGAGTCAAGCTTCTTCAGCTATGGGCTGACATCAAAACCCTTTCCCCTACTGCTGACTCTCCCACTCAGTGAACACCCTTCCCAACCCTAAAGCCTAGCTCTCCATTGAAGCAACTACTTCCCTGGCAGAATTCTCATGCAAAGGTTTTAGCTCATTTTTCCATTCCCCACATATTTCAGAGTAAGAGGTCGAGCTGGTATCTTCCTCATTCTCAATGTCTCCCAGATCTAACTCCTCTGCCTCATTTAAAAATTTTTAAAATTTTTATTGTTTTTAATTTATTACTTATTGAAGAATAGTTGAATTATAATGTGCTAATTACTGCTGTACAGCAAAGTGACTCAGTTATACATATATAAACATTCTTTTTCCTACTCTTCCATTACGGTTTATCACAGGATACTGAATATAGTTCCCTGGGCTATACAATAAAATCTTGTTGTTTATCCATTCTATATATACCAGTTTGTATCTGCTAATCCCAACTCCACCTCATTTTAAACTGCTGCTTCTCTGAGGCTCCTATCACCTAGCTTGAAAGTTTGGATTACACCACTTCACTTTTATGAAAGACCTACAGTAGCACTTGTTTTCACAAACTGAAAGAAACTTGAAGAGAATTTTTGTTTTAAGAAAAAAGGCAAAAGTGAAAATTGTACTCAGTGTTTTGTTTTGCAGTGAGCTGTCATATTGGCAGCTCCACACCCCAAGCAGAAAGAGTGGCACCACCAAGCTCCTGCCCTGGGAACTACACTCAGCCTCTCAGCATCAAGCTGCCACAGCTTTGAACTGTGTCTGTGAGCATCCGTGCTTTATGTCGATTTATTTTGTGCATCTCTTGGCAAGATATGTCCTAAGGTAATTGCTTCTTTCTTTAAGCCATTTCAGCTTACAAAAGGTTTCACAGGGACGCTCTATCAGACCAAGGGGGAAACCTGTACCTCTATGCCTCTGCCTGGGTCCACCTTGTCATTAATTTGAAGACTATGGCAAGGAGCTCAGTTTTCACCTCCACTTTAGTCATCCACTTCCATGTACACACTTCAGACCAGTCTTACCTGGAACTGCTATATACATTTTTTTAAGTAAACCTGATCTACTTTTAAAAATCTTAAATTTAAACACTCCAGACTTTGATCAAAACTGCCACATGGGGGACTTCCTTGGTGGCGCAGTGGTTAAGCATCTGCCTGCCAATGCAGAGGGCACGGGTTCGAGCCCTGGTCTGGGAAGATCCCACATGCCCTGGAGCAACTAAGCCTGTGCACCACAACTACTGAACCTGCACTCTAGAGCCCGCGAGCCACAACCACTGAGCCCACGAGCCACAACTACTGAAGCCCGTGAGCCTAGAGCCCATGCTCCACGAGGAACCACCACAATGAGAAGCCCGCGCACCACAACGAAGAGCAGCCCACGCTCGCTGCAACTAGAGAAAGCCCGTGGGCAGCAACAAACACCCAATGCAGCCAAATATATATATATAAATAAATAAATTTATTATATTTTTTAAAAAGCCACATGGAAAAGAATGAAGTTAGACTCTTACCTCACCCCTTACACAAAAATTAATTCAAAATGGATCAAAGACCTAAAATATAAGAGCCAAAACTATAAAATTCTTAGAAGAAAACATGACTTTGCATTTGACATGGATTCAGCAAAAGCTTCTTTGATATGACACCAAACACACAAGCAACAAAAGAAAAAACAGATATAGTGGACTTCATCAACACTGAAACCTTACACCATCAAGAAAGTGAAAAGACAACACACAGAATGGGAAAAAGTATTTGTAAATCATATATCTGATAAGAAACATATCTAGAATATATAAAGAACTCTTACAATGCAGTGATAAAAAAAAACCCAATTAAAAAAAGGACAAGGTATCTGAATAGCCACTTCTTCTAGGAAGATACACGAATAGCCAATAAACACAAGAAAAAGTGCTCCACATCATTACTCATCAAGGAAATACAAATCAAAATGAGATATCATTCCATACCTACTAGGATGGCTGGAATCAAAAAAAATCAAGACAATAATAAGTGCTGTTGAGAATGTGGAGAAACTGGAATTCCCATACATTGCTGCTGAGAATGTAAAATGGTGCAGCTGCTTTGGAAAAGTCTGACAATTCCTCAAACAATTAAACAGTTACCACATGACTGAGCAACTCCATTCCTAGGTACATAACCAAGAGAAATGAAAACATACAACCACACAAAAACTTGTACACTAATGTTTACAGCAGCATTACTCATAATAACAAAAAAACCAGAAACTCAGGGTCCATCAATGGATGAATGGATAAACAAAATGTGGTATATCCATACAATGTAGTATCATTCAGCCATAAAAAGGAATGAAGTACAGGGGACTTCCCTGGTGGTCCAGTGGTAAAGAATCTGCCTTCCAATGCAGGGGACGTGGGTTTGATCCCTGGTCAGGGAACTAAGATCCCACATACCACAGGGCAACTAAGCTGGTGCGCCACAACTACTGAGCTCAACAAGAGTGCCTGTGCGCCACCAACTACGGAGCCCACATGCCACAACTAGAGAGAAAATCCGCACACCACAACTAGAGAGAAGCCCGCACACTGCAAAGAAAAATCCCACATGCTTCAACGGAAACCCCACATGCCGCAACTAACACCCAACACAGCCAAAAAAAAAAAAAGGAATGAAGTACTGATACATGCTACAACTTGGATGAAAACCTTGGAAACATTATGCTAAGTGAAAGAAGCCAGTCATATTATATTATGTTGCCATATAATATATGATTCCATTCATACAGAAGGCCAGAATAGGGAAATCTCTAGACACAGGAAGTAGGTTTGTGGTTTAGGGCTGGAGTGAATGAGGATGGAGGAACTGTGGGGGAAAAGTGACAGCTAAAGGGTACAGAATTCCTTTTTTTTTAAAGATTTTTTTGATGTGGACTTTTTAAAAAAAATTTATTTATTTTTTGGCTGCATTGGGTCTTTGTTGCTGCATGCGGGCTTTCTCTGTGGCGAGCAGGGGCTACTCTTCATTGAGGTGCATGGGCTTCTCATTGTGGTGGCTTCTCTTGGTCAGCACAGGCTCTAGGTGCATGGGCTTCAGTAGTTGAGGCACGCAGGCTCAGTAGTTGTGGCTCAGGGGCTGTAGAACGCAGGTTCAGTAGTTGTGGCACACGGGCTTAGCTGCTCCGTGGCATGTGGGATCTTCCTGGACCAGGGATCGAACCCATGTTCCCTGCATTGGTAGACAGATTCTTAACCACTGCACCACCAGGGAAGTCCCCAGAATTTCCTTTTGAAGTGATGAAAATGTTCTGAAACTGACTGTGGTAATGGTCACACATACCTGTATATACTAAAAACTATAGAACTGTACACTTTAAAGGGGTAAGTTGAATGGCACATAAATTATATCTCAATAAAGCTGTTAAAAAAAAAAAAACAAAACCCTGCCTGTTATTCCTGTTCTTCCCCAGTTACTCCTTTACTCTCTAGTCTCCAATTTCTTAAGTCATCTACTCCCTTGACATTTCTACCTTTTCCCTACCGATCAGTCCTTTCCCACATTCACTTTCCTCTCTCAACTCTGTGACCCCTTCATTTCAATCACTACTAGTAATTCCCTCAAGTCCCCTACTCCTATGTGCCCAAGACTGGATCAACTAACTGTCTGCTTTTTCTGAGTTTACAACCAGACTTCTGATCATCACTAAAGGGAGTTAAAAAATAAAATAAAAATCATACAACTTCACCCATCAGTGCCACCTCCAACTTCAACTACTCAAACTTCCTTTAGTCTCACAATTCCTACACTGCCCTTCCACCAACAACCATTCTTTACGTTTTTCCTTCTATTTCACAAGGAAAACAAAACAAAGGGTACACCAGCTTCCTCCCCATATACATTTCCTTCCCACTTCTCTATAATTACAATGGAAGATGTTTTTCTTGTCTGTTTCCTATTTCTTCTCATGTACTCAGTCAAGGACACCAATACACACATTACCTATCCCCTCCCTTTTCTCTCCCTTTTTACTGATTTCTTCAACCTTTAGCCATACTTTATTCTCCAACTTAAAAAATAATACCAAATGCTCTCTTGACGTTACAGCCTTCTTTCCAGCTACCGGCTCTCTAGCCTCCCCTTTATAGGCTAATTTCTTTAAAAAATTTTCTTGGAGGATTCTGGGAAAATGACAGCAGCATAGTTTTTGATCTCTTCAAATCTCCACATGAAATGGGAGCAAGATCAAAACCCTCTGGATAACATTTACAACAAAACTAGGTTACAAGCTATCCCCCAGGACCCAAAATATAAGCACATAAGAGCAAAGCATCAACAGCCACAAGACCTGCATCAGATTGGTATCAGTGCTAGCAAAGGCAGAGAGCACTAAATGGACCTGAAAACAGGAGCACCCTGAACTAGTCAATAGGTGGTCAATAGAAAGCAAAACTGAGAATAACAGTTGAAACCAGAAGGGGTTTTACTGTCTCCAATAGAACGTGAGTTTAAGTGTCCTGCAGTAAGAAGGTCTGAAAGGGTTAGAGCAGTCTAACCCTTCTGAAATCTTAAAACCAATCTGGCTGCCAGGGCTCCCCTCTAGGAGAGTAACACACTGAAGACAAAACTGTAGAGAAGAGAATCAAATTCAGCAGAAGAGGGATAAAATGAATGAAGGAAAAAGAAGGTCCAAAACAAGTTAGAGAAGGGAACAAAAGCAGGAAATCTCAGAAAGCAAGCCATCATACATATTTTTTAACACTACAGAAAAACAACTGAAGAGGGAGCTCTATGAAGTTAGAAAAAGTTACTCTGAGCCGTACTTCCTTTGAAAAGATCAGGAAAATTAATTTTTAAAATCAACAAAGGAAAAATACAGAGATCAAATCCCACAAAAACTTGCTATGAGAGAAAAAATTAAGTAGAATAGCATTCGTACAATGAAAGCATGCCAAAAAGACATGCATATCATATCAAAATTGTAACTTCTATTTCAAAATGAGCAAAAAAGACATTAATATTATATAAGGCATGAAAGAACATCAGTCAGAATTAGAAAAATCCAAAAATGAAATGAAAGAACTCATTCATTCAAAGGAAGATATTAGAAATTTAAAAAAATTCATTTCAAATACAAAGTCTAAAACTAGAAGGAACACAAACAAGCGTGGATAAACACAACAATAATGCCTTATATGATAAATTAAAAGTGAAAAGGAAGAAAATATTTAAAAATCAACAGAAAGGGCTTCCCTGGTGGCGCAGTGGTTGAGAGTCCGCCTGCCGATGCAGGGGACACGGGTTCGTGCCCCAGTCCGGGAGGATCCCATGTGCCGTGGAGCAGCTGGGCCTGTGAGCCTGTGCGTCCGGAGCCTGTGCTCCACAACGGGAGAGGCCACAGCGGTGAGAGGCCCGTGTACCGCAAAAAAAAAAAAAAAAAAATCAACAGAAAATGAAGAAACAGATATAAAGGATTACAGAGGAAGGGTCAAACATTGAAGACAGGAAAAGAATACTGGGATAGAAGTTCCATGACATACTGTAGAGCACATCTCATATCTATGAACACTGATCCAGAATGACCAACTTCAGGACAAATTCTAATAAATTTATTGGACCTTAAAGAAAATATACTGGGAATATCTAGACAAAAATAGGAAGTGACTTATAAGGGAAAGAAAATCAGGTGTTCATCAGTCAGTCCCGTGCAAGATAAAAGCTTTGGGTCACACTGGTATTTTTCCAAGGATATCATGGAAAGACAATTTGCAAGAAATACAAAGGACAGAGAGAGAATGCTGAGTTGTACTATGAATGAGTGATCATCAAAATCTTTTCAATGGATACAATGTAAAGAAAAGAAAGGGATGAAAAACTAAACTGTAGACTAAGAGATAGAACAAAATTTAAGAAATAGGCAAGACTAAAGTGTATCATCTAGGTATATACAGTTAGTAATCAACAAGAAATTCAAGCAAGTAATAGATTACAATGAAAGGCAAGATATCAAGTCTACTTCTCTAATCTAGACAAGTGCTGTCCAACAGATCTTTCTGGGATGATGGAAATGTTTTTATCTATGCACATGTGGCTACTGAGTACTTAAAATGTAGCTACTGCAACTGAGGAGCTGAACTTTTAAGTTTAATTAATTTTTTGTGTGTGTGTGTGGTACGTGGGCCTCTCCCGTGCGGAGCACAGGCTCCGGACGTGCAGGCTCAGCGGCCATGGCCCCCGTGCCCAGCCGCTCCGCGGCACGTGGGATCCTCCCGGACCGGGGCACGAACCCGCATCCCCTGCATCGGCAGGTGGACTCTCAACCACTGTGCCACCAGGGAAGCCTGTTAAGTTTAATTAATTTAAATAGCCACATTTGGCTGGTGACTGCCCTATCTGACAGAAGTACTACACCTCTCTCTTAAATTTCAGACAATATATACTAGATATTGCCACATCAAAGTCCCACATGTTCCTCAATCTCAAAACATCCAAAACTTAACCCAACACTGTCCTTCCTGAAATCTCCTCCCCCTGTGGTCCATTTCTTAGTGAGTGAGTAACACCATTCATCAACCTGGGCATCCCTTTGACTCATCTTAATTCAGGCTCCACATTCAATCAATCAAGAAGTTCTGTTAGTATCACCGAACTATCTCTCAAACCTATGTCTTGCCAGTGCCACTGCCATGTCCCTTCTTTAGGGCACCCTCACACTCCTTGGACTATCCTAATAACCTTTTAACAGCTCTGTCTCCAGTCTTGCCTCATCCACAATTCATCCTCCACACTTAAGTCTCCAACAGCCTTTCTTTCTTTGCTGTTAGAGTAACATCCAAACTCATTTACACACAGAACGGTAAACTCCTATAAAGTCACAATCACCAAACCTCACTGAACACTCCATACTGCCTGGCAGTCTTTCTGATGTTCCTGTTCTCTAGTGACTACTGCAAACATTCCTCACTCCAAAACCTCTTATCTCCTTTTTACTCTTTGCAGATAACTTTACCATTGACTTCAAAGAAAATAAATCATCTCATCAATCACCACATTCTGTCAATTCTATAGCCTAAATAACTGTCAGTGCTGTCCACTTCTATTTTCACTGCCACCACTCCACTCCATGCCACACTTACTACTTTCCTAGACTTCCACAGTAGCTTCCTTAACTAGCTTTTCTGTCTCTAGTCTTGCTCTCTTCTGATCAACTCTCCCCACTGCACACAAAATAATGGTTATATAAATAATATTTCTAAAATATTACTGTGACTCAACCTGGGATCTTGTTAACATACAAATGTCTGAGTCTTCCCTCCCTCTGCAAGATTTTCAGTAGGATTTTTTCATGTAGGTGTTCCCTGGAGCTGACAAACACTGCTTTAAAATTTAAGTCTAATTCATAACCCATATCACACTCTTGTTTAAAACCCTGGTACATTTTTTTACTTCCTTAGAATAAAATCCAAATAGTTTTCAACCTGGTTTATAAAGTACTTTAAAATTTGGACTGAGATTCATCCTTACCACCAGTCGTACTAAACCTTTCATATCCTCCAACTCACCATGCAGTCCATCCCTTCTAGACCTTCTTTCCACACTGTTCCCTCTGCTTAGAAAATTCTACCTGGCTAACTCCTACTCACCCTTCAGGTGTCTATTTCAACATTCACTCTTGTAAACATTTCCAAATACCCTAAACCCAGTAGTTGCCCCTGCTATGTGCTCCCAAAGCACCCTGTGCTTCCAATACCATGGCATTTACCAAACATTATTGTAATTACTTAGTTAACTGTCTATATTTTCCCCCTCTGACTTGGAATGTACTTCTAAGTTCCATGAGGGCAGAACCATGCCTGTCTTTTATTCCAGTGCCTAGTACAACTCCTGGCACTGAGCAGGCACTTAATAAAGAGAAGGAACAAGTAATCCCTGCATGATCTGGCCCCTACTCACTAATATGCCCTTATTTCTTGTATCCATCCTGTCCCAACAACGTTCCAGCCACACCAAACTACTTTCAAGTTTCCAAATATTTAATCTTCTCTCCTGCCTCTGGGCTTTTGTAGCGGTTGTTCCCTATCCCTAGAACATGGCTTGCCTGGCTAACTCCAATTCATTCTCCTCTGACTGCCTAAGATGGACTCAGTACCCGGCCATTAACATCCTACTTAACCCTATCCCCTAGCAGTTGTCACCAAGTCCTATGATTGCCTCAATGTTTGCCTGACTTCCTTACTAAGATGTAAGATTCCTAAAGATAAGAACTTTGTTATAGTGTTCACTGTTGCAGCTCCAGGGCTTAATGGAAAGTCTAATATGTAGCAACAGTTCTATACAATTTATAGAATGAACCTTTGATCCACAATCCAATTCCTCCTTATATCTCAGGGCTCCGTTCAACAACTCCAGGAAACAAACAGCCATTCTGATAGCATCTCTAGTAGTTTATCCAATCAAAACAAGTAAGTTCACAAACGTTTGGCTTAGGGAAACTTTCTGCTAAAGACAGAAAACCTTATCCATAAACTGAGAAATGTTTCTGACACAAACCACTCAGAATCCTACCCTTTTAGGGTCTTCAGATATACTCAGAAAAAATATCCAACTGGCTGGCTTCTCTACCTAGGTATCATGAAATGGAGTGTCAAACAACCTGTAAAGGGCTTCAGAATGTTCTCATTCTCTTATTTAGAACCTAATTTCCTTTAGATAGGGTGAAAAGCCAGCTATTAACAGTGTAACACATGTGGCCTGAAGAGGCTTACACCAAGCTTCCCTCCCTATAATTGAACAAGACCCTTTATAACAGTTTTCAGAAGCACAAATGAAGAATGCACAAGAGGAGTAACAAGTAGGTGATGGTACTTTTGAACCACAGGTGTGTACAGTTTTTAAAATACACTTTCCAACCTACACCATAGGAAAAAGAAACTATCACACTCACTTCTGAGTCTTCTGCACTTTCATAATCCGAGAGAACAGCTGAAAGAAAACAGCAACATGTAAAGAAAAAAATTCAACATAAATTATTATAATTACATCTCCTGACTGCCTGTTGTGAATCAAGCTAAAGCTCTCATTTAATTCTGACTTCAACCTATAAGGAAGATAAAATTACAGTCCCCATATACAGATTGAAAACAGGTTCAAAGAGTGACTCTGACTTCCCCAAGATCATACTGCTAAAACGTATGCTTTTAAGCTCTATGCTACAAGGAGCCACTTTGTGGCATCCTCCCCCCAAACCTTACAGTCTGAGAGGATGTCAGTTGCTGGAAACAGCTGACCTGAGTTTATGGGCAAACAACTCTGTCAGGATGCTACTCACCATCGCCCTCGATGCCATCTTCACTCTCCTGAAGGAAAGGAGAAGACATGGGTTAGTTCTGTGATTTCCAGAGGGTGAGAGCTGAAAACTGAATACAAAATGGTTGGAAAGGGAGACGAGGAAAGGTACATCTTTAACAAGCAGCATCCGAGGAAGGTCCCGTCTATTCACCTCCAGTACCAATTTCTGAATAAACATCCACTTCCTATCCGCAGAAGCTCTGCCCTCCCCCCACAAACCGCTCCTCCTCGCTTGGGGCTCCGGAAGCAAACCGCACTGGGATAGCTCTCTTCTCGAACATGTTAGGCCTCAGCATCTACCGTCAACTCCCAGCCTCCCATCTTCACCTACACCCCGCCCGCCCCGCCCGCGCGCACTCACACACTCCGACTCCTCAGCGCTCTTGGCGCCCCCGCTCTCCACCCGCCGCAGATGAAGGGCCCCGGCTCGGCCTCCGCGCTGGGAAAGCAGAGAGCCACTGCCGCCGCCTCCAGCGCTACCGCTGCAGCTCCCGCCGCCCCGCGCCGGGGAACCGCCGCTGTCTGAGCCGGAAGCACCAGATTCTTCGTCCTCGGTGTCCTGCGAAGCGCGCTGCCGCCGCCGGTCCGCCATCTTACGGAAAACGGCCGCCGCCGGCCAGCTCCTGACGTACCCCGCCCGTCGCAGGGGCTGCCGGGAGGCTCGAGACCTGGTCCCAGCATGCTTCACTTGCGGCTCTGGTCGCCCCGCTCTTCAGAGGGAGGGGCTGGGGGCGGGGCTGGCGCGCTGCCGCAAGTTTGCGGGCGAGCGGGATTGCGTAAATCGGTGACGTGAGGGGGCGTGGCGTGGCCCCTGACTTTCCCCTGTAGGGCACCGGGCGAGGGGAGTTGCACTCGGGCAACCTCCTTCGGCTCCACGCCCGGCCATCTTGGCCTTTCCTAGTGGATATCGTTGACCTGTCACAGCTTCACTGCGGCGTTTCTTTTTCGTTTCTACCTACCTTCGAAGCAGATCGTTTGACTGAATTCGTTTGCTTGGTAAAATCACGAACCAAGGGAAACCTCTGAAGTCGTTGTGCTGCATCAGATTTGTTACACCAGCCCATTTTAAGCTAAAGGGTGGAGGAGAAACCAGTTGTCCGTAGTGAAGCCCGAGGATTTAGTGTTGCAGCACTACAGTGTTTTCCCTGTATTCTCATTTACTCTTCCCTCTTCACGTGTCTTCCCACCCCAGCCATCACCTCTTCCAAAGTGCAGGCTGGTATGATGGTAATCTTACCAAGATTTTAGAACCGACTGAAAAAAGGTAATCATAGGAACGGGCATTTGGTTCAATATCCTGACATGATTTCCTTCTTGTTAAGGGCATGCCAGACGGGTAGATGAGGGAATGCTGAGATTTTGGCAACACATTTTTCAGCAATGAAAAAAATCGGTGTATTTGTTTTGTACCATAAATATAAGAAGCGTAAGCTATTAGTGCACCTACGGGAGTACACATTTTAATAATACACACCAGAGAAAGGTCACTATCAATAGCACAGGATTCTGTCCTGTGTAATGCTTTTACAAATGCTATGGTTAAGGATACTGATGTTTGTCAAATTTATAGACAATATGAAACTAGAAGGTATTCTGAATGCCTTCAGAGATATAATCAGGATCCAAACAGATCTCAACTGGTTAAACAAGTGGTCAAATGTGACAACTTGTAAATACATTTCCAGAAACCAACTGCCTGAGTTCAAAATGGAGGATGTGTGATTTAATAAGTGTTAACAGAGAGAGAAAAAAAAAAAAAAGACCCAGAGGATCCTATCTATCTCAAAGTAAATTGATATAGTAAAGCTGCCACGTTTAGCGTCTAAATAAGGAAAGTGATAGTCTGCCACTTTGCCTTTCAGTTGTTTGGTCTGGATTCAATTTTTTTTAAAAAATATAAATTTATTTATTTATTTTTGGCTGCATTGGGTCTTTGCTGCTGCGTGTGGGCTGTCTCGAGCAGGGGCTACTCTTCATTGCGGTTTGCGGGCTTCTCATTGCGGTGGCTTCTCTTGTAGTGGAGCACGGGCTCTAGGTGCGCGGGCTCAGTAGTTGTGGCTAGCCAGCTCTAGGGGGCAGGCTCAGTAGTTGTGGCGCACCGGCTTATTTGCTCCGCAGCATGTGGGATCTTCCCGGACCAGGGCTCAAACCCGTGTCTCCCGCGTTGGCAGGTGGATTCTTAACCACTGCACCACCAGGGAAGCCCCTGGATTCAATTTTTAAATGGACATGAGCAAATTGCTCACTCATCCAGAGAACTGAAACATTCAAGATCTTTTCTTTTGAGGAACAATTGTAAAATCTCTGAATGTTAACCATGAAGATTGGGATTGCCACAGCAAACTTTAACTACTTGAGGGACTGTGAGGAAAGGAAGAATTGATACTTTTTTCATCACCCTGGAAGGCAAAGCAAGAACCAGTGGGCTCGAGTTAAAAGAAGTTAGATTTTGTCAACGAGGAAGAATTTTCTAACATTTAGAAAAAAATGTATAGGAGAAAACAAAGTGTTAAAGGAGAAGCTGGACTTCATTTGTCTGGAATGTTGTCAAAGGGAAATCATGTATTGGAGTCAGACTAGATGACCTCTAAGGTCTTTCCAACTGAGGTTTTACTAATTTAGACACCAGGCACCAAGTATCCTATCATCTCGTTTTTAAAGTTGCCAATTATGTGTAAGGAAGAACACAGGACAAAGAGGGATGAAACATACATTGTGTTCATACACAAATGGAAGTTAATATCTCATATAAAAGGGAAAATGGTGTTTTTCTATTTTGTGAAAATGGATTTCTTTTTATAGTCTTTTAAAATATACAAGCAGAATTGTTTAATGCTTCCCAATAAATCTAATAATTGAAGCAGAAGTTCAAAATTAACAGCCACAATAGTTTATTTACAATTGAACTCTTTATAAGATATTTACAAGACAACCAATTTTACACATCAGAAATGGTATCAAAAGTATGAATTACAACACAGACAACAATATGAAATGGGCATAAAACAAAGCTGAAGTGGACAGACAAGCAATTTCTCTTTTTAATTTATTAACACTAGCTTAAACTTTGTTAAGGAAAGAAACAAAGAACTGTGTTTTAGGAGAATTGCAGGTCCTTCAGTTGAAGATTGAATTTCACAGTGTTGTATCACATGTAGGGAAAAAATAAGACTAATTTTCCCCCCACACTTCAACACACTGTAATTTTGCTCTTGGAACTTTGCTAATCTACTCTCCAACCTCCTTCTCAATAAAACTTCCACATATCCAAATCAAAGGAGAATTGATCTAGAAGAGGGGACAATAAAATAAGAGGTCCTAGGTAGAGGGAGAACCAAGGAAATAGAATCCACTTAAGTCTGGCCAGATAGCACCCATGGATTCCTCTTAGTCTAACTCAAGTTCAAAATCTGGGGAGTCTGCTGGATAGGCACAAACATAAAGGCTAAATTTGCTAATACATATCCAAATTAGGAGTCTGACAAATGCTGAAAATCAAGAAGAAACTGAGAGGAATCAAGGAATAAAAGACACACTGACTGATCTTTTTCTTCTTGGGCACATTATAAAGGAACATAACATAGGTCAGAGTAGGAAAGCCAAACAGCTTGCCATATTAAAATGATGGAGAACAAAGAAAATCTGGCCCAGTTTTTCTAGAAATCTCCTTCCTCTCCTTAAGGTGTGAGATGAGAGCCCCTAGTGGAATAAGTCCTATTTCTCTCTACATTCTTGCTGCAATGAAGTCCACAGCAGGTTCCCTTGTGGAGAGCCCACTCTCCTAAGCAGATGGAGTTACAAATGAAAACCCATAGCCACACACACACACACAAAGGAGAAATAAGAGCAGCAAGATCATCCAAGAATACTACATGTGCTGCCGGAGTAGTTCCTTTAAAAGTCAAACTCAGGGAGCACAGATCAACATCTCACAAAAAGCTTTAGCAGTGGGAGGCCCCTGAGGAACTTTTTTCTTCCCTTCCCACAATGGTATCCCATTCTCTCATGCTCCACTGATGGGCCGGCCACACACCCTACACATACCTTGGCTTCTCCTCTAAAAGTGCTAATAATCTGGGGACATATTCTCTTCAAGGATAAAAGCCCCTACCTTCTAGGAGATTAGACCCCTACTTGTTTTCATATAATAGTCCTGAAGACTAAAGAAAGGCAATTCCTATATATTTAAGACCAGAGGTCTTGGCTCTATTTTCCTTCCAGATAGTTACAGGGATCTTACACTGAGACCAAGTGGCCTGGAGTGCTGTCCTGAAATTCTTTTAACAAAATGGGGGTGGGGGTGGGTGGGAGGGGGGAACTAAGATGGTACACAAACAAATCTATTTTTACAAAATGAACGGAGAAGCTCATTAGGTACATCTGTTTGTTTCAAGATGTAGACATTTGCCAGCCAAAGGAAGCACATATTTCCACACACACCCCCACCCTCCCTAAATCTCTATCCCACCACCAAGAGCTCAGCTAAAAGGATAAAACCCAACTAAGGAATACTGGAGAAGTGATGTGACACAAAGACATCTATACAGGATCTGGCATGCCATCCCCAAACACCACAGCTTTTGTTTAGAGCCAAAACTGGTCCCAAACTTACCATCCTCATTCTCTTTTCAGAAGATTTTATTCTTTGAGGGGTGGGGGAAGAAATTCAGTTACCCATTAACTAAGAAAATAATCACAGCCAAACATCCCTTCCCACATGGCTATATCACAGGATAGTTTTAAGAGCACTGTCTTTTCAGATATTTATCTACTAACTCTCCAATCTCTTTTCTACCCTGTGAAGATGACTTGCTTCATCACGTCACTTGTTATTCCTCATCTGGTCCTTAAGCTCATGGTGAGGTTTTTTGTTTTGTTTTGTTTTGGGGTAAAAACCACTATACTCACAACTATAAGGAAGGGTATACCAGGGCAAGAAGAGTGCCATGCAGGCACAGCTCTAAAGGCAGGGGTTGCTTCATTTTCCAAAAGTCTAATGAAGAGAGCCCTTTCACCCTTTTAACATAGGCAAATGTGGAGAAGCAGACCCCTGAAGCTTCCAAATCTGCCATCCTATAGATTTAGCTTGAGAGTTCATTTCCCCAAAAAGGGAAAAGAAATCCCAATCACCCTCCATAATTCACAATTAGCCCAGTGAAAGAGTATTTGTGAAATCAGAGTGATGAAAACAAAACCAAGATCAGGGGAGTATGGAAGGGCATTACCAGCGAATGATAACATACATGAGGACATCGGTCACATATACAGGTCTCTGCCACTCTCTGGGAATGGCATGCTACAACTATCTGAAGACAGAAGGTTCTTGCCAGCACAGCTATTTCCTACATGTCCGATGAGGTGTTTGCTTCTTCTGGATCTCCAACCTGCATCGGCTACGCTCATCCAACCAGGGCAGCTCAAAATTCCTGGCAAAAAAGGATACGGAAATCAACCTGCAAGACTAGAAGAAACTCGGTATGGACATGAGACTAACTCAAAAAAAAGACACTATGCCCTTTACCACTCCTAGCCCTGACTCCCAAGTCCCAAGTTTAGAGTGTCTTTCCTGCCTCAAAGCCAGAGCAACGGTGTGCTATTAAAGTAATTGAATAATCTATTTCTAATTCAAAAAGCAATCCTCCTAATTCCTGGCTTGGGAATCTTATCACTGTAAAAACTAGTGGCCCAGGCAGCCTCACTTCTGTCAAAGAGTCATGGCTATCCCTAAGCCAGCTATTCCACCTTGTATCTAGGCTTTCATGAAGTCTGGAAGGGAGGTGAAGCGCAGACTACCTGAGAGAGGAGGGGAAAAAAACTTTATACTTACTGTGGAGTTAGTTTTGGTAATGGTCGTCCAAATGCTACAACAGGCAAGAAGGGGGTAATCATCAAACTTTCAACTACGGAAGAAAGCCAAATGGGACCTTGTTAGTGACACAGATGGAAAATGTCTAGCAACTATACCTGTTCCAAAATACTGCATTCATTCAGAGCAAGTTGTATCCTGGAGCCTTGTACTCTTTCAGATAAACAAAACTTACCATCATCTGGCTCAGGGAAAAATGAGGTAACCTCGGGCTCAGATTCCTGAATTCCTTTCTTTTTATACATTCTGAGCTGCAGTCGCTGTAAAATTCTTTGTTCCCTGATCCTCTGAATATCCCATCTGGGAAAAACAAACCAGACAAACAAAACAAACAAACCCAACATTACTGAAAACCACCTCTATAAAGGCAACTCACACAACCCAGATGCTAGGGAGATCTTTGCTGGGTCTTCTAGATGGGGGATGGGGTGTGGGGAGGGGTAGGGGGATAAAGAGAACTGCCTGCTTGGTTAGGGAAGAGCTGTGTAGGTCTGGCAGTCTAGATCATGTGTTGGTGTTCCCCAGAAGAAAAAGAGGCCAAACGTGTATAACAACAACCACTTCAAACTCTGATACTCAACCAATTGGGAAGCCAGTAATTTTAAAGTATTAAGAGCTCCAGGGCTCCCCTCAGCATAGATAAGAGAGGTCAGGGTCCTATAGGGCTCAGTTGTCCCCAGAATGGACATCTCTAGCCTCACCTTTTCCTTCTCTTCTCATCCAGCTCCAGTTTTGCATGCCGCTTCGAAAACACACTGTCATCCAGATTCTGTGTAAAGAATAGCAGCTGATAAGCTACTTATCACCGTGTGACACATGTATACTCATTTCCAGCTTCCAGGAATGTAAAATCTTTCACCTTCAGGTCCCACCTGAGTCTGTGAGTTCTATGGATATCATAGGAACCTCCTGGTAACAAAATCAACAAAACACATACTCCTTTCCCCACCCCTACCCTGTAGAATCTCCATATTCCAAAATCATTTCTATAATTTTCCAAGGTGAAAGTCACATCAAACTGAAACAACCCTTGAGACTGCCACAAACCCTCCCTACCTCTATACTTTATAAGAGTCTGAGTTTAAAGTAAGTATCAAACTTTTAAGAGTCAAATGAGGTTGGAATATATAATTCTGTTGCTGAGTGGTACACGCTAACTTTTCTACTTAGCATAAAATCTAGCTTTGTTTTGAACATTCCCTAGTTATTTATTTTTTAATAAATCACTTAGCCACTGTGGACCTCAGTTTTCTCATCTATACAACAAAGGAGTTGGACTAGATAATCTCTCAAGTTAACCTTCTTGCTTCAAAGTTCTATTTAACCCATGCATACAGTTACAATGACATATTCAAGTAACAGCCCCATTTCTATCTGTCTCTCACTCCCTTCTACTGACAGGTCTTAGGTACCTACCTCCAAAAGGTCTGACGGATTTGGGTCCCTTAGAGGCTCTACTGAGTGGTCCCTCCAAGAAGGAACTGGAAAGAAAAAAGAAAAAGAAAAAGAAAGGGAGGAGGGGTGGAACCACCCTTAAATCCAAGGTCACACAACCTACTATTCACTAGGACAAGAGATCTCTCCCAGATAAGACAAAGTTACCAAGTGATAGGAATCCATTCTATGGCCTCACCTGAAGCCATATTCAGTGTCCTTGCTATGGTATTAAAAGAGCCTAAAATGCCATTGCAGTCTGCCAAACACAGGATCACAAAAAACCCTAAACCAATACCTGACAATTCACATAATGGATGCTATTGCAGTTCCTGAAAAACAACTGAAATTTGTAGTCATTTTGAAGTCTATAGTGTAATCATACACCAAGGAATCTCACTCTCCCCCATCCAACTGATGGGGAATGCAGCTCCCAACCATCCACCATCCCACCAACCCCCACCCCAGGCCCAGCCAGCACAATTCCTATTCTACTCACCAGCCAAGACTGAAGTTTCTCCTGCAACACTTGATGGCATCAGACACCCTAAATAATGCAGGAAAGAAGAATCACCTCAGTGTAAAAAGAAAAAAAGCCCATACCCAAAATGGAGGAAAGGATCATCACTGAAGTTCTCACTAGGAAGCCATTTTGGTTTTTTGAGTTGTTCTTTAGAGAATTTCTCTCTGGGGGAGGGGAAGAGGGAACAACAGACAAAAGAAAAGAAAATAAGCCCACCACTTTTTTTTTTACACTGAGACGACTTCTTTTCTTCATTATTTAGGGTGGTTTCCCTGCAACAGTTGATGGCCAAGGATATCAAACCTTAAACTCAGAACATGGCAGGTGAGTAAAAGTTGACCCTATTTTTCAAATAAAAGATCAGTGTTCTCAAAACTTACATATGTAGTCTTCTTAAACAGCTCCCTCCTCCCTCCAAACAAACTACCTTGCTGGTCCAGCCTGAACAACATGCACAAAGACTTTGGCTTCCTTAGAACAAGCCATTGAGACTTCCTCTTGAGATAGGGGCATCAAGAATAAGGATTCACACGTTTATTCACAACTCAGGGTCCTCAAAGGACTGGGATTCCCCCCAATCAGACTCTTTCTGTACTGCTAGGCCCACAATATTAGAGGTGTTTGGAGTTTTCTGTACTAGGGCAGAAAGGGTTTTCAAAAATAGCCAGTCTCACAGAACAGCTCCGGACTAAGCCATTTCCCAATCCCGGATGGGAAATTGCTTCACGGTTTCTCTTGTTACACAGCATTGCCATGGCAGCAAGAAGGTTAACCATTAAGGATGAACCTGTTCAACTGACTGAACCAACAAAAAACCTGAACCTAGATCAGGGTCCTGGTCTATCTCATGTACTCAAGTGTAAGGCCTAATGAATTTTAGATAATTAAGAAGAGTAATCTATCTTCCCCACTTAATTTTGTCACCAGAACAGCCAAACAAAGCCTGGAGAATGCTCTTGTCTTATGGAATGGATTCCCATCCCCATCCCTACTAGGGCAAGACACAGCATTAGAAACTCAGGGCTGTGACTCTATCCAAGGCTTCCCCACCATCACCCCGGAGCACCCGCTGTGACTGTCACAGACTAACATTACACAATTGAAGGCACATTCCAGTTACTGGTTGATGTAGGAGATAGGGGAGCATCTCTGTGTGGAAGCCATGAAGAAAAAAAGGGAATGAAGACCAAGGTTCCATACCCCACACCCATCCCAAGCAGCTCAGATATCCCAAGATAGTCCTTATTGTTTGAAAAATAGTTTGTAGACCATTTTATTTAAATATATGAACAACCAATGGGCTACTGCAATCCAAGTAAACTCTTCACATTTAGAACCTTTGTGAAGTATCGTAAGATAAAGTAAGACTGTTGGTCTTTGGCAGATTCCTCCTGCCCCCCAGACCGGGACATAGAGATACAGATAAATGTTTATATAGTTAAAGAGCGGAGGCCCAGGTGAAATTCCCCACCCCAAGCTGGCTCCCCAACCCAAAAATTACCATTGGCCCCTGAGAACACCCAAAGACCACCCTCCCAGGTTTCACACAATATCAATTGCAGGAACAGTCGTGCATGGCAAAGTATAAGTTCTATGCATTTCACAGCACAGAAAACCCTTCTTTCAGAGGGCATGCAAGTTGCCGGAGATTACACCCCCAAGTCTGGTGCTCTTGTGATGAGCAACTTACTGGCAAACACATCTCCCAGTGTTGTAAGCAGGCAAATACATTGAGCACATTTTGCTGTAATTCCATCTATTTGCAATGCCTGCACAGTGTCTGTCTCTGGCTGTTAACTTACTCATTCTTGACAGAACTCTGCTTTATTGATTGCACTTTTTTAAAAATGCCAAAGGCATTTTCACACTTGTTAGCTTGACCGCCACCACTAGGGTATAAGAGCAAGTGTTCTCTATGCCTTACTTGCTACAGTCTCCTCCTTCTTTGGAGAGGATTCCCGTAATGGTAACGGTGATGGGGGAGGCTGGTGCCAACGACACAAATACATTTCTGTGGTGGAAAGGTACGGCAAATCTTCTATCTCACTTGAGAAGGCTTTCTCCTTGGGATGGGTGCTGGGTCCCTTCTGGGGAGTTGAGAGTCTTGGTGGGGTGTCCACTGAAGACCGGGGCTTTTCTGGAGTTTCCTGGCTCCTCAATTCACGTTTACAAACAGTTTCAGATAAGGAACCACAGGGTTCCTCTTTAACAGGAGAGTGCTTAGGAGTTTTTGTTTTGACTTTTGAAAATTCAGGAGCCAGCTTTTTAACAGGAATCTTTCTTTCTGTACTTCCAAATGGGGATTTCCTATTAGATAGGGAAGAAAACATTATAGAATTTATTGACTCTTGAATAAAATCTAATTTGATTACATTTTGGGGCAAGAGAACTAGCTTGCTTCAAAATAACCAGTATTCAAGTATCTAAATATCTGGGTTCATTTGGCTGCCATGAGCAGGAACAGCCTCATGCTTAACAGTATATATAATACCTCCTTAGTAAATGTTTGTTGAACAAGTGAGTTTCCATGCTTAAGAACCTCTACTAGTATCCTACTGCCTAATAAATCTAAAAAGGTTCCTATTTTATTCAAGATCCTTTAGCTAACATTAGAGGCCTCTACTTTGTGGCCTGTTTCATTCCTGTCAACTAGAGACCAGTCTCTTATTCCTAACCCCCTCCAAACCTATACCATGTTAATTACAATCTCTATTTCTTTTTTCTTGCTATCTTCTGGCTCTCTTTCTCCCACCAGTCTACACACACACACACAGACACACACACACAGACACACACACACAGACACTTTTGGAATGCCATCTCCTCTCCTTTTTACCAATCTAAATTCTATACTTCTTTTTCAAGATCCACCTCCTCCTTAAAAGTTTCACTATTTTAACGCACAATAATCTTTAATCTCTGAATAGTTTGTATCACTGTTGTCTATCTGCATATTTTATTGTAGCTGAATTCTGAGTTTTCAAAACTTACGCCATCCTTATAGCTAGACTAATCTCTTTGAGCCCAAGGACACTTAGAGGTTACATTTTAATGTCTACCACTGCATCTATCGCCTGATGCAATGAAGGAATTTAACACTTCCTAACTTGAAGTGAAGGGCTATAGTTTTCTTTAAGAAACTCAGCTGTTACATTTGTTGCCCATTCTCTTTATGATGTACTCTGCATTCTGTAGTTACTACTGTGACCAAAATGTTCCTAACAGACGTACATAGTCTGCACAAGAATGTTTCAAGACAGTTTCTCAGCACAGAAGACCTCATAGATACAGTTCTATTAAAACAAATTAATAAGTCCTAATCCCTTACTCTCAGTCACTGGAAACAAGTGACCTCATGTCCAGACAGTGTAACAAAGTTATCAGCACACCTTTTGTGTCCCTTTCCACTCCGCCCACAGGAGAAAGGCTTGGGAGGCAGAGTCTGGGATGTCTCGGAAAGCTCCGGCTGGCACTCCAGTTTAATTTTCTCGGATAGCTCCGTTTCCTCTCTCTCTTCAGTTTCATAGCCCTGAAACAGCTTGTGCCTTTCCTTCTCGTTATCCTTCTTTACCAGCTGCATCCGCCTTTCCATACGTTCAATCCGAGCCAGGAGCTAAAAGAGAGAGTGGCAAAATGCAGACTTAAAAAACAAAAAAATTAAACACAGGTGCTTAGCCCCATTTGCGAATCAGTATGGTCTTCTGCCTCTTTCCATGAACCATAGCGATTCAACTTATTTTTAACAGGCAGACATTAATCTGAATAGATTTTCTTAAACACAATAGAGAAGACAAGGTACACTGCTTAATTTTAGGGACTAAACTAGTTGGGGAGGGGCATGGGGGAATTTGTAGTTCATTCTTCTGAAAGAATATCCTCTTCACTGGGAGGGACCACAACATGCCTTTTAAATGGCATGGTCTCTGCTACTGCTAACCATGTGGCTCCAAGTCAGTTTGGGAGTTTCCAGAATTAACCTTAATGTTCTTTTAGGAGGCCCTAAGGTTCTCCAAACACTATCCTCTCTACTTCCACTCCAAAACACTACACACAAGGACAAAGTCCAGACAGTACACTGAGAAGGAATTAAAAGCTCACACAATCACAGTGCCACTAGGGATTGCAGTGTTATTTGAAGGTGGGTGGGGTGGGGGTGGGCAGTTGCCACCTAAATAATGAACACTCAATTTGGAAGAATTATAAAAGAACCAGTACCCATAAATCCCATCAATCATCAAATATACATATTGCTTTGTATTTGAGATAACAAAAAAATTATACCTATTTGTCTGAATATTGAAAACACACTCTTTTAATTCTAGTTAAAGGGAGGACCACATATTCAAACAGAAAATGGAAGTCTATTATCATTTAAAAGTTCACATTAAAATGTTCTGAGAAAAGATGCCAAATGTGCTACTTACATCCTATAATAAGAATTTTATTTGGGTTAGACAGTGATATTAATGTTGACTTCATTACATCCACTTAGCTGCAAAGATTTCATGAGAGGCCAAACAACAACTGGAATAAGAGAAACAAGCTTAAGCATCGCTAAGACTGCAATACACAACAGAGGCAATGAATGCCAAGTTCAGACTGACACTCTATCCTTAACTCACCCTGCTTTTCCTGCCTAGGAAAGTCTGCAAAGAGGCCATTACCTCAGGAACTGAACAGAAACCTCCACAATCAGCAGAGAGCCCCCCTGTCAGCCACACTCTCATTTCATCTCCTTCTGTTTTGATTCACAGCCTTAACATTACTTAAACACGGTTTGTGGGTGACATTTCCTTGATTTCTTCTCCTTCACTGGTCGTTCTCTTCCCGCCTCCCCCCCCCCAAATAAGGACACGATGTGTTGTAATTACAGTACCATCACACCCCTAGACTGCAGTACAGTAGCTGAGCAGTGCCACCTCCATGTTGAGTAACTTCCACAAATCAACACCATGAGATATTTTAATGAGACCGGCCCCAGCTCCCATTCCACCTTGCAGAATGCATTCTCCAATAAAACAGTCGCTGCCTGGAGAGATTCATTTGGAAAGCAAACAAAATGAACAGCCCTCTGCTCTCCTGCTCAGCCCTTGGCGCACACAACGCCAGAGAGGGAGAGGGAGAGAGGGAGAGAGAGAGAGGGAGAGAGGGAGAGGGAGAGAGGGAGGGAGAGAGGGAGAGAGAGGGAGAGAGAGGGAGAGAGAGGGAGAGAGAGGGAGAGAGAGGGAGAGAGAGGGAGAGAGAGGGGGAGAGAGGGGGAGAGAGAGAGACTGCTGCAGCCTGAACACAACAATTGTAGAAACCATGTTTATTTTTAGGCAGCTGTAAGGTATGCTAGCACGGTAATATCCCACCACCACAGCTTTCCTGATATCTGGAGGAATATGTTTTAACACATAAGGTGCCCTTAACTACTGCTGCAGTAAAAACAACCCTATATAGTCGTGCTCCTCAGAAGTACAAAGAAATAATAAATGACTTCCCTACTACCTTAAGATTCTAATATAGGGGAAAAAATTTTGGTCTACTTAATACATTTAATAAGCTTAATTTCCCCTGATGCCTTAAAAACCTTCCAGCCTCTAAACACCATGCTTATACAAGGGAGATGGTTAGCAGATCATGTTTTATAACTCAGATTCCTATTAAAAACTGTCTGAAATCAAAGGTGATGATTCTCTTAATATCATTTAAAAAAGCTGTAATAGGGTTCCACTGTGAATCACCTCGACCCCTCTGCCAATTAAAAGGCCTACTACTCTGTCTAAAGATGCTACAGTAGTGCTTAGAGCAACAGCTGCTATGGCCCTCTCCTCCAGAATACATTTCTAACGCAAAGCTCTTTAAGTTAACCCCTTCCATAAAACCTCCACATATGTATCCCACCTTTTCATTTTTCAACCCCTCACAAATCAGGTCTTTTCCCACTCTAAACGTCTTTCCCACACGTCTGGGGCTGTCATTTTAAATTAACCCTTTGGCACCTGAAACCTCCCCTCCCCCTCCCCCTGAGGTTGCCCTTTAACCCCTCCCTCCAACCCAGCGTGTCTGTGGGCCTGGCTCCCAAGGACCCGGCAACTAAGAAGACTCCTTCGCTGGTGGCCAACCTCCTTACCCCTAACCCAGGGATACCTTAACCTCCTACAGCCCCCTTCCCCCGAGCATGCGCACAACTCGCTCCTCGTCCCGAACGCAGATTAACCCCTCCCGTACCGTGTCTCTCTCTGACTTCAGCTCCTCGATCTCCTTCTCCTTGGCCTGCAGCTGCTGCTGCTGCTGTTCGATGAGGTCCAATTGCAGCAGAAGGATCTGTTTGAGGCAGGCGGCCTGACTGGAGGCTCCCGAGCCGCCGCCACCCCCGAGAGGGCTCTTCCTCGTACTCTTCCATCGGCCCTCGCTGGCCGCCAGGGTGCCAGCGGCGGCGGTGGGCGCGAGGGGTGGCGGCCCGGGCAGAGGTAGTGGTGGGGGTCCCGCCGGGTCCGAGGCGGTGGCACCTGGGGGAGCCGCCCCACCCTTGTCCCCAGCCCAGGGCGTAGGCTCTTTGGCCGCCGCCACGAGAGAGCCCGTCTGAATGGGCAGCACCGCCTGATACTTGGGTCGGGGACTGCAGCCGGCTCCGGCTGCCGCTGGCTCCCCCCCAATGCCAGCTTGTTTGGTGGCCGGGGGCGGACAGGGCAAGGGCACCGAGCCGCCCCAGCTCTCTTCCTGCTGCCCGGGGGCCGCCCCAGCCGGGAGTAACAAGCCCCGGCCCTTGCCGCCGCAGCCGGCCGGGGAGGGCGCAGGGCTCCCGCCCTGGGAGGAGGCCAGCGGAGGCCCCGGCTCCTTGAGCTTACGGTGCCGGGGGAGGAAGTGGGCTTCGGCCGCCCCGGGCTCGTCCTCGGGCCCGCCCAGCGCCGCAGCTCGCTCGTAGTCCAGTCGCTGCTCAGGGTTGCCGCCGGCAGGGGCCGCGGCCGCCTTGAACACTGCGGATCTCATGGTCATAGTGGTCCGGAGCAGCGCCGGGGACCGAAACGGAGGAGGGGGTGGGGAAGGGGTGAGGTGCGGGGGGTCGAGGACGGAGGAGGGGGAGGGGAGTTTGGCGGGCTCGCCTCAGCAGCGCGGCAGCAGGCCTTGGCTAGCGCGGCTCCTCTGGGGCCCGGGCGCCATCCCGCCGGCGTGCGGAGAAGTGGAGGCCGCGGCTGAGGCCCGCCGCCGGCCCATGGGGGCCTCGCCGCCGCCTCTGCTGCCGCCGCCGCCGCCTTCGCCTCAGAGGCAGGAGCTCGCACCCAACCGCCCCCGAGCTCATCCCCGGAGCTCGCTTCGGCCCCCCCTGGCCCGGCCGGGCCCGCCTCGTCTCCCCACCCCACACCCCCCCTTCCCCGCCCCGGCCCCCCGCCCCGGAGCTCGCCTCAGCCGCCCCGAGCCTCCATTTTCCCCCCCCTCCTCCTCAGGAGGGGGTGGGAGGGATGGGTCCGCCCAAAGCCCTCCTACTCCGGGAGGGGGTCTGTCGCCTCCCCCGGGGGTCTCCGGGCTCGGGGTCCCCCTCCCCCACAGTCACCCCCGGCGCCTCAGCGTTTCCCTTTAAAAAAAACGGAGCCGCTCGGAGCCGCCGCAGCCGCAGCCGCCGCCGACCGGAGGGCGCATGCGCCGGGAGGGAAGCGGGCGGGAGCGAACCGGGAGCTGAGAGGAGGGAGGCGGGCCGCGCTATTGTGAAAGGGGCCGCCGCCGCCTCGAGGAGGGCGGGCAAGGGGCCGCAGGGGCCCCGGGCGCTGGGGGCCGGCGAGGGGAGGCCGGGGATGAGGGGCGAGGACCGAGGAGTCCGCGGAGCGGCGGGGTGAAGGTGGGCTGCCGGGGGAGGGGCGAGCCGGGGGAGGGTCAGGAGGAGTGAAGAAAGGGCTGGGGCCTTGACGGGTAGAAGGCGAATGTGAAGGCTCCTCGGGAGAGAGGAGCGTGAGAGAATGGAGTTGAGAGGAAGGAGGGGGTCTTCGGGAAGCAGATGCGCCCTCCGTGGAAGAGTACCGAGCGGTCCACGTACCCGGCCTGCGCTGGATTACCCCTTCCCCGGGCACCTTGGCAACCGGCCTGGCCCTCGCCGGAGGGGCCCAGCGGCCCCTCACGCCTCCTGGACCAGTCAGGATGCAGGCTCCTGTTTGAGCCTATGGGTGTTTCCTGGGCATAGAATTCTAACCCTCCACCCCCAGCACTCCCCAGCAGCCCCACACTGGTATGGGAGAGAATGAAGTTCTTTGTCTCTAAGGGATCCAGGCCAGAAACGGAGGGGACCTCTGGTTCCCCGAGGGAGGAAAAATCCATGATGTCTGCTGCCTAGGGAGTTGTTGCCACCACCTCCCTGGAATGAAGTATTGCCAATTACCGACAGTTCTTTCCCAACGGCCATCTCCCCAGGCTTCTTAAGTCACGTCTAGCATCTTCTGGGGGTTCATGAAGGATTGAGGCAAAGGAAGCCTCGGAAGGGACCTTTACCTTTACCGGGAATAGGAATACTTTAGGGTATTCTCCTATGCTGAGCACTTTGTCCTCTCTCTTCAGTGTTCATTTTGTGTGTCTGTCTGTCTGTCTTAACTTACAGGCAACTTTAGCCAACAAGTCCTCACAGAATTTCTCCTGGAAAAACTTTTAGTTTTAATTGATTGTTTTTCTTTTGTGTTGAGGTGGGATTTTTTTCCAGTCTATATAGAGATGGAGATGGCTAACATTCTTTGGTCTAATGTGAAAACGTCCCCAAAACACAAAGCACTGGAAATTTTAAATAAATGGGTGCGAATATGCTAAGAAGCCAAGGGAGCCCCAGCCCTCTTCTACCAGACTGTATGGCCTCAGATCTGCGAGGGGAGTACTGGAGTTAGGGATACCAGTGAAGGAGGTGTGTGGCAGGAGGCATATGGAATAATGGTGATCTTTTTCAGTGTCGAGACTTTCAATACCATCTCTACGCTGGCAGCTCCTAAATTTATATCTTCTGGGATCATCCCCTCACTCCAAAATCATATATTCAGATGCCTAGGAGACATATCCACTTGGATGTGTAACAGGCATTTCAAACGTACGTCTAAAATCACACTCCTGAATTTCCCTCACCCAAATCCTGCTGCTTCTACAGCCTCCTCTCTTTCTCTCTCACCCCACATCGAATCAGTCTTCAGTCCCACTGCCCTTCAATATACATATATCCAGAATCACACACCTTTGCAGCATCTCCACAACTTGCACCTTGAGTCATAATCTGTGCCATAATCGTATCTCACTTTTTTATTGCAGTAACCTTGTAATTAGTCCCTCAGTTTCAAGCTTTGCCTTCCCCCATTTAAGTCTGTTCTCAACACAGCAGCCATCGTGATTCTGATAAGATATGAGGCAGAACTTGTTCTTTGTCTGCTCAGAACCCTCTCATGACTTCCCATCTTACTTGGAGTAAAAACAAAATCGTCATTGTGGCTTGTAGGATCTGGCCCCTGGGACTGCTCTCTGACTTTGGCTCCTACTATCCCTCTTACTCACTCCCCTCCTGCCACACTTGCCTCTTTGCTGTCCTTCAAACACACCCAACATGTGTCTGCTCAGGTCCTTTCACTGCTGTTCCCTCCACCTGGGTCACACTTTTCTTCAGATAGTCCCATACCTTCCTCTCTCATTTCCTTCAGCTCTTTACTAAGTATCATCTTTTCATCATGCCTTCTTCTCTGGCTACCCTGTGTAAACGCCCAACGTCTTCCAAATACCCTCCCTTGCCTTTCCTGCTTTATATTTTTCATATACTTATTACCATCTAAGATGAAATTGACCTTGTTTATTGTCCTCTCACACTAGAATGTGAGCTTTGTGTTTTGTTAACTGCTGTATCCTTAGCCCCTAGAACCTGGCACAAAATAGGCAGTTAATAAATATTCATTGAATGAGTAAATGAGCTGTTTATATTAAGGGAAAGCATGTACCCTTGACCTTTAGCTTGATTGAGAGTGACAGTCTTATTAATAGAGTGTAAAAATTAGTGAAACCTAGGGAAGAATAAAGTCTAGAAGCACAGAGAAGATAGAACATACTATCTGGAGGGAATTGAGGAAGTGATAACTGAAGTGGGTCTTGAAGTTTGAGGCCATAGGAGGACATTTCAGACAGGTGAGAACATTGCCTAGGCATGGGATAAAAGGATGTGTTGGAGTAAATAGGAGAAGTTGGCTGGACCTTAGCTTGGATACTGGGGAGTACAGGGGTTAAAACAAGCAAGGTGTCTTGAGACCAGATTGTTAAGGTCTGAAGGCCCAGTTAAGAAATGGATACAGTCGACCCTCCATATGTGCAGGTTCCACATCTGCAGATTCAACCAACTGCAAATTGAAAATATTCAGGAAGGGACTTACCTGGTGGCGCAGTGGTTAAGAATCTGCCTGCCAATGCAGGGGCCACAGGTTCGCGCCCTGGTCCAGGAAGATCCCACACGCCGCGGAGCAGCTAAGCCCACGAGCCACAACTACTGAGCCTGTGCGCCTAGAGCCCATGCTCTGCCACAAGAGAAGCCACCGCAATGAGAAGACTGCACACAGCAACAAAGAGTAGCCCCTGCTTGCCACAACTAGAGAAAGCCCACGCGCGGCAACGAAGACCCAACACAGCCAAAAATAAATAAATAAATAAATTTAATTTAGAAAGCTGACCATTAAAAAAAAAGAAAATATTCAGGAAAAAAAATTCCAGAAAGTTCCAAGAAGGAAAACTTGAATTTGCCGCAAGCCCGGCAATGATTTACATAGCATTTATATTGTGTTAGTTACTATAAGTAACCTAGAGATGATTTAGAGGATGTGCATCAGCTATATGCAAATATACGCCATTTTATATAAGGGACTTGAGCATTCAAGGATTTTGGTATCCTGAGCA
Source organism: Kogia breviceps (assembly GCF_026419965.1). Classification (NCBI taxonomy): domain Eukaryota; kingdom Metazoa; phylum Chordata; class Mammalia; order Artiodactyla; family Physeteridae; genus Kogia; species Kogia breviceps. The sequence goes on along the minus strand of NC_081328.1, from coordinate 37,909,601 downwards.
GGGTCTTGGAACCAATCTCCCTCGGATACTGAGGGACAACTAATTTATTAGCCAAGGTGAAACATCGAAGGATTTCCACCAAAGTGTGGAATGATCAGATTTGTGTTTTTGAAAGCTAACTTCAATATATCTTTGTACGGAAGGCAGGAGGCCAGCTTGCAGGCTTTTAGTCCAGGTGAGAGATGATGAATGGTTAACCTAAGGCTTGAGAGTGTAGTTATCACATTATTAGTAATTTGCAGAATTTCTTGATCGATAGAAAGTGTGAGGAGGGGTTGAGGGAGAAGGAGGGCTTTGTGGTCAAGATTTCTAAGGTCAGGCAGATGGCAATTCCATGAACAAATTGCATATGTTTTCTTCCTCACTAGAACAAGTGTCCTTGACTGGCATCATCAGCATCAGCTGGGAACTTGTTAGAAATGCAAATTCTCAGGCCCCACGCTAGACCTAATGAATCAGAAACTCTGCAGTGGGACTCAAGCAGTCTGTGTTTTAACAAGCCCTCCAGGTGATTCGGTTGCACCTCAAATTTGAAAAACACTGCTTTGGAGTCTATACCAGGACCTATTCTTCAAGAGCCACATAGTAAGTATTTTAGGCTTTGACAGCCGTGGAGTCTCTTACACTATTCAACTCTGCCACTGTAGCACAAAAGACAATGTGTAAATGAATGAGTGGTAGCTGATGATGAGTGGTTAATCTAAGGTACCAGTGGTACGGGGATTTAGAGGGAATGACAGGTGGCAGACTCATTGTTTGAAAGCAAAGGCTCTGGGGTGAGGCTGCAACCAGCAATTACATTCCCACCATTTTATAAAATTTTATTTAGGAAGACTGAAGTTTAAATTTCATATGTGTTCATGTTTCATGAAATATTATTTTAGATTTTCAACTATTTAAAAATACTTGGTGGGACTTCCCTGGCGGTCCGATGATTAAGACTCTGTGCTTCCAATGCAGGGGGGAAGGATTCAATCCCTGGTCAGGGAACTAAGATCCCTCATGCCTCTGGGCATGGCCAAAAATAAATAAATAAAAAATAACACACACACACAAAAACTTAGCTTAATTATTAGAGAAATGCAAATCAAAACTACAATGAGGGGCTTCCCTGGTGGCGCAGTGGTTGAGAGTCCGCCTGCCGATGCAGGAGACACGGGTTTGTGCCCCAGTCGGGGAAGATCCCACATGCCGCGGAGCGGCTGGGCCCGTGAGCCATGGCCGCTGAGCCTGCGCGTCCGGAGCCTGTGCTCCACAACGGGAGAGGCCATGACACTGAGAGGCCCTCGTACCGCTAAAAAAAAAAAAAAAAAACTACAATGAGGTACCACCTCACACCAGTCAGAATGGCCATCGTTTAAAGGTCTACAAATAAATGCACCCATGTAAGTTAATGCAGGGTGGCTTAATACTGTCATTTACTCAGAGATCACATACATCCTATTTTGTGTATGTTAAAATGTACTTTCGTGAAATGATAGTGATAGTACACAGCAATCGGTGGTGGGTAGTTTTTAAATGTCCTTACTTGGCAAAAATCAAAAGCTTACATCAGTCCCCCACAATTTTTTTTCCTGAAAACTTTACAGCTCTGAAATCCAAAGTCTAGGATTTCACTGCTCCAGACTAAGTAAACATGCTTTCTCCCCCCAAGCGAAGAGGCTGGAATTTTGGATTTGAGGTCTGATCTTCTTGATCTCAATTCACAGGATGAGGTGGACAGACCACCAGAAAACTGAAACCTGGGAAGAGAAGCTCTCTAAAAAGGGAAGAGAATTCTTGCTTCCAAACCATTAGGTTCTAAATTGTGATAATCCCTGAACTTGGACATATATAAGGACATGAGATAGCAAAGAGTAAAGGACAAGAGGGAGAAAGTGGACCTACTGGCTGAGAAGAAGCCTTAGGAAAACCATAGGACTCATAAATCAAGTCCCTAAACAAATCTCTATTTCGTCCCTAATGGGATAACTACCATTCCCATTTGCCCTCTGGCTAAGTGTATGGATGGAGTTGAAGCCAACACTTTCACCATTCCTCTAAGACGTTTTGGAATGACAGAATTCCGATTCCAATGCCTATAGTGTGGAAAGAGCATGTAGCAAGCCCTTCTAACAGTCTGGGTCTTGGTTTCCCCAGACCAAAAAGAAAATAGAAATAGATCATCTTTAGGACCGTATGAAGCTGTGTTTTCCTACTAAGAGTGGGGCTGAATTAGGTATAGTAAAAAGAGACTTGTTTTGGCTTCTTCCTGGAGACAGAGAACTCATCTGGGCGGCTTCCTGAGGCTCTTGGAAAGGCAAATGAAGACAGGTTGCGTGGCTGGCATTAACCCAGCTCCACATGGCACCGAAATGAGACCACGGGTGGAGAGGCCACCTTTCCCTTTTTTGGGAGGATGGGGGATGGGGAACCAGCATGGAGCCACAAAGGTTTCCGGCTGTGAAGCCCTGCCCCGGCTCAGAGCTTTCTGGCAAAAACCCTGTCCTGCGTTCCAGGCCTCCGCGAGCAGGATGCTCGTTTGCCGCTCCCCTTCTCCCCTCCGCGGGGGCCTCTCCGCAGGACACACCCTCCCTTCTGCCTTTTTTTTTTTTAAATAAAATCACAACTCAAATTCGGCTATTTTTCTCGTTTTGCCAGCCCCGCCAAAACTTTCAGCGAGTTCCGCCCACTCCACGTGGACCTCCCTTCCCTGGCCCAGCAACCTCTGCGAGGACCCCACCCCCAACACGTGACCAATTGTTATAGTTCCTTCTTGGGGTCCTTTTTCGCTGGCACCAACTAACGACTGAACAAAAGTGCCCCCTTCAGGGTGAATGTGGAGCAGCAGCCTGGAGAGGAGAGGAAAGTTGACTGAGGACTGGAGTACAATAGGGGAACGTGACTGCCTCTGCTTAAAATGATTTCAAAACCATAACTCCCTGGTAAATAACTTTAAGGATCATACAATTAAAAGATGAGGCAGCTTTTCCGGTAAGCGGCCTGAGGTGACCTCTAAAAATGGTTCGCTATTCACTTGACCTATTCACTCCACAAAATCATGCAAGTCAAGAGGTTCAAATCTTCGTGTTCACTTTAAGAACACTCATGAAACTGCCTAGGCCATTAAGGGTATGCATATCCGAAAAGCCACCAAGTATCTGAAGGATGTCCCTTTAAAGAAGCAATGTGTGCCATTCTGTCTGTCGTTACAATGGTGGAGTTGGTAGGTGTGCCCAGGCCAAACAGTGGGGCTGGACGCAGGGTCGGTGGCCCCAAAAGACTGCTGAATTTTTACTACACATGCTCAAAAATGCAGAGAGTAATGCTGAATTTAAGGGCTTAGGTGTAGATTCCCTGGTCATTGAGCATATCCAGGTGAACAAAGCCCCCAAGGTGCGGCGCAGGACTTACAGAGCTCGTGATCGGATCAACCCATACATGAGCTCTCCCTGCCACACTGAGATGATCCTTACTGAAAAAGAACAGATTGCTCCTAAACCAGAAGAGGAGGTTGCCCAGAAGAAAAAGATATCCCAGAAGACATTGAAAAAACAAAAACTAATGGCCTGGGAATAAATGCTGCAAAAAATAAATGCAAATAAAAGTAAAAGCAGAGTGTTGGTTGTCTTAATTAGTAAATCTATTTCAAGTGTCATCACAAAATGGATCAAATGAGTTTTCGTAAACATGCTGTTTTGCAAAAAAAAAAAAAAAAAAAATGAGGCAAATTCAAGAGGAAGGATATCATTAAAAAAAACTGCTTTGGGGGCTTCCCTGGTGGCTAAGTGGTTAAGAGTCTGCCTGCCAATGCAGGGGACACGGGTTCGAGCCCTGGTCCAGGAAGATCCCACATGCCGCAGAGCAACTAAGCCCGTGCGCCACAACCACTGAGCCTGCGTGCCACAACTACTGAAGCCCGTGTGCCTAGAGCCCGTGCTCTGCAAAAAGAGAAGCCACCGCGGTGAGAAGCCCGCACACTGCAACAAAGAGTAGCCCCCACTCACCCCAACTAGAGAAAGCCCCCGCGCAGCAACGAAGACCCAACACACCCCAAAATAAATAAATAAATAAATTAAATTAAATTAATTAGAAAAAAAGAGAAAACTGCTTTGGAGGTGGAGTTGGGTAGAGTTTTAATCCCTATCTGCAAAGTTGATTACCTCTACTCCATTTCCCCTAGAGTTCTTCATGATGCTGGCAGAGCTCTCTGAGATCCCCGAATACCACCCGAGTTCTTCAGTTACGGGCAGGATGATGGGAACGTGGCCTCTCCTAGGGTGAGCGTTCTGCTTCTTGCCTCCTCCGTCACCTCCCCTTCCCCAACGACACTGGAAACAGTTCTTCCTCTCTGGGCTCAGTTTCCTCAAGCTGCAAATTACTTCCAGAATGGAGAATACTCCTCTCAACGTTGGGAACATTTGTCCTGGATGGGAAGAGCCCTGGGAGATCATGGTGGAGGAAGGGGGAGAGGGCAGGACAGCAAAAATTAGTCCAGTGGGAAGGCTTGATGCAGAGCAAGGGGACTAAAGAGGAAAAGCTAGAAAATAGGTTAAGTGAAGCTAAACAGAGGAACTGTTTTCCTTGGGAAAAATTCTGACCGGGGCTTTGTCCATTTTCCGCCCTACTCCTTTTCCCCACATGAGATGTGGTGTTGAGAGATGGGGTAGGGAATTGGGGTGACGGAAGTTACGTGGTTGGAGGCTGACTAGGAGAAAGGGTTGTACATCAGGTAGTGATCAGAGAAGGAAGGTTAAATTTAAAGTCAGAATAGTTGGGCGCCATTTGTCCCTCCAGAGTCACAGAGGTCATGAATAGTAGATAGCCCAAGAACTACAAATCTTGGGGCACAAACAAGGAGACTTCCATTGTAGCCAAGAAGCACACTACCCAGGGACATGTTAAAGAGAGATGTGTCGAAGGGAATGGGAGGAGTCCTAAGGCACCTATTTTCAAGGGAAATAGCTCCAAAGCAATCAAGCTAGAACGTTAAGGACTAGGGACACTTGCTCTCCTATAACTCAGCATCTGTCAGCGCTCCCATTACCAGGTGCTATTTCCAGAGTCCTGAGTCTAGTGGAGGAAAAGGGAGGGGCCCTGGTGGAGAGACAGAGGGAGACCCGATGGGCTCCTCCCCCAGCCCATCTGCAGTTCTAGATTCTCGCCACTCGGGGGCTCCCGAGCTCAACCACAGTCCCAGAGTTAGGGACGGAGACGGGGACTGGGGCGGGGTGGGGGCGAGGAGAGAGAGAGAGAGAGAGAGAGCCTCCAGAGGACAGTTTGGGACGTCAGTGGTGACCCTGAGCAGAGAGGTGACTTAGGGGTCATTTGCTCTGAAGCTGCAGACCCTTCGAATGACCGTTGGGAAGACATCCAGCCTCACCCCTTCTCTCGTGGGACTGGGACTAGTTCCCCACCTCTTACCCTCCGAGGTCATTTCCTCCCCTGCGCGTTTCCTTCCCCTCCCCCATCCTTGTGGTAGGAACACCACCACCATCCCCCACAGCCTGTCAGAGTCCTGAGGAATGCTCTCACCCTGGCTGGGTGCCAGGCCCTGGACTTCCTGGGCTTTGGGGTGGGGCTTGGCCAAGGGGAAGCCCTTTGGACAGGAGAGCCACCCAATCCTGCATAGCCTGCTTTCGCGCGCTCTCTCCGTGTCTCTCTCTCTCCTCTCCCTCCCACCCCCCCACCCCCGCCCAAAGCAAAAGGCTCATCTATCATTCTCTGTCACCATCACCTAATTTCCTACCCCCACAGTAGGACTTCCTTGCCAGGGCAAAACATCCACAATATGGAGACGGTGGGCATCCTAAACACTGGTTTATAGTGAGAAGCGGAAAAAACCTATTACAGAACCTGCCTTCCCTGTTCCAGAAGGCATGTAGCTGGAAGGAGAGGTTCAGCTGCCAGGGTCCTCTGAAGGTAAGGGTTTTGTAAATGGTCATTTGGCCCTGGGGCTCCTTCTGGATCCTCCTCAGAACCCTTGGGTCTAAGGTAGTACGTCTCTCTGTAGTAAAGCTTGGGAGTGAATTTCTGCATATCTGACTACCTCTACTCACCCTCCATGTTCCTGAAATAAATCAGCTGAAATCTGAACTTGTTGGTCTACATCAAGGCCAAGGAAATCTTTCCACCCAGCTGTAGCCGACTGGGATGGGTTCAGTGAGAATGGGGAACAGGCAGAAACTACTCCCAAATCTAATGAATAGAGACCAGGCCTGTCAGAGTCCTCTGCCTCCTTTCCAAGGGGTCACTGCTCAGAAATGTCTTTGCATTGCGAGGGTTGGAGAGTCTTCTGATATTGTCCACAAATGACAAAGTGAGAACTCAGTCCTGTGGCATCCCCTGCCTCGCGGTCGCTCGGTGCAGATTTTGCAGACTGTCTCCCTGAAGTCATCATCTGTAGACCTGTGCCAGATTCCCAAGTTCCTATCTTGAAATCTCAGCCCCCCACACCCAGGGCCTAGAGGAGAGCCGATGTAGGTCACTGCAGCTGAGCCTGCAGGGCTGTTTGCTCCTTGAGCGCAGAGCCTTTCAGGCACAGAGAGGAAACCTTGCAGAGAAGTGAGAGAAAGGGCTCTGTGAGAAACAGAGGAAAGCATTCCTCAAAAAATGAAGCATGGAGAGGCCAGGAGTCAACTGGTCGCACCTGACACAGTGATGGGAGCTCTGCTCCTAAGAGGCTGCATGTGATGGAGGAGGGAAAGGGAGAGGAGAGGGGCTGAGCATGGCCCCCTCCCTGGCTTTCCCTCTCATGCCCCACCCTTGCTCTGTTTGCCTGTGTAAGGGAACCCTTCTGATCTACTGTCCATCCCCCATTCTCCAGTCGCCTTGCTTTCAAGGCTTAGATTTCATTCTCTGGAGCCTTTGTGACTTGCCTCAGAGACCCTCTGCTTCCTCTGGTCACAGTTTCTGTGTCTCAGGAAGCTACAGTAGGCCAGGGCTGTCCCCACCCGCTCCATTGAAAGACTCTTCCTGCTTGTTATCTGTTAAACTCATTTTGCCCCGGGTACATCCAACCCTCTGGGACCTCATTTCTTTTCTTGGCTCTCCCTACCCCTACCCCCCAAGATCCCAAGGAGTGTGTGTTTTTGTGTGCATGCATGGTGCTCATACTGTCTTGGTTTTGCATGGGGTGTCAGGGACCTATGGCTGTAACGAGCTTGGGGTCCTCATGGCCAGGAAAAATAGACAAGGGACCAGTTTCTACCTCCAGACTCAAAACAATTTAAACCACAATCAATTGTTCTGTAGGAGGCTCAGGACAGGAAGAAAAGTAGGGAAGATGGACAAAGGATAAATAATCAATCTTAGCATTCTCTTCCCCTCATTCTTCCCCTCAAACCTTACCCTCCCTTTCACGTCTCAGCTACTTATCCTCCCACTACTCGTTTGCTCTCATTCCCAGAATCCCTGCACACAGTAGGCACTCAATAAATGCTTTTTACACTGAGTCAAACTGAATCCGGTTATGCTCTCTGGCTAAACTTCGAGATGAAAAAGCACAAAAGGAGAACGTAGACCCTTCTCCACATCCTGGGCTAGATTCTCTTACAGGACTGATTGCTGGGGAACAGAGACCCAGAGCAGTGGTTCTTCTGCATCAGAATCGCCTGCAGAGCTGGGTGAAACTGATTGCTGGGCTCTACGTCCAGAGTTTCTCATTCAATGGGCCTGGGATGGAGCCTGAAAATGTGCATTTCTAACAGGTGCCTGACAGATGCTGACCCCTCCACTAATCCTGGGACCACGAGTGGATCCTGAGAATCACTGTCTTAGGGAACCACAGCCCCTCACCCCAGTGCTCACCATGGGGACCTGGTTCGTTCCAATGTCATATAGTTCAGGGGGAAGAAACAGGTGAGAATTGGGAACACCTGACTCCTGCTCAGTCCTCCACCCCAACGCCTACAGGGATCCCAGAAAGATAGGGCAAGGGTGAGCAGAAAGTTGGTCTCCGATTGATTAGACGTTCTCTTTTAAAATAGTCCATCGACTCCATCCTTATTTAAAGTCACTTCCCAAAACATGTTTTGCAGCAGCAACGGAGCACTAGGAATTTCCTGTGGCGAGGCAGCGCCAGCATGGGGAGGGGAGAGGCCGTGCTGAGCGAGCGCCTTCCCTTGGCTCGGGCAGGGCCACGTGCCCCACCCCCTCGCTTGCACATGTCTGCACCGCCACCACCGCAGCAGCCGGGCTGTTTATGAGCGAGTTGTTGTGGTAGAAATGGAGCAGGCTGCACATGCCCGGCCCATGTGACCCCAGCAGCCCGCGTGAGCCTCGAGCCGGCACAGACACACGCACTCGGCCCTGTCCTCCACCGGCTGGAGAAACAGGAGGAAAGATGGGGAAGGAGTGAAAGGGCACTGGGCTCCCCTTCCCCCGTCTCCTGGCTCTTTATACTGCTTCTGGCTCCTCTGTCTCTCCCAAGCCACCAGGGGAGGAAACACCCAGGAAAGGAACATGGTTTCCCCAGGCATATTCTCCCCCCAGGCAGCCCCTTGGCATTTACACAACCCAGAACCCTAAGCCCCAAATGAACAAAGGGCCTCCCCAAGCCAAGAGCACAGACTGCCAGCCCCAGTCCTCCAACTGATGTGCTAATGGCAGCCCAGAGCCAAGACTTGGTTTCCCTGCAGCCTGCGCTGCCCGAATCAGGCCGCCTGGTCCCCTCTTTCTAGGAAGGAAGATGCAGCACAGAGATGCAGTGCATGCCCGGTCCAGGATTAGAACCAGGAGTGATCCGGGATTTGTGGGGTCAGGGACTGGAAGCAAGGATGCTTTCTGCAGCAGTGGTCTGTGGGGTTAGTGGACAGGAAGGGCAAAACCCCTCTGCCAGCTGGGGATAGGGAAGAGCCGAGGGATGGGGTGGGGATGAGGGGGTGAGATCTGGAAGAACACAAACTGTCCAGCTGGAGAACAAACTCTTCCTTGTGACGTGAGAGACAAGCTCAGCCTCCATCCCTCATGGCAGTGTCCCCTCTCATCCATCTGGCCCTCCCAGCCCCTTAGAGACCTCTGTCAGCACTCTAACCCCAGACCCCCGCTCCCAGCCCTCTGCTCCGGTCCCCCACCCATGACCCTGTTTCTGAGCAGCAGTGCCTCTTGCTGGGATGTGAGACTGTGCTGGAGTCAGGCGGACAGTAGGTTAGCAGGAACAAGCAAATGAAAGGAGCACGACCCACATTTCCTCACCGCACCAAAACTTCGCAGATCCTGCATTGCAGAGCTAGCGCTTTTTTTTTTTTTTTTTTTTTTTTTTTTTTTTTTTTAATTCTCCACTGGGCCCCTACACGCGTCTGCATTTTTGCAACCAGTACAGATTTTTTTTTTCAGGGTGCAAACTGTGCATTCTAATGAGCCAAAGCTCCTTCCCGCGGCATTGAAAATCTCTGGCAAATTGCTTCTCCCCACCCCCACCCCCAATTTAGAAAAAGGGGAGGGATCCCAAATTTGTGAAGTCGCATCCTCCCTCTCTCCTTCCCCTGCTCCCCTCCCCCAACACACTGCAGTCTTTCCAGCCCAACAAACAGCTGCAGACCAGGGGAGAGGGATGGGAGGTGGGAAAAATCAGCCTTGTTCCTTCTTTCCACTCAGACTGAGCTGGCGGGGGGGGGGGGGGTTGCTTTTTTCCTGGGCAACCCGTTGCATCCCTCTTTCCCATCCCAGCCAGTGTTTATGTAAGCCTCCCAGAAGCTACACACAGCCCCTAATGCCTGCCCAGGCCGCAGTTCCTCCAAGATCCATCCTGCTCACGAGGATTGTCATGAGCCTCCGGCCTCCCCAGGCAGCTGCATGGAGATCTGCAGAGGCCCAAGGAATGAGGAGATGTTGGACATGGAGGGGGTTTGAGATGGAGCTTGGGGTAAGGGATGGCGATGGGGGCAGGCACACAGGTATCCTAGCCTCACCACTCCCCATACATTCCCCTGCATCTTAGTCCTACAGAGGCTCAAGGACAGCCAAGGGGCAGGGGCAGGGACCTGGAAGATGACACCACCCATGGGCTCCAGCAGCAGCATAGCAAAGGTTGGACAGGATGGCCTTGGCATAGCATGTGCTGGATGTCACTGCCCCCCAATCTGGGAGGAGCCAAGTGGTCACTCTGGGGCTTAGTTTCCTCCTGCCAAGGGCAGTCCACGTCACCGCCTTGATCCTGTGATTTTGCTGGGATCCTGGGCTCAGAGAGGGGAACCCAAAGGAGGACTCCCCAAAGCATCTGCTGAAGAAGCACTGACCCAGGATGGTGGGTGGCTTTCAGAGGTCTGTTTTCAGAAATGCTCATCTCTCAAGCAGGTAAATGGGGAAGAAGGATGTTGTTTCCTTATGGCTTTTCTTTTTTATAAATATACTTTATTATTTATTTGTGGCTGCATTGGGTCTTCATTGCTGCACGCTGGCTTTCTCTAGTTGCAGAGAGCAGGGGCTACTCTTCGTTGAGGTGTGTGTGCTTCTCATTGCGGTGGCTTCTCTTGTTGTGGAGCACGGGCTCTAGGCGTGCGGGCTCTAGAGCACAGGCTCAGTAGTTGTGGCGCATGGGTTTAGTTGATCTGCGGCATGTGAGATCTTCCCGGACCAGGGCTCGAATCCGTGTCCCCTGCATTGGCAGGCGGATTCTTAACCACTGTGCCACCAGGGAAGTCCCTCCTTATGGCTTTTTATACAACTTGTTGTCTGTCCTTGGTGGTCTTTCCGTACTCTCATTTAACCAATCCATTCTTTTTTATTTTTAATTTTTTTAATTGAAACTTGTATTTGAAGTGTTAACAAGGAAGGAGAACTTTGGTTCACTGGAAAAATCAATCGACTAAATGAATTATAAAGGTAAGCAAGTATGTAACAGGTCATTACTGGCAATGGACCCATATTGATTGGTTCCTACCAAGGGGTCCATGTAGATATGGTTCTCACCAAAGGGTCTGCATGCACAAGGCTCCCTCAGGAGGGGGGCATCCATGCAGCCCCCATTCATGTGGCCCTCACCGAGGGTGCCTTCCAGCAAAATGGAGACCACAACACCCAACCAATACTTTTTTTTTTTTTTTTTTTGCCTGCACCACGCAGCTTGTGGGATCTTAGTTCCCCGACCAGGGCCCTGGCAGTGAAAGCTCCAAGTCCTAACCACTGGACCGCCAGGGAATTCCCATTTTTTTCCCCAACCAATCCATTCTTGATACACCATGGCCCTTTAAGGGGCCCAGACCTGTGTGTCCCTCTCCCTTCATCACCAGCTACATATCTCAGAGTCACGGGGTCAGAGAAGAGAATTCGGATGCCTGCTTAAGTTACTCACTTCTGTAGCAATGTACGTGGAAGTTTGTGTTTTTTTGTGTTTGTTCGCACGCTAATCTGGCCCCCTTCTACCTAACCAGAGGAGGGGAATGTAGGAGTGAGAGAGGGGGGAGCGTAAGGGAAGAAGAAATGAGGGTGGAGTTAGAGGTTCTGGGAAACTAAGGTACTTGTGGAGACAGGAGCAAGGGGTACTTCAGGCTTCCCCTTCTTGGTGACACACCTCATTTCCAGCACCATCGCTGCTTAGGAAACACCAGGATGAGCTTGCAGCTCAGACATTCCACCCAGAGTAATCATTCTCTCAAGGAAGGGCAGTCTTGCTAGTGGAAGAGTTTTATCCTCAGGCCTGGGGTTGAATTCCCAATATGGCCATTTTCACTGTGCCATTGATAGTGGTAGTTCCAAGAGACAGCTGGGGGAGCTTTAGCTCCTCCATAAGTCTCCATTAACTCCACCATTCTTTAATGTGACATCTTCTCAATCTTAAGTGCTTCACTTCAAATACAGCTTCGAGACAAGTTGCCTTGTCTCTGGAGCATCCTGGGCAAGTTAATAAATGTTTCTAAGTCTCAGATTCCCCATCTCTAAATTAAGAATGAGGACTTTCCTGGTAGCGCAAGTGGTTAAGAACCCGCCCACCAATGCAGGCGACACGGGTTCGATCCCTGGCCCGGGAAGATCCCACATGTCGCGGAGCAACTAAGCCCGTGCGCCACAACTACTGAGCCTGTGCTCTAGAGCCTGCACGCCACAACTACCAAGGCCATGAGCCACAACTACGGAAGCCCGCGCGCCTAGAGCTCGTGCTCTGCAACAAGAGAAGCTACCACAATGAGAAGCCCACGCACCGCAATGAAGAGTAGCCTCCACTTACTGCAATTAGAGAAAACCTGCGGGCAGCAACAAAGACCCAACGCGGCCAAAAATAAATAAATAATTTTAAAAATAAATAAACTAAGAATGAGACCTACAGCACAGGGCTGTTATGGACATTCAATGAAATAATGTGTGTAACACACTTAGCCCAGTACCTGGCGTACAGTTGGTACTTAATACATATTTATTACTTCCTTTCCTTGGAAAAAGGAGTAGTGAGGTAAAGATAGAATCTGAGGCAAAACACATCCATGGAACCCAGGCTTGGATCATACCTCACCCTCCCTTTTTCTATCACCCCCAGAGAAAAAATTAATTTGGACTTTAACCCTCCTACTTAATTCTCCTGAAATTCTCCCCAAGACATCAAAGCTATTGGTGGGTTAGGGAAAGCTGGCTGGTCTTTCAGAGAACAGAAAAAGGATCTAGGAGGGCCGGGAATGAGTCTCTCTCGCAGGCACAGGGCTTGCTGCCTGGGTCTGGGGCATTCCCACCGTTTCTGTCCTGGGTCTGCATCACCTGGGCAGGCAGGTTATTTTCCTGGGGCAGTGGTTCGTTCCGTGAGAAAAGAGCGGGGAAGGAAGGCACGTGCTGAAGGCTGACCTGGTTTCCAGCAAGGACCCACCCCAGTCAGTCAGTCTGTCAAGCAGTCAGCCCAAGATTTAGGCCACCCAGGATTTGTACAGGGTGTTGCCTTGTTACCCAGAGCATCCTACTGATGAGGAAAATAGGTCTTGGGTCAAACACACACATCCACACACATTCTTGCCATTCACACTTACACACTCACACATGCAGTCTCTCGTTCATAATCCTATGATCACACACATACTCTGGCCAGAACTTGGAGCTCTCACTCTCTTCTCTTCCTCTACTCTATCTCTGCTGTCCTCCCCAGACCAAAGAAATTCAAGAGAATTTAAGACATAGTTGGAAACATATACACACACACAGGATTTCACCTGGCCCCTAAATGGTGAGGTCAGTCTAGAACCCAGACTCTGAGGAATCTGGGCAGAAGTGTGGGCAACATGGAGCCAGGTGTGCTTTGCTGGGTCTTGGCTATGCATCCATTCCCCATGGTTCTATCTGGGCACTGTTTATTAAGGGTCCAAGTTGTTCTTGGGCTGAATTTCGCTATGGTGCGTGAGCATGCACAGGTGTGTGTGTATGTGTGTGTGTGTGTGTGTGTGAGAGAGAGAGAGAGAGAGAGAGAGTGTGTGTGTGTGTGTGTGTGTGTATAGAAGTGAACTGGAATGTCCAGCTGGCAGGAGGGGTGGGAGGCCGTGTTGAGATACACCTGTTGTCTTAGGTCAAGGTTGAGGTCATAGAGAGGCCAAAGCTAGATTCTATTCCAGGTCCCCAAAGGCCAGACAACCCAGCCTTTTCTCCCTCCATTTGGTGGCTCTGAGTCCCATAGTCTCTGTCCTTCTCCCAGCAGCTGTTGACAGAGAGAGGAGCAGGATGGATAGACAGAAGCTTCTGGAGCCAAGGGAGAGTCCTGCCTCGTCATTATTCTGTATCCTTCTCTCCAGTTGTAGAAGGAAGATCCCAAATTTACTTCTTTGTCAGGGAGCAAAGGAGGGGCCCTATAAGAAGTGCAGAGGAAGGAGGGCCCAGAAATAACCCCCCTCCTTTGCCTCCTCCCTCCCAGCCTCCGCCTTCGTACCTCACACAGACTGCAAAACAACCCAGCTTCTTGCCAAGAGTCAGGCTGACTGCATTTCAGCTCTGGCTGCCTCTGCTTCCTCCTCCCTCTCACTGGCTGTAAACTCAGGGAGGGAGTCTTGACCCCTGCCCTCCCCGAATAGGGATAAACACCAGCAAGTAGAACAAGGGGTGGGCTGGGTGACCACAGCAGCAAGCAGAACTGTAGTTGCCAAACAGGGCAACTAAAGGGAGTGTGCTGACGGGGGTGCTGGGCTGGTGGGGAGCTAGAGGTCATACCAAGGTCCCTGATTTTGAGTCTAGTCCTGGCAGGTCCCTGGGCTCTGGCCCTGGCCCTGGCTCTGATGGAGACTCAGGAAGGGCGCAGACAGCATGCAGTGCGGGACATGGCAGCTCACCTCCCAGTTTTCCCTCCAGAGCCCAGCAGGAGGAGGGAGAGGGGGTGGAGGCTGAGTTCAGAATCAAGTTTTCCTGAAAAGCCTCTTTCCTTGTTTGTCCTAGCCCCTGCCAGGTCCTCCCACGCTCTGCTGCAGCTTCCCAGCTCTGGGCCAAGGTGCCAGGACAGGCCAGGGAAGAGCCCACTGCCCTCTCTCTCTCACTGTTCTTGGGGGCAAGGGAACAAAGCTAAAGCCCAGGCCATTCTAGGGAGCCCATCTGTCTTCCCCTGGGAGTCAGAGGGTCAGCGAGTGGTCAGGCCAGCTGCCCAGCCGCCTCACCTTCAGTCATCCTCACCGTCCTCTCTGCTTACTCCCTCACCACCCAGCCTACACCTTCCTTGGTGTCCACACGCCTCCTTTTCTTTACTTTTTCGGTAGCTGTTTCCAGGCATCCATCAGTGCTGTCCCAGGAGCTATCTGTGAACAAGTGGAGAAGGGCTTCCTGTGTGGAAAAAAAAAAAAAAAAGACAACAAAAACACCCTCCCTAGGAGCGGTGGGACTGAGGAGGGACTAGCAGGGAGCAGCAGGTGGCCCAGGGTCACTTGACTGCTTCAAGAAGAGGCTTGCAGCTCTCCCCGCAACCAAGTCCTCAAACAGGATAGACCTCGGGAAATACCTGGCATCCCAGTGGTTAGGACTCCCAGCTCTCACTGCCGAAGGCCTGGGTTCAATCCCTGGTTGATCCCACAAGCCACGCAGTGAGGCCAAACTACGCCCCCCCCAAAAAAAAAAACCAGGATAGACCTTGACTGGAGACCCTTTATCGCCAATGGGGCAGAGTTGCTCCTCGGAAGGGACAGGCTGGCTGTTTCTAACCCCTGTTCAGCGTTTCACTTCCATGTCTGCCCACCTCCTTGAAGGTGGTCAAATGAAACTAGCAATGGATGTCTGACCTTGGGCCAATCACTTCTTCTAAGACTCATTTTCCTTGTCAGTAAAGGAGGGAGGGTTAAGATGGTCTTTGTGGGGCTTCCCTGGTGGCGCAGTGGTTAGGAATCCGCCTGCCAATGCAGTGGACACGGGTTCGAGCCCTGGTCCGGGAAGACCCCGCATGCCGCGGAGCAACTAAGCCCATGTGCCACAGCTGCTGAGCCCACATGCCACAAATACTGAGCCCATGAGCCACAACTACTGAAGCCTGTGCGCCGAGAGCCTGTGCTCCCCAACGAGAAGCCACTACAATGAGAAGCCCGCACACCACAACGAAGAGTAGCCCCCACTCGCAGCAACCAGAGAAAGTCCACGCACAGCAATGAAGAACCCAATGCAGCCAAAAATAAATAAATTTATTTAAAAAAAAAAAAAAAAAGATGGCCTTTGTGTTCCCTTCCGTGGAATCCACACTACCCTGAAGCACTGAGGGTGGGGATGGGGGTGTCACTCTGCCCCCAAGCCCTGCCTCACCTCTGGCCCCTTTAGGACTTCAAAGCACTTTCACCACAAAGTTCTCCTCCCTTGTCCTTTTGATTTCCTAGACAAAGGGAAATGACTCACCCTAAAGTCACCTTCAGTGGGTGGGGTGGTGTCACACACGCAAACAGGGAGTCCCCAGGGACATCCTCACCACGCCCCGCCCCCCCCATGGCAACTCCTTTCCCTAGGGGAGTAGAATGGAACAGGGGCCACATTTCCTTTCCATCTCAGGACTTGGCTCTGCAGCAGAAGTTCAGCTTAAGCTCCTGACCGAGGGGATATTCCTACTTGTCATCTCTCTCGTGTCACCAGTAACCTCAAGGCGAAGTCAGTGCTGCAATCACGTGAAGCCCTCACGTTTGCAAGGTTTGCAGAAAGGGACTGTTAGCTTTGATCTCCCAGGGAGCGGCCAAGCTTGCCAGCCCCTCCGCAGGAATTCACATGCCTCTGCCATACAGGCTTTCCAAACACGCCACCCTGACTCTCAGCGCACTCCACCCCACAAGACTCTCAGCTCCTCCCCAGTTCCAGCAAGAGCTTTTGCGAGGCAGAAACGGAGAAATATACGCAGTCCGCCCACTTTGCCACTGGACTACATATCCCGACAGCCTTGGCTTTACGCAGGCGCACGGAACTCAACGTGCCTGCTGCTGGAAAAGTGTGTCACTGGGGCACGAGGCGCTCCCTGGGATCACATGGTACCTGCTCCAGTGCCGCGTGCGGCCCGGGAACCCTGGGTTGCTGGCGCCTGCGCAGAGCCCTCTGTCCCAGAGAAAAAGGCTGGGGCAAAAGGCCGTTGAGATTGGCAGAGTGAAATACTGCTGCCGAGGGAACGTAGCAGGGCACACGTCTCGCTTCTTTGCGCCTGGGTGCCCCGTTTCTCCCATCACGTACTTACTTCCTGACTGCAACCTCTCTCCCTCTGGGACTTTTGCACCGGGAGCTCCAGATTCGCTACCCTGCAGCGCTGCGGAGCCTTCAGGCAGTGGCACCCCGGGCACTGCAGAGACCCGACCCTCCTTGCTACCTTCTAGCCAGAACTACTGCAGGCTGATTCCCTCCGCCCCCTTCCCCCACACTCTCTTGCTTTTCCCATGCAAAGCAGACCTCCGTTGCCTCAGCGTCCTACCCTTCTGCAGGGCTGCAGCCGGCCACCCCAAGACCTTGCTGCAGGGTGCCTAGGATCCTTATCGTGAGCCGCGGGGTCCACTCCCCGTCCTCGGTCAGTTCCCAGGGGGCGACAGCGGCAATTGTAATCTCCAGTTTGTGTCAAGGTCCAGTTTGAATGACCGCTGTCAGCTGGTGAAGACATGACGACCCTGGACTCCAACAACAACACAGGTACTAAGATTCCTTTGCTACCATCATTCTTTCTCTGTCACTGTCTCCTCTCCTCCATCTACGCCTTTGTAAGGAACTTTGTAGGGGACTGGAGACTCCCTCGGCCTGGGGATTTGCTAGCGTGATGGGGGCCATAGGCTGGGATTTCCAGAGCGGGTTGTTCGGCCTGGGAATGCGCCCGGAGGCGCCCCACCATCACCCCTCAGAGCCCCTCTCTTTAGCCTGAAGGACTCGGATCGCGGGGAAGGAGGAAATGGAGAGCGGGTACGTGTGGTGAGATGAACAGTTTACAGGAACTGGGAGTTTTGGAGCAGTGCCCCGAAACGCCCCCATCTGTCCACCCCCTGCAGCTGTGGCATGCCTGGACTTCTCGGAAGGAGGACCCCCTCCTTCCAATCTTCCTCTTCCCTTAGTTCCTGCAGGCTCGAGGGAACTCGAGAAGCAGTGGGGCGATCTGGGTTCCAGGCAGAAGGGGCTGGGGGAATGGGTCGGATCTCACTGGTGAATCCTCAGTAGGGAGCGGCATTTGAGGAGCCCCGCGAGTGGTGCTCTGCCCCAGGAAGGACACCCAGAGCGCCCCGGCAGCCCGGAGCGCTCACATGGCTGCGGAGCCGTGCCCACGTGCTGCGTTTGTTTTCATTCTGCAGAAGCCGTGGCCGCCACCCCATTGGTGGTTGCCTCCCGGCCCCGTTACATAATGAGCTCCGCCCCACGTTGCCCCAGCAACGCGTGTACCCTTCTCTCCTCCCCTTAGTAGTCCTGACCCAGCTGGCGCGAGGGGCCCAGCCCTAGACTGGGACCCCGGACGCCAAGGAAGGGCGGGACGGGGGGCGGGGCTGCTGCTCCAGATGGACGGGAAGCGGAGAGGGCGGAACCTCGGGTTCTGGGGTTCCTCGTTGGGGAGCCACGTGCAAGAGGCACACGTGGAGCCGGGACGTGAGGCCGGCTGAGGGCCCGGCTCCCGCCCCGCCCCGCCGAGATCTGGGTGAAGCTAGGCTGACTCACCACCCCCGCCTGCCTCCTTTTCCTGTCCGCTTGCCCGGCCCCCTCCTCCTTCCCCATAACCGATGCAGAGTAAGACAGAGCCATCCCTGACCTCTCATGGCCTCATGTTTACACTCAAGGGGACCTCACATCTAGCCACCCTTCCCCTCGCTCTCTTTGCACCTACCTCACCGTACTGCCTTTAGACTCAGCTTCTCCACATTACAAATTCTTTCTATTCCCCAAGCATCTCGTTTCTTAGTCCTGCAAACACTGTCTTACGCCTACTCCCACCAAACAAGAAGCGCTTTGTCTCCTAAGGGCTTCCCACAAAACAACTACATCCCAGAAACATAGCTGAAAGGATATTAAGTCTCTTTCATCTTTTTTTTTTTTTTTTTTTTTTCTTTCACAGAAAGGAAAACTGGGACCCAGAGAGGGGAGTTGATTTCCTCTGGGTCACAAATCAAGTTGGTGGTGATAGATCCAGATCTAAAACTAGACTCTTTTGAGTGTGCCCCACACTTCCAGGTGGAAGTCTCTTCGGAGGAGTCTTACTTCTCTTTGGGGGATGGCTGAACTGGGTCAGGTTCATTTACCAGCAAATAAATATCCCATTCCCCCACCTCAGCCCTGAAACTGTAGGAGCTGATCTATTGTGCAATTATTTTACAGGGAACTCGGTTCACCCTGACCAACCTTGAGCTATTTTAGGGTTGCTCTGCCCAGCTTAGTGTGTGTCAGTGGGTGAGCAAGACATGTGCCTCTGTAGACACAGTGGCATGCCCTGTGTCGGCTCACACGTGTCCTGGGATCCTCCCTCCTCCCACCCCATCCATGGCAGGCCATGCGAGGTACTTGGCAAAGGTGTGGCAGGCAGGTCACCTTTTTTCTCCTGCTAATGCAATGGGAACACAGCCACCTGGATGGCAATATAACTAGAGGGCCAAAGTCCCTGAATGGCCAGAGAGCCAAGGTCATTGTCACCGGGCAGAGAGATCTAGAAGGGGGAATTCCAAAGCCTTAGGCTGGACAGTTTGTTCTTCACTTCCAGCTCCTGCAACTCATACTGTTAAGCCCTTCCTGGATTCAGGGATAGAGTCCACTCTGACTCTCTATCTTGGAGGCCAGGGGAACAGTACCTTTGGAGAATACGTCTTCCAGTTTTGAGGGAATGTGATTGTTTTACTCTTGTAAGACCCCCACTCTCCTCACTGTTGGCTAGCTGCCCCTCCATGGTCTCATCCCTGGAATAGTCTTGGTATTAAAATCAGCAGCTGGTTTTTTGTGTTTTTTTTGAAGCCTGGGCATTATGAATGGTTTTCAGCTGCTCATCCCCTCCCGAGGTCAGCTGCTGACAATTAAGTCATTAGCTGCGGTTGATATTCTAAAGGGAGGTATGGGGGTGGGGTGGGGGGTTGGTACATATGTGAAATACTCACAGAGCGTCACAGAGGTCATGCCTCTAGAGAGGTGCCTCACACTCCAGGCAGAAGGTGAATGGACCTGCCAAGAGTTGCGGTGGTTGGTTGTTAACCATGTCTGGTATGTGTTGGGGAGTTGCTTATTGTGGCTCTTCTGGGGACTCCAAGATGAGGTGTTTCACATGGTTAACTTCTGAGTATCCAACAGTGTTTGGGGAGGCAGGTGAGGGATAGGCAGAGTGGTTACCTAGGACCAAAGATATATGGCGGTTGACACGCCTTCCCCTTGGGCTCTCCTGCCAGGTGGCGTCATCACCTACATCGGCTCCAGCGGCTCCTCCCCAAACCGCACCAGCCCCGAGTCCCTCTACAGTGACAGCTCGAATGGCAGCTTCCAGTCCCTGACCCAAGGCTGTCCCACCTACTTCCCACCATCACCCACTGGCTCCCTCACCCAGGACCCAGCTCGCTCCTTTGGGAGCACTCCACCCAGCTTGGGTGACGATGGTTCCCCTTCTTCTTCATCTTCCTCGTTGTCGTCATCCTCCTCCTTCTATAACGGGAGCCCCCCCAGGGGTCTACAAGTGGCCCTGGAAGACAGCAACCGAGTGTCCCCCAGCAAGAGCACCAGCAACATCACCAGTGAGTAAATTTCCAGCCGATTGCGGGGGAAGGGAAGGTGTCCAGGCTGAGGTGGGGAGTTGACATTCATGTGACACAGTTATTCCCAGGACCTACGCTGGCCCCAGGGATTTCTCCTATAGAGTTGTACCAGCTGCTGTCAGCCCTGTCTGCTCATTACCCCCTAGATACCGAAGCTCCTTCTCAGTTTCCCCTCCACCCTGCCCCCCCGCCCAATCTCCAGCTCAGAAGACCTCCAGCTCTCTGGCCACTCTGGCCACAGACACCTGCCCTGTTCACCCACTGCCCCTCTCTTCCCACAGAGCTGAATGGCATGGTGCTACTGTGTAAGGTGTGTGGGGACGTGGCCTCGGGCTTCCACTATGGCGTGCATGCCTGTGAGGGCTGCAAGGTGAGGCAGGGTGGGGGTAAGGGCAGGTGACCCTCTCCCACAGGACACATAGGCCGGGCCTAGACGGAGATGCTCACTTAGCTGCCCCTGCTCCACAGGGCTTTTTCCGTCGGAGCATCCAGCAGAACATCCAGTACAAAAGGTGTCTGAAAAATGAGAACTGCTCCATCGTCCGCATCAATCGTAACCGCTGCCAGCAGTGTCGCTTCAAGAAGTGTCTCTCCGTGGGCATGTCTCGAGATGGTGAGGCAGCACCGTGCCCAGGAGCTTCCCCTCCCCCTCCCCCTTTCGTCCACGCTTAAGTTTCTGAATTAATCCCTCCCTTAAAAAGGCCCAATACTAGGCGTCTCATTTGCATAGGGGATGCCCACATTTCATTGGGTCTCCGGTAAACACACACATCCTTCCCATTAGTCCCTCTGGTCACCTCTTATGTAATTCCTACTTGGAAAACCCCCTCGATGGGTGTGGCCTTGTGGGTTTTATGCGGAACCCCAAGCCCTAAGGGGCTTGCCCTTTCAGGAGGAAGGAAGAGAAGCATGTGAGTGTGTATTAGAACTTCCTGACACTGCTCTCATCCTGTCACAGCTGTGCGTTTCGGGCGCATCCCCAAACGAGAGAAGCAGCGGATGCTGGCTGAGATGCAGAGTGCCATGAACCTGGCCAACAACCAGCTAAGCAGCCAGTGCCCGCTGGAGACCCCGCCCACCCAGCACCCCACCCCAAGCCCCATGGGCCCCTCACCACCCCCAGCCCCTGCCCCCTCACCCTTGGTGGGCTTCTCCCAGTTCCCACAACAGCTGACGCCTCCCCGATCCCCAAGTCCTGAGCCCACAGTGGAGGATGTAATATCCCAGGTAGCCCGGGCCCACCGAGAGATCTTCACCTATGCCCATGACAAGCTGGGCACCTCACCTGGCAACTTAAATGCCAACCATGCCTCGGGCAACCCTCCAGCCACCACCCCACATCACTGGGAAAGTCAGGGCTGCCCGCCTGCCCCCAATGACAACATCATGGCCGCCCAGCGTCATAATGAGGCCCGGAACAGCTTACGCCAGGCTCCCTCCTCTTACCCTCCCACCTGGCCCCCTGGCCCTGCCCATCACAGCTGCCACCAGCCAAACAGCAATGGGCACCATCTGTGCCCCACCCACGTGTACCCAGCCCCAGAAGGCGAAGCACCTGCCAATGGTCTGCGGCAGGGCAACTCCAAGAACGTTCTGCTGGTGAGGGCACTGGGGGTGAAGTGGGCAGGGGACTGGGAGACTGGATTTGGCATAGGGCCGCTGGGTGTGCCTGAAGGCTAGGTGCAGGGAGGATGCTTAGCCCTGCAGGAAGGGCTCTGCCTGGGAATCCCTGCTCTCCACCTGGCGCCTGATTGCTGCTTTACCTGAAAGACCCATCCTCCAAGGCCACAACCCTAACCCAAGCAGAATCTGGGGCCGAGCACTGCTGGGGAAGCCTATCTGAGGCAGCCTGACTGATACTCTCCTCCCCAAATTCTCTCCTCTTCCAGGCATGTCCCATGAACATGTACCCGCACGGACGCAGTGGGCGAACTGTGCAGGAGATCTGGGAGGATTTCTCCATGAGCTTCACGCCCGCTGTGAGGGAGGTGGTCGAGTTTGCCAAGCACATCCCTGGCTTCCGTGACCTTTCTCAGCACGATCAGGTCACCCTGCTTAAGGCTGGTACCTTTGAGGTGAGTGACCCTTTGTGCTCCCTGCTCTTGACCTTGGGAAGGATCCAGCAGAAAGGGTGTCTGGGGTGGGCAGGGGCTCTGAAACCTTACTCTTGACGGATGAAGAAAGGGGCGGAATCCCTCCCAGTCCTGCCTATGGATGGCTGGGACTCTGTCATCTCAGCTGGGGTCTAATTACATCCTATTACCATAAAATAACACTTTAGGGTACAGCGCCTTCCCGTTCTAGGCATGAGCAAATTCACTTTGGTGAAGTGCCTTGCCCAAGGTCACAGGGAGTGACAAGGTTGAGACTCAGATTCAGGCTGGATTCCAAAGCCAGTGGGATGTTCTCCATCCTAACACCTGGCACTCCCCCCGCCCCATTGCTCACTCAGAAACTAGCCCGTCTTGACTGAGAAATCTAAGGCAGCACCAGTAACCCTTTCACAAAACTTCGGGGGCAACTTGGCAATTGCTCCTCCCACTCCACCCAGGATGACTGTCCCCGCTTTAGGTGCTGATGGTACGCTTTGCGTCGCTGTTCAACGTGAAGGACCAGACAGTGATGTTTCTGAGCCGCACCACCTACAGCCTGCAGGAGCTCGGCGCCATGGGCATGGGAGACCTGCTCAATGCCATGTTCGATTTCAGTGAGAAGCTCAACTCCCTGGCGCTTACCGAGGAGGAGCTGGGCCTCTTTACCGCGGTGGTGCTCGTCTCTGCAGGTAGGTCAGGCTCTCGCCTGAGCCTGACCCCGGGAGGAGGCGGACGCAGTTCAATTCAACACACCTTTTATGGAGTACCTACTCTAGGCCAGGCCCTGCACCCGGGCACTGGGGATACAGACATGATTCAGACACAGTCTAGCTCAGGAGACAGACTCATGCCCGACTAATTATAAAACAGTGAGATAAGTGTCACAGTAGAAGCATGAACCAAGGGCTTTGGAAGCACACACAACTATTTCTGCCTGGGGAGCTGGGGAAAGAGGTGACACTTGAGTGGGGCCTCAAAGGACAAGTGATACTGCCAGGCAGAGAGAGGGGGGAAGGGCATCCCAGGCAGAGGGAACTACAGAACAAAAAGCAAGGGAGCCTGGGCGTGTTTGGCCTGTTCAGGGAAGGAGAGCGGCCTGCTGGGGCGGGAGGGGGCCAGCCCTGCTGAGCCTGGGCTCCCAGATCGCAGGCACCTCCTGCTCTTGGGTCAGAGGCCTAGGAAAGGGAGTCATGTTCCCCCTCCTCCTCCTTCCCCATCAGCCCTCGGAGGGGCTTCGGGGAGAGGCTGCATGGCCGCCGCCGCCGCCGCCGCCGCCGCCGCCGCCGCGTCCTCGCAGGCCTCCGGGTCCTCCTCGTCAGAGGAGCTCAGGGAGCCTGCCTCACTGCCGTCGTCTTCCCCACAGACCGCTCGGGCATGGAGAATTCCGCTTCGGTGGAGCAGCTCCAGGAGACGCTGCTGCGGGCTCTTCGGGCTCTGGTGCTGAAGAACCGGCCCTCGGAGACTTCCCGCTTCACCAAGCTGCTGCTCAAGCTGCCGGACCTGCGGACCCTGAACAACATGCATTCCGAGAAGCTGCTGTCCTTCCGGGTGGACGCCCAGTGACCCGCCCGGCCGGCCTTCTGCCGCTGCCCCCTTGTACAGAATCGAACTCTGCACTTCTCTCTCCTTTACGAGACGAAAAGGAAAAGCAAACCAGAATCTTATTTATATTGTTATAAAATATTCCAAGATGAGCCTCTGGCCCCCCGAGCCTTCTTGTAAATACCTGCCTCCCTCCCCCATCACTGAACCTCCCAGGCCTCCCCTATTTAAACCACTCTCTCCCCCCTCTTACTCTCTATCTAGCCCCCCGATTTGTTCTATTCCTGTCTCAAATCCAGTAGTTCACAGCTGAGCTGGCTTCTGTGGTGTGTGCTCGTTCTGGGGGGGCGGGGCGGAAACGTGGCCAAGCCTGGGGGCACACCTCTCCACCTGGTCAGTTTGTGGGGGGGGGTCCTCTGGCCAGCAGATGGGAGGATACAGGGAAACAGCACACAAGTCTAAGGGGGGGGGGTGCCCAAGGGGATTATTTTCATCATATATTTATTACATAAATATATAGTAAAATAGACGAGCAACAATTACCATAAAAATATCTTTCTTTAAAATCCTGACCCAGAACACAACGGGGTGAAAAATCGCACATAACAGACATACTGATTGTCAACGTGGGGCAGGAGTAGGAGCCCCCCAAGTCACCCCTACTGGCCCCACCCCTCCCTGGGGAAGGGACCTACCTCCTTCCCTGTTTCTGGCCACAGCCCCCCTCCCCCCACCCCAGCACCAGCTTCTCATACATTCAGTAGCGCCTGCAAGGAAGTGTCCCCCTCCTCCCACCCAGGAGTTCCCAGGGCAGGAATTACTGTCCCCCTTATGGACGGTGTCTGTGTCACACGCCCTGCCCTCTCCCAGCCCTGTAGACCCGCCACCAGGGGAAGGGGTAGGGGCTCCTCCACCCCCACCCTCCTCAAGTCTGAGCAGGGAGGAGGCTGGATGAGGTATGTGTGTTATGAGTGATGGGAGGGGGAATACTGAGATGGAGAGGCAGGTGGTGGGGGCGGGGTAGTGGTCATGGCTCTGGCACCCCCTTGTCCTGGCCTGGCACCCTCCTCCTAGTCACAGCAGCCCCTCCTCCCACCAACACTGCACCTGCTGCCCCACTCTGCCTGCCCTAGTGCCCCGGGCCAATACTGGGGGAGGCATGCTAAGCACCCACATCAAGGCCATCCCCCTCATTAGCACCAATGGCCCCCAGGAGAGGGCCCTGTCCCTCACTTCCAAAGCAGGGACTGGGACAGCTGCCTCTCTAGAGCAGGTGCGTGGCGCTCCTGAGTCCCCCCGGCTCCTCCCCCACCACGTGTACTTGCTCACACATTCACACAGAGAAACGCACACATACACCCCACGTCACTGAGAGTGGGGGGAGGGGTCGGGGGTTAGGGGGAGGAGTGGGGGATCACAGCTCATATGATTGGGGAGGGGGAGGGGGGATTCCCAAGTGCCTGTAAGGGGCCAAGCCTCTTGAAGGCCTTTTCTCCACCATGGGCATGGCTGAGAATGGGAACGGAGGGGTGGACATGGGGATGGAGGGATGGAGAGAGGGGCAGACAGGTCAGGAATTCCACTGGGCCCCCAGGGGGTGGGTACAAGAGGGCTTATCCATGGGACTGGAGTAATACAGGAATCAGTACCCCAGGAGAGAGAGAGAGGGTAGAGACGGACAAGGACAGCACGGGCAGCCCACGAGCCCACGGGGGAGCGGGCGGGGCAGGCACATGCACAGGTGATGGCAGATGCTCTTCTAGGCCCTCCAGCCCTGTCGGAACACCTGAACGGTGGGGGAAGGACATGCCCTGATGGGCAGCATAGCATTGCCTTCCCGTGTGTGTGCGCGCGCGTGCGTGCGTGCGTGTGTGTGTGTGTGTGTGTGTGTGTGTGAGTGAAGGGGGCTGTGGCAGGCTGAGGGTCAGGGTGGGGTGGCAGGTTCCCCACTGCTTAAGACATTTTTGCCCCAATAGTGCAAAGCGCAGGAAGCCCTGGCACCCCTCCCCCCGTCCCCTGCCCCATTCCCCATGGCTTCCGGGGGCATCTGTGTCCACCCATCCATCCCTGCCGACATGCAGCCCTGAGCCCAGGGCCCTCTGGTCTGCTCCGTCCCTCCCCCACCCTCCCCTCCCTCCACCCTCAGAGGGCTACCTCCTCCCTCCCTCTCTCCCCTGCGGAGTAGGCGATAGCCAAAGGGAGGAGGAGGAGGGCAGCTCACCCAAGTGCAGACCAACAGAGCACTCCTCACCAGGAGGGTGGGAGGTGGCTCAAGCCAAAGTCCCTGAATTAGAGAAAAGAAGAGGGGAAAGGGGTTCCAGGGGCACAGGGGCGGCTGGCCTAAAGAGCTTCAAAGAAAAAAGGAGGAGCACCAACCACCCCCTTCCCCGGGGCTTCGACTAAGTGCCATGTATCTAAGCACCCCCATTCCGGTGCCTGCCTGCCCAGAGGCTGGGATAGTGCATCGAGTGGGAGTGGAAAGGAGGAGGGCAGGGGTTAGAGAGAGCCCAGCAGACAGATGGAAACAGGGGCCCAAGGGGGTGGAGGCTCTGGGAGAAGCTCACGCACACCCCCCCACCCCCCAGGGCAGCAGCATCTGGATCGTAGCTAATACTGCAGGATGTGAGGAGGGCGGGACCTTGAGCCACAGTTTTTCCTGTGTGGGTGCCACGATGCGGAAGGAGCTGGGGGGGGGGGCACAGGGAGAGGCCCCTGGGGCTGGGCACTTGAAAGGGGAGCTGTGCGGGCAGCAGGGCAGGCTGGTGAGGGGCCAGTTGGCATCCAGCGTGAGAGGTAGATGGAACTCAGCGGGCACGAGTGGCAGGGAACAGAGGGAGTACTGGCGCGGGGGTGCCAAAGGGGCACAGAGGGAGGGGCAAGGCAAGGGGGGATGGCCAGGACCCTGTTGGATTAACTCACAGCTCTGATCGGCAGCCCTACCCCTGGGGACCTGGTGTGGGGGGCAGTTCTCTCTGATTTGGGGGAGGAGGGGCAGCTCTCAAAGTGCTTGGGGGTGGGTGGGGTCCTCCCCTCTGGCCAGCCTCAGTTAATAACTTAATATCATCTCTCTATCAATCGCTCGCTCTCTCTTTTCTCTTTTTTATCCTCTGTCTAGTACTTCTTCATTTATCTTCTCTCCGTGCCTGGTTTCCAAAGTGCAGTTAGAATGACTGTAGTTTTTAACCTCCAGGGGAGGGGCCAAGCCAAGCCTTTCCTTGCACCCAGGCGTCTGGGGAAGCAGAGAGGCCCTTAGCCTGGAGGGGGAACCTAGGCCAAGAGACTGGGCGGGGGGCTCTCTCTTGCGTGTGTGTAGGGGGTGAGTTGAGGGCATCCTCCCCCATCCCACATTCCTCCGTCCCCTACGGTCAGGTCAAGATGGCTTGTCCCCTCTTAGCTCTCCCTCAGGTCAAGATGGCTTGTCCCCTCTTAGCTCTCCCTCCCTTCTCCTACCTTCTCGGAGGACGGGGTCCTGGGAACTGCAGGACACGGTCCCCCCCCCCCCCGCCCCCTGACCCCCCCGCCTCCCGCACTGTCCTTTTCATAGCAAGTTCATTTGTTTGCCCTGCCCCAGGGCTGGAGGTTCTGAGGAGGGACGGGGCAATGCGGGGGGGAGGGGGTGTGTGGGGAGCTGAATCTATCCGAGGATGAGAGGGAGGAGAGAAGAGGTGTGGGGGTCTCCCTCAGCCCCCAGATCTGCCCCTTCTCTCCAGGCTCCTCCCCACCAGCTCCGCACACCCTCTGGCCGCCTGAGGCTTTAGACTTCCTGATCCTCAAAGACCTCGAGGAAGAGTGGGGGGAAGAGTTCGGTGGGGCACTCGACTTTCATGTGGAGGAAGCGGCTGGCGTGGCAGGCCCCGATCATGCGGAGGTCAGTCACCTTCATCAGCAGCTTGGGCCAGAAGTGCGGAATGTTGTGTTTGCGGTGGTTGACGTAATGCTCGAACGCCAGCAGGTACGCCTCCTGACTCTTCTCGATCTTGTCCACACACAGCAGGCCCGAGCGATCTGCGGGGAAGTAGGGGCAGGCGGGTGAGTGGGCGGAGGGGGGCAGAGGCAGAGAGGCTGGGGGAGAGGGAAGAAAAACACATTCTGGGCAAGTGGAGGGGCAACCACAGCGCAGAGGGAGGGGACCAGGGGGTGGAGGGGCAGGTAAAGAGGACAGAGGGCAAGAGGTAGGCCTGGAAAGAGAGGAGACCTGGAGACAGGGCAGGGCTAGTGCAGAGAGATGGCGGGGGGGCGGAGAGCAATACAGAGGGAGTTAGGGGCAAGGAGCAGGGACTGAGAACAGAGGAGGGATGGGGGAGAGAAGGTGGATGGGAACAGAGTAGGGGATGGGGGAGACAGAGAGCAGGCGGGGGCAGAGAGAACAAATGAAGCCAGGACAGGAGGAGAGCAGGGACTTGGAGGTAAGAGATGGGCCTGGATATCAGAACGGAGGGGGGATGGGTGACAGAGCAGGGGACCAGGGACAAAGGGTGGGCCTGGGGACAGAGAGGTAGCTTTGTGGAGCAGAGAGACCACAGGGTTAAAGAAGGGAGCGTGACAGGCCCAGGGGCCAGCCAAACTCTGGGCCCCTGGAAGCTCTTGAGCCCTCCCAGCCAGGCCTCGGTACCTGTTGACATTAGCAGCACAGCCTGCAGCAGAGCCACTTCCGTGTCATCCAAGTTAAAGGCAGAGAGTGACTTGCCCAGTTCAAAGATGGCATCGGAGACGACACCCAGGCCGCCATTCTTGAGCTGCTCCCGCTTGACAGCCATCTCCCCGCTCAGTGTCAGGGTGTCGCTCTCGGGGTCATAGCGGACAGCCGCCCGTAGGGACATGATCTCCATGCAGCACCCCTTCAGGAGGATGATCTGGTCTTCGCAAGGCAGCTGCAGAACCACAGGGACACTCAGCAGGCCCCTCCCCATAAGCATCCCCCGCGGGTGCCCCCTGGGAGCCGCAAGGCCACCACCGGCCAGGAACGTGTGTGCTCTGAACAGCTCCCTTGCAATGAGCGATGGATCTGCCCCGTTTCATTAAGCCTCCCAACTACGCCTCTGCGTTAGGTCGCGTCAGTACCTCCGTGCCCACCGCAGAAGAGCAAAGGGAGGTATAGGGAGTTAGGCCACGTGGCCAAGGTCACAAGCCAGCAGGGCAGCCTGTTCCCAGAGTTTGTGCTCTTTAAAGTAAGGAGAACTTCCAGAGTCAGGATGGCTGCGTAGACTTTGGGGGAGACAGGAAGGGACGGGCTGGGGAGGCTGGGCCCGTGGGGCCTGTTGGTTCTTTAGGGATCAGCTCACCCTGTGCGTGCGTGTGCATGCGTGCGTGCGTGTGTGCGTTGGGTGTGTTGACCTACAGGAATTGCTCCCCATCCAGAGAGCTTCAGATGAGCACGAGCTGGGAATGGGTGACCTGGGGAGCAGCCCGAGGTTTCCCTCCAGCGTGGCACCGTGTCTCTCCTCCCATCTGGCACTCACCTCAGAGAACATGGGCAGTTTTTTGGCAAAGTCCACCACGCGGGTGATGGCCGGGGTGATGATCTTGGTAAACTCGCTGAAGGCCTCAAGGTCCACCTTGTCTCCGTCCGGCATGGAGACGATGGGTGACTGGCCAATGTCATCAGGCTAGAGGGAGAGATGGGGGTCAGCTGGGGCTGCAGACCCCCTCCCCTTTCAACCTCTCACCGAGGCTCCCTGGCCACCAGGGGGAGCTCCAAGGCAGCTTGGGGAAGCGGGGCCACTAGCACCTGGGGACAGCTGTGTCCCAACCCAGGCCTAAGGCTTCTCCCATCTTGGGGGGTAGAGAACACACCAGCGCCAGAGCTCCCAAGTTGGCTAATAATCGCAAGGATCATAATAGCAGCAGAGGTAATGTCTTAACAATAGAATCTAGATTTATTGAATATTTAACACGTAACTAGGCATTAAGTC
This sequence comes from Kogia breviceps, assembly GCF_026419965.1. Lineage (NCBI taxonomy): Eukaryota > Metazoa > Chordata > Mammalia > Artiodactyla > Physeteridae > Kogia > Kogia breviceps. The sequence goes on along the minus strand of NC_081328.1, from coordinate 37,879,976 downwards.
ATGTGTTTTACACATACTATCTCATTTAATCCTCACCATGACTTATCACCATTAGTTGATGCTATACTTATCATCATTTCACAGTTGAGGAAACTGAGACAGACTGCAGCTAAGTAATAAGCCCAAGGTCATGTGGCTAGTAAGTGGCAGAACCAGGGTTTGAACCCGGGCAGTCTGATCCCCGACAAGTTACACACACACGTGCTTGGCATCAGAGCCAGTGCTCCTAAGAGCATACTGTTCCACACACTGACACACTCCACCAGGAGTTTTCTGCCTTCCCCACCAGACACAACCAACTATCCATCTCCTCCCAAGCTGACCGTTTACTTGGCACTCAATTTTGCCGGGGCCTAAAACAATGCCCAGCACCCAAGAGGTACCCCAAAATACTGCTACATGACTGTGTCCTCACCCTTCCTCCCAGTCACTGTGGGCAGGAAAAAGAGGAGCGCTCACCTCCGTTCACTGGAAATTCGATGAGGAGGGCAAGGCCCTGCCCTCATGGAGCTCCCAGTCAGATGGAAAAGGCAGGACCCTGATAGCAGCGACACATACACGGGTGTACGAATCAGCACTGTCAAGTTGTGGAGACTATCAGCCTTGGCTCAGACTAAACTCAGAAGGCTTTCTAGAGGAGGCAAGACTCTGAGTTCACTCTCCTCTCCTGGCTACCTCGCTGCTGCTCCCCCGTGCTCCCTCTCCCCTTACCAGGAATTTCCGCCTCTGTTTCCAATGGCTGCCCTGGGCATTTGTGCTGCGATGGGCCTCCGTGGCAACGTGGATCAGGTCCCACTCTTCGGGAGTGGGCTCTGGTCGCTGCTGCAGTGATCGGATCATCTCCTCCTTCCGCCGCCGCTCCCGGTTTTGCTCAATCAGCTTGCGTTTGGCCACCCGCTTCGAATCATCTAGAACCACTGGCAACAACAGACAGACACGAGGCCCTTGGCATGGCACACTCCGTAACCCACTCAGAAACCACTCTTCCCGGTAGGCCAAGAGAGGCTAAGTGACTTCCCCAATCACCTGGCAGTCGGGTGGCACAACATGGATCGTGAATGATCGCTGGGGCCACACCAACTCCAATTTGGGCCGACCCAGAGGAATACCATGTTCTGATCTGAAGGGTTATGGTGACAGTAGTTACTAGAAGACTGTGCCATCCAATCCCTAGCTAATGAAAAATGCCCTCTCTCACCCAGAAGTGGGGTGCCTTCGCCAGCAGTCAGAGACACTGTGCCCTGGGGGGATACTCAGGACTTATTTCTACCCAACAACTCTAAGGCCCTGGAGTGGTAAAAGGCAGGTAGGCACTGGGGCGCATGCCCAGAGCCCAGAGTGGGATCCTGTTTCCTTTTCTTCAGGGATGAGGCCAGCAGGGACCAAGATCCTGAACATTCATTCTGCCACCAGCCTGACCCAGACTGTCCCTCTGCCCTGTGGGTACCTGGAAGGGAGCTGCCATGTCTGAACGCACCCCCCACCTCACAGCTGCCTGGCCCGCTTCCCCCACCCATCCCCTTACAGTCCATGGCCATGCCCACAGCGATGCACTTCTTGAAGCGGCACAGCTGGCACTGATTGCGGGTGATCTTGTCAATGACACAACAGCTGTCATATTTGCACGAGTAGGTGGGGTGGAGGTTCTTCTGGATTGTGCGGCGAAAGAAGCCCTAGAGTTGGGGGAGGGCAGGGAGACGGAGCATGTTGTGATCACAATCCTCCCTTCCTGAATCAACCGTGCAGTTCTCTGGGGTGGCGGGGGCGGGCTGGGGAACTAGTGAGGGAACCTGGCATCCTCTCAACACAGCAAGCCCAGCATCACTGGGCTCTGCCAGGACTTAGAAATACACATCCTCAGCCCCCCAGCTGCCTAGGGGCCGGGGTACATGGGTAGTGGTGGTGGCAGAGTTAAGGATGGTGACCGCAGTTAGGAGATTTGAGCCTGGGATGGTGTGAGGTGCTAAGAGGCCTGAAGGAATAGCCGCTTTGGACACCAATTAATACCTGATTTTCCATCTTGTAAAACAACACTGGCCCCCAAACCATTCTCATACATGCTGCCTGTTGCCCATGCAGGTGGAATTCATGAAATGGGGGGCGGGGGGTCAAAAAGTCAAGAAAAGGCATTGGGTATGAACTCTATTAGCATGAAAAGAATATTTTCAATTTTATAGAGAGAGTTTAGTCTTTGCTTTAAAGGAAAAACCTCAAGACTCAAGATGGCAGTAATAATATGAAGAGCTAATGTCTGGTGCATACTTACTATGTGTCGGGCACTTATAAGCCTTTTCTTTCCTGTATCATCACATTTAACGCTCATGTCAACCCTGTGAGGTAGGAACTGTTATTATCTCCATTTTCCCGACTAAGAAACTGCAGCTTGGAGAGATTAAGCACTTTGCTCCAAGTCATATGGCTAAATGGGCAGCAGAGACTCAGAACTGGACCTGAGGTATAAGACACAAGGTCTGAGCTCTCAGATTTTGGGGTGCAATTAAAATCACCTTGGGTAGCCATCAAAAATACAGACTCTTGGGCCTCACACTAGACCTACAACATCAGGCTCTCTAGGAGTGGGAAGGCATCTCTGTCCTTTCAGGATGCCCCACTGGGACTCGGGTGTCCTTGAGGGTGAGGTTCCTTGTTCCATATTACACGGCTGGCATTGCTTGCAGGAACACTGCTAGGGGACTCTATATCCCTGGTGGTCTTGGTCTGATTGACACCAGGAAAGAGAGGTACTTGAAGCCTTGACATATTCTTAAAGCTTTCTGTTTCTTGAAAGGTCTTACGTTGTCAGGAAGTGATGATCCTGGAAAAACCATGTAGGCTGAAATGTCCAAAGTGGGATCTAATTAAGCCTCCCCAAGTCACAGACCCCCTCTGCCCAGGGAGACTCTGCCATCCTCTTCTCTGGGCTCCACCATGCCCCCCCAGCACTGGTTCTCACCCTTTCAGCTGCAGTGGAAGCAATCCAAGGCAGATTCCACCACAAAAGATTCTGATTGAGTAGGGGTGGGATGAGGCCTTGGGATCTGCACTTAACAAGTACTGCAGGTGGTCCAGGAACTACATTTTGAGAACCACTGATGTTGCTTTTAACTGATGTCAGTCTTTGTCTGGTAGGCTGTGAGCAACTTGAGGGAAGGGCATATACTGCACGTCTCACACTTCATACATTGAATGGATGGATGAAAGCAGACATTTATTGAGTGCTTCTTTTGTACTTGGCACTGTTTTAAGTACTCTATGTGCATTATCTCATTTAATTCTTCTAGCAACTCTATGAAGTAGGTAGTATGTTTATCCCCATTTTATAGATGAAGAAACTGAGGCTCAGAGAGATTAGGCATCTTACCTGAGTGGCAGAGCAGGGATTATGAATGAACAAATGAATGAATGAATGAATAAGAGAAGAGAAATGAGGATATAACACGTGGGCTTTAGCTTACATGTTTACAGAGCTGTCTGTTGTGCCAGGTGCTGAGGAACTTAAAGGGAATGTGATGGAGGGGGGCGGTGCTCAGGTGGTGGAAGAGGGGCAGGAGCTGGCTGGTCCATACCTTGCAGCCCTCACAAGTGATGCAGCGGTAGTGATAACCGGTTGCCTTGTCCCCACACACGACACACTGCTCGTCTTTGTCCAGGTAACTAGGGATATACCCTGGGAGGGAGGAAGGGAGGCAGGCAGGCATAGCTTGGGTCCCCAGCAGAGAGGCTCCTACACTTTCTCCATACCCCCCCCCCAGCTTTTCCTTCCTGGCCCATCCCCTAGCCCAGCCTCCCTGAAGGGTTCTCTGTCTCCAGGTATAATCCCGGAGACACATCAGAGGTCACCTTGTCCATCCCCTTCCCTAAGAATATGGAGAATCCAGTTCTTCTGACTGCCCCATTCAGGGTTTTCCTCTTGCTGCATGCCAGGGGCAGGGGATACGCGAGAAGGAGAAGCAAATGTCAGAGCAGCTCATCTTGGGGACCTTGGGCAAGGGGGTTATGGGGGAAGGGAAGAGGCCCTTCCTGACCTAATCCATCCTCAAAGGCTGGAGCGTGCCCCACATCACCCCTCTCACCCCAGACAAGTCCATCCCACGCTCTCCAGGAGGCTCTCCCCATGGGACACAGGAACTGCTGGTACAGGCCAGGCTCACCTGACATGCTGGTTTTCAGGGAACATTGGCCGTTCTTTCTTTTTCGCTTTCCATCTGGTGACCTGGCACTGGATAGGGGCAAAGTGGGCCGAATCAGAGAGCAGTCCTTGGGCAGCCCCCTTTCTCATCCAATAGGCTGAGTCATCCCCCAGGCCTGACTCCCTCCTTCTTGTGCCCTCATCCTACCTCCCGCCCCCAGGTCAACTGACAAAACTGAGAAGGGTCCAACTATCTGGAAGCTTTGGGGCGAGAGATAAAGGGCTTGGCTAGGGCACAAGCATGTTCTATAGGGCCCCAACACACACACACACACACACACACACACACACACACACACACACGAGCACGCCCATAATCTATAAGATAGCCACATATTTAAGCCTTCAGTACATGACACTTATGCAGAAAGAATCTTCAGGATATGCTTAAAGCTATATAACCTTTAGAATACACACAAATATGTGCAACATAAGACCAGCACACACGAACAACAATGCTGCCTTCAGTATAAACCCAAGCACGGTAAATAAGCAGCAGGCTCTACTATCTATATCTATGCAACTTTCAAGGCTTTCTCAAATGTGTTATATGACCTCTAGGTTATGCCCACATGTTACACAACCCTCTAGACGGGCACCTAATAATACCATGCCCCTCCCCCCAGTGAACATGTGACTTGATTTCCAGGTCATGCACACACGCTAAATAACCACAGTGGGACTTCCCTGGTGGCGCAGTGGTTAGGAGTCTGCCTGCCAACGCAGGGGACATGGGTTCTAGCCCTGGTCCGGGAAGATCCCACATGCCGTGGAGCAACTAAGCCCGTGCACCACAACTACTGAGCCTGCGCTCTAGAGCCCGCGAGCCACAACTACGGAAGCCTGCGTGCCCGCCACAGCTACTGAGCCCACATGCCGCAACTACTGAGGCCGCGTGCTACAACTACTGAAGCCCGCGCGCCTAGAGCCTGTGCTCTGCAACAAGAGAAGCCACTGCAATGAGAAGTCCACGCACCGCGACGAAGAGTAGCCCCCGCTCGCCACAACTAGAGAAAGCCCGCGCGCAGCAACGAAGACCCAACACCAGCCAAAAATTAAAAAATAAAAATAAAAATAAAATAAATAACCACAGTGGACCACTAGAAACTAGACCCAAGAATATGAGAAAACGATGGGAGTCCCAGAGCCGCCCAGTCCATGGCCTCCCTTTAACAGAGCAGCAAACCTACGCCCCACTTGTGCCTGGTGACACTGTGGCTGGAGTCAGAGCCAGGACAAGGACGCTGGGTCCCTCCAAGTAAGGTATTAGCAACCCTCAGCCACCGCACACATGTTGCCAGCCCCTCCACATACATGTTACATAACCTCGGCACACACAGGTTACATAAGCTTTCTACATGCATGCACGGATTGTATAACCTCCCACACTCACCCTGTGTGTGGCATTTTGCAGGGTCCTCCCCCCCACCCCCACCCGCCTGGGGCCTGATGCGGCTCCCAACACACTGACACAGTGACCTTGGCCAGGGTCACAGCCACAGACAACGCTGTGTTCCACACGCCCTGGGGATTACCCCTGTCTGATGTCTACAACAGTTGGAGGGTCGGGTCTCCCTCCTGCCTCTGGAGGGGTGGTTGTGGGGGGAACTCCCCGGCCACCTAGGCCCCAGTCGGGCTGGCAGTGTTCAGCAATTAACTAGATTCACAGCCTCTGGGTGCAGTCCCAGGGACAGCCACAAGGTGGCGCAGGGACATGGGGGAGGGGAGGCAGACAGGGGAGGGGCTGCAGTCCTGGGGGACCAGAAACTGGCATTCCCGCCTTTCTCAGAGTTAGCAGCAGACTTTCCCAGACCCACAGAAGTCTGGGCAGGGAGGTACAGAAGCTGTAAGTGAGAGCTATGCAATGACAGGCTAAATCTTTTTCAGAGCCCCCTGGGGGGGGGGATTGGCGGAGGGGATACCCCCATTGCCCTACCCAGCTGCCAGCCCCATCCACTTCCTCTACCCCTCCAGGGACCCAGTCTTGGGCCCCAGGGCTTCGCTGGGCCAGGCCTCCGGCCTCCTGGCTCAGGATCTGGTCTCCTAGGCAACGGCCACACTACTCCCCAGAGCACCCCCTCCCCCACCCTCTCCCTGGCCATAGGCACAGGCTGTACCCAGCTCCCAGGGCACCACGCCAACTGAGACTGAGCTCTGTGCCACTTGGAGCCGATGGGAGAGGCAGAGACCCTCTGGGCTCCTGAAGCACAATGCAGATCATAGGTAACCCACCCTAGTTGTGTGTGCAGGGCTGATGCCTCCTCCACGTGGGAGCGAAACCTTCATAGCTGGCATTCACTTTCACTTCCTGGGAGGAGCCCCATGGCAATGTCCGCCCTTGCCCATGAACAAGGAAGAGCCTGTGAGGCTCCCAATAGGTTCCAAATATAAGCGTGAGCTGTGACCAACAGGTACCGGTGCATGTGCCCTGAAGTGTATGTCACATGCACCATGGCTTCTGGACCACACGCTGGTGGTCAGAAGTGAACAGGCTGGTAGGGAGAGGAGGGAAATGGCAAGGCTTGGATTCCACATGCTCAGGTGAGGGTGGCTGAGGCGACGCTGGGGGGCATTTGAGACTCCCAGCACAGTCAAGGGAGGGGCCACGTGCCTGCTGCCTGTAATTACTCTGCTCTGCATCACCTCCCCCTTTCAAAATGGGCATCTTTCCATTGAGGTGCCTAATTCCCTGCCGCATGGGAACATGACCTCATCTCCTGGGCAAAGGTAGGCAGCAGGCTTGCTGGCCTCATGCCCATCCCCCCAGAGGTGCTTAAAAGGCCCAAGCTCCACTCTCGGGGCCAGCCAGGTGACCCTTCCTGTTGCCTAGGAGTTGGCATGACCTAGTTGCCAGACCCATTACCTGTTCTCCTCTGGGTCTGACCCACACTCCACCTTGCTTGGCTTCTGTTCCATTCACTTTAATTCCATCCAGGATGCCCTCCAGCACGCCAAGAGACTGGGGTGGGCACACTGGCCCCCCCGGCACGCCCACAGGCCACCCACCCCCCGCCACCCAGGCCCTAGGGCCCAGCACCCATGGTGCCCGCCTCAGCACTTGGCCTTTCACACCATGCCCTGCGCCCCAAGGGGGGCGGGCGGTGAGAGGGGCCAGGGAGTGGCAGGCAGTGGGGTTGGGGGGGAAGCCGGGTCTGTGGGGGGGTCCTGGGCTGGGGGAGTAGCTTCGGAATCTTGTCCTGTCCGGAGGTCCCTGCAGAGAGAGGAAAGAGGCAGGGATAAGGCGGCGCCATGGTGGGGCTAGGTGAATAGGATTCCTTTGGTGCCAACATTTTGGGGCTCACAACGAGATGGTGGTAGTCATGGAGGGCAGGCACAGGGAGAGGACCAGGACACAGGACAACCCTTCAGATCAACAGACAGCAGGCAAGACTGGAGAGCCACATCCTGATCCCCAGACATGGAAAGGGATGGAGGGAGAGAATGAGGTCATCCATGTACCTTGTCTCAGTCCTCGCATTCAATCAAGTGCCTGGCCCTTAACATACGTCTACTAAACATCAGCTATTGTTACCACCCCCCAGTTTCCCTAAAACTCATCAGTATTACAGGGCAAGAGGCCACCAGAGATGAGCAGCTTCAGCCCAGGCATGGGGGGGTACTGGTGAAGGAAGTGTGGTTTGTGGGGACAGCATGCAGGGATCCTGAATGCCCACATGGGTGCCTTCATGGAGAGGGACATGGAAAATAGTAGGGAGCCGACCTCCCGGGCTGCTGGATCGGTTACGACTCCCCAATCCCGGCCCCCCAAGGAGCTTCCCATCCAAGGTCCCAAATCACACTTCCCAGTCTGACGATCAGACTTCCCAGTTGGTTTAGCTGAGCTATACCACCCACCAGGATGGCAAGAGGAGAGGAAAGGAAACTAACCCGTGTTAATGGAATAGAGAATATAGGCCCTCTGGTATCAGAACTTCACAGGTGAGGAAACAAAGCCTCAGAAAGCCTGACCATTCACTCGAGTTGGCACAGCTAGTAAGCAGCCTGCCTCCAACGCTTGCCTTGTCCTGCTGCTACCTGGGCTCCAGGGCAGTGCCAACCTGGGCCAACCATTCCCCCCACGCTGCTCCGCTGACCCCAGACTGCAGACCCGAGGCTCCGCGTCTGCACACACAAGGCAGGTGTGGGCAAGGGAGAGGGGACAAAAGGTGCAGCTCTCCGCACACAACCTCCATCGAGAGAGTACTTGCCCCTGGGCCCCCGGGGCCCCCCGCCCCACCCCCAGGAACTGATAAGGAGCCAGGGTGGGAGGGGAAAGGAGAGATAAGTCAGGCCATTGGGCAGGGTGGGACAGGGCTGGACCATGGGACAGGGCCTCTGCACCCAGGCAAGTCCCCATCCTGGGGAGCAGGGCAGTAGTACAGAAGGGTGGCCTACTCTGCTTTCGATGCCCCCGCAGACCAGAACTGGGCACTGGGGGCTGGACAGGAGACATGTGGTGGAGGGGTGCGAGCAGGGAGCCTTAGCCCAGGGAGCCGTCAAGAAAGTAGGTCAAGTTTTTCTTGGCTTGCGGAGAAATTCCTGTTATAAATTTATAATGGCGTAGCCAGCCCTAAGGGGTGGAGATGGGGGGGAGAAGGAGTGGGTGGGGATGCCCAGAGCCTGGGCATAGGGGCCTGCCGCTCTCCGCCTGAGCAGTGAGGGGCTGAGGGCCGAGGCAGGCGTGGGCCTTGGGATGGACAATAGAGGGCTATTTTCTGTCGCCTCTGTTTCCACTTCTATCTGCGCCCAGTGCAGCTTCCTCTGGTCAGTCTGTCTGTATCTGAATGTCTCTCTCTCTCTGGGTCTGGGTGTCTCCCTGTCTCCCCCTCCCCCCAGGACTGTGCCTCGGTGCTTGGCACACCCTGGCTGCGGTGCTGCCCCCGCCCGTCTCCTGCCCACCTGGCATACTGCCACCACTTGTTTACAGAAGCTGGAAAAATCCACTCGCCAGCCTGAGGCCCGAGTGCCCCCGGGGAGGGAAGGAGGCAGGCACAGGAGTAGGCATGCTGAGAGAGGGGCAGCCCTGCGAGCAGGCCCTGGAGGCAGGTGAAGGGAGCCGGGGTGGGTGGGAATGGGTATCAGAGGCTGTGGGCCGGACCGGGCGGGGGGCACCGGTGGCAGGGCATGGCACGGGCAGCTCCTGCCCCAGGCCATAGCTCTGGAGGACCCCTCCCCCTGACTTCTGCCACTGCCAGTTGCTACAGGGCACACCTGGGGCAGTGCCAACCTAAGCCACCATGTTTGTTTTCCCTTCCCCCGACCCAGCCTGGCCTTAACTCCAAGTGTGGCTGGGCATTGCCAAGGGCTTGCACGTGCCTGCTGCTGGGGGTGGAGTGAGGAGGCCCCCACTCGGCCCCACCTCTGTGCTGAGCCGAACGGTGCCTGATGCCACCCCGGCTCCACTGAGCCCCTGGTAGTGGGCGGAGAAGCAAGGTCCTGCCCTCACTGCTCAGGGCACCCTTGCCTGGCACCTAGCAAGAGGCTGGAACCCCTGGGGAGTCCCCGTCATCTCTCTGGGGACATACCTGGGCCTCTGAGGCGACAGAGCAGGCAGAGGGCCCAGCATGCGGTGAGGCACATAGCACATGAGCCTGTGTCAGCTGTGGGCAGAAAAAAGTCAGTGGGGCAGGGGGGCGGGGCAGAGATACCCATGCTGAAGGGCAGCCTCTCTCCCCTCCTCCTGGAGTCCTGCTCCACTCCCCCAGTGCCTGCCTGGCACATCCCCTGCAGAGGAAGAGGCTCAGCATCCCTCCAAGAGGCAGAGGGCTGGAGCCGTGGAGCTCTGAGACCAGGCTGGACAGCCGGCAGGCAAGGCCCACCTGTTGGCTGGCCTGGCCACCCACTCCCTCTTTGTCAGATAAGAGATGCCTGGTGACAGTGTGGGCAAGGTGCCCGCGGAGGGGGAAGCATTTCATTAAGCTTAAGTGCTTCTGCAATGGGGGGACTGAGACAAGAGGCCAATGCGGCATCCATGGGCACCATGCCATGTTCCTGCTGCTGGACTGTCCCACTCCACGGTCCTGTGGACCCAAGGGACTCCCCGGAAGGACTCCTGGGGCTGCCAGAGGGGACTCTCTGCCCCAGAATCCAGCCCCCAATTCTGTACCCACCACTCTCCTGAGTGTCTGCTCTTGGCTTTGGCCGCACCTGTCAGGGCCCGTGAACTTTGTCCTTCATGCTCTAAGGAAAGCCCAGCCCTCCTCCTTGCCAACCACAGAGGGAAAGACTCACATATAGAGAGGGGGGCTGAGAAAACGGGAGAAAGAGAAGCAGAGGGGTGAAAGGGACGATGGGGGGAGGTGGAAGAAGGATGAGGAGGGGCGAGAACAAAGAGATGGGCAGGGATGGGGGCAGAGGCAAGGATGACAGTGAAGTCTAGGGAGAGGAAGAAAGGCAGCAAGGAGATGCGAGTGGAGAGAGAAGGGTGAGGGAGAGAAGAGGACAGAGAAGGGAAGGAGAGACAAAGGCAGAAAGGTAACAAAGAAAGATGGGTGGGGGGGTGCTTCATGCCCCGCCTAAGTCCCACCTCATGGAGGCTGGGGGGAGGGGAGAAGAGAAATGGTTTCCACGGTGACAGCTGGTTCTTGGTGGCCTGGCATGTGGGCTATTAATAGTGCTGTGGGGAGATTCACACCTCCCTCTCCCCTTCCCCTTTGCCTGCTGCTAGGGTGTGGGGAGGGACTTCTCCCCCACTCCCAATGATCTGGCACTGACGCCCTGAATCCACACCACGGGGGCCAAGAAGGGTGGCCAGGTGGCCACTGTAGCCCAAACACACACACACACACACACACACACACACACACACACACACACACGGGCATGCACAGGCAAACACAGGCATCTGTGTGCAGACACTGCTGCCTGTGCCAGCGTGGGCTCCCATGGACAGCCACAAACACCAACAGCCCCGGGAGTCTGGAGATGGTGGAGGCTGCGGCAGCAACACAGGCACCCAGGTTGAGGGGTAGATGCCTCTCAGGGCTGGGGCCTCTTCCTCCTCTCCCAGATCCCCCCGCTCCCCACCCCCCGTTCTATTCTCAGGTATGGACTGAAGGGGACTGCCCCACCCAACTCCCTGTTATCCTAGTGCCAGGAGAGAGAGGAGGGGTGAAGGCGGGAAGGGAGGTACTATTTGGCAGGTGTGACATGGCAAAGGAGTACACAGACACAGGCACCAGCTTGGCAAGCGTGGCGGGGTGGGGGGGCGGGGGGGCAGGGGGTGAGGCGGCACTCTTTGGTGGGCTCTCGCTGGGCCCCCATGAGATGGGATTCTGGAGCTTAAGGGCAGTGACCCTTAAGTCTGATCTCCTAGCCACTGTGGGGCCTTGGAGGCTAGAGAATGGGAGATGGGGTTGGGGGATATAAAATAAGGGGGAGATAGGTTACTTAAACAAAAGGATCCTCTCCTCCAAAAGAATAGAACAGGAAATTCCCCCCTGCAGGTCACAGACAGAAAGACATAAACAGTAGCCTTGACTTGGGCCAGGTGCCCAGTATTAACATTAAAGACTGTGCTTCCCGCCCAACCCCACCATAACCTCACCCACCTGCTGCTCTCCTGTCCCTCCTCCCACACCAGGCCAGCTCCGGTCAGGCACTAAGGTGGGCGCCCAAGTCTAGGGCTCACCTCCATCCCCCCCACGCCTACTGACGATGATTGTGCCCACATCCATGCTCAAGAGCTCAGCCCCCTCCCTGTCAACCCACAGAACTTCGTGCCACCTGCCCCAGTGCCCCCCAGAAATGGAGGGGGAGATCCAAAGAGCCAAGAAGGCAGAGTCAGGAGCACCCACAAGCTGGGCATACTCTCCCTGCCCTCCCCCCAGCAGCCAGTGGGTAATCGGAGCTGGGAGGTGGGGCAGCTGAAGGCTGGAGGCCTGAATGTCACAGGGCCAAGGCACCCGCTGCAGATGGCATCGGGGCACAGGGCTTGGGGTCCTCCCTCCCCCACTCCCCTCTTCCAAGGAGGAGGCTGCAGAGAGGAGTCTGCGAGCCCTGGGAGCACGCCCAGGAGGGAAGGGAATGGTGGAGGGGAAAGGAAAAGCAGGGATGTTCTCCCAGGCACCCCAGAGAGGCGGGAGATAGCCCCCACCCAAGCAGAACTGGCCGAGGCGGAGAGGCGGGGGGAGAGGGACGAAGAGAGAAGGGGGGAGAGAGAAACCGGGAGAGGGAGGGAGGGAATGGGGAGAGAGAGAGGAGGAGGGGGGAGAGAGAGAGATTGAAAATTGTGTGTGTGTGTCTGTGTGTGAGAGAGAGAGAGAGAGAGAGAGGGTGAAAATTGTGTGTGTGTGTGTGTGTGTGTGTGTGAGAGAGAGGGAGAGAGAGGGAGAGAGAGAGAGAGAGAGAGGGAGGGAGGGAGGGTGGGAGGGAGGGGAGCGCATACGAGTGAGCAAGGGAGAGAGAGCAGGGGAGAGCGAGCAAGTAAATGCAGCTGAGTCTCCCGCACACACACGGACACGTGCAGACACACACACTCACCCCGCATGCGCAGAGCCTCGGGCTCTGGGTACCCCATTCCAGCAGATATTCAGAGCCCTCCCCAGCCCACACATGCACAAAACACGCATACATGGATTGCGCGCACAACACACCCACTCACTGATGTGTACAAAGACGCTGATAGCCACCAAAGCCTCAGGTCCCGTTCCCCTTCCCTCGCCCACGCCCCACGCGCCTGGGTAAAAGAGAAAATGAAACAGGCAGCTAAGGCTCTAGGAGCCAAGAGCTCATCTCTTCCTTACAAGAGGAAGAGAGGAGGAAGAAGAGGGCTGGGGGCTGGGTCCAATCACGCTGCTCTTTGCCACTGCTGGACGTGTGGCTGTGCCTTTGGCCCTAAACTTTAACCCCAGTCCCCAGTGCTGGGTGCCAACCTCCAAAGCCGGGGACCAAGGATAGCATTTTCTGGGCACCAGTAAGTTCCATCTTGCTGCCCTTGTCTACCCAGAGAACTTCTGACCCCTCCCTCTGGACCACCTCACACAATGGCATGCAAGCGGGAGGTCCCCTTTGGTGCCCCAGCCTTGGCCTGCCAGGGAGGAAGGCAGGCAACACCATATGCCTGAAAACCACATGCTCCCCTCCCTCCACCAGCCCCAGATGCCTCTGTGAGAGACTGAGAACTGCCTCTGGTTCCAAGCAGTGTGTGTATCCGCACCCTGGAGCGTTCCAGGCCTTGGGAGGAGAGGAGAATCCACTGGCGTTGTTTGCCGTGCCAGGATGCAATACCGACTGACCACAGGTGTCACCCCACATTATGTTATTTACCCTCACTCTGCGTGAGGTGGGCATCACTGTCTCCAGATTATGAAAACCTAGGCCCAGAGTCAGCAACTGGCAAATGGTGAAAACCCAGCCTCCAACTCTCAGCCAGCGCTCTTCTCACCATGGTCATGCTTGCCATCCTCCCCAAGAGGCACAAAAGTCCCCCAAGCACCTTTACAGCCATGAGAATCAGGGTTGAGATTAGCTCCCTACTCCAGAGGCTCTCCAGTGGCCCATCACAAGGCATATCCCCACTACTGTCCTGGGGGAGCTGCATAAAAGGGATTTGGGGGAGAGAGGAGTCTTCTCACCAGCCACACAGAGGAAAGGTGGTAACCCAGGACAGACCCTGGATCTCGAGGTGCCACGCCTAACACCCTCCTTATTCACTGCCACCATCCTCCACACGAATGCCCCCTCCATGCAGGGGTGGGGAATCTGTCAGCCAGGGCTGGGTCCTGGTTGATTGATCAATGGTAAGTAGCTGAGATGCTGGGTCCCCAGGAGAGAGGAAGGGTGCCGTACTCTACTCATAAGAAAGGAGCGGGGGGGTGTGGAGAGAGCCTGCTTTCCTTGTTTTTTCTCTCCCCCATCCCCAGCGCTCAAACTTGTCCTAACCAGAGATGCAGTGATGGCCAAACATTCATGCATTTGCCCCTAACTGCGGAGGGGAGGTGTGTCCCAGGCTGAGATGTCAACAGCTCCATTTAAGAAGTAGCTAAAAGGTGACGATCAGAGGAGGGCGAGGCAGAGGGGCTCCAGGCTGCACAAACTCATGGGGGAGAGAGAGGGGACATGGAGGAGGAGGAGGAGGCTGGAGATTAGGGACCCACTATCCCTACCACCCCCCATCCCCATCCCATTCCTGTGATGTCCAGGAGATCCAATTCTCCACCAAGCTTCTCCAAGAAGTGACCTACAGACTTCCTCGTTGTAACAGCTAACACATACAGTGCTTGTTATGCACCAGGGACTTTTAAAAGCATTTTATATATTCTGATGCCTCTAATCCTCAAAAAGCTGAATGAGGTAGGTATTATCATCCTCAATTCACAGACAAGGCAAGTGCGAGGTTAAATCACTTGCCCAAGATTATACAACCCACAAGTGGCAGAGCTGAGATTCAAACCCAGGCAATCTAGCTCCAATATATATATCTCCCTGCTTTTAACCATTACAGCATATCACCTGCCTGAGGAACACTATCTTGTTCTTTCATCCAGCTATGTGTTCCCCGTGACCCAGCCTCAGTTTCCCTTTCAGTAGCAGCCATGGATTCTCTATGGTAGAATCCCTACCAGTGCCTCCTCATCCATGGTCTAGGCCACAGCTAGAGGGGAGCATGGCCAGAAACGGTAGATGCCCCCTGCTCAAACTCCCTCTCTGGAAGACTTGCCACTCTGGGCTGGAGGGCCAGCCCATGGGAGAGGGCCTCACACAGCCCCACACAAAGTCTGGGCAGAACCAGGCCTCTGAGGCTGGGCAATGCAGACACAGCTGTTGGGCATCTCTGAGGTGGGTCTCAGCTGCCAGGGGTGTGGAGAAAGGCCACTGTGAGTCCTGCCAAAGACCCAGCTCAGCCGGGTCCTGCCAACTCCTGCCACTGCCCCCGGGGGGCGATTATTTTCCAGCGGGTCAGTGCGGAGCAAGCCCCCTCACCGGCCAGTTTGGGAGCTAGCTAGCCATGGCCAGCACACCCAGGCCTTCCACCCAGCTGGTGTCCCCTGCCTGGGCCTGCCAGCCTGAGAGGTCAGCGTGGGCAGTGGCCGACCCCCTTTCCTTCTCCCACCCCCCGCTCCCAGCCCCCCAAACTCGCTGGCTGCAGCTGCAGTACTGAGGAAGTGCAGGATGTCCTGAGCAGCCAGCTGAGCCCCCTGCCCCCCACCCCAACCTCCCGCTGACCCCAGAGGCAGGGCAGGCGGGCCGAGGGGCGGGGTTTGAGTATTAACAACTGGAGAAGAATGAAGAGCATCACCACCCGTTCCCAGCGCTGAGAAAGGAGGCTGTGGCAGAAACGGAGACCAGAACAGGGGTTGACGGGGGCAGGGACAGGTGAGAGTTACAGACTAGCAGAGAAACGAGGAGGGAGGAGACACAGCGGAGACAGAGCATTGGAGCGAAATTCCAAGTCAAAAATACACATCACTCACCCAGACACTCACCAACTTACTGCCTCCTACGGGAGGCTTCCAAGTTTAGACAGGAGGGCAGAGGTGGGTAAAGGGGCCAGACTCACGGTTGGAGGCAGGAACTCAGCTGGGGGCCCGTGAGCATCCCCAGGAATGGTTCAAACAACCCCAGCAGGGGCGGCTAGGTTGCTTATTTGCTTTTGAGGTGGGGATAGAGGCTGCTTCCTAGGAGCCACGTCTCCCCAAGACCCCCCTTCCCCCAGCAGCCAGGATCATCCCCGCTCCTGAAGTCACTGAACACTGCTTCAGGTCCATGACTTGGCCCTCTAGAACTCCCCTACCCCCTACTCTCTTTGCTCTAATTTCTCTGTCCCTCAAAAAAAAAACGAACCTCAAAAAAGAAGACAGGAGGAAGCTTGAGGGGAAAAGTCTATGACTGTATGTGCATCTAGGGGCGTGCCTGACTGCACAGCTACACTGTGTGTATCCAGAGTTGTAGACCTGTGACCGTGTGGTCCTGAGCCTTGTAAATGCCTTCTGCACCTGAGTCCCTGGGACTGTGTGCAAATGAGTGTACCTGTGTCTGGAGTTCCCACAGTCAATCAATTAACAAGTATTTACAGAGCACTTCCTATGCTAGGCTCTGGGTGGGATCCAGAGCAATTCCAGAGATTCTCCCAGGTCTCAAGGAGCTCACCATCTGGGGGAGGGGGGAGATGACAAGCGAAAGAGACGGAAAATGTTACCGTGAATGCATGCCTTACACCATTATGGGAGCAGGGGTTTTATGGTATACAGAACCTCAGAGAGCCACAGTAAGAGTCCAGGAAAATACTTGTTGCTAAGTTGTGTATCCGTGTGTTGATGTGTAACTGCATTTGCGTTTGACTGAGTGACAGCGACTGTTACGGCAAGGAGATGATGCCTGTGTGACTGGGCTCATGCGAGCACGTGTGTGCCTGTGAGTGACAGGGTCTTTTGTAATGTGTGGCGGTGTGCAATTGCTCTGTGTTCATGCAAGCGTGCGATAGTGACTTTTCCTGTGTGGGTGACAGCAACTCCTCCTTGTTGTGTGTGACAGCATCTCCGTGTGACCCTGTGCATGGGTATGTGCATGGGTTGGTCTCCCTGCTCTTGATCTCCCGTGGGTGTGTCCCACCCCTCTGAGCTCCCCTGTGCAGCGGCAGCCAGCCTCTTCCCTTGTCCCCATGTGGGTGTGTCCAGCAGCTCCTGTCCTTGAATCCGCCTGGGTGTCCCTGGGTGTGCATGTGGCTGTCTATGTGGGCATGTCTGTGTGTCTGCATGTCACGTTTGCTTCCCCCCTCACCTTGGACAACAGCCCCCTTCATCCCTTCCCCCTCCTGGGACCAGAGCCAGCACTGAGAGGTGGGCTCCCATCTTACTGACTTTCCTTCTGCGACCTCCACCCATGGAAACGCGTGGCTCTCTCCACTGCCCCTATCATCCCCCACCCCGCAGGCTTTTCCTTCACACTGGACTAGGGAAGGCCCCAGGCAGAGAAGGGGCACCAAGAGACACGTTGCAAGGGGAGGGAAACGGGTGCCACACACAACATGGGTCCATTCCTCCCTCTCTTCCCTAACCGCCCTAGCTTGCAACTCCCCTAGTCATCTAGGAACCCTCAGATACACCCCCCGCCCCGCACACACACACACCCCCAACCAGTCGCGTTTTTGCAATTAGGAGTTTTGCAACCAGAGAGCCATGTTCAATTGGGGAGGCGGGTGAGGGGGGGGGGACTTCCTCCTCCCGGGGCCAGTGCAAGCCCACCCCCCACCCCACTCCTACCGCCCTCCGCAGCTGGAGGCGGCTTTGCAAAGGCCACTCGGCCTCGGCCTGGGAGGCTAGGGGTGGGAGCTGGGGGGGCAGGCCTCCGGCGCACCGTAAACAAACCGCGGCGCGGCGGGCGGGGGAGCTCCGGCGGCCGGCAGCGGGGCCGGGCCCGGGAATGCGCAGCGGACCGGCCGGACAGAGGCCGGGCGGGCCCTCGAGGGGGAGGCCCGGACGCCATCTCCGCCGGCGAACCCCGGGGCCCACCGACCTCCCAGCAACGCCTCTCTTCCCCAGGGCGTAAGTTGCAAGCTCCCGGCCAGTGACAGGGTCACCAGGGTGTCCGCGAAAGCTGAGGCTGGCAGCGAGTACCGCTCGGGCGCCCCCAGCCCGCCTGGGAGCTGGCCAGAGAGCCCCGCGGCTTTGCATAATCAATCGCAGTGCATTTGCATATTAATGCCCCCTCGCTCCCTCCCCCTTACCTCGGCGTGGCGCGCTGGACCGGGCTGGGCAGCGACGCGGGGGTCTCAGCGCCCCGTGCCGGGGGCGTCCATGGGGGGCCGGTGGGGCCCGGGCCGCCCGCCTCCTGCGCCCGGGTGTGAGTGCGAGTGAGCGCGGGGGGGGGCGGGGGGCGAGTGTGGCGGCCCCGCGGCTCCTCCGGCAGAGGCGGCGGCCGCTCTTGGCTCCTCCCTCCCCCGCCCCGCTCTGGCTGGGGCTCGGGCTCTGCGCGCCCGGCCGGCTCTCGGCTGCTCCCTGCAGGCCGCCTAACCGCCGCCGCCGCCGCCGCCGCCGGCCCCCGCCTCCCGCCCCCAGCCCCCCGCCCCCCGCCGCGCCCTGGGACCCCGGCCAGCCGCCCCTCGGCCGCCTCTGCCCCCGCCCCGCCCGCACTTGCCCGCCCCACTCCAGGCGTCTCCGGCGGGAGTGGTACTTGGTGACATATTTTGGAAGAAATGTCATTTAGAAAATAGCCTTCCCTTGCTGGAAGAATTGCAGGGTTGGGGGAGATGCACCACGGGGATGGAGAAGGGCTTATCGGTGAGCCGCCTGCACCTTAGAAGTCGAGGGGGGGGAAAGTCTAAATACCAAACCCCAGGAGGTTTAGAGTTTGTTTTGAGTTCGGGTCCCTTCTCTGCCAGTAACTCACTGTGTGACCTTGAACAAATCACCACCGCTCTAGGTGGCAGAGCTTCCTCAACCTTAAAATTGGAGGATTGTGCACGGTTACCCCTGAGGTCCTTTTAACTTCAATCATCCTGTGTTTTTAATCCTTTTGGAGGTATGCTTCCCCATAACCTCCCTTGCAGGCTCATTTCTAACATCATTACCTGATCCACTGCCTCCTCTTTCAAATGTCACCCTCCTCCAGTATAGGCTTTTTCTATTCACTGTCACCAGTCATTTCCTCAACAATCTGGTTCTCTTGCTGAGCTGGGGAGGGGGTAAGGCTTGCCCTACCCCATCAACCCTCAGCTTCACAGAGGTGGTTTTTCCTCCCATGTTTGCCCACCCCCAATCCAAATGTACAGGGCCAGTCTAAGGAGGAGGGTGGGCAGTGTAAAAATGGATCCCCTTCCCCAAAGGAGAGGTCTCCATCATGCCAGCCCCACCCCTCACACACACACACTCACACACACACACACACACACACACACTCACACACACACCTGCATTCATGGACATAAAACCAACCCAGTGACGCCAGATCCTTTCATCTCAGGATCTCCCAGCGCCAGGCAGAGCCCTAATTACCCCAGCACCCCCCTGACCTCTCCAGTTCACCTGCTGTCATTAGCTCAGTTTTTTGTTTTTTGGTTTTTTTTTCTCAGTACGCGGGCCTTTCACTGTCGTGGCCTCTTCCTTTGCGGAGCACAGGCTCCGGACGCGCAGGCACAGCAGCCATGGCTCACGGGCCCAGCTGCTCCGCAGCAGGTGGGACCTTCCGGACTGGGGCACGAACCCATGTCCCCTGCACCAGGGAAGCCCATTAGCTCGGTTTTTACCAGCGGGGGCCATAGCCTTCCCACGGCTCCCGGGGTGGGGCCCTGTCTCCATGGTCTGCTCTTGGAGAGGTGTGTGTGTGTGTGTGTGTGTGTGTGTGTGTGTGTGTGTGTGTGTGTGTGTGTGTGTGTGTATTGTGTGTGTTAAGGGGAGCTGTTCTACCAGTCGCCCAGTTTGTACTGAATCACTTGTCGGGGCTTCCCTGGTGGCGCAGTTGTTGAGAGTCCGCCTGCCAATGCAGGGGACACGGGTTCGTGCCCCGATCCAGGAAGATCCCACATGCCGCGGAGCGGCTGGGCCCGTGAGCCATGGCCGCTGAGCCTGCGCGTCTGGAGCCTGTGCTCCACGATGGGAGAGGCCACAACAGTGAGAGGCCCGCGTACCGCAAAAAAAAAAAAAAAAAAAAAAAAGAATCACTTGTCAAATGTGGGGTTCTGACCAACAGCCTATTTGAATTGGGCTGCCCTTGCTCTTCTTAGTCTCGGCCACCTGCATCCTCAGCTCTGTTGGAGCCACTTCTTTTAGGGGGTATTGGGGTTTGCAGTGCATGGGGGAGGGGAGGGTGACTCTCTTGGGACCCCCTGGAATCAAGGGGATGAGAAAGTCAGTTGGGATGAAACGCATGGGATGCAGAGTAGAGTGGTGGCGATGAGGGGTTTGCAGTGGGGGAAGGGAGCCTGCAGTGGGGAATTGGGGCCGCAGCGTGCAGTGTCAGCATGCAGTAAATGAACCTGTCGGTTCAGCCTGGGCTCACGGTGGACATGCAACAGCTGCAATATGGGGCGGGAAGCTGATCACGCAGGGTCGGGGCAGCATGCATGGGGAGGTGCAGTGATGGCGGCTGTCTGCCAATCAATGCCACCTCCTCAGTGATCAGGTTTGGCTGATTGGGGGTGGGGCACGGGGCAGGGCTGCGGTGTATAGTGCTTGGGGTGCAGGCTGTACCATGTATGGAGATAGTCCCTTGGGATTGGGCTGGCCAAAGAATTAGGAGAACATCTCAGTGCATAAGATACATCTATGAGATGAGGTGCATGTATCCTCTGCATCCATCAGCCAGAACCAGGAGGCAGTGGAGAGGTCTAGCAGCAATCTGGATTAGGTAGGGCAGGGTGATGGAGTCCGGAGCGAGAAGGTGAAAGTGCTGTGGTTTTTGTCTCCCCTCCATTCTGGCTTCTCCACCACATCTTTTTGATGAAAGGCCCTGAAGTTATTAGATGAGGGAGACTTTTTGAAATCCTAGACCCAGAGCCATAGAAAATGAAGTTCCTCCTGATCCATCTTTTCCCCCCAGGGCCAGAGTGAGCACCTTGAACTCAAAGATGAAAGTTCATTCTTATCTTTTCACCTCTCTCCCTTTCCTTGGCTCCAGATGTGGGCTGGTAACAGACCTGGGCAAGGGCAAAGTGAAGGGCATACTGCCTCCAAAGCAGGCATCTTGCCAGATGCCAGGATCCAGTCCAAGTCTGTGCCTATAGCCCCTGGCCCTGTGTTGCATCACTCCCCTTGCCTCTGCACTCACCCTGCCTACCCCCATTTCTTGAAGCTTATCGCTTGCCTCATAGTCATTTCACCCCCAACTCATGTTCCCTCCTTGCCATGAAACCTCTCCCGGGCTTCTCCTCCCATCCCGGCCACCCTTGCTTCAGTGCTGAGTCCAAGGAGAGAACAGAATGGTGGGGCATGAGTGAGGATGGATAGAGACCCCTCAAGGGGATACATCTGATGGCCCCCTCCCTCTTAGATTCTGGTTGCCAAGGAGGCAGCAAGAACAGCCTGTTCTCTGGGCTCCCATTGGAACAGCTATGCCCAGGCCCCTCCCTCTCTTCCTTCCCTTTCCTTCTCTCCCTCCCAGACTGTTGCTAGGAAGCACCCCAAGATTTCTCAAGGGTCCCACCCCTAGAAACCAGGGGATCCAGATTGCTTTCTGAATAGCTTCCCCAAAAGCCTGGAAGCCAAGGCCCCACACAGCATCCTCCACCCCTGCCAAGAAGCCCCAAACAGTTTGGGGGAACAGGGGACAAGCCCTCTGCCAGCCTGTCCTGGAACCAGCTCAGTGGCCTGGGCCTCAGTAATTCCTCTCCCCATCTCATCTTGACCTCCTAGGCTCTGGGTGATGTCAGCAAGTGATGAGGTGTCCAGCAGACACCCCTTGACTCTGCAGACACAGCCCCACTTATTGGGGAGTTCTGGAAAGACTCTGGAAAGCAGAGGAAACTGAGGTATCACCAACTAAGAGAACTTAAAACCCAGGTATTTCTCCCTCTTACCAATTTTTTAATCAAGAAAAGATGGTGGAAATGGAGGAAAGAAAGGGGGGTCAGTTTATGGGAATTGGGGATCAAGTGGCTGGAAGAGATGAGAGACTGGGAAATTAGCAAACAATTGTCCTGCTAAGAGTAAAGTGGCCACTTAATGCCCCCCTATCGACCACATTTGTCCCATCACGTGCCCTGGTTATGGGTCACAAAAAAAGAATCAGCGAAGGGACTCGGGGCCTGACTGAGCCTTGCCTTTGGTATCTGAGGAGAGAAGTGGAAAAACAAGCTGACACCTTCTCCAGGTTGTCTTTCAGAGTTTCTCCTACTTTTATTCATTCATTTGACAACTTGTTTTGAACATTTAATACATGCCAGGTATTGGATCCCCTAAACTCGCCCAGCTTCTGGTTTCTCTGCCGTGTGGATCCCCTTCATCCTGTTTTGCCAAGAGGAGAGAGGAGGGGAGGGGTATGGGGAAGTCTCCTTTACCTACCACACTGCAGCCCTCCCCCTTCAGTTAAAGGAGAGATGGGACAGGTTGATGTGGAGGCCAAGAGTACAGCGTGGCTCTCAGGGCCCGGAGGAAGGAGCAGCTGGCCTGTCCAGGATTCAGGATCACAGCACTCTTTTCTCCACACGCTGGAGGGTGTGGAGAGGGAAGGCATCCTTCAGGGTGTTAGGGAGGAAACAACTCCAAGGATTGGTTCAAATTCTACCTTTCACTGTCCTGGCTGGTCTCTTTCTGGACCTTTCCTGGGGGCAGTGGGAAGACAGAGATGGAACTGTGGGCATCCAGGAGCTGTCCCTGGAACCTCCTTGTAGCCTTCTCCCCCATGTTCCTCTTCCCCAGATAGACAGAGAGCAGGGATTCTGAGGTGGGGATGGTGGGGGGTGGGGGTGGGGGGAGGGAACTGGTTTGGAGCCAGCTGTGTATGAGTGTGTGGGAACAACTCTCTTTCTTTCCCACCCACCTGCTGCCAATTAACTCCCCGTAGTGGGGGGACCTAGGCAAGCATCCAAAGGAAAATGTTCCAGTTAGAGGAGGGAAACGAGTCAGTTACCCTATAGAGAGAAGGGAAGACGAAACCCTTTGTGCGTTGTATGCTTACCAAGTATTTCAGTGTTTCTGGGTCTACACTTGCCACTTTTCCTTATACTTCTTTCCAGCCTAGGTGAGGAATGTTTCCATGTCGTTGGTTACCAAAACCCCAAGTCCTCACGGCCTCTTACCGCACCCCAAGTCCTCACTCTAACCTAGTTCCTTTTCTGTTACTCCTCCAGTGTCGCCATGTCACTCGGCCTGACTGGCTTCTATCTGCCCCTCTTCTCCAGCCAGACCCCCCCTTCCCCAGCCAGACCAGACAACAAGATGAAGAGCTTGGGGCTCAGGGCTAAGAGAGCAGCAGTGGGAACCCAGTCTGTATCAGTGCTGAGGGAGAAGGAAAGGATAGCCAAGGAAAGTGGAATAAGTAAGAGGGATATGTGAGAGGGGCTGTGTGGGGGGTGGGTTTCCTTCTACACACAAAGGGGATGTTGGCATCTCTTCTCTCACCCACAGGAGTATATCATGGAGTCCTGTCCTTGTGGAGGGCAAGTCAAGAGCTTGTGAGTCCTAGGAAGCTATTCTGGTCTGAAGGGAAGCAGTGGTGTACAGAAAGGCTGTCTCTGAAATTGACAGACTAGAGAATCAGGACAAAGTAGAGAAATTGGAAATAGCCCTTGCCCAGAACTAAGGAAGCCCTTTTAGGGAATTCCCTGGTGGTCCAGTGGTTAGGACTCCATGCTTTCACTGCCAAGGGCCCAGGTTCAATCCCTGGTTGAGGAACTAAGATCCCACAAGCCATGCGGCATGGCCAAAAAATAAAAATAAAAATAAAAAATAATAATAACGGAGTCCTTTTACACCCTAAGAAGTCCAGCCCTTGGGGAAACCCTGCCAAGCCAAGAGAAAGGGCTGCTGGTGACAGGTGGGGGATAGGGAAGGCAGACTGTCTCACTACAGAAGCCACCTCCCTGCCACTGTAAAGTGGGGAGGAGGCGCTCCCCTGGAGATCTGCCAGCTTTCTGACAGAAGGGGATGATTTGAGTTCAGAGTATCACTATCCTCAGGGCCCAAACATTCTCCACTCCCATGTGAACTGGACCAAATACCTACTAAGTCAGGAGCAGTAACAAAGTTGACAGTTTTTCTCCAAGAGGGTAGTTTGGGCTCTGAGGGATGGGAAAGGAGCTGCAGGATCCAGGGATGGGTCAAGGTGGGGAGCCCTAAGTTGTAGTAACAGCAAAGAGATGAGAGGAGGGAAGCAGGCAAAGGTAGAGTGAGGGGCCTGGGAGAAGAAGGGAAGCCAGATATGTGAGGGACTGCTGAGAAAAAGGGTCTGTGGCTGTCTCCAGTATGTTTGTGTGTGGGGGTGACTGGGGGAGTTTGGAGGTTAAGTGTGAGGAGTCTGGGTTCTCCCTCCTTCCTGCTTTGGAAGCTTTGGCTACACATATGTGGCAGCTGTTTTGTATAAACAGTATTTCCCCATGGTGTCGCTTGGGCAGGCACTAAAGGGAGCAGAATGGAAGGGGTTGTGGGTGGGTTATGGGGATGGAGGAAGGCTATAGGCAGTCATGACCTTAGAGGGATGTGATCTGGCTCTCCTCCAGGTGCACTCTCCTCTTCAGAACAGGAGTTCTTGTCTCCCTGTTTAGACTATGCTCCAGATACCCAGGATCCTGTTATTCTCTGCCCTGAGGGCCTCATGTTTGCTTCCAGGGCCTTAGTGGACTGCTCTTCCAGAATCATCCCTCTGAGAACTGATTTTGCCACTGAAAGTATGACCAAAGAATGGTTATTGGGAAATATGGATGGAGCTTGGACTCATGGATGGGGATATGAGGCTCCTCACAGTATGGGATGGGGGGCTGAAAATAGGGGTGGCAGGACACTGGCTGGAGGCTTCCATGTTGTTCTGGTTGTAAATGTTAGTGATGACCTATCCACGGGACAGGACAGGGATGAGGCTTGTGTATAGGGAAGCTCAGATGAGGCCCAGATGTTGGAGTCAGAGGTGGGTAGCATTTGCTTTTGGCTTCTCACTGTGGGGAAGGAAGGAAGAAGGGCTAATACCCCAAACACTGGACATAATTATCTACAATATGGTTCCATAGAATAAAGCGAGACAGCATAATGTTTTTTTGTTTTTTTTTTGTGGTACGCGGGCTTCTCACTGTTGTGGCCTCTCCCGTTGCGGAGCACAGGCTCCGGATGCACAGGCTCAGCGGCCATGGCTCACGGGCCCAGCCGCTCTGCGGCATGTGGGATCTTCCCGGACCGGGGCACGAACCTGTATCCCCTGCATCAGCAGGCGGACTCTCAACCACTGCACCACCAGGGAAGCCCATCATAATGTTTTTAATAAACGTTTCTTTAAAGAATAGTTTTAGATTTATAGGAAAAAAATTGAAGATAGTAGAGGGTCCTTATGTACCCCACACCCAACCCCCCGCCTTTAACCTCTTACATTAGTATGGTACATGTTACAATTAATGAATCAATATTGATACATTTTTAATAACGAAAGTCCATTCTTTATTCAGATTGCTTAGCTTTCACCTAATGTTCTTCTGTTTCAGGATCACGTCCAGAACACCAAGTTACATTTAGTCACCGTGTTTCCTTAGGCCCTCTTGACTGTTACAGTTTCTCAAACTTTCCTTATTTTCTATATCCTAAACCTCAGTTTCCTCCTTACGTCTCCCTGTAGTCAAGCAGTATTCTGGGCCAAGAGATTCTGAGAGGACTTCCAGATTTGGGGGTGAAGTAGTGGGTGACGTGTGTACAACTGACAGACTCAATGTCACTTCTGGAATACAGGTGTGGAAATGGGAACTCAGGTAGATCCAGGGGTTTAGGAGAACAAAAAGAGGCCAGGAAAGAGAAAACCTATTGCTGAACGTATGCCACACCTTTGGTGTGCCTACTAACTACGGGTAATGGAAGGGTGTCGGAAAGTGATTTAAATGCTCGGTCTATAGTGACGTCACTGGACTATGCCTGATAGCGGGAGACCTTTCGAGAGCCTTTCTCCCTAAGACCCCCGAGTCTTTGCGATGCCTCAGCTCCTAGTAGTCTTTCCCTAAAGGAGAAAAACAACGCGAGTTAACCAGCTTCGTCTCTTGGGTTCCTCGCTTAGCGTCCTCGCTCCGGACTCCAAGGAACTACAATTCCCAGGAGACATCGTGGCATGAGCGGTCTCTTTCCGCATTCCTATTGGTTCATGTTTGTTACTCCCAGCCAATAGAAAATTAGCTCTTTGATAAGTGCCAAAATGGCGGTACCTAGGATCTAGGACTGGATTGTCCGGTAGGCTTAAATTTGGGGAGGTGGTGGATGAAAAGGAAAAAGGGAATTATAGTTTCAGGGTTGGGGAAGGTGGAGGGAATGGGGGGGGGATATGGATTTGGGGTGGTAGTGGCTGAGGGACGCAGCCAGAGCTAAGGGCGTATTTAGGCAACCGGAACTGGCTTAACCCCTTGCTACCCATTTATTCGTATTAAGCCCATTTGACACCCTCTTCTTAGTGCTCCAGTTTAGAGAAGGTTGATTCAGGAGGGAAAAACCTGACAGGATCCCTACCTTGCCCCTTTCTCCTTTTTCCCATTCTAGTTCTGCCTCCCTTTAATCTTCCTGTATCTTCTCCATTCCATTTAACTCTGTGCTGCCCTCCCCGCCCCCCGTTCTTTTCCTCAGAATCCCCTCGCCCCTTCTGTAGCTCGACTTCTCCCACCTCAAGGCTGACCGCCACCGGCCCCGCCTCCTCAGAGTAAAATCATGAAGGTGGTGAACCTGAAGCAAGCCATTTTGCAAGCTTGGAAGGAGCGATGGAGTGACTACCAGTGGGCAATCAACATGAAGAAATTCTTTCCCAAAGGAGCCACCTGGGACATTCTCAACCTAGCAGGTCTCAAGTGAAGTAGGAAGGAAGGATGGGAGGGCTAAACCCAGAAATGTTGTAACCACTCAGTCTTCCTTTGTTATTCCCCTTGCAGAAGCACTACTGGAGCAGGCCATGATTGGACCTTCCCCCAATCCTCTCATCTTGTCCTACCTGAAGTATGCCATTAGTTCCCAGGTAAACTCTTCCACCTATGCCAGAGAATGAGGGTTTGAAGGTAAAAGACTTGGAATACAGTTGTCAGCTCACACTTTCTAGGTGAATTTGTTTGAACACATCATTTCTCTGAGCTTGTTTTCTTGTGAAAATAATAATACTTCATTGGTTATGATGAATATTACGTTAACTTATTCTATCAATAAATATTCACAGATGCTTGTATGTGCCAGATGGTGCCATAGGCTCTGGGGATTTAGCTGTGAACAAGGTCTAATCCAAGCACTCAAGGAATATAGTGGGTAATACAGGCATGTAAATAAGCAGTCAGTCACAGGATGGGATTATGATATAGGCTCAGATAGAGTACTATGGGAGTACATAGGAGGGATACCTAATCCAGTCTGAGCAACCAGGTAGGAAGTGATGTTTAAACCAAGACGTGAGTGTTGAGTGGGAGTTAGCCAGGCAGGTTGATGAGCGTGTACAAAGCAGAGAGAAAAGCATATGCAACGGCTGGGAGACAAACATCACATGATGTTTAGGAACTGAAAATAATGTGGTATGGCTAGAGTAGCAGTTTTGGTCTCAGGACATTTTGTATTCTTAAAAATTGAGTCTCGGGCTTCCCTGGTGGTGCAGTGGTTGAGAATCTGCCTGCCAATGCAGGGGACACAGGTTTGAGCCCTGGTCTGGGAAGGTCCCACATGCTGCGGAGCACCTAGGCCCATGAGCCACAACTACTGAGCCTGTGCGTCCGGAGCTTGTGCTCCGCCACAAGAGAGGCTGCGACAGTGAGATGCCCACACACTACGATGAAGAGTGGTCCCCACTCACCTCAACTAGAGAAAGCCCTCGCATAGAAACGAAGACCCAACACAGCCAAAAATAAATAAATAAATAAAAATACAGTAAAAAAAAAAAAAATTGAGTCTCTTACAGAGCTTTTGTTTAGATGTATTATATCTATTCATATTTAGCACTTTAAAAATAAAAGTTGAGAAATGTAAGAACTATGTATTTAAAAGTGATAAAAAGTAAACCCATTATATATTAATGTAAGTGAGATTTTAATGAAAAATAACCATATTTTACGAAACAAACAAAATTAGTGAGGAAAGTGGTATTGTTTTACATTTTTCCAAATCTCTTTAATTTTGGCTTAATAGAATACAGCTGAATTCTCATAGCTGCTTCTGCATTCAGTTGTTGCAGTAGGCTGTTTCAGCTGAAGTATATGAAGGAAATCTGGTCTCACACATCAGGTGTTTAGTTTGAAAAGGGAAGAATATTTTAATAAGCCTTTCAGATAAATGCGGATATTTTTTGACATTACACTAAAGTTCAATAGGTGATGTGAAATCACATCAATGAACTTTTAATACTCTGTTACATTAGAATCCATTGGTCTCTCTCTTGCGCTTTGAATAGATCTTTTACCCATGCCTGACTTTATAAATTGTGAATTGGTCATTTGGTAAATATCCATTACTAAGTTATATAGATATTCTAATTGTTGACACATTTAATTACATAATGTCATCACATGTTATGGACCCTCTGGAACTTTCCACTGTACAATTGTGAGAGAATAAGAGTAAAAAATGGGGGCTTCCCTGGTGGTACAGTGGTTAAGAATCCACCTGCCAGTGCAGAAGACACGGGTTCAAGCCCTGGTCCAGGAAGATCCCACATGCCGTGGAGCAACTAAGCCCGTGAGCCACAACTACAGAGCCCGTGTGCCACAACTACTGAAGGTTGCGCGCCTAGAGCCCGTGCTCCGCAACAAGAGAAGCCACCGCAACGAGGCACCCGTGCACTGCAATGAAGAGTAACCCCTACTCGCTGCAACTGGAGAAAGCCTGAGCATAGCTACAAAGACCCAACACAGCCAAAAATAAATAAATAAATATATATACAAACACACAAAGCATCCTATTGCTTTAAAAAAAAAGAGTAAAAAAGACAAATGACATCTTAGCATTTTAAAAACAGTTTTGACCTCACAGATCCCCAGGGGCTCCTGGACCATATTTTGATAACTGCTTGGTTAGCACTTCAAGGAGGAGAATGGTTTAGAGAGAAAGACAGAGGTTAGGTCATAAGTGACCTGTGGGTGATGCTAAGGAGTTTGGACTTTATCTTAGGGTGACAAATAATCATTTAAAGGGTTTAAAGTGGAGGAAGAGTGTGATAGGATTTATATATATATATATATATATATATATATATATATACTATTTAACGTGCCATGAAACATACAGCTCTTAAGATTAATTCATTGAGTTTTACTAATTGTGTATACCCATGTCACTAACTTCCAGAATAAGATAACAGAATGTTTCCATTCTCCCAGAAAGTTTCCTTGTACCCTTTTCTAGTCCATCTTCCTTTTCTAGTCCACTAAATTTCTAGTCCATCTTCCTTTTCTAGTCCAATAAATGTTTTCTATCACCATAGATTACTATTGCCTATATTTGGATTTCATAGAAATGGACTCATATAGTATAAATTCTTAATGCTGTCTTTTTTAAATTTAACATAAATGTTGTTGAGCTTTATGTTGTTGTGTATGTCAGTAGTTCATTCTTTTTTTAAAAAATAAATAAATGTATTTATTTATTTTTTTTGGCTGCATCGGGTCTTCGTTGTTGCGCGTGGTCTCTCTCTAGTTGGGGCGAGTGGGAACTACTCTTGGTTGTGGTGCGGTGGCTTCTCTTGTTGTGGAGCATGGGCTCTAGGTGCATGGGCTTCAGTAGTTGTGACACGTGGGCTCAGTAGTTGTGGCTTGTGGGCTCTAGAGCACAGGCTCATTAGTTGTGGCACACAGGCTTAGTTGCTCTGTGGCATGTGGGATCTTCCCAGACCAGGGCTCAAGCCCGTGTCCCCTGCATTGGCAGGCGGATTCTTAACCATTGCGCCACCAGGGAAGCCCTTCATTCTTTTTGTAAAATGCTGAGTAGGGGCTTTCCTGGTGGTCCAGCGGTAAAGAATTCACCTTACAATGCAGGGGACATGGGTTTGATCCCTGGTTAGGGAACTAAGATCCCACAAGCTGTGGGGCAACTGAGCCCGCATGCCACAACTACTGAGCTCGCACTTCTGAGCCTCAACTAGAGAGCCTGCATGCCGCAAACTACAGAGTCCACGCTCTCTGGAACCCGCATGCCACAGCTACAGAGCCCATGCGCCCTGGAGCCTGTGCACCACAACTAAAGAGAAAACCCTCACGCCGCAACTAGAGAGAAGCCTGTGCACCCGCAACAAAAGATCCTGCATGCCTCAACAAAGATCCCGTGTGCCGCAACTAAGACCCGACGCAGCCAAAAATAAAAATAAATAAATAAATAATCTTAAAAAAAATTGCTGAGTAGTATTCCTCAGCTGGCTCATGGTTCTTATGCTTCCTTTTCCCTCTTGGCATCAAGTCTGCTTTCTGTGTTGGCACATATTCATCTACCTTGTTCTTTTTTTAAAATAAATTTATTTATTATTTATTTATTTTTGGCTGCGTTGGGTCTTTGTTGCTGCGCATGGGCTTTCTCTAGTTGTGGCGAGTGAGGGCTACTCTTTGTTGCGGTGCACGGGCTTCTCATTGCGGTGGCTTCTCTTGTTGCGGAGCACGGGCTCTAGGCGAGCGGACTTCAGTAGCTGTGGCTCACAGGCTCTAGAGCACAGGCTCAGTAGTTGTGGCACATGGGCTTAGTTGCTCTGCGGCATGTGGAATCTTCCTGGACCAGGGATCAAACCTATGTCCCCTGCATTGCCCAGCAGATTCTTAACCCCTGCGCCACCAGGGAAGTTCCTACTTTTTTCTTTTTAACTGCTGCCTAATGTTCCATATGTAGTGTAATTTAAGTTGTTTTAAATTTTTTACCGTTATAGTCAATGTTTCACTGAACATTCTTGTACTTGCCTCTCTGTATATCTGGGACTATTTCCCTAGGATAGATACCTAGAAATGGAATTGCTGATTTGAAGAGTGCACACATATTAAATTATAGTAGATCCTGCAGATTGCCCTCAAAAAAAGGATTGTATCAGTTTACACCTGCCCCATAGTGCTTGATAGTATTTCCCCACACCTTTGCCAAGATTGAATCTTTTAAGATTATTTTCTAGAGAGGCAAAAAATTACAACATGTTATAAGATGTATTTCCATGATTGTGATATTGAGCGTATTTTTCATATGTTTATTGGCTCTCTGTATTGTGTGAATTACTTATGAATATCATTTGCCCATTTTTCTGTCATTAGTTTTGTTTTCTTAAATTTTTTAGTAACAGCTTTATTTGAGGTACAAATCACATACTGTACAGTTTACACATTTAAGGTGTACAATTCACTGGTTTTTAGTATATTTAGAATTGTGCAACCATCACCACAGTCAATTTAGAACGTTTTCATCACTCCAAGAATTCTTACTGATTTTTAAGTCTTTTAGTATATTCTGTCTTGTAATCATTGTCTGTTATTTATTTATTTACTTATTTAACTCCAAGTGTTTTGTGTTGTTTTTTTTTTTTGTGGTACGCGGGCCTCTCACTGTTGTGGCCTCTCCTGTTGTGGAGCACAGGCTCCGGACGCGCAGGGCCAGCAGCCATGGCTCACGGGCCCAGCCGCTCCGTGGCACGCGGGATCTTCCCAGACCGGGGCACGAACCCATATCCCCTAAATCGGCAGGCGGACTCCCAACCACTGCACCACCATGGAAGCCCTTGTCTGTTTTTTATGTTTTAAATTTTCTATCACTTTTTTACTTTATCATTTTGTTGTTTTAGCATGCAGAATTTTATTTATTTATTTATTTATTTATTTTATTTTGGCTCCACCTGTGTGCCTTGCAGGATCTTAGTTACCCAACCAGGCATTGAACGCAGGCCCTCAGCAGTGAGAGCGTGGAGTCCTAACAACTGGACTACCAGGGGATTCCCC
The DNA here is from genome assembly GCF_026419965.1 of Kogia breviceps. Lineage (NCBI taxonomy): Eukaryota > Metazoa > Chordata > Mammalia > Artiodactyla > Physeteridae > Kogia > Kogia breviceps. The sequence continues at coordinate 37,848,312 of NC_081328.1, read as the reverse complement.
AGAATTTTATTTTATTATTAATTTTTAAAATATTTATTTATTTGCCTGCATTGGGTCTTAGTTGCGGCACACAGGATCTTTGTTGTGGGTGCAGACTTCTCTCTAGTTCAGGCTCGCGGGCTCTAGAGCGCACGGCCTTAGTTGCCCCGCGGTATGTGGGATCTTAGTTCCCCGACCAGGGATTGAACCTGCGTCCCCTGCATCGGAAGGCGGATTCTTGACCATTGGACCACCAGGGAGGTCCCTCCCCAGAATTTAAAATATGTATTTGTTGTCAGATTTAACCATTTTTTCCTCTATATTGCTTTTGTCTTGCATAAGGGCTTCCCTGCTCCAAGGATCAAAATATAGTCTTTAATTTATGCCAACACTTCACTTTGTATAATCCATTTAAAACTTATTCTGGGCTTCCCTGGTGGCACAGTGGTTGAGAGCCCGCCTGCCGATGCAGGGGACACGGGTTCATGCCCCGGTCCGGGAAGATCCCACATGCCGCGGAGTGGCTGGGCCCGTGAGCCATGGCCGCTGGGCCTGCACGTCCTGAGCCTGTGCTCCGCAACGGGAAAGGCCACAGCAGTGAGAGGCCCGCATACCACAAAAGAAACAAAAAATTTTTAAACTTATTCTGGTGTAAGGAAGAGATCCAAATTTATTTATTTTTCCAAATAGATGGACAATTGGCTCAACTGCCTTTATTGACTAGGCCATTCTTTGTCATATCTTAAATTCTCTTATAGACTAGCGTCTATTTCTTGACATTCTAGTATATTTCATTGACATATTTGTCTTTTCTTGTACCAGTACTTTACTGTTTTAATTACTATACCTTTATAGTATGTTTGATATCTTGTTAGGGAAGTGTTCCCTTAGTTGTTTTACTTTTCAAAAATTTCTTGGCTATTTTCAGGCATATTCTTTTCTTTTGCATTTTGATTGGGGTTTCCTTGACTTTGTGGATTTGGGGTATTTGTGGATCAATTTTAGAAAGATCACTCTGATTGCAGTTTGAAGAATGAGTTGGAGGGAGGTAAGACAGAAAGCAGGGAGACAATTTTTCTGTAAAGGACCTGATAGTAAATACTTTCAGCTTAGCAGGCTGTATGGTCTCTGTTAGCAGGCCTATAACGTGTAGGCGATATAGAAGTAAGTGGACATGGCTGTGTCCCGATGCAGCTTTATTTACACAAAAGGTGATGAGCCAGATTTAGCTTGCAAGCTGTTGTTTTCCAACCCCTGATTTCGGCTGTTGCAGTGATTCAGGTAAGAGATGATACTAGCATAAACTTGAGAAGTGGCAGCAGAAAAAAAAAAGATGAATTCAAGAACAAATTAGGAAGTGGCATTGTGAGGACTTGGTGATTAACTGGATGAAAGGTGTGAGGGAGAGGAAGAAGTCAAGGCCAGTGTCTAGGTTTCTGGTTTGGACTTCTGGATGGCTGATGGGACTGTAAGGAGACGGTGGGAGAAGAGCAGGACTGTTGTTAGCGTTGCAGATGAGGGGTGGAGATGCCTTGTTTGATTCTGGCCTTGTTTCGTGGAAAGCGCCTGTGTGGGCTGTCAAAGAGAAGACACTCAGTAGGCAGTAGAACATCGATGTCTGGGGCTCAGGAGGAGAGGTCAGGGCTGGAGCTGTGGTTTAGGAGTTGTCAGCCACAGGTGGTAATTGAAGCTATGGGCATGGATGAGATTTACCCAGAGAGAGCGTGCAGAGAGAGCAAAGAAGTGACCCAAGCCGTGTTTCTAAGGAACCAGTCACATTTAAGGAACACACATAGGAAAAGAATTCCTCATAGGAGTCTGAAAAGAAGGGGCCAGTGAGGAGAGAAGAAAAACAAGGGAGTGTGGTATCAAGAACAGCCCAGGGGGGACTTCCCTGGCAGTCCAGTGGTTAAGACTTCCAATGCACTGCTTCCAATGTAGGGGGCAGGGATTCGATCCCTGGTTGGGGAGCTAAGATTCAGCATGCCTCAAGGCGTGGCCAAAAAAAAAAAGAAAAGCCCAGGGAGGAGAGGACCGAAGGATGAGGAGGTGTTTCCTGGTGTGAGATGCTGCTGAGAGGTCAGTGAGATCAGAACTGAGAAGTATCCATGCGGTTTAACAAGTTTGTTGATGAGCTTAATGAGAGATTTCATGTGGTGGGAAGGGCAGAAGTGATTGGAGTGGGTCGCATTGTGAATGGAAGGTGGGGAGGTAGAGTGTAGAGAACTCCTATGACTGTGAAGAGAACGTGATGGTTAATTGGAAGTATAGGGTCTGCGGGAGTTTCTTTTAAAAAGAGAAGACTCTTGAGATGTGTAAACTGGTGGCAAAGGCAAGAGAGAGGAAGAGGCTGAAGTACCAGTGAGTGAGAAATAAGTATATATGCAAGACCTCCATGACTTGTAAAGTGCTATGCAAAATGAGTAATTTATACTTGCCTCGGAGTCAAGAGGCTCTTTGGTCCAGTGCTGTGCATGTAGAGGGCACTTAGGAGTAGTTGAAGGTGTCGAATATGAAGAAGAGAGGGGGGATTAGAGAGCAGCTGCAGGGTCTGTCTGGGCTGGCCAGGTGTGCACTGGGCTGCGTCAATGGGCTCCAGCTTCGGGGGCTGTTGGTAGTTTAGAGCTTCTACGTTGATAGATATAGCAGGACTGAGATAAGTTATAAGTCCTGCTGTGAAAAACAGTTCACCATGTGGAAAGTATTTTTAGGTCTTTAGAGGGCTTTATTGATACTGTTAGCGGAAATTCACTGAACACAATTCTGAACTTGGAGACGATAAATTCACAGTAACTAACAACATCCCTTAGAACATACAGAATTGGGACTTTCTCTTGTGGTAGTTTGGGGTCAGTTTCTAGTGGAAACATCCAGCTCCCCCTTCAGGTTGGTATACAACAAGGTTCAGTTCACTGCCAAGCTCTTGCTATGGGGACATCAGTTATAAATAAACAAACACTCGCCTGGAATGTTATGGTCATCCTGCCAGGCAGGCTCCCGACTTTCTGGTCCCTGTCAGACACCAGCTAGTGCTTCACAGCATGACCCACTGAGAGTGGCACTAAACGCTAATTGTGTATTTAAGTCCTCTGTGTGTTTTGCTCCTCTTTATCCAAGAACACTGGTTAAAAAATGTCTGAACAGAGAGCAGCCTGTTCATGTGAGGGAGAAATTGTACATGGAAGACATTGCCAAGCATGTAAAATTTGCCATACTGAGTCATTGAGGGTGACTTAGCTTTCTTCTTTTTTAAAAAAAATTTATTTATTATTTTTGGCTGCGTTGGGTCTTCGTTGCTGCGCATGGGCTTTCTCTAGTTGCGGCGAGCGGGGGCTACTCTTCCTTGCGGTGCATGGGCTTTTCATTGCAGTGGCTTCTCTAGCTGCGGAGCACGGGCTGTAGGTGCACAGGCTTCAGTAGTTGCAGCTCGCGGGCTTCAATAGTTGTGGCTCGCGGGCTTTAGAGCATAGCCTCAGTAGTTCTGGTGCACGGGCTTAGTTGCTCCGCGGCATGTGAGATCTTCCTGGACCAGGGCTCGAACCCGTGTCCCCTGCATTGGCAGGTGGATTCTTAAGCACTGCACCACCAGGGAAGCCCTAGCTTTCTTCTTAAATCTTTGGAAATTTCTTTTCCTCTAGTGAAGACAACCTATGAGGCAGGTGATTATCCTGACAGTTTCTGGCATTGTATTCTGCTTTTTATTTTGGTATATTTTGCCACTGATTTTGAGTATAGAGTTGTAACTATTTTCTATAGTATTATTCATATTTGATCAGCATGCTATAATTATTTTTTAAAAATATGACAACTTAAAAGCTCTCTGTAAGGTTTGATTTCATTCAGGACAGATTATTTCTTTTGAACTACATCTCCAATCTTACAACGGTGATAATAGGTTTTACTAATAGAAATTTGTGTTAAGGTAAAATTTTCTCAGAATGCTAGTTACTAGAATTCATCAAACCAAAGCAGTCCTACTATGTGGTAGGCCCCAGACTAGGTTCTAGGGAAATATATAAATTTAACACTATTTCTGTTCTCAGGGAATCTTGCTGTTCAGATGGCATTTTGCAAAATGTGTTTCGCAGATACTAGTTAAATGAGATTCCTTGGTCAAGTAAATTGGAAAAATATTGCTTGCTTCATCTCCAGTAATCTAGAGAGTCTCATTGTATACAAGTTTATTATTATTGGTAAGAGTATTCCTACAGTAAAGAAAGCTCTTTACTAAAAGAACCCTTAAAAAAAGCTCTTTGTATATGTTTATTTCAGGGTTTCTCAAATTCCTATCACACAGAAGCTCTGTGTATGTGTGTGCATGTGTAAAAGTTTTTAACATCTTGAGGACCCTTTGGAACAGCATCACCCAACAGAACTTCCTACAGTGATAAAAATGATCTATATCTGCGCTGTCCAAAACAGCAGCCACTAGCCCCATGTGGCTGTTGAGAACCTGAAATGTGGTTACTGTGACTAAGGAACTGAATTTTTAATGTTATTTAACTTTAATTTAAACTTAAACAGCCATACGTGGCTAGTGGCTTCCCTATTGGACAGTGCCGCTTTGGAAGCTACTTTGAGAAATATTGATCTAAGGGTGTGTTTTACTCATTCATTCTAAAAACATTAACAAGTTGATGGTGGTCACTGAGTAAAAGCACCCTTGTCTTTTTTTTTTTTTAACATCTTTATTGGAGTATAGTTGCTTTGCAATGTTATGTTAGTTTCTGGTGTATAACAAAGTGAATCAGCTCTATGTATACATATATCCCCATATCGCCTCCCTCTTGCATCTCCCTCCCTCCCTCCCTAAGTACCCTTGTCTTCAAGGAGCTCCTAGTTTGGTGGGGGCAGCAGGTACCCACTGTGTCATGGTGAGTCTAAGGGGATTAGATGGAGCACCGAGAAAGGATTTCAGCTTTGGGTGGTGTCCTGGAGGTATCCTAGAGAATGAGTATGTGTACTGAAATTCACTTCCTATTTCAAAGTGGAGTTACTACCTGTTCATTGCAGGAACAGTTCGTATGTCTCCAGTTCTTGTCCAGATAAAATCACCCTTGGTGGGAGCTGCAGGAGTAGAGTAACATGGCCTCACCCGTGTCCCTTCTCTGCCCACCAGCAGTCAAACCTTGTACTATACGGTGGACAGTGTGTGGCAGGTGAACATGAAATATGGCCCCTTTGAATACCCCCAGGTCATCTTCTTAGTGGGTTTATGCTGGTACTGTCAGTCATAGTGAGTTTGATGGAAGCAGGGATGGGCACAGTCAGTGCCTGGTGTTACTGCCTCTGGGCTTGTGGAAGGCCTCTTGACGGGGTTGAGATTTTAGGAGCAACTTTAAGTATCTGTGGTTTGTTCCTCTCAACTGTGTTGTTCCTCTCAGACACCAGTTGTCTGAACTTTATCTCTCTTCTTTCCCTCCAGATGGTGTCCTACTCCTCCGTCCTCACAGCTATCAGTAAGGTATGACCATAGCCACTCACAAGCTAGGTGGGGGATGGGGAGACAGAGATACGGTAGTGACAGATGGGGCCCCACCTCCTTGACTGCTCTGATCGAGTGACCTCTGTGGCTGGGCAGGCAGCGCAGCATGCCTCTTGCTGGCATGGCTGCCTTCCATTAGAGGGCGGGGGACCCCAGGAAGTGGGCACTGGTAATTCGGAGCCAATTTCCAGTGTTGAAAGGCTGCCGAGTCTGAAACCTGGGGTTGGAGGAAAGGTGAGCAGGACTCCCGAATGCGCCAACTGCCTCACGTTTGAGACTGGGGGGTGACTGGGACACTCCGTCGCATCGCCACTCTTCTCTCCACAGTTTGATGACTTTTCCCGGGACCTGTGTGTCCAGGCTTTGCTGGATATCATGGACATGTTTTGTGACCGACTGAGGTAACGGCAAGGATGAGGAGCTCACAGCCTTCCAGCCTTATCTTAGTGTGAAGGAGAAGCTCCCGGCATATAGGCTCAGACCACCTCTGTTGGTTCCCACACTTCTTTCCACCTGCTCGTCTGCACCCACCCATCCACATCGTTTTCTCCGTACTCCCTTAGGGCTCAAGTGCCTCTTCTCTGTTTGGAGTAGCTCATTTGAAATCTTATCCGGTGAAAGCCAGCAGGGCAGTCTTCCCCAGGATTTTGCATGCTTCCCAGCTTTCTTCCCTAGTAAGGGAGTGCCAGGCACTCGGGGGGAGCGTGGGTGTGGGTCGGATTTCAGCCTTTGGATCAAGGACAGATTTCGCATCCTCTCCCCGTAGCTGTCACGGCAAAGCGGAGGAGTGCATCGGGCTGTGCCGGGCCCTCCTCAGCGCCCTCCACTGGCTGCTGCGCTGCACCACAGCCTCTGCAGAGCGGCTCCGGGAGGGGCTGGAGGCGGGCACCCCAGCGGCTGGTGAGAAGCAGCTTGCCATGTGCCTGCAGCGCCTGGAGAAGACCCTCAGCAGCACCAAGAACCGGGCCCTGCTCCACATCGCCAAACTAGAGGAGGCCTGTATGTCCCCTGGGTCCCTGAGCCCCACCCGCCACTGCTCCCGTAGCCGGTTCTTTAATTGAGAGGGGAGAGGCAGGATGCCATCCCACTTTTTTCCAGGAGGATCTGAAATCATCCCACTTCCTTTTTTTTCTCCCCATAAGCATTGCATACATCCCAGGGACTTGGGCAGGGTGGCACCCGAGCCAATCAACCAACAGGTATTTACTGAGCATTATTGTACGCCCAGCACTGTGCCAGGTGCTGGGGGTGGGGGCGGGGGGCTACCGAAGGGGCATGTGGCAGGGTCCCTGCCCTCGACGAGTGTCCATGCTAGTGGGGAGCCAGGCTAGCACATAATATACAGGGCAAAACCGAGAGCGTGAGACAGGCACACCATCCGTCACTGTGTTTGTCTCCACGTTACTCATCTGAAAGCCAATAACTTTTGTGTGTGAGCGCTGCCTAAAACATCCCTTTAAGTGCAGTGCCTGCCTGCTGCCAGGCCTGTTGAGCCATACGCCTCTCGACTCAAGTGCAGATATTAAATGTTGGAACCCTCCAGAGCCCGGGATCAGACAGATCACCTGGTGGGAGGGAAGACGGGTATTTGTGGACGTGGGGCCTGAAGGCCACGGTCTTGCCGATGAGGCTTGGGACTACCTAAGGATCTCTTGTTCTCCAGTAACGAGAATGCTGGAATGGGTTGCACCCAGGTCTTTAGGACCTGGTTGAAGAACTTGTTACAGGCTTAGTATATTTATGACTTCTCAAAATATGGTTATTGGCTATGAAAAGTCCAGAAAGATGGTCACTATGTAAAAATGGGCCATGTTGGCAGCGTATCAATTTTGAGTGCTTGACAAGTGTTTATTGGCTGAAAAATGAATGAATTTGTAACTTAATTTTATTGGATCTCAGGTCTTATCTTTTTGTTTTTTTTCCCCTATGCTACATGGAGGTTAATGGGCTAGTTGGTGCCATTATCCATCATTTGACCCTCTGGAAGTATAACTAGGATAAGTGACTTATAAGTGCCAAGCTGTGTGGTATAGACCATGAGTTCAGGCATTTGGGAGTAAGAGGTCAGTGGGTTGGACCAGTCGGGTAAGTTGTTAAAGGAGCTGGGGCTTGAACATAGACTCGCAGGATAGTGAGAGTGTGAGGGGGAGAAGGTGAGTAGGAGGGGCTTTTCAGAGGGGAGAACGGCGAGAGCAAAGGCCCAGACAGGGAGCAGGTGAACACAGAAGGCTGTTCAGGAATCCAGCTTGACGGGTGGAGAGCGGTGGCCGCTTGCAAGGCTGGCCCACTCTCGAAATGATTTGTGGTCACCTCCCTGTTCCGGCCACTGGACTGCAGGCCCCCCGGGCCTCTCTCCGTCACTGCCTGTCTTCTGCCGTACCTAGTTTCTGAAGTCAGCTGTGGGCGACCCCTAAGGAATGGGGCTTCTGGGAATCGTTTCTAGCGGCTTCATCGTTGGTGCTCACCCCCCTTCTGGAAACAGTGCATGCTGCCCTCAGGCCCCTAGCCTCCATGCCATCCTCGGGGGAAGCTTCCCTGCGTGGTTTTTGTGGGCCCAGGGGGTGCCAAGTCAAGGAGTTTGGGGCCAGTCTCTCTCTCTCTCTCCTCTGTTCCCCATCATTCTGTGCATTTTCTTTTCTCTGCCAGCCTCCTGGACTGCCATCGAGCATTGTCTCCTGAAGCTTGGGGAGATCCTGGCCAATCTCAGCAACCCCCAGCTCCGGAGCCAGGCTGAGCAGTGTGGCACGCTCATTAGGAGGTACCTGCTCCCGGGGTGATCCGGTGAAGGGAGAGAGGAAAGGCCCGGGTATGGGTGGGAAGCTGTGGCCTCTGGCCCTGACCCCTCTGCCCTCACCTCCTCTCTGACTCTCCCTTACCCCCCGCGCGCTGTCCCCTGTGTGTCCCCTCAGCATCCCCACCATGCTGTCCGTGCACTCTGAGCAGCTGCACAAGACCGGCTTCCCCACAGTCCACGCGGTGGTCCTGCTTGAGGGCACCATGAACCTGACCGGCGAGACACAGCCCCTGGTGGAACAGCTGATGATGGTGAAACGCATGCAGGTGGGAGGCCAGGCCTGCTTCTCTGTCCCCGGGGCGGGCTGGCTATGCGGGGGCGGGAGGGAGGATTCTTCTGGTCTTGCAAGGGAGAAATAGGGTTTCTCCTAATTTGTGGTGGAACGTGCATGGTTCTGTCAGGTGGCATGGTTCTGCCGTGTCACCTGCTGTCCCTGGTTCTTGCACAAGAGTCGGGGAGGTGCCTGTGCTGCCCTCCTGTGACCCACTGACCCCCGGGGGTCAGGAGACGGGAGGGGGGTGGGCGCCCTCTTATGCTCTCCCTTGGGTCTTCCCACAGCATATCCCCACCCCACTCTTTGTCCTGGAGATCTGGAAGGCCTGCTTCGTGGGCCTCATCGAGTCTCCTGAGGGCACGGGGGAGCTCAAGTGGACAGCTTTCACTTTCCTCAAGGTACCTGGGACGTGGGAGCCACGGAGAGTCGGTCTCAGAATGGTTCTCAGGAAGAGCGGAGACACCCTGGACCTTTGCCCCACATTTCTCCCGGCTGACTTCACGCCCAGCTTGCCAGGTCCCCCAGCGCAAGTTGCCCTGATTTTCCCTGAAGGTCCCAGGGCTGTTCAGCCTGCTTGGCAGGCCTCTGCCATGTCCTGGCCCACAGGTGCTGGGAGCTTGGTCATCAGCCATGTTGGCACGGGGCAGCTCCGGGAGCCCACTCTCACTTAGAGCATTTCCTTGTTGAGCCGCGGAGGTGAGGGGTTCCTGGGCCCTGCAGGCTGAGGGCAGCGGGCGCTTGGGGAGACTTCAGCTTTCTCATTTGGCTCTTTGAGTGCTTTCACTTCCAGGGCAGGAGTGTTCCTGTCTCAACCCAGAGCAGGGGGATGGAAGGGATGCCTTTCGTTCTGGGTGAAAGAGAGAAGAAACTGAGCCTCCTGTTTTTCCCCCTGCCTCACCCTCTAGATTCCACAGGTTTTGGTGAAGTTGAAGAAATACTCCCATGGGGACAAGGTAAGTTAAAGAAATGAGATGGGGAGTTGGCATGGGAACAGGTGAATCCTTGTTACAGCTCTGGAGAAACAAGGGCACGGGAAGGGTCACTTGGCCCTACCTGGGCGGTAGTGCGTTCTTGTGCTGGGGAGGGCTGGAAGCAGGGGTATCCCCTGAGCATCTGCGGGCATCCACACACAGAAGGCAGTCAGGCTGCTCCGGAGGCGAGGGTGCCCGAGATGACCAGGGCCGAGATGGCAGGGAGCAGTGATGCCCCATACTGTCCTCGTCCAGTCGCTGGAAGCCAGCAGTGGGCACGGCCAACCTGTAGGCTGTTGTACCCAGCAGGGTGTCTTTGTGAGCCCGCATCACGGGCCGTGGGTGGAGCGGAGGACCTGGAAGCCAGATGGCAGTTTCTGTCTCTTTGCAGGACTTTACCGAGGATGTCAGTTCTGCTTTTGAGTTCCTGCTGAAGCTCACACCCTTGCTGGACAAAGCTGACCAGCGCTGCAAGTATGAGGTCCCCTGCTCACCTCGCTGTACTGGAGGGAGTTCTGGCTCTTCCCCTGCTCTCTGTGCCAGATCAGCAGCAGGGGACCGGCTCCTTGTTCCTCCTCTGGGCAGGGGCAGGAGGCAGCAGCCCCATGGCTGCCGAGTGCCCAAGCCCCTCTGCCTTCCCTCAGGCACTCAAAGTGTTCTTTACCCTCAAGGAGGGAGGATATTGGGCAGGGCCTCACGGCTCTCCCTCGATAACCCCCGCAGTTTGCCTAAGGCCCCCCATCATCTTTTTCTCTCACAGCTGTGACTGTACAAATTTCCTACTCCAAGAATGTAGCAAGCAGGGCCTTCTGTCTGAAGCCAGTACGAACAATCTCATGGCCAAGCGGTAAGGATGAGCTCCTGGGCTGGCCCAAGGGCCCCTTGACCACCCGCCTCATGTCCAGACTGGGCTGCTGGGTGCCTCTTCCCTCCTGTCGAGGGTTTGAGTGTGGGTGACGGGAACCACACCTAGGGTCACCAGGGACAGGGGACACTGATTTCTGCAGACCAGGGTTTTGCACTGTCAGGGCTTTAACTCTCGCCCTCCTCTGTGATCGAAGTAGAAATTGTAAAACTTCCTTCAGTCTTAAATGAACTTTCAAAATAGGTGTAATGACTAGAGACGATTTGAAGCAGTTGCGATGCTGGATGCGCTTTCTTAAGCATCACCCGAGCCCAGTGGTGCTTGTGTGCTTCGCGCCTTCTCTGTGCCTCTGCTTCTGGGCCTGGACTAAGGAGCGTGTCAGGAATTCATCTCTGTTCCCTTACCTTCTCTTGTGGCCACAGCAAAGCAGACCGGGAGCACGCACCCCAGCTGAAATCAGATGAAAATGCCAACATCCAGCCCAACCCCGGGCTGATCCTCCGCGCGGAGCCCACCGTCACCAACATCCTCAAAGTGAGTGCCCCGTTCCCTTGCCACCAGGGACATACCTTCCCTCTTTCCAGTTTCCCTCTTCTTCCAGATAAGTAAATAGGCCACGGACCTCTCTCTCTTCTGGTTACTTTGGAAGTAGAGAAAGGGGGAAGGTGAGGGAAGCGCCCTTGGAAACAAGTGTTTGTTGAGCTTCACTGGTCAGCCAGGCACTGTGGTGGGTGTGGAAACAGCGCTGAATCTCACAGCAGAGACCTCGCCCATCCTGACTCCAGCGCCATCGTCCCAGTTTAGTCGAGAGGAATGGATCGGAGAGCAAAGAATTTAAGGAACGGATTTCCAGGTTGGAGTCAGATATCTGTCGATTAAATGGCAGGTCCTGTTATCCCGTTTAATGGAGACATGCAGAGAGAGAAACTGGCTAGGCTGTATCTGGGGGGTCTTCAGTGTTCTTCAGGACTTGATTTCCTGTCTTGTCCCCAGACAATGGATGCAGACCACTCCAAGTCCCCGGAGGGGCTGCTAGGGGTCCTGGGCCACATGCTTTCTGGGAAGAGCCTGGACTTGCTGCTGGCTGCTGCTGCGGCCACTGGGAAGCTTAAGTCCTTTGCCCGGAAATTCATCAAGTAAGGAAGCCTGAACGCCTGACCAGGGTCTGGGAGGCGTGTGTGAAGGAGGAGGTGGGGACTTCCCTGGTGGCCCAGTGGTTAAGACTCTGTGCTCCCAATGCAGGGGGTCCGGGTTCGATCCCTTGTCAGGGAACTAGATCCCACATGCCGCAACTAAGAGTTCACATGCCGCAACTGAAAGATCCCGCATGCTGCAGTGAAGATCCCGTGTGCCGGAACTAAGACCCGGCACAACCAAATATGAATAAATAAATATTAAAAAGAAAGAAAGCAAAAAACAAGGGAGGAGGTGGCAGAGTAAGGGCGAGGCACTGGGATCTGAGTCTCCCCAGAGATGCCAAGGCAGAGCATCCCAGCTGGAGACCTGGGGGGAAGGGCCCATTCTCTGGACATGAAGTGCTCTTTCCTCTTCAGCTGAGGATGGAGTGGAGGTGTTTGCCAAGGTGACGAGGTGTTGAACAGCAGATGTGGAGGGACTTTGTTCATACCCACTTATTAATAAGGGACTCTCAAATTCTGCTGACTTTTTGGGTTGACCTGGAATTTGATGTATAGAATGTTGTTCCATTCAGCGAGCCATTCTCTAGGCCTTGGAAATCTTTTAAAAATAGAAAGAGTTCTTGTTTCTGTAGCAATGGTGTTCCTTTTAAGTTGAACCCATAATTCAGACTCTAGTGACCACCTCTCTGAGTGGGCAGAGCCCCTGACCCCAGCCGCTGCCCAGCCCTTGTCCTGGTTGATGCGACCTGTCTCCATTCCTTCTGCAGTTTGAACGAATTCACGACACACCGCAGTGAAGAAAGCAGTAAGTCAGCTCCACACACCCCCAGACCCAGTGGTGCTAAAGGAGGGGTGTGGAGGGAGAGGACAGGGGAGGGAAGAGGACGCTTCTGCGCATCCTGGGGAGGCTGTGTTCTCCCCTAAGGATGACTGACTGAAGCTTTTGGGGAGCCTTGAAAGAGGGTCATGCTGGGAAAAGCGTTCTTCCCAAACCACCCTTTGTCTCTCTCCATCCCCCGTTACTATTTGGTCAGGTGTTGGGGGGAAAGGAGGGTTCAGAGTCTTTGGTTCCAAGGAAGGGATGATGTTCCAACTGAGACTCAAGAAAAGGATTCTGAGCCTCAGAGCTTTGAAGGAGCCACTCGGTCCCTGACCTTCCTTGAGGCAGGTCCTGAGCCCCTCCCAACCCAGACAAGGCCTTTGGGCCCCTGCCCTAGGCTGGGGGTCAGCCTTTTCATCCTTCACAGCCAAGGCGGCCTCAGTTCGAGCCTTGCTCTTTGACATCTCCTTTCTCATGCTGTGCCACGTGGCCCAGACCTATGGCTCAGAGGTGAGTGACGGGGAGCAGTCAGGATTGGGGCACTTGGGACAAAGGGGAAGGTAACAACCAATAACTCTCCCCATCTCACGCCCCTGCCCCACCCCCATCAATGTCCCAAGCCAGTTAGTTCTCCTGGCTGCAGAAATCAGATGCCCCCGCCCCATGTCAATAGATGCTGTCTTGTCATGTCCTGAATCCTTCAGTTCCGCACTCACCACTAGGTGGCAGCATAGCCCCTGTCTTTCTCCCTCAGACCAATTTGTCCCCAGTTCTTCAGGCTGGGAGCCGGGAAGCCACTGGGCAGGAAACGAGGTGCAGGGTGCTGCACCTCCCCACCCCTTCCTTTCTCAGGTGATCCTGTCCGAGTCAAACACGGGAGGAGAGGTGTTCTTCTTTGAGACCTGGATGCAGACCTGCATGCCCGAGGAGGGAAAAATCCTGAACCCTGACCACCCTTGCTTCCGGCCCGACTCTACCAAAGTGGAGTCCCTGGTGGCTCTGCTCAACAATTCCTCGGAGATAAAGCTGGTGTCAGTGACCTGGGCGCCCACTCCAAGGGTGGTAGTGCGGGGTAGGGCCCCGATCCTCTCCCTCGGCCCATCCCACGCGCCCCAGTGGTGATTTTTCTCCCATTCCCTCCCTCTTGTAGGCAGATGAAGTGGCATGAAGCCTGTCTCAACATTTCGGCGGCCATCTTGGAAATCCTCAATGCCTGGGAGAATGGGGTGCTGGCCTTTGAGTCCATCCAGGTAACCCCACCTTGCCAGCAGCCTTCTCTCTTCCCTGAGGCACAGAGGCAGCCTTCGATAGCTTGTTAGATTTCATAAGAACGAAAAGACCCCTTAATCCAGGAGCCCGTGTGTGGCTCTTGATCTTTCTTGTAGTCAGTCTTAGCTGCTCCCTCCCCCGCAGGGAACTTGGGGAAAATCAGACTTGTGGTGAAAAGGGACGTGGAACACGGCCCTGGATCCCACTGCTGCACTGAGCTGCCCATGGAGGCCGGGGCAAGTGGTGGCCAGGGAAGGGGAGAGGGTGGCCCCATCACCCTTCCCCCCCCCCCACCCCCCCCAGAAAATCACCGATAACATCAAGGGGAAGGTGTGCAGCCTGGCAGTGTGTGCTGTGGCCTGGCTTGTGGCCCACGTGCGGATGCTGGGGCTGGACGAGCGTGAGAAGTCGCTGCAGATGATCCGCCAGCTGGCAGGGCCGCTGTACAGCGAGAACACCCTGCAGTTCTACAACGAAAGGTCAGCGGCCCATCCCCTCCCTTCTGGAGCTCTGCAGGTCTGTCCTGAGAAGCCAGCGCCTCCAGAAACCACCCTCTCCCTCTTCTCTTACCTTCCCAAACATGCCACTCACCTGCTCACTCTCTCTTCCTCACTCACTCACGTTCTCAATCACGTCTTCACTCACTGACTCAGCAACGCTTAGTGTGTGTCTCTGTGCCGGGAGTGTTATTATCCAGCAGCCGCTGTGTGTGCGCCGGAACTACAGACCCCACGTGGCTATGATTCCTGCCCTCAAAGAGCTCGAGTCCTGGGGAGCTGGCTTGCCAGAACGGAATGGTTACCTTAGCTCTGTCACTCTTAAGGAGCTGTGCGCCCATCTGTAGATTTGACAGGCCTTGGGCCTGTCCACGCCCTCCCTACCCTGCCCCTCCAGGCCCAGCTATCTTCTGTGCCATTTTCCTGCCTGGGCTTTTCAGGGACTTGGAGGACCTCCCTAGTGACTTCAGCTGTGTTGAGTTCAGTGGTATGGGTTCATTTGCCCATCCAATAAGCTTTTTAAAAAAAATATGGTAAAAAATACATAAAGCTTACCACCTTAACCATTTTTAAGGGTACGGTTCAGTAGTGTGTTAAGTATATTCACACTGTTGTGAAACAGACATCCAGAACTTTTTCATCTTGTAAATCTGAACCTGGACCCGTTAAACAGCACCCCTCCTGTCCTTCCCCCAGCCCCTGGCAACCACCGTTCTACTTTCTGTTTCTATGAATTTGACTTCTTTAGGTACCCCATGTAAGTGGAATCATATAGTGTTTGTCTTTTTGTGGCGGGCATATCTCACTTTGTGTAATGTCCCCAAGGTTCAACCATGTCATTGCATGTGTCAGAATTTCCTTCCTTTTTAGGGTTGGATCGTGTGTATGTACTACACTTTGCTTATCCATCCCTTGGTTGATGGACACGTGGGTTTCTTTCACTTCTTGGCTTTTGTGAATAGTGCTGCTCTGAACGTGGGCGCGCACCAAGCAGTGAGTTATGAGTGATGACCCACAAGGTAGCCGTCGGGATGTCTTTTAAGAGAAGTGGAGACACTGAGCTGAAATGAGGTTGGGAGGATGTGTAAAATCCCATCTCCTCTTTTGTCCTCCCCTCCCTCCTCATCCTCCCCGCAAAAGTCATGGACTGTTTTCTGTGATGTAATCCATTCTAAGCACCCTGACTCCTATCTGGGAAATCTGTGGCTCCATCACGCAGGTGGAAATAGTGGCCGGGAAAGTCATAGTGACTTTCCCAGAGCCACCCAGTGTTCCCCGAACGATTAGCGCTCAGGCCCAGGCCTGCATTCACTGTCGAAGACCCTTCATGAGAAAATTCCTGGATATACACTTAAATTTGCCCAGCTACCAACGGCCGGGAAAAGTCTTGTGGGGCAGCCCTTGGGCCCCTGTCCTTGAAGTAACAGTTACTTTGGGAGGAGGCCAACGCTGGGTGGGGAACCCCCCCACCCCCCCGCAAGCACTCAGCCTAGAGGGAAGTGATTGTATTTATTTATGCCAGAGGATTGTCAGGGCCCAGGCCTGGGGGATGGAGGAAGTTGGAGAGAGAGTGAGAGAAAGTATGAATATATTGCTAGAATGACCTGGGTGAGGCAAGTGCCCCCACCGCCCGCCCGTAGGCTGGTGCCGGAGCAGGACTTGTGGGGTCAGGTCTGCTAGGGGTTTGCAGCTTCCCCTGTCTCCTCCCTCAGCATAGAATGGGGTTAACTCTGTAACCCAAGTCCTGGGAAGAGTCGGGCCTGCATGGTCCTGCCCCCACCCCAGCTATTGAACCTGCTGCTGCCTGAACCAAACC
Source organism: Kogia breviceps (assembly GCF_026419965.1). Taxonomy (NCBI): domain Eukaryota; kingdom Metazoa; phylum Chordata; class Mammalia; order Artiodactyla; family Physeteridae; genus Kogia; species Kogia breviceps. Next base: position 37,832,403 of record NC_081328.1, on the reverse strand, counting down.
ACAGGCCCTCCCACCTCCCTCCCTCCATCAGGGTGGTGATCATGAGCTCCATCCTGGAGCACATGTGTGCGGACGTGCTGCAGCAGACGGCCACACAGATCAAGTTCCCATCCACGGGTATGGACGCCATGCCCTACTGGAACCTGCTGCCCCCCAAGCGACCCATCAAAGAGGTGCTGACGGACATATTTGCTAAGGTGCTGGAGAAGGGATGGGTGGACAGTCGCTCCATCCACATCTTTGACACCCTGCTGCACATGGGAGGCGTCTACTGGTTCTGCAACAACCTGATTAAGGTACTGGGGTCGGGGGTGGGGGTGGGGGCTGGGGGGAGCAGGCGTCCTCAGACCGCCGGAGACAGCTGAGAAAACGCCTGACGGGACCAAGCGTGGTCTGGTCCTCTGGCTTCCCAACCCCTAGCCCAGTCGGCCGGGCTTCTCTGCGAGGCCCACTGGATGCAGAGAAGATTCCTTGGACTCCAGAGGCCGGTCCTCGCCTCGGGAGCTCCTGGGGTCTGAAGGGAGTTGCAGGACGTCATTGCCCATGTTGAGGGCCCTCAACTCCTCGGTCCTCCTCTGCCCCGCCCTTCCAGGAGCTGTTGAAGGAGACGCGGAAGGAGCACACGCTGCGGGCGGTGGAGCTGCTCTACTCCATCTTCTGTCTGGACATGCAGCAAGTGACCCTGGTCCTGCTGGGCCACATCCTGCCTGGCCTGCTCACCGACTCCTCCAAGTGGCACAGCCTCATGGACCCCCCTGGCACGGCTCTCGCCAAGTAGGATTTTGTGGAGAGCCTTAAGTCCCCCCAGCCCGGAGTGGGGCACCCTGCCTGGGCCACCCAGGAAGCTGGGCTGTGGGGAAGCCCTGTCGGGTGGGGCCTGGTCAGCACGGGCACAGAAACCGCGTTGGGGCCTCTTTGATTTTACCCCCTTTTCCCGGACCCCTTTGCCAGGCTGGCCGTCTGGTGTGCCCTGAGTTCCTACTCTTCGCACAAGGGGCAGGCGTCCTCCCGCCAAAAGAAGAGACAGCGCGAAGACATCGAGGTAGGATAGGGGCCCCTTCCCCCGTTCATTGCCCTTGTGCTTGTTCAGCAGGTGTTCACCGAGCCTCTTCTGGTAAGAGGCACCTTCCCGGGCACAGGCAGCCAGCCACGGTCCCTGCCTCTGGGCCACTGTGTCAGGGGTGACTGTGTGGGAGGGTCTCTCCCTAGGGTAGTGGGAGGGGCGAGGAGAGGGAAGCTGACCCCCTGGAGATGCTGCCTGCGGCCTATGGGGGCTTGACTCCGAACTGAGCTCCGGCTCTCTTCCCAGTCCTGGAAGATTTGGGGATGCAGCTGTGGGTAACAGTGGCTCTCCTGCCCCCCAGGATTACATCAGCCTCTTCCCCTTGGATGACATGCAGCCCTCGAAGCTCATGCGACTTCTGAGCTCCAATGAGGAAGATGCAAATATCCTTTCGAGTCCCAGTGAGTGTGTGGACGGGGCCGGGCGGGCTGTTTCCTTTCCCGGGAACTCACTCCCGAGAGCTGCTCTGCATCTTGCTGGCTGGGCAGAGAGGCTGTGGTAGGAGTCTGCCCCATTCTGTCCCCTACAGCTGCTCTGTTTCCTATCCTCGAGCGACCAAAGGTTGCTGTGGATCACTCCCTAAGGGCTGAAGCTCTTCTGCCCAGATCCCATCCCAGCCCAGGGTGCATAGTTGACCCTTCCCCACTCCTCATGGCAGTGAGTTCACTGTCTTGGGCACAGTCTGTGCCACCGACTCACAGCTCTGACCTTCCTTCCCCTGGAACAGGCCCCGACACCTGGAGCAGGCCTGGGCTGGTACTTGGGACTGCCCCCCCACTCTTCTGCCTGGAGGGCACCCCGACTCCACCTGCTTCCCTAGATGTCACCGCCTCTCCCTGCTAAGGGCTCTTCCGTGGCGTTTAATTTTTCCTGTTTCCAGAGATTTCTCCTGAGCCTAGAAGTTTCTCTGAGGTCTTTTAGGGACTAGGGGACCAACTGTGCACTTGAACCGAGGAAAGGTGCTATGACCTTTGGCTAGTTACTTAGCAAATCTTAGTCTCAGCTTCCTTGTCTGTAAAATGGAGACGTGAGGATTAGCGGTTTCAGCCATATGCAGCCCGCAGATTGGCACGTGGCGGTGCTGACCGGACAGTAGTTCTCCTCTCTTACCTGCTTGTGGGGAAGTCTGTATTTGGGGCCCGTGCGACTGGACCCAAGCATCTTCTCCGGCCGGGCCCTCCCCCCCCCCCCCGACAGGGGAGGGCTCCCGCGGGCGGCGGTTTGGAGCGCAGGAGGCCGTTTCCTCAGTGCCCCCTCACTTGCCCCCCAGCCGACCGGTCCATGAGCAGCTCCCTGTCAGCCTCCCAGCTCCACACGGTTAACATGAGAGACCCGCTGAACCGAGTCCTGGGTGAGTCCTCCCACCCCCGCCCCTGGCCCTCCTCCCCTCTGCCCTCCGTCTCCCCTGATTGCCAGCTCTCCTGCCTCCCCCAGGCCCCCATCTCGCCCCTCTCTGGCTTGCCCCCAGCTTTCCTTTGTACTTTCTCTTTCTGACGTCCCCATTTGGGGGGACGCCCTTAGCACTTCTTTCTTCTCCCAGATTCTGACCTCTTCCCAAACCCTTCTCATGGAATTCTTCTCCTTCCCCCCGCCACCCCTCCCTCACAGCCAACCTGTTCCTGCTCATTTCCTCCATCCTGGGCTCTCGGACCGCCGGCCCCCACACGCAGTTCGTGCAGTGGTTCATGGAGGACTGCGTGGACTGCCTGGAACAGGGCGGCCGAGGCAGCATCCTGCAGTTCATGCCCTTTACCACGGTGGGTGCCGCGCCCCCGGGCCCGCCGGCGCGCCCTCCAGCTCCGAGCGGGTCAGCGAGTCGCAGGAGAGCTTGGGGTCCGGGGGCCAGTAGGGAGGGCTCCTTCCTCCTGGACATCACACCCACCATTACCTTGCTGAGCAGCTGTCTGTCTGTCTCACAGGTATCGGAACTGGTAAAGGTGTCAGCCATGTCCAGCCCCAAGGTGGTTCTGGCCATCACGGACCTCAGCCTGCCCCTGGGCCGCCAGGTGGCCGCCAAAGCCATTGCCGCCCTCTGAGGGCCTTGGAGTGCCCGCAGGGGCTGGAGGGAGGGTCTCTGCCCCGGGTGCCTCAGAAAAGGACGTGTGGAAAGATGAGACATCATTGCTCATATCCACATGATGTAACCGCCCTTGGTCGATTTCCAGATCTACCCCCCCCCTCCCCCGCCCGCAACCCGCTCCTGACTTCTGACCTCTAAGACGGCTCCCAGTTTCTTTCATAATTTCCTTTCCCGCTGCCAGCACCTGATGCATGTGAGCAGCCTGGTTCCTTGACCCCGGGCCGTCTCACTGCAGCCCGACCGCTGTGCGCGCCTCCCGCTTCCGAGAGTGGGTTTACCTGCGGGGAGCTTTACAGGTGCAGGGTATGTGGGTATGTGTGTGCGTGTATATATATTATCTCTTTTCACACGGGGTGTGTTCACCTCGGCTGGCTTGTAAATAAAGACCTCGTGGATCTCTCTGTGCCTGCTGGTGCTGTCGGTGCCTGTGTCCCATGGGGGCGGGGAACCCTGGCTCCGCCCTGGACCCGTGCAGTCCGTGGAGTGGAGGAGGGTGCCGGAGGACGGCTGGGCTCAGGGTCCCCAGTTGGTGCACTCAGTAGGGGCGGGGCAGGGCGGCGGGAGCAGCTTCCCTTCCTCATACCTGCCTGCCGCTTCCCCCCACCTCGCAAAGTCAGACTTATCTGAAAAGGGAGAGGTTTTGGCTAAAGGCCCCGCTGGTGCTGGGGTAGGGTGTCCTGTTCTGATGTTCCCCAGCCCGGCCAAGCCCCGCCCAGAGTCTGACTGGCCCGGGAGTTGGATCTTTCCGGGAGAGGACTGGGGGTATGAGGGCTGAGGGGTGAGGGGGGATGAAGGCAGGAACTCTGTTTAACCCTTCTTTGCCTGCTCGCCTCCAAGCCCCGTTTCTTCAGGACCAACTAGAGAAGGGGGGACCCTGAGCCGTGCAGCTGGGGGTTCTAGCCCCACTCAGCCCGACCCTGCTTCTAAGGAACCAGATGGGGAAGGGAAGTGAAGTAACTCAGGAGCTGAGGACGGGGAGGTCTTGGGAGGGGAACTGGGGACGGGTTGGCCATCTGGACGTCCTTGGTCTGGTGGTGGCAGCCTGGAAGCATACATGCGTCTTCAGCTGCGAGCACAGAGGTTTGTCTTGAACCTGTGCTGTGAAGCGGCCCCTCCGGTCTCCCCGGGTGTGAGCTCAGGCCTCTTCAGCCCATGAGGCCCGAGACAGGTAGGAAGGCTGAGGGCTCCCTGCCAGATCAGAGGCAGTGCTTGACGAAGCACACAAGTGCAGAGCCTGGAATTTGGGGTCCAACCCAAGCTGTCACCTTGGCCTCAGCTTCCTAATCTGTAAAAGGCCCTTCACAGTTCTTTGTGGGCAGCTGTGAGCATGGATGGGTGAAGGTTTATGGAAGATGGTAAACTGAGGCCCTGTGCACACGTTAAACCCTCCCTCACTTGGGGCCCGCGTCCATCTGTGTCTGGACTGTGGAGTCCCCCTCTCCCAACCCTACTCTCTCCTCTCCTGGTACGGGTGACCCATCTACCTTCTGTCCTCCCTGCTGGGCGGTGGCTCCACGAGGGCAGGGACCACGCCTGCCTTGTTCACTGCCGTGTCCTAGCACGCGGCCCAGTGTCTGCACCCAGTGGGTGCACCTCCTCTTCCCCTCCTTCGGGCCTCACCCTCCATTCAACTCCCCACCCGCGACCCCTGGCCAGGCACCAGCTGGACTCAAGAAGGAGGAAGGACATTTACTGGAGACAAAACACTTTATTATCGTGGAGTTTGGCTACAGTGAGAAAGTGGGGGCCGAGGGGGAAGGTGAACAGTCGAGCGCCCCTCTCACACCCCGTCACATGAGCCCCCTCATCTTTTCCCTCCCACATTCCCAGTCCCACCCAGCAAGGCAGAGACACGACTGCCCAGCCTGAAAAGGAATCAGAATCCCGACCCTGACCCCGGCGGGGTGGGGCAGGCGCCACTAGCCCGATGGTGTCTATAGTGCATCCAGAAAAACAAGAGGCGCTGATGCCTGGGCTCCCCACACAAGGAGTCAAAACGTGCCCGAAAAAAATCTTAAAAGGATTCCCCAGCAAATTCGCGGGACCCCAGGGTCAAGCGTCCCGGCTCCGGCTGCCTCTGATGGGCTCCGTGCCCGAGGCAAAGGGGACTCGAGGGAAACAGCCAAGTCAGGCCAGAGCCAGGGGTGCAAGGACCCAGTTGGGGAACACTGCTGTTTAAATATTAAACAGGGCTGTCTCATCTCCCACGTGGGAGACTTCCCGATGATTCCAAGGGCCCCGAGGTAGGCACCCTCAGGGTAGGGGTTCGCTGTGGCTCTCCCCAGAGCCCACCACGGAGCCAGGCAGGGAGCAGTCACAGGAAGTAATACTTGGTATTTACCAACTCCCTCCCAGTCCAGGGGACAGGAAGACGGGAGTTTTTCTCCCTGCTACAGGCGGGAGAATGAAACTTGGAGGTGGAGGGAAGGATCCAGGAGTCTGGGGCTCCTTTCTGTCTTCCCCGTCTTTAAATATTAGGTTTAAATAAGCATAAATATTAAATAGAGATAAATACACTGAAGGGGGAGGGCTTTGCTCAGGGCTCGGCCAGGTAGCGCAGGACACGGTAAGCGAGCTCCAGGAAGCTCTGCAGCTTGGAAGCAACCAGGACCCCTCCTGCCCGGCGCTGGAAGGCCGAGGTGAAGGACGGCACGGGGCCCTGGGTAGGCTGTACGGCAGGGGCCACCCCCAGGTCTTCCATCTGTGGGGGAAGATGAGGTCAGCGATCAGGCCCTGCTGAGTGGGGACTTAGCACAGGGAGGAAAGGCGCAGGGCTGATGGGCTGTAGACGATCCAGGGTTCATGGTGGAGCCAGGACCGAACCCAGGTCTCTTGAAGGTCCAGTGACCCCGCCTCATGCCCTAAACTAGGGGGGGATGGGGGAGGGTCCTGGGATGAAGTGGTAGCTCCCTACATCCAGCCCACTGAGAATGTTCCTGCCCCAGCCCTAGAGAACTCCGGGGTCCCCAGGCTCGCAGCACCACCTTTGGGGACCAGCTCGGTCCGGGGCCCTAACGCTTGCTGCTCACCAAGAGACTCACCTGCAGCCAGATGTTGGTGGCAAAGTCGGTGACGTCCAGCTGAAGTACGTCCAAGGTGGGGGCCAAGTCTGGGGAGATCCCCGTCAGGGCCTGCAGGAGGCCCTGGTAGAGGAAGAGGCCGCCATGCAGTTGGCTCAGGCAGCCTGTCTGGGAGATGGGATGGGAAAGTCAGGGGACGCTGCCTGGGCTGCCCACCTCAGGGCCCCAGCATGGAGCCTGGAGGGCTGGGGAGCCTTCCAGGTCATCCTTTCCTGCCCGTCCCCTCATCTCCCTTCTCCCCTCCGGACACTCACCAGCTGCAGGGCCTGGCTGGAGCAGCTACTCAGGGAAGCCTGGGGGATGCCCAGAGAGTGCCCAAGCAGCACCAGCTCCTCAGGATGGCACAGCTTGTGGGTGGTGCACTGGCGATGGGAAGGATGCTGAGTGAGGGGGACTGGCCGAGCCGGGTGGCTCCTCCTTCCCGAGGGCCCCCATCTCTCCACATCCACATCTTCCCCTCCCTCCACGTCCTGCCAGGCTTCTCAGCCCCGTTCCTCCGTCCAAGCCCCCAGCCAGCCCCTCCCAGCACTGTCCCCTAGAGGTTCTTCCCCCAGTTCCCCACCAGCCACCTCTCCTAATTTTCTCCCATTTCCCCCGAGTCTCTCCTCTCCCATCCCATGTCCCTTCCACACGGTTCCCTTTGGTACCCTCTGCTTCTCTCTCTCCCCTCAGCTCTGCCCCGCGCAACTTCTTTCCCCCCTGCCCGCTGCTGCAGTACCTCTGTCCCCTCCCTGTCCTTCCGCAGGCCGCCTTCACTCACCAGCCTCTCCTGCAGCTCAGCGCCATCAGCCTGGATTTTCCTCACTTGCTCTAAGCACTTAAGCAGGAAGCTCTGGGGCAGGGAGCTGGCAGGGCCGAGGGGTGTGGCTTCTTGCACCGTCCAGAGTGCACTGTGCCAGAGCAGCAGCTGCAGGGCTGGGAGCAGACGGGGGCTCAGGAGACGTGCAGACCTTTCTGGGAGCCCAGGGACCCTACCCTCTGCCACTCCGGCCCCGCAGCTCTCCCCTACTGGGGCCCGGACACTCACCCATCAGCTTCATGGGGCTCTGGGCAGCAGGTTCAGCCGGGGTCTGGATGGGTCTGTAGTAGGTTCTGGGTTCTGTCAGGGACCAGGTCCAGGGGCCTTTATACACAAGCCCATGGAGGCCTGGGAGGAAATTACCTGGTGCTGCGACTAAGGCTTAGTAATAACTTCCCAAGATTTATGCAAATTTGGCGTCCAGGACAATGCAGGGGGGTTGGGACAAAAAAAGTGTTTGCGAAAGTTTTGTGAAATTGTGGAATCTCTGATTCTTCTTTGACGTCTTGCCCCCCTCAAACTCCCTTCCTCCCCTCAGCCCCACCCAGGTCTCAATTGCCCCAGAGTGTTTGAACTGAACCGCTGAACGAAAGCTGAGCCAATGATAAAAGCCGGGGAGGCTGGAGTCTGGTCGACCCCAGGGAAGTGGCAGGCCTAGGCTTCGGGCCCTCCCTCCCGCCCTCCCCTGGCACATCTCCTGGGTCAGCCCCATTTGCCGCTCTCCCTTGGGATTCTCAAGCCACCTGCTCCCCAGGCCCCCAATTCTGAGAAGGAAGAAACTAGTTGCCCTATTCCTATCCCCCCCAATTCCCAGAGGCTGCCTCTCTGAGTGCCCTCTTGAGGGGCCAAGGGCCTGAGATAGGAACATTGGGGTCTTGCCCCCTGTCCCCACCCTACATGTTGAGAGGCATCATCCTGGTTCCTGTCCCGAACTGGTTAGCCGGGAACTCCCCAATCCCCCCCATGACTCATTCCTTTAAGCCCCCGGAATCCTGGCAGAGACCAGAGGAAACCGGATGTCTGTTCCGAATGAAGCAAGACCCATTGAGGCTCTCGGTTCAGGTTCACCTGACCTTGCCCTTCCTCCTCCTCCAGCCCGCACTACCCCTCCCCCCTAGTGTCTCAGTGCTTTGGAGTTGAGGGTCTGGGACAGGTGGCTCCCCTGGCCAGGTTCACTGCCAGCGGGCATGTGTGTGCCGCCCTGAGTGGAGAAGCGCTAGGGTGAGAAAGAAGAAACCGCCCGGCTTCAGACCCGAGAACCACGTACTGTTAGCGCTGGAAGGGACTTTGGAGTCTGTTCCAACTCCGTGAACCAGGCCAGTGAGGGAAGAGGCTTGCCCAAGGTCATGGGTAGTGGAGTCAGAGTTATAATCCAGACCTCTGCCTTGGGCCTGAGAGTTTTCCACAGGCCATGGGGCCTGCCTGGGGAAGTCTGACCAGCCGCACCCAAGACTGTCATGTTCTGTCCCAACAGAACGCTGTTCCAGCCCAGGACGGGCCAGAACGGAGTCTCTCCGGATGAGGAGTGCGTGTGTCTGACTGGGCCAGGCCATCTCTGGGGCGGGGGTGCCCCCTGGTGGCCACAGCTGGCAGGGCCTTCACCTGCTAATCAATTCACGTCCTGCCTCTGGTCCCTGGTCCTCCTGCCTGGCAGCCCTGGCCCCCAGCTCCACCTTAGGCCAGGCAACTGGCCACCATGCCCCTATTAAGCCCAGTTCTGCACCCACCTCCATGGGAGGAGAGGGGTGGGTTTAACAACTGTGGGGGCATGGCAGAGGTTCTCACAAACATGCCTCCTCTCCTTCCGCCTAAGAACCTCCAGAGGACCCAGCCCACCCCCGATGTTGTGCAGAGCATGCCCTGTACAATGGCAAATGCATTGCTTTCAATAAGCCTATGAGGAAGGTACCAGAACCATTTCCCCTTTCACAGAAGATGAATCTGACCTTGGAGAGGTTGACTTGCCCCAAAATAGCAGAGCCAAGGTCTGCCCTATGCCTGAGTCTTAAACTCTTAACCATTGAATCTCTTTCATTCATTCATTCATTCTTTATTTATATAAAATTTGTTTACTTATTTGGTTGCGCCGGGTCTTAGCTGTGGCACGCGAGATCTTCCTCGTGGCACGCAGGGTACTTTTGTGCGGAGTGCAGGCTCTAGAGGGAGAGGGCTGTGTTGCCCCACAGCATGTGGGATCTTAGTTCCCTGACCAAGCATCAAACCCCCGTCCCCTGCATTGGAAGGGGGATTCTTAACCACTGGACCACCAGGGAAGCGCCCACCATTGAATCTCTTGACCAACGTTGGGCCTTCCTCAACCATAACCCGGCCAGCTCTAGACTCAAACTATAATTTTCACTCACAGTCCAAGTGTGTCCGAGGTTTGGCTCAGAAAATGCTACTTCTAACAAGGGTGGCCAGAATGGTGAAGAGACTTGCGATCGCGATTTGAAGAAAACAGGCCATTTTGTCTGGTCGAGAGGAGAGGTTGTTGCGTGGTCTCAAGGGCTAGAGTGGGACAGGGAGTGGAAGCCCAGCTAGCCAGCTTTCAGCTCAAGGAAAGAGCTTTCTAACCGCCAGAGGTGCTGGAGGATGGGGTGGGCTACTTCCAGAGGAAGTGAACTGCCTGACCAGCGAGGTGTTCTGGCCTCCATTCCATAGAGAGAAAATCTGAATGTTGGCTGGCAGTTACAGGACACCTCTTATATGCCAGGCACCTTCCATTACGATTTTGTCTTTCATCCTATCAACCAAGTGTGGATTATTCCCATTATAGACAAGGGACAGCCTCAGAGAACCGAAAGGCCCCAGATCACAGAACAAGTCGGGGGCAGAGCAAGGCAGGATTCGTGATCAGCCTTCCCAAGTCCCCGTCATTCCTATTGCACTATCTTCCTGTTCAGAGAGCTGTATGTACTTCTTGGATGATGGCTCAATCCAGACTTCAGCCCCACCCATGAGAGAATAAAGACCAGGCAGAGAGAAAGCCCGGTTACCAGTCCTGACACGTGGGCTACGCCAGACTGAAATGATCTGGCAAAGGTCCTGGCTCCAGGGAACCCCCCCCCACCCCCCCGCAGCCGTTATTCATCCTTCCAGCTTCCTAAAGTCTTTCCCAGTTATTTCTCAATGGCCAGAGCGGGTGAGTGGCTTCCACTCACACTTCCTGTTTTCATCTGGAACTGGGCACGGAGTGTCCTTATAAAGGCTCCAGCGTAATGCCTTTGCTGCAGACTTGGCCTGTGGGCCAAGATATGTACACCCTGAGTTAAGAATCGGTTTTACATGTTTTAAGTGGTTGGAGAAAAAAATCAATCGATTTTGTTTCTTTGGCTGCATTGCGCAGCATGCAGGATCTGAGTTCCCTGACCAGGGACCTCGCCGCGTGCAGTGGAAGCACGGAGTCTTAACCACTGGACCGCCAGGGAAGCCCCAAAAGAATATTTTATCACAGGTAAAAATCAGGAAAAGCCAGTGTTCATAATTTGTTTACATACTGTTTATGTAAGGCCCCTTTCAAGAAGGGCAGAAGTGAGTAGCTGTGACAGAACATACGGCTCGCAAGCCTAAAAAACGTACCATCTGGCCCTTTAACAAAAGTTCGCAAACTAGGACACAGGACATATGTACAAGGGAACATACAGAAATGTCCTCTGCAGTGTTGTTTGTAACAGTAAACCAATGGCCACCAGTAAATTAATAAACAAATAAATCGTGGCCCATTCATACCACATGTGCCTCTCCACCCTTCCACAATAGAAAATCCACGAGGACAGCAGTTTGTTTTATTCAGTCGTATTCTTAGTCCCTAGAACAGTGCTGGGCACGGGTTTAAACATGATTAGGGCTCAAAACCCATACTGAGTGAAAGGAACTTACTTTCACGTGACACATCATTTACAAAGATTTAAAAACTCAAGACAATACTATATTTTGTAGTAAAAGTATAAAAACATAAACTGGAAGGATACCCACTGAATTCATCAGAGTGGCTGCCTTTAGGGAAGGAGGGAGGAGGCCTGGGAAAGGAAGATGGGCGTTTAACTTATCTGTCATGTTTTATGTTGCATGGAAAAACATGACACCTTAACAAAAGGTTGATATTTATTAAAATTGGGTGGAAAGTACATGGGTATTTCTTATGTTATTCTTTGTACTTCTCTGTAGTTTTCTAATTAAAAAACAAAACTGGAAGGCAGAGAACACAGTGAACTCTCCAAGCATAAAAATAACACTGGACTTCTCCAGGGAAAGAAAGCTAAGCCAGTGGCGATGAATTACAAGAAACTTCCAGACCGTGAGCAGACAGAAAAATGGTCTATAGACTCAAGGTGGTTGAGAACCAAGAAATCATGACAAATGACCCCAACTCTGTGTAACAGGATGACAGACTCTCCAATCCATTACCAACCAGGAAAGGGTATGGGGCACTTTGGGCTGGGTGCTGACTTCAAGATCTGTCATTGGGAATAATAATAATTACAACTAATTATCACATACTCAAAAAGAAAGTCATTTTAGAGGTCAGGTAAAGTGGTCATGGGCCAGAAGGACAGCTATGTAGGGACAAAAACCAACCAACCAGATAACAGAGCCACAAACTGAGGCTGGGAGAAGGCTGCACAGCCTACAGAACGTGACCTGAACTTGGTATATCGCGTAGGCCAGTGTTCACGTCCCACCTAAGCCTGTCCTCACACCCTGGAAGGGCATGGAGGGGTGCTCACTGTTAGTCCCCATCCTTCCTGGAAGGGAATTAAAGATCTCCTATTAGATTTTTGAATTGGCCTGTAAAATGGGGAAAAGATTGAATCCTTAAAAAAAAAATAATGGGAAGTTTGGATGCTGGAATAATAACATCTTCCACAAAGATCAAGGGGGGAGTTTGGGGAAAAAAAGTGCCATTTCACAAAGCAAACTTTAAAGAGTTTCACTAGGCACTTCCCTGGTGGTGCAGTGGTTTAGAATCCGCCTGCCGATGCAGGGGACACGGGTTCGAGCCCCGGTCCGGGAAGGTCCCACATGCCGCGGAGCAACAAAGCCCGTGTGCCACAACTACTGAGCCTGCGCTCTAGAGCCCACGAGCCACAACTACTGAGCCCGCGTGCCACAGCTACTGAAGCCCGCGCACCTAGAGCCCGTGCTCCGCAACAAGACAAGCCACCGCAATGAGAAAGCCGCGCACCACAACGAAAAGTAGCCCTTGCTCGCCGCAACTAGAGAAAGCTCGTGCCACAACGAAGACCCAATGCAGCCAAAAAAAAAAAAAAAAAAAAAAAGTTTCACTACCTGGGGAGGCGGCAGAAGCTTAAAGGAAGTGGGCAATACCAAATCACTGTGACCGAGGCTGGGGCAGGATCATAAAGCAAAGCAAGGCCAGGCTACAACATGCCTTTGATGGAAGTTAGGGCTCTCGGGGTATGAAAACCTGCAGTTGGCGAGGAACACATGGTGTAGCTTTCCTAACAAACAAGACGTTAACCGGCTCGGTGTGCCAGGTACTGGGCAAGGCCCTGGGGGGACAGAAGCGCCTCATGCTCTTTAAGAAGTTACAATCTAGTCGGGAGGATATGGCTTTCACAGAGACAACCTCCTAAGAGAATGTGATTATCCAGTGAGTGGTTCAGAAGCCAGGGAGTTGAATCACTGTGAGGCAGGATGCCTGGAAGATGTGTAGCAATCAGCAAGGTGCAGAGCCAGAGCTGGACGGGAGAGGGAATGCAGTTGAGGAGAGGCAGAACTGATAGCAGAGCTCGCTCAGCAGGAACGAGGAGCACACGTACCGCAACGCCCCAGGTGCCAACCAGAGAACATCAATGACGCGAAAGACCCAATGTGGGGAGCACCGGCTGGGAGAGTGTTACAGAGACCCTGGCAGGTGCATTTTCCCACCACGTGCAGCTGGAGGAGGTGGGCTGGGGGTCCACAGGGAGCCCCCTCTCGCCTGACCCCCACTCTGCTCTCAGGGAGGAGCCTATCCCCCACTCCATAAGGGCCACTGGGCAGAACCCTGCTCTCAACCCGCTGCAGCCCTGCTGGAGACCCTTCTCTCCTCTGTGAACCTCACCTGAGGGTCAGACTCGCACCTTGTGTTCCATCCACTGGAAGCCTAGATTCCCAGTTTTAGAGCCAGGAGATCACTGAGTCTAATCACTTATTTGGCAGATATGGGAAAGGAGCCTGAGAAGTTTGGAGAGCTGCCACTTATTTGAGAGCCAGTTAAATACGAAAGAGTAAACCCAGGCCCTCTGATCCCAGATCAGAGTCTCTCCACCCGGCCCTTGGCCTCCTCTTCATCTACAGCTGCTTTGGGTCCTCGGGTCATGCCTAGGGCTAGCACTCCCAGGCCAGAAAAAAATCCGGGCCTGTTAACACTGCACATGTGAGAGTGAAATAGGAGTAATTAACTGATGCACAAACAGTCCTGGAGAACTTTTTATTGTTTAAAAATCACAACTGAAGCTTCAAAAAACATACAACCTAACACGTGTCCCAATTCCAGTGCCCTACTCCCTGGAGGAGAGCACGGGGCTCGTCCCTCTCATCCTGCCGCCCACACTGCTGGCCAGGACCCCACCCCGGGCAGGCTGCCTGCTTGCCCTCCTGCCCACGTGTCCTGAGTCACCGGCTGGGGAGGGGCCCTGGGATGAGGCGGGGGTGACTGGGTCCCTGCACCCCTCCCCCCGCCACAGACGCAGTCTGTGTGCAGCGTGTGAGAAGCGGGGCCGACCTCCTGGGCAGGGCACCCCCAGGGCGGAGGATGAAGAGCCAGCGCCCTCTCGCCCAGCCCTCCCCAGCCCCCCGGCTCAAGGAAAGCTGTCATCGTCATCCTCCGCCATCTCCTTGGCAAACTCCAGGTCCTGCTGCTCCCGCTCCCGCCGTTCCTGCGCAAAGGGGGCCGAGGGCCGGGCTGCGGGGACACGTCGGGCTCTCGCGCCGTCGATGCCCGGCCCGACCCGCCCAGGGCCAGAGACTGCCCGAGCTGCAGAGCTGCCCCAGCCCTTCCAGAAACCTCCCCTCTCCCCTTTCTATAGGGAAGTTTGATCTTTCAGTGCTACCCAAAGCAGAAGGCAGCTTACCTCTGCAGACTCCAAGTCCTTGTTGTACGATTTGGGAGGAAACCTCATGGCCTGAAGCACAACGGAGAGAGGAACAAGGTGAGGAGGAGGCATCAACGTAACACTCACCGTGCTCCTGCGTGCCAGGCGCCAGGATACGCGCGACACGGGTGATCACTCCCTAGTTCAGTCCAGTGGGGGAGCCAGGCATGGAGACTAATTCATTACTACGACACCGCGGGGTAAGAGCCAAAGATGGAGCATCAGAAGAAGCCAGAGGCAGAAATGGTGAACCCTCTTGGTCGGGCCGGGAGAGGACTGGCAGTGAGAAGGAAGAGGAAGAATGGACGGGCTGCGGGAGTGGAGGAGAGGCGTTCCAGGCAGAGGCTTCAGGGTGTGAGCAGGCCCGGCCTGAGTTCAGTGGGGCCAACTGGGGTGGAGGGGAGGGGTCGGCGGAGAGGTCCTGGGGAGGGAGGCCAGGGACGCAGGGGACCAGATCCCGAAGGACCTTTCCTGTCTAGCAGAGCACAGCGTTTGCCTGGTTTTAAGTGAAGCTATATCCCTGGTTTCCTGGGGGAAGAGAGCAGGAAAAAAATCGGCAGCCTAACAGTACCAGCACCTAACCCAGCGCCTGACACAGGGTAAGAGCTTAAGAGCCTTTTGTGGAACGAGATGGCAGCCCTACCTTTTACACAATTCAGACTTCTCTAAGTGCCCCAAGACAGTGATTTCATGTAATCCCGTCAACCCTGCAGGCAGGGCAGGTGATACCTCATTATCAGCTTCACAGAAGGAGAAACAGGCTCAGAGAAGGTAAATGACTCAAACTTGGAACCAATTCCAGAACACTGCACTCTGAATCCCTGTCTGATCCTCCCTGGCAACCAGACCCCTGAAGAGCAAAGGGAAGGTGTTGTGGTCCCACAAGCAAAGTCCTTTTACCCTTCTGGACCCCCAGTGATTTTACAGAGATCGTCTGGGAACTGCGCCCCAAACCAAGCCAGTCTTCCCTGAGGAACCCGTGCGTGTGGAGGGGGGCATGTTGCTGCCAAGCATCGCCTCTGCAGCCAGGGCTCCGCACCTTGACAGACATGTTGTGAATATCCAGGCAGAAGGAGATGCGCTGGTGGAAGGCTAGCTGGGGCTCACGGGTGGAATAGATGTCAATCATCTCCTTGGACTGGACGTAGCCCTTCTCGTGGTTGATGCTGGCCTCAATGACGCCATCCCGGATGGCCTGCAGGCCCCAAAGGGAGGAAGAGTCACCAGAAAGTCCATCTTCTAAGTCCTAGAACATCTTGTCCCATCTCTTCGTCCTCCTCGTCTCTCACACACTCACTTGCGTACACACAGCCTCTCTCTCTCTGTGGCAACTTCCTGGCCTCACTGCAAGACGGGCACTCCCTGAAAAGACTATGCCACTGCTTTAGCCATTCCCCTCCTTGGTCAACCTCCTCCCACCCCCATCCCTGAAACAAGGCAGGAAGGTGACAACCGCGGTCCCTGAGCCAGGCCCACCTTGGCAACAATGAACTCTGCATCCTCTGGGCTATCCAGCTGCAGCTTCTGGGCGATGTCCGCCAGGGAGATTCGGGAATAGGAGAGGCTGATCATGCGCACACCTGGGAGAGGAAGGAGCGGTGGGCAAGACGGGGCGGGCACAGACCCTTCACCCGCCCAGGCGCCCACAGGGTTGCCCCTGCCCCTGGAGAAGCCTAGTCCCAGTCCTGCTCTGCCAGGGGCCCCTCAGTCCCTGCTCCACACCTGTCTTGATGACGTTGTGTCGTAGTCGGATGATGAGGGTGTAGGTCCCATCTGCTTGAAACTTCTCCCCAAACTGATCCAGGACCTGGTTGAACTTGGCCAGGTTTCCCGTCCTGACAGCTGCAGTGGGGAGAGGGGTGGATCAGATGCTGCACAGGGCGCACAGATAAGAGGGGCCACAGTGCCAGGGGTCCGGCAAGCTCTGGGAGGGGACCAGCCCTTACCCTGGGTCAGAAGGAAGTAAGGCATGAGCGAGCGCTTGAGGGACGGTTGACGGAACTGCAGCCGGTCCGGGATCTCCCCCAGCAACAGCTCCACCACAATCAGAAGCTTGTGCACCTGGCAGAGTGTGACACACGAACACAGTGGGCAGGGAGCCCCACCGGGTGGGAGAAGAGAACGAAATGGGGCTTCAATTCAGTCAGACACACAGGGAAGGAGGGAAGGTGGCACTGGGACCAGGCCCACAGAGAGAGGAAAAAAAATCCTCAAGCTGTGCTGGGCGTGGAATTGAAGCTCTGCCTTGGCAGACAGGCCTTGTGAGCTTCTGACCCTTCGACCACAGCAGGCCCCCAGCTTCATTTCATCTGGCCAATCGGCGCACAGCGCCCTGAAGTCGCAAAGCTCTGAAGTACAGGCAGATGGGTAGGTTCTATGGCTCAGAAATGGTGAGGAAGCAGGGCCCAGAGGCCTACGCAACGGAATGTGAATCAGCTAAAGATGCTGGTAGGGAGGGGAACTATGTGTAAAATTAGTTATCTGGGTAGAGGCAGCAGCTCGGGAAAGGGCCCGCAGAACCTCAGTGAGCGCGGCGGCTGGCTGGAAAACCGGGCCCCTCCTCCTCCACAATACCTCCTCCAAATACCACTGTGCTCCCGCCCGTGGATTCAGCGCCGTGCAAGGAGGACTGCGGTGGAGGGACGATGCCCAGCGTTCAGGAGCCCCCCCACCAAGCAGGAGGGGCAGGAGCAGACAGCTAAACCCCGCGCCAGCGTCACGAGGGAGGTAAGGCGGTAAAACGGGTGGTGGCTGACGGTGCCCACCCCTGGGCACGGACCCTTCGCTCCTCCACACACACTGACGAGGCTGCCCTGTCCCTCGGCCCTCGGCGTACCCCATAAGTGAGTGGAAAGCCATGCCGACGGCAGAAGTGAGCACGTGCCTTAAGGATTCTGATGAAGCAGAAAAGGAGGGAGGACGTTTCAGCCAAGGGGACAGGTTGGAGAAGAGGCCGGCATACTGGAGGGCGTGGGGGGGGGGCCACCTGGAGAGACGACCAGGGCCCATCCGGGGACGTGCGGTTTTGAATGCCAGGCTGAGTTCTGAGTTTGGAGACAGAACTAGCTAGCCTGTACTTGCTAGCTAGGAAACGCCGAGCAACCGAGTCTTTGGTTTCCATCTTCCTAAAATGGGCATAATACCTGGCTTGCCTACTTCACAAGACTTACAATACCCTACTTGGCAGGCAGTGGGGAGAAACGCGAGCTTCCCGGGCCAGGCAGACGGGCCTGGAGCTCCGCTTAGTTAGGCGGCTGCGCGGAAGCTGGGCTGGTGGAGGGGAGGATGGCGACCAGCAGGGTCAGCGGCTTCAACAAGGGCACTGGTAACATCAGAGAGGAGATGAATACAAAAGCCATGGAGGCAAATCAACAAGACAACTCAGCGATGGTGATGGGGGTGGGGGGAGGGAGGAGTCCCAGATGACCCGGAGGCTCCTATCTGGATCAGGAGGGCAGGAGGAAGGACTGGTGAGGGGTGCCCAGAAGGATCTGTCTGGACAAGCTGAGGGTGAGGAGTCAGGCAGTCTCTACACAGAGATGTGCGGTGGGAAGTCAGATTTGCAGATCTGGCTTCATAAAAGGGGTCAGAGCTTGTATTATGGGCTCAACTGTGAACCCCCAAATTCATATGCTGAAGCCCTAACCCCCTAGTACCTCAGAATGTGACTGGATTTGGAGATAGAGCTGTTAAAGAGGTAATTAAGGTAAAATGAGGTCATATGAGTGGGCCCTAATTCAATATGACTGGGGTTCTTATAAGAAGGATTAGGATACAGACGTGCACAGAGGGGAGACCATTTGAAGACGTCAGAAGATGGCCAACCACAAGCAAAAGAGAAGCCCTCGAAAGAACCTGGCCATGCCGACATCCTGATCTTGGACTTCTTGCCTCCAAAACTGCGATGAAATAAATTTCTATTGTTTAAGCCACCCAGTCTTGTAATTGCAACCCAAGCAGATTAAGACAGTTCATGACGGACTTTGGTGAAGCATCATGGAACTCACAGCTGAGCCACGAAGGCAAATGAGATCACCCAAGGCGAGAATATGGATTTTCTATGGATGGATACACTTTCAACATGCTGTTTGTTAAATTCGATGTCTCTCTTTACCCATTCTCACTCTCCCTGTTTTTAAAAAAATATTTATTTATTTATTTTTGGCTGTGTTGGGTCTTCGTTTCTGTGCGAGGGCTTTCTCTAGTTGCGGCGACCGGGGGCCACTCTTCATCACGGTGCGCGGACCTCTCACTATCGCGGCCTCTCTTGTTGCGGAGCAGAGGCTCCAGACGCGCAGGCTCAGTAGCTGTGGTGCACGGGCTTAGTTGCTCCGCGGCATGTGGGATCCTCCCAGACCAGGGCTCGAACCCGTGTCCCCTGAATTGGCAGGCAGACTCTCAACCACTGCGCCACCAGGGAAGCCCACTCTCCCTGTTTTTACTTAAAGCTGGCTTCTCCATGTGGGCTCTCTATCCCATTCCTCCTACCTTGTTCAAGGCCTTGGCCCATCGCCTGTTTGCTTAAGTGTCTCTGGGTGAAAGTTGCCCCAACTCTGCCCCTTCCCCTCTCAGGCAACCCTCCCACCTCTTTCCTGGCTCCCTGGCCAACAGTCCACAGGCCAAAGACCTCACTCCAGCTCCCTCTGCACCTTCTTCCGGCGACCTGGCTCCACGACAGAAAACTGGGAAACCTTATCCATCCAGAGCAAAATCTGGTTTGAAAACACTGCTTCACCCCACGTTGCAAGAGCAATCTCACATTGTGCAATGTACCCCATGTGTCTGAAAAGCCATTCCTTTCTATGAAAATTCTACCCATCTTTCAAAACCCAGATCAAGTTTACCTATTTAAGATTACTTTGTTTGACCACAACTGAATCTGCCATTCTCTGAACTTCTGAACTGAAACAAAGCAAACCTCCCACCACACTGACCTAATCACTGTACACGCTCATCCTGCTCTCTTTCAAGGGCACTAGTAGGTGGATGTGTTAATGTGAGAGCGGAGGTTTGTGGCTGGAAAAGCTGGGTCCTGATTCTGGCTAGCAGGTTCTGTGCCTTTACACAGGCCCTCGCGCCTTTCTGAGTCAATGTTCTTTATCCATCTCTTCGAGGGCAAATACCATTTCTTATTCTTCTTTCCTGCCCCTCACAGTGTCCAACGTCAAGGTCAGCACTCAAAAAACTACCTGGTGACTGAAAGCTTTGCCACGGCCAAGCTTTACCTCCCCCTGACTCAGCCAGCCTTAGGGAGCTTCTTGGTCCCCGGCCACAGACAACACTGCTCGCAAAGGGGCGTGTGAGGGACAAGGTAAGAGCCTGGGCTTTCTCAACACAATCCAGGTCCCCACCTGGAATGACTATAGGGGGTTCTGGGGAACCAGGAATATTCTAAACCTACGTACCAGGGAGAATACCGGGAACATAAACTGCCAGAGGTGCAGGTAGTGTCTGCCTAACGTGCCCTGAACAATGTCACGTGCAAACGACATGTGATGCCACCTTTAGGGTAAGAAGATTAAGGACCTCTGGGCTCCTCAGATAGGGAAATGGCACTAACATGATATCAGACAAGTAAGGGGGTCAAAGGGGTGAGAACTGGTGCTCACCGTCTGTTTGAAGCCGACAGCTGTGTGCTGAGGGGCCTTGCGAAGGGCATTGGTCATTGTCCTCCGGGCCTCTGAGTACTCCAGCTGGATGGCTTTGATGCGCCCTGGGTGTGGAGAAGAGAACTGATCAAGAGGATGGTGTGATCCAAACCCCAGCCCCCTGCAAACCACAGTGCCAAATGGGCACTCTTATGCACCAAGGGCACCACTTTCTTAGCAAATTTGCACCGAGTGAGCCCAAGACACCTTCCGGCTGGGGTGGGGGGGGCGGCCCTGCTCACCTGTATAGTAGAGGTACCTTGCCCACTCATTGTTGTTGGCCTGCTCGGGGAACACAGACTTGGACACCAGTTTCTCAGCCTGGTCGTACAAGCTGTAGTGCAGGTAGTTCCGCAGCAGGAGGTTCAGCAGTGTGGCCTGCCCGTCTGCGTCATGCCGCAGGGTGGCGGTCCGGAGCCGAGCGTGCAAGAAGCTTCAAGAAGGAAAGAAACGGGAGGTCAAAGCCTTCACATAATAACTCTTCAAGCTGCCTCTGACCTCTCCATTCTCTTCTCAATTCCTAAAAAAGTGATTCAAACTGCTTTTCTGGTTATTCACTGAATACTCAACAAATGAAGCACTAGTCCAGGTGCACAAAAGGACAGAACTCTGCTCAAGGAACCTGCATTCTAGTGGGGGGAGACAGACAGCCATCACGATGAATAAGCGTACCATGCAGCTCGACAGAAGGTGGTGGGGTGACGTCGAAATCAGGGTAAGTGCGACGGGAACCGCAGAAGGAGAGGAGGATGGGGTTGCGACTTTAGATAGCCCAGTCAGCGTAGGACTCACTGAGAAGGTAACAGTTAAGCAGAGCCTTGAAGGAGGCAGGGAGGAGAGCGTTCTCAGCTGAGGGAAGAGTGCGCTGGCGTGCCCGCGATACAGCGAGGTGGCCAGCGTCAGGGGAGCAGTGGGAATAAAGTCAAGGAGGCAGTCACGGGGGCCAGACCCCGTGGGGCCTTATAAGCTTACATCGTGAGGGCTTTGGCTTTTCCCTGAGGGAAACGGGGAGCCACTGAAGGTTTCAAGTAGAGGAGTGAAAGATTTTCCAGCCTGAACTTACTTGTACCTCTGACTCACTAATGAGTCCTCCCCTGATGTGTGGTGAAGGGAAGAGCCTGGGAGACAGGACTTAACAGGCCAGTGGTCGTCTCCGTTTCCTCATCTAGTCTCAGCCTCGCTCTCAAGCCCTCGCACAGCTCAGTGTGTGCTAGCCGTTACCCCCACTTCCTGCTGGTCACGTTACATCTCCCAGCCCACGGCCTCCTGCAAGTCCACAGCTCTGTGGTAGTGCCTGACCATGTCTCTGACCCCACGGGCCACGAGCCAGACCGCTGCCCACAGTACCTTCGCACCACATCCAGCTTGTCCAGGAACTCATAGACCCGAGCATGGTAATAGTAACACTTTGCAGCCACAAGATCCAGGGCCCGGCGGTTCTGAGTGCTGATCTTCTGCATCAGGTCATCAGAGATCTTCTGTGCCTGGGGAGGCAGCCAAAAGAGAACCAAGCGTCAGTGTTCCAAAAAGTTAAACACGGAGCCAGCAATTCCCCTCCTAGGCATACGTCCAAGAGAACTGGAAACATACGTTCACATAAAAACTTGCACATGAACGTTCATATCAGCATTATTCACAACCAAAACGTGGAAACAACCCAAGTGCCTATCACCCAATGAATGGATAAACAAAATGTGGTATATCTATATGATGAAATTTTACTCAGCCATAAAAAGGAACAGTGCAGATATATGCCACAACGTGGATAAACTTAGAAAAAACATCATGTTACAGAAAAAAGCCAGATACAAAAGGCACATATTATGTAATTCCATTTAGATAAAATGCCCAGAATAGGAAAATCCATGGGAAACAAAAATATTAATAGATTACTGGGCTGGGGTGAGGGGAGAAGAAGGAGTGACTACAGATAGGTATGGCATTTTTTGGTGGGGGCAGTGATTAAACTGGTCTGGAATTAGATAGTGAGGGCGGTTGCACAACCTTGTGAATATGCCGAAAACCACTGAGTTGTACACTTTCAAGGGAGTGAATTATTTCTAAAAACCAACCAAACAAAAGCCAACCAGTGGCAGAGCAAGGAAAAAACAAAACAGAGGACTGAGGAGACCTGTCATTTTTTGGGCATGCTCTTGGGACAGTAGCTAAGCCTGACAAAGGAGCTGGCCCCGGTTGGAAGGCATGGTGGAAGAGTGGTATCCAAAATGGAGTCTTTCAGTTTCATAATAATAGCTACCATTTATTAAAATGTTGTGAATGCTTACTACGTGCAGATGATTGTGCCAAGTATTTTAAAAATATATTATTTTATTTAATACTAACAATAATCTTGTAAGGTGGGCAGTTTGTCTCATTTTACACAGAGCTGGGAGAAATTAATTTGCCTAAGGTACAAATGGGATTTGAACCCAGGTATTTCTGTCTCCAGATCTACTCTTCTCAAAAGCATCCACCATACTGAGATCGCGCCACAGACGGGTACAGAGTGACCACTGCCAGCCCTTTCCCAGAGCCTGAGCAGGAGTTGAGGGGGCTTCCCCGGATGTGGGGCTGGGTGCATTCCCACATGGGGGAAGAGTCTGGGGGACAGTTAAAAACCCAGTGATTGTCTGTTTCTTCACTAGAGGCACTCTCCCCCACTAAGCCCGCACCCCACCTGGGGCGCGTCAGTCGCTTGCACTGGCCCTGGTTACCTCTTTGTAGCGCTTGCTGTTCATCAGGAAGATAAGCACGAGGAGCTGGAGGTAGGCCTCCACTTCGGGCAGGAGGGGAGCCGACGCGGCTTTTCCTGTGCGGGGACGGAACTGCAAATCGGCTTCTGTGTCCATGGGCTGGAGAGGACATGAGTTACCGTGGAAGAGCTCAGTTGGATCAATCAACCAAGAATTTATTAAGCACTCACTATGTATTTCAACAAATATTTAATAAGTGTCTACTACATGCCAAGATTTTTCTAGGTGCTGGGGATACATAAATAAAGATGACACAGTCTCTTTCTGAAGGGAGTCAAGGAGGCTGGCAATACGATAAATACAGAGAAGGGTTACAGGAGTATAACATCCTTACGGAATATAATGTGGACAGAAAGGATGATGTAAGGACCCCTCAGAGAGCCTACAATCTAAGTAGAGATTAAACCACCATACCTGGAACCACTGAGAATTCTATCAGGCAGGGTTAATAAAGGGATGTAATTCTAGAGATGAGATCAAGAATAATGAGACAGGGAGTTCCCTGGTGGCCTAGTGGTTGGGATTCTGGGCTTTCACTGCCGTGGCCTGGGTTCAGTCCCTGGTTGGGGAACTGAGTCCTGCAAGTCGTGTGGCGTGGCCAAAATTAAAAAAAAAAAAAGAATAACGAAACAAAAAAAAATTTTTTTTTTGTGGGAACAAAGGAATTTGGGGGGAAATTAACATACACATAGTACTTATCTTCAGATCTAGTCACCAAAACTGGAATAATGTGTAACAAATCAAAAGACGATCATGATGGGTTACTTTAGAGATGTAACGTTAAAAAACATTCCAGGTGGGGCTGGGAGAGGGTGCTTTTCCTTTTTCCCAGACAGTAAAGTCTTCACTGTCCACCTCAAGGATTTTCTGAGTTTTTACATCTATGAAACAGACTGTAAGCATACAGGATTTCAGGGAGATGAAGTTGGCTGAAGGGCCAGTGAAGTTTGAGAAGGGGCAGGACCCGAACTGCATCATGGATGATAAGGGGGGAGTTTTTCAGCCAGAAAGGAAAAGGAGGGGTCTCTCCTGGCACGGAGACCACCACCCCCAGCACACTGCCTTCATCAACACGCACTCTGCGCCGCACACTGTTCCAAGAGCTTTCCCCCTCCTCCTCACCCCCCCAAATCTGTTCATCACATTTACCAAATGAAGAAAATGAGGCACAAGGAGGTTAGGTCATTTGCCCAAGTCCCACAGATACCAAATGGTAGAGTTTGGATTCAAATTCAACACCCCCTCCAAAACCTGTGCTCTTAACCACTGTTCTCCTGTTCCTTTTTTTGTTGCTTTTTTTTGGCCGCACCACATGGCATGTGGGATCTGTGGGATCTTAGTTCTCCAATCAGGGATGGAAGCGAGGAATCTTAACCACTGTACCGCCAGGGAAGTCCCTTAACCACTGTTCTATACTTCCTTCATGGTGAAGCTTCGGAGGCAAGCAAATGAGTATTAAGAGGGGCTGCCTTGCTTCATGACTCTGCTATGGCAGGTAACAAGACAGGTCTCCAGGACAGGAAACAGTTACACGGGGGGAACGTGTGTGTCAAGCCAAGCCTGCACCCTTCACGCTGGCCTGACTCACTTACCTCTTCCAGGAAGGGGAGCAAGAAGTCTCGAGTGGCATTGTTGGAGGTGAAAAAGCCATGCACAGCCTTGTACAGAACGTAGTGGTTGAGGCGGCGTGACGTGGAAGGCAGCATCCGCAGGGCCCGTAGCACGAACCGAGGCTCCTTGCCTGAGACTGCCTTCTCCAGCTGTTTCACGTGCTCCTTGATGTCTGTGGAGGACGAGGGGAGAAAAATGTTAATTCCAACTCCTACTCCCCTCACCCCCGGCCACTCCAGCCAAGCAGTCCTAGGGAGCCTCTTACAAATGGCAGGATGTGGCCAATCACCACTTTTGCCCTAAGAGCAATAGTTATGGATTCCATACACTGATTTTAAGACATAACCAAGAGACAAAGAAAAATAAAGCTGGGGTGGGGGAAGGAGTAGAGGGTGACAGAAAAAAGAAAAAAACAATGAAAAACAAAAACACGTGGAGATTTAGCATATCTTCAAATAGGAAGACTTCTAAAATTCTTCTGAGAACTGTAAACAAAAGAAAAATATCTGCAACACATGTGACCAGAGATTCACATTCTTTTTCTACAAGAGCTTGTATAAAGGATTAAAATAAATAAAAATGAACATGAATGGATAATACAAAAAGAGGGACGACAAATAACAGACGTGAAAAGTGTATTTCACTAGTATTCAAATAATTGCAAGTGAAAACATTTTTCAATTACCATTCTAGGGGTATTTTAAAAATAACACATAGAGTACAGGGGTGAGCAAGACATTTCTGCTCATATAATGTACATCAGTACAGTTTTTCCAGACAGTATCTACCAAAAACCTTAAAAACAAACGTAAATACCCTTTCAATTTAGAAATCTCTACTGAAGAAATAATTACAGAGGTAGATCAAAAACTTGGGCACAGAGATGATGGTTGCAAAGCTATTTGTAACAGAGAAAAATAGAAACAACTTAAATATCCAGAAATAAGGGAATGCAATCAATTGGTAGTTTCTTAGTTACCTTTGTATTTTTAGCATAGGGTGCTAGGGTCACATTGATGATATAATAGTAATAACAGCTAATATTTATGGAGGGTTTTACTATGTTTTCATCACGTATTAGGCACAGTTGTAAACATTTTAATCTTCACAACAACCCAATTAAGTAGGTACTATTACTTTCATTTATAGAGATGAGGAAACTAATCCCAGAGTGTATATTCTTAGCCATTATATCAGTTATTCAATAAATGTTTCTGGAATACATTGAATGCTTTGTTTATGGATCTGTTACATGAAAGCACACAAAATCATCTGTATTTAGTTATGCCTTGTTCCAAACTGTATATATAAACTTGATCTCAATTATGGGAGAGCAGCTCAAAAATTCATAGGAAATAATGTTAACCACGGGTTGGGTTTTTTTTTCCCCCTGCTACTTTAGACCTCTCATATTAAAATGTTTATAAGAAACATAGGTAGGTAATGCTGAATGGCACCTTTGCCACTGGTTGACTGTCGTTATTTTATGTAAAATGATCTTTATTAGATACTGAGCCTGCTATCCAACTTCAGAGTAGAAGCTAATGCAGTCAACACTATCACATCCT
This sequence comes from Kogia breviceps, assembly GCF_026419965.1. NCBI lineage: Eukaryota > Metazoa > Chordata > Mammalia > Artiodactyla > Physeteridae > Kogia > Kogia breviceps. The sequence continues at coordinate 37,806,701 of NC_081328.1, read as the reverse complement.
CAAAACACCACCCAGGAGCCTAACTTTGCTTATTTCAATGTTTTCCAGCTAGTTTCCAGTGCAGTTAAGTAGAGAGAACACCCGATAAATAGTCTGGTCCTACTTGATCCAGAACCAGAAAAGTGCACCAGGGTCACAGTGGGAAGCTCTCACTCTACCCACTCCAAATGTGGACAGGATGCTCTAAGTAGGAAAAGTGAAATACGAACTTGGAGGAACAAGAGGATGATAGGAAACAGGGAACAGGCATCTAGGAGAAAAGAAATGGGATTGGTATATAGTTTACGTGGAAGGTGAACATTAGGAACTCAAACATCCGACACCTAAAAAGCTGAAGAATGTAATGTGTTTAAACTCTTTAGAAACAGAGTAGGAGTAAGGACTTGCAGGGAAAGAAAAAGAGCAATGGAATCGTTTGGGTACCTCAATTACAGCAACAAGGAAGCAAGATACTAGGTATAAAGGGCTCTTTTAGGGGAGTTTGCTAAAGGTAGTTAAGACAACAAAAACCATTCTTTAAATGCAAGAGCCAGTATCTGGCGTCATTCTGACCCCCTTCAAACATAAATACAGACACTAGTTTTTAGAGAGATCAATCGTGCACTGGGATCACTAGAATGAGTCCGATGGGATGTAAATGGAGTAATAAGGTGAGAGGAGAGAACTTAGAGTCTCTGGGCCGAGCGAGACCTACTTCTAGATGCAATCCCCGGTGGGGGGTGGTGTATGCGAAGGGAGGAGTCCTGAGCCTAGAGACAATGTTCAGTTATCCGGGCTGGGGTCGGGAGTGTCAGAGTAGTGGGGGCAAGCATTTGGGGGTGATCCCAAGGAACCCCCAAGTCAAGGTGGTGGAGGCTGCGCTGGGATCCCAAAGAGAAGGTGGATCACCACGGCGCTGTCATCCGTGATTATGACACGTCCCCGGCCCAGGCTCTCGTACCCTCCAAGGTGACGGTGTCCAGCTCTCGCTGGGAGTGCTCAGCCGCCGCAGCCGCCGCCTTGCCATCGGTCTCGCCAGTTGAGCCGCCACCCGCCGCCGCCTCCTCTTTCATCTCCACATCCTGGGGCGCCGGGGGCGGCGGTGGTTCTTGTTCCCCTCCGCCGGGCGGCGGCTTCGCCTTGTCCGCGCCGCGGCGCCGTGCCGAGCCCTCCTGCTTCATGGCGCCCGGGGTCGCGGCCTAGTCCGGGGACCGAGGCCGGGGCCTCGCGTGAACCGTCGCACCGGAGACCAGGAACCGATCCGGGCCTGCACAAGAGCGCGGACTCGCGTCGGGCCGCACGATGACGGAGCACCTGCAAACCCCTTCCCGGCGCTGGGCCTTCTGGGAAACGCCAGGCTGGGCTGGCCGATGGCCGAGTCATCAAAGGGGAAAAAAGTCAACAGCCGAGATGCAGGATGGAGGCGGATCTTCGCAGGAAGAGCGGGGAGGAGCCTTTATGAGTTTGCGGGGCTCGCTTTGGAGTGCTCCAGTGTGTTGATTTTTTTCCTTGCTCCTCTCGAGTGCACTTCCGTATATGTCCACAAGAGGTCACCTCAGGCTCCAACTGGGTTACTGCGGACTCTAAGAGCACCCCACCCCGCGTGGCGTGGGTAGGGCCTAGCGGAACGCAGGGCGTGATGACGCCAAGAGTTGTTGGGAGGGTTTCGTGCCTAAACTCGCTCAATTTGCGCCCGGCAAGGGGTCACTTTTGATATCCACGAGGCTGGTCCTCAACCGCTGCCCGAAGGGATGTGGAGCTAGGTTGTTGGGCTTAAAATAAAACCAAACTGGAGACAAGGAAGAACCCTATGGGATTCAGACTTCCTTGTCCGAGTTTAGCTCGTGCTGAAAATAAGGCATAGAATCTCTGCAGCCTGGGAGTGCGGATAGGGGCAGAGTGCATTTGTATGTGATTACTTAAGTTTAATAAAATTTAGGGGTCCACTCTGTGAAGCCCAGGGCTAGCACGTCCATGGGGAGGGGTGGTAAAAAACAGCCCCAGAATGTAGTCTGCTGGAAGCTTTGCTCTGGGCTGCTGTGTATTGTGAGGCCGGAGGAAAGAGAGAGGCTTCAGGGGGTACGTTGGGGCGCCTTTATGCATCCAGACAGACACTGTAGTGAAATGGGGGAACAGAATAATAGTACACCTAAGGAGCACCTAAGAAATTGGACCTGAAACCCTGTCCACTTATTTTTCAAAGGAATCCTCCAGCGATTCTGCAGGAGGAGGAAACAGGTTCCAATTTCTTGAGACACAAAACAAAAACTCCCTTCCTATCTTGGAACTTTTATCTCTTCCATAAATGGAAGTTTTAAGTTTTAGACCAGGTCAGACCCTGCAAGACAACCGAGCCCTGTTGTAAGGCCCTAGAGGGCAGAGAATATGTTTCGACTATATTCTCCTTTATATTTATACAGAGAGAGGGTATCCTTTGTATTCCTCCTTTTACACTATCGCAGTGAATAGCTCCTTGCACTAAACAGCCACTTGCTAAATGGAAAAGTGTGTGCTCCAGTTTTAGGGAAAAATGCCTCGACCAATTCCTCCCTAACTGCCCCCCTGCCCTGAAAGGAGGATAATAGGACTTTTGAATCATCACTGGAAGAAACTCATGAAAACCTCTTGTTTGTAACACCATATCTGTAACTGAAGGTCGGCGTGAGAATGGTAAAGGAAGAAAACAGACAGGTTTTGTTGTTCATCTTTATGAGGTTACCCTTCTGGATAGTTGGGGTGTTAGCTCACTTCATTGTTAAGTTTACATCACAAGGGAAAAACAGTCAAGTCAGCAGATAACTACCTAGTATGTCCTTGAGCAATACAGCGAGGCCTTGGAAGATGCCCCAGAATGGGGGAGGATGGCTTAACGCAAAGCTTTTGTCAGTGCGTCATGAATTCTTGGTGAGTGAGGGAAGCAGCCTGGGTAGGGGGTGGCTAAGAAGGGGGAGAGTCTGACTCCTGGGGCCAAAAACCTTGCAGAAATTATTCTACCCATAAAACTATTTTAAAAGAGATTGGTGAAAGATGTTAAAACCCAGCTTTAGGCAGAGGAGGCTGGTATGAACCCAGCAGTTTTACGAGACTGAATGTCTGTATTTGCCCTTCCACATGCCAAGCCTACCCACATGACAACCATGCCAATTGAGGGCAGAAGAAGGAAAGGTGAAATGAGAAAATAATATCACACTTTTTAAAAGTTTTGCATCAGTCTAATTCTTGGGTACCGTTTATTTATTTAGTTTTACTTGTCTGCATTGTAAAAGAAATTTTATTATTTTTGGCTGCGCCGCACGGCCTGCGGGATCTTAGATCGAACCCGGGCCCCCTGCATTGGGAGCGTGGAGTCTTACCCACTGGACCACCGGGGAAGTCCCATCTTCTGACTTTAGAATCTAGACTCCATATTCCATGCCCTCACAGTTCTTCTCTGAGCATTTTCCAGGAGGTCTGAGGACCACATGATAGTATTCATGTACATATAATCTATACGTAGTATGATAATGTTTATTTATTTTTTTCTGGCACAAATTAAGAATTTCCTTAGGATAGGTTCTTCAAAGAAAAACACCAAAAGCCATTTCACCCAAGGTGAAATCATATTTTTTTCATCAATTCCAGTAAAGCTTGATTTTCGGAATCATAAGTGGTAGGGGGGCTTCCTTGGTGGCGCAGTGGTTGAGAATCTGCCTGCCAATGCAGCGGACACGGGTTTGAGCCCTGGTCTGGGAAGATCCCACATGCCTCGGAGCAACTGGGCCCGTGAGCCACAACTACTGAGCCTGCGCGTCTGGAGCCTGTGCTCCACAACAAGAGAGGCCGCGACAGTGAGAGGCCCGTGCACCGCGATGAAGAGTGGCCCCCACTTGCCACAACTAGAGAAAGCCCTCGCACAGAAACGAAGACCCAACACAGCCATAAATAAATAAATAAATATTTTTTAAAAAAATAAGTGGTAGGGGTTTTACCCAGATGATGCACTGGAAGATCTACAACTGGATAAACCATTTCCTGAGCTGAGAGAATATTTTCAGTCTTATGATTTGGATGATATGGGGGGAAAACCTCCATAGCCACACTCCATAGATTATAATCATCGCTAAATATTTAGCACAGTGGAACAGTGAAACAAATGGATGAACACCTAAAATGTATAAAGAAAAAGAGGACTTCAGATATTTGATTAGATAGTGGGTTCTAAAGGGATAGGGGTTGGGCTAGGAAACTATTTAATTTTGGCTTTGCTGAAATGGTTCATAGTTTAAAAAGTTTGAGTGTTTCCTCTTTTAGAGGATTTTAGCATCAGCAGATGGGTTGTGGAGCCATGGGGCAGGGGGATATACAGAGTTGGACAAGTGGAAATTGATTATCTTGGGTAATCAGCTAAGGTTTCCATCATCCTCAGCCTGCTGGCTCCGAAATGCCCTTGCATGTCAGGACAGGGCACAATAAAGTAGGGAAGGCCTTAGGAAAGCAGGAAGCCAATGGCTTCCTGGCAAGTTAGGAGGCCTTGGTCAGTAGCTGCAGGAGGGAGAGGCCAGCATAAAGGACACAGAGGCGGGGAAGGGTGTCTGCGTCCCATGTGTACTGGGGGCCCGATCTCTGCACTTCCAGGCCACTCAGCCCCACTAGGGCCTCTGTGAGGGTCAGTTCCTCTTCCCCCAGAGAGGAAAGCAGCTCAGGTTGCAGGGGGAAAACACCCTCTTTATCCTGGAGGAAATTCTCTTCCATTGTGCTCTCCATCTGGAAGGAACCAAAGTAGTATGAAAAGAAAGAACTAGAGACCTCTCTTCCTTTTTCCTAACTCAAAAAAACCATGAAGAGGGCTACTGTACTTTTACTATAACCCCTTTTGTTACATTACATGACAACTCTGTCTGGACCTTTTTTTTTTTTTTTTTTTTTTTTTTTTTGCGGTATGCGGGCCTCTCACTGTGTGGCCTCTCCCGTTGCGGAGCACAGGCTCTGGACACGCAGGCTCAGCGGCCATGGCTCACGGGCCCAGCCGCTCCGCGGCACGTGGGATCTTCCCGGACCAGGGCACAAACCCGTGTCTCCTGCATCGGCAGGCGGATTCTCAACCACTGCGCCACCAGGGAAGCCCCTGTCTGGACCTTTTAATAACCCTGAATGATGAGCGGCAATTTGTTTTTAGCCCCGTTTGACAGAGGGGTGAATTGAGGCAGACTCAGAGACATTAAGATTTGCTCACATCCCTTGGCTAGGAATAAACCAAGTCAGAGTTTTCTGTGTCTTCTTCTAGGATCAGGTTGAAAACCCCAGATGGTTGCCCAGAAGTGCGCTCTTCTCCCTCTAGCTGTGAAATAGCAAACAGGAAGAAACATGGAGAGAAATGGGCATGAGCTCCTGGGATAAGACAGAGGCCCTGGAGGATGGTTCTGTCATTAGGCGAAATTGTATCTTTCCACTGGTTCTAGCTGACTCCCTCACAAAATCTCCCCGACATCTGCCATTTTTTCTCACCAGCTTTAGCTGCAAAGGTAAGATCTTTTTCTCCATGGATTGTACCAGCAGCTTCTGTTGGGCTTCACTTAGCTCTGGAGAAGAAAAGCAGAGAAAGAGATGTGTGGGTGCAAAGGGGACTACAGGCTCCCAGTGGGTGTTATTTCCAGAATGTCGGCATCCATTGATTCATACATTCATCCATGGTTGAATGCCTTGCTCTAGGCCAGGCGCCTTTGCTGGATGTGTTAGGTAAAAATCATCTCTTCACTCAAGGAACTTGCAGTCTAGTGGAGAAGACAAAGTAACATGCAATTATAATCAGGCTGTTACAGGAGCCATAGCTGAGGGTCTACTTTGGTCTTGGTGTTTGAGGGCAGGCTTCTTGAAGGAACAAACACCTCAGCTTACATGTGAAGGTCCAGAGAGTTTTTCAAGGTGGGGGAATGTTTCTTGCGGAGGGAAGAAGAGAATTCAGGGACAAGATCAGAAGATGTTATCCTCAGATTAAAGCTAACAGATATCGATATGAAAGTGATGAGCTTAGCTATATGTAGAAGTTTTAAATATATGGCTGATAAAACTAGGGTTATTTCCCAACCTCTGTTAGCAAGACTAGGCTATGATGACCAAGTGAATCCTTAGGAATGAAACTAATTTTTTTTTTTTTTTTTTGGTACATGGGCCTCTCACTGTTGTGGCCTCTCCCGCCGCGGAGCACAGGCTCCAGACGCGCAGGCCCAGCGGCCATGGCTCACGGGCCCAGCCGCTCCGCGGCATGTGGGATCCTCCCGGACCGGGGCACGAACCCGCGCCCCCTGCATCGGCAGGCGGACTCCCAAGCACCGCGCCACCAGGGAAGGCCGAAACTAATTTTTTAAACTGTAGATATAAACTACTTAACTGTAGTATAATTTGCCTGACATTTACTCATTCATTTATTCATCTGGGAATTCATTTAGTGACTCATTCCTACCACTGAATAGGTATATAAATGAAGATCTCACTCCCCACTTACCTGTTAGAGCTCCAAGGAAATAGAGGACAGCACCCATAGCCTCCTTTGAGAGCAGGACATCTTTTGGGAGTGCCTCCAGGGTTACTTCATGTCCTTTGCCTAGAGCTCCTTCAAGCTGTGGGGAAAGTTGGGTGACTATTTAAGATGACACAGTTAAAGGGCATAGTGCCTGGCACATAGCATTCCCCTGAGATGTGTTAACTATCTCCATTTCCTCGTTTCTTTTTCAAGGTATCAAGTCCTGAAAAGTATTGGACTCCTGGGTTCCTTGGTGTCTGAGCCCTGGACTCTGGAAAAGAAAGGTCCAGCCCCCCTTCCAACAGAGGGAGAGCCTACCCTCTGTCCACGAGGAGGGAGCATGTGCTTTGGGGGAATCTGCACTGTTCACCCCTTCTCCAGAGGGACACAGGGAGCAGTGGTGACCCTGGCAGCCTGGGGGACACTTGACCAGCCTTGGGGAAGGCATCCACTGTCGATTCCTCTAGCCACTGCTCACCTTCTGCCAGATCCGCCAGATCGCCACACACACCTCCACCAAAGGCCTCCCTTCTTCTGCATCTCCTACCTTTCCCTTGGGTCCTCACCGTGAGCTCCAGGTCTTCTAGCTCCTTTTTCTTCCCTAAGAGTTTGCCGAGGGAGCTGAGCAGGTAGCTCCTCCCTTCTGGGCTCAGCTTCTCCACTTCCTGGGGCTCCCGTTGAACCTCTTCTTTTAGGGTCCTGAAGTCCTCATGTACCTCCCCTGGGGGGACAGTAGATGTGGTACACTCCCCATCAGTTCAATCAGTTCTCTCCCTGCAGGCTTCCTTCACTCAGCCCTGCTCAGGCCCCGGGCTCTGATGCCCCCCCGGGCTTTGCTCTCCTCTCTTTTTGCTTGACCAAGGAACACAGTTATGAAGTCATCCCCCAGCCTTGACCTGAGGTGTTGGGGGTGGGGTGGCCGGAGGGGGTGGACCAGAACCCACATTATCATCCAAGACAGGCGTTCATTCTCCCTGAGATCCCAGGCCCCATCTGGATCAGTAGACAATTGACCTCCCTTTCTCTAAGACCCCAGCTAAGAGTTGATAAGGAAGGTCTATTTTCCCTTCTCAAGAGTTAGCTGACAAAGAAGAATAATTTCGGTGACTGAGTAAAGACCAGGAGGGGACTGCTCCAAAGAGCAGTGGGTCTAAATCCAGGGATGTGGGTGGATTAAAGATAGCTTGAACCTTGGCCTGCCCCTCTAGCAGCCTAGCATCCTAGGGATATGTCCAGCCTGCTTTGGAAAGAGTGGCTTCCTGCAAGGGGCTGCAACCCCCCAGCAACTGGGACTCAGCACTTGTGTTTTCCTCCCTTCACCCCAAGGTTACTTCCACTGCCTTCCTGCCAAAGTCAAGGGAGAAACACAAAATTCCTTATCAACATCAGATGCCTGGATAACTGAGGGGAAAAACCAAACCGAACCAAACCATTTAGAATGCAATCCTCCAAACCAGTAGCCGTACCCAGGGGATGAGACATGAATGAGGAAATATATCCTGTTTCCTGAGACATCCCAGCCACCTCTTAAGGTGCTCTTAAGATGCTCTTGCCCCATTCGTGGAAGGAAGGACTGGGGCAGCACAGAAGCTAATGCATTGTGAAAAGGGGCACCTGGATTGAGTTGGCATCGCTGCGACTCAGCAGCTCCCACCCCGGGCGCTGGGTGGCATATGACACGTTATAGTTACTAAGGCCTTGAGGACAGAAGTTGGAGGCATCCGACCACCTGGGCATCTTGTCCAAAGACTTTCCCCTTCCACTGCTTTTCCCTAAGCTGTTGGAATTCCTGCCACGTTTCAGAGACAATAGTTTGCTGAGATCTGCTCTGCCATGTTCCTTGTCAGTCCCAGAGAGAAGGGACGAAAAAGATTGGAGTTTTAAAATTCTGTCAAGAGGGGCTTCCCTGGTGGCGCAGTGATTGAGAGTCCGCCTGCCGATGCAGGGGATACGGGTTCGTACCCCGGTCCGGGAAGATCCCACATGCCGCGGAGCGGCTGGGCCCGTGAGCCATGGCCGCTGAGCCTGTGCGTCCGGAGCCTGTGCTCCGCAACGGGAGAGGCCACAACAGTGAGAGGCCCGCGTACCGCAAAAAAAAAAAAAAAAAAAAAAAAAAATCTGTCAAGAAAGTTGCAGTGAAATGACAGGAAACACTTACAGGTGAGCTTCTCCTCGTCTGGCTCTTCTGAAGACAGAAACAATGCACATATGTCAGCATAAAACCTCTTTGTGCCTTTTTATCTAGAGCAGTTGTCAAGGCAGCTTTATCAGTGATCATTATAAAAACACAGAGCTCATCCGCCCCCGCAGTTTGGGAACACACACTGTCTCCAGTATTTCTGCTTCTGATGGTGCCTTCCGGTCTCTTTCTGTTTCTCTGTCTCTCTTGGGCAAATTTCTGTGCCTCTATATGCCTTTCCTAAAGTGGAGGATAGATCTCTTTCGGGCCTTGGGAAACAAAACCAGGGGGCTCCTTGGGGGATTATGGTATACTCTATTAGAGGGTGCAGGATTTCAGCAGATAATGTCAGGGGTAGGGAGGAAGATGTGGGGAGCTGGGAAGCAATTTCACTCACCTCCCTGGAGGGAAGGTTTGCATGTTATCATTGCAGATGTGTGGATTATCTGTAAGGAGCAAGAGAGGGGAAGGCAGGACTCTTAACAGCCGTCCCAAATTTTCTTCTCTGGTCTCAAGCCCATGGTCTCTGCTAAGGGCTAGAACCCTGCCCTCGAATGCCTCACCTAATCCCCTGCTCCACCTCTATGGTTGGAAGTAATCATTTCTTCCTCTGTAAATCCTTTCCTATGATCCCACTCTTTTCTACCTTGCATTCTAGTACTGGTGTCTGTGTGCCTATTTCCTCCAGTGGCTCCAGACTTCTTGAGAGCAGAGGCTGTGCTCATTCATGTCTGTACTGCCTTCCCCCATCTAACACGGTGCCTAGCACTCAGGAGATGCTCGGGACCCAGGTGTTCCTCCCTCCCTCTCCAGAGCAGCCTCTGCAGTTCTGTCTCTGTCGGTTGGACCACAATACAATACACTCCTTTACTCCTTCCCTGGCGTTGCCGCAGGACGGGACCAGGATGCCTTAGGAGCGGTACGGGTAATTCTTGTCTTGAGGGGAGAATGTGCTCACCCACTCATCTTTGCCTTGGACCGTCAGCTGTCTCACTCGAAATGCCAGGACGCAGCCCTTGGGGGTGGTGACAGCCTCCTTGTGGTTTATGGATCCCTAGGAGTAGACAATGAGCATCTGTGAATCTGCAGAGATCCTAAGTCTGAGACATTGGGAGTGAGGGGTGGGGGCCAAGTGGAGGGCCAGGCCCGAGAGCCTTTGGGGAGATCAGAAGTTGGGAACCCTTCAGCGGTGTCCCTGATCACCTTTCCACCTGGTGGGGTGAGCCTCAGAGCTCTTCTGTTCATTTCCGCTGATCATGCCTTTGATGATCTCTTTCTCTCTGCCTGGTTCAGACACATGAAGGAACTGGGCTCCATCACCTGCCTGTGCATCCCTGTCCCACTTTAGAGCTTCCACGCAGGCCCTGGTTCCTTCTTCCTCGTCGCCATCTGTCCCATGCTCACCTCCTTTGGGAAGCCTTCCATGACTACTCCCTACCCCCGGTTCCGACTCATCCCTTGAATATTTATGCAGTATAGATATAGGTATGTAGAGCACTACTTATTTACATTGAATTTCCTGGCCTTGATCCTCTGTGTCTCCTGCATGAGATGGAGAACTTTCTGACAACAAGGATGCCTTTCCTGTGGATTGGGAGCATCGTGAGGGAAAATCCGCAACCAAGAGTGTCCCCTTCCCTGGTAGCTCCCTGTGGCATCTGGCACAGGACTCTACCCAGCTGGGCACCATTGACCATGGGGATGATTTGTTTCTGGCCAACTGGGGTCTGGATGTTGAAGAGCAGGGGGAGGAAGTGGGTCTTTTTCAGTATCCCGAGGGGGCACTGATCGGGTTAAGTAATGCAGCCTCTGAGGGTAAACTGAATATGTGTGTGTGTGTGTGTGTGTGTGTGTGTGTGTGTGTGTGTGTGTACCTAAACTGTAACCCCAGCGGGGCGAAGAATGGGAGGGAGAAGCAGCCGTCAGCCTTGCCAGCTCTTGCTAGTCACCTCCTGCACGGTCTCCACCACCTCCATCACCACGTACAGGTTCTCTCCTCGCCCTCGCATCTCCTCCAGGAACGGGTGCTCTGCTGCCAGCTTCCTGTGGCAGGAGAAACGTCAGGGAACCGTCCAGAGCTTTTACTCATCTGGGCCCCCCCCTTTTTTTAAAAATAAATTTATTTATTTATTTATATTTTTGGCTGCGTTGGGTCTTCATTGCCGCGTGCAGATTTTCTCTAGTTGCGGCGATGAGGAGTGGGCTCCTCATTGCGGTGGCTTCTCTTATCGCGGAAGGTGGGCTCTAGGCGTGCAGGCTTCAGTAGTTGTGGCACGCGGGCTTCAGTAGTTGTGGCTTGCGGGCTCTAGAGCGCAGGCTCAGTAGTTGTGGTGCACAGGCTTAGTTGCTCCGCGGCATGTGGGATCTCTCCCCGGACCAGGGATTGAACCCGTGTCCTTTGCATTGGCAGGCGGATTCTTAACCACTGCGCCACCAGGGAAGTCCCTCTTTTCTTCTGTCATTCCCAGGAGGTATCAGGGGAAGCATGAGGACTCTGCAGTGAGTAGGTTGAAACCCAGCTCTTCACTTCCTGGCAGGGCAGCTTCTCTGAGTCTGGGTTGCCTCATCTATAAAATAAGGATAATGACACCTACCTCCAGGGTTGTTGAGAGAGAAACTGGGTAACCCTCAGGCAAAGCGTCTGGCCCAGAATGGGGCCTCGTGGCTGCTTCTTTTTCCCTTGGATTCACCTCCTTTTCCGCCCTGTTCTTAGCCCTGTGTATATCTCCTGGGGTCCTTGCTCTCCATTTCCCACCCCCCCATCTCCCCACATGCCTGTGCTGCGTGGCTTGCAGGATCTTAGTTCCCCAACCAGCAATGGAACCTGTGCCCTCGACAGTGAAAAAACCAGGTCCTAATCACTGGACCGCCAGGGAACTCCCTCTCTCCATCTCTTATCCTCTCTCTTGTTATTTACACCAGTTCCTTCTTTCCACTTGCTTACATAGAAAAACACGTTCTTTGACCTTGCTACTTCCTCAAATTATCATACTGTTTCTTTCCTTCGCTTCAGTGGCAAATATCTCACAAGATAGGCCCATACCCGCTGTCTCTACTTCCTCTCTGCCCACTCTGAAATTCTTTACAAGTTGGCTTCTATTCCCACTTCTCAACTGAAATCACAATGACCGCCTGCCCACCAGACTCAATGAACTTCCCTGACTTGACACTGGACCCTGATGTCCAAGCCCTCTGTTCACCAATTTTTATTTATTATTATTATTATTTATTTTTTTGTGTGTGGTACACGGGCCTCTCACTGTTGTGGCCTCTCCCGTTGCGTAGCACAGGCTCCGGACACACAGGCTCAGCGGCCATGGCTCACGGGCCCAGCCGCTCCACGGCATGTGGGATCTTCCCGGACCGGGGCACGAACCCGCGTCCCCTACATCGGCAGGCGGACTCTCAACCACTGCGCCACCAGGGAAGCCCTGATTTTTTTTTTTTAAATGCACGCTGATATGACAGCTGTCACAATACAATCTAACAAAGTTGTTTTGAATAAAGTTAAAGACAGCTAAGCACTACTAGAGCCATCTTACAGAAGACACCAAATGATCTTTTTGGCCAACCCAATACAATGTTGTGTTCGTTTCAGGTGTACAGCAAAGTGATTCAGTTATACATATATGTACATATTCTTTTTCATAGTCTTTTCCATTATGATGTATTACGGATATTGAGTATAGTTCCCCGTGCTATACAATAAGACCTTATTGTTTACGTATTTTATATATAGTAGTTTGTATCTGCTAATCCCAAGCTCCTAATTTATCCCTCCCCACCAAGTTCTTGCTCTTATCTTAAATCCCTGCCTGGAAGGAATTTTAAAGGGGACTTTACACACATGGCAGATCTCTAGACGACAAACCAAGACATTTACAAGCAAGGCTCCTGCGGTGTTGGGATACGTGTCTGCGCCTCCGCATGTATAACCTGAATACCACTGAGGCTTCATACACTCACCTTTAGGGTCTCCTCAGTATCACCCATCAAAAATGAAATGTGACCTTGAAGGCTATGAACAGTAAGTTAGGACTCTTTTTTTTTTGGCTGCACTGCGCAGCATGAGGGATCTTAGTTCCCCAACCAGGGATCAAAACCGCACCCCCTGCATTGGAAGCGGGGACTCAACAACTGGACCACCAGGGAAGTCCCAAGGTCTTTACTGGAGGTTTTCTTGAGGGGCTGGTGGTGAATGGGGGAGATTAGACCACATAACACTCAGCAAAAGTCCTAAAAACTTGACTGTTCCTCCTCTGTCCCCAAAGTCTCATTCAGTATGACAGCTGCTCCCAAGTCTCTCTCCCCTGTCTTGAAACAAAATAAGACTTTGCCCCTGCTGGGCCTCTGGTTCCTGCCCCCATCTTTTGGTTCACTTCCCTTCCCATCCACCCTGGGCTCGTCTTGTGCAGCTATCTTAATACCTCCTCCTTTGACAGCTCTAACCATTACCTTAAACAAACATCCCTTCTCCTTAGGCGGTGGGATGGGAGCTTGGGTGTGGGGGAAGGCTACCATTAGTCATGCGGTTCCTGTCACAATTGCACATGTATGCAGAAATGTGTGTCTGTGTAATAACCTTTCCACGTCTCTTTTCCTGGTTCTTCCTGGATTTCCACCTCTTCCTCTCTGTATGTATCTCTTATTCAGCACATTGATGTGATACGACAGCAATCCAGCATGTGGTCCTGGGCTGTGCAGTGGTGTCCCATCCTTTAATCAGCTCCAGAGAAGGCGGCTGCACTCCCCACCCTCTTCCCAGCCCACCATTGCCTCAGCCAGACTTTTGCGAGTTTCTTCCTAGTGTCTATCTTCCTCCCACTGACTGCAAGCCAAGGTTTCCAGTTCAGCTCATCCTCCAAAGACTTGGAGAATAGTGATTTCAAGAAGTCACACCTGGGACTTCCCTGGTGATCCACTGGTTAAGAATCCGCCTTCCAACACAGGGGATGAGGGCTTCATCCCTGGTCAGGGACATAAGATCCCATATGCCACGGGGCAACTAAGCCTGAGTGCCACACCTACTGAGTTCACGCGCCTCAATGAGAGAGCCCGAGTGCCGCAACAAAAAGATCCTGCGCTCCGCAACTAAGACTCGACGGGGGCTTCCCTCATGGCGCAGTGGTTAAGAGTCTGCCCGGACATGGGTTCAAGCCCTGGTCTGGGAAGATCCCACGTGCCGCGGAGCAACTGAGCCCGTGCGCCACAACTACTGAGCCTGCATGCCTAGAGCCCGTGCTCCGCAACAAGAGAAGCCACTGCCATGAGAAGCCCATGCACCGCAACGAAGGGTAGCCCCCGCTCGCTGAAATTAGAGAAAGCCCGCGTGCAGAAACAAAGACCCAATGCAACCAAAATAAATAAATAAATAAAATAAAAATTTATTTATTTTTCAAAAAGACCCAACACAGCCAAGGATAAATAAAGAAATATTTTAAAAGAATAAGTCACACCTGTTTTTGCTCTTCCTGAGGACCCAGAAAGTCCATCAAGCCAGCTTTCTCTCCTCTGACCTAGAAATCTTGCTCCTTTATTTCTCTTGCCCTCCTTCATTCCCTCTGAACTCTACCAGGCCTGTCCTTATTCTCCTTGTCCTGCTCCCACCCCACCTTCACCCCATCGCACCAAGCCCCCAACTGCCTGATGGTGTTCCAAGCAGGAGCCTTTGAGGGTTCAAGGCACAGAGAAGAAATAAGGGCTTGTGAGGTCAGTCAGGTTGGAAGATCTTGTGCTTTTGGAATAAAAACATCCATGCCAGGCTTGTCCCAGTGCTCTTCCTCCTACCCAGCATATCCTGTCTTTTTGTCACCCTCTACCCCATTTAGCACCAGTTCCTCAAGAAAACCTCCAGTAAAGTCCTTAGGATAGGCCACAGAATCACTTTAGGGTCCAGAGAATTCTCTTCCTCAGAGTCCTTGTTTATGTTCAGGGGAATCTGGGACACAATTCAAATTGTGCTGGAGGAAATTTAAGTTGGATTAATGTGTAGGTACTCTTTAGGTCAATTAATAGTTAATGAAACAGGAGCCTGGGTAGGGCATGGTGCTGATGCAAGCAACAGGCTTTGCTCTGTATCTCCCTCTGGTGGTCAGTTAAGGGAGGTAATGGGCAATGATCATCCCCGAGGTTTGCTCCAATCTTGTGATTTGTGTGTGGTTGCTAGGAGATGGGGATCAGGCAAGGGAATCGACTTAGAGGAGGGAGCCCCAGCCACCTGTTTTCTAAGACCCTGACCCACAGAGTACACTGCAGACTCTGAAGACAGACACAGACATTGGGATGGGGCATTATTTACCTACCCATTTTCTTCTTTCTTCTTCTTCTTTTTTTTTCTTCTTTTGGGGGGTGGGGTGGGGTTTCCTTCTGTTGTAGATTTTATTTTATTTTAGTTTTTGGCCACGCTGCGTGGCATGTGTTATCCTAGTTCAAAGGATAACAGGCCAAAAAAATATTATCTCTCTCATGGGAGGTTGGAAGTTTTGGGTATGCAGATTGCCAATTGTGAGCTGTACTTCCATAAATCAACTATACTTCTTTTCTGAATGGAGTAAAACCCCCAGACTCTTTTCTTATACCCTAAAAATATGTTCTTCCCAAATTCTCAAATCTGCTTTGGAGCCTAAGACATCTCCAAAATCCTGGCTGAGCAGACACTGGTCAGTGGCTTGTGACACTCAAAGTTGTGCTGAATCACTGAAGAAGTACATCAAACTCAAGGTCAAACTACAAGGTGCCAGCCCTCGCTGCCCCCAGCCCTCTGCTGCCAGGCCCCCTACCCATAGTCAGGCTGAAGATGCAGCTGCACCAGGTGCTGGAGCTCCTGTCCACTCACAGCTGATGAAAGAGAAGCTTTCCTCCTCAGCTGTGACTGCTAGGCCCTCGTGATGGGACAGAGGTCCCAGATCCTTGCTGAAGAGACTGGGTCCCAGATGGAGCCTTTGAAGCTCTGCTTCCAGGAGAACTTGGAGTCGAAGCTCTTCTCCATTTCACCAGCTCGCCCAGGCCTGCGCCAAGCCCCACTTTGTTTTCCACAGTTCTGGTTGGGGAAAGCCAGGTGTTGTTGGCCACACCTGAAATATGGCGAGGATGGCATGGAGGGCGCAGAATGGTGACAAGGCGTTGGGGTCCCGGGTGTAATGGTGTCCATCCCCTTGTATGTCAAGGCTGCAGAGTCCGACTAGGGCTGGGTGACCTTCAGCTCCTCACCCTTTTAAAAGCCCCTGAGCAGCCTGAGGTGAAGACAGAAGAGCACTGCATCCCCCTGGAAAGATTTGGTCCAGGATGGTCACCACCTGCACAGTAGAGAATAAACATCACAAGATGCTTTGCATTTGGGGAGCTACCAACTTCAGAGGTGGTCTGCAGTAAAATTTTATTTCATTGTTAAATTACTTATTTATTTATTTAGGCCTTGCCAGGTCTTAGCTGCAGCACGTGGGATCTTTGTTGCTGCATGTGGGCTTCTTAGTTGCGGCGTGCATGTGGGATCTAGTTCCCCAACCAGGGATGGAGCGCAGGTGCCCTGCATTGGGAGCATGGAGTCTTATCCACTGCACCACCAGGGAAGCAGCTTTGTTCCTGGCTCCAGCATATCCTGATGGGAGAGGTTGGTCTTGACATAACATGCCCCTCTTTCCTCTGTACCAGGCAGAAGGGCCAGAAGCAGGCAACAAAAACGAGGCCATCCAGCTGCCTTGCCAGGGCCCACGTGGCATCTCGGAACACTGGTCCTATGATCACTGGTCTCCGGCAGAGATAAGGATGGGGCTGAAACCACTTATGCCACCCCTTCCTGCCTGCCCAGAGGACAAGCACAACCCAGAGGCCAGAGTGCTGATGGTAGGGCTTAGGGGTTCAGTAACTGTTGTCCCAGCAGGAGCTTCTCTGAGTCTGTGGCGGCTCCACTTTGTCCAGTCTCCGGTAATGGGCTGAGCCGAAGCTACTGAGTTGGACACCCCCCTCGCACCAAGTTCTCACTCAGAGACCCCAACTGGCTCGGGTGAAGAGGTCTCTCCCTGGGGAGGAGAGCCAGTGAAGGACCTGTCTGCCACCTCCCGACCCTGCCCTCCCCATCTTCTGCCCCCCTTGTCCTCCCTCTCCTTTCCCTCCTGTCCTAGCTCCAGAGAGGACAAGAAATTTGAGCCAGAGGGGAGCCATAATGATAACTGGTAGGACGTTTATTATCCAGGGCTCCAGGACCCCTCCTGATCTGGGCTCCAGGCAAAGCTTCCCTCCCTGGATCCTTTCCCATCCTGAACTTACCTCTGAGCATTGGGGTTAGGGGTGACGGTAGGGGAACCCACTCTCTGCAGACCTTAAAGATGCTATCTCTGCTGCTCAGGATGACAGGAGTTGAATGAGCCTCCAGGCATGGGCATCAACGAGAGGGACACGGGGCCCCACGGGACCCCCACCCTCCCACCCCCATGGGTCTCCACAATCTATTTCCCAGCACCTAGGGAGATGAGTCCCAGCCTGACTCCAGAAGGGGGTGGGTGAGCAGAGTAGGACAGATTCTGAGAGTGGCAGGGGAGGGGGTGATGGAGGGTTTGATAGGGATGGGGCCAGGATTCTAAGGCCCGGGCCAGGATGCGGCTGGCTGGACGGTCAAAGGTACAGCCTGAAACTTCCCACATCCAAATTCTTTCCTCCATCCCTGAGCACCTCTGGAAATGAAGAGGGAGGCCCATGTCTCCTGAGAAAAGAAGATGGGGGGCTGTCCCGTGTTCTTCTGAGATGAGTCAAGTTGAGGTTTCCTGGATGAGGTGAGGAAGCTCAGCGTTGGAGTGGTGAGAAGAGCCTCAGGGATCGAGAGAGGAGGGGGCAGGGCTGGAAAGGAGACCTGGAAGTCAGGGTGGGTCAAAGGGACGAGGGGAGGTGACGGATTCCTCTTTGCCACTCCTTGAGTGGCCTCCTAGTCCGCCTCAGTCTCTGCCATAAGTTGGGTGGAACCCTGGTTCAGTGGTTCTTATCTTCAGTTTCTACTAGGGCTCCCGAGAGATTTCCCAAGGTGGCTGTCTCCTCCATGGAAGCCACATGATGGATCACTCTCACAGGGGCAAGGGACAGGGAGTGTTGGCCCCTTTGGGTCCCTTGAAAAGCCTCTTTGATGATAGGGATGCCTTACATGGCCCCCTCCTTCAGCCAACCTGGTCTCTGCCCTCCCCCTCTGGCCAGGAATTCTTTTACTAACTTTGGGCATGTGTAGTTTCTCCCTACCACCTGCACAGACTCCTGCTGAGAGAAGGGACAGACTGCTAAGAGAGTACCGGCTCCCTTTTCCTTTGCTTCCTGTGCACCCCGAGCAGGCTGGAGACTGATGCCTGGGCTTTGGCCTCCTGCCCTCCTCCCTTGCCCTCCCTCCATGTCCCCTCCCGTTCCCCATCCTTCCGTTCCATCATCATTAATGCATAGGCCCTGGCATGCCTGGAAAACAGACTCTGGTGTCAGGAGCTGGGAGGTAGCGAGGGAGAGAGGAGCCGGCACCCAGCCCAGCAGGAGCACCTGCACCAAAGGGGTGGTGGAGGTAGCGGAGGAGATCTCAACACCCTCCCACTCCTCACTGCGGGGCCACATGTGTTCAACAAACTGAATGATAAGAAAGAGATCGGCGGGCTTCCCTGGTGGCGCAGTGGTTGAGAATCCGCCTGCCAATGCAGGGGACACGGGTTCGTGCCCCGGTCCGGGAAGATCCCACATGCCGCGCAGCGGCTGAGCCCGTGAGCCATGGCCGCTGAGCCTGCGTGTCCGGAGCCTGTGCTCCGTCCGCAACGGGAGAGGCCACAGCAGTGAGAGGCCTGCATACCACAAAAAAAATAAAAAATAAAAAAAAATAAAGAGATCGGGGCATTAATAAAGGGGCTTTATTGAATTGTCCAGTGATGTTCTGGGGATGGGAAACCTCCCCACCTCCCTTCCAGCTCTCTAGTGACCCATCCCCAGCTCAGGCAGAGCAGAAACTTCTTCTCCCTCAAGAGAAAGGGTCCAGGAAGCCCATCTGGGTGAAAAGGAGAGAGCACAGAGATAGGGAATCTCTGGAAAAGGAAGCAGGGAACCCTAAGCCAGGGGGTCACAATAGAAGGTACAGGGAGAGGAGCCTGGGGCCGTGAGAGAGGCAAGAGGCATGGGGCAGGGGGCGGGGAGGGGACGTTTCCGGCAGAGGCGGCGGCGGGAGAAGGGAGGAGGAGCCCACGTGGCCCTTTCTGACCTCCCTGCCAGCTTGGTCCCACCATCCCCTCGCCCCTCTGAGCGCCCTCTTCTCCAGCCCCCAGGTATGTCTTGCCATTGCCCAGACATTCCAAGTTGCTTTACATCTTCTTCATCTTGGTCCACCATCTTTCAGCTGGGGGCCTCCCTCTTCTGCCCAAAGCCCCCCTCATTCTTGTAGAGTCAGTTCAAACATCCATACAGCGCAGCCTTTGAGATCACCTCCGCCACGCTCTCAAACTGCCTGCTCCTACCTCCAAGTTGGTGTACATGACCATCTACCATCATTCTCTGTTCTGTGGTCCCCCCATCACTGTGGACTCAGAAGCTCTGGGTCTCCGAGCCTAGCACAATCCAGGCCTGGAGTCGGCATCAAAACTCCCAGGCACCAAAGATGGTGTTGGTGGCGTGAGAGAGGTCAGGTGTTTCGGGGAGACAGAGGAGGAAGGAGGTGGAATTGGGGGATGGGAAGGGGCTGCAGAGGAGGCAGAGGGGGTCGGAGGAGAGGAGAGGGCATAGGAGCAGGGGGGTGGGGGGCAGGGCCGGAAGAGTAGCCCTGGTCATCAGACCCCTGTGCTGAGGGTAGACGAGTCCTCAGAGTGTACAGGCAGCGCGGGGGCCCGCTTGAGGGGACGTCGGGTCTCATCTCGGTTCTGCCACACGTACTGGGCCAGATAAGCCACCACCAGCACCAGCCAGCCCCCCATGGTGACCAGCAGGGCCACGTCGGTGCTGTGCCGGGCCCCGCCCCGCCCCGGCCCACACAGCTCTTCCTCCCCGACCAGCGGCAGGAACTCCTGCCCCACGAGGTCTGATCGGGCTTCCGGGCCACAGACGATGCCCGTCTCAGTGCCCGGTGCCAGCCTCACCCGCCGGAGCACCTCCTGGAGGGCACAGTCGCAGCGCCACGGGTTGGCAGACAGGTTCACTTGGATCTGCAGCCCCACAAAGGCCTCCGCGGGCACCGAGGCCAGCTGGTTGGCAGAGAGGTCGAGGTGGCGCAGCGTGCCCGCCAGGCCCTGGAAAGCGGCCCCTGAGAGGTGGGCAAGGACGTTATGGGACAGGTCCAGCTCCTCCAGGACACGCAGGTGCTGGAAGGCCCCAGCCGGCACGGAGGCCAGCTCGTTGGCATCCAGGTAGAGCTTGCGGGTGTCGTTAGGGATGCCGGTGGGCACAGCCCTCAGGCCTGCCTGGCTGCAGCGGAATGTCCGCTCCCCGGCTTCTTCTGCCACGTAGCAGCCCTGGGGGGCCAGCCGGGGCCTGGGCACAGTAGCCCCGGTGCCTATCGCCAGCAGCAGGGACAGGAGGTGACCAGCTGGTGGGAGCATGGCCACAGATTGGCATAGTCCCGGAGTGGAGTAGGATCTGGGGAAGAAAAAGCCCCCCATAAACGAAGAATTGAGTCAAGAGAATTCCATTCCCACGGCCAGCGTTCTCTTCCTGAAGTCTCCCTGTGGATTCCTTTCGGGCCGGGGCCTCTCCTTTGGGAGCTCTCTCAGGCCTGGGTGGCTTTTTTGCTTCTTTGGGGTCCAAGACTCCTTATTGGGCCCTTTGGGTAGAGGGTCCCCTGGGCCTGAGACTCTTCTAGGGTCTCCTTGATTCTGGAAGGCTAATCTATGAAGTCTCTTGGTCCAAAGCCCTATTGGTCATTCTGGGTCTGGGGGCTTCTCAGTGTTCACTTCTGCTCATGTATTGATTTCCTTCATTGGAATGCAGGCTTTTCCTGCCAGCCTACCTGGATGGCTGCCAGGTGGGCCAGGTAGGCACCAGAGGGCCCAATCAGCAACAGGGCCTTGCAGCATCCAGCTAGGCTAGGTGATGCCGGCCCCAGCTTCTGTACCCGTTCACCCTTTCTCCTGGAACGTCTGCCCCTCTGTCCATCCCGGCTTTGTCCTCTCCGCCCCACTCCTCCCCCCTGTCCTCTCCTTCCTCCTCCCAGCCTCTCACCCCTGTTGGTGGGAGAGCCTTCTCCTGTGCTGCCGTCTCCCCGGAAGTAGCCTCCCTGCTGCTCGGCTCTGGAGACCCGCTTCCTCCTCCAGAAGCCTTGCTCGCTTGCTTGTAGCTGCTGGAAGTTGGGGGCTGGGGCCCAAGAGTGTTGGGTTTCCTGGCCCCAGGTGTCAGATACCTGAGCCATGGCCTGGCCAGGTGATGCCAAGAAAGGGCAGATCCCGGACCCTGATGAACTCGGCCTTGGGAAGACTGGGCCCCAATTCCATTCCCTGCCTCAGGCTCCCCTTCCAAAGCCTTGCCATGCTATCCTCCATCCTTCCTCTCCCAGCCGGGGCTGAGACTCTGCCTCTTGGAACCTCTGTCCTCTGCCCAGAGCCTGGTTAAGCAGAAGGATCCCTGCTTGGCAGGCCTGAGGGGCAGAACTGGGGTCCCCCCTCACATCCACTGTCCCCTGAACTCATCTCCCTTCAGCTCCATACCTGCCTTCTGCCCTCCTACCGTGCACCTTCTTCCATGGTGAACAAACTTTCCTCAGCCTTTGCCTTGGAAAACTTGGCTATCTCTCTGCAGGGGACCTCATCTCCTGGCTCCTCGCAGGGTGCCCGACCTCCTTGCCTGGAAGGGGGCACAGCGTTAGTTCTCTACACTGTTGGTAGATGGCCCCTCAAGGAGTTGGAAGGGGTTCTTCAAGGTTGCTGAAGTCCAATACGGTCATCTACATGTTTTCACGCTGATTTTCTGTTCTGGATTGGAGCTGACTCAGATTCTCTTAGTTTTGCTGGGGCCTTGAGCTCCCAAGTTGCTACTGTTAACTCTCCTTCAGGCCCGGGAGCCAAGGAGGGCTTGTACGACTTATTCCCCAGGGCCTTTTTTTTTTTCTTTCTTTTTTTTGCGGTACGCGGGCCTCTCACTGTTGTGGCCTCTCCCTTTGCGGAGCACAGGTTCTGGACGCGCAGGCTCAGCGGCCATGGCTCTCGGGCCCAGCCGCTCCGCAGCACGTGGGATCTTCCCGGATCGGGGCATGAACCCGTGTTCCCCTGCATCGGCAGGCGGACTCTCAACCACTGCGCCACCAGGGAAGCCCCCCAGGGCCTTTTGATCCCTACCATTATTTGCAGCCATGCCACCCCATCACACCACCCTTTCTTAATGTAAGGGAAGGCAACAGAAGACTGGTTGTCACAGAGATTTGCACAAAGGAGACTGAGGTCATACGCTGTGGAGACCCTTCTGAGAAGGAAAACCTTGCTGGATTTTGTAAGAGACTATGGGGGACCAGGATTGGACAACAGAAGTGAGGGCCCAGTGCAAAATGAGAATGCGGGGCCCCTTTGTTCAAAACTGTTAAGAGGGGCTTGCCTGGTGGCGCAGTGGTTGAGAGTCCGCCTGCCGATGCAGGGGACACGGGTTCGTGCCCCGGTCCGGGAAGATCCCACATGCCGCGGAGCGGCTGGGCCCGTGAGCCATGGCCGCTGAGCCTGCGCGTCCGGAGCCTGTGCTCCGCCAACGGGAGAGGCCACAACAGTGAGAGGCCCGCGTACCACAAAAAAAACAAAAAAAAACCCCAAAAAACCAAGAAAAACAAACTGTTAAGAATTTCAAGACGGCAACAACAGCACGTCGTAAAACCAGGTGCAGGGCCCTTCTGAATGCAGGGCGTGAGGCCCTGTGGGACCGCACAGGTCGCTGAAGCTGCTGTAGGTGACCTTTGAACGGGCCATTTCAGACACGTGATGGAAGCCAGAATCAGAGGGTAGGATACTGGATGATGTTATCTCTGGGCATGTATTTACCAGTGACTCATTCTGGTGACATCAACAGGGTCATTTCTCAGACTTCCATTTGTCCAAGGAATCAGATAAGACACATTTTTTACACCCGGGCAGAAGTGAACATTTTGTCTGCGGTTGCTTGTTAGTTCGGCCAGGCACTCTGCCACTGAATACTTGGGAGTCCATTTCGGGATTGGGCCTGAATGCGGAAGAGGAAGCACGTGGAAGCCTAGCCCTCCCACTGCTCTCCCGTCACACTGGGCAGGGGCCTTAACTAAGGCACAAGAGGTGAGTTATCTCCTCCAACTAGGCCAGCTACCAGGAAAGAGTGGGACTGGGCTGTCCAGCACAGCAGTGGCCAGAGAAGTAGGAAGTCTGCTCACTTAGGAAGGTCCAGCTGGCTCATGGACGTGGTCCACGGAGGGCGGTTAAGTGCAGTGCTCAATAGAGAAGGGAGAACAGAGAGGAGGGAGGAACCACACTCAGGACGGTGAACCCCGTCTGTATTCCCACTTCCTTCCAGGCTCGTCAGCTCATCCTGCAGTATGGCTGAACCCTCGGTGGCCTGGACCGACACCCAGAGACTGACCTCACCATCGATGGTGCTGATGAGGTAGATGTCCATCTCAATCTCATCAAGGGTAGTAGAGGCTGCCTGACCCAGGAGAAAATTGTGGCTGGCAATGCCAGTTGCTTCATCGTGATCACCGATTTCAGGAAAGATTCAAAGAACCTCAGGGAATCAGTGGCACAAGGGGAACCCCCATCGAGGTCATCCCGATGGCCTATGTCGCAGTGAGCTGAGCTGTGACCTAGAAGTTTGAGGCCGTGATTGAACTTCGAATGGCCATCAACAAGGCAGATCCCTTGGTGATGGATAACAGTGAGTCCCCTACATATGAATGAGTTCCGTTCTGAGAACGCATTCATATGTCCCGTTTGTTCATAAGTCCAACAAAGTTAGCCTAGGTACCAATTAACACAATCGGCTAAATAGTACTGTACTGTAATAGGTTTATAATACTTTCATACAAATAATACATAAAAAACAAACACAAAAATTAAAGAAAACATTTTTTTTTTTTTTTGTGGTACGCGGGCCTCTCACTGTTGTGGCCTCTCCCGTTGCGGAGCACAGGCTTCGGAAGCGCAGGCTCAGCGGCCATGGCTCACGGGCCCAGCCGCTCCGCGGCATGTGGGATCTTCCCGGGCCAGGGCACGAACCCGAGTCCCCTGCATTGGCAGGCGGATTCTCAATCACTGCGCCACCAGGGAAGCCCAAGAAAACATTTTTAATCTTACAGTACAGTACCTTGAAAAGTACAGTAGTACAGCACAACAGCTGGCATACAGGGGCTGCATCAAGTGAACAGGCAAGAAGAGTTACTGACTGGAGGAGGGGGAGAGGAGGTGGCAGATGGTAGAGCTGAAGGATCATCAGCAATAGGAGACGGAGGGCAAGCTGCAATTTCACTCACGCCTGATGTCAATGGCACAGGTTCTGGTTCCTTGCTGGATTCAATTCTATCTACCCTCTTGAAAAAATGATCCAGTGATGTCTGGGTAGTAGCTCTTTTTTCTCATCATAGATGACATGGTAGCACTGGATTGCATCCTGAAAGGCAGCTGCAACCTTCGTGAACCTTTCTACGTTCGGGTCCTGTGCTTCAAAAATTAACAGTGCCTCCTCAAATAAAGAAAATCCCTTTGCCATTTCTTGCATCCTGAATCTCTTCAGTTCTTTAGTTACTTCTTCCTCTTGTCTCTCTTTGTCCTTTCTCTGGGCCTCCTATTCCAGCAGGTCTTCATTAGTAAGCTCCTCCTGTTGCATAGCAACAGTACTGTACAGTAAAGTACACAAAAGCATGACAACTTACAGAGGATGCATGCATGTGACAATGTACGCCAGACACGTGAACTAACTTGCGTGATCGGACATGTGAACGCACGATCGCATCTTTGAAAGTTCGCAACTTGAAGGTTCGTATGTAGGGGACTTACTGTAATGGGAATTTTATCCTGGACTGGAAGTTTGACGGGGTTCACAAATGGAGTGAAGTGAACACAGCTATCAAAATGATTCCAGGTGTGGTGGACACGGGCCTGTTCATCAACATGGTGGAGAGAGTCTACTTTGGGATGCAGGACGGATCGGTGAACATGAGGGAGAAGCCTTTCTAAACTGGCCCTGCAGGAGCAGAGTGTGTTCCCCTCCCGTCCCCAGTCCACCACCGAGGCAGACATCTCTTGGCTTTGATTCTCCATTGAAGAATGTTTCTTTTCTCCCCATACAGAGAGGGCATCTTTCATATGGGGGTTTGGTCTCCTGTTTTCTGGAAGAAAAGGGGAGATTAGAATGTTCTTCTTGCATCTGCTCAAAATAATCCTTAAGCCCAAGTGGCATATTTTGAGGTGGTGTATTTTTTTATATATAAACTTATTTTATTTTTGGCTGCGTTGTCTCTTCGTTGCTGCGCGTGGGCTTTTCTCTAGTTACGGTGAGCGGGGGCTACTCTTTGTTGCTGCACGTGGGCTTCTCACTGCAGTGGCTTCTCTTGTTGCGGAGCACGGGCTCTAGGCACATGGGCTTCAGTAGTTGTGGCACACGGGCTTAGTTGCAACGCGGCAAGTGGGATCTTCCCGGACCAGGGCTCGAACCTGTGTCCCCTGCATTGGCAGGAGGCTTCTTAACCACTGCGCTGCCAGGGAAACGCCTGGGGTGGTGTATTCTGCCACCCTTCAGTATCCATTCCTAAGCTCCTTCCTTGATAACACACACTGTTTTGGGAGTAGCAATGTGCTCCGTCCCTCATGACAGAGCTGATTGGTCCTCTCAGTTTGTCAGAAATCTCCTCCACTTTCCCAGCCACCTTGGCAGCTGGGCATGGTCCACTGTGGCCATCAATGACGTCTAAACAGAAGTCTGCTAAAGGGGTTTCTAGGACAGTCTTTGATTTGCTCAAAAAAGAGGATGGTTTGGGCCCTCCCCTTCTCCATACAACTTTCTTCAGGCTTTGAACATGAAGGGTCAACTACAGTCTTTTGTGACCTTGAGGCAGCAAAGCCGAAAGGAAAGGTGAAGAGTATCACTGAGACATTGGCCTGGATATTGCTGAGCCGCTCAACCGACACAGGCAACCACCTACCTCTGGATTCACTATGTGAGAAAAATAATCGAGAAAAATAATCTCCTGCTTCATTCAGGGCTCAACCTGGCCACACATTCCAATATGGGAGGTTTTGAAAATTACGGATGCCTGGGTCCACCTCAGAGATTCTGATTAAATTGATCTGGCATGTGTACAGTGATGGGACTTTTTAAAGATCCTTAAGAGATTCTGATGGCAACCTAGAGTCACAAAAATTTCTTTGCTTGGGTTTTCTGTTGCTTTCTGAGCATTCCTTCCTGATACACTAACTTTTCCAGGATATTAGGGAAGGCTTTACCAAGGAGTAGCATTTGAGCTGGGTCTTTAAGGCTCAGTTCATCAGGTGAAGCAGCAGAGTATGTGCAGGGTCAAGGGAGCACGAGAAGGCTTCTAGACAGTAGAGCGGAAGGGGTGGTGTCAAAGGCTGCAGTTAAAGTGGAAAGGGATCAGATCCCTGTGGTCTTACACACCACGTAAGATTTAGGACTTGGTTCCATGGCTGATGAATCCGAGGTTATTTTTATTTTTTTTAATTAATTAATTTATTTTTTGTGGTACGTGGGCCTCTCACTGCTGGGGCCCCTCCCGTTGCGGAGCACAGGCTCCGGACGTGCAGGCCCAGCGGCCACGGCTCACGGGCCCAGCCGCTCCATGGCATGTGGGATCTTCCCGGACCGGCGGACTCTCAACCACTGCGCCACCAGGGAAGCCCGAAGGTTTTTGTTTTTTTAAAAAAATTATTTACGTATTTATTTATTTTTGGCTGCATTGGGTCTTTGTTGCTGCGTGCAGGCTTCTCACTGCAGTGGCTTCTCCTGTTGCGGAGCATGGGCTCTGTGCCACCAGGGAAGCCCGATTGAAGGGTTTCTAAATTACCTTTGATATTTGGATCATGTTGCTGGCTGTGTGGGGGACGTATTGGTGGAAGAGAGACCAGTTACTGCAACAGTCCGGGTGGGAGGTGATGAGGGCCTGGGTGGACACCAGAGCATGGGACTGAAGGAGCTATGCCTGGAGGAGCCCAAGATCATCAGACATTTGTGCCACTGGGCACATGCCTTCCCAATTCCCTTGGGCCTTCGATTCTCTGGACCTCACGGCCTCTGAGATCCCTGCCAGCCTGATATTCAATGTGTCTATGACGGTGGGGCAGGGAAGAGGCTGAGGCACGTCAGGGCCTGGCTCCCAAGTTCAGGGTCCCAGAAAGTAGGTCCTTCAGGCCCCCACCCTGGGTGGACTGAGTCACAACTCCTTCCTCCAAGGGGAGTAACTCCATGCCCCAAAGATGTGACCTTGGAAGGAAGTTCAGCAGGCTTCTAGGACCCTATCTGCCTGATGTTGGAAGCTCCCAGATCCAGCATGGGTAGAGGGGGGTCAAAAGGAAAGCAGGAGGGCTGGCTACTTTACCCATCATGTCAGCCAGGGACCCATCTAACGCCAGTCTCCCAGGCAGTGTGGGCTGGAAGGGCAGCAAAGGCCTCTGCCATTCCTGTTCCTTGCGGAAACTGACAAGGATGTATACACCTCCTGCTCCCATCCTCCGATGTACTCTCTCATTTGTTCAACACACGCCTCCTGGGCTTCTTCGGCATTGGGGGTGCAGAGAGAAGTAGAACAGCACCCAGACAATGGTGAAGATGGATGTGTGCACAAACACAGCCCCCTGATAGCCTAGGGGTGGGCTCCAGTTGAGGTGTTTGCAGGCGTCAGAAAAGCCTAGAGGAGAAGCAGTGGATTCTGTCTGGACAGTTGGGGAAGGCGTCACAGAGAAGGTGACAGGTGAGGGGTGGCCTTGAGGGACAAGTAGGAGTCTACCAGAGGGACAAAGTCATTGTAGGCTGAGACAAGAGCAAGAAAGAGTAAGGTGTGTTCTGAGAATGGTTAGGGGCTTGGTGTGACTGTAGTTTGGGATGTATGGGTCTACTACCTCCCTCGGCTAATGTTTACTGAGGACCCAGTGTATGCAGGAAATGCAAATATGAGTAAGAAATATGAAGCAAGCAGCCTCCAGGGGAAGCGGATGTGTAACAGATAACTTAAATACAGCACCCTCAGTGTAGGAGAGAGGTCTTTACAAGGCACCTGTGGAAACATGAGGGACACATGGTTGGAGGGGTGTTTGTGTCCAGGATTGACTCTTGGGAGAAATGCCACTCCTAGTTGTGTGACCCTCGGCAAAATATTTAAACCCACTGTAGGGCAGTTTCCTCATTTGTAAAGTGGAGATAATAAAAATACCTACTTTGCAGGGCCGTTTTAAAGATTAAGAGAGCTTATGTATATAAAAGCCTTTGTCCAGTGCCTGGAACACAGCAAACGCTAATAATGTTGGCTGTGATTGTCACTGAAGGAGGAGCTGTGTTAGGAGGAGGCGGAGGAAGCTGATCTGGGGCAGTGACCGCCCAGAATTTCTACAGAGGTGGGGCCTGCTAGGGGTAGTAATGCCACTGGAAGGATGTGAGGGGAGTTTTTCCTGAAGCTACTGTTTTTATATCCATTGCCCTTTTGATCTGTAATATTTACAGCTTTCTAAACTGTTTTTATTTCTTGAGAGAAAAATCTCAATTGTCTGTATCAGAGGATATGCAGATTGAGGGGTTCCTAAAGAACAGCCTGCTCTTGGTTCCCAGAGGGAGGTTCTGGTTCTCTGGCCTTGGCTCTGGCCCTGGAGGCCCTGGCAGGCTTGGCTCTTTCCCTCTGCAGCCCAAAATAGCTAACCACAGGGCTGGGCGAGGGGAGGAGAGAGGAGTGCCCACTGGCAATGCTGCCCATCCCGGCACCTCCTCCTGTTTCTCATCAGCTTGGTAGCTCTCACTCAGCGCTCTGCCTGCTCAGCATCACGGCCCCCTCCCTTCCGCTGCCACTACATGCCCAGGGTACCCCCCACCCCAATAAAAACACACTGCCAATGAAATAAACAGCTGCTTGCTTCCTCGCACTTGCTCTGGGTGTGACCTCAAAACCTCCCCTTCGGGAAGGAGGGAGGTGAGGTGGGGGGAGCCGGAGGGTAGCAGGAATGCATTGGAGCGGAGTTGGAGGTGGTCAGAATGGAGGGGTGCCCTTCATTCCCCCAGGGGTCAGAAGAAGGGGCTCTGGTTCTTGATGCCCCACCTCCTCACTTCCCACCACTACCATCACCCCAGGAATGTACTCCCAGCCCATTACCCTGCCCGTGTTTGCTATCTTGGCCCACACAGTGTATCTATGGCAAGCAGAGGCCACACCACCCTGCCAGATGGAAATACCCCAAGGCTGGGAACACGTCTACTTGAGCAGACTAAGGAGCTCCCAGAGGGCAGGGAGAGCCTGCAAAGGTGACTCACTCTGTTTTAAAAACACAAACAGTTTTCATAAAAAATTTAAAACGAAAAATCTCACATTACACAAAGTTTGAAACTAGAGAATGAAAAAGATCACCCCCAACCCCTCCATCCTAACACAAGATCTGTTTTTATTTTATTGAATTTCCACAGCCTAGTAAAGTAGATGCTCAAATATCCCTCAAACGTGGAACAGATTAACAAAAGTCGATACATATAGAGAGTACTCACTATGTGCCAGGAATTGTTCTAAATGCTGCACACTTAATGACCCATTTAATCTTCACAACATGAGGTGGGTATCACCATGATCATCAACATCCTTCATTTTTAGGAACTGCAGCACAGAGAGGTTCAGTGACTTGCCCAAGGTCACACAGCTGGTAACTACAGGAGATGGGAGTTGAACCCTGGCAGTCTGGGGCCAGGATCTTACCAGTGTTACTCTATTTTGTCTCATCATAATCGTTAATGCATATGCAGGTTTATAAAAACTTATTATGGACAACTTCAAACACAAAAAAGCAGAGAAAATAATATAAGGAATCTCATGTTCCCATCCCCCAGTTTCAATAATTATCACCTCATGGCCCAACTTGTTTCTTTTATTCCCTTCCCCCATCCCCAGCCCAGATTATTTTGAAGCAAATCCAGTCATCATATCATTTCATCCACACATATTTTAGTACTTATCTCCAAAAGATAAGGAGGTTTTTTATTTATTTATTTTATTATTATTATTTTTTAATGTACTTATTTTATTTTTG
Organism: Kogia breviceps; assembly: GCF_026419965.1. Classification (NCBI taxonomy): domain Eukaryota; kingdom Metazoa; phylum Chordata; class Mammalia; order Artiodactyla; family Physeteridae; genus Kogia; species Kogia breviceps. The sequence continues at coordinate 37,776,877 of NC_081328.1, read as the reverse complement.
ACTGCATTGGGTCTTCGCTGCTGTGCGCAGGTTCTCTCCAGTTGCGGAGAGCGAGCGCCGCTCTCTGTTGTGGTGCGTGGCTTCTCATCGCGGTGGCTTCCCTTGTTGCGGAGCACGGGCTCGAAGCACAGGGGCTTCAGTAGTGTGGCACGCGGGCTCAGTAGTGGCTCGCGGACTCAGTAGTTGTGGCTCACGGGCTTAGTTGCTCCGCAGCCTGTGGGATCTTCCCGGACCAGGCCTCAAACCTGCACTGGCAGGCGGACTCTTAACCACTGCGCCACCAGGGAAGCCCGACGCTTTTTATTGAAAAAATTACCACAGTACCATATCATGCCTTAAAATGTATATTTCATTAAGATCATCAATTTGAATAGTTAGTATTCAAATTTCCTCAATAATTTAATAAAATATATATATTTTTAAAAGTTGGTTTGCTTGAATGAGGACCCAGATAAGGCTTTTGGTTGACAGATTGCTTAATTTCTTTTAAATGTAAGTCTCTCCCCTTCCTTTTTTTCTTCCAATTTATTTGTTAATGAGGGAATTGTGTTTGTTTTGCTGACTGCACCCCTGGATAATGCTCAGGCTATTTTTTTTTTTTTTTTTGGCCGTGCTGTGGGGCAGGGCTTATGGGATCTTAGTTCCCTGACCAGGGATTGAACCTACTCCCATGGCAGTGAGAGCCCCAAGTCCTAAACACTGGGCCGCCAGGGAACTAACAGCTCATGCTATTTTGTATCCTGATCTTTTCATCTAACTTAGCAAACATTTTCCTATACTGCTTACTATATGACTTCCTACTATGCCACCCAATGGATATAGTACGATTATTTTTTTTCTTAGGCATTTGGGTTGCTTTCAGTTTTCCGTTATTATAACTAATGCTGGAATAAAGATCTTCACACATAGTGCATGGTACGTACTTCCTTAGAATATGCTACCAGAAATGGAATCATGGCTCTGAGGCCTGAACAATTGTTCAGCCTCTTGGCACAGATCACCAAGTGTTTGTCCAAGGGGTTATGCATCCCCAGCACCACACGAGAGTGCTGTCACTCATTCTAAGTACTTAGTCCTATTCAAGGCTGAAGGATGTTTGGTGAAGACATGATAATTATGAAGGCAGAGAGCTAGAGGAGAAAGATGATGACAGGGACTCAGGCTAAATAAAGCAGAAAGTGATCCACAATTTACCACAAACCTAGAGTGAGTCAGTACTCTGTTCATTCCCGTTGTAAAAAAAAAAAAACCAACAAAACAAACCCTTGATAACAGGAGCTATTAATAGGGCATGGCATGTCCAATAATCTTTCTGTTAAGACTATGCATTAGTCAGACCTTTATTTGAGACGTGGATCCAGTCTGGGGCACTGAACTTCACAGAGAGTGAGGAAACTGGCAAAGATCAGAGAGCTTGATTAACTTCAGGGAAGATGGAAGAATCCCAGAGAAAAGTCAAAGGAGACAAGTAGGCTCACTTTGGGAAAAATAAGAGACATTTTTTTTTTTGCCTCAATACTGGGGAGGCTTCTAAGGAAAGGACAACACTCCGTTTTTGCTTATTTCTTCACAAGGCTGACTGTAAGGAAAGGGGCCTCTCCCAACCAGCAGGAACTTCTTTAAGACACAGGCAAAAATTTTTCAGACTCTGGGGTGACTATTTAGGTCTTGGGCTGAGTGCTCTTGGGCTACTGGCCCTGGAAATATTCGAGAAGCTGCCTGTTCTCCTGCTCTGAGTGGTTCAGATATCCACCTGCTTGGTGCCCACTAGGTGCCTCTGGGGGCCCCACTCCTGCTTTGTGACAGCTGTTCCCTGGCAGCCCCCTTGGGGAGGGATGGGTGAGGTAACAGAGGAGTCCTCCCCAGGTTCCCTGGGCCAGCATTCTCCTTTTGTCCCCTCACCTTCAGTGTGTGTTTACAGCCAGTCAGATTGGCATGTCATGACATCACCTGATCCTGCTATTCCAGCCCTGCTGTGCATAGAGTGGACTCAGAAGCTTGGTCGGGGGAGTGGAAACTCCTCAAACAAGGCACTCTTGGTGACATGGAGAGTGGGAGTGACCCAGGAGACCTCAAGAGCCATTTAGTTCAACCTCCTACAGCAGTAGCTTCCTACCATGCAACAGACATTCTTTTGAATTCCCATAACCTCGGAGGTAGGTTTTCACTTGGAGATTAAGAGAAGTTATTTGTCCAGGGTGACACTGCTGGTGAAGCAGTGCCTGCTAAGTCTACCTGACAGGAAAATCTGTGCCCTTGCCTTTAGAGCATGCAGAGGTGAAAAGTGCAGATCCGAGAGCCTCCCACCCAAAGCCAAACAGCTGACCTGGGGCTGGGACTCAGGGTCTCGGCTATTCATCAGGTCGTCTTCCCAAAGCCTCTTCCAATTTCTAATGTGGGGAGGCCGAGGATGTGACCTGGCCCAGGCCAGCCTGGGTCAAGTGTAACTGAGGAGCAGACAGGCTGTGGACTGCGTTCTCTGCCCTCCAGACTCTCATCCTAAGCAACGTTGTGAAAAACCCGCTTCCAGGAGGTCCCAGCACCGGCTGCACCAGTCGGTTTCTGGAGGGCCAGGGCAGAGGCAGCGCGGTGTAGATGAAAAACTCTGACTTGAGTTCAGAATTTCTGGGGGGACCCAGCCGAGGGCTGTGGCAAGTTACTTAAAACTCCAAGTTTCCTCGCCAGCAAAACCGGGCAAGAGTAAACCCCACATGCAGCGCGCAGACGCCGAAACAGGCATTGCTCTGCGCCAAAGCGATACCAACTGATCTTTGTTTCTCTTGCTGTTGAAAGCTCCGTGCGGCCCCAGCGAGGCGTGGGCTGGAGCAGGGGTTAAAAAAGAAAAAACTACAACCCCCAGGAGGCGGCGGGCGGGCCGGCGCTGGGCGGTGACGTAATGGGGGCCGGCGCGGGGCGCTGATTCGGCCGGAGCTGCCAGCGGGGTGGCTGCCGCCGCGGCTTATTACAGCTGCTGGAGCAGCAGCGGCCCTCATCCCCGGGCACCCCTCCCGGGCCTCGAGCTCCGACCCCGCAGGTTGCACGGTGAGTTCGGACGGGCGGCCTCGGAGTGGCTAAACTGGGAGCCTCCTGGGGCTAGAGGCGAGACGGGAAAGGAGGTGGGGGCTGCTGGGGAGGCGCCCGTGGCTGGAGGGGACCGGGACAGGGTGAGCGGAGGTGGAGGGGGTGCATCAGCCGAGCGGGGGGCGGGGCGTGCATCAGTCGAAGGGATGCCCAAAGGGGAAAGTGCGGGCAGGAGGCCCGGGTTGGGGCGTAGAGGAGGAGTGCTCGGTCTGGGGGTGGGGGGCGGGGAGAAGCTGGGCTTCGGGGATAAAGGTTTGTTCGCTTCCAGGGCTGGGTGAACGCGTGGGGGTGGGGGTGGGGCTCCGGACCGGGCCAGGCTCCGAGTGCGAGGTCCCAGGCTGGGCAACGGAGCGGAGGCCCCCCACTTCGGCTTGAAGTCCCACTCAGAAAACCCCAACAATAGTGAGAACTCCGCCTCCTCGCTTCACCCTCTCCCCGTGCTAGTGTGGGTTCCCTCCTGTACTCGCCGTTTTTCCATTCCCACCGCCACCCCGAGTACGGGAGGCAGAGCCAGAGCTGCGAGGTGAACGACTGTGGCCCTGCGGGTTGCGGGGTGGGCGGAATGAAAATGGCACTGTGGCGTGCTGCCAGGGACTCCCCGTTGGGATCCAGGTTGCAGGCTCGGATGCGTTGTGCTCCTCAACCCAGAAGGCGAAAGATTTGCTGCCCTTACTTGGGGGAGAGATTAGGAAGCGCTCACCTGGCTGCTGGCACTGTGGCCTCGGATTAGGTGTCTGACAGACCGGCTAGGCAGAGATATTTGTACACGGAGCCAGAGGGGAACGGAGGGAAGGAGTAGGAAAGTCACCAGCAAGAAAGTAGTTAACAGAAAAAAGTTGCTGCAGGCTCTGGTTTGAGGCAGATTGTGAAACCACATCAGGGACTGACACAGGCAGCCACCTGCCAGCTGCCAGCTGTGGCAGCAGAACTTTTCAGGCTCAGCTGCTGTTCGCCTGCTGTATCTCCAACAGCTTCTTCTCTCCGTTTCTCCCCTTCTGGGCCAGGGGCAGTTGGTTATTTCACTAGCAGAGGTGATATGTACCCTTAGTCACACAAAAGTCTCGAGAGTGCTTCTTGCTGCCAGTCTTTTTCTTAGTTTATTGACCTCTTCTGTTTTTTTCTTTTTTCGGGGGGGGCCTCTTTTTGGGGGGCGGGGTCCTGAGATGTTTTGCTCTCAGGGCACTTAATGTTCAGGTTTCAGGAAGAAGCTTCCCAGGGCGTCATTTAAGTCATAGGTCTGGGCCCCTCCCAGACTCAGCAGGCTTCGTTGGATGCCCTGATACAGCCAGAAAGGAGTGTAGGATGATCTGGAACTCAGCAAGGCTCTTAACACTCCTGGACGAAACACTAGGGAGGGCTAGAGGTCTAGCTACTCCTACACCCTTGTAGGTCTAGGTTAGGGAGAAGTGGGGAGGGACAGCAGTTTCTGGTCGACTTGGGGAATTCTTTCTCTCTCCTTCGTCAGTAATGAAGTCCTTCAGAGCCCTCACTTCCTAGCCAGTCTCCCGGACCCCCCTGTCCACCAGGTGGAGGCTTCTGTGCAGTAGGTGTCCCAGGAGCTCTGTAGGGTAACTGAAGCCCTAAGGCCCTGGGAAGGTAAACAACTGAGCCACTCCTGGTTTTCTAGTTCCTTGGATTTCTCTTAGGCCCAGTGATCCAGCCTAATGGGTTGAGCTGGTGGGCCCCAGGAGCATCGCTGCTTTGGGATGCACCCTGGGCCATCTCATGTATGTTTGTATGTTGGGAAAGTGTGCTGTGGGTCACATCTCCCCTGAGGTCACTAAACTTGGAGCCATCTGAAAGGAGGAAACTTGTTCCCATTATCCTGGAAGTAGGGAACTGATTCTTGAGAATCGGCTCCTATGCAGACTCTGTGATCCTAGCCAGAGACAGAGGGCAACTGATTCTGAGGGGGTTTGTTGCAGCAGGGTGAGGGAGGTGACCTTCTGGGCACTTCCAGGATGCCCTCATCTGGGACCCCTTTCTGTATCCCCAGGAAAGATGGGGCTGTTATCATGGTGATGAACTTAGGGTCTTTATCAGGCAGGATCTTCCCTCAGCTAGGGAGGAGAGCCAGTACAAAGGTGCCATCTGCCCCCACCTCCTGCTGGTCGCAGGGCCCTCAGGGATCTGGGGACAGCTGAGCTCTGGACACGGGGCTGCTCGTTTCCCTCCTTACCTGCATCCAGGAATGCAGCTGGACTGCATTATTTCATGGGCATCAAGGGCAGCCCTCCTGGTTCCTCCTGCTGCAGGGCTTCTGCCCTTAGAGCTGGGCAGGGGAAGGCATGGTGCTAACTTACACCTGGAAACAGGTGCTGGGAAAGGAGGCCTAGGTGAGGATGGGTGGGCAGAGAGAAAAGGCGGGGGGGGGGGCAGGAGAGAGGCCACAGATGTGGTTTTATATCCCTGGGAGAGGTATGTTGATGTGGGCTCTGGCCACCCGTGGGAGCTGTAGATGTTGGCTATGTTCTCTATCCTTGCCTCTCCTCTGGTGGGGAAAAGGGCCCTGGTAGTTTGGCAGCAAAATGGGTGGCATCACGAGGGTTAGCCTGAGTGGCTGCCAAATGGATAAAACATCTGGATGGGTTGTTTTGTGTCACCAACAAGGCAGCTTCCAGGTCTGGGCAAAGTTTGTCTCTAGTCTGATTTCTCTTTCCTTCCCTTTCCCTCTCTTTCTACCCTGCCAGTCCAACCCAGGATTGGAGAATTAGGGGAGATGGGTAGAAGCAGTGACTCCCAAATATTTTATCCACTACTGACTGCTCTCCTCTCCTTTTATTCCTTCTAACCGGAGGGTGGGGGGCTCAGGGGTAGAGATGTCTTAAATCAGACCCTCAGCAAGACGGAGTCTAGCAGGGGTTATGCTGAGTGATTCTTAGGGCACAGGCCTCTTCTCCCCTCCCCTGGGCTTCGTGAGAAGAGGACCCTCTGGAGGGTGAGATTGCGGGATGGGCAGTGATTTCTTTACTCTGGGGCTCGATGCCTCTTGATGATGACCTATCCACCCAGGCAGTCCCAGTGCCTGGAAGGGCACTGTCCTGATTGGACTATGTACGGAGCAGCCTGGTGTTTATCCCAACCCAACCCAGCAGTGAGAAATGAACGGAGTTAAGTCTACATGGACTTTCTGTGGCCTCCTCGCTTGAGAATCAAAATGGTAGACCTGCTTGGAGTTCTTGGGGAGAGCAGAGCCTCCTCCCCTGCAGGGTTTGGAGGGTGTGAGAGGGCAGGGAGAGTGGTGCGGCCCGCCTCACCTGTGCTGCTTGTTTGCAGAACAGTGGCAGGAGAGGGGCAGCAGGATGAATGTGGGAACGGCGCACAGCGAGGTGAACCCCAACACGCGGGTGATGAACAGCCGTGGCATCTGGCTTTCCTACGTGCTGGCCATCGGGCTTCTCCATGTCGTGCTGCTCAGCATCCCCTTTGTGAGCGTCCCCGTCGTCTGGACCCTCACCAACCTCATCCACAACATGGTGAGGACCTGTCGCTGCCTGCCTTTGGCGGGGCTGAGGAGGATGGGAGCCCGCCAGACGTGGGCCAGGTGTCAGGGTGACATGCTGATGGCACCTGTCACCAGAGCCCAGACCCCACCCTCTTCTTTCTACCCCACCCCTCTTTATTGGAATAAGATCTGCAGATATGTCCATACCTCTAGGGTGGGGTGACTTGTGGACCTGGAAGATGGGCCGTGGAGAGCTGAACTAAGGGCCCTAAAGAGTCCAGAGGACCCAGGTCCTAGCCCGGGGCAGAAATGCCTCTTTCCCGAGTTAGGATCTCAGAGCATCTTTTCCTCTTGCCCCTCTCTGCTCCCTCACCACTTGCTTGCTCCCTGGTATTTTTTTTTTTTTTTTTTTGTGGTACGCGGGCCTCTCACCGTTGTGGCCTCTCCCATTGCGGAGCACAGGCTCCAGACACGCAGGCTCAGCGGCCATGGCTCACGGGCCCAGCCGCTAGGCGACATGTGGGATCTTCCCAGACAGGGGCACGAACCCGTGTCCCCTACATCGGCAGGCGGATTCTCAACCACTGCGCCACCAGGGAAGCCCCCTGGTATTCTTTTGGTGGGCAAGCAGGGGCCTCGTTCCTTCCCATCTGCTTGCCCCCTGCCAGCTGGCAGGCACAGGGAACCTAGCCCTGGGCTGGAGGGCTGGCAGCTGCGTGCTGGTTCTGTGGCTGACACCTCCCCGAGAGTTCTCCTCATGCCACGCCTGCCCTCTCACCCGGTGGGCCCCTTATTTTCTGGCCAGGCTCCCAGCTCCTCCCGCCTGACCTCCAGCCCGCATCCCCTGCCCAGCGGAGGGGGCTCCAGATCACCAGGAGCCCACGTCTGTGACTGAGGTGGAGGAGCTGAGCTGGAGGGCCTCTGGCCTTTTGCATCCTCTAACAAAGGCCCCTCCCTCCAGGGCATGTACATCTTCCTGCACACGGTGAAGGGGACCCCCTTTGAGACCCCAGACCAGGGCAAGGCGAGGCTGCTCACCCACTGGGAGCAAATGGACTATGGAGTCCAGTTCACGGCGTCTCGGAAATTCCTGACCATCACGCCCATCGTGCTGTGAGTGCCTCGGGGGGAGCGGGGCGCCGGCAGGACGGCCAAGGCCGGGGGGACCCTGGGGCCCTGCGAGGCTGAAAAGCCCTCGCCAACGGCGGCTCTTGGCGTAGGAATGAGCAAAGCAAGGAAAGTTGGGGTGTTCCTGGGTCTTATGCTGGGCTCAGGTTGTGCCTCCCTGGTCCTGTCTTTCCTCGGTTGGGGCTCTCTTCCTGCCAGTGAGTTTGGCCCATGGGCTTGGGCTAGAGCAAGGGGACTGGGTCAGCAGGGGCTTCTTTAGCCGCTCGGATCTTGCCACCCTACTTCTGTTCTGGGGAGGGGGGGGTGTCTTTCCCATAACTCCTCAGCTGTCAGGAATCTGCCTCCCCCAACCAGGGAGTGAGGGAGAAAGGCGTCTTCCAAACAGAGCCTTATACCTGCCCCCCAACCTTCCCCACCCAGGTACTTCCTCACCAGCTTCTACACCAAGTACGACCAGATCCATTTCATCCTCAACACTGTGTCCTTGATGAGTGTACTCATCCCCAAGCTGCCCCAGCTCCACGGAGTCCGGATTTTTGGCATCAATAAGTACTGAGGGTGCAGCCCCTTCCGCTGCCTGGGACGGCAGGGGAGGGGTGGAAGCCTGTGCCGTGATGCTGAAGACAGAAGGAGCCGCTGGGTACCGCCAGAGACGGGGGGCTGAGCCGCTGGGCCCTAGTTTCCCCCTCACTTCCCGCAGTAGCAGACCTGCAGTAGTTTGGGGGGGGCCCCCCTGGGGCTCTGACCCCTCCTGATTTTTTTGATCTTTTCCTTTTGCCTCAGGGGGGTGCTCCTGGAACGGGCTGGGCTCCTGGGCTGAGCACAGACCTATGAGGTTGGGACAAGAGGCCAGGGAAGCCCCCTGCTCGCGTGCCCCTCCTTGGCCTGCTAAAGCACTTTAACCCCTGTGAGCAGGCCAGAGGGAACGGTACAGCTTCTAGTTTGTTTCACTTTAATTCTTAAGTCTTTAGGATGACACTTAGTGTGTGCTTATATATACACGAAAGCAGTTGTGTGAGAGTGCCTCATCCCTCTGGGTAGAGAATTGTCTAATTCAAGTCAGACAGCTCCCGTACAGCCCCCCCCTGGGGTACTAGGTGCGGCTGGGGAGGGTAAGGAGGTGTGTGGGGGGTGGGGCTGGGTGTGCATGGCCTGGTCCCAGAGGTAGGGGGCCAGGGCTTCAGCCTCCTGGCCCTGGTGGAGGTGGGGAGGGGGCTGGGGGCAGGGGTGGGGAGGGTGAATTGAGACTGAAAAGGACCGGGCTCGCATAGCAGCGGGGGTTCATGTAAGATGCGGGGGGGCGGGGAGGAACAGACCCAACCTCATTCTTCGGGAAGTGGTCAGGGAAGGGGGCAGGCTTGGAGGGGTCACTTACCCACAGCATGGTGGGGGTAATGGGAAGGGAGGCTGCTATGGGTTTGAAGCTCCTGGGTTGGCATGAGGGGGTGGAGATGGGTGGAAGGGGCCTGTGCGTCATCGTAAGCACAGGTCCAGTTTGACACCCGTCTCTGCGGTGGTGTGAGGGCCGCGGGGACATGGGACAGAAGTGACGAATGGTGGGGCCCTTCCGCAGCCCTTCACCCGGTAACCTCCTGTGCAGACTGTGCCGGGGCGGGGCCTCTCGTGTGGCACGCACCTTTGGGGCCATCAGGCCACCTCCAAACGGGTTTGGTGGGCTGCAGAGTCCCGCATGGTCCCTCTCAAGCGGGATAGCGGCAGGCCCAGGGAGTGACCTGCAGGGGCGGGGAGGAGCCACCTTCTCCCCTCCCCAGCCTGACTGGGGTCCGTGTTACTTCTGAGAAGGGGTGAGTGCCAGGGTGCTGAGGGAGAGGTGGCAGCGGCCCTGTTTCCTGCGTCCTGGTCCCCCAACCCCCACCCCACGTATCATAAGGAACTTTGACCTCAAAATCTTTCTAAGCAAAGTGTGAATAGGATTTTTACTCCCTTTGTACAGTATTCTGAGAAACACAAATAAAGGACAGTGTGTTCCTATTTCCCCTGAGTTTGGCCTCTGCTTCCTGGAGCGGGCAGAGAGGGGGCAGTTGTGCAGCATCAGTCCGACCCTCTGCCTGGATGGTGGGAGGGCCCCTGGGACCTCTGCTCTTCCTGCTGCCTCCAGCAGAGCAAGCTGGAGGGGGCTGGTGGGGAACCGGCAGAGGCAGCAAGCTGGCCAGAGAGCAGCATTTTGCTCTGGGACTTCGCCTGGCTGGTCCTCAGACAGAACTTACACCTCTGGGCTTCAGCCGGGCTGGGCTGGCAGAGGGATAGCTTGTGACATGGCCAGGGAGGAGGTCAGTTCAGCAACAGCTTCATATACAAGCCAGAGTCCCAAGGGGTGCCCAGTCCTTTCCTCTGAATTCCTCCCCTGTTTCACTGCCCTTCCTTGCCTTGGAGGGCTGCATCTCCTCCTGGCCTTTGTGTCTTCAGAGGAATCTTCCTGCTTCCTTCTCCCCGCCATAAGCATGAGTGAGAGGGGAAGAGGACTTACTGAGGCTCACATGGCCAGGAGAGGGAGGAGTCTTTACGGGCGCGTTCAGTGCAGTGTCCTCTGTGTATATCTGTCATCTATCTCCCACCTGCTCCCTGGGTCCAGGAGGAGGGAAGGGTTGGTTCCTTGCCTTTGGCCTGTCTGCTTCCACCCCAGCCATAATGTGGCTTATCTAAAAGCCTGAGAGGCGTGGGGCACTTAGCTTTCCAGTTTTTTTTTGGTTTGTTTTTCAATTTCCGTATTATAATTTCCTGAGACAGAGTGGCCAGGAACTGAGCAGAGATCTTACACAGAGGGGACTCTTACAACCTCCATTTTTGGTGAGTAGCTGAGGACAAAAAAAGAGGTGGGTGGCCCCTGAGATGGACTGTGGCCCTGGGCACAGCCTTTGCATATACCCAGATGAATCCCTAGGTGGGGAGTGAGTGGACAGTTGTCCACCGCGATGGGGGCAGGGGCCGAGAAGGGAGCACGGGTAAGTAGGTGCCTGAGCTAGCCAGAAGGGACTTAGGGGAACTTGGCCAGGAGGACTGTGAGAGGTGATCTGGCCTCAGGAGGGCGGCAAAGGAGCCTGAAGAAAGGGAAGGAGATGTCAAAAGGAAGGAGATGCAGAATGATGGATGGACGGGGAAAGAGTAAGAAGGATTTGGAGGAAAGAGAGCCCGAAGGGTCCAGCGTGGTGGGGGACACAAGAGCTGCTGCTGAATAGAAATGGGGGAGGAGCAGCTGTGTCAGGCTGGCCCGGTGGTGGGCCCATGGAGGGTCCCGCAGGGCAGGCAAGACGGTGACAAAAGTAGACCAGGAGGGGCTTCCCTGGTGGCGCAGTGGTTGAGAATCTGCCTGCCGACGCAGGGGACGCGGGTTCGTGCCCCGGTCCGGGAAGATCCCACGTGTCGCGGAGCGGCTGGGCCCGTGAGCCATGGCCGCTGAGCCTGCACGTCCGGAGCCTGTGCTCCGCAATGGGAGAGGCCGCAACAGTGAGAGGCCCGCGTACCGTGGGTCCAGTGTACTGGACTCTACAAAGGTAGAGTACTACCTTTTCTCTTTTGTTTCCTTCTGAGGCCAGTGTATGACCATCTCACTGGGAAATGGTTGGTAGGGGCCATCATCCAACTGCCTTGCAGAACAGGAAAGGGGGGCAGGCCCAGGAGTCAGAGCCAAGCGAGTCATCTGTTGGGGTTGGTAATGTGAGGTCCGGCGTTCATGCCCCTCATCTGTTCCTGGGTCCTCTTCATCAGCACTGGTGAACGTCTGGCTGGGGATGGTGGGCCTGCCTTCCCACCCATCAGGCCCCTCTGAGCAAGGGGCAACTCTGCTGTGGGAGATGCAGAAAACAGATCTCGCTTTCCCACTGGGCAGTCACCACTCCAGCTTTCCTCCAGAGGGTTCCACAAGGGGCAGAGGAGAATCCAGCATTTGTGATGGCCATCCCACCTTAGTGTGTAGTGACCACCACACCTTCTGGAAACAGGGATGGCAAACCGTTCTGCTTGGCCTAGAACTTTTGGTTCTTTCTCGACCCCAAGCTGCCAAAGGTAGAAGATTTAAAAACCTCAACCAATATTTCCCTCCCCCAAACTGCAATGGGCTTCCTTTTCCCAGTTAGTCCAGGCACCATGCTTGCGGTATTTGAGAAAATCGCAAGACCTGTGGTCCAACACATGGACACTGGTGGGGATATGGTTGCTGTCAGAAGCCTCACTGATGCTAACAGATTCCACTGCTTCTATCTGGTGAAGGAGAGAAGACGTTTCTTTGGATACCAATATGATAAGAGGTCTCCTCACCGTGTAGGACATCCTGGAGATGGACAAGGGTGAAGGGCTGTTTGATAAGCTGGTTCCTGGGCTCCAAGGTCCGTATGAGGTGGGTGAGAGACTTTGCCCACGCCTACGCTACCCCACTGTCAACACCCCATTGCTATCAACGAGGTCAACCAGTCAAAAAAGAAACCGTGGTATTTGTATGTACATGTCCATACACCTCAATTTAAGAAATGTAAGGGAGAGCTGCATGGGGAGAAGGGAATAGGGGAAATGGAAATTTATTTTTATTGGAAACTCAGTGGTCGTCTTTCCTATTTTTTTCCTTTGTAAATAATTCGCTTTTAAATTAGCTGACGTCTTCTCATGTGGTTATAATGTTTATCATCTAAATGGATAATTAAATGGAGGCAGTTTGCTTAGTGGTTAGGAAAGGACTCAGGCTTTAGAATTGGGGGCATCTGGCTTCGAAACCTGGCTCTGCCACACTTACCAGCTGGGTGACCTCTGGACAAGTGGTTTTATCTAAGTTTGTTTCTTCATCTGTCAACTCAAGAAGACTGTTGCAAGAATCAAAAGAGATAAATTACGTAAATCATTTACCACAGTGCCTGCAAGAAGGAGCATTCAATAAAAGTTCGCCTCAATCATTCTACTGGTGGCGGTTATTATTATTATCCCTTCCTGTTCCTGGAGATCATGGCTGAATGGGAAGTTGCTGGTGAGCAGAACTCCCTTAAGGGCTCAAAGGCCTTAGCAGAGAAGTCTGTTCCATCCCCCTGCTTCCAAGCTCAGCAACTCCTAGGGTTTCTTGGGTCTCAGAAGCCCCAGGATAGGTGTTGATGAACCCTCACTTGGAGACCTATTGCAGCACCTCACGCCTCATGGTGAGGAGTTTTACAGCTCAGACATCTCTGCCAAAGCCCATTTGGGTCTCACCAAGAGATGGAAAAGAATTCTAACACCACCACTGAATAGTTTTAGAGCACCTGCCACGTGCCTGGTACTGCTGTCATGTGACCAAGAGCGGTGCCCAGAATACTCTGAGGTGGTAGGCTTTTCCACAAGTGGGGTTTAAGTAAGCAAGGGACTTTAGGAAATTTTCAGATTAGTATTTTTCAAAGACACTGAGTCAGTTCTCTGAAACTGAGAATTGCCAAGAGTCAATTTACTAAAAGCTAATTCTCAAAAAAAAAAAAAAAAAAAGACAAGTTCACTGGAAACAGAAGAAAACTTTAAAGCAGGACTAGGATGTTTTACAATGATCATATTACTCCCCAGGGGCAGGGGCAAGTTTAATTATGGAAAAAAAATTTGACTAAGTCAGTTAACTTGCTTTAAGGGAAAGTCTGTTTGCATAAAAAAATTCAGAGGGAGAGGTGAAACCAAACTAAAATAATCCTTAAGAATGAGGTGAACTGGTAATTTAAATTGATTTTCAGCAACTTGGCCTGCTCCCTTTTCAAACAGATTATTATTTTTTTAACTATATGATGTAGATGGTGTACATAGTTGTTTGTTTTTTTAATTAACTAAAGTTCATACTTTATTCAGATTTCCTTCGTTTTTATCCAGTGTCCTTTTTCTGTTCCAGGATCCCATCCAGGACATCGCGTTACATGTAGTTGTCACGTCTCCTTTGGCTCCCCTTTGACTTCCCTTGCTTTTGATGGCCTTGACAGTTTTGAGCAGTACTGGTCAGGCGTATTGTAGGACACCCCTCTGATTGGAATTTGTCTGATTTTTTTCTTATGGATAGACCTAGGTAATGGGTTTGGGGGAGGAAGACTGCAGAGGTAAAGTGCTGTTCCCATCGCATCATATCAAGGTTACCTACTATCAACATGACTTATCACTGTTGTTGTTGACCGTGGTCAGCTGGCTGAGGTAGTGCCCGTCAGGTTTCTCCACTGTCAAGTTACTCTTTCCCCCTGCCCCTCCTCCATACTGTTTTATTGATTGGTTGACTGATTGCTGCATCGCGCGGCTTGCAGGATCTTAGTTCCCTGACCAGGGATTGAACCCATGCCCCCTGCAGTGGAAGCCCAGAGTCCTAACAACGGGACCGCCAGGGAATTCCCCCATGCTGTATTCTTTGTGTGCATAAGGTTTGATTTTTCTTTCTCTCTGATAAAGTACACACAAACGTTTACGTTACTCAAGAAACAATCGGGTCCTGAGACATTAGCGGCACACACACAGGACTGATTTCAGGCACTATTTCTAGGTCTGTCATATTTCCACCAGTTTCAAAATGCATTTCTTCTCTGTAAATCCGGCCCTGCCCCCAAAATCCAGCAGTAGAAGCTCTCCCTGCTCTGTAGGCTCCGAACTGGGAGGTCTCAGAGAAGGGCACTCAGCCTGGCAGCGTATGCTCCACTAACTCCAGGGCAGCAACTGACTTGGAGTCCACGCCCTTATGCAAGGCCATCTGCAAGGCTGGGCAGAGTCCACTTGGGTGGGCAACTTTCCAGACTTGCCTCACTTTACACCTGCACAGTGCGCACAAACAGAGACTGAACTCTGCTTAACTTTTATTTCCCAAAGGTCAGGGGCTCCTCATTCTTTCACTTTGCTTTTCCTTGTCTCATTTCAGCCTCTCAAATAGTTATATAGGACTAGCTCACATTTACTGAACATTTAGTATGTGTGCCAGGCACTTTGTTAAGTGCTTAACTGCATTAGTTTATTTAATGTCCTCAAGCATGGGAAGTAGGTACTATTAATATTTCTCCTTCTATAGAGACTTCCCTGGTGGTCCAGTGGTTAAGACAACAAGCTTCCATTGCAGGGGGCATGGGTTCGATCCCTGGTCAGGGAACTAAAGTCCCACATGCTGCAGGCCGTGGCCAAAAAAAATTTCTCCTTCTATAGATGAGGAAACAGATTCAGAGGTGATGTGACTTATCCAAGGTCATTTGGTAAGAAGGTGGCAGAGTGGTCTCCAGGCGTGATGACTTCTGGTGAGAACAGCATTGGCTGGAGATCCACAGCTGGAAGAATTCCTCAGAAGGGGATCGTGGAGGGGAGCCCAGGACGGGGTGCACCAGGGAGGATTTTCTAGAGAGAGATCTTTTTGGGTCAGCCTCAATGTGACGTTTACCTTTCTCTTTCCAGGTCAAGAGGTTACGTCCCAAGTTATGGACAGCGTAGACTCAAAGGGAAGTTGGACAGTGAAATTACCCCAAGAAAAAACACTTGAAGTGGTAATAACATTCTCCAGGTCCCCGGAGCAGGGCATCGAGTTATCAAAGACCCAGATACTCCAGAAATTCCTGGATTCCCTTAAGAACAAGTGAGGCTGGATGCGGGCAGCAAGGGGGAGGGAGAGAGAGAGAAGCCCATTTTGGGCACCAAGGACATCTGAGGTGGGGGGCCCCTGGCTGGTGCAGCCTCCCACACCCTCCTCCTAGCTCTCCCCATCCCACTCCTTCACTCAAGCATGCCCTCCTCTTCTCCACCCTCAGGGAGCCTTCTCATTCTTCCAGGATCAGCCTCCAGCAGCCCTTCTTCTGAGGTCCTCCATTCACTCATTTCCCTGCTGTCCTCCAGGGTGATCGATTACTTTGGCTTGGACCAAAACTGTCTGGTTTCGAGAGGCCACTCTCCTCTGTTTTCCTATACTGTGCTGCTCACATCTGTATTTTGTGCCTGTTTTCACTCCGCCTTGCGGCAAGCCACTGGTTTCCATGTTCCCTCCCCTCACTGCACGAAGAACAACTTGTGACCAGGGACTGACTTTACTAACTTCTCTGTTTATCCCCAGCACATGGTAAGTACTTGGGAAGAGAGCTGAAGTGAAGTGCAATGAAATCAAAGCACCCCCGTTGAACGTTTCCTGCACAGGAAGTGCCACCAGCCCACCCCACCAGGGTGGCACCAATCAAGTGCCACAGAAGTTCTGATAGCTGAGGGCATGGTCCTTCCAAGGGACTTAGAGGGATATCACCAGCCTTCCTCCTCAGCAGTCATGTTGTGGTTGGTATTGGTGTCTTCTTCCCTAGCTGCAATTGTTGGAAAGTGTGGATGGGTCAGGGGAGGGGGCCCCACCGCTCTCCTGGGCTAGCCCTCCCTGAGCAGGGTGGATGCCTTTTGTTTTTCCTTTTTAATTAAAAACTGAAAGCCTTACAGTGAAATTGTACTGGTCCTTTGAACTACCCCTACCCACCACAGTATTGCTAGGGAGGGGGCTTTTGCAGTTTTTCTGAGGGAACTCAATTTTTCCAGCATGCCTGTTGTTTCTAGAGTGAAACTATGTGGAGTGTGTAAATAGAGTTGTGTGGGGGAGGGTAGTTAGAGGAAGATCTGCTCAGGCAAGGATGTAGGACTTTCTTGGGGGTCTTTTGGTTGCAAATACCAGAAGCTCCATCAGGAAGGGAGGGAGGTAGATTTATACATATATTTATATTTGGCTGATCGGGGTCTTAGTTGCGGCACGCATGTGGGAACTAGTTCCCTGACCAGGGATCAAACCCGGGCCCCCTGCATCGGGACCGTGGAGTCTTAACTGCTGGACCACCAGGGAAGTCCCCCATTAGGCTGTTTTAAGTCACCAAATGAATTTCTTTATGAAATCAGAGATGCCTCATGGACCCCCAAGGGTGGACAATTCAACCAGGCCCCCGAGACCAGTGCAGGGGGCTGGAGCCCCTTCTCAGAGAAGGGAGTGTTGTGGACTGGGCAGATACCTATCTCAGTGCCATGGGAAGGGCACAAGCTTTGGATTCATACAGACTGGGGTTTGTATCCCAGTTATACACTTATTAGCTGTGTGAACTTGGACCATTCACTACCTGTCTCTAAGCCTCAATTTTGTCATATGAAAAACGGATGCAATCCTGCCTACATCATAGCGGGGCGGTGAGGGTTAAATGAAATGACGTGTGAAGTATCTCACAGTGCTGGTACACTGTAATCTTCCAGAAATGCTAGCGGGTTCCCTTCCCACTTTGCACCCTGTTCCCGCCCACAGTGGGTAAAGTGAACTGGGAGGGGGGTGCTGTGGTCTTCCGACCTCAGAGGCACTTAATCTCAAATAGAAACGAGCTGCTGGGGAGGGAGAAATGTCCCTGGGAGGTGGGGCCCCTCTCATTCCCCCTTTACTCCCTCCAGAAAACTGAAGAGGAAACTGCTCCCTACGTTCCAGTCAATCCAGGCGATGAGAGAAGACCTTTATCTAGTGACGGAAACTCTGAAGACGACAAAGACTGTAATCCTGAAAAGTGAAAAGCAATATATTTTGGGGGACCCAATGAAATGTTTTGGCCTCCAATATGAACACAAGGTTAGGATCCTGGGAGGTGGGAACTGTGGGAGAGCCAGCTGGGCTCACACACTGCAGGTCAGGGGCTGCCAGCCCAGCCGCCGCGCCCTTCAGCTCTTCCTTTAGACCTCTCTGAGCAGTCTTGCCTGCTCCTTGGCCTTCTTACGACTTCTCTTCTTGCCCCAAGAAAGTCTGTGTGGCATCACTCAGTCTCTCCCCTGTTACTCTCTAGTGGTGCCCTGTCTTCATTTGCTTCATAGCGCTTCCCACGGTTCATAGTTACACGGGGTTTTTTTGCTTGTTCATTGCCTGCCTCCCTTTCCGGGAGGCAGGAGGGCAGAAGCCACGATGCCTGGAACAAAACAGGCATGTTTTGTCCTCTTTACATTTTTTTTTTTTTTTTTTGTTCATGCCACGCGGCTTGCAGGATCTTAGTTCTCTGACCAGGGATCAAACCCGGACCCCTGGCAGTGAAAGCGCCAGGTCCTAACCACTGGATGGCCAGGGAATTCCCCATAAATATTTGTTGAATGAAGTAGAAACTACGTGAGTTTTGGAGTCAGATGCGTGTTCAAATTTCAGCTCTACTGCTGTGAAACGGGCTCATCTGCTGACCCTCTCAGAGCCTCAGTTCTCTCATCTGTAAAATGGGGATAAAAATGTCTACCTCCCAAGATTGTTTGGGAGATCAGGCAAGATAACTATGTCAAGCACTTAGGGATCAATCAACCCGAGCTCCTTTTTCCTAGCACCAAACGGAAGTGACCATCACCCCTGAGAAGGTCCTGGGCTATCGAGTAAAGCAGCTCGTCTTCCGCAACGCAGAGGGTACGGGTAAGCAAGGCCGGGTGGGGCGGGCTGGATGGGGGAGCCTGAACACATGAGTAGGGTGGGGTCGATTCAGCTGGGGTCTATGTCAGCCTGGAGGGGCCCTGGTGAGCTGGAAGGTGGAGGGAAGTTCCAGGCAATGAGAAGAAGGGTGATGAAGGGTCCTTGCTCAGACATCACTGACCCAGGATTTGCCCCAGCATGACACTAATTCGTCCCTAGAAGTGTTAACTCCCATCTCTCTCCCAGTATTTTTTTTTCTGTTGGAGGGCAGGGTGGGAAGGTTGGGGAGAAAGAGGACCTTACAGAGAGAGAACTGAGCTTTCTTTTTTAAAAACAATTTTTTATTTTTTAATTTAAGTTTTTAAATTATTTTTGGCTGCATTGGGTCTTCATTGCTGCACGCGGGCCCTCTCTAGTTGCTGAGAGCTGGGGCTGCTCTTCGTTGCGGTGCGTGAGCTTCTTATTACAGAGCACAGGCTCTAGGCGTGGGGGCCCCAGTAGTTGTGGCTCACGGCTCTAGAGCGCAGGCTCAGTAGTTGTGGTGCACGGGGCTTAGTTGCTCGGCGGCAGGTGGGATCCTCCCGGACCAGTGTTCGAACCCGTGTCCCCTGCATTGGCAGGTGGATTCTTTTTTTTTTTTTTTTGCGGTACGCGGGCCTCTCACTGTTGTGGCCTCTCCCGTTGCGGAGCACAGGCTCCGGACGCACAGGCTCAGCGGCCATGGCTCACGGGCCTAGCCGCTCCGCGGCATGTGGGATCTTCCCGGACCGGGGCACGAACCCGTGTCCCCTGCATCGGCAGGCGGATTCTCAACCACTGCGCCACCGGGAAGTCCCAGAACGGAGCTTTCTGATAACTGGTCTTTCTCTCTTTCTCTTTTTACAAACTGGTTTAGGTATTAGGTTTTCCCGGGCAGAAAAGAAAAATCCTTTCCAGAAGGTGAGTGAGCTTCTGGGCCTCCTGTTCATCATTCCAGAATGGGCAAGGATACTATTTTTAAAAAAGAGAATAACAAATGGCCTGGGATTATAGAGTTTAGTGCTAAGAATGTAATAGGATGCACGCAGGTGGGAACTGTGGTAAGGGCAGGAGAAAAATCTGCCTGTTGGAGAAGTAGGTTGGATTGCATATTGACCTAGGGTTTCCAGGCTCTGCCAACTTTGACTTGCTCTGTGCAGGTCAGTGTGCTGGATCCTGGGCTCACAGCCCTTACTGAAGGGTTACTGGCCTAGGAAGCACACTTGAATTGCCTGGCCAGTTCTCACACAATAGCACTAGTGCTGAAAGGAGCACTGGACTAGGAGTCAGACGGTCTCAGGGCCTAGTCCTGGCTCTGCCACTCATTAGCTCTACAGCCTCCTGAGCCATGGTTATGCTGACGTTAAAATGAACCAGGGGCTTCCCTGGTGGCGCAGTGGTTGGGAGTGCGCCTGCCGATGCAGGGGACATGGGTTTGTGCCCCAGTCCGGGAAGATCCCACATGCCGCGGAGCGGCTGGGCCCGTGAGCCATGGCTGCTGAGCCTGCGCGTCCGGAGCCTGTGCTCCGCAACGGGAGAGGCCACGACAGTGAGAGGCCCGCGTACCAGAAAAAAAAAAAAAAAAAGAACCAGGATTAGACCAGGAGATTCCTATGATTCTGAATGTGGCTTCCTCTGGAATTTCAGAGTCTTTCCCTGAATCCAATAAGGGTTGTACTGCCTAAAAGGCCTTGTGAAGGAGTAGAGAGAAGTCTAGATTCAGTAGAAAATTCAAGAAAAATTTCTGGAAGTTGTAGAGGCTGCAGGTTCAGTCCTGGCAAGGTCTTGCTAGCTCAAAAGAGACTAAAGTGCCATAACAGAGGAGTCGGGGGGTAGATTCCAGTTCCTGCCCTGATCCAAATTTGCTGAGCGGCCCTCTCTGGGCTTCCATTTCTCCTTCAATCATCTAGGCATAATCCTACGCCTGCCTATCTCTGAGGGTGTAGGAAGGGGTCTGTAAATATAGTGCTTTGTCATTTACACACAATGATGAGGATGCAGGCTCCCTGGCATGGGCAGTGAGGGCTCAGAGTCCAGAATTGAAAACTTCCACCACTGGGACAAGAAGGTCCACAGGTGGGTGGAGGTGACCTGAAGACTCTCTGAGATTATTCTTCCTTTCTGCGGAGAAAGATGGCGGTTCATCTTGGTTAGGTAAGGATGGAAGCCAGCTGTGTTCAGGGTAGCTGCACTCCTCACTCTTGAGCCCTCTGGCCTCAAGAAGTGCAGCTCAGGTTGGGCAGCTGAGTGTGTGTGAGTGTGTGTGTATATGTGTGTGTGGCAGTGGAGCTCGTTGGGAGGAGAAGGGTAGGGCAGTGCCCAAAGCAGGTTTCAACTTCATTCTGGAGATTGCATCTGTCTCCTCTAAACACAGTGATTCTCATCGGTTGTAGACATCACCTGGGGGGAACTTTAAAAGTAGTGATACCTGAGTCCCACCTCTAGAAATTCTGACTTAAGTGATCTGGGGGTGTGGCCTGGTCTGGGCATCGGGCCTGGGCACTCCCCAGGGGATTCTCGTGCACAGTCAAGGCTGAGAACCACTGCTCTCACTTCCTCTAAATCCTCACTACTCCTGCTGGGGCCCAAAGCTTGCACTTTGAATGGAAAGGATGACATAAGCTTTGATTTCCTGCAGATGGAGAAGAATTGGGGGTTGGTACAAGACTGAGGGTGAGTTGGGGAGGTGGAAGTGGGGTCAGCGGGAGGCAATGCTGGTGGGTGTCTGGGAAGAAGGATGCTTCATTTTAACAGGAAAAGACTAGAAGAAGGGAATATACAGAGAGGTGGTCTCCAGAAGAAAGATAGATAAAGAATGGGGTCTGGGGGGCCTTGGTAATGGAGCTTGCTAGGCTGGGTGGGTGGGGTTCTTAATTTCTGCCTCTACTGGGAAGTCCTTGAGTTTGGAGGATTTCCCAAGCATGGAGGAGAGGATACAGGACATGGTACGAGTCCTCCAGGATCCGACTGAGGAGAGCAAAGAGGTGCTAAGCTGCTTCACCAAGTGCCTCAGCAAGGATGAAGAGCTGCAGGATCTAGAGCGAAGACTAAGAGGCCCAAGGAAGAACTGGGGCAGAGAGAGGGAGGAGCCAGTGGGAAGACAACCTGCTATAATGGGACCGGGCTTATCTCCCCCATCTCCTGGTCCTAGGTGTCTGAGGTCCGGCGCTCCGGGGAGCTACAGATGGAAGGCCCAGCAGGTTCTGTCATATGCAGCCTTTTTTTTTTTTTTTTTTTTTTTTTGCAGTATGCGGACCTCACACTTTCTTGCCTATGGGCAAGAAAGGGGGTGGAAAACTGTTAGTCCCAGGAGGGCAGTTGGCCCCATCTTGACTGATCAGCAGCGCCTGCCACTATGTTGAGAGTTTGAGGGTCTCCAGGCAAGAGTGCCATGGTGGATTGCTACCTCTGCCATGGGCTCAGGATTAAGGAGTGCGGCCAAATATTTGCCATTTCTGGTGTATTTCCTTGTTTCTAGATTTTACAGTCTGGTGGGTTTCCTTCCAGGTAGAGCCTATCCTGGAGCAGAAGTGGGGTGAGCAGCCCCGCGATGTGGGCTGTGACCCTGAGGAATGGACTCTCTGTGCCCTCTACGTTGTCGTCTCCATCCTGCTGCAGCTGGGTGAGAAGTCTACCTCTGTGTCTTCCTAATACCATGTCAGTCAGCTCTTTTTAAAAAAATTAATTTATTTATTATTTATTTTTGGCTGGGGGCTGCCCTTCGTTGTGGTGCGCGAGCTTCTCACTGCGGTGGCTTCTCTTGTTGCGAAGCACGGGCTCTAGGCGTGCAGGCTTCAGTAGCTGCAGCACACAGCCTCCGTACTTGTGGCTCGCGGGCTCTAGGGTGCAGGCTCAGTAGTTGTGGCGCACGGGCTTAGTTGCTCTGCGGCATGTGGGATCTTCCCGGGACAGGGCTCGAACCCGTGTCCCCTGCATTGGCAGGTGGATTCTTAACCACTGAGCCGCCAGGGAAGCCCCTCCTGTCAGCTCTTTAAGCAAGCCTCTGGGTGATCCCCTCCCCAGTGCATTCTCACCATCCTTATTCCCAATCACCAGAATGATGTCTTTAAAACAAGCCGCTATTTTTTGATACATCCCATTCACCATGATAATGTCCAAAAATCAGCCTGGATTGTATGATTAAAAGTGGCAGATTGATCATATGAATTTCCTCTCCCTCTTGAAATCTCACTAAATTACAATAAAGCGATGGAAAAGGTAGAAACCCACAAGAATAAAGAGAACTCGGCAGCAGCTAAGGGATTTCAACACATCTTTGGAAGCAAGAAAGCAATTATCGGAGTGCAAGCTAGGAGGCATGGGACTGAGGGATGCGGAGGAGTGTAGGAGGAGACTGCTGGTTTCCATCATAAGCCTTTTGGTTCTGCGTAACATTTTTCAAGACAATGTAATTAAAAGCAAAAGAAATATATATTCGTTGTAAAGCATTTCAGATATTTCTCAAAGTCAAAGGTAAAGGTACCCTGTGATCTCCCTTCTCCCTTTAATATAACCACTATTAACATTTTGGGGTATGTGAACATTTTTTCTGTGGAGCAGTTTTAAAAATGGTAACTTAAACATGAAGCTAGGATGCTATAGCATACATTTGTTTTGCATCTATCTTTTGAACTAGTTAACTTTTACGTTTAAATTTGTAAAAATATTATATGCAACAGGAACTCTCATCAGTGCTGTCGGAGTGTAGCTTGGTCCACCACTTTGGAAAACTGTTTACCAGTATCTACTAAAGCTAAACATATACCTATGACTCAGCAACTCCACTTCCTTGGCATATACCCAAGAGAAATGAATGCACGTGTTCACCATAAGATTGCATGTACAGAAACGTTAAAATAAGAGCCCCAAGCTGAAAACTATTCAAATGTCCAATAATTAGTATGGATACATATATTGAGGTATACTTATGTAATAAAAGAGGACAAATTACTGCTACACATAACAACATGGATGGTTCTTCACTTGCTCAGCATGTTTGCTCGGAGGACACGGGTCCTCCGAGAAGTAGGTGCCGAAATGGAATCAGATATGCAAGGGACTTATTAGGGGGAAAGCCCGTGAAGAGTAAAGGGAGAGGGAGGGCTTCCCTGGTGGCGCAGTGGTTGAGAGTCCGCCTGCCGATGCAGGGGATACGGGTTCGTGCCCCGGTCTGGGAGGATCCCACATACCGCGGAGCGGCTGGGCCCGTGAGCCATGGCCGCTGAGCCTGCGCATCCCGAGCCTGTGCTCCGCAACGGGAGAGGCCACAACAGTGAGAGGCCCGAGTACCGCAAAAAAAAACCACAAAAAACAAAACAAACAAACAACAAACTGTGATATAGTCACATAATGGAACACTATACAGCAATGGGTATTAATAAACTAACTCTACATGTGATTAATCTTTAGAAAGAATCAAGGCATAGAAGAATATATTCATTATGATTCTCTCCATAATATTCAAAAACAGACAAACTATATGGCTTAGGGATCCAACTTTGGTGGTAAAACTCCAAGAAAAGGAAAGAAATAATTATTATGATTCATCCTCTTTGGAGGAGGGATGATACGATCAGGGACAGGCACATGGGAAAGGAGTGGGTTTCTAGGAAGCTAGAAATATTTTGTTTCTTCACCTGGGTGGTGGGTAGCTCAGATATTTATTTGGTAATTATTTGTTAAACTGTAAATTAGTGTTCAATGCACTTTTCTGTATGCATGTTATATTTCACAATAAAAGTGGTGAAAAAAAGAGAATGGTGATGCTTACTGTTTCATTTTAAGCTTTTTTGTGTGTGTTGAGGCAGTGTAACCCTTCCTCCATCTGCCTTCTGAAATCTTCCCTCAAACCTACCACCTGAATATCCAAGGGACAGAGGATTCTAAGCTGCTATCTACATCACGATGGCACTTAATTGGAGTAATTTGTCTCAGACACTAGTCTGTGCCCTCCCTGGTGACAGAGACAGAGACTACTGAGCATAGTACCTATAGTAAATAAAAGCTTATTGACTGAATGTATGCAAATTACGTGAAAGCTCTGGATTCCTGGGGGGCTGTAGAATCACTTCCTTATTTATCACAGGCCCCACAAGCTAATACAGAGCCTAAAAATTGTTGGTGTTTTATGGTTTACATAGTTCTTTCATACAAATTATATGATTACATAAAGTTACATTTTAAGAGAGGTTGAACCTGGTATTAGTTTCCCCATAGCAGGGATGAGAAAACAGTCTTTGTCAAAGATAGAAAATGATAAGAGTCAGGACTAGGATCAGAAAGCCAGGGTCTTTCCATTGTAGACTGCAGATGTCTTCCTCACTTGCTTTCTGCCATGCAGGGGAGACATACTTTGCAAGATGCTTTGAAAACCATTGGACATTAGACTCCAACAGCTGGGCCATAAGAAAGAGGAGGGAGGCACACGCACGTATCTCCATCCTCAATTTAGTCTTTCGTCTGCATTTAAAAATTTGGTTGACTTCCTTCTGTGTGAGCCACATTCCAGAAAACTTCCATAGAAATGAGGTAGGGTCCAGGAGTCTAAATTAGAGCTCTCCAGTCCAAGCTTTGTGACCTACATCTGCAAGGAAAGGACTTCAAGCCCATTTGGACTGAGGTGTGTTTCCTCTACCCTCTGAGTGGTATGCAACATTTTCTATGCAATGGCTGGTGGTTAAAGCCACTTTCTTTTCTCTTTGCTTCCTGTTTCCTTATCTTCTTTGTTTTCCAAACACTTTCATTGCTGTCTATTTGTTTCCAGATTCTGATACTAGATATCAATGTGTTACCCTGGGATGACCCAAAGTGATAGCACAATATCTGTTTATCCAGACTTCAACTCACATGTCTAGCAGTCTCCAAAATAAACACTGCCACTAAGGAACTATACTTTGGCACCAATCATGTTTCTGCCACCTCAGGGTCCTTCAGACCTGCATAATTCATTACTGTGCCAGAGGGGCTCATCTGTCAGATCATACTCATCTGTCAATCCATCTATGTTCTTCCTTTCAAGGGACTGAAGAAGCTTTTGAAACTGAAGAAGGAAATCAAGAAGGGCCTCAGAAACATTTACCAGATGGGTGAGCTACGGGGTAAAGAAGGCTTGCCAAGGGTGGACAGTTAAGATGAAAATATGGCAGCAACCTAAAGAGTAAAAGGCTATTGGAGGATGAAAAAAACAAAATATGAAAGGAGAAAATACCTCTGGCTTAGGAAAAAAAGATATTCATAAACTCAAGAGCAGTGCCTACATGCTGTGGGATTTTCTAAGGAGAGGGGAAGAAAAGTCAAACTGAGCTGACATCATCAAAAAGCAGCAGGTTGTTCCCTTGGCAGGCTCCTGCAGCATGTGCAATATCTCCACGTCCTGCAGTGCATGGTGGCCAGCAGCTTCACCAACAACCCCTCTTCCTTGTGTGGTTCTGTAGCAGAGTGAGAAATTTCCCCATGAAGAGCCTTCCTTGGCACCCTAGAGGGCAGATCTCTGGAAAGTTCCAGAGAGTGAATTTCCAGCCTCAGTGACTTTTCTGTCATCCGGTGACCCATGGTTGTGCCCTTTTCAATAAGGTCTAGATCTCAGCCCTGGGAGCTGGTGGCTCTTTCACGGACACTCTGTCTCAGTCCCAGCGGTAGTAGCTGCTCTTTATATCCGCTACCCCTCTATTCTTTAGGGTTCTCTATATCTCACTATCCAATTCCTTGTTATTCTACTCCTGTTATGGTTGACAATTCTTTATATAAAACCTTCTGTGTTCAAATTACATTGTGTTTTTTGTCTCCTGATTGGACCCTGACTGACACACATACCTACAATGTTAACACTAACACTAAATAACCCTAATACTAAAACCAGATAACGATATCGTAAGAAGGGAAAACTACAAACTAATATGTTTCATGAAATAAATACAAAAATCCTCAATAGAATATTAGCAAATCAAATCCAACAATGTATAAAAATAACTATATACTATGACTAAAAAGGATTTATTCTGAATATATAAGGATGGTTCCAACATTTGAAAACCAATTAATGTAATCCATCACATCAACAGACGAAAGATTAAAAAATCACATGATCACATCAATAAATGCAGAAAAAGCATTTGGCAAAATCCAGTACCCATTCATGACAAAAGCTTTCAGCAAACTAGGAATAGAGGAGAACTTACAGAACATCATACTGTAAGTTCTAGCTAATGCAATAAGACTAGATAAGGAAATAAAAGATATACAGGTTAGGAAGGAAGAAATAAAACTGTTCTGTTTGCAGATGACATGACTGCCTAAGTAGAAAATCCCAAAGAATTTACAAAAAACTTCCTGGAGTTAATAAGCAATTAGAGAAAGATCACAGGATATAAGGTTAATATACATAGGGACACCAAGGGGGGAAGTGGTGGGGGGTGGGTGTGGGATGAATTGGGAGATTGGGATTGACATATATACGCTAATATGTATAAAATAGATGACTAATAAGAACCTGCCGTATAGCACAGGGAAGTTCACTTCACTACAGTAGAAACTAACACAACATTGTAAGACAACTATACCTCAATTAAAAAAATTTTTTTTTAAAAGTTAAATGTCTTCCTAAATATCAGCAATAAACACTTGGAATTTGAAATTAAAAATACAAGTCTATTTACATTTGTGCAAAAAATTAATATTTAGGCATGAATCTAAGAAAATATGTACAAGATCTATATGAGGAAAACTACAAAACTCTGATGAAATAAAGAAAATATAAATAAAGAGATATTCCATGTTCCTGGATAGGAAGACTCAAAATTGTTAAGATGTCATTTTTCCCCAACTTGACCTATAGATTCAATGCAATTACAACCAAACTCCCAGCAAGTTATTTTGTGGTTATCAACAAACTAATTCTAAAGTTTATATGAAAAGGCAAAAGACCCAGGAAAACTAACATAATACTGAAGAATAAAACTAAGTCAGGGGACTGATACTAACCAAATTTAAGACTTACTATACAGTAATCAAGGCAGTACGGTATTGATGAAAGAATACGTGAACTGATAATTGGAGTAGAATAGAGAACCCAGACATAGACCCACACAAGTGTAGTCGACTGATTTTTGACAAAGGAGCAAAGGCAATTCAATAGAGGAAGGATAGTCTTTTCAACAAATGGTGCTGGAACCATCCATATGCAAAAAAAAAAAAAAAAAAAAAGAATCTAAACATACAACTTATACTTTCCACAAAAACGAATTCATCTTAGACTAAATGTAGAACATGAAACTATATAACTTCTAGGATACAACAGGAGCAAACCTAGATGACCTTGGGCTTGGTAATGAGTTTTTAGGTATGACACCAAACGCATGAGTCATGGGAAAAAAATTGGTAAACTGAATTTTACTAAAATTAAAAACTTCTGCTTAGTGAAAGACACTGTGAGAAGAATGAAGAGACAAGCCACAGAATGGGAGAAAATATTTGCAAAACACATATCCAATAAAGAACTTGTATCTAAAATATACAAAGAACTCTTAGAACTCAACAATAAGAATGACTAATCCAATTTAAAAAAATGGAGAAAGATCTGAACAGTAGATATACACATGACAAATAAACATATGAAAAGATGCTCAGACCAGATGTCATTAGGGGATTTAAAATTAAAATGACAATGAAATATCACTATATACTTATTAGAACGGCCAAAATCAAAAACACTGAAAATACCAAAACCTGGTGAGGATGAGGAACAACAAGAAACACACCCATTGCTGGTGGGATATAAAATGGTAGACCAACTGGGGACACAGTTTGGCAGTTTCTTACATAACTAAACATAATTTTACTATACAATCCAGCAGTCATGCTCCTACGTATTTATGTGATTTGAAAACTTATGCCCATACAAAAACCTGTACACAAATATTTATAGCAACTTTATTCATAATCACCCAAAACTGGATGCAACCAAGATGTCCTTTACACAACCATATGATGGAATATTATTCAGCAATAAAAAATGATCTATTAAGTCACAAAAAGACATGGAGGAACCTTAAATGAATATTGATAAGGGAAAGAAGCCAGTCTGGAAAGTCTACATACTGTACAATTCCAAGTTTATGACACTTTGGAAAAGGCAAAACTATAGACACAGTAAAAAGATTACTGGTTGTCAATGGCTCTGGGGTAAAGGAGAGAGATGAACAGGTGAAGCATAGGGCATTTTAAGGGTGGTGAAACTATTCTGTATGAAACTGTAAGGGTGGACACATGTCATTATGCAGTTGTCAAAACTCATAGAACTGTAGAACACAAAGAATGAACCTTAATATAAACTATGAACTATAGTTGATAATAATGTATCAACATTGGTTCATTAATTGTAACAAATGCATCACACTAATGCAAGATGTTAATAATAGGGGCGGGCTTCCCTGGTGGCGCAGTGGTTGAGAATCTGCCTGCCGGTGCAGGAGACACGGGTTCGTGCCCTGGTCCGGGAAGATCCCACATGCCACGGAGCAACTAAGCCCGTGAGCTATGGCCGCTGGGCCTGCGCGTCCGGAGCCTGTGCTTCGCAACGGGAGAGGCCACAACAGCGAGAGGCCCGCATACCACAAAAAAAAAAAAAAAATAGGGGAAACTGGGGAGGGATGAGGGTGTGCGCTGGAGTGGGTATATGGAACTCTGTATAATATCTGCTCAATTATTCTGTAAACCTAAAACTATACTAATAAATTCTATTATTCTAAAAACAAACTGAAAGCAAAGAGACCAAAAGAAACAACCCAAAAGAAACAACTTTTTTGGTTCTAATTATAAAGGTAATATATATGCCTTTATATGAGTGATATCAAACAAAATAATACGTGGAAAGTACAACGTTTTTATTATATTATACTTTGCTACTCTTCTTGACCTTAATATAGTCTTAGGTACACAGAAACAGATTGTTTGTAAACAACAAAACATTTCAATAAAACTCATCCACTGATACTTACACTTTCCTTTGCACACTGGAGATATTAAATGCCTTCTTAGAAATGCCATGTCAACTATCTTTTTAGGGTTTCTAAAAGGTATGTTTTCCAATGTTTTGGTCTTACTGATCTTACTTACTGGAACTATCTATGACACTCTGGGATGTGAACAAATCATCTGATGTTTGCCACCTCCACAAGCAAGTAACAATGCTTTCATCTCTAGTCTTCACGTTGCAGTTTCTGTTTGAAGTTTTATGGACAAGAGTTAGCTCCGTAGATTTGGATAGAAACGCAGGTCTGACATGTAACATTAACATCAGGACTAAAAGTCCCAGGACCACAAACCACTGCAGAGGAAAACACAATGGAGTAGATTATTATAATTT
The DNA here is from genome assembly GCF_026419965.1 of Kogia breviceps. NCBI lineage: Eukaryota > Metazoa > Chordata > Mammalia > Artiodactyla > Physeteridae > Kogia > Kogia breviceps. The sequence continues at coordinate 37,747,498 of NC_081328.1, read as the reverse complement.
CAGTTAGAGGTATCTTATACCAATAATACAAATTGCCATTAATGTCACACCATTGACATTCTATATCTATGTTATACTATGAGTAATGTTCAGCCAGTTAAGGTGTGGAAGATTATTTATGCAGATTTTTTTCTTGGCTGCACTGAGCGTGTTGCAGGATCTTAGTTCCCTAACCAGGAATTGAACCCAGGGACACGGAAGTGAAAGCGCAGAGTCCTAACCACTGGACCACCAGGGAACTCCCCATTTATAAGTTTTAAACATTGTAATTTGATGATCTTAAAGACAGAAAAAAGTTAGAATCTTAGCTATTTTTTTCCTTTAGCATCAGCATTTTACAGTATCTTCTGCATTGCTTCATTTATGAGTTCCTATTTATTGTTTTCTAGTTCCTATTTACAACTTCTAGGCAGGACCATTTTGTTTTCTTTCATAGTACAGTAGCTTAAGTCAGGGCTTCCTTGGTGGTGCAGTGGTTAAGAATCCACCTGCCAATACAGGGGACAGTGGTTCGAGCCCTGATCTGGGAAGATCCCACATGCTGCGGAGCAACTAAGTCCGTGCGCCACAACTACTGAGTCCGTGCTCTAGAGCCCGCGAGCCACAACTACTGAGCCTGTGCACCACAACTACTGAAGCTCGCGCCTAGAGCCTCTGCTCCACAACAAGAGAAGCCACCGCAATGAGAAGTCCGCGCACCGCAACAAAGAGTAGCCCCCACTGGCCACAACTAGAGAAAGCCCGCACACAACAACGAAGACCCAACGCAGCCAAAAAAAAAAAAAAAAAAAAAGCTACAGAAATATTTTGTAATACAAAAGATTACATTAGCAGAATTCATATACATGAAGATAATTATATTTAGAAATTTGGGCTTCGAAGTTTTACTTCCTTTTAACTAAACATATTTTTTTGGTAAAGAGAACCACTATAAATATTCAATTCAATTATGCTAAGTGAATTCTGACTATATAACCTAAATAATTAGATATTTATATTTTATAATTACCACAACAGGTAGCGCAATTGCTGTGGAGACCTTCATTTTTCCCAAAGCCTGGACGACAGCTATCTATTCGTACTATCTGAAAACTGTGGTCCACAAAATGCATAGCTGGTAGAGTTTTATTAAAGTCATGGCTGAAAATATATGCTTGACTCCGGAAAAATTCTTCTATTCGATTTCTTGCCTAAGATTTAAAAACACCAGAGAGAAGTACAATTACTAAACTATGAACCAAATTTCTCCTCCTGTATCAGAGGCAATGAAACGTAATACAAACATGCCATTGCTTTACACAACAGATGAATTCCCGAAAAGTTGCATGTTAATAATAAAATTAGTTTAGCCTTGACCTTATCAATTATTGTCAATTTTTATGCACAACAGTTAAGAAAAACTAAATTGAGGTTAAAAAGCACTTGTTTTGAATTACCTGCATCATGTCTATTCCATATGTAGATAACCGGGAGTTCATTATTTCTAATTCCAAAAAGCCAAGCAAAATGGAAACCAAAACTTTTCTCTAATCAGCATTACAGACTAATGGTGTAAATTTTGTTTTATTTTTTGAGCATGGGGCTTAAATAATAACTAATAATAACCCATAACTATGCACAATATTAAGGGTATGTGCTCAGGGATAGAGGAGGAGAGTGAAGGGATTTTTTAGACTATGTCCTTAGCCTCTAAGGAAGCAGAGGAGAGAGCAACTATTTTGATCAGTACAGATACAATTTTGGAAGAACCACTGTTTTTTTTTTTTTTTTTTTTTGTGGTACGCAGGCCTCTCACTGTTGTGGCCTCTCCCGTTGCAGAGCACAGGCTCCTGACGCAAAGGCTCAGTGGCCATGGCTCACGGGCCCAGCCGCTCCGTGGCATGTAGGATCTTCCCGGACCAGGGCACGAACCCATGTCCCCTGCATCGGCAGGCGGACTCGCAACCACTGCACCACGAGGGAAGCCCAGAACCACCGTTTTAACCTAGGTTGACATGATTGTAAGGTTGTTCTTCAAGCTGCTGCTTAGTTACATTTGGAGAACAAAGACCAGTGATCCATCTTTCCGTCATAGGAAAAATACATAATATTAACCTGGGGAGCTGTATAACATTCCAGATATACTCTTCCAGAACAAAACATTTTTAAATAGCCAAGATCTCAACAATCTCAGTTTATAAAACTGAAACCAAAAATCAATAATACTTCATATTTCAGTTTTTAAATAGCTTTGTATACTATTCAAATACTTTCCCCTTACACTGAAATTCTCACCTGAAGGATATTATGGTTAGTGGTATCTTCACAGTCAACAGACTCATTGCATTTACCTTTCCACCCTGGTGCAAAAGGATTAACTGGAGGGGGAAAAATAACATTTTCACAGAAAGATTCCAAAAAGTTCCAAACATTCTAATAAAGCTCCAAATGCTGAATTCAGTATGCATGTGTGCATGTGTTTAATCTATGTAATTCTAGTAATAAAGTAAAGGTGCACAATTTGAATGATTTATACATTATGATTTCACTCCATCTGGGGGCTAATGGAGGTAACTACAAGGCTTTAAAATAAATAGTAATAAATTTGGTTTGGTTTCTCCCTTTTGTTAAGTTCTCAAAACTACAATTTAAAATTCTATAAGAAGTTATAAGTTAAATATTAGCTGCATAGTTAAAGCCCATATTTATAAAATGATATTAAGCTCTAAAACACAGGCAACAATATATCATAGTTGAAGGCAAATAATGTGTTAATTTTTAAAACCACAACCAGCTTAAGACCAACAACATACTTTAGTGCTTAACAAACATTTAAGGCCTACTATTTATAAGCTTTCTATAATAATATGGTAATTAATTTTGTAATTAAGATTAAACACATAAAATTAAAGAAATTTTAAAACTTTACCTTCAAAGGTTATAAATAGCTCAGGAATGAGGCCATGTTTTGGGACTTTAACAAAATGGCATTTATATGATGGTTCTATGATATGGCATGACAAATCAGAGATTAAATTATCCAAGATTTTCTTCAGCACTCTAAAAAGCATATCATTATACCTTCCCACACAAGATTTTGTGGTAAAACGTACAGCCATCTGATATGAATAGTCAGGTTCCTGGTAGGCTTTAAAAAAGATGAGAATAAAACAATTGTGCCTAGCATTAATTTCCAAATAACATATAATATTAAATCCCATCAATCTTGCAAACCAGCACAGAAACTTAATTTATCTAATAAAATGGAGTTTTGGGGGGTATTTTATTTTATTTTTTTCTAGTAAAATGTTTTAACAGTTTGTCCTCACAAGAAGATATAAAACTAATAACTTTAATGAAAAAGGTTATTTTCATCTGATATATTATCCACTCAGAACAAGAGATTGTATGGTTTCCGTGGGCTGGCTATATATATGTTAAAAGTTTCAAGAAAAAAAAAAAGACTTTCACGGTGAGGGTCTTAATTTACAGAAGTGTTGCTGTCAGCACAGTCCAGTGAAAAGGATCATTAATTTGCTTTTATGGAATTAAACATCAGTTTTTAAATTATCTGGCAAAGTTGTGATAATGTAGATTGTGCCTGCATACCTAGACAGTGGGAAGTTGGAGGCTGAAAGAGGATTATTTAGGACACACTATTTTGATGTCAGTTTAAGAGTTTGCCTAGTTAAATACACCCAAAATACTCTATAAGTCATAACGATTATATATGACTCATTTTCACTAAATGAAGAAACCATATACTTAATTCTGATCCATATTAAATGTTTAAGTTAAAATATGCCTAATATTCTTACCAAAGATCATAAAGTCATATCTCTGCTTTACTACCTTTTCTTCTTGGCTTTCTGCTTTGATAGTCTTATAAGAAAGAGTGCATGTGTAAAGTCCAGACAAAGTCTCCAGAAAGTCTTTCACCATCAGCTTTCCTGTTTTAGTTATATTTGTTCTATTATTTCCTGAACAGAAAAAGTAAATTGCTTGGTTATTTAACATGTAACAATTCAAACATTATTTAGTAAACTTGGGATTATAAATAAATACAAAAATTTAAAAATTAATGGACTATTTTAACTTCAAGAATTCAATAAATCTTAACTCTGTCATATTACTCAATGGAAAACCACATGAGATAAGTACACTTTTGAAATATATTTTGGTTTTCTTTAATTCATTTCTTGGCATCTAATTTCAATTGATTTATGCCAGTAATTCTGTAAGTGAGATCACACTGCCTTATAGTTCTATGCAATTTCTTCACATAAGACAGAAATTAACAATGCTCATATTATAAGACACCCTCCTAACATCATGAAAAATTACATATTAGTTACCTCATCTCCTATCACAGGTGCTGCAAGGATAAATTTTAGGTTTTATAAAAACTTCTTAACTAATACAGCTTTGGGAAGTAAGGTACAAAAATTACTGCTTCAGTTTTTGCCTAAGGAGAAAATAAGGCACAGACCAAGATATAATATGATTGTCTAAATATGGAGTAAGTGAATCTGTAGTTAAAATTAAATTTCAATTTGTTCATTCTAATAAATGACAGTGCTTTTCTTAAAAAATGTTCGCATCATTAAGAAGATATTAAAATCGAACAACTTACTTGTTAATGGCTTTTCATTAGGCCCAACCCATAAGTAGGTGGGGTCCACTGTTTCTTTTTCAGCACGTTTCAAATCCATACAGACAAAGACTGGGCTATTGTGATGTAATTTTACATATACTTTCACTGTGACAAAATAAAACAATATATAACTACATTATATAGCAAAATTAAATTAAGAAACACACTTCCTACCACTTTGTCCCAAAGTTACTTTGATTAGTTCTTTTTGGATTTCACTATTTAAAAAATCAGCATATCATTATAACATTTGGAATGCTAAAGTCCGTTCTGCTTTTCATAGACTCTTAAAACTCTAGACTGCTACAGTCAATATTTTTTTCTTTTTTCTGTGATATTATAGTGTTGTTTATAAAAATGTACATAATACATTTTATTTAAAAAAATATTTATTTATCAATTTATTTTGGCTGCACCGCGTCTTAGTTGCTAAAATGTACATAATACATCTTGATGTACAGATTCAGAACTAACTAGAATAAAAAAAATTTGAAGGGTTAATGGAATCAAATTAAAGACCAGAAAAGGATCTTTTGGTTGCAAAACTATTTTAAAGATGATTATTGTCATCCCCAAGGCAAACATGATATTTAACTACAAATTTCCTCTGTTAGGAACAATAATTAAATGGGACAGACTAGGAAGATTTTCTGCAATACCTATTCTGTTTCGGATTTGATGGAAGCAGCAACAACGTGCTTGGAACCAATACAGTCTCACAAGATATTAACTTTAAAGTCTACTGAATGCCAGGCTCTGAACATATAAAGAAGACACCGTCCTACAATTTGGTGGTGGCAGGGAAGGGGAGGGTCGCCAAACACGGAGAGATTCCAAAGTTGACTAATGCTATGAACCGGCCCAAAGTTATCTAAAATTAGTCTTGTGACTAATTTTCCTTGGCGAGTGTGAGAAAGTTTCATCACAGTGGCAAATGACATTTGAGCTGAGCCGTAAAGGATATGTAGGAGTTCTAGTTAATAAGGGAAGGGATAAGGGCATTCCAAACTGAAGGACTTCCAGCCCCGGAAATCACTCCTCTGAGGGGGCCTCGCATGTTGCAAAGCAGCGGGGACACCTGGAAGTGAAGTGGCATCAGAGAAAGAGATCTGAATTGAATCTTAGCTCCTAACGAGCTATGCAGCTTTAGGTAAGGTGATACAACTGAGGCGTAGTGGCGTCGCTGTAAGGATGAAACGATGCAACAACCTTCGGGAAGTGCAGAGCACACAGTATACGTTCAACAAATGTTTGCTCCATTTCCCTCCTCGGGAAGAACCTTAGCAGGGCCACGGAACCCCGGCTCTTCGGGCAGACTCTGAGGGTGAAGAGGTCCTTATTACCTGAGTCTCCCGGCTTGCCATAAATGAAGCCTTTCTCAGTGCGCTCGGAATTACGCTGCCATCCAACTGCGGAGGAAAGATACCACTGACTTTTTACGTAGACGAGAAGCCAGGGCTCAGAGTGGGGCGGGGCGGAGGAGGCAGGACGGAGAAGATGGGAGAGGCCAGGGGACCAGGCGGGAGGATCCCCACCTCCTGTGAAGTACCAGAGCACCGCGGAGAGTAGGACCCACGCTCGCATCACGGCTCAGGGGCTAGCGTCGCGGGAGGGTTAGGCGTCGAGGGGCGGGCTCCTTCCTACCTCAGCCCCAGCGCAACGCCTCGCCATCTCTCCTCCACCGAGAGGAGCAAACCGACGGGGGTCGACTTCCCTACTTGTCCGTCGCTACAGCGGGAGCGGACGCGCAGGAGAACGCTCGCGTGAACCGGACCTCGCGCGCGTGGGCCTCGCGCGCGGGAGCCTCGCTGGGCGCGTGGGCGGGGCTGGGGGCGTGGCGTGGCAGAGGGCAGGGCCTTGGGCAGGTGCGCGGGAGGCGAGCGCCCCGCCCCCTCGCGCGCACGCGGCTGCGGTCATGCGGATGCTACTGATGCTTCGCGCCTCGAGTCTGGCGCCCTTCCCCCACGCTGTCGGCGGCTCGGTTTTCTCTGAGCAGTCCCTGAGAGAAGAAAAGAGTAGAAGAAAAGAACGAAAAGGCTTCGCGTTTCGGTCACTTCCTTAGTCTGGGGCTGAAGAGATCGACGAGAGGAACATGGTGGTCCCAGTGGGATAGGGCGGGTAGGGAATGCGATTACAAGAGGACCTGAGGAGGGAGAAGCTTCTGAATATTTACACTTCACAGGAAGCAGAGAGCCCCGCGTGGGAATTTCCTATGCCTTTCTTCTCATGAACTGTCTGAAACTGTGTGCACAATCTTTTTCAAACTCTTAACACCCAATTTTTACCCAGTTGTGTTCTACCCACAAAATGAAGAACCTCTAGTGCACCAGTAAGGTGTCTCCAGGCCTTCACACTCTAGAGGAACGTTTAATCTTCATCTTCAACTTCGAGTATCACACGGCGTTGAGAGACCCCGCTTGCAAACGTGTCCAAGGTTGTGAAGTAAGACTGCTTTAAAGAAAGGACCCAATTGAAAGGCGAGATCCCCAAATGCTTTTACTGCGGGTAGGGATGCTAAGGCAAGATCAGCGAGCTCCGAAGGGGACCGTGCCAGCGTTTGATGGTTCCTTCTTGGCTACTAATTTGATGGCCTGGAATGCCCTGTGTGTTGTCTGTTTCTTAGCAGCGGGACACCCTCAGTCGTGGTTTTGAGTAGGCTGGTGGGTAGAGAGCCCAAGGTTCAGACAGGGTGCAGAATGATTATTTGGGGTGAGATCAAGAGTTTTCAGTTTTATTTCCTTTGAGCCGAGTCAGTACTTGGACTATCTCAGATGGTCCGGGAGCAACCTTTGTCAGTGATTTCAGTTTTAGTCACTGTTAATTTTACCTACATAGCATAAGCCATGAAATGTGATTCGGTGAGTCAGATCCACCCATGTCAGTTACCGTGTCTAGATTCATGGTCTAGTCTCAACTGTTCCCTTCTTAAAGTGATGATAATGAAGACAAATTTAGGCATCATCTCTGATTCCCTGGAAGTTTATCATTTCAGTTTTAGTCAAAGTACATTATAAATCCACAGTGTTTTATTACCTTCCCACTTATAAGTAACTGATCCTTGTAAACGCTGTGTGATCAACTTTGAATACTATGAGACCTAACCAAGTGAGTAGTAGTTATTTGTTCAAAGTATCCTTCCACTCTTTTAGAATAGTTTTAGATTTAAGGAAAACTGTGAAGATAGTACAGAGTTCTCACGTACACCCGCCTATTTCCTTACTAATAACATCTTACATTAGTTATCGTACATTTCTCACAATTAATGAACCAATATTGATACCTTACTAGATAAAGTCCATACTTGATTCAGATTTCCTTAGTTTTTACCTAATGGCCTTTTTCTGCTCCAGGATCCCAATCAGGATCCCACATTACATTTAGTCATCAAGTCTCCTTAGGTTCCTCTTGGCTGTGACAGTTCCTCAGACATTTCTTGGTTTTGATGACCTTGACAGTTAATTACAGTTTTTATGACATTGACCTGACCTTAACTGGTCAGACACTTTGCAGAATGCCTGTCTATTGGACTTTCTCTGCTTTTCTTTTTTCATTATTAGACTGGGGCTACAGGTTTATGGGTGGAAAACTACAGAGGTGAAGTGCCATATTCACCACACTGTATCAAGGTACAAACTATCAGCATGCCTTATATCATTGTGGATGTTACCTTGATCACCTGGCTGAGGTAGTGTTTGTCTGGTTTCTGTAATATATAAAGTTACTCTCCTCCCTCTCCCTTTTCATACTGTACTCTTTGGAAGGATATCACTATGTGAATCCCACTTTTAAAAATCTTTTTGTTTTGCCACGCCACGTGACTTGCAGGATCTCAGTTCCCCGACCAGGGATTGAATCCGGGCCACAGCAGTGAAAGCCCAGAATCCTAACCATTAGGCCACCAGGGAACTCCCAGACATGAATCCCACACTTAAGGAGTGGGGATTTTTGCTCCACCTCCTTGAGGGCAAAACAGCTGCATAAAGTATTTTACCTGTTTACTTTTTATCTATCCCCTTAAGTGTCATTCTCTTGAGTCTGAAATACTCAATACTGAATTAATTATTTACAAAGTAGTAACACATTCCATTGCTAAGCATAAAGCACGTTGTAATGGAAGCTAAACGTTTTCTAAAACTCTTTAATAACCAAATAACTATTCATCCTTACACCATCCCTGTGAAAATTTACAGTTCCTCTTCTGCTACTTTTGATGTGCTATTTTTGCTTTTAGAAACTAACAAACAACAAATTTCCCCTTTCAATACTAAAATTAGACCTAGTGTTTAGAGTATTTCTCTGAAATTTATATTATCCTGTAGAACTCCAACTCATACAAGCTATAGAGATGCTATCGTGGTGCCATGATCTTAAAACAAAGCCAATACAAGTTATTAACTCATTTAAAAATTATATACCTATATCTATACATATCTCCTATACCAAGGCATATTTAAAATAAACTAAAATTCATAAAATTACAACATGGTTCTTTAACTGGTAAGTGTGGGCTTATTCTGATATGGCCTGCTGATGCACAAACTCCCAACCTTAAGTCTCAAATATATTTATATATATCAACAAGGTAAGTTTCTAACAAGGGTGAAAGTGGTCTTTCTGAGAATCATTTACATGTTGTCCAGTTCAGCACACTGGGTAACTTTATGAGGACCCACCTGAACAATGTCCCTTCGACCTCAGTGTGAAGAAAAATTCTGTTTTTGAAAAATTATGTGGTCACTTCCCCTTTCCTCTCCCTATAGTCGTGTGTGGTTGACCTCTATAAAGTGGGAAGGATATTGGGAAAAGTTGTTGACTGTGTGTACTAACATCTTTGAGTTAATTTTGCTCTTAGTGTGTCTCCCCAACCCCAACGCCTTAGCACTGATACGTTATATACGTAGTTTTGTAAGCTGTTTCAGATCCTATTTGGAGGAAGGCAAGGTAGCAGAAGATAAACACACATAAATAGAGTGTGTAGTATTTTGTGAGTGGTGGCAAATAAACCAAGCAGTTCCCAGAAGGGAAAACAAAGTGACAAAATTGCTTCCAAAAATGAAAAAGTTGAGTTGATGAAAGTGCCAAAATTCTTTGGAACTGTCTTAGAACTTTCTGAAAACTTGGACCAAGAACTTTTATTATGTGAAATGAAAAACTGAAGAAGTAAAACGTAATACATCGAATGAAGTGAATTCTCATCGATGGCACTCATGGCTAACATCCCTGAATCTAGACCAAAAGTTCCAGATTTTGCTCAATTTAAGACAAGCCTCTTTTAACTTATACTTGAAAGAAAGCAATCCAGATCCTCCCTCCCGCCATGTGACATTACTCTCCCATCCATTATCCTTCCAAAATAGACATTCCGAGGCAATTTACAGTCGCACCGTTGCCATCCTATCGGGGTTCTTGGCTTTGACATTCAAAAGGAAGCTGGAGGCGCGGTAGGTACCTCCGGCGCTCCGCGGTGAGCGTCCTTTAAAGCCGCCGCCAGCCAGCGCCGCTGTAACCCCGCGCACCGGCCGGTCGCCGGCTCCCGTCCCTTTCAATCTGCGCCGAAGCGGCGGCCGGATCCCGGGGACTCCCCGCGCTGGGAATCTCCCGCCAGCTGCGCGCTGCGTCCCGGCGACTGCAGGAGCACGTGGAGAGGCCGGGTAGCCAGACCGGCAGCTCCAGCCCAGGCGGCGAGATGGAAGGTGAGCCTCCAGCCCTCTTATTTTCTAAATGGTCTTTAAAATGCTCTACCGGTGCACGCAGCAGAGAGAGTTCCTTCTGAATCTCGGTTTTGCTTCTATTTATTTCTTTTGTCAAAAGTAAATATGAGGCATTTCAGAGGGCTAAGCGTGTCGGTTCTCATACATCTCTCATTTGCTCCCCTTCCCCCACCCCCCAGCTTTGGACAGTGATAACTTCTCCACAGTTTTATTTCTTAGGGGTTGTCAGGGGTCAACTCTAAGTCTGCAGAGGAAGAGTCTTATGGGGTGTCCCTGAAATGGCAGCAAACCTGAGTTGGAATAATTCATCCTTTTGCATGATTTTTTCGTCCATGGTTTCACTGTCTATTGGAATTAGGCTAACCTGAGTAACTTCTTTAGAATGAAAGGTGACTTTTTTCTTCTAAGGGTAAAGGCTGTCATATGGGAAGGTAAATTTTAAAGTGTTGGCGCTTGTGGTTCCCTTGGAACTCGATCTTCTAATGATAACTTCTTTACTCAAAGCAAAAATCAGCCTCACATTGTTTCGTTTGAATTAATTTTGAAAGTCATAAAACTATCCTCGCTTCTTAAAAATTATTCAGTATGTACTTCCTTGGGATAATTAAAATTTCACACTACTGTTGTAAACTTTCCAGTGGTCTTTTCAACAAGTGTTTCTAAAACCTTGAAAATGGCAGACGCATCTCAAGTTGCGGGGAGGTGGTGACAGAAAATCAGAATTTGTGAGAAATGTATTCATTCTATTAATAAATGAGATACTGACACCTAATTAAAATGTTAACTTGATAAATATTACGAATAGCATGGACATTTTCTTCATAATAATCGAAGGCTCTCTTATTGCCAATGAACCTTGAACTTTGGCAGCTTTAGGTCTAGGGTATATGAACTTATTAAAACTTGACTGAATACTTTAGGACATGAGATAAATTTTGTTTCACAGTATAATTGAGTGCAATACTGTGGTCTTAAATCCTCAATTTGCACGTGGGTATGTTTATAATTTTTTAAAACTGACTTGGCCCTTATGTACATTTTTTTCCCTCTAAGTAGAATGCCAAATGATAAGTCAATGAACAGTATGTATGTAGAAAATTTTAAATGACCATTATTGAATAATACTTCGTGTTTTGTCTTATGCAAAACTCTCTGTTTTAAGTTTTTTTAAATTATCAAGATTTTAAAATAACTGAAAAATTTGCACTTTGACTATTTGAAAAATGGTTTATGACGTGTAATTTTTAACACGTAAAGATTTCATTGGCCGAGAACAAGAAAAAAATAAGGTTGCTGTACACTATGAAAAAATAATTTTAAAAATTCTCATGCTTTAATTATTACAAATGAATTGCTGAATTTGTTTTTGTGAAGTTATAGATCAATACTTTAACACTATTTTTTCCTAGTCTTAATCATTTCACTTCTCAAGAATAACATACAGAATACTGTAAGACAGTGGAAACTGTAATGTTTCTCTGTAAACGTTGAGTTCCGAATTCATTTATTTAATGTGAAATAAAGAAATTATTAACTAAATAGCATAATTTAAGATATTAAAGCCCTAACAAAGGCTTTTAGATAAGTCTGAATAAGAAGGGAGTGAAAACTTGTGTAGAATTTGATTTGGAATGAACAGACTATAAATGGAAAGAGGTAGAATATAGAATTGGATCAGTGATAAGTTGTGAGTTTAGATGAGTAGATTCTATTAATAGGTCCATACAGATAGATGTTATATGGTATGCTTAATGCAAAAACTTCAACACTTAAATAAAAAATAAAATTAGGGTTTCCCAGGTGGCGCAGTGGTTGAGAGTCCGCCTGCTGATGCAGGGAACGCGGGTTGGTGCCCCGGTCCGGGAAGATCCCACATGCCATGGAGTGGCTAGGCCCGTGAGCCATGGCTGCTGAGTCTGCGCGTCCGGAACCTGTGCTCTGCAGCGGGAGAGCCACAACAGTGAGAGGCCCGCCTACAGCAAAAAAAAATAAAATAAAATAAAATAAAATAAAATAAACAAAAAGGTTAGTGATGTGATTTTGGCTATTCTAACATCAGGTCCTTGAGGACCAGAGTATTTGATGTAGCAAAATATCTGGTTCATTATAGCCATCCAAGATTGGCTAATCTGGCTCATACATTTGATATTTAAATAAAGTACTTTCATATTATCTTGATATTTTGGTCTCAATCTAGAATTTGACCTATAGTGTATACTTCTCATTTCTTGGCAATATAAGCAAGTAGAGCACTTTATGGAATACTTTTATTTTCTGCCTAATTTGGGGGTCAAATTAATATGCTATAGTTTATTGTGAAATGTGAGGCTATATAGTCAGTCATTCCTTCAGCATATAAAATCTTTTTTAAAAATTCATTCATTTTTTTCATTCATTACCAGACATTTATTGAGTTTCTATGTGTGAAGATGTCAGATGAAATAGCTTTTGAAATAGAAATCTTATCATGTAAAAATGAAAAGACAATGCATATAATAAATCAAAAACTATAATTTTTTCTTTTCTCGCAATTTGTGATCCTAAATATTTTCTATCCAGAGATTCTTTATGTTACTAAATTTTGTTATTTGTGCTATAATAATATCCCTTCTGTCTGATATGGTTGAGAAATGGGTGGTTCACAAATAATGAATTTTACAGGTATTGACATATTTCTCATTTAATATATGACCTTTTATTTCAACAATATTGGATAGAAATCTTTCTAAGAGTATTTATTACACAGCCCCCTGCTTTGTAAACAAGGTCCACAAGAGAAAACTTTCTCTTGGTGACCCAGGCTCACTATTTTGACCATCAGGTAATGTATTGTTCTATAGTATTTCCTCACAGGGTTTTGAACTGTGTAGAGCTGAGTGCCCCTACGCTAAATATTCCCAGGTTATTGTGTAATTTTTGTTTCCTTCTTGATGTCAGCTTCTCACCACATGGCTTTTGTGACAGCCATTTTTCATTTCTAGGTTTCTTTCTATGCTCTGGATGGTTGGGATTTACAGAGATATAGCCTCCAGATGGTGGAGTTTACTAGCACTGTATTATGAACATGTGAAAGTTGAAATGGTAAAATTCAAAGGAACAAAAGCCGCAGAAAGGCCATAGGGTCCAGGTAGAACATAATTTTAGAAAATTCCCGCTTGTGCTTCCTATAATCCAATATGCTATTTCACACTTCCATGTCTTTGCTAACAATTTCACCCCATTCTTTACCTAGTTACGCCTACTCATCTTTCGAGACTCTTCTGAGGCATTATCACTGTGAAGGACCTCCTCATGACTTTCCCTGGTGGTCATTTTTTTGAAAAGTTGTCACCAATTTTTCTTTTCTTTTTTTTTTTTTTAAGAAATCAATTTTTTTAACTTAAAAAAAATTAATTTATTTATTTATGTTTGGCTCTTCGTTTCTGTGCGAGGGCTTTCTCTAGTTGCGGCGAGCTGGGGCCACTCTTCATGGCGGTGCGCGGGCCTCTCACTGTCGCGGCCTCTCTTATTGCGGAGCACAGGTTCCAGATGCGCAGGCTCAGTAGTTGTGGCTCATGGGCTCAGTTGCTCCGCAGCATGTGGGATCTTTTCCCAGACCAGGGCTCGAACCCATGTCCTCTGCATTGGCAGGCGGATTCTCAACCACTGCGCCACCAGGGAAGCCCTGTCACCACTTCTTCTGGTGGTCATTCTACTCAGTCCCATCACCTCCCTCCAGTTAGGCTAAGGACCTTTCCTTACTGTGCATACTTCTGCCGATTGTATTGAAATTATTTATGGATTTAAGTGTTTATTCCCCCACTGGTCTTTAAGCTTCTGAGGGCAGAAACTGTGTCTTATTTTTGTATGCTCAGTGCTAAGAGCAGTTTCTGGTTCATAAAAGACCTTCAGAGTTTGTTGCATTCAGGTTTTAAAATGGTGCTGAAAAGTAATTTTCATTATGTTTATTGTGATGCCTTTTATTTAATTAATTTTTGTGAGTAAGGCATTGGTGCTAGCAATTCTTTGTTAGAACTCAGAAAAATTTTAAAGTACTTAAGTGGTATAACAGAAAGAGAAAACTTAGAAAAATAATGTTATTGGTTTTTAGGCTAGAATATCACTTAATGCTAAATCTTATCTTTACATCAGCAGGTTTCAGGATCACATATTAGTCCATTAAAATATGGATGAAATATGAGGGGAAACTTGCTTTCTCAATCAGTAAGATATATAGATGGTGCTATAAAATTAGCATACATTTTTCCAGTGATACCTTTTTTAATACATTGTTATAAGCTTGTCATCAATTTATAAATGTATATATTTACACTTACTTAGGACTAAGAGATTATTGGTAGATCTTTTATCAGACACCCAATATTAATAGGCTGCAGACTCAAGCTGTAGTTCTAGACCATGTATGAGAAGAGCTGAGTGATTAACACAGAAACCGGCCTGCAGTAAGTGCCCAAAAAATGCTTTTTGGGTGTGCTAAATATTCATTAATTATTGTGAAAAGAGACTCTAAACATCACAAGGACATAGAGTATACTCTGCTATCAAGCCTTTTAAAAATACAACTCTCTCATTAACTAGTACATTCACAGTAATTAGAAATCATAAGGATGACCCTAAGTCCTTTTGAATCACTTTTTTAAAAGGATGAAATGATGAAACAATAATCATATTTCTATTACATGTGGATTATTTGAAAAGTGATCTATATATAATTCTATTAATTATTATTGCTATATAATCTATCAAAATATTTTA
Source organism: Kogia breviceps (assembly GCF_026419965.1). Lineage (NCBI taxonomy): Eukaryota > Metazoa > Chordata > Mammalia > Artiodactyla > Physeteridae > Kogia > Kogia breviceps. The sequence continues at coordinate 37,732,399 of NC_081328.1, read as the reverse complement.
ATCCCCAGTGATCCTGAATGAGATCATTTTTTCAGCCTTAATTGAAATTTGCTTTTTGTATCCAAAATTAAAGTTCTTAGAGTCCAGAGTGGTGTAGGGTAAATCGAAATAATTTGGAGTTGATACCATATTATATTGGATATGTGTCCCATCTAGGAGATATAAAAAAGTAAGTGTTGGGCTTCCCTGGTGGCACAGTGGTTGCGAGTCCCCCTGCCGATGCAGGGGACCCGGGTTCGTGCCCCGGTCCGGGAAGATCCCACATGCCGCGGAGCAGCTGGGCCCGTGAGCCATGGCCGCTAAGCCTGCGCGTCCAGAGCCTGTGCTCCGCAACGGGAGAGGCCACAACAGTGAGAGGCCCACGTACCGCAAAAAACAAAAAAAACAAAAACCTAAGTGTTTAATAAGGGATATGAAACAGAATAAAAGCATTTTTGGAACAGTACTTTTTACTCATTGACAAAAATTCAAAATCAGCTTACCTTCTGACTTATACCAATGGAATTGGCAACATATCACAAATTGTATTTATTAACAAGTGTTCTTAGAGACAACATTTTTGGCACATCAGGTTATTTGTAGGTTTATAAAAGAAACTTTTTTAAAATAAGAGAAATGGAAAACATTTCAATAGCATCACTGATGAAACAGCGCATAACAGTATTTTCTACTCTTAACTCTTAATTATCTAAGGATTATTTATCTAGGTTTCTTGCTTATTTTGGTCATTAGTACACCTGTAGCCCCATCTAGACTGTCAAATTCCAAAGTGTAGGGATCTTTTTATCACCAGTAATAACTAGTACCCAGCCTGGTCCCTAGCACATAGTAGGACTGTAGTCATATTTATTGAATAAATTAATGAATGAGTTGCCTGTGTTTGGTCATTTGACTATTTGTTCAGCTTTTATGGTAAAGATAGTGTAGAAAATAGTGACATGGAAACTAGTTAATTTTGCTGGTTAATTCGTCAGAGGTGCTGTTAAAGATTTGATAGAAGAGTTTGGAATGTTGCCTAAATCCCACAGGATGAACACTGTTATCTTTTTCTAACCCAATATTGTCTCTACTCTGGGCAAAATAATGTAGTGAAATCTAACTTTTGGGTTTGTTTAAAAAGTTTGCTGCATTCTTTGCAGTGTTACAGTGGAGCACTGCAATTCCCACAGTAAACTATTTCTTCACAACAAATGTGTTGCTTCTTAAAGTTGAGAATAACATATTTTACTTAATTTGAGTTCTGTATCACAGCACTATCAGTTTATTTGCAAAGTATTATCTATTTGAGAGACTATTGACATAGCAGAATATTTGGCACATGTGAACAATTTTACAAGAGCAAGTATGCACAGGAAAAAAAATACCAGTGCAGAACCACAATCTTACTCATAAATCTTACTCACTTATAAATTTTTAGTATTTTCAAAGGGTTAGTTAAAAAGTTTTATTTTTAGGTCAGAATATAAATTTTTATATGGATAATCCTCAGTGCATTAATATCTGGTAAATGATACGCATGAAAGTCAAATGAAATTTAAATCAAGCCTCTGCTATACATTTGTGGTGCTATCTACACTGTACACAAGCATATAATCAACTATTAATGATCATTAACAAGTGGTTCTTTAATTACAGATATAAAGGCAGATGATGGGAAAAATGATTAGTTGTTAGATATTAGAAAAATTAGTTTTTCAGACTGTAGCTATTATATATATATTTTTCAATTTATTAATTTATTTATTTTATATTTATTTTTGGCTGTGTTGGGTCTTCGTTTCTGTGCGAGGGTTTTCTCCAGTTGCGGCGAGCTGGGGCCACTCTTCATCGCGGTGCGCGGGCCTCTCACTGTCGCGGCCTCTCTTGTTGTGGAGCGCAGGCTCAGTAGTTGTGGCTCACGGGCCTAGCTGCTCCGCGGCATGTGAGATCCTCCCAGACCAGGGCTCAAACCCGTGTCCCCTGCATTGGCAGGCAGATTCTTAACCACTGTGCCACCAGGGAAGCCCCTGTAGTTATTATATTTTACGTCAGCTATGATACAACTCCACATCTATAAAAAATATTTATAGGTTGGTGAGCGTGATCTTTTTTTCCTGTCCACAGAGTCTATATTTTTCCTGTGCATATTTGCTCATGTAAAATTATTTAGGTAAGAATATCTCTAGAGAGACCACTGCTAGGTCTACCTAGCTGTTGACCCTTTCCTTCCTTTGCCTCAGATCAGTACCTGGCAGCCTTTTAGGAAGCTGTTCCTCATTCTAGGTTGGAATCTCTCTCTTTTCTGAAACTTAATAATATTTTATGTCATCTAATGACTGCTAGAACCTAACTGCATTTTATGTACAAACATAAAGTATTCTTGCATGGTTTTAATACAATCTAAATTGTTTAAGGATGCAACTACTATATAAATTAAGAGAAGATGATTCTTTAGTTCAGAGCCAAGACTTTTGCCATTATTGATGCCGCCTCTATCTTGCATTTTTTTGTCTCTTGCATTCATGATGATTCTATAAATACATCTGACCACCGTCTTATTATGTCTTCTAGAACAATTGTGGTACATTTACATATTAAAATACAGATTATTTTATTATCATTTATTTCACCTTTATGTTACAGTTAGGGCTTTATTTTTAGAAAACTTGGGTATGTGGATAGGTTATATTTAATTTATGATAGTAAAGAGGTATTATAAAACTTTTTTTCTAAAAGAGGGGGCACTTGGTCTTGGTAAGGCTGAGAACCACTCTAAGTTTATTATACTATGAGAGACCATCCACAGTCTGAATAAGATAATGTGTACGAAAATCACCTTGTATCTACTAGACATAAAGTTAGGGTCTGTTTAACTCATAAATCATTTACAAGGATCCTTTAGACCCTTGCTAATCTGTAAGTATGGTCTATGGACCAGCAGCATTGGCAACATCTGGAACATGTTACAAATGCAGAATCTCAGGCCAGACTTGCTGAATCAGAATCTGCATTTTAACAAGATTACTAGGGCATTCTTGTGCACACTAAAGTCTGATAAGCATTGCCCACAGTTTGAAAAGTATTAGTGAAACTTATTATCACTCTCATAGCACATGTTGGATTAGTAGTGGATCATCTTTATATATGTATTTAGAATATATTTTTTATTGTTTAAATGCTGGTTTTAAAAGATAGCTGATGGGCTTCCCTGGTGGCTCAGTGGTTGAGTGTCCGCCTGCCGATGCAGGGGATACGGGTTTGTGCCCCGGTCCGGGAGGATCCCACATGCCACAGAGAGGCTAATCCCGTGAGCCATGGCCGGTGAGCCTGCGCATCCGGAGCCTGTGTTCCGCAACGGGAGAGGCCATAACAGTGAGAGGCCCGTGTACCACAAAAAAAAAAAAAAAAAACCAAAAGATAGCTGAGCAATGAAAGTTTTTAGAACATTCAATTTTGACTTATCTTGTAATACAACATTTATAACACAATATAATTCAAAAGCCAGAAATCTTTATTCAGGCATTCCTCATTCAAAAATATTTATTGAATGCCTGTTATGTGTCATGTATGCAAAATACTGGTAATACAATGGTAAACAAGACAGCAGTGCTTTTGCCCTCATGGAATTTACAGTCAGATGAAGAAGACAGGTTCCCAAACAAATAAATCCCCAATGAAATAATTAAAATTATTTGAAGTGCTATGAAGGAAATTAAAAAGTGCTAAAATGGAGAATAATGGTCGGTGCAGGGTTGGTGAACCTCTCCTCTGAATAAAAGTCTGTCTAGAGATAGAAATTTGGTTATCCTCAGCCCATAGATGATATTTAGTGCCATGGGAATGATTAGGATCACCTAAAGAGAGAATGTATTGTGAGAAGGGGGGCTTGGGTTTGAGCCCTGAGAAGCATCTTACTTAGGTGGTCAGATAGAGGAGGAGGGGCTAGCATGAGAGGAACAGTACAGCAAGACAGGTGAAAAACCAGCAGAGTGTGGTGTAACAGAAATTCAGGAGAGGAGAGTGTTTCATGAAGGAGTGTGTGGTTAGCTATGTTCAATGTTGCTGGAAAATCAAGTAAGGTGAGGACAAAAAGCGGGGGTTGGTTTTGGCAACATAAAACTTGCTAGTGACCTTAACAAAAGTGTTTTTCTGGGGCTTCCCTGGTGGAGCAGTGGTTGAGAACCCGCCTGCCGATGCAGGGGACACGGGTTCGTGCCCCGGTCCTGGAAGATCCCACATGCCGTGGAGCAGCTGGGCTTGTGAGCCAGGGCCGCTGAGCCGGTGCGTCCGGAGCCTGCGCTCCCCAACGGGAGGACCACAACAGTGAGAAGCCCGCGTATCGCAAAAAAAAAAAAAAAAAAAAGTTTTTCTGTGGAGTTGTGGGGGTGGAAACCAAATTGAAAGGTTAAGGTGGGAATGGGAATAGAGGAAGTAGAAACATTGTTACAGGTCATTTCCTCCAGAAGTTTAGCTAGGAGGTAAAGCGGAGAAATAAGTGGAGCTGTTGCTGGAGAGAAATGTGGATGTGGATGAGAGATTTTGTTTTTGTTTTCCAAAGATGAATGACACAAACTATCTGTAGCCTAAGTTTAGTGAAAAAAAAAATCAAAGATCAAAATTGAAACATCTTTTTTTAAAATAAATAAATAAATTTATTTATTTATTTATTTATGGCTGTGTTGGGTCCTTGTTGCTGCATGTGGGCTTTCTCTAGTTCCGGCGAGTGGGGGCTACCCTTCGTTGCGGTGCACGGGCTTCTCATTGTGGTGTCTTATCTTGTTGCAGAGCATGGGCTCTAGGCGCGCAGGCTTCAGTTGTTGTGGCACGTGGGCTCAGTAGTTGTGGCGCACGGGCTTAGTTACTTCACGGCATGTGGGATCTTTCCAGACCAGGGCTCGAACCCGTGTCTCCTGCATTGGCAGGCAAATTCTTAACCACTGCGCCACCAGGGAAGTCCTGAAACAGATTTTGAAATCTCAATTCTCAGGAAAATTTGATTGAAGAATTATCTATCACTGAAAATATCTTCATATTTATTTGGTACATAACATGTAAATAAATTTCCTGTCAGAATTTTTATATGGCACCCATTCGGTGGATGGTTGGTATAGATATAATCTATAAAGACGCTATAGAAGACTTATGAGAAACCCTTGAAATTCAGACTTCTTTTTAAAAGTGGGAAGATACTGCTATAATTGCATTTCTAAGGTTTGGGATTTTTTGTTTTTTGGCTGTGCTGTGTGGCTTGCAGGATCTTAGTTCCCCGATCAGGGATTGAACCCTGGGCCTTATCAGTGAAAGCACCGAGTCCTAACCACTGGACTGCCAAGGAACTCCCCTGGGATTTTAGATATTTGAAAATGTTTGTGTTCAATAGATTTTTTTAAAATTAAGGAGTAACATACGATGAAGTATACCTTTCTTACATATATAGATTAATTTTTACCTATATATATTTTTACCTATACTCCTTCTAGGTCAAGATATGAAACATTTTACACCAGAAACTAACACAGCATTGTAAATCAATTATACTCCAATAAAATAAATTTTTTAAAAAGCTATGGAACATTTGCATCACCCCAGAAGATTCCCTTGTGCCCATTTATAAAACCTCCCTTTACCCCAAGTAAAACACTATTCACACTTCTGTCATCATAGATGAGTTTTCCTGTTCTTGAATTCCATATAAATCATACAGTAGGTACTTTTTTGGTGTCTGGCTTCTTTTGCTCAAGATACCTTTGAGATCCATCCATATTGTTACATTTATTAGTAGTTCATTCTCTTTTATTATTGAATAGTATGAATATACCACAGTTTGTTTATACATAGTACTGTTGATGGCCATTCAATTGTTTCCAGTATTTGTCTATATGATGAACATTCTTATCCATGTCTTTTGGTGGACATATACATTCATTTCTCTTGGATGTAATCTAGGACTAGCATTTCTGGGTCATACGGTAGGTGTGTATTTAGCTTTGATACATACTGCCAAACAGTTTCCAAAGCGGTTAGACCCAGTTTACCCTCCCACTGGCAATGTGGAGAGGAGAGTTACAGTTGTTTCACATCTTGTCAACACTTGCTATTGTCAGTCTTTTTAATTTTAGCCATTCTGGTGGTATTTCATTGTTTTAATTTGTATTTTCCTGGTGAATAATGATGTTGAGTACCTTTTTGTATGTTTATTGACTATTTAGATATTCTCTTTCCTAAAGTTCTGTAAGTCTTCTGTACTTTTTTTTTTAAAGTTGGATTGTTTGTATTTTTTGTACTGATTTTGTAGGCATTTTAAAAAAATTTAGAAACGTAGACTTTGTCAGATGTGTATTGCAAATATTTTCTCTGAGTCTGTAACTTGCTTATGTATTTTCTCAGTCTATTTGATAAATAGAATTATTGATTTTAATGAAGACTAACTTATCACTTTTTTTCCTTTTGGGATTAAGTGCACCTTATGTCCTGCTTAAGAAATCTTTGCCTATCCAAAGCCATGAAAATATTCTCTTGTGTTTTCCTCTAGAAATTTGATTGTTTTAAGTTTCACATTTAAGTCTATTACACACTTCAAATTGATGATTCTTGACATCATAACTGTTTTTGACATCAGTTATTTTATAACAGAAACTAGGCATTTTACAGTTACAAAATGAAAATCTTACTTGGAATATGTTGGATTCAACCACTTATGCACAGTTTTTCAAAATATCAATGACATGAAATGCCCATTCTTTCTTTTCTCTCTACATGTTCATTTGCTGGCATGTGATATCCATGATAAAATATTAATATACTTATTTTTCTACAGCTTTAGAATAACTGACACTAGATATTGAATTTGTTGTTTTAGACCTGTGCCCCACAGTCTATAATTTCTTCACTAGAATTTAATCTAGGGAAAAAATGGAATATTTTGTAAAAAAGGTTAAGGTAGGAAGTATTGAAATGGTAACGTGGGCTGTATTTGATCCAATGTTCTTAGACAAGTAGTCTTGATGTTTCTTAACCTTTACCTTAATCCAAGGAGGAAGGGAAGGAAGTATTTCATGGCTGGAGAGACTACTCTCATTTTAAGGCATGCCCCCCTTTTTCTTTTTCTTTTTAAAATTATTTATTTATTTTGCCCCCCTTTTTAATATCTTCCTTTCCTCTCAATCATAGTCACTTGAGGTGTTTGAAATTAATTGGGTCTAAAATTTATTCTAGTTCTGACTTTCTTCTAAGATTTATAATCTATATAGGAAAGCACCTTAAAACATTATTTAAATTCTTTGAAACAAAGGTGAAACTCAAGAAAGGAATCCTGCTTCTCTTCATAATGTGCCACTGACATTGTACCTTTGGACACTTACATGATTTTATATTTTTTGTCATTCTTTGTGTCTTAAATTTTGTTTGTAAAATGGGGAGAATAATAAATGCCATTGCACGCACGTGTTTATCTTCCAGAGATACTGTGAGATAATACAAAATGTCACGTGCACTCCTGGGCTAAGTGCTTGATGCCACATTTTTGGAGGACCACAGGCAAACAAAACCGGGTTCAGAAGAAAGCTGTCACCATGGTTAGGGAACTGAGTGGTAGCATTTGCGTAATAACTTATTCTGGATGTTCCCAGAAAGCTGAACTAGGACCTGAAATGGACAATTTAAGAAATTTGAGTTTCACTACATTTAAGGAGGAACTTTTTAAATCATTAGAGTTTTTCTGAAATGAAAAGGTATAACTTCTGTATACTTGGAAGTGTCTAAGCAGAGACTTTACAACCCAAATAGGGAGATACTGGAGGAAATTCAAGTATCAAGTGGCAGGGGAAGGAGTGGTAAGGTAGTTAAGATACCTCCTCCAATTCTAATATTCTAATTTCATTGGTTATAGGGATCATTTTTAAAATTATTTTACAGAACTGTTCTTGTGATGGTAAGATTCCAGGTATGATTGTATGTGGTAGTAATAAAGGGAACTCATGAAGGATCTTTCAGAAATAGTAGCTAACACTTCCGTGCCACATTTGTAGTCCTGAATGTGAATGTTTCAATTATGAATACATTTTTGTAGTCAGCGACTCAGTTTCCAAAGCTTTTTGTTAAAAAGTAAAAGTGGACATTTTAGATTTTTAAAAAGAGGTATGGGGATAGAGGAATCAGTTTATTGTTATGAAGGTAAAGGAGAATGTCAACATTCAAAGACGGCTTTCTGGCAGCTGTCAGGCACCAGTGCTGCTGACAGCTGGCAAACTCAGTACATGATTTTTCCGAGATTGACATTTCGCTCTCCTTTAGCATCTACACTTCCTACTGGGAAAACAGACCAGCAAGTGGAAATCTGATCTCTGAAATTAAGAGTAGAATTTTATTAGCTGGTATTCTTAATTGAATGATGATTACTTAAAGTATCAAAATAAAGACAAGTTTATAACCATTTGAATTAAAAATATGGTTGCCAATTTTGTTGCTAATGTAAATATTTGATTTTGTTGGTAGGTAACATATTATTAACATGTGAATTTTGACAAAATCTCAATTAACTAGACTCCTGCCATTTCCAAGTTTAAATTTTGTTTGTAATCTACCCCGTTTCATTTTGCAACACATAAAATACTAGAATCTCAGAGAAAAATCTTGGTATCTTTTAAAAAGAATTCTAACTAGTGAATTTTTAAAAATAGCATCTTTGTTGAAGGAAAGAGAATCTGAAGGAATAAAAACAAATTTGTAATTGTCGTCTCTCAGTAAGCATGTGATGAGGCTTGTTTTCAATTCTGGAAGAAAACAATTTGAGATTGCTAGTAAAGCTTTGAATTTATAGAGTGCTTGGGATACTACAAAAGAAATAACCTTTAACTTTTACAGTATAATATATTTGTGAGCTATATCAGTAAGAGAATAGTTATACCTTTCACAAGATTTGTTATTTAAGAGGTAAAGTGTCAGTGGAAAACACTAATGATTTAATTAAACCAAAAATATATCAAGAGTTAGTTATTTAGTTATGGGAAGAGCAGGGGGTCAATTGATATGAAAGAGTGTTAACTAGGGTTTTCTGCTTGATTGTAATGTTGGCTTTTAAATGAGGTAAGAAAAATGATTTTAGCTAATGATATCAAAAAATCCCAATGTATATGCTGAGTTTATATTTGTACACATACAAAGGTACATTTTAAAATATTTTATCTGGATGTTTGGCATCATGTGGGGTTTCTTTTAACCCTCTGAAAAGTCACATTAATTTTTTAATCAGTGAAATTTGTAAAATGCTTCGTATGAAGCGTGCTGTTTAGATCCTTTATCTTTTTGATTACTGCATTAACGGAAAATGCTTTTGCCTGAAATTCCAATTGCAGGAGTTTTGGAAATATTGATAGAAGATGGTCATTGTTAAGCTGTTTCCTAGTATAATATCTTTAGAATTTTGGTTGATATTTAATTTTTATACATGGTTTGATCTACTTGTTTTTTCCTGATGCAGAGTTTTAATGTTTGTTTTAAATAAATAGCTTTGCAGTTAGTGGTACCCCAAGCAGCAATGAGATATTCTAAAATCTAGAGCTGTGCTATTCAGTAAAACTTTCTACAGTGATGAAAATATTCTTTATCTGTGTTATCCAATATGAAAGCCCCTAGCTACGTGTTCTGTTGAGTACTTAAAATATGGTTGGGGGGACTTCCCTGGTGGCGCAGTGGTGAAGAATCCGCCTGCCAATGCAGTGGAGCTGGTTTCGAGCGCTGGTCCTGGAAGATCCCACATACCGCGGAGCAACTAAGCCCATGAGCCACGACTACTGAGCCTGTGACCTAGAGCCCGCGAGCCACAACTACTGAGCCTGTGTGCTACAACTACTGAAGCCCGCACTCCTAGAGCCCGTGCTCTGCAAAAAGAGAAGCCACCACTATGAGAAGCCCACACACTGCAACGAAGAGTAGCCCCCGCTCGCTGCAACTAGAGAAAGCCCACGCCCAGCAATGAAGACCCAACGCAGCCAAAAATAAATAAATAAAGACTTGACCTTTAAAAAAAAAAATCTTAAAAAAAATGTGGTTGGGTAACCGAGAAACTAAATTTTAAATTTTTATTAACTTAAATTTAAAGTCAAATTGGCACAGGTAGCTAGAGGCTATTATATTGGACAGTTCAGTATTCGTGCTAGTATTAATAATAGATTTAGAGCAGGTCTTGGTAAACTTTTTCTGTAAAGTACCAGATAGTGAATGTTTTAGGCTTTGCGAGTCATATAGTCTCTGTTGCAAGTACTCAACTCTGCTGTTGGAATACAAAAGCAGTCATACACAATGTGTAAATGAACAGATTTGGCTGTGTTCCAATAAAACTTTATTTATTAACACTGAAATTTGAATTCCATCTAATTTTCAAGTCGCATGAAATAGTATTCTTCTGATTTTTTTCAACCATTAAAAAATATAAAAATCATTCTTAGTTCACAGGACATACAAAAGCAGGTGATAAGCTGTAGTTTGCAGAATCTTGACCTAGACTGTTTATAAGTAGCAAAGATAGAGATATAAAAATTCATGTGTTAATTCAACAAATTTATTGAGTGGCTATCACAACTGGGCACTATTTTGACAGCTGAAGATACAGCAAAATAGCAATAAAAATTACAGTCAACATCCATGTTTTCATGGAGTTTACATTCTGGTGGGGGGAGAGATTTTAAAAATGAACAAATATATGTCAGGTGGTAAAAATGAAATTTTTAAAAATAAATTTATTTATTCATTTTTATTTTTGGCTGCCTTGGGTCTTCGTTGCTGTGCAGGGGTTTTCTCTAGGTGCAGTGAGTGGGGGCTACTCCTCATTGAAGTGCACGGACTTCTCATTGCAGTGGCTTCTCCTGTTGCGGAGCACAGGCTCTAGGCGTGCAGGCTTCAGTAGTTGTGGCATGCAGGCTCAGTAGTTGTGGCTCGTGGGCTCTAGAGTGCAGGCTCAGTAGTTGTGGTGCATGGGCTTAGTTGCTCCGTGGCATGTGGGATCTTCCTTGACCAGGGCTTGAACCCGTGTCCCCTGCACTGGCAGGTGGATTCCCAACAACTGCGCCATCAGGGAAGTCTGAAAATGAAATTGTATGAAGAAAAATAAAGAGAAAAGAAAGTGCCAATGGAGGATGACATTTTATTATAGGGTAGTTAGGTAAAGCTTGTTTGATAAGGTGACTTTTGAGCACACACACCAAATGGGGAAGACCATTTGGTCAGAGGGAAGGGTAAAAGCAAAGGTCCTGAGGCAGGAGCACGCTTTACCAATTCAAGTAATAGGAGAGATGTAGAAAATTGACAAGAATTGTATTTCAACAAAATTAACCCACTTTGGAATTCTTCCATCATTTGCATCAGATATGTATAAATATCAGTAAAGGGAACTATATTTCTATCAAAAGCAATATAGGGACCTTTCCTTCTTAGCTTTCTCTAGCATTCTTTTTGGAAAACAGTTTAAAACTATGTTGACTGCCAACACATTAAAAAAGACCCCAGTAGACCCCATCATGGAAACTTTTTGAAGTCTTTTTTGGACTGAAGTATGAAGGAATTACAAAATGATCCATTAAAAACTGTAAAGCTTTTGCTGCACTTAGAAATATTTAACAGGTTTCTGGTCTTCAGATGGGAATTCCTTTACCATCTATTCACTACTGGACTTCATATGTTTATAAAGACCTTTGAGTTCAAGGGGGGAAATGCACTTCAATTTATTTTGTCCTTGTCTTTTAAGTATTTTTTAGCACCTAAGAAGAACATCCATGTAGCCTGATTATAGATGGCTTTAATGTCTCCTTCAAGTTCTGAATACTCAGATAGTCAAATCTTTTTTTCTTGGAAACTGTACTCAGTTCCTCTTGGTGTTATTTACAGCACACAAGGCTGCTTGAAAAAATATTGAGAGATATTTAAATGTCACTGTCAGAGAGTTTAAAAGTTTCAGGGAACCAGGACCTTTTTCCTTTAGGTCACCAAATCAAAAGCCATCTTGCTCTGTAGTAACTGAAAGGTGTTTTCACATGAAGGTTGTTCATGTGAAACTTTTGAGCTAGTTTTCTTTCTTTTTTTTTTCGTGTTCAGAATCCCTTTAGTGTGCAGTTAAAAGTTTCACAGTTAGCTTTAAAAAAAAAAAACAAACTTAAAAAAACCCACTATCAAACTTACAGAAAAGTTGCAATACTGTACAAAAAACTATTTTTTTCCGGAAATTTTGAGAGTAAGTTGCTGACATGAAGCTCTATCACCCTTGAATACTTTAGTGTGTGTTCTACCTTCTCCCACATAACCACAAAACAACCATCAAAATCAGGAAATTAACATTGATCTATGACTACCATTTTTAAAAAATATTTATTTATTTATTTGGCTGTGCTGGGTCTTAGTTGCGGAGTGGGGGATCTTCGTTGCTGGGTGTGGGATCTTTTAGTTGTGGCATGTGAAATCTTAGCTGCGGCATGTGGGATCTAGTTCCCTGACCAGGGACTGAACCTGGGCCCCCTGCATTGGGAGCACGGAGTCTTAGCTGTTGGACTACCAGGGAAGTCCCCATGACTACCATTTAATCCTCAGACCCCATTCAGATTTTTCCAGTTGCTTCTATAACATCCTTTACTTCAGGAGGATTCAGCTCAGAATCACACATTGCATTTAGTTGTCACATCTCTCACTCTCCTTCAGTCTGGAAAAGTTTCTCAGTCTGTCACGACCTTGACACTTTTGAGGATTACAAGCCAGTTAGTTTGTAAATTACCCTCAGTTAGTTTGTTTTCTCACGTTTAGATTCATGTTGTGCATATTGGACAGGAATATCACAGACGTGATGCTGTGGGGGGGGTTATATATAAATTTATTTATTTATTTTAGGCTGCGTTGCGGCTTCGTCGCTGTGCGCGGGCTTCGTTGCGGCGAGCGGGGGCAACTCTTCGTTGCGGTGCGCGGGCTTCTCATTGCGGTGGCTTTTCTTGTTGCAGAGCATGGGCCCTAGGCGTGCGGGCTTCAGTAGTTGTGGCACGCGGGCTCAGCAGTTGTGGCTCGCGCGCTGTAGAGCGCAGGCTCAGCAGTTGTGGCGCAGGGGCTTAGTTGCTCTGCAGCATGTGGGATCTTCCCGGACCAGGGCTTGAATCTGTGTACCCTGCATTGGCAGGCAGATTCGTAACCACTGCGCTACCAGGGAAGTACGATGCTGTGTTCTTCTCATTGTCAGTGGACACATAATTTTCATTTGTCTCATTACTGATGAAGATCGCTTTGCTCAGTTACAGTAGTGTCTACAGGGCTCTCCACTATATAGTTTCTCTTTTCATGTTTGTAATAATTAAGTATTTTGAGGAGAAGCACTTTGAATCTATATAAATATTCCATTTGTTACTATACTTTCAATTTATTAACTTTCTTATTAATGTCAATATGGACTTATGAATTTCTGGGCTTTTTCAATGAGTTATAATCTAGTACTATCATAATAATTTTGATGCTCCCTTGTCTCAGATTTGGCCAGTGGAAACCCCTTCAAAATGATTTCTATATCCTTTTAACATATCCTCTTTGTTCTGTGAGCACTTCCTTGCTTTCTGGCACAACAAAATGTTCCAGTCTCACCTGTACTTTCCCTGCCCCAGCCTTGGAGTCAGCCATTTTTCCAAGGAATCTGGTTCTTTTAAGTTGAGAATGATATTTAGAAGTTAATATCCATATGCTAGAAGCTGTTGTGGTGTCACTGCTCCCAGGTGCTCTCAGTGGACAGGGCTAGAGACTATGTGTATGTATGCCATACATATACACACATTTACATCTATATTTTGTATCAATTGATATACAGTAGAACCCATGTGTTCCTGCCAATACTTGCATTTCCAATATAGGACCACAGGTTTCCATATTTGTAACTCCCTTCTCTGACAGAGAAAAACCTGGGTCTCATCCGTCATTATATTTTTCTTATTTGATCAATACTCCTTTATATAACCAGTCATCCATCGCCACTGCCATCTCCTCTTCAGTGAAGATGCTTTCCTTGCCTCATTTGGGTTCTGACATCCTGTACTACAGCCACTGATCTATGTGGACACCCTTTTCAGCTGTTGGTGTCTGACATTCCCAGTGCAAGGCTGCGCCTAACATGTGGATGCCCTCTTCACCCCACTCAAGTTTGGACACTTTGCACTGGACCGCATCCATGCACAGAAACTCTCCTCAGTCCATTTGGGCTCCTTGGTGCCAGGCCCCACTGTCCCTGTGCGGGTACCTTGCTCACCCTGTTTACTCTCTGAAACCAGAGCACCCCCAGGCATAGATGTCCTCTTCACTATGCTCAGGCTCTGACTCTTCATGCTAGGCCATCACTTGCTTGGATATCCTCTTCATGCCTCTCAGACTGTAACACTCCAGGCCACGTAATTCTCCCGCCCTTCTTACTGTCTCAGGCTCTGACTTCCCATGCTGTCTGCCCTTCATATAGAATCCCTCCTCATCTCATTCTGAATGCCCACCACACACAGTCACACTCTTCATGCTGGTTGGTCTCCAGCAGCCTGCCTGGCCTGTCCCCATTCCTTGTATGGATGTTTCTTTCACCCATCTTGGGTTTTGACCCCACATAGCAGGCTGCCCCTTTGCTTATTTTAAAATTATTTGTGGGCTTCCCTGGTGGTGCAGTGGTTGAGAATCCGCCTGCCGAGGCAGGGGACGTGGGTTCGTGCCCCGGTCTGGGAAGATCCCACATGCCACGGAGCGGCTGGGCCCGTGAGCCATGGCTGCTGAGCCTGTGCGTCCGGAGCCTGTGCTCCGCAACAAGAGAGGCCACAACAGTGAAAGGCCCGTGTACCACAAAAAAAAAAAAAAAAAAATTGTATTTTACCTGCCCTTATGCTTTGCTGCTAACATCTAATGGGTGGTGTGTTAAACTTTTAAAATTAGGATAGAATGTAAGTACAGTGACTATATTTTTCAAAACAATAATTGGAATATGTCTGAAATATAGTATAGAATATTTGAAATCAGTGCTATCCGGAGCAGTTTTGGGTATATGATCACCATTAAAATAAAGAGCAGGGATTTCCCTGATGGTCCAGAGGCTAAGATTCTGTGCTCCCAATGCAGGGAGCCCAGGTTCGATCCCTGGTCAGGGAACTACATCCTGCATGCCACAATTAAGAGCCCGCATGCCGCAACCAAAGATTCCGCATGCCACAACTAAAGATCCTGCACCCTGCAACAAAGAACCTGCACACGGCAACGAAGGTCCTGCATGCTGCAACTAAAGGCCTGGTGCAGCCAAATAAATAAATAAATATTAAAAAAAAAAAAAAAAAGAACAAAGAGTTTCAATTTCTTTCTTTTTTTTTGGCTGCACTGGGCTCAGTAGTTGCAGTGCATGGGCTCAGTTGCCCCGTGGCATGTGGGATCTTAGTCCCCTGACCAGGGATTGAACCCATATCCCTTGCATTGGAAGGTGGATTCCTAACCATTGTGCCACCAGGGAAGTCCCAAGAGTTTCAATTTCTAGTAATAGAAGAGTACCTCCTATTGAACCAAACTTCCAACAGATAACAATTATAGGTTCTGGACAAAATATGAAAAAAAAATCTGTTACCTGTTACCAACTTGTTTTTATGGCTTTTTTTGCCCAAGAGTAGGCCCCAGTTTTAGCATCAGGGTGACCAAAACTTGAGTAGATAATCCACAGTTTTACTAGCTTAAAAAACAATAGCAATCACAATAGTTGGGAGGCAAAGGGGGAAATCCTAGAATGGAGAGGGCAGAGAGGGTTTTTTGTATATAAATTATCTGGCTGGACCAAATCTTTAGCTAATCCTTGAACTACACATATATGGGTCATACCCTGAGCAATCCATCAGAGGTGAAAGTAACTGAATAGAGATTTACACTACTGCAAGAGTGACCAACTTGTCCCAGGTTCCCTGAGGCTGTGAAAGTTCTGTGGTCTTGGAAAATCCTCAATCCCAAGTATATTGGTACAATTGGTTATGCTAGCTGCTGCCCACCACAAATGAAAAAGAATTTGAGTTTAACTACATGCTTTAAAAAGTAAAATAAACAAAGAAAAGATCCTATATGTTTCAAAGGAACATAACAGACTCCAGAAATTCTGTAATATCTTTATAATGTCCAGGGTACAATCCAAAATTATTAGGTTATATGAAGAAACAAGAAAATGTGACCCATTCTCAAGAGAAAAGGAAACCAAAGGTGACTGAGCCCAAAGTGACATAGGTATTGGACAAGGATCTTAAACAAATATAATAATTATACTCAAAGATGCAAAGGAAAATATGCTTGTAATGAATTAACAAATAGGAAATCTAGCAGAGAGACTAGAAAAAAGAACAAAATGGAAATTCTAGAACTAAAAATTACAATATCTGAAATAGAAAACTCACTGGATAGTCTTGACAGCACATTAAGATGAGAGAAGAAAGAGTGAGTGCACTTGAAGATTTATCAATGAAAATATTCAATCTGAGCAACAGAGGAAAGAATTTTGGGGGGGAAAGAATAGAACCTCAGGGAACTGTGAGAAAATATGAAAAAGTCTAAAATACACGTAAATGAAGTCCTAGAAGAAAAGGAGCAAGAGAATGGAGGAGAAAAAGTATTCGAAGAAATAATGGCTGAAAATTTCTCAGGTTTGGTGAAAAACATAATTTTACACATAAAAAGTTCGGTGGACCCAAGTGGGATAAATGCAGATAAAACCACACCTAGACATATCATAGTCAAACTGCTAAAAACCAAAAGTCAGGAGAAAATCTTGAAAGCATTCAGAGAAAAAGAATACATATATATAGGAAGACAACAATACAAAATATCACTGACTTCTCATCAGAAACAACAGAGGATAGAAGATAGTGGAATGCCATCTTTAAAGTGCCAGAAGAAAACTGTCAACCCATAATTCTATGTCAAGTAAAAACAACCTTTAAAATTGAAGGCGAAATTAAGATATTTCCAAATAAATGAAAACTAAGAAAAGTTGTCATTCACACAGCTGCCCTACTAGAAATGCTAAAGGAAGCTCTTTAGACTGAAGAAAGACAATACCAGATAGGAACTCAGGTCTTTATGGAAAAATGAAAAGCATCAGAAATGGTAAGTATGTGGGTAAATACAAAGTACTAATTTGTTCCTCTTAATCTCTTTAAAGTATAATTGCTGCATGGATTCCTTTTATTCTCCTTGAGGCATATTTTAGGGAGGATATAGAGAAAGAATAGTCCTGCTCTGAGGAGGAAATCGGCAATTAAGTCTTCCAAAATAGTATCATTAAATTTGGAGTTCTCACATCTGAAAAAATTTACTCTAAGTAGCTAATATTTGTAATCCTTTTCTTTTCAGATATAAAACCAAGTGTGGAACTGAAAAGCACTCAAGAGCCGTCTGTGCCCACAGGTAACATCAGGTCTTTCCACTCTAAAAATACACTGTTACTGAATAGACCAGAGGAAGAGGAATATTCTGATTGCAATAAAAATGCTATGGAGGGGCTTCCCTGGTGGCGCAGTGGTTGAGAGTCCGCCTGCCGATGCGGGAGACACGGGTTCGTGCCCTGGTCTGGGAGGATCCCGCATGCCGCGGAGCGGCTGAGCCCGTGAGCCATGGCCGCTGGGCCTGCGTGTCCGGAGCCTGTGCTCCGCAGCGGGAGAGGCCACAACAGTGAGAGGCCCGCATACCGCAAAAAAAAAAAAAAAATGCTATGGAAATGTGTTGGGGAAAAAATGTGGTTGTCTCTTCCTGATACAAAAATAACATATCCATTTAGGTCATATAAGTTCTTTGGCATCACAGAGCCAAACCATCTACCTAACGTTAATCACTGGTTTTTGTGGTTTTTTTCATATTTTTTCAACTGATTGGTTTGAATAAAGACAGTTTTTGTTGAACAATATAGTAGCTTATATTTGAACAACTTGTGCTTTTCACTCAGGAACAGTGGTCAGCAAACTTTTTGTAAAGGGCCAGAGAGTAAATATTTTAGACTTTGTGGGCCATATGTGGTCTCTGTTGCATATTCCTCTTTATGTTTCTTTTTCTTTTTTTTTTTTTTCTTTTTGCGGTACACGGGCCTCTCACTGTTGTGGCCTCTCTCGTTGTGGAGCACAGGCTCTGGACGCACAGGCTCAGCGGTCATGGGGCCCACGGGCCCAGCTGCTCCGTGGCATGTGGGATCCTCCCGGACCGGGGCACAAACCTGTGTCCCCTCGGCAGGTGGACTCTCAACCACAGCGCCACTAGGGAAGCCCGGCAGGTGGATTCTTAACCACTGCACCACCAGGGAAGCCCTAACCTTATGTTTTAATTGAACCTGTACCTCATATTAGTTGTTCAGGCGTGCACTTTACGTCCGTTATTTCAGGCTTGAGAAAAGTAAACTAGAGTCTTACTGTCTTAAGAGTATATGTTATATTATGCAGAAAAGAGAAACTTTACCTATAAATCAAAACCTGAGTCCATGATGACCACATTTTCAGGACCTCTTAGTCATGGATTTTATGTAATATGTTTCCATTTTACTCCTACATGCCAGTAAAATGTCCTGCTCCATGTGTTCAGTCATGCCTGCAGCTGAAAGGAAGCCCCTGCAGTTTCTAATCACCCCTCCTTAGTGCCATAGGATTCCGTGTCTTTATTTGTTGCATGTAATAGATTCTCAGCAAATATTTTATTGAAAATTGGGAAGGAGTTTGATAGCAAGCGGGTATCTTTTCTGTTCATTTCTTTTTTATCATCTTTTTGTTAAGCTACCATGCTTATATGTGAAATAATTCCAACTATGTCATGCCTTCTTCCTTACTTCTAATATTATCAATATTTATTGTACAAAATTATATTTTTGTTAAACTTGATGTTTAGTAAGTTTGCTGTTTATTTAACCATGCTTTTATTATGTCTACTGCCTTTTACTTAGGAACTCCCATAACACTTTTTTCCCCCTTAATCTCATGTCCGAGTCTACATTATAGGCCTGAGTGTTGCATTATAGCTGTGCATTTGTTTTATCTACATCTGTAAAGTATAAGCTCCTTGAAGACAGGAATTATAACCTATTCATATCTGTAGCCTTGTCAACATTTAGTAAATGTTTGATGAAATACAGGAATTTGGGGGCCAATATGCTTTCCACAGAATCACATTTATAATATGAACAGAAAGGGAAAATAGGATTTGCTACAGAAGCTTACAGGCTTCCTCTCAGGAAAGCATCTTTCCCAAATCGAGTTATGCCAGTAGTTTCAGACTCAGTATTTCTTATCACTATATGTTACTATTTCTTGGTCTTAACTAGCAATAGCATCCTACTGAATATACTGAGATATACCAAAGGGGAGAGAATTTCAATCCAAGGGAACTTGAGTGCATTTTAACTCAGGTGAAAGAAATAGTTAAGAAAATGATGTCTAATGGAAAGGCACATGAACCTTGGGCATCTTTCTAAACCTCAAGAGTTTTCACATATATCTTACTTGGGTGTATGTGAAAGCGATATTGTCTATCACTAAGGGATTAGGTGAAGCTGAAGTAGGAGTCTTACTTAATACATGTTTATAAAAATCCTTTAAAGTTGACTGCATAGTTAAAATTCTTCTTATCTTCCAGAAGGTTCGGTGCTTTTGCATGACTACGATTTAACCAAACCTCATGAAACAGAAAATGTGGATGGTACAGAAGGCCCAGCCAATCAAGATGAAGACATAAGAGGTGAGCCGTAGTGTATAGACCAGAAACAAAAGATATTGTTCAGGCTCAACATGGAGAAGAAATCAGGAAATCGCCAAGGAAAACTTGCATTTGTGGGTTGAGTTGGAAGGAATTCAGTTTTGTTCACTTTACAAATATATACATTTAATAATTTGCTACAGGATGTCAGCAAATTTTGAGAGTTTAAGGTGCTTATTCAGTGTTCAAGTTATACTTACTTCTTTTTTAAATTTTTTAAAATTAATTTTTATTGGAGTATAGTTGATTTACAATGTTGTGTTAGTTTCTGCTGTATGGCAAAGTGAATCAGTTATACATATACATATACCCACTCTTTTAGATTCTTTTCCCATATAGGTCATTACAGATTACTAAGTAGAGTTCCCTGTGCTATACGGTAGCTTCTTATTATCTATTTTATATATAGTAGTGTGTATATGTCAATCCCAATCTCCCAGTTTATCCCTCCCCCTCCTTCCCCCTTGGTAACCATAAGTTTGTTTTCTACATTTGTGACTCTATTTCTGTTTTTTAAATAAGTTCATTTGTACCATTCTTTTTTAGGTTCCATGTATAAGTGATGTCATATGATGCTTGTTTTTCTCTGTCTGACTTACTTCACTCAGTATGACAATCTCTAGGCCCATCCATGTTGCTGCAAATGGCATTATTTCATTCCTTTTTGTGGCCAATATTCCACTGTATATACGTACCACATCTTTTCTTTTTTCATCTTTATTGGAGTATAATTGCTCTACAATGCTGTGTTAGTTTCCGCTGCACAACAAAGTGAATCAGCTATTTGTACACATATATCCCCATATCCCCTCCTTCTTGCATCTCCCTCCCACCCTCCCTATCCCACCCCTCTAGGTGGTCACAAAGCATCGAGCTGATCGCCCTATGCTGTGCCACACCTTCCCACCAGCCATCCATTTTACATTTGGTAGTGCATACATGTCAATGCCACTCTCCCACTTTGTCCCAGCTTCCCCTTCCCACACTGTGTCCTCAAGTCCGTTCTCTATGTCTGTGTCTCCCTTCCTGCCCTGCCACTAGGTTCATCAGTACTTTTTTTTTAGATTCCACATACATTCGTCAGCATATGGTATTTTTTTTCTTTCTGACTTACTTCACTCTGTATGACAGATTCTAGGTCCATCCACCTCATTACAAATAACTCAATTTTGTTCTTTTATGGGTGAGTAATATTCCATTGTATATCTGTGCCACATCTTCTTTATCCATTCATCTGTTCATGGACATTTAGGTCGTTTCCATGTCCTGGCTATTGTAAATAATGCTGCAATGAACATTGGGGTGCATGTGTCTTTTCGAATTATGATTTTCTCTGGATATATGCCCAGGAGTGGGGTTGCTAGATCATATGGTAGCTCTATTTTTAGTTTTTTAAGGAACCACCATACTGTTCTCCATAGTGACTGTACCAATTAACATTCCCACCAACAGTGTAGGAGGGTTCCCTTTTCTCCACACCCTCTCCAGCATTTATTGTTTGTAGACTTTTTCACGATGGCCACTCTGACCAGTGTGAGGTGGTACCTCATCATAATTTTGATTTGCGTTTATCTGATAATTAATGATGTTGAGCATCTTTTCATGTGCTTTTTGACCATCTTTATGTCTTCTTTGGAGAAATGTCTATTTCGATCTTCTGCCCTTTTGTGTTTTTTTTTTTTTTTTTTTTTTTTTTTTTGCAGTACGTGGGCCTCTCACTGTTGTGGCCTCTCCCGTTACGGAGCACAGGCTCCGGACGCGCAGGCCCAGTGGCCATGGCTCACGGGCCCAGCCGCCCTGCGGCATGTGGGATCCTCCCAGACCGGGGCATGAACCCGTGTCCCCTGCATCGGCAGGCGGACTCTCAATCACTGCGCCACCAGGGAAGCCCTACCCATTTATTGATTGGGTTGTTTGTCTTTTTGGTATTGAGCTGAATGAGCTGTTTGTATATTTTGGAGATTAATCTCTTGTAGGTTGCTTCATTTGCAAATATTTTCTCCCATTCTGTGGGTTGTCTTTTTGTATTTCATTTTTTAAATAATATGTTTATTTTACTCTTTTCCATTATAAAAGTAATACGTGTTCATTATAGAAAGTTTGGGATATTTTCCACCGATTCTCCAATTCTCCAGACATCAACTGGGCATCCAGCAATTCAATTCTTATGCTAACTTCTAGAATTAGTGCAGAACCCACAGGTTAATGGCTCAGTCCCACAAGACGGCCCTCACTTCAGACACCACTTAAAAGTACCAGGTCCCCAGGTTACCTGCACTTCTGTCAAACTTGACTACAAATTCGGGATTTCCCACAACCACCCTCGCCCTCAGGTTTGATAATTTGCTAGAATGACTCACAGAACTTAGGAAAGCACTTTACATACTATTACTGGTTTATCATAAAGGACACAACTCAGGAACAGACAAATGGAAGAGGTGCATTGGGCAAGCTATGGGATGGGAGGGTGCAGAGCTTCCATGCCCTTTCTGGGCACACCACCTTCTAAGCAGCTTGATGTCTTCACCAGAATCTCTCTGAATCTTACAGTTCAAGAGTTTTTATAGAGCTCAATCTCCAGTCCCTTTCCTGGAGGTCGGTGGGTAAAAGTTCCAACCCTCTAATCACAGGTCTTTCTGGTGACCAACCCATCCTGAGGCTATCTAGGGGCTGCACCTTAATTCACCTCAGTAGCATAAACTCAGGTGTGATTAAAAGGGGCTTGTTATGAATAGCAAAAGACACTCTTATCACTGAGGAAATTTCAAGGGTTTTAGGAACTTCTTACCAGGAACCTGGGACAAAGACCAAATGTAGTCTTTGACTATGAACCTCTTATAGCAAGTGCATCATAGAAGTCAAAACATACTGGCACATTACTAGAGTCACACTCAGTCATTAATTAGTCCAGTCCATCATCATAGCATATGAAAATGTCTTCTAGGGTGAGACCGCTCAGATTTGCAGGCTTCCATTTGATCTTGTCAGGTTCCAAATGCAGGAGTGGTCTCAGCAATACATGGCTTCATCTTTTCAAGCATCTGGTATAACTAAGCTAAAATACAATATTATTCCCTTGTTCTGAGTCTCTGTTGAGATTGTAATATAATATTGGATTTCCTTCATTGCATAGCCCATTGATTCATTCCTTTGCCCTCAACTACTGTTCCTCCTTCTCTCCGTTTATTTATACTTAAACTTTTCCACCTTTGGAAGGAACTTTAGTTTTTTTTTTTTTTTTTTTTTTTTTTTTTTTTTTTTTTTTGCGGTACGTGGGCCTCTCACTGTTGTGGCCTCTCCCGTTGCGGAGCACAGGCTCCGGACGCGCAGGCCCAGCGGCCAGGGCTCACGGGCCCAGCCGCTCCGCGGCACGTGGGATCCTCCCGGACCGGGGCACGAACCCGCGTCCCCTGCATCGGCAGGTGGACTCTCAACCACTGTGCCACCAGGGAAGCCCTGGAAGGAACTTTAGATTCAGCTACTGTGATGTTCTAGATTTCAGGCAACAATACTAGTCTAGTAAGTGCCTCCCCTTCAGTTCACTTCTATTCATATAGGGTAGAGTTACTTAGGTACAGAACTAGTGGGCTATTTTTACCACCAGGCAGTGACTTCTTTCAGTGTTAACGTTCATTTTGCTAAATGGAATGAAGACACAACTTGCCTTATCAGGTCTTTAGGGACTCTGACATAAAGGTTTAAAACTATAGTTACAGTTTCTTGCTTAGGAATCATCTCTGTTTCTGGCACTTGTAGTTGCATCCCTGGTCCTGTGACTACAGGGCATCAGATAGGAAAGAGAAAGCTGAGGTATGTGGAGAAGAATAAAAAAGTATGGTTATCATACCAGTGTCCTCTCTCTTTGGAAAGAATCATATAGTCATACCATCGTCTTGCTCCCATGGAAAAATTTGCATAGTCATACTAGCAGCCTCTCCCCACCGTCTCTTCCCCAGATCCACCAGAAAAACAGAGGAGTCTATCTAGTGGGGACAACACTGCCTTAGCTCCTCTTATGTTGAGTATGAACACACACTCTTTTTTTTTTTTTTTTTTAATTTATTTATTTATTTTTGACTGCGTTGGGTCTTCGTTGCTGTGCGCGGGCTTCTCATTGCGGTGGCTTCTCCTGTTGTGGAGCACCGGCTCTAGGCGTGCGGGCTCAGTAGTTGTGGCGCACAGGCTTAGTTGCTCCGTGGTATGTGGGATCTTCCCAGACCAGGGCTCGAACCTGTGTCCCCTGCATTGGCATGCGGATTCTTAACCACTGTGCCACCAGAGAAGTCCCTGAACACACACTCTTGAAGACGTGTAAACCAACCTTTCATGCCTACATCTCCCCCTGTTTTAAACAACCAATGTTTCAACTGCCTGTTCCAATTCTCTATGAAACTATTATTCTGAGGAGACTCTCTCTCTGCCTACTCATTATTTGATATTATGAGCTGTAAAGTGTGTTCCTTGCTCTGAATAAATGTTATTTGGTGGTCCAAATGGGTGCAATATCTTCTGTTCTGGTTCTTTTATAGTACTTGGACCATTTGCATCTACTACCAGGTAAGCAAAGCCCAGTCCAGAGTTAACACCTATTCTATCAAAACCCATTTGTAGCCCCACTGGGGCTACTGACATTGGTTCAGTGTAATCCACTTGCCAGCTTTGGGGTCTTCCCCCTGAGGAATCTCCCCCATAGCCATCTGCAGCCTCTGTTTTTCTTGTTGGCATACTGAACAGTTCTTGTTGGCATTTTGAGCCTCAGAAGGTACAAAAGGAATATGTGCAGATTCAGCCCTCTGCACTGCTTTGGTCCCCAAATGTCTACTTATTTCATGGACCCAAGTGGCCACCTCAAGCTAATACCCCATAATATCCATGGATGATTGGTCATCATCCAATCCTGGAAGGGGTTTCTTCTGTTAGGCATCAACCTGTCCTACTTTAATGTACCCGTCCAATTCCCATAGTGATTTCCATAGGGCTATGGTCCATACGGACATCCCTTTAATAGACCAGACTTCCCTAGCCCTCTGCTATTGGTATGGCCGGACCATTGGCCATCACTCATGAGTCAGGTAAAAAACAAAACATAGAGGCTTTCATTGTTGTTGTATTCTTCCATCCCTGTTAGGTAAACAACATGTAATTCATCCCACCCGACTGATTTGTTTTTACCTTCCTCAATCAGAGTGGTAGTCTTCCAAACAGGATATTGGCCATTTACCTTGGAACTGCCATCCATAAACCAAGCAGCGTTTTGTTGGTCAGTCAAGAGCTGTTTATAGGGCACTGTCCAAGTGACAATAGAATCCGGCAGCTCCTTACACAGTTCAAAAGTCAGTCCTAGGGCTTCCCTGGTGGCGCAGTGGTTGAGAATCCGCCTGCCGATGCAGGAGACACGGGTTCGTGCCCTGGTCCGGGAAGATCCCACATGCCGCGGAGCAACTAAGCCCGTGAGCCATGGCCGCTGGGCCTGCGCGTCCAGAGCCTGTGCTCCGCAACGGGAGAGGCCACAACAGTGAGAGGCCCGCATACCGCAAAAAAAAAAAAAAAAAAAAAAAAAAAAGTCAGTCCTAGGGGAAAAGAGGCCCCCTGCTTGTGAGTATCTCCTGCTTACATTCCCCTTGTAGCACAATCCTGTATAAACCATTTGCATTTTATTATGGAACTCTTCTGGGCATTGCCCTCCCCATAGAGCCATCACACAGAATTTGTCCGCATCAGCACTCCAGCTTCTCTTCTACACTGTGTGGACTTGGGCAATCCTCTCCATCCTCATTTAGCATGTCCAATTAATATCGCTTGAAGGATAGATTTACATGCCTTCTGTTTTACAAGGTAGTTCCCCGATCAGACACAATATCCATACCCATAATACATTCAGGTAAAAGAGGTACAACCACTTCGCACATACCGATTTTCCTCCAAACTTTCACCTTAATCAATCAACCCTTATATTCCTTTTTTAAAAAATTGAAGTATAGTTGATTTACAATGTTCTATAAGTTTATGGTGTACAGCAAATTGATTCAGTTATACATATACATTCTTTTTAATGTTCTTTTCCATTTTGATTTATTACAAAACGGATATTGAATATAGTTCCCTGTGCCATACAGTAGGACTTCGTTGTTTATCTATCCTATACATAGTAGCTTGTATCTGCGAATCCCAAATTCCTAATTTATCCCTCCCCCACCCCCTTTCCCCTTTGGTAACCGTAAGTTTGTTTTCTATATCTGTGAATCAGCTTCCATTTCGTAAATAAGTTCATTTGTTTCATATTTTAGCTTCCACCTATAAGTGATATCATATGTATTTGTCTTTATCTGTCTGACTTACTTCACTTAGTATGACAATCTGTAGGCCCATCCATGTTGCTGCAAATGGCATTATTTCATTCTATTTTATGGCTGAGTAGTAGTCCATTGTGTGTATATACCACATCTTTGTCCATTCATCTGTCGATGGACATTTAGGTTGCTTCCATGTCTTGGCTATTGTAAATAGTGCTGCTATGAACACTGGGGTGCATGTGTCTCTTCGAATTATAGTTTTGTCTGGATATATGCCCAGGGGTGGGATTGCCAGATCATACGGTAACTCTATTTTTAGTTTTTTGAGGAACCTCCATACTGTTTTCCATAGTGACTGCACCAATTTACATTCCCACCAACAGTGTTGGAGGGTTTCTTTTTCTCCACACCCTCTCCAGCATTTGTTATTTGTAGACTTTTTCTGATGGCCATTCTGACCGGTGTGAGGTGGTACCTCACTGTAATTTTGATTTGTATTTCTCTAATAATTGTCTATGTTGAGCATCTTTTCATGTTCCTGTTGGCCATCTGTATGTCTTTTTTGGAGAAATGTTTATTTAGGTCTTCGGCCCTTTTTTTTTTTTTTTTTTTTTTTTGCAACCCTTATATTCCTAACTGTAACCTCCATAGGACTTCATCAACAGGTTTTGGTTTTGGTTTACAATATTAGGTAAGAGAAATGCTCCCCAATTGGACATAATATCCATTCTCATAAAACATTCAGGTAAAGAAGACACAATTTCTCCATGTAAAGCTTGTTTAAAACATCCCAGTTTTCATCCGAACTACTACCTTAATCCTGTCAACCCTGACATTTCTATATTGTCTCAATCTAATTGGAGCCCCCTTTAGGGCTTCACTAACATGTTCTGGTAGCACAGTGCATGAGGTACCCATGTCAGGGAGTTCCAGAAACTTTTCTTCTCCACCCCCTGACTATTTTTATCTCTTCACGTGCAAAAGAATTTGGGTCCCTAGTGAGAGGTTGAGCCAGGGGACCCTGGCTCTTTTGTTATGACAAAGATTAACCTAACCGTTGCCCTAGGTGATTTCAGGTCAGATTTCTCCTTGCAATCTTTGCCTTCTAGTTTTTACACTGGAGTGAATAGAGTGGACTTATTTGGGGCCCTTTAAAGTAGAGGAACTAGCAGGGGGTCCTTATGGTCCACCCAACTTTCTATAGTGCTGTATTAAGACCGTTGTTTCAACTCTATCAATGTCCATTTTATTTATCCCATTTCTTGATAACTATCTAAAGATTTTCATCCTGCTGAAATGAGTCCCTTAACTCTCCCCTTTCTTTTTCTTCTTTATTTTGGCCCTATCAATGTTTCCTTTATTCATCTTATTTCTTTATAATCATTTACAATTTTCCACCTTGATGGGACAAGTCCCTTGACTCTCCCTCTGCCTCTCCTCATTTTCTTGTTAATTAACCTAATGTTTTTATTAGCATCTGAAAGACCCAAGAGAGGAAGCTGAGACAGCAGATTCAATAAGGCTTCTCAGACTGTTGCTTGATTTTGAAGCAGTAATATTAAATGGGATGCCCATGCAAAAGAGGTCCCCTGTTCTGTGTTTTCTTAGATTCTGTATTTGTCTTTTGGGCATCTATTAATCCCAGGGCCAATTTTATTAACTGTATTTTCTTATTTTCTGTATATTTGATGCTTTGATGTCTGGGGACCTTACAGACCCAGGGGAAGACTGCCCTTCCCAGGGATAGCCAGTTCTTAGAGACAGCAAAGGACTTGGCCAGGAGCGTGCTTTTCATATATAAACGAACCAATCCAGAGTCCATACCCCCCAACCATCTCCTTATCTAAATCTCATGAACTGAACTATATTTCCCCTGTCTGAAATTAATCCAGGGCCAAGGAGCAGACAACTAGAGACCACTCCTGTGTCCCAAAGCCTGCTGGAATTATTCAAACCAAGCAGTCCTAAATCGTTTATCCTGCCTGCCTTACCTTTTCTCGGAAACTCCAGTGAAGGCTCTAGCCTAGGATTTTCCTTCCTCTTTTCTGCATCCTGACTGACACTGGTGCTTCCCCCTGTGGCCCTGTGTGGTATGTGGTGATGCCCTTTATGGACCCTGTGAGTATAATAAACTTCTTCCTTCCAGACCTTGTTCCCATTTCCTCCTGTGGCTGCACCAACTTTACCATACTATATACAACATGTACATGCTTAGAACACCCCCTTAATCCACAGCATTTACTAAGACCTGGGTAATAGGCATATTTAGTGAGTGACTATCTTGGTTATCATAAAGTCAGTCCCGTATGGCTTACATATGAAACATATCAGCTGCTTCATCTGGGTTGTTCTACTTGGTACTTATAGAGGGAGTTGGACAGTCCTCTTTCTCAGGGTAAACAGACCTTACAGTGGCTTTTATCCAGTCAACTAGGCTGGCCATTCCCTCAGGAAAAACGTGCTGTGTTTGTGGATCATGTATAATCATCTGCTATTGTTCCGTAGTGAGCTGTGGGTCCTGGGTCAACCAGACATGCTCTTCCACTCTGCAGCATTCAAAACTAAAGACAATGCCCCTAAGTTAGACCCTCTCACAATCCATTTTAGTAAAGGTTGTTCAGGAAGCTGATGTTACTGATTAACAAAATAAGAAAACTCCTTCACACCCTACCCCCTGGTTTCAGTAGTTTCTAGGTTTTGCCTTCCCGTCACATGAACCACCTTCTTGGTGACCAGAAGTCTTAGAGGTACTCTCTACTGTTCCCACATAATTTTTCCCTTTGGGGGAATCTTTGAGCCTAGTATCTAAAGCACAAACCAACTGAAATCTGAGCTTGGTTTATCATCAAGGTCTGACCCAGAACTCTCTTTTCATTTCATTTTGGCTTTGCAGATAACAGTAACCAAGGAATTGTACATTTCGCTTTTTTCTTATTAGTTTGCATTTCTACACATATCCAGTGAGTCAACTTCCCAAGAGTTGGATCCACCTCTGAGTACCCTTGGTAATTTTACTTTTAGTAACTGATCAAAGCACAAGTGCTGCTCCATAACACGGGTGACCATGTAGCCAGGAATCAGAGGTTCTTCAACCCCTGCTTTTTCTTCCTTTTTCTTCCCAAACCATATGTTTCCATGAGCCAGGTCTGTTCTAGCAAATCCCACTCATGACACCTATTGTGGGATGTTTCCAACACCAACAACTGATTCTTCAGACACCAATTCACCATCAATTCAATTCTGCTACTAACTTCTGGAGTTAGCACAGAACCCACAGGTTAAGGGCTCAGTCCCACAAGACGGCCCTCACTTCAGACACCACTTGAAAGTAGCAGGTCCCCAGGTTTCCTGCACTTCTGTCCAACTTGACTACGAATTCAGGTTTTCACACAACCCCCACTCAGGTTTGATAATTTGCTAGAATGACTCACAGAACTTAGGAAAGCACTTTACATACTATTACTGGTTTATCATAAAGGACACAACTCAGGAACAGACAAATGGAAGAGGTGCATTGGGCAAGCTATGGGTTGGGAGGGTGCAGAGCTTCCATGTCCTTTCTGGGCATACCACCTTTTCAGCAGCTTGGTGTCTTCACCAGAATCTCTCTGAATCTTACAGTTCAAGAGTTTTTTGTTTTTTGTTTTTGTGGTACACGGGCCTCTCACTGTTGTGGCCTCTACCGTTGTGGAGCACAGGCTCCAGACGAGCAGGCTCAGTGGCCATGGCTCACGGGACCAGCTGCTCTGCGGCATGTGGGATCTTCCCGGACCAGGGCATGAACCTGTGTTCCCTGCATCAGCAGGCGGACTCTCAACCACTGTGCCACTAGGGAAGCCCCAGTTCAAGAGTTTTTATAGAGTTCAATCTCTAGTCCCTTTCCTGGAGGTTGGTGGGTGGGGCTGAAAGTTCCAAGCCTCTAATCACTTGGTCTTTCTGGTGATCAACCCATCCTGAGGCTTTCTAGGGGCTGCACCCTAAGTCACCTCAGTAGCATAAACTCAGGTGTGATTAAAAGGGGCTTGTTATGAATAGCAGAAGACACTCTTATAACTCAGGAAATTTCAAGGGTTTTAGGAACTCCGTGTAAGGAATAGGGGACAAAGACTAAATACATTTCTGTGTTTTACCACAGCTTGGAAAGTTCATAGAAGTAGAAAGAAAAAAGAAAAACCCACTTCTATCCTACCACCCAAACATAGTCTGTATTAGCATTATGGAATACTTCCAGGCTTTTTTTGGGAATTTTGAGCACTATATTTATGTCAGCATTGCAGACATTTTATACTAATATTTATGTTGCTATAACTTATCACTGTTGCTTTGTGAATATAACTCTGATCTCATCTTAATGTCATTTCTTCAGAGAGACTTTCCTTGACAACCAGTTATTTTAATGCAGTAGGCTATTTTAATTCTCTTCATGGCACTTTGCAACGGATAATTTTGGAGTTTTATTTGTTTATTGTGTCTCTCCCTCCACCCTTCATGAGCCAGGATCTTGAGTTTTCTTTTTCTCTCTAGGTATTTGCAACACCTAGAATAGTACTTGGACCATAGTATATGTGCAATAAATATTTGTTTCCTTAAAAATACACACACACACACACACACACACACATATACACACACAAACATTTTTTTCCTTAAAGGAAGAAAAGAAGACAAAAATTGTTTCTCCAGATCTTCTTTTGTCTTAGATTCTTAAGGACCAAGAAACGGAGTTCTATGTCTAAAACTTCTGAGACTCAAATCACAGCTTCAGCTAATATTCCAGCTCTGCCTAGCTATACATTAATTTGTACCAGTTCTCAACCACAGAAACTGAAAAATGCTGCCTGGCACAGGATGTGGTCATTTGTGCTGAGGAAAGGCATATGGTGTTCTACCAGCTTCGTGAAACTTTTTGAAAGTGACATCCATGGAGTCACACTCAGAAAGAGGCAAATGATAACTGTGCCTTTGGCTGGCATTCTTCTGAGTTAGGGTTTCTGAGTTCTACTAGTAAACACCATGAATTTTAGGTTTGAAATGATGATCCCTATACAACTTTTGGTCTGGGAATTTATAATTTATGTTAGAATTTGTTCTGAGTTCAGAAGTAGCCTATGAGTTTTATGTTTTCAGGTAGTCGGGGAAAAAAACAGATGAAATACTCAAGTATAAACAAGAAACCAAATAATTCCATTCAACTATAGGAATTTGAAAGAGATATTATTAAAAGCCATGTGATACAGCACTTCTCTAGGAATCCATACAATAGATTCCTGACCTCTGTGTTTTGACCCTGCTCCAGAAGTACTTCCAAGGGTCAACTTCAACTGCTGTGATGCTTATGCCGTTTCTATCACCTTACCTCCAACTACATGTCAGTGGATTAATGGGATACCTGTGTATTTTTCTCAGTTGTTAGGGGTCTGGGAGTGTCATGTAGTTCCGGGTAGAGACTAGACGATACAATCAATCATTCTAAATAATTTGGAAAAGAGAAGAAACGGTTCTTTCTGCTAAGCCTGACTTAGAAAAAAATGAATAGGCTAACTTCAGCACTGAAAGATTAATTCATCATTTCATGATTAAGCTCCAAACTGATTACTGTACTGTAATGCTGGCACTTAATCTGGATCATATATCTGGGAAAAGGTTGTTACCAGGGCCCTGCTTTTTCAAAAGATATAATATTATCAGTATATACAAATTATATATGCTAAATTATAAAATAACAGGACTGAAAAGTAGCATTACCTAGTACAAGTTACATAATAATGTATCTTAATATGTATTAAGGCACTTCTGCCATATTCAGCATAGGGAAACATTAAGACTAGAATTAAGATTATACTTTTAAAGGTAGTTAGGGAAATTTAGCTATAATATAATAATGATTATAAATAACTTTAAAGTATGCTTTAGAGGATCTTAGTCTGTTTAAATTTAGTGGAAGCATTTTTTAATGTCCTCTAAAACATTTTAGAAACTAAGACCGGTCTTGGAATGTTTTAAATTAGGAATAATTGCCGTCATGTTTAATTTACATATTTAAACATATCATGTGCATCTTTCTAACTTTCCAACTCTTAGAAAATTATCTTATAGAAAAATTAGAAACACTCACTTTATTTTTCTCTAGTGGAAAGGCAGACTAAATTTTTAGAGGGAAACATCTTTACCCAACTAGAATTGTTGTTTGAGAAGCAAAATAAAATATCTGGAATAAAACTTTTTAAAGGTATAAGCATTTAAGTTAAATTTACTTGTTTCCCATAAGATAAAAAGATATTTTTGGACTTCCCTGGTGGCGCAGTGGTTAAGAATCTGCCTGCCAATGAAGGGGACACGGGTTCGAGCCCTGGTCCAGGAAGGTCCCACATGCCACAGAGCAACTAAGTCCGTGTGCCACAGTTACTGAGCCTGAGCTCTAGAGCCCGTGAGCCACAACTACTGAGCCCACGTGTTGCAACTACTGAAGCCCGTGCGCCTAGAGCCAGTGCTCCACAACAAGAGAAGCCACCGCAATGAGAAGCCCATACACCGCAACGAAGAGTAGCCCCTGCTTGCTGCAACTAGAGAAAGCCTGCGTGCAGCAGTGAAGACCCAGTGCAGCCATAAATAAATAAATAATTAATTTTTTTTAAAAAAAAGATATCTTCATCTTTTTTTTTTTTTTTAACAATATATTCCTAGGGACCTAGTACAGGAGTTGGCAAATTTTTTTGCAAAGCGCCAGGTAGTAAATATCTTGGACTTTGCAGGCAATACGATCTCTGTTGCAGCTTCTCAACTCTGCTGTTGTAGTGTAAAGCAGCTGTAGCAGATACAGAAATTAATGCATATGGCATTCAATAAATTTATTTATAAAGACTGGCATTAGTGATAGAATGCAGGGGTGGTTAAATGGTTGTTCACTGTAAAATTCTTTCAACTTCTCTGTATTTCTGAAAATTTCATAATAAAATCTTGAGGGTGGTGAAAAAAAACAGAAAAAAAACAAAAAGACTGTCAGTAAGTGGGTCAGATTTGGCCTGCAAACCATAGTTTGCCGACTGCTGGCCTAGTGTATACATTTATTGTGTGATGACTTAAGAAAGCTTTTGGTCCTTGAAAGGAACAAGGTTTATGTAAGCATATCAAAAGGGCATCAATGAGGAGTCTAACACTATTATTTTTTTTTAAGATTTATTTATTTTATTTATTTTTAGCTGCGTTGGGTCTTAGTTGCAGCACGCGGGCTCTTCATTGCGGCACATGGGCTTCACTCTAGTTGTGACGGGCAGCCTCCAGAGCACGTGGGCTCTGTTGTTTGTGGCACACAGGCTCTCTAGTTGAGGTATGCCAGCTCAGTAGTTGTGGCGCACGGGCTTAGTTGCCCCGCGGCATGTGGGATCTTAGTTCCTTGACCAGGGATCGAACCCACGTCCCCTGCATTGGAAGGCGGATTCTTTACACTGGACCACCGGGGAAGTCCCTAACAGTGTTATTTTTTAAATTAGAAAAATATACATCACTAACAGCCCTGTTTATCATACACATATACTGTGGGTGTATCTCTGTGCCACTATAACTTATATAAATTAATTGGTCACAAATAAAACCATATGTGGATTCAATGTTGTGTTTACCACTTAGTTGGTTCCTCCTTTCTTCCTGAAAATTTAAACCTAGTAGACTGATGCACTGGAGATATTTAAATCAACTCCAGTTTGCTTCCTCCATGAGGCCTGCTTGCACGGTCCCAGCTCCCCAAAGTGTGGTCTTAGAGCTGAGTTTTTGAAGTGTGTTTAATTAATACTTCTTTAATCCTAATTATACTCTATCCATCTGGAATTGTTTGTGCATGACAAACTTTCACCCCATCACATTACAAACTTTTTGAAAAAAAAAGAGCCCTAGTAGCCCACATTTACATCTTTCTAAAAATACCTACCTAAGAAGTGATATAACCCACCTAGATTTTTGAAGAGGTTGAGAGTTCGTTTTCCAGCCTGGTCATTGACTCCTATGAACAATTATTATTTCTCTTCTTAGTAACGACCAGCTCCAACTGTTGTCAGACTGGTCTTGAGCAGTAGGAAATAACCCAGGGGTCCCCAAGTCTTTATGTTTGTTTAGCATTGAGTAAGTGCTGGGAGTATCATAGGCACTTCACTGAATACGGAGGATATTGGGACTTTTCCTGTGGGATGTAAAATGTCATTGAGATACTGTAATGTCAAAAGCAGGTGTTAAAGCAATTATAACATATCATGAGAGAGAATATCTTTATGGCTTGTATCTGGCCTGTGTTCACAGAGGAACAGAATAAAATAAAGCCTCTGGAGATCAGGGTTAGAGGTAAGATGTGTTTTAACAGTAGTGTACCCAGGGATATAACTGGGTAGAGATGACACCCCAGATGGTGGAATATCATCCCAGCGGGGCCCTGAGAAAAAGAAATGCAGTTAAAGGCAGAATGACTGAGGTAGAACCTCACAGCTTTTTGTTTCAGTCCTTCTTCCTCTGAAATTGGATCCCCATCTTTGCCATTTCCCACTTAGAATAAGGAAGGAAAGATTCTGTCATTTGTATGTATGTTTTGAGTTTTTGATTCGCCATGAATATGCTGATGGCATTGCTTTTCTTCTTTGAATAATTAGGGAATATGAATTTGGCTATCAACACCCTGCATTTAACATGATACTGGCTTCCATTTTTCAGCATTCCTAACAACCAACCACCATCTTTTTCTACTTACACTGGCAGTTTTTTCTGGAGCTGCTACTGGGCAAAAAGTACACAATATATCTCAATATCCATCATCTTCAGCTGTTTACCCTGCTTAAGTTGCACATTTACCCTTTGTATTAGTTTTCTAGGGCTTCTATAACAAATTACCACAAACTGGGTGACTTATGCAGCAGAAATTTATTCTCTCACAGTTTGGGAGCATAGAAGTCCCAAATCAAGGTGTCAGCACCACCGTGCTCACTCTAAAAGGCTCTAGAAAAGAATCCTCGTTTGCCTCTTTCTAGCTTCTAGTGACCCCCAGCAATCCTGGGTGTTCCTTGGCTTGTAACAGCACAACTCTAATCTCTGCCTCTGTCAACACATGGCCTTCTTCCCTGAGTATATCTCTGTATGTCTTCTCTTCTTATAAGAGCACTAGTCATTGGGTTAAAGGCCCACCTCATCCAGTGTGACCTCCTCTTAACTAATTACATCTACAATGACCTGATTTCCAAATAAAGTCACATTCTGAAGTTCCTGACAGACGTGAACTTTGGGGATACATTCAGCACACTACATCCTTCATATTCAAAATCTTTACAATCGAATATCAGCTATACCTGATTCTCACTGTGAAATAGATTTCTTTTTAATTCATTGTACAGTGGTGATCAATTAGTGTATTTATTTAATTATTCCTTTGTGTAAGAGTTAGGATTGTGACTGAGTCCATGAAAAAAGTTGAATCTGATAATTTTTGGAAAGGAAGGCCTTAAATTTTCTCTGTGCTGATACCTTGTGTGATGCTTAGGTCAAAGATAAGAACTTTAATTAGAAAGTTTGCTGAAAAAATAATTCTCCCTCCCTCAGGAGCTAGAGCTCCCATCCCCAGTAGTTTTGTGGGTTTTTTTTTTTTTTGCTGTATGCGGGCCTCTCACTGTTGTGGCCTCTCCCGTTGCCGAGCACAGACTCCGGACGCGCAGGCTCAGTGGCCATGGCACACGGGCCCAGCCGCTCCGCGGCATGTGGGATCTTCCCGGACTGGGGCACGAACCCGTGTCCCCTTCATCGGCAGGCGGACTCTCAACCAGTGCGCCACCAGGGAAGCCCTATTCCCAGTAGTTTTCCATGTCAGGGTGTCAATATCTTTTGAGGTGTACAACTATTTTGCACTCGTGAGAAATACAAACTATTTTGATGCTTCTGAAAGTGGGGGAGGGGAAACCAAGCCACATTTGTGGTTTATGGATGCTAATTACTGCTACATTTAGATATGTGAAGGAGGGTCTGTGTCTGGTGGGCGCTGGGAGAGACTGTCAGCCTCGCCTAGGCGCTCGCTGAGGTTCCAGCGGTACTGCTCAACACACGCAAATACATGCTTCAAAAGGAAGTGCCGTTTTTTATCAAAATATTACATCTCTCAAGCCCAGATCAAGACCTGTCGCTCATGGGATGCAGGGGTTATCTTACAAAATCAGCAGTGCTTTGCTGCAGAAGTTCACTCACAGGGGATTTCTGTAAGTGTTCACAATGGGCAGAGAGGCTTCACGGCTCATACTGTGTCAAACGGGTGAGTTCTGTTGGTGATGAAACCCAGACACCTCTCCTTGACTTTTTTTTTTTTTAAACAAAAAACACCCGGATTCTTTTTTTTTTTAAACCAAGCTAAGTGGCACAGTGAACTAAAAGGAACTTATAGGAAGATATCTGGCATCTGCGAAAAAGGAATATACAGTTGTAATAGTTGACAGAAAAATAGGTCTGCCTACTGTCCTTAGTGGGTCCTCCAAGATTCTTTCCCTTTCCTTCGGCTTTCTTTTAACCGTGGAGCAATAGTACTGGTGCCTCCTTGGGGTGGAAGCAAGATGAATGAAATTTTTTAAAATGTAGATTCCAGTCCAGTTGGTTAGCAGTACGTGTGAAACACCCATTTGTTTCCGCTGACTCTCATAGCATCTACTCTTGCCAAGGGAGTTTGGCCGCTCAAACTAAGTTTGGCACCCAGTCAGGTGAACCGGGCCATTGTGTACCCTGGTGCAGTTTGGTAACCGCGTGAATGCACCCTCCTGAGGGCTAAGTGAGGAGTCCCAGCGGTGTGCCAGAGTCAGCTCATAACCACTTGTTAAATTTTCAGTGAGCTGGCTGACTTCACATTGATGGCTTGAAACGGGCCGAGGTATTTATACCACTGACATCAGCAAATGCTACGAAGAAGCCCTTCCCCGCCTCTGAGTGGGTTTTTAAGCATTTACCAGCATACCACTGTACTGAAGACTGAATGAAACCCTGTTCTGGCTCACTAGGTCACCATTTTTCATGATTCGTCAGAGGGTTTGGGGGTTTTTTTTGGTAATTTGCACAAAGGAGAATAGTGTTGGAGAAGAGTAGGTGAGATATCTGCACAGCATAGTAGGCACGATCCAGAAATTTTATCCTTAAGGTATGGGGGTCGCATTAGTACAAAGTTAATGAAATATAGGAGGTTTTTGGTAGCTACTGTTACAAAAAGCACAAAGCAACAACAGTGAAATTTAGACTAGACACAGCTGACCACACATTAAACTTTAAAAGTCTCAAATAACCATGAGGCAGTTACTTCCTACCTAATCCCATAACATAAGAATTTTAGGGCTTCCCTGGTGGCGCAGTGGTTGAGAATCCGCCTGCCGATGCAGGGGACACGGGTTCGTGCCCCGGTCCGGGAAGATCCCACATGCCGCGGAGCGGCTGGGCCCGTGAGCCATGGCCACTGAGCCTGCTCGTCCGGAGCCTGTGCTCCGCAATGGGAGAGGCCACAACAGTGAGAGGCCCGCGTGCCACAAAAAAAAAAGAATTTTAGCTTGCTCCTGTCAGAGAAGAGAAGAAGAGTCAAAGAGTGATTGCTGGAGGCAATCACCAATCCTGTTATATTCAAATTGATATCAATACATATTGCATTGCGGTGAAGTCTTACTCTACTCCATTGATCCCAGAGAGTTGATGACATGGCAAGGACAGTCTTTTTTAGTCTCATTCTTCTTTTATGCTGAAGTTTGGGGTATACGGTAAATGCTAAATATTTACCCATTTTTCTTTCTGCCTTTCCATCCAACCATCCATTTATCCATTCATCCCCTGCACTGTTCCCAAGTGCTCACTAAAGAATTGTCAATTGATTAAGTAAAGTGAAAAAGAACATGTGAGTTCATTTTGGCCTTGAGGTCTTCTTTAGCAGTGTTCTTCAAACTGGGATAGGGGGAGACTTTCCAAGGATTACATGGATGTGGATCATTTTAAGAGAATCAACCTCCAGATCTTCATCTTCATTATGTTCTCTTTCCTGAAGCAGGTCTCCCCTATAAGACTGTTGTCTTTGATATTCTTCTTTCCCACCTCCCCTTTCACAGCGATCCTTTTCCGCTTAGTAAAAGAAAGGGACCTCTCTCACTCATCCCAAATTTTACTTCTTTGCCCTAAAGTCTAAATATTTCCAGGATGCCAAATAAAGGGTCAGTTAGATAATTCCTCTTATCAAAGTTTCATAAATGCATGCCCCCCTCCATCCATCTCATTGAGAGGTGCATTCCCAGCAAGTTTTACTTTTTATATTTAATAATTATTGATCAAGATTTATAGCATACATATATTGTTTTCATCAATTTTATGCTAATAATTGTAATGATAACTCAATCCCAAAGAATTTTTAACACATAGCACTTCATAAAAATATTTTTATTTTTATTTATAGTTGTTTTTCTTCTAGAGACATATGATAGCATGAGCAATTGAAGACTCAAGCATAAAAGACTAGCACATAAAGGTAAAATTCTATGGGAAAAGAGAAATGGAAATAGAAGTTCAAGGAGAAGTTTTCTCATTTTTAAAGCTTATTTATGTATTTTTAAATTTATGAGGGAGTAAATAAAATCACTATTATTTATATTCCATATGCACCCATTTGAAAGGGTGCAATAACAGTTTTGACCATCATTATTTACAATGAACAAAAATGTGTTTTTGTTTTAAAAACTTTTAACTTATGATAAGAAATTATAGATGTCAACTTAATATCCACTTAATGTCCACTATATACAAGGGAGAAATATAATTTTTCAAAATTCTTTTGAGAGTACTCAAGCAAAAAATTTGAAGACCAGCCACTGTCATGTATAGTATATAAAATGCAACATAAGGAGCCTTCAATTTAAGCCTGAACCTATTTAACAGCCTAATACAAACTTGATACTTAAAGGTTTGAGAAGCCTCTCAAAACTATGTGAAATTTTGTGTTTATCGTTATGTGTACATTTTTCTATGTACAGTATAGTTCTCAAAGAGATAGGTCCACAACCCAGAAAAGATGAAAAAGCCCTGACCAAAGTGTATAAAGTCTTAAGGCTTCTTGACTTTGCTGTTTTTGTTATAGTTCGTTTGTAATGGTCTCTATGCTTTTTTTTTTTTTTTTTTTTTTGCGGTACGCGGGCCTCTCACTGTTGTGGCCTCTCCCGTTGCGGAGCACAGGCTCCGGATGCGCAGGCTCAGCGGCCATGGCTTACGGGCCCAGCCGCTCCGCGGCATGTGGGATCCTCCCGGACCGGGGCACGAAGTCGTGTCCCCTGCATCGGCAGGCGGACTCTAAACCACTGCGCCACCAGGGAAGCCCTATGCTTTTAACATAAAAAATTTTGGTTCATTTCTGTATGTGTATAAAATAATATATACTAATTGTAAAAAATCATGAAATAGGCACAATCCCCCTTACTTCATCACTAACCTGAACCCTATCCTAGGCAACTTTTTAATTGTATTCCTTGTTGATTCAAAAGCCTTTCCTTTTTCTTAATTTTGATAGGGAATGTTGGAAGTGCTTCATCCATAGAAAAATACTGGGTGGCAATTTGGAAAACAGTTTTTAAAAGAATAGACATCATCTGCCCCTGACAATTTTATGTGGTTTCTTCCAGCATTTGATACCCAGCAGTCTAGCAGATAGGCTGACATGGTATTCAGGCTTAGAATTAGGAAAATTACATTTGGAAGTGACTGACAACGCAGTAGTTTTAAAGCTTTGGATTTTAAAGTGTCACACACAGAGCAGATGAATGAAGATGTCAGAGCCAGGGCTAAAGGAGGACTCTGGTAATCCAGCCCTTGGTGTATAACCTTCAAACACCAATAAACAAGATTATGTGGATTTAACATGTGACCTTTCTCATTCTGACTGGTAAGTCCAGATGTTTTCTCATTCAGCTGCCTGGTTGAAATCTGCTTTTTTACTGACTGCATTTGGATCTAGATTCAAGGTTGCAGAAATGACAGTCTTGAAAACTATATTCTTCAGTGAGTGATGCTGTCTAAATAGTAACATATGGAAATCCGTGTTTTAATAATTAAAAATAATTTGCGACCTTACCCTTAATAGATTTGTTAATTATGTCAACTGAATAAGTAAAAATGGGATTGCAGTAGATAGTTCACTATATTAGTCAGTCTGGTGGCATTAAAAACGTTGACAGGATTTGTTAGAACCAGGCTTTTCTGCACCTGTGTCTGCAGAGGCAGAGTTCCCAGTCATGCCTTTGTTACCCTTTGTTACTCCTCAAATAAGTTCATAGCAGCCCTAGAGAAAATAGGAAAGGCTCCTTATTAGCTTCTCTTAAGTCACTCTAGGCTTCTGGCCATACTTCTCACCCACTTTAATGTACCTTTATTACCTTTTTTCGTTGCTTGGAGCCCAGAACTATTTCTGGCATTTGTTTGAACTCTTACTCACCATTAACTTGATTTTCCGGTTCTAGTCCTTCAGGTTGTACTAATTCTCTCTCTTAGACTATAGAGGAAGATAACTCTTTATTTTCTTCTTTTCTTATGGGAGAACTAAACTCTCACATTCTTGAGTGAACTCTCAGAGAGCTTCCCCATGTGCTTTGTACCACTGCTAACTTGTAGGTAGGGACAGTGCTCATT
This sequence comes from Kogia breviceps, assembly GCF_026419965.1. Lineage (NCBI taxonomy): Eukaryota > Metazoa > Chordata > Mammalia > Artiodactyla > Physeteridae > Kogia > Kogia breviceps. The sequence continues at coordinate 37,691,738 of NC_081328.1, read as the reverse complement.
AATTAATAGTCATAGCCTAGTAAAGCATACTAAACCATTGACAGACTAGAAAGCGAGACATAAAAAGACATAAAGGCACAAAATGTGACAAAGAACTAATACAATTAGAAAATCTGGATCTTTATGGATTTTCGTACAATTTAGAAAGAGAGCAAAAATCAATAGTTACTTAGGTATTCTCTGAAGTGGATAATAAAATAATTAAGTACTATAGGAGATGTCCTATGAGGCCAACTCTTACATTGATTGTTTTAGCCTCTTTCCTACTGCCAAGTAGCAGATACAACTTGTGTTTTTAACTAAAAATTTATTTAATTCTTTGAAAAGGGCATGGAATTAGTTGCATAAGAACAAAAGGAGTTGAAGATAGTCTTATGAGGATTTGTCATATGAGTTTAATCATAGCTCAAAAGCTACACTTGTCACGATGCTCCTTGTGATAGTTGGTGAATGAGCTGCTAAACTCTCCCCTCTTGAGACAGTCAGTATCAGTGTAGCTGGCTATCAGTTGTTGGGGTTTTTTTTTAATCCTTATAGTGTTCTTTAAAAAGAAAACAAAACAGCTTAGTGAGGTTATAATTTACATACCTTTAAGTGTCCAATTCAGTGATTTTTAGTAAATTTACAGAGTTGGGCAACTAGCACCATGTTTTAGAACATTTTTGTCACCCTAAGAAAATTCCTTGTACCTGTGTGTAGTCAATCCCGATTATTATTCCCAGCACCAAGCAACTACTAATTTGATTTTTGTCTCTATAGACTTAGCATTTCTGGACATCTCATATAAAAGGAGTAATACAATATGTACTCTTTTGCTCTAGCTTCTTTTACTTAGCATAATGTTTTTGTTTAAGTTTATCTATATTGTTGCACATACCATTACTTGGTTCCTCTTTATTTCTGAATAGTATTCTATTGTATTGATAAAGTACATTTTGTTTATTAGTTCACCAATTGATGGATGTTCTGATTGTTTCCTTTTTTATTGGCTTTTATGAATATTACTGCTATGAGCATTTGTGTACAAATCTTTGTGTGGACGTAGGTTTTCATTTCTTTTGGGTAGATGCCTAAGAGTGGGGTTGCTGGGTTGTATGGTAAATTTATGTTTAATGTTATAAGAAATGGTCTATATTAGTTATTGATTGCAATATAACAAATTATCCCAAAACATAACAGCTTAAAACATTACAAAGCTATTATCTCAAGAATAGAGGCATAGCTTATCTTGGTCCTCTGCTTCAGAGTCTCTCATAGGCTGCAATCAAGGTATTGACCCAGACTGTGGTCTCACCTGAAGGCTTTAGTAGGGAAGGATCAACTACCAAATTCACTCATGTGCTTGTCAGAATTCAGTTCCTTGAAGGTTTTTGGACCGAGGGCCTCATTTCCTCACTGTAGTTTGGTCAGAAACTGCCTTCAGTTCCTTGCCATGTGAACTGTCTAGCTTACTTCATTAGAGAAGCTCATGAGAAGCATAAGCGTGCGCGTGAGAGAATGAGAACAAGATGCAAGTCATATTCTTTTATAGTATAATAACAGAAGTGATTTCCCAGCACTTTTGCCATGTTCTTTTAATTAGAAGCAAATCACCTAGGGCCAACGCACATGCAAGGGGAGATTACACAAGTATATGAATACTAGAAGTCCGGGATTATTGGGAGCCATTTCAGAAAGCTGCCTACTATATTGCCAAACTTTTTTTCCCAATGACTGTACCATTTTTCATTTCCACCAGCAATGGATTAGGTAGAGTTCCATTTTTTCCACATACTCGCCAACACTCATTATTGTCTGTCTTTTTGCTGATAGCCATTCTAATGGGTGTGAAGAGGTATCTCATTGTGGTTTTAATTTACATTTCTCTAATAACTAATGATGTTGAATATCTTTGCCTATTGTTCATTTGGTTAATTTCTTTGGTGAAATGTCAATTCAAATCTTTTTAACATTTTCAGTTTAGGTTATTTGTCTCATTATTGAGTTGTAAGAAATTTTCATTTATGAATCATACTTTTGGCATCGAATCTAGATTCCAAGGTCACAAAGATATTATGTCTCAGCTAATATGCTAGGCCTTTATATACATTATTTTGCCTAATTTAATTACAGTAACACCCTTGTTAGGTGTAGATGTTATCACTGTTGCACAAATAAGAAAATTCACAGAAGTCAAGTGACTTGTTGAGATCACACAACTAGTTAGCACAGCTTGAACCTAGATTCTGTCTTATACTCCAAAGTTCCTGCTTTTTCATCAGAACTTCTTTTTAAAAAGACATTCAAACCTATTTTCTGTGGGCAAAATAAGAGTGAAATATGATAGTGTCCCTTCCTTATAATTATTAGTACCCATTCTGGTGCTATTTGAATACTGTTATTAGAAACCTCTATTTGTGATCATTGGAAGTTGCCTTTCCAAATAGAAAGGGGCATGTACTTCAGTTTGTTGCCTAGATTCCATCCTCGTTTCATTCTGCAAGACAATATCCCTCCACAGTTTGTGGTGGAGCTAGGATGCAGTTTTGCTTGCAGCCTTGAAGTGTGTCACTGGGCATCTGTTAAGCAGTTATACTTTACCCCCAGGGATGAGCATGTTCCAGTGACAAGATAGCTTATTCCCTTATGTGCTTTTTTTTGGGGGGGGGGGGGGTACGTGGGCCTCTCACTGTTGTGGCCTCTCCCGTTGCGGAGCACAGGCTCTGGACGCACAGGCTCAGCAGCCATGGCTCACGGGCCCAGCCACTCCGCGGCATGTGGGATCCTCCTGGACCGGGGCACGAACCCGCGTCCCCTGCATCAGCAAGTGGACTCTCAATCACTGCGCCACCAGGGAAGCCCTCCCTTATGTGCTTTTCACGTTGTACATTCACCTAGGACAAGTCAGTGCTGAGTTCCTTCCATTGTTTCTTAGTGCTCTAGTTCCATTATTTGAAAAACAGAGAGAGGGGAATGGAGGAAGCAGAGAAGAAGAAAAGCCCAATGAATATATAGCAGATGGTAAATTTTATATTATTTTGTACATATTTTGTTTTAATTAATTTAATGTTTAAAAGAGCAAGAATCTTCTAATTCTTAAGGCTTATATCCATTTTTCTCTCTTCCAAGAATCCTTTATACCCTTTGGGTCTGGTTGGTATACTTTATGTTAGAAATACAATTTATTATTTTCTTCTGCTGTGGCCTAAGATGTTAGCCTTAGGCAAAGTTACAACCTGTGCAATATTTTGGAAACATCTCCAACCTTAATTTTGTACTTTAAGCAAAGAACAAATAATAGTTTACTCCTTCCTTCCTCCTTGCCTTCTTTCTTTCCTTCCTTCTGTTCAATTGGTAAGCAGTCACTGAACTATGTGCCCAGCAGAGTGCTAAATATTAAGGGCACTAGTGGAATGATATACAGACATTGACATCAAGGAGCAGCTACACAGAGAAGAAAATCAGGACTACCGTAGGGGGAGCAAATGTGGAAAGGAAGTACAGAAGAGAGAAACAATGAGCTAGGTTGAGTATGAAACAAGTATAAGAAATCCAAGAGGTGATTGGTAGTATCTGTTGGGCTCAGCAGGGAGGACTGGATGGAAATAAAGATTTGGGAGTCATTAGCAACAAAAAGTTGGATCAGGAGAATATGTAAAGTGAAAAAACAAAAGGTTCAAGAAACAGACCCCTGGAGACCATTCACACCTAGGAGACAGAGAAAGAGGAGTCAACATGGAAAATAAATTAGGTAGGAATAGAACCAGGAGTGAATAGAGTGAGGGAAGAGGTTCAAGAAGCAGGGATTGGCCAGTGGCATCCTGTTCTAAAGTAGCAGAGTAGGAGGGGCTGAAGCCAGACCACACCAGGCAAAGAAATCATCTGGAAAACTGATCATCACTGTAGGGCTTGGGACTTTCTCTAATGTATCATGAGGAGAAACTCTGCATACTACAGCTCATCTTCAGACTCTTGTAGACAAGTTGGGGGGTGATACAGCAAACTGACTGACTTCTTCCTTGGCTGGCCTTCTTGTTATCATTAAATTGGTTCAGGCTGCCCAAGAAGTTCATTCATTCATTCATTCATTCATTCAATACCTATGATAAGTGGGCCCTCTGAAAGGTTCTAGGGAACACAAAAATTCTAGGTTCTGGCCCCTGCTTTGACGATGCTTCTGATCTATATGCGAAATAAACATGTTACTGTCGTATAGTTAACATAACACATACGTGTACTATGTATACCAAGAACTACTTATGCTCTGCATATATATAGAAGACATTTTCATTCCTTCCCTTACCCATGATCCTGAGTTTGGTGTTGTGACAGTCAGAATGTTTTCAACCAATTTAATTGTATTTGGATGACAATTTTTGAATTTTTCTAAGAATTATATTTTAATATGCCTGAAATTTTTTTTTAAATTTATTTATTTTATTTTTGGCTGCATTGGGTCTTCGTTGCTGCCCACGGGCTTTCTCTCTATTTGAGGTGAGTGGGGGCTACTCTTCGTTGCAGCGTGTGGGCTTCTCATTGCGGTGGCTTGCCTTGTTGCAGAGCACGGGCTCTAGGTGCACGGGCTTCAGTAGTTGTAGCTCACGGGCTCAGTAGTTGTGATGCACAGGCTTATTTGCTCTGCGGCATGTGGGATCTTCCCGGACCAGGGATAGAACCCATGGCCCCTGCATTGGCAGACGGATTCTTAACCACTGTGCCACCAGGGAAGCCCTATGCCTTAAATTTTTAAAATTGAACTCTGTTAAGAGAAAGATAGAGTGAATATTCTATACAAGAAAATTATGAATGAGAAGAAAGTTTTTTCTTCTGGATTTATAAATGAAATATCTACCAGGTACATATTTTAGTTTATCTGTAGTATGTTTAGGCAACATCTAAAACCTTAACCTCTTTAATCGTATTTTCAGTCAATATTTTTCGATGGATAACAGTTCTTTCTCAGAAATATAAATATAAAATAATAAATACACAGGTTGATCAATAGAAAAATTCAGAGCTATAATGGACAGAAATGAAAAAAGATACTTGTATACTTTTTTATAGTTTAGAAGGAACTTCCACACATCATGTTTTTCAATCCTCACAACTCAAAGAATTCACTTGGCCCCATGGTAGCTGAAGAGCTTAGCCCAACTGATCAGCTGTAACCGTACCTACTGCTGATATGTAGTGTATTCCTGTTGTTAAAAGTAATAAATCTCTTGTTCTAATGGAGAAGCAAAGAATTGCACTGAAATTATTAAGCAAAATTATTTTTACTATTATGGCAATGAATGAGCTATTTGATAGTCAGATAATAAGACAAAGATTAATGTCAGTAAAATTGAGGGTGGTTCCTTTGCAGCTGAAACTTTCTTCATGTTTTCATGCTAATGCTCTTGAATTTGAAGTGACATGATTTACTGATTACCAGTTTAGCTTCTTTAAGGGGAAGTTTAAAAGTCTGATAAGAATATATTTTAATGAGAACTTACTTAAACCAAATCAAATGTTGTCCAAACTACTACCTCTTATTTCATCGCTACTGAGATATCAATATTTTATCTCTTATTAGTCTGATTCACATTTTCCAATTTTTTCCTAATTTTAAAATAGTTGTTTTAAAGTTACTAGATGCCTATCATTTTAATTTTAAAAGAAGAGAAAAATGAAAACATAATGGATACTATAAATCAATGACCAAAAGTTTTGTTTTCATTGAAGCTTTATAATTTTACTGATTAGAAAATACTAAAACTGCATATAGTTCTCAAAATAACGTTGGTTTTTCTCCCTTCTCACTTTACACAGAAAAATGTAAATTAGAAAATGAACATGACCCATAATTTCAGTGTTCTTGTTCGTAATACAAAGAAGCCATTGTGGGAAAGGAGTACAGACATTAATTTTATAAGGAAAACTGTTCTAGTTAATCTGTCTGTGCTATATTGGGTGACAGCAACAAACTCTGTAGACTAAATACCTACAATACGTATATCTCCCATTTTGCTCTTTAGTGCTTCAAGCTTCTAAATCCTATTAACAGCTGTCAAAACCTGGTAAACTATTTAGATGCTTTCACAATTTGTTTAATTGGTTACTTAGAAAATGACATGCTAGAAAAGCCCATTCCCCCACCCTTTCTTTTAGCCTGGCTGAACATCTGTAGCATTAGGGCCTCATTATCTCTGAATTGGCATAGCAAATCAGTGGCATCATTAAAATGCCACATTAAGATGATTAAGCTTCTTTGTTATCCAGTTGACTTTTGCATGTGCTGAGGATTTCATGGTTATGACCCCCAATCCTTGTAAAACATTTAAACAACATCATCGTTTTGTGTCTTCCCTAACAGTCGCTACCTGGTTTTGTCCCTTCTCACAATATCTTTGGCAAACTTGAAGCTATTACTCCAGACTTTGTCCCGATTTAAATTGGATTCTGAGATCTCATAGTTCAGAGTGGAAATTCAGAACCTGCTTTTTACACTGGGAAGTTCATACTAAAAACATGTTATCCAAGACACCCAAGTTGCCTGTTCTGTTTGCCATCTTTGATAGGTTCTTCTCTCCAACTGAGCATTTTATGTGCCTGTAAAACAAACTGAGGCACAGTTGGCTGAGACTGCTATTGCCCCTGAAGGATTTAGCTGTTGGATCCTTTCCAAGACCCATTGTTTTTGCAATGTCTCAGGTGAAACCAAAAATGTCTACTCTGGAGTGCAAACCTTTCATGTGATAACCATCACCCCAGGAAATGAGACCATGTGCCTCAGCCCCGGTGAGCCAAGCCTTTGTTCTTTTCAGCCTACAAAATTCTCTCTGGGGTGTGTGTGTGTGTTAGTGTGTGCCATCTTCCTAAGAGGCCTCCAGAACATAGACAAAGATGGGAGCAATTGTACCCCAGAGTAGCTCCTTTAGAAAGAAGTTCAGCTTAATCTAATTTTCTGTGGGTTAGATTCAATTTAGACATCTTTTCCCCCCTCTGGGAATGTTTAGCAATTACCTTTATCAGCAATTTGTGGTTTGGTATGTTCTTTTCTCCACAAACTCAGTTATAAAAAATTTACTCAGGAAGCCTTTAACATTTTTTATTATGAAGTATATCATACATTTAAAAAGGCAAATATAATTACATGTATAAAGAATAATAGCAAAACAAGCATCCATGGACCCACTACCTGGCTTAAGAAATAAAATACTGCTAGTGCCTGTGAAGATTCTTGATAGTCTTTTAAGTGCCAATTTAAGCCATGTGTCTAAGAAACCTAATATATTTAATAAGAGACTGGAATTTACAAAACTGAAATGGGAAATTATTCACATTACAAAAGGTCTGTTCACTGTACAGAAGACTTCAGGATGCTGTGGGGGCCTTTCCTCAAGTATATTCAAGTATTTCTTGCCAGATCTTTAAGACTTTCTGCCTTTATTAACAGTTCAGGTGTTGCCAGGCACTGACAACTGAAAAATCGAGGAAAAATGAAGATAAACATCTCTGAATGTATAATGTAAATCTGTGGAACAATATAATTGGTTTTACATGTAATGTTTTATGAAGACGGAAACAGGAGAATTTTTTGCTAGTTTAAGGTATCTAGGAAGACTTCATGGAAGAAATGGCATTTAAACAGCATCTGGAAGTTTGAATAGAATGTTGATGTGGGGAAGGGCATTTGAGGTAAAGGAAAGACTGGAGGAGAGGTTTGGAAAACTGCAGTTAGTAAGATGGCTACTGTGCTTCTCAAACTTTAATGTGTATAAGAACCCTTGAGGATTTGTTGAAATGCAAAATCTGATCCAGTAAGTCTAGGGTGAGGCCTGAGAGTCTGCATTCCTAACAAGCTTCCGGGGGATGCTGGAACTGCTGATTCAGGGACCTCACTTTGAGTAGCAAGGTTCCAGTCTAGAGAGAAGGATGATTCAAGGAGTCTAGTGAGAAATGAGATGATCAGGTCGGCTTGGGGCAGGTTCTAGACAGGTCCTTGAATGTCTCACTAAGAAGTCTGGACTTTATATTCTGTAAACAAAATGAAATCCTTGAAAGTTTCTGAACAAGAGTTTTAGTACTACAGGATGATTAATCTGGCAATAGGATATAATCTAAAAGAGAGGTCACATGTACTGTGGACCAGTTAGAAAGTTACCATAGTGGTATATTCATGTATTAAGTATTTACTGTGTATGTACTTTATGCAGAGCACTGTGTCAGATTCTAGAGCAGCAGTTCTCAAACTCCATTGTGCATAAGATTTGCCTAGAAAACATATATTTTTTTAACATCTTTATTGGAGTATAATTGGTTTACAATGGTGTGTTAGTTTCCACTTTATTACAAAGTGAATCAGCTATACATATACATATATCCCCATATCTCCTCCCTCTTGCGTCTCCCTCCCACCCCTCTAGGTGGTCACAAAGCACCGAGCTGATCTCCCTGTGCTATGCGGCTGCTTCCCACTAGCTATCTGTTTTACATTTGGTAGTGTATATATATCCATGCCACTCTCTCACTTCGTCCCAACTTACCCTTCCCCCTCCCCGTGTCCTCAAGTCCATTCTCTACGTCTGCGTCTTTATTCCTGTCCCGCCCCTAGGTTCTTCAGAACCTTTTTTTTTTTAGATTCCATATATATGTGTTAGCATACGGTATTTGTTTTTCTCTTTCTGACTTACTTCACTCTGTATGACAGACTCTAGGTCCATCCACCTCACTACAAATAACTCAATTTTGTTTCTTTTTATGGCTGAGTAAGATTCCATTGTATATATGTGCCACATCTTCTTTATCCATTCATCTGTCGATGGACACTTAGGTTACTTCCATGTCCTGGCTATTGTAAATAGTGCTGCAATGAACATTGTGGTGCATGACTCTTTTTGAATTATGGTTTTCTCAGGGTATATGCCCAGTAGTGGGATTGCTGGGTCGTTTGGTAGTTCTATTTGTAGTTTTTTAAGGAACCTCTATACTGTTCTCCATAGTAGCTGTATCAATTTACATTCCCACCAACAGTGCAAGAGGGTTCCCTTTTCTCCACACCGTCTCCAGCATTTATTGTTTGTAGATTTTTTGATGATGGCCATTCTGACTGATGTGAGGTGATACCTTATTGTAGTTTTGATTTGTATTTCTCTAATGATTAGTGATGTTGAGCATCCTTTCATGTGTTTATTGGCCATCTGTATATCTTCTTTGGAGAAATGTTTATTTAGGTCTTCTGCCCATTTTTGGATCGGGTTGTTTGCTTTTTTGATATTGAGCTGCATGAGCTTCTTGTGAAATTTGGAGATTAATCCTTTGTCAGTTGCTTCATTTGCAAATATTTTCTCCCATTCTGAGGGTTGTCTTTTTGTCTTGTTTATGGTTTCCTTTGCTGTGCAAAAGCTTTTAAGTTTCATTAGGTCCCATTTGTTTATTTTTGTTTTTATTTCCATTTCTCTAGGAGGTGAGTCAAAAAGGATTTTGCTGTGATTTATGTCATAGAGTGTTCTGCCTATGTTTTCCTCTTTATAGTGTCTGGCCTTACATTTAGGTCTTTAATCCATTTTGAGTAGAAAACATATTTTAATGCATGTTTCCAGCCCCCACACCCCTAATTTTGGGACCCCCAAAATATCTATTTTAAAACCCCACAACCTTTCATCTTACAGATACAGGTGAAGCAGTGTCATAGGGGATACAAAAAACAAAAACAAAAAACAAACCTGTGTAGCTTCTGACCTCAGATAGCTTACATGTCCATATGGGAGATGAGGTGAGTTTACAAGTAACTCAGAGAACAAAGGAACAGATCATTTTGCAGCCAGGGGGATCAGGGAAGGCATAGTAGGGAGAAATGGCATATTCGTTTTGCCTTAAAAGATGTGTAGGATTTGGACCTGTGGTAATGTTGGGGAAAGACATTTTGGGCAGTGAAAATAATACAAGGAAGGATGCTTAGAAGTTGTTTAGTTTGGTTAAAGATATCTGAGTATTCAGAATCAACATTACAAAAATTATTGGGGCCAGATATTGAAAGGTCTTTTAAATTCTTTGTTTCTGAGTTTGGATTTTATTTTGTTGGCAGCAGAGAATATTGGAGAATTTGGACAGGGTCATGATATGACCAGAGCTACAGTTTACAAGAACCATCTGGTGGCAGAGTATAGCATGAGCTGGAAAGGAAAGAGAAAGGAGACAGAACAATGTAGAGGCTACCACACAATAGGAGAGCAATTAGGGTCTGAGATTTTGGATAATGAGTGTGTAAAATAGTGGGGAGGAGAAGCAGATTGGAGAGAGGGTACAAAAATAAAACCAATGGGTGATTAAATGTGGGGTGCAAACAAGAGGAAGGAAAGATGACTGTAAAGATTCTAACCTGAATAACTATGAAGATACCTCGGAGGCCTTTGGGAACAGAGGACTGAAGCAGGGGAGAGAGATTACACCTGGAGATACATATTTGGTGATTAATCATGTAAAATGCTAGTTGAAGCCTTAAGAGTGGATGAAATTGCCATAGGGGAGGGGGTATAGAGGGAAGAAAAAAGGGGGTTAAGGACAGTATTTGGGAGGCAGAACCAGGGGAAGAGCTAGAAAGAAGCAATCAGAAAGGTGAGGAAAGAAGGTACAGTTTCACTGAAGAAGTAGGAATACAGAAGAACAAGGAGTGGAGGTCAACAGTATCAAGGGCTACAGAGAATTTGGGGAGAATGGCACACAAAAGGCCATTAGATTTAAGAATCAGGAGTTTATTGATGATCTTCAAGGGAGCAGATTCAGTGAATTACGGAGGCAGAAGCCAGATTACAGGGTATTTTATATCAGTTTTGAGATCGTAGAGACAGTAAGCACAGATTACTTTTGTATGAAATCTATCTAGAAAGGAATGTTGAGAGAGGATGAGTTTAGGTATGATGGGATGAGAGGCTAAAGTAAATTGCAAAGGGAATAGAAAAGAGGAGTTGGCATCTAGAGAACCTGAGGACATAGAATCTATAGGACTTGGAGACTGACTTGATTTGGAGATTGGACGGAAAAGGATTCCAGTTTCAAGACTTGGAGAACGGAAGAAGGAAGAGGCTGTGTGTGACTATAAAGACATCATAAGTTAGCAATTTGGGGTTCAAAGATGACAAGTTTGATTTTAGATATGTTTCTTAATGTTTTCAAGGGATACTAAGTAGAATGCCCCCACCTTTCCTCTGCTCCAATAAATTTTCCTCCCAAGGAAGGGAATGAATCTCTTAGTCCTTAGAGCAGACTAGTTTCCTTTCTGGTCGTTTTGGTGGACTATATTTGGAGACTGGGTGCTAAGCCCAATAATCTCTCAGGAATCCCATTTGTATCTTAGATATTAATGTATTCTAATATTCAGCTCTGTTTATTTTCACATGGTAAACCAGAATGAATTGTTGATCCCCAGTAACCATGCAGAGAGGACATCCAGGTCTTTTATCTAAAACTGGTAGGACTCCAAGGGCAAACCAATAACTATACCAGGAGCTCTTTTGGTCCACTAAGTCCAAGGGACTTCCTTAATTTCCTGTCCATGTGTCTGTATGCATTCCCTTAGAGCCCTGGGTCTCAAATACTGTCTTCCTTGTTCTATGGCTAAGTCCCAAATGACAAAAGCCAAGAATTTGTTTTGAGCTAGGTCGGGGTAGTATTGAGTTCTAGGTCAAGCCCGTTAAAGCCAAAATCCTGAGAGAAGGAGCAACCCTCTCATGTCTTGTGTTTTCAGAAAGACCCGAAACATTGATCTTACTAGTTTTTAATTGTCACTGACCACAGAATGGCCGGAGTCTGTTCATACTAACATTTACAACGAAAATGAAAAGGATCCTTCTCTGCTGGCCCTTTCTATATGCTGTTTTTGGTTTTCAGTAGCTGAAGTTTTCCGTTGAGTTTCTTTTAAACGCCTACATGCAAACTAAAGAGCATTCAAGCTTTGGTGGGATATCACCCACAGCTGGAGTGATGGAGGAAGGGAGGAGGGTACAAACCTCAGGTGCATCCTTCCCTTTAAAAAAAAAAAAAAAAAATTTAAAAAGCAAAAACCACTTAAGAAAACAAATTCCATCGGAAAGCAGGCAAGATGTGTCCAGAGAAAGAAGAGAATGAATCTCTCTCCATTCCCTTCTCATCCGTTTCCCGTAGGAAACGTATATCAATTCATGTATAATCCAGATGCTTAGGATGGGCAAATTTGAAACACGTTGGATGTTTCCTGCAGCCCTACATTTCTTCTAATCACAGAGTGAAAGATTGTGAACCATGAACCGTGGTGAGAAGCAGTGGAACCGTGTTGCAGCAATGGTTCCTTTGTTGGTGGTTAGGCCCTGTCTTGCTCTATTAAGCAAACACAGTTAATACAGATGAAAGGTAACCTTGATAGAAGTGAAAATTGAAACTTGAGTGGAAGGTAGCAAGCCAGGCACAGCTGCAGTTATACTTCCTCCTATGTGGCAACAGGAGCTGCACTTACTGGTGTTGCTTGGAAGGGATGTCGTTTTTTAAAATATCTTTTCTTCAGCGTGTTTTGGTTTTTAAAGTCTACCCCATTGATGGGGGAGTGTGGAATATGATAGTAAGGGGGCAGATTAGACTTGATGTGTCAGAGTGTGAGGCCAAATCCAAGTTCAGTGTTCTAAGCACAGTTAATCTGCTAGTAACTGGCTGTGTAACTTGGGACTACTCACCAAAAATGTCTCTGATCCTGGATTTCCTTAACTGAAAAACAAGGGTTGGATTAGATGATCTCTAAATTCCCTTCCAGCCCTGAAATTCCATTGATTTGTGATTCCTCATGGAGCATTACAATTTCCAGTTTCTAAGAATGATTTTTTTTTTTTAAGTAAGCACTTAGGCAGCGTTTCATATATATGAAAAAATCCCTTGTAAATATTTATTGTTATTATATCAGGCAAATATTTAGGTTTTCTTAGTATGAGTACATAAATTTACCTTCTTCATTTCTTATGTTCTTCAGCTTAAGAGTGCTGCACCTCTTTTTGAGATAGTACCTGATCAGCCAACTCACTTTAGCCAGCCCCACCTCTCCTATCCAGTCCTACAATTCTGGGACCTCGAGTTTAGGCCTCCCTGACTTGGGTATAGGTGCCCTTCCCCTTGCTTAGATTGAGCTTCATTTACCTGTGTCAATGAAGATGACTCCTTAGAAGGTTATGTTAAAGGATTACTTCTCCTTTTATCTTTCTCAACACTATTTCACTAGTACTGCCAGCTTCCTCTACATTCAGTGTTCTCTCTTTATCGGTTCCGAGAGAGAGAGAGAGAGAGAGGGAGAGAGAGAGAGAGAGAGAGAGAGAGAGATAAGACTCATTTTAGCAGTTGGTATACATGGAAGGGGAAGAGGCAAAGCATGGCTTAAACTCAGAAAAAAACATGTTAACTATTCAACTCTCAGTCTTAGTGGCAAAAATTGGATGCAATTGAAGAATTAAAACAGCATTTTCTTCTTGAAACCAAGGAGAACATCACCTTGCCTTGTAACTGCAGCCACCGAAAAAATACTAAATCTGAGAACCTTTCTTCTCCCCCGGTGCTGGAGAAGAATTGCTCAAAATGTGTTTTTCATAGTCGCTTTGAACAGTCATAGCTAAAATCTATTATCTCTACTTTTCTGGATGGCCTAAAATGCTGTCATCTCTTTGTGTGCGTGCGCGCGCGTGCGCGTGTCTGTGTTTTCCCCTGACTGTGGTTCTGAATTCAGATAATGAGTGATCATCCTGATGGTATTTTCTTGTTTTGTGGATGTACAATATTGTTAGCTTCATTTAGTGTTTAATTGTCAGTTGTGGGTCTCTGCTCTTTGAGCTGCTTTGATAGCTCCAAAACCAATCATCGTTCATTCCTTGCATTTTCCTCCCTGCAGATGATTCAATGAAAGTGAAAGATGAATACAGTGAAGGAGATGAGAATGTTTTAAAGCCAGAACCCTTGGGAAATGCAGAAGAGCCTGAAATTCCTTACAGCTATTCAAGAGAATATAATGAATATGAAAACATTAAGTTGGAGAGACACGTTGTCTCGTACGATAGTAGCAGGCCAACCAGTGGCAAGATGAACTGCGATGTGTGTGGATTATCCTGCATTAGCTTCAATGTCTTAATGGTTCATAAGCGGAGCCATACTGGTAAATAGTCTCCTTTATCCATTGTTCTGAAAACTGTCCTAATTCAACCACATGAGAAAGAAGTGGTGGAATTGAGGACTTACTTTGGATTACTTTCATTGATTTTTGCTATAATTCTGATGTATCTCTCCCTCTCTGTATTTCCATTTACCCAGTGATTTTTTATTCCTGCTTCTTGGTGCATTTGGCAAACATATTGCAAATGCTATGACTAAAAGAAGACTGTAGAGAGCACTAGGTCAGCCACATATTTTTCTTCAGTTAATAAGTGGGAGTTAAATTGTGTGATATGATAGGCGTCTTTCATCTATTTTTGCATAACTTTTAAAAAAGCAGATCTCATTATATTGGGTTCAAATTTGGTAGATGAAAGGACATAGCTTTTATTAACAATTTTAAAAAATTTCTTTTCAGACAACAAAAAAGCAGAGTCAATAGAAATGTATACAAACATAACACTCCCACTGAGCCCAATAGATTTCATCTGACTTCGGATATGACGACTTTAAAAATCATTTCTTGAATTAAAGAAAACAAACACTTCTGGCTCTTTATACCTTGTTAGGACTTCAGTCTGTGACTCTTTTTACAGATTGAGATTACATTCAAAAGGAATGCTAAGTAATGTAAAAACTTAAATCTAGGAAGCGCTTCTAAAGCTACTCTTATTTTTTTGCTCTGATCCAAGACAAGATACCTCAAGTAGCCTTGCTAGGTGAGTGCTTTTTCTCTTCTGGAGGGAAGAGTCCATAAGTAAGTCTTAGGCTTGCTTTGAAATACAGCTCCCATCTGATCCCAATAGGAACAAAAACTATCGAAAAAATGAGCTTTTGCCATAGGCATCTAATCTGTGCATATGTTTCGCCACTTGCTGGGTGATCAGAAATCTCTTTTTTTGTCCTTTTTAAAGGTGAACGCCCATTCCAGTGTAATCAGTGTGGGGCATCTTTTACTCAGAAAGGTAACCTCCTCCGCCACATTAAACTGCACACAGGGGAAAAACCTTTTAAGTGTCACCTCTGCAACTACGCATGCCAGAGAAGAGATGCACTCACAGGTCATCTTAGGACACATTCTGGTAAGTGAGAGCAAGGAGCATTCCATATCTAGTAAATGTGTGTTCCTCCGTGCCCATTGCGGAAACTAGAAAGAGTTCAGTATGGAGGTTTTCATCCGTCACTCTGGCTCTGAAGGGTTACAGCAGCAGAGACCTCTAGGGCTAATGGCACTTCCATTAAGGCATTAATTGCTCTCCATCTGGCCCAATGGGGTTGATCATCTCCGTACCATCTTTGCGCCCCTAGAGAACATCACAGTCAGACAGGAAAAGCCTGCCCTATAAAAATGCTTTTTTAATTTTTGCAGAAAAAATTATAGCCATCAGTATTTTTATGGTAAACTTTATTAAAAGATTATTTTCCTAAAAATATACACACATACTTTTCATTCAAAAGTCTGGATAGGGCTTCCCTGGTGGTGCAGTGGTTGAGAGTCCGCCTGCAGATGCAGGGGATGCGGGTTTGTGCCCCGGTCCGGGAAGATCCCACGTGCCGCGGAGCGGCTGGGCCCGTGAGCCGTGGCCGCTGAGCCTGCGCGTCCGGAGCCTGTGCTCCGCAACGGGAGAGGCCACAGCAGTGAGAGGCCTGCGTACCGCAAAAAAAAAAAAAAAAGTCTGGATAAAGCAAATGATGTACTGTTTGTAAATTATGTAAAACTGTAAACTGGGTATGACTCGGGGGTTAGTTTTGGCTAGTCTGGGCTAAATTGGGGAGTTTGGGCCATTCTGGCCTAAATTTCTTTTTTTTGCATTGAGATATAATTGACAATATAACATAGTATTAGTTTTAGGTATATATGAGCTAAATTTCTTAAACCTAACTTTCTTCTTCATCAGCGTATTTATTTATTATTATTTGTGTGTGTGTGTGTGTGTGTGTGTGTGTGTGTGTGTGTGTGTGTGTGTGTGCGGTACGTGGGCCTCTCACTGCTGTGGCCTCTCGCGTTGCGGAGCACAGGCTCCGGACGCGCAGGCTCAGTGGCCGTGGCTCACGGGCCCAGCCACTCCGCGGCACGTGGGATCTTCCCGGACCGGGGCACGAACCCGCGTCCCCTGCATCGGCAGGCAGACTGTCAACCACTGCGCCACCAGGTAAGCCCAGCGTATTTATTTTTAATCTCTAAAAGATGAGCAGCAGTAAGAATTCATAAAAGGCTATGTTCTGTCTTGATGTTTTCGCTCCTTATTTTAACCACAGAAGATACATTTTTTTCAACATTTAGAATTTCCCTCCTAGAAAAATAAAACTGAGTTTATTTTCAAATTTGGGACCTCATGTTCTTGATGTTATCTGACAAAATTTTAATTGAAGAAAAAAAAGCTTTGTTTTTATGTCAATCCACATTCTGCTTTGACTAAAACCCAGCCCCAAACCCGCAACTGGTCACAATTCAGAGACTAAGGATTAAACAAATCAGCCCCAACGAAACCCACCATGAGAGATATAAATGGCAAAAGAAGGGTTTCTTTTACAGCTCATTGTTCAAAGTAATGAATTATGACTGAGTTTGGTCCAAAAAATTAGAGTAGTTCTTTTCTGTTGCTTTTTCCAAGTAAGATCCAAAAATAATAGTCATTTTTAAGACAGATTCTAGAGGACCCCAATTTATGCAGAAACTTAACATTCTTAGCCCTAACAGAGCTGCATTTGTTTTAACTTGGGATTCCATAAGGATCTTTTAGTGCTTTAAGTCCCAAAGGCTCTGTTTTAAACCGAGCAAGAGGATTAGAAAATAAAAAAATCTCAGTCCCTAAAACTCTGAAAAATGCGTGGGGTACGTTTCATCGACAAGTCAGAAAGGCTAGCCCCGCACACAGAACTGAAGTTATTACTTACATGATTTTAAAAGTAACTCATTTGGAGGAGTTAGGAGGTTAAAGGTGGCCTGAATTGTATGGATGAACTTTTGAGGAAACTTTTGCTTTATCTTAGAAGTTAAGATGAAGTCATTTTTGCAATTCCTTCTTATTTCTATTATTCAATACTATCCTCAGGGGCTTCCCTGGTGGCACAGTGGTTGAGAATCCGCCTGCCAATGCAGGGGACACGGGTTCGAGCCCTGGTCCGGGAAGATCCCATATGCCGCGGAGCAACTAAGCCCATGCGCCACAACTACTGAGCCTGCGCTCTAGAGCCCGCGAGCCACAACTGCTGAGTCCACGTGCCGCAACTGCTGAAGCCCGCGTGCCTAGAGCCCGTGCTCCGCAACAAGAGAAGCCACCACAATGAGAAGCCCACACACCGCAACAAAGAGTAGCCCCTGCTTGCTGCAATTAGAGAAAGCCCATGCGCAGCAACGAAGACGCAACACAGCCAAAAATTAATAAATAAAATAAATAAATTTTTAAAAAGAAAACAAAAACTATCCTCAGTTGGATAGGTCAGTTTTTATTGATTGAGCCCAGACTTTGCTATAGCCATTGAGCAAGGACAAGCTACATTTATTGAAATCTGTCAACGCTCTAAAAAGACTGAATGGCTAACTTCCACAAACTGCAGCATTCTTTACTTACAGCCAATTGGATGTCACAGAATATCGGATCTCTTCCTACTGCATTCTTAGACCACAATAACCTCCTTGAAAAATAAAAAGTTCCGGGCTTCCCTGGTGGCGCAGTGGTTGAGAGTCCGCCTGCCAATGTAGGGGACACGGGTTCGTGCCCCGGTCCGGGAAGATCCCACATGCCGTGGAGCAGCTGGGCCCATGAGCCATGGCCACTGAGCCTGCGCGTCCGGAGCCTGTGCTCCTCAACGGGAGAGGCCACAACAGTGAGAGGCCCGCGTACCAAAAAAAAAAAGAAAAAGTTCCTATTTTTATTTTTTTCCTGAAGAAACAAGATTGGATCGGGAGCCAAAACACTATGCTCCATGATAGTCATTAAATCCAAATCCTTTCATTTGGGAAAGGACACTATCCTTTCAAAGAATACTCTAACATGATAGTCAATCGTAGGCCATAACCTTATTTCAGTTTACTAAATTTAAAAGTAATTGTAAGTGCACAAGTATCCAAATACTCTGGCTTCTCTCAGCAGTCTCATTCTTAGTGGACAGTTTTCACAGGGCCCCAATACACCATTTGTTCTATAACCCCTGAGGGTCACTGAGTACCCCTTGTGCTCTCCTTATAGTTGAGAAACCCTATAAATGTGAGTTTTGCGGAAGGAGTTACAAGCAGAGAAGTTCCCTTGAGGAACACAAGGAACGCTGCCGTACGTTTCTTCAGAGCACTGACCTGGCTGAGACTGGTGAGTTCATGCAACACCCGTTCTGCACATATTTAGTGAGCATCTGCTGTTCTAGGTGGTAGCATACAATAGTAGACAAAAATACAAAAAATCCTGCCCTCCTGGAGTTTATATTTTCATAGGGAAAGACAGACTAGAAACAAAGAGAATAAGTACCTTACACAATAGAAGGTAGTAATTGCTATTGAGAAAAATAAAGCAGGTACTGGGGGCTGATGGTAAATAAGGAAAAACATCAAGGAGCTGACATTTTAACAGACTTAAAGGCATACGGAGAGAGCCCTGCAGATAACTTGGAAATAGCAAGTGCAAAGGACCTGGGGCTTGAATTTGAAGAAGTAGAGATAACCCTTTGTGGCTGGAACAGAGTGAGTAATGGGACACGAGGCCAGAGAGGAAATAGGAAACCAGATCTTATCAGGCCTTGTAGGCCATTGTAAAGACTTGGATTTTTCTTTGAGTGAAATTAAAAATCTTCAGAGGATTTTGAACAGAGAGGTGACGTGATTGGACTTCTCATTTGAAAATAAAATCACTCTACTTGCTACTGAGAATAGGTTGTATTGGGGACAAGATTAGAAATTGGGGAGTCCAGTTAGAAGGCCATTGCAATAATTCAAGCAAGAAAAAATTGTGTCTTGGTAATGGTAGAGGTGGTACAAAGTGTTTTAACTCTATACAGTATAGTTTAAAGATAGAACCAACAGGATTTCTTAACAGATTGATGTGGGATGTGATGAAGAATGCAGTTGCCATTAACTGAAATGGTAAAGACTGAGGGTAGAGGCAGTGTGAGGGGTGGCTAGGGCAGAGTCCATTAAAACCAAAAGGATTTTCTTTGCACAAGGCCCCCAAATCATGTACTTGTCAACTCATATGATTTATTGTGATGCTTATATTTGGTTCTGGGAATTTCATATTTTATTCAGTGTTTTGAATTACATGCCTAGTGACAATTGGTTGAAACACTGGATGTCTTTCCATGTATCAGTTGTGTTTTTATTTCCTTTCATTCTTGAGTTGAAATAACCTGAAACTTTTTTGTGTCACATCTCTGCAGTTGTCCTTTGACCCATATAGTTGACCATCAGCCTGGTTCTGCAGCTTGGATTGCCTGATATTTTTATTTGTTTACTTGAACCAGTTGCTTATTTAGAGTAGGTATAAATCCTCGTGGGATTTGGTGTTTGACAGCAGTAGTTGCAATTGAATAGTTTGAACATCCTAAAACAGAAAGATTACAAAAAAGTGACAGAAATAATGTGAAACTCAGGAAAAATGGAGTGCAAATCATGAGTAGTTTAACTGTACCCGTTTTGAGTAAGAGGAACCTTTTGTTTTAGATAAAGCCTATTTTATGGTGTTAGGAGCTGGCCAGCTGACTTCTGTTGGTTTGCAGTGCTTCTGTTTTTTATCCTGATGGCATCTTTAGTTTTATCAAGGAGTTGGATTTCCTCCTTATTTCTAAAAAGAAATGTTTACTCTTAAAAAAAAAAAAAGGCTCCTAAAACTTGGGTTTTGACGTCTTAAAGCAACATGCTTAAGGTTAGTCAGGCCATACCTGGGCATCTTTACTTGACGTTCCATATTTCAGACAATAGACAAAGCTCTTACCGTGAGAAATTCTCAAGTTATGAGAACCTATTATGTTCCAAATAGAATCATTGATATTTAAAGCAAGAAGAATTAAAGAGAGCAATTAATCCCACCTGTTCATTTTATTTTATTTTATTTTTTGACATCTTGATTAGAGTATAATTGCTTTACTATGTTGTGTTAATTTCTGCTGTAAACAAAGTGAATCAGCTGTATGTATACATATATCCCCAATATCCCCTCCCTCTTGTATCTCCCTCCCACCCTCCCTATCGCCTGTTCATTTTAGAGGTGAGGATATTGAGACTCATCAAAAACTCAGTGACTTACTTAAAAATCACTAGAACTTTTGTTGTTTTCATGATTAGCTATTTTTTTTTATTTTCAAAGACATATTGGGACATAATTCACATACCATTCAACTCACCCTTTTAAAGTGTACAATTCAGTAGTTTTTAACATATTCACGAAGTTATACAACCATCATCACCACCCTAATTTCATAACGTTTTTGTCACTCCCAAAAGAAGCCCTGTACCTATTAGCAGTCACTCCTGTTCCCCCTCTCTCCAGCCCCCGGCAACCATCAATCTACTTTCTGTCTCTGTGGATTTGCCTATTCTGACCATGTCACGTGACTAGAATCATATAATGTGTAGCCTTTTATGTCTGCCTTCTTTCACTCAGCATAATGTTTCAGGGTTCATCCACGCGGTAGTACTTCATTCCTTTTCATGGCTGAATAATATTCCATTATATGGATTCATTGCATTTTATCTATCCATTTATCAGTTAATGGACGTTTGGTATTTTTCCCACTTTTGGAAAAATGGCTTAATTAGCTATATATATTTTAAAGGTTATGTATTATCTAGTTAGCAAAAGTAGAGTAACACACATACTAATAGGCACATACGTATGCATATATGTCTTGATTGTCCTGGAAGCAGGGGAAAACATTGAGTAAAATATCCTCTGTGAACAGTAAGTTCAAAACTACTGATTTTGAAGTAAGGTTACCACCTTACTTCCCATCCCCATGACCTTTTTTAGGAATTTCATATTAGAAAAGTATCCAAAAAAAATGTTTTCACTATCTTCAGTGGTATAAGGTGATTCAGGAAATACTGAAATACGGAGGTTGAGTTAATTTGCATTTCATAGGCTGGTTTGATGGATCCACGCAACACACTTTAAGTCTCAGCAAAAAGATAAAGGGTTAACTAAGTCAGCAACTTTTGATTTTTTTAAAAAACAAATATGTCGTTATGGTGGTTTCAGGTTAGAAAATGTATAAAGTCTCAGCTTAATCAAATATAATAAATACTGCATGTCCTGTCTATCTTTGATATTTCAAATAGTTCTCATGATTTTTCCTGAAATCCAAAATATAAAGAATGTTTACTCAAACACAAGCCAATCCTTTAATTATTGCCACAGCTCCCTATGTGGTTTCCATTTCTGTTTCCTTCTTAAAATTGGGAGTCCCAGTCTAGACATAGTGTCCCATTTTGAGCCTGACCAATATAGTGTCACCAGTGGTACCTCCCTAGCTTTCATTTTATTTATTTATTTTTGGCTGCATTGGTTCTTCGTTGCTGTGCCCGGGCTTCCTCTAGTTGCAGCGAGTGGGGACCACTCTCCGTTGCGGTGTGTGGGCTTCTCACTGCGGTGGCTTCTCTTGTTGCAGAGCACGGGCTCTAGGCGTGCGGGCTTCAGTAGTTGTGGCTCACGGGCTCTAGAGCGCAGGCTCAGTAGTTGCAGCGCACGGGCTTAGTTGCTCCGCGGCATGTGGGATCTTCCTGCACCAGGGCTCGAACCCATGTCCCCTGCATTGGCAGGCAGATTCTTAACCACTGAGCCACCAGGGAAGGCCCATCCCTAGCTTTTAAAGTGATGCTGCTGCATTGTGGATGTGGCACTTATTCATCAAGGGCTTATTGTAAATTGAAGTGCAGCCTAGAGTGAGAGCCAAGCCTTGGGACAAACCTGCCCCAGTCAGGAAGCAGGCCTTTATGGAAGCAGAACAAATGAAAAGGCCTCGGACTGGAGACCAATCTGCAAAAGAAGGTCGTGTTGGGCAACAGGACTTCCGGCCTTGCTAATCATTTTCTTTTGTTCAGATAGCATGCGTTGGATTCTCATGTGCCAGGCTGTGTGTCAGAGCTGTTTATAAAGATGAGTGAAGGTTAAGCCCCTACCCTTAAAGTATTCACAGTCCAACAGGGGACCGGGTACTTGATCTGTTAATATAAAGGTCTAATAGAGATACATGTGATAGTGTTACTTCAGTCCAAATTTTTATACCAGACATCATCAAGATACTCTAATTCTGTCTTAATGGAGTATATATAAAAAGAAGAATGAATATAGACGATCACAGATTTCCTTTTCTCATTGGCTTGAACCTTATTCCAGAAAGGAACTAACAGCTGGTATAGAGATTCATTTAGCCTCATTTCACACAAATTATGAATACTTGGAGTGGGACATATTTTTGTATGACAATGAGTTCTAGTAACAACACGATTTTTAAACTAATTGAATAATTATATTTATTTATGAATCTAAGAGTCAAAACCTTTTATCTTCATTCTCATTGTTGCGGTTGAGATAATACAAGCATGAGAGTTTCAGAATAAATTTATATTTTTACCAAATAGCAGTCCAAAGAAAAAGCTTAAAATGTTTTAAACGTCTATTTTCCCAACAGATTATTAGAAAATCAATACTAACTCAACAAGTAGTATTCATTCTACATGCTCAAAATGGCAACAGTTTTATGTAACTTTTTTGTTAGAACCTGCCTTGCTCTTTGATAGCAGTCTATTGTTAGACAATTCTTATTGCATAATAACACCCCTTTGTTCCACTCTCCATCAGTTACTGGCTGGCCACACCATAGAAGAGACAGGAAGAAATGCCTCTTATTTGAGATCCATTTAACACTTCAAGATCTAATGAAGGATTTTGAACAAAAACAAAAACACAACGAATTATATAGTTAAATCTGCAATCACTTTGAAATAGAAATGGCATCATGCAAACAGTACAGTTAACTAAAACCCAGACAAACCATTAACATTTTTGCAGAGATTAAAGGCGGTAACCTATTCTGTAATTTTGACTTCGTATGAGTTTTATTGTTTATTTTTTCAACGTGTCATTAAAATCATTTTGCTAATGAAAATGGGTATATCCACTATACACTAGTAGGCAAGTAACATGAAGGGGAATTGACCCCGAATTATAGTCCTACTCCCACTGTGCTCACTCATGAACCAAGTGTGCAAATTGTCCCTTGCCACCGTCCCATATTCCCCACACCCACCCCTTGCAACACTAAACTGCCAAAACACCACCCAAGAACGGATTTCCTATTTCGTCATTTAAACCCATTATCTTGTTCCCTTACTATCTTGCCAAACTGGTTTCCCTCCACTTACATTCTGAGATGTGATGTGGCAAGATAACAAGTCTAGACTATTTGTATAAATAGACAGTTGGGTCTTAAAGTTGAAGCAGAGGACCAAACGCCAAGTCCTCTTTTTTCTTTTCCCCCTTTCAGTGTACTACCACCTAAACTCCTTGTAATCCCGAAGAGATTGGCTTGACTCCAAAGCATTTCTTTGTGTTTTAAAGGGTGTTCGTTTAGTACAGCAGCTGTCCAACAAATGCAAGGCACAAGACTGAGAGTTTGGGAGAGAAAATGAGAGTATACCATAGTCAGCTGAAACTTTAGCCTTTGCCTCACTTGCCAATTCGAAAACACAGTTAACTCAGTAAAGATGACCTTAATCTCTAGGATGTGTTCACATGTGCAATGAGGATTGGGATCTTGGAGCTGATATTTTGAGTGAATGACCCTGCGGGTGGGTGTGGGTAGATGGCAGCCCTCTAGATGAGTAGTTTCAGAGGATTCCTTTCAATCCAACCAGAGTTGTGGAATATGGGAAGTCTCCACCCTTGCCTCAAATGATCAGTCTCTCCGTAAACACTCCAGAATTTTATCTTTTTAAATGTCAGGCATTTGGTCACTGATTTCCAGAGTAAGATTTACCTAGAAATGACTGTCATGGCAAGCTTGGTGAGTAACCAGGGATAAAAGATGATGTTATCTCTGAAGGTTGCCGTTTAGTGACATGCCCCAATTATGTTATTTAGGTCAGTGTATCCCCGCTTTAGCCTCCTTCCAAATATAGAGTATATAGAGTGTGTGTCCTCAGAAAGATGCTTGTGGTAATTGATGGTGGCTTTGGTAAAATGTAGGGAGATGCTGAGAGCCAAATGGGAAGACTAAACTGGCAGCATGACGCTTGCGCTAAGTACTGGGACTGACAAACAGATCTCTGGGTAATGATGGGGCCATTAGAGGAATAACTAAAAGACTAAAGAAGAGTAGTGGTAAGATGGGGAGAAAGTTAAAAATTCCCAAAGTACTGTTTTTCATTCTTGTTTTACTATAAATCTTTTTGGATAAGAAATACACGGGGCAGGCATGGGGGTGGGGGAGGACCTTACCTGGCTTGAAGCCTCTCAAAGTTGCTGGAACCAGGAATGAATGTTCCTAGTCAAAGCACAAACTTAGCTGCCTCTCTGATGCTTCTAAGAAAAAGCCTCCTTCTAACAGCCTCGGGAACTTATTTCAAATCCCAGGCCTTTGTCTTTCATCTCTCTGCTCTTGGGGCTCTGGGTAGTGCCACATCTGGTGGTGGTTTGTGTGAAAGGAAATAATATGTATAATAGTTTCCTGTTCGGTCATTTAAACCTATCCCTGTGCTGGACAGAATTTAACCCACTTCACTCAACAGCAGTGTTCTGTCACTAAAGTGCCCGTTATTTACAACGATCGGTCAGCTACAGTCGCAGGGCTTTACCACTAGTCCCAAAGCTGCCCAGTTCCCTTATTCGGACCCTTACTGTTTTCATTTACGCAAATAGTGTTGTTATAGCTTAAGCTGGAGGCTGGGATTTATTTCTTTAGAGCATAGAATTGTTTTGGAGAAGAAACTCACAAAGTCTAGTAAATATGGTCATTGTCACCATTCTCTTCTCTTATTCATTTTTGGAGCCATTATTCTTGAATTTTTAAAACCCTGAGCCTTATAATTTACTGTGTAATGACTGGCAAGGAGTTTTAAAAAAACAGAAACAAAACCATGCCAAGAATAAAATGAAAAATATTTAATACTTTGAATTCTCTCTTTCTGATTTGGCTTTGGTCTCTCACCCTGGCCATACTTGATAGTCTTGCCCTTGAGGTCTTTCTTTCTATCTGTCTATCTATCTATCTATTTATTTATTTATTTATGGCTGCATTGGGTCTTTGTTGCTCCTCATGAGCTTTCTCTAGTTGTGGCGAGTGGGGGCTACTCTTTGTTGCAGTGCGCGGTTCTCTCATTGCGGTGGCTTCTCTTGTTGCAAAGTACGGGCTCTAGGCATGTGGGCTCAGTAGTTGTGATTCGCAGGCTCTAGAGCGCAGGCTCGGTAGCTGTGGCGCACGGGCTTAGTTGCTCCGCGGCATGTGGGATTTTCCTGGACCAGGGATTGAACCCATGTCCCCTGCATTGGCAGGTGGATTCTTAACCAGTGTGCCACCAGGGAAGTCCCTTCCTTGAGGTCTTTCATTTACTGCAGAGATAGCCAGTTTTCTTCTCTCTGGGCATGTCCATTTACGATACTGAATATCTGAGAGACCATGGAACTTGTGACATTATTTCTGTGTATTAGAATCTCTTCATACAGCAAACTCTTCAGCTACAGAATGAGCACTGACAATTCCTAAATCTGTGTATGTATTTAGGGGGAAAAAAAACCCATTCTGTAAAAATCATCACTTGCTTTTTACTCTAGTTACTTAAGCTGATTTCAATTTCTTCTTCCTTAGAGACATGAGGAATGTACAGATACTTCATTTTAGCTTGGACACCCTAAAATGCTTATGATAAAACAGAGGGAAATGTTTGTAGCATCACAACATGTTTGCTTAGGGCAGGGGTGAGCAAAATTATGACCCTCAGGCCAAATGTAGCCAGCGGCCTATTTGTGCACAGGGATTTTTACATTTTTAAAGGTCAAGGAAGAACCAAAGAATATGGAACAGAGACTGTACGTGTCCCACAAAGTTTAAAATACTTACTATCTATCTGACCCTTTACAGAAAAAGTTTACTGATCCCTAGCTTTGGCTAACATCATGTGTTAACATTTAAAGCCTTGTATTTAGAGCAGCTGGTATCTCTGAACTTCAGACATAAACTCTTATTGGGTATTGCCTGCTGTACCAGGCTAAATTGTACTATATTTATCCCAATTTACTATTGAGTTGATTCAATGTTGGCACTATTTATATATTCTTCTAGTGGTTCTCAATTCTTGCTGCATCTTAAAAATCATCTGGAGAGCTTTAAAAATGCTGTTGCCTAGGCCCCTACACCAGAGATCCTGATTTAATTGATCTGAAGTGGGGCCTGGGCATGTGTGTCTTCTGTACTCTTCAGGTGATTCTAATGTTCAGGCAGGTCTGAGAACAACAGACCTATACCACTTAAAGGTCTATTTGTGGATTGACAATTGGACCATATTCTTAGGCAGTTTTTATTCACATTTTTCATTAGAAATAGAATAAAGATGCATTATACAAATTGTTCTTTAATTTCAAGACAGAAGTGTTGCTCAGGGAAATTTTAACTGAGACAGTTTTGAAATGTGAAGAGCATATGAAACAGATAATGCAGAGACCAGTAAAATATAATTTAAAAGACAGGAACTGAAAGGAGCATGCTGGAAAAAAAAGAAAAAGAAAAAGAAAAAGAAAAAACCACTCAGAATTTCAATACACAAATCACTGAGTAGATTTCTTGCTGTCTGGGTAAGTGTATCTATTTTCAAAAGTGCTGTTAACATAAACATAGCAGTAAATCTGGGGCACCATCCTTTTTTTTTTTTTTCAAAGTTGTTAAGAAGAATTATATCAGTCTGCAGGTGTCATATGCAGTTACTCAGAATCAGAAAGAAGGCTGATGGGGGTTAGAAGATCTCCATCTATCTTTTTGCAACCAACCACGTCCAGGCTGTTTATTTAATACTTCCTCTTGCTAATGAAGGTACTGGTTGGGGATGGGTCGGGCTTTCCCATGTCGGCATAAGACTGCAAGATTTGAATGTGACCTGGTGTTGGCTTCGACAACAGCAGGTACCCCAGTCAAGAATCTGAGCAGTAATAACAGGTAACAACAGAGTTTGCATCAGACCTCTGACACTTTCCCTTCCAGTTTATTTCTTTTTCTCTCCATTTATCAACGTGTTCTTTTCCCTCTTCTTTTTTCATTTTTCCAAACCAGCAAGTGCGGAGGCAAGACACATCAAAGCAGAGATGGGAAGTGAAAGAGCTCTCGTTCTGGACAGATTAGCAAGCAATGTGGCAAAGCGAAAAAGCTCAATGCCTCAGAAATTCATTGGTAAGAATACAACCCTTTTTCCTGCTGTTGTTAGCAGATAGTTTGAATGAGATAACATAGGATGCTTACTACACAGGCCCTTCCTAGTTTAATCTCTGTTAAAATAAGGTAATTGATTTTCCATTGTACAACTTTTCTTCTTCAGGATTCATTTTGGTAACTAGAGCAAATGATAAAATATTTTAAATAAAGAATCTTAACTACTGAAGATGCGATTATTTGGTATCCAATTTCTTAAATGAAGTTGGTGTTAAAAATGCTGTTCCTTCCTCTTTATTCCGAATGACATATGTTCCATGAGAAAGTTTGTGCAATTGATACCAGTACGACGTTCAAGATAGCATTTTTGTAATCTTTTGCAACTATGCTTTACAACTTGGTTCCCTTATCGTGCTCAAACGTTTTTCATGCTCTAAACTGTATTGCCATATTTTCTTGAATTTGATTGAGAATTGGTTTTAAGAGAAAGTGGTTGGGAATACATAGATATAAATAACAAGGTTTGATTTAATCATTTGTCTTACTGGAGTTAATTTTTATACCATTGGTTTCCACATTGTCAAAAAATACAGCAAGAATGAGATGGCTAAGAAGTAATTATGTCCATTAAACTGTTACGACCGCCAAATGGCAGAAATATTGTGTTGAATTCTCCCAAATGTTTACATAAATGTGACGATGATATTTCAAATAGATTTGTATTTGTGAAGTAGGCAGCTGAATTGAATGTATTGGTTTTGCTATAAGTTGAAAGTCGGTGATATTGAACAAAAATAGTTATCACACGAAAATAGACCTCCCTCAACACCAGTAATATTTTAGAAATCTGTCAGTCTGTTTTTCCAAAGCTACTTGCTGTTGCTATTGATTTCTTACTTCAGTCCTTTTGTGTTTATTCTTTTCAATAGCTTTTACAGATATCAAGTGCCTGCCTGGTTTTTAAATCTGGTTAAATATTATTCTGGTCTAGGTAATTTTAAAATTCTGGTCTAACTAGTTTTTTAATTTTATGTGAATTATAGAGATATATTGAAAGAACCCATATATTTCAAAGCTACCTAGCTTTTTTTTTTTTAACATCTTTATTAGAGTATAATTGCTTTACAATGGTGTGTTAGTTTCTGCTGTATAACAAAGTGAATCAGCTATACATATACATATATCCCCATATCTCCTCCCTCTTGCGTCTCCCTCCCACCCTCCCTATCCCACCCCTCTAGGTGGTCACAAAGCACCAAGCTGATCTCGCTGTGCCATGTGGCTGCTTCCCACTAGCTCTCTGTTTTACATTTGGTAGTGTGTATATGTCCATCCCACTCTCTCACTTCGTCCCAGCTTACCCTTCCCCCTCCCCATGTCCTCAAGTCCATCCTCTACGCCTGCATCTTTATTCCTGTCCTCCTAGCTTGGTATTTATACTTATTTATTTTATGTTGTTTGACTGAGAAGTTATTGTATTCTTTTAGTCACTTTAAGAATAAACTGTGTCAGACTAAAGTTGGTGAATTTCATCTCAGAGAGACCCTCTCCTCTTTACCATCTTCCTTGGTGAGAAATGTCAGGGGGCGTGTAGTGACTTCCATATGGGGTTTAGGCACAGTGGACCAATTGTGATTGCAAGACATTATCTTAAAACATTGCTCATACCTCTTTTGAGCTGTACTTACGTGAAGAGGTTCTGGCTGGCATACAAAAGGAAGCTTGGATTGTTATTCTATGCCATGAGTATAATTTAATTTGGGGGATGTTTTGACTGTAGAAATGGCTGCAGCTGATATGGGTGGGGAGGAACATGGGGAAAAATGGGAAAGAAAAACATGTAAAGTGACTTAATTTCAATCCAGTTATGGTCAATGCATGTTGGTCTAAGAGAACTAAAATATGAGGGAAGGTACTTAGTACACATAGTTGCCCTAAACCTGTCCTTGAGCTAAAGCCCTACTTAATAAGATAAAAGTTGCTTTGGTATCTTCATGGGTTTAAAAACACATGTTTCACATGTCCAAGTCCATGCCATTTTGCTTATTGCATAAGGGATCCATTCCATTTGTTTATTACCACTGTGACCAGGAGATTCTCACTCTTCCATTTCCAGACTCAGGAGAGGTGCTGATCTTGTAGGTACTGATTTCTGTCATCTTCTGAACCATCATGTTCTCTCTGAGATGAAATCAGGAAACCCAGTAGAGTTAGCTCTCGATTTGAGCTGAGGTAGCAACTTCAGGACTTGGGGGCCCTGAATAGCTGGGGGAATTTTTTTTATATATATAAATTGTGGTAAAGTGCAGTGTAGGAAGAGCACTGGATTAGAAGCCAAAAGACTGAGGTTGTGATTCCAGTTCAGTCATTTCTTAACTGTGTATGTTTAGACAAATCACGTAACCTTCCTGGGCCTCTGTTTACTCACCTGTGAAACGGGTAGACTGAACAGGTGATGAAGTGATCCAGAAGGTCCCTTGCAGCTCTACCATTCTGTAAGTCTGCAAGATGAATTATAAAAGGCAGCAACAATGAGCACCGCTTTTTGTTTATAAACCCATATGTATAACTTCAGATAACTTTTTTCTCAAGGTTGTACAGATATGGTATGCTATGTTATAAACCATAGTATATAATTTAGGTTTTTGGGGGGGAAGATGTCATTTAATCTGAGAATCTATAAAACAGCTGCATTAGTTCAACATTTATATATTTTACTTAGTACATTACTACTTATTCATTTGCTCTTTCATCCATTCACTTATCATGCAAATGGTTACAGAGCTCCTGCCATATACGTGATGTTCTTGTTCCTGAGCACGGTTCTAATCCTCTAGCATTAGCTTATTCCCTGAACCTTAAGAGATTTTTTAAAAAATAGAAGAAACCCCTTCAATCATTTAACTGAATCCACTTTTTGATAGAAAATAGTAATATCAAGGGGAAAATAAAGGAACATTATAATACTGTGCAGTATATGGGATGAAGTGATAGAAAACATATGGGGCTAATGTCTTCCCTCCTTCTCTTCTCTCTCCTATATTTCCTCTCCAAGGCATCATTTTCTGAAAAGATTCAGCTGCCAGGGAAATGGCAATGGGTAAAGTGTGAAGGAAGAATGAGTCACTCCCTTTAATCCTTGTTGACAGTTGCACAGTTTGGCTTCCCTGACCTCTTGAACTGTGAGGGTAAAGGTGAAATTATACCATCAGGTCAGCCTGTTACTTTCCTAACAGGCTTGACATAATTAGCAGTAGATAGCATTTTTCATCCATTAGAGATGAACTGAGGAAGAGGGATGGATTGGATTAAGTCTAAATGCATTTAGAAACACAAAAACATGCCTCTATTGAAGAGTAAGAGTAAAATTAAATTACCCAAGTAGGAGAAAATGAAATCACTTTTTTCCTAGTTCTCCAAGAAATTTTGAATCACTTTCTATAAAATAGGAAATAAATGGACACATATTCATTAGAAATCAGCATCTTTATGTCATCAAAATAATTCTTTTTAGTTGTTCTTTCCAAAGGACAAGAAGACCTTGCTTTTAGCACCTAAGCCCTTTAGGGATTGTCTTTTTTCTGAATCTTATTCTCCTGTTACAAACTTGCTTGACTATGCTTCTAACTAGGCCATCTTCAAATACTTGGCTCAAAATAGAGGCCAGATTTCTCTCCTGAAGGGAGGAGGAAAATGACTACATTTCTGCATATTTCTTTCTCTGATTTTCATTCTTTCTCCAAAAACAGATGTGTTATTCAGACCAAAGTGGTTACCATAGCATCTCCCTATTTTTTAAAATTTCATGTAGTACTTTATTAAATGAAGTTTTCATGTTGAAAAGAACATGAAAAAAGATCTCACTCACCCCTCCACCCCCCCACCCCCACCCCCCATAAACACGTTGTGAGGTTTTGACACTTCAGCAAACACTGTCGGTTCTCCCTGTGAAGTAACTAATGAGAAATGGTCTGCTTTGGTTAACAGAGCAACAGGAAGCAGTTTTAATACCTGCTTCTAAAAGCAAAAAGTATCTTCTCCCATCCCTTCCCAAAGGGCCCAAAATCCCTAATCCTATAAGCATCAAAAGTCATAACGTTTTTGAGCTTGAAGGGATATTAGGAACCACCCAGTTAAAGTTCTTTTACTAAGGAGGGAAGGGGGAAGGGAAAAATGGAGAGATGCAGCTAGTAGGTGACAGAGCAGGGCCAGAGCCTGGGTCTATAAAGTGCTGCGGTCCAAGGCCTTCCACCCCCAGAAAGTCACCCAGAGCAGTGCATGTCATGTGTGCTACACAGGAGCTTTGGAAAGGGAAGGGTCTAGTCATTGAAAGCTGGTGGAAGAAAAAGCCTTGAAGAAGGGCAGTCATTCTCTCCTAAGGGTGTGTTTTCTTGAGAAGAGATCTGTAGTGACTCCATCAGGGCAGATGACAACCAAATAGCACTTCACGGTGACTCACAGAGGACAAAGGCTTCTGCAGCAACAAAACGTGGTTTCCAGCTCCGTTTTCCTCACTGCCACCCCCATGGCTCTCTCTGTTCTCTCTCCTCCTTCCTGCTTCTCGTTCCGTGGCTTCCTACCCTCTGCCTTCCTCCTCCTGGAAGAGGTGTTAGCCACTTCAGTCTCACTTAGATTGAGATCAGAGCCATCATCATCATCAGGTATTCCATTTACCCTACTTACCTGCCCTTTTTGGGGGGGAGGATATGTGCTTGCAGTAGGAGTAATCGATGATACACTTGGGAAATTGTATGAAGGCATCAGCAGATACAGTTAAGTGACTTGAAGAAACTTAAAGGCTTAAAGAAAACCCCAGTGTTTCACATTACCCCATCACGATGACTGTAACCTCAGAATTGTTATTTTTTCTAATGTTCAAATCATTTCTCCTCCTCTTCAAAAAATCTTTCAGTGGCTCCCCGTCAGAATAAAATCCAAACCACCCAGGCGTTCTGAGTCTTTCACAATCTGTCTCTAAGTTATCTTTTCTAAATGTATCATTTCAGCCAACTAGTCTTTTAATTCAGCCGTAATGAACTACTCCCACTTCTTTGTAATCCTTCTTTCCATGGTCGCTGTGTGGAATGCCCTCCCTCCCATCTGCCCCCTAAACCTCCACGTGGTCTACATTCCCATACTTGCCTGAATTCTCTCTCTTCTCTGTTCTCCCTTTGCACTCAAAGCAAATTTAACAGTCTGCTTTTTTTTATTATTATTTTTATTTTTCCCTTGATTTTTATTTATTTATTTATTTATTTTAACATCTTTATTGGAGTATAACTGTTTTACAATGGTGTGTTAGTTTCTGCTTTACAACAAAGGGAATCAGTTATACATATACATATGTTCCCATATCTCTTGCGTCTCCCTCCCTCCCACCCTCCCTATCCCACCCCTCTGGGTGGTCACAAACCACCTAGCTGATCTCCCGGTGCCATGCGGCTGCTTCCCACTAGCCATCCACCCTACGTTTGGTAGTGTCTATATGTCCATGCCACTCTCTCACTTCGTCACAGCTTACCCTTCCCCCTCCCCATATCCTCAATCCATGCTCTAGTAGGTCTGTGTTTTATTCCCGTCCTACCCCTAGGCTCTT
The DNA here is from genome assembly GCF_026419965.1 of Kogia breviceps. NCBI lineage: Eukaryota > Metazoa > Chordata > Mammalia > Artiodactyla > Physeteridae > Kogia > Kogia breviceps. The sequence continues at coordinate 37,658,680 of NC_081328.1, read as the reverse complement.
CATGACATTTTTTTTCCCTTAGATTCCATATATATGTGTTAGCATACGGTATTTGTTTTTCTCCTTCTGACTTACTTCACTCTGTACGACAGACTCCAGGTCTATCCACCTCACTACAAATAACTCAGTTTCATTTCCTTTTATGGCTGAGTAAGATTCCGTTGTATATATGTGCCACATCTTCTTTGTCCATTCATCTGTTGACGGGCACTTCGGTTGCTTCCATGTCCTAACAGTCTGCTTTTTGTGACGTGTGTAAATGTCTCCACCACCACCACCACTACTACCACACCTCAGATTTCAAGGAGACTTTAGAGGGGAGAATAGATTAATACTTGTCCCATGTTACGTGGCATATTTGAGACATGGTCCATATTTTTCTCTCTCCACTCTCTTGGCTACTCTGTACTTTGTTCTACCACATAGTATTAAGGATACTAATTTGTAATGAAATTGTGTACATACTACATCTCCTCCTGGATTGCAATTAAGTTTGTATTCTTCAAAACACTTAACATGCTGTGAGGCAAATAACAATAATAATAATAATAGATCTACCAGTTATTGAGTGCTTACATGTGCCAGTACTCTGTTAAGCACTTTATGGACATCATGACAGCTCTGTTCATCATAGATGTTTCTTGAATGCATGCTACTGGTCCATAAGGAACAAAGCACAGTTGCTTTTCTACTGCCTATGGGAACCATCCCAGCAGAGAATCTGAAGTCATTGCTAGTGGTGGGGTTGTGCGGCCATGGGCGAGGTGGCAGCCAGGAAACAGCAGTTAATGCTCAAACATGTACTGAGGTATATGGGCCCTTGGATCACATCCTGGTTCTCCATTTACCAGTTGAGCAACCTGAGCAAGTTAATCAACCCGTTTGTGCTTTAGGTCCTTCATCTGACTAAGAGATGATAATTCATCTTAGGTAAAATGAAACAATATGCAAAGTACCTGGGACAGCACTGGGTATATAGTAGTGGCTCAATAAATAGTAGCCGTTCTTCTTAGTATTATATATACGACACAGTGCCCGGTACTGTGAAGTAGAGAAGCAAACAGGTTAGAGTAGTGGATCTTGTCCCTCCATCCCGAAGGCAGAGGTCTAAATCCACATGCTCAGCTAAGGTCCCTTGTAGCTTTAGGCTATGATTCTGTACTTTCAAGTTGGCACTTAGAAGCCAACAACCATATGCCCTCACCACATCGCGGCAATTCAGGTCAGGCAGTCGCTCAGTTCAGAGTTACCAAAGCCTAGATGGTAGGGATTGACACCTTTGAAAGGGATCACAGGTGGGGAACGGCCCAACCAAGTAGCCTTGGTTTCTAAACTTAGGACTTGTTGCCATTTGTATTATCGTTGGAAGAAACCCTCTAATTCAGCCCGAAGCTTCTCTCATTAATCACTCAAACGTGTGTGGTACGATTTTGACTAGAAGCTCGGTGCAGGTTTGGGAGCAGTTACACTCTTGTGGTTTGAGTAACCTTTTTTATGAGTGTATTACTAAAGAAACGTGAGCTGTTGGCTTTTCAATTACTGTAGCTTACCCCTTTTGAGTTTCATACACATTGAGTCATCGTGTCTACAGGTGACCGATAATCATCTGCACTAATCAAGTTACCGTAACTCGGAGATGAGGGGATCTTATGAGTGCAGGTTGCGTGCACGTGAAGATCTGAGGCTCTCCCGTCTTCTTAACAATGAACAATGGTCTGCGTTAACCACAGAACTCAGTCACACATTTCCACTCATCCCGGGGTTGATTTTCCTCTTATTGTTTTGCCTCTTACGACTTCAGCACTCAGCTGTTTTCTGACATGTGCTGCATGCAGGTGGTATAGATTATGAAATTGTAGGCCTAGTTAAGTAAAACCAACTCTCGGGAGAAGAGATAAAAACAGAGTTTGTGATGTGCCCGCCCCACCTCGGAAGCTTTATGGGAGCCTCTCTGTTAGGCGAAAAGATAAAAAGATGTCCAGGGACCCCCTGGTGTTTGGGGAACTGAGTAGAGCCAACCACACTGGAAAATCATCACTAACCTTGAAAAGGCCAGGAAACCCAAGTTCATCATTTCTGTGTCACTTTCAGGGGAATGAATATTTGTGACTTTCGACAGCTTTCATGTTCTCAGTCTCGTTCTTCCAAACAGCTCTAATCAGAGACTTATCCAATCTGGCAGTTGAAAAGTAGAACCGTTGATTACTTTGGCAAAGGTCTACGTTTCTGTTCCTTTTTATTGAGTTGCCAAGGTACGGTGATTTTCTGTGCATATTTTTTCTCTCAGGTATTTGTCTGGAAACTGTCAGGTTGGCCTTAAGGTAGTGGGGATACAGGACAAATCCATCTGATTAGATTGGATCTTTTAGCAGGTCTTTTTGTCTCCAATTTCTCACTGTTCTGGTCCATCTGACCCATTGCTGTTACATTAATATCCTGAAAATAACATTTTGACCACAAGCATCTCTTGCTCAATGCGGTTTGTAGAGGTTTTGCCGTTTGTCCAAATCTAAACCCTACGGTTGGGTATTCAGAATGCCCATCATTTGGTCCCACCACGTGTTATCTTTTTTCAGTATCTCCTAAAAGGTTGGAGGCAGGGCTTCCCTGGTGGCGCAGGGGTTGAGAGTCCCCCTGCCGATGCAGGGGACGGGGGTCCGTGCCCCGGTCCGGGAAGACCCCACATGCCGCGGAGCGGCGGGGCCCGTGAGCCATGGCCGCTGGGCCTGCGCGTCCGGAACCTGTGCTCCGCAACGGGAGAGGCCATGACAGTGAGAGGCCCGCGTAACGCAAAAAAAAAGTTGTGGAGGCAAAGTGCCAGGAGGCTCACAGAGCATTTGAAAACCTTGATCCACATGGCAAGAAAGTTATTTTCTTTTTAGTTCTCCTTCAATCTTCCTGATTACACCAACGAGAAGGATTTAGACGTAACTAGATGTTAATTGCCTTCAACACTAATCGCACACTTGGTAATCTGTGTTTTTAGCAAAGAGAGAGGGGATCTTTGTCTCCAGGTACTTACAGTATCTGATCAAACTTTAATAAATTGCTGTGTTTCGTTGTCTTTATTTTTCATAGTTACCTTCCATTTGTGGCAAGTGGTTCTGTTTTTCTTCTGTTTACGTTAATGATATAAAGTTTCCTTAAAAAACAAATTTCTTCAGCAAAAAAAGAAAGGAAGGAAATGCGAGCTGATTCAAACAAAATTAAAAACCCCTAACATTTACCAAGTGCTTTCTCTGTGCCAGGCACTGTTCTAAGCGCTTACCAGTTGAGGTAGGTACAATTACTACCCCCATTTTACGTGAGGACATGGAGCCATAGACAGGTTAAGTAACTTACCCAAGGTCACACAGCTAGTCAGGATGAGGCAGCATCGAATCCACACCATCTGACTCTAGAGTTCATGCTCTCAGCCACCACACCACCCTGGGGTATGAATATTGCGGAATGTGGAGGGCTAAGTGAAGTTTGAGAAATACTTTCTTCCACACTTCTTGATATTGCTCTACCCAGACTCTCTTACTCCTCCCTGCCCATGTCTTGGATGGCCCCACGTGTCTGTCTGGATTCATGCTCCTCCCTCAATTAGGATATCTCTTCTACCGCTCTGAAAATCTAAATCCTACCAGCTCATCAAGACCCTTCTCAAAATGTAGGTTTTCCAAGAATGCTTTCCCTTCCACAAGTACTCCTGAATTTTTTGCGTTCCCATGACGCTTAAATATACACTTTGTATATTTACAAACCACCCTGCCCTTCCCTTTTAATTCTTTTTACAGAAGACACGTCACCCACCCTGCTTAAACGCCTCAAACATGGCATTTAAAATACAATCAAAAGCTTCCATAGAGCAAGGCTGCCCTTTCTCAACTTTTAACATTTATTTTGCTCCAATTCCATCTAGCCAAGTCTTATTTCTCTGCCCCTAGGTTGGAGATACCTCAAGAACAGAAACTGGTTCTTCCAATCCTTTTTGTTTTCTTGTGTTTTGTCTTCCCTGAAGCCTTTACTGTATGGCAGTGACACGTTCTAAAACCGCAACGTGCCTAGGCAATGTTAGGGAAGAGAGGATACGGTTTAGCAAATCTCTCAGGATCCAACGTCTATGGAATGAAAAAGCATCAGCAATAACGTTAGCCTCACCTCCAGCCCTTGACACCTCTTCCCCACTTTCTCTTGCCTCCACCAGCCACTCACCATTGAGCACATGTGCCATCACTGAAGATCCCGCTCCTGCCTTCCCTGTGGCCTTAGAGCCTCTGTTTTCTAACACACAACACCCACACGCCCTGAAGGTGGCTCAAGTCTGTTTTCAGAATTTCTCAGCAGTGTGACATGTGAAGTAGGAGAGGGTGACCACAAGTACATTTTTCAGTTAAGTGTGAGATAAGTCCTAATGATCACATATGTACCAATGATACATCTTTTCAAGCAGAAGCAGAACAACACACTTTATGAAGAGGACAAAGATCATCATGATCTTTCATCAAGAAAGCCTTTCTAAAACTCTCTACATTTGAAGCTCTTTTATTTAAATCTCAGTCAGCCTGATAACTGACGTGTTTGGGAAGTGGTAAGTTGGAGTTCTGGGGGCTATTTTCTCTGCCTCTGCAGCTATTTAAAAAGCTGCCGAGGCCAGAGCATCCCCACTTTTTGCAGCACTTCCGGCCCCCGGCTCCCTAGTATTACAAGCAGAAAAGAACGAGCAAACTAAGAGTTCGGGCATTGACCGTGTCTTCAGAGTTCATGAGCAACAGAAGTGCAGAGGTCCCCATATGCTCCTGCACACTGACAGCTGCCTTTCCCCCTCTTAAGCCCCCCTCCTGGTGTTCTCTTGCTTCTTTTCTCCAAGGTTCCCTCCTGGCATGAGCAGTGGAAACAACTCACATTGTAGCCTCAACTTAGTGACATCTCTGACTCTCCCTTTTGCCTGCTGGTTTCAGTTCTTTTGACTGTCCAAACATGTGCTGTCAACCACTGTCCCCTGAGACTTCAACACCCGTGTGGGACCATTCTGTCTGGGCTGAGTGTTCTTGAACAGGCCACTTGTCCTTCCTCACTTTTCACGGACTCCAGAAAATAATTTTACAAACTCTCTGCCTTTGTGTTGTTCCTTTTTTCACTCTTTCTTTCCCTTGTTCCAGGTGAGAAGCGCCACTGCTTTGACGTCAGCTATCATCCCAGCTATATGTATGAGAAAGAGAGTGAGGTGATCCAGACCCGAATGATGGACCAGGCCATCAATAACGCCATCAGCTATCTGGGTGCCGAAGCCCTGCGTCCCTTGGTCCAGACACCTCCTGCTCCCACCTCGGAGATGGTCCCAGTTATCAGCAGCATGTATCCCATAGCCCTCACCCGTGCCGAGATGCCGAATGGTGCCCCCCAGGACCTGGAAAAGAAGAACGTCCAGCCGCCAGAGAAGAGCCTGCCTTCTGAAAGAGGCCTCTCCCCCAACAACAGTGGCCACGACTCCACGGACACTGACAGCAACCACGAGGAACGCCAGAATCACATCTACCAGCAAAATCACATGGTCCCTCCTCGGGCCCACAATGGGATGCCGCTTCTGAAGGAGGCCGCCCGCTCTTACGAACTCCTCAAGCCCCCACCCATCTGCCCTAGAGACTGCATCAAAGTGATCAACAAAGAAGGGGAGGTGATGGATGTGTACCGCTGTGACCACTGTCGAGTCCTCTTCCTGGATTACGTGATGTTCACCATTCACATGGGTTGCCACGGCTTTCGTGACCCTTTTGAGTGTAACATGTGTGGCTATCGAAGCCACGATCGCTATGAGTTCTCATCTCACATAGCCAGAGGAGAGCACAGAGCCATGCTGAAGTGAAGAGCTGGGCCCAGAGATGATTTGCACCTGAGCATTCAACATCATTTTGAAAAGCTGATAATACCCCTCGCCTAACAAATCACTCTCAGAACAAACTCAGTTCCAATCCCCTTTTCATGCCATTTTCGTGTCCAAAGGATCACGTTCACGTGGGCAGCAGAGACATGCTGTCCCCATTCAGAAACTGTTTGCAGATATATCATGTTACTACTTTTGTGAAACCTTTGTTTTCCCATCAGGGACTTGAATTTTATGATATTTAAAAGCCAATGAAGTATTTGGTCATCATCTTTTGCAGCAACAGACAGGCATTCTTTGGAGTCTGTTGCCAACCAGAAGGGTCCCCTGGTTGTGCTGCATGAGACATTGTTTCTGAGATACATCAGCCATACGTGGAAAAGACTTTTAGCCATATGCCCAGGTCCACAGAGAAGAACTGCTGACCAGCTGACCTTGCTGGGAAGCCTTGCCCTTCTGCACTTCACACAAGACTAAAGGGTTAGGATATAAACCTTCCATCGCAAATTATAGTCTAACAATTAGGAAAAGAACAGCCATAAAATGTTACCAATAACTGAAGCCCCTAGTCTCCAAGCATCAGGTCCACTTCTTATCACACAAGCAAAAACAACCCAAGTTTTCTGATGGCACTTCTGCTTCTACTCTTTATCCTCCCGTCTCCAATTAAAAGCTGCTTTGGGGGCTTCCCTGGTGGCGCAGTGGTTGAGAGTCCGCCTGCCGATGCAGGGGACGCGGGTTCGTGCCCCGATCCGGGAAGATCCCACGTGCCGCGGAGCGGCTGGGCCCGTGAGCCATGGCCGCTGAGCCTGCGCGTCCGGAGCCTGTGCTCCGCAACGGGAGAGGCCACGGCAGTGAGAGGCCCGCGTACTGCAAGAAAGAAAAAAAAAAAAACCAAAAAAAAACGCTGCTTTGGGTTAAACCATTCATGGATAGGAGAAACTCTATCTCAGAAGAACTAATGGTTTAAATATAGACTGTCCTGGGAACTCCAGGAGGTTGTCCACTGTGGGTGATGGCATCCATTTCCTACTGTCTCGATTGGCAGGCCTGGTTCTGAGGAAGGAGATTGTTTAGCAGCACCACCGGGGATGCAGGGAAGGAGGAACAACCACCTGAAAGTTCTTCATCTCCTCCTTCATGGAATATTGGTGTACGAACCCAAAGCACACTTGCCAATGATTTTTTGAAAAAAAAAAAAAAAAAAAAAAAAAAAACCAAAGAATCCTGAAAGTATGACTTAGCCTCCCCCTCCCCACAGGAAAGGAACCGAGGATGCCCGTGATCAGAGCTGAACTTCAGAATGGAGTGAGGAGGGGGGCACCTCTGCTGGCAGGATATCCTCGATCAGGCAGGTCGGGGGGGTCCCAGCCCCCCATTTTAAATGGAGCTGTTGTATTCCACAAAGATTCCTGAAAGTCTGATCTTGGTTCTGCAGGTGTGTCGGTCATCTTTATCGTTAATTATGGGAGACATGCTATCAAGGAAAAGTGATGTAAAAATTGTAAAATTAGCACTGGAATGAGGGTCACAAAATCTGTTTGCTGATTCCATATTTGCCACTACTTAGCCAGATGACTTCGGGCAAATCATTTAACTCTTAAAACTAAGTTGCTTCAACCATAGAATTAGGAATGGGATTTAGATGTTCTCGAAGTTCCTTTACAGCTTTAAATTTATGTGATTATGCAGTAACCACAATTATTTTTTTAAACCTCTTCATGTATGGGTATTAAGCAGAAGAGTATGTATATGAATATACGTTTCACATTTCTTTGGTGTGAAAATGGAAGTATTGTTAAGTTTTTCCTTTAACCACTGAGTTGTGGTGTCAAGAGGATGGTGAGGAGGAACAAAAAACAGGAAGGTATTTTGATCTTGCCCCAGAGTGTACACACAAACGGGCACCTGCAGCTGCTTGCCGAAGCCTTTTTTTTTTTTTTTTTTCTCCTTTTAAAGAACCTATGTTAGGGAAAATAAATTCTGCTTCCAGGGACAACTTCATGGAGCCTATTTACAAATTAAGAGTCAGCTGTGTGAACATTTCTGCCAGAGCCAAGAATCCACAGTTCCTGGTGGATTAGCGTTTTATGTATCTGCCTTGATTTTTCGAAAGGGCTTTATGCATTAGGCTCAAACTCAACTCGTTTATGTGCTGCCAGTAATTAAAATGTTCCACCTCAGACTGCACAAATGGTTTATCCTTCTTTGTAGCATGGCGTCTGTCTCAGGAAAAAAAGATTTTGTGAAACTCCATGGCAACAGTTCCAACATGTTTGAGATTTCAGCTAAAAGACTAGATGTATCTCGGTGTGTAGCCTTCAGTACCTCACTGTATTTCCGTAATCCTGGACTCCAAGCTACACCAAGTTGCTTATACCCATTGTGAAAGAAGAGCTGCTTATTATATTCTTGGAATATCACACATCATGTTGACTCTTCAGGGGACAAAAGAAAGAGCATTTGGAAGCAAGGATGAGTAGGAGAGAAAGCTAGGGAAAGCGAGCATTTCCACCAGATTAGTGGGAAAGTCTTTAGTGAAGAGACCGACTCCTGCACCTTAAGATAGTGAAACTAAGGCCCATCCCACCAACCTGGGGACTCTGTAAGTATAACCCTCATTTTCTCTGTGAGTGATGGATTTTCTGAAAGATTTCCATTCTTCTGAGGTCAGTTTTCTGAGTGGGGCCACCACTCACACGGGCTGCACTTCTGTTACCGCGTTCTCAGCCTGGACTGGGACATGTCAAGTCCAGAGAAAATGTATATGTGGAAACTCCACATTGTTAAATCTTGAAGTTGAGCCAGGTGGTATGTAGTGGTTACCACAACACAGGTAAACACTTACTTCTGCAGGCGCTCCTTATTCTACTTCACCCCCTCCCTTGCCGGGGGTGGGAAAGGAGGTAAAGGAGAACCTTAGCAAATGCCTAGAAAGGAGGACTGAGCAAGATTCACATCTGACCCAGCTGGACGGTGAGGTCCCCTGGCAGCTTCCGACAGCACGTTTCCTTTCTCAGCCAGAGTCCCTGTGAACGTGAGCCTCATAGGTCTTCTCTCTCCATTTCCCACCAACCCTCTTATTAGCCAGGCCCCCACCACACACCCAGGAGGCCGAAATCTGAGGAACAACCACACCCGTGAGAACCAGACCCGCCACCTGACAGCCAAGGTGGCAGAATTGGGATGGGGGTGGAAAAGGCCGAGAGCTGGCTCTCCAAATGTTCCTCATTGCTATTTGAGTTGCTGCATAGGTATTCCTCCTGGCAGAGAACTAAACAGAGGTGTCTCCCCCATTACCCTCCACCAACACCACCAGGAAAAAGAGACATGTTCATAAATCCACCAGGCTTTAGATTCCCTAAGTCATTCTCCCAAAAAGATGTATTAGCCTTGACACAGATAAGCTAGCTAATCATATGCTTTGTTACCCATTCTGAACTGTTCCTGACTCAGCTTCTGACTTTGTCAGTGACAAAATGGCTCACCTTTTAAATGCAAGCCTTAACATTTTGCCAGACCCAGAAGTAAAGCGACCTCAGATTTCTTTTGCAAAGAGAAATGTTTAAAAGCACAAAATCATTCTCAGTTGAAACACTGTGTTATCAACAAATCTCACGTCAACATAACATTTTTCCCAAGTGGCCTCTGTATCACTGTTCTTATCCTCTGCTTTTTTCCTCCTGCTAAATGTGAGATTTAGAATGTTTTCAGGGGGAAAAAGCAGTACTTCTGATATATATCCCAGGACAGCCAGTAAGACTGTAATGGAAATTTTAAATGTTTAGTGTTTGAAGTCCTAACTTTAAAGTGTACTCCACTATGAGTAGGTACGTTGGTCTCTAGTGGAGATTTGGAAACTCTGTGATACTTAAGATTTTTGAGTTCTCAGAGTGTCCAGGTTCTTTGACAAAGACTCAGAATTAGGAGTTTGAGCTCAAGAAGAGAAAAGAAAGTGGAGTGATGAAACTTTTGTCCTAGAAAATAGAATTAGGCTGTGCAGAAGACAAGAGATACACAGTGATCTCTCTTATCTTTTAAAGAATTAGGAGCTATTTTTGTGCTCAGACAGAAAGTGTAGTTCAGAGAATCTCTATAGGCAGAGTTCAGAAAAGCAGAATGATTTGGGATTTAAGTGCCTGTAAAGAGGACAATTTTGACCTGAAACCAAATGCTAAACCTGGGTCATCCCAGGGAAAGGATCTGTTCTCTAAGCCCAACAGACTGAACAGTTCTGAGAATGATGAGTGAACCCAAGGTCGGAGACTGTGGACTTGGAAGAGCCTAGAAGACAGGTGTAGGCTTTCGACTTGTATGAGCTCATAGCACAAGACTGTACCTCTGTTTACCCAAGCTGTATATAGCGTGTCCCACATCATGCCAGCAACATGAGAAACAGGGGCTTCCCTGGTGGCACAGTCGTTGAGGATCCGCCTGCCAATGCAGGGGACACGGGCTCGAGCCCTGGTCCGGGAAGATTCCACATGCCGCGGAGCAACTAAGCCCGTGTGCCACAACTACTGAGTCCGCACGCCACAACTACTGAGACCGCGTGCCACAACTACCGAAGCCTGCGCGCCTAGAGCCCATGTTCCACGAGAGAAGCCACTGCAATGAGAAGCCCGCGCACTGTAACGAAGAGTAGCCCCCGCTCGCTGCAACTAGAGGAAGCCCGCACGCAGCAACGAAGACCCAATGCAGCCAAAAATAAATAAATAAATAAATTTATAAATAAATAATAAATTTTTTAAAAATTTTTTTAAAAACATGAGAAACAGGTCTTTGCACTTTGAAGAAGCTGGAGGCAAGTTTCCTCTGAATATTACAATATTGGACTGTCTTATATGCTGATATTGAGTTGTTATTTGAAACTGGAATGTTAATGTTTTGATTTTTTAAAATGAAAGGAGATAACAATATCTACCTCCCAAGGACGTTGTGAGGTTTCATGTAATTTTGTCTATTAGGTAAAGTTACTCTGTTTTTTGTGGGCGTGGGGGCGGATTATGTTGGATGGTTGCAAATTTTCCACTATATGTACCGTGTCTGGATTTAAAGACATGGAGAATATTCAAAGACCATACTAGGACCGTGATAGTAATTGACTTGCCAATGAAGGCAACTGATCTCTAACACACATGTTTCCTTCATGTTGTTTTAATGCCTAAGAGTAAAGAATATGCTGAATCTTAGAACCAATGTGTGTGAACCACATGGTACAGATACTTCATGGCTTTGAAGCCAGGGAAGTAGCCTAGCTTTGCTCCCTCACCGTGAGCCCACAACCATTAATCCTTCAAGCGATTTAGAGTTTCCTCAAATGGTCCCCACTGTCCATCTCTCCATCGACCCCACTCTAGAAAGTCTGGAGAGCAGTCCCATGATGTCACCCACCTTCTCCCAAGCCCATGCCGTGCATCTGGGGGGCCTACTTCATTTTCTGAATACGGGTGCAGCTTTGCTTCTTCCTCTCCTAAGAAGACTGAGAACAGACATTTTGACATGTTAGGAAAATGGGGCAGCCTTAAAAATGACTGATCCCATTGTCAATGACTCATTTACACAAGGACTTTTCCAGGTTAGCAGACAAGGTCCTTTTCGGTGGGCCTGCTTCTGTGGGTTCACAGAAACCAAATTACTGTGGGTTGCAAAGAATTAGCAGGTCATTTGAAAAGCAGACATCCCTTCACCCAGACTGTGGTTTTGCATGCTCAAGTTCTCAGTCTGTGAGCTTTGGTGAGGGATCATTTTGGCTACTGGAAAAACCATAGTTTATTTTAAATTTCTGGTTGCCAAAGCCACCACACGTGTGGTCTGTGGATGACCCTTGTCTGCAGAATGACGGGGCAGGGGTGGGGCAGAGAAGGGAACATGGTTTGGGGCTCAGGGCGGCCTTCCCACGAGGAGTGAGGGAGAGAGAACTTGCCGAGTGGTTTTGACACAGCCTGTGCTCACAGCACGCTCATCTGGGTTTCTCAGAAATGCCCTCCCTGCCCAGCAGTGACCTTCTCTCTTGACTCCTCTCGGATTTTACCTGAAGTCTGAGCCCTTGGAGCCCTGTAGTGCCCTACTCCTCTGTAAAGACTGTGTAAAGAATCAGCCTCTGAAATGTAGCAATGCTAACCTCGCCAGAAACAACCCTGCTGATAAGTTTTCAAAGTTTCTTTATTATGTTTGATTTTTACACTGAAAAATAAAAAAAAAAAAAACTGGTGTGTTTAAAATTAGTCATTGTGCATGCCTATTATTTGTTGTTGCTGCTGTCAAAAAATGGAATTAATTCTGCCCCTAGGACTATTTTCTTAAGTTAGCCCCTCTGGCTCTTTCTTAAAGTTCAGATACCTAGATAAACAGAATTATCATTGACATAAAACATCTTGCCTGATGCCTTGCTGAACCTGCTGCTGGTATCCTGCTGCTGGCCCCCACGTATGCCCTCATGGTGGGGTTCTGGTTCCACTGGCCCTTAGTTCACCAAGGGGATCTGAGGAGGTCGGGGCCTGGACGTGACAAACTTGACGGTTTTGGCATGGTGTCTCCCAGTTCCAAGACACCAGCCCGCCCACCCTCCCAGCAGGGATCCTTCCTAAAAGATATGCAAGTCCTGATTTTTCCATCTCTGGGGTCTCAGAAACATCCACGCTGGGAAACTCAACTTGCAGTTGAACTCGGCCACATTGAAATGTAGTCTGTAGATACTTGGAGGCCCAAGCCTCAGGCGCTGGGGGAAGCTCCTAGGAGAATGGCATCGGAACATGTGGCTCTCTTCCTGTCTTGATATCCTCTGTTCTCTCTCAGAAGAGGTCGGAAAAGAGTCTGAGGGGTGGTCTGGCCTGCTTAGCCTCATCCAGAACACCTTACCTTTCCCCTCCTCTGTGGAAGAGACAGGAAGAAGATGTTCCTGAAGTTAGGGGCTAGCAGACGCGGGGCCAGGTCGGTGGCAGCTTTCACTGGCTCTGTCTTCAGCACCATCCACCTCCCTTCAGCACCACTAGACCGCCCTGAGACTCTCCAGCAGGTTTTCCAGCCTCAGCGCTAAGGCCAGGGAGAGAGGAATGGCTTTGCAGCCTGCCTGTGTACTGGAGCATTAAATACATTCAAAAATAGCCCCTCAGGAGCTGATTTTCAGCCTTGGAGAGGATGGTCTGTGGCCTTCCCCATCCTCACTCCCTTCCCAAAGCAGAAGCAGCTCAGAAAAGAGGGAAGCAAAGCAGGGAAACTCCTCTGCTGAGGAGAGAGCTCTCGGCAGCTGGCTGGGTCTGGGATTGGGGCTGAATGGACCTCCTTCCAGCTCGATGATAGCTTCCTTTACTATTTCTTGGCAACTAAGTTGATGCTTTGGGGTGGGGGTGGGGGCCTGGCACTGGACGCCTCTCTACACCTGCACCCTCCCCCTCCCCCATCCCTCAACACAAGCAGGCCATTCACCCAGGCTGCGGTGCAAACCTCCACCTGCAGGCAACTTCCACCGGAGGGCAGGCAGGGTCACGAGACCTAGCTCCCTTCCCTCCCTCCCATCCCCTAGAATCCGGAGTCAGGAATAGCAGGGGTGGGGTGTGTGTGAGAGTTCTGGGAAGGCCAGGACCGCTGAGAACTGGTAGAGGAGCTCCTGCAGCCAGGACAGACACAAGGTCAGGCTGCAGAGCATTCCCGGTCAGACAGTTGTTTGCATAAAAGCCAAAAGCCACTGCACCTGGGGTGGGGAGGCCCTCTGGGGAGGTACTCCCTGGCTTAGGGGAGAGGGGGGAAGGAGGGTGTCATGGAAAGTCCCTGAAGGACACGGGGTGTTGAATTTGCTGCGGTTTTGTTTTTAACTCTGTCTTGACCTGTGAAGTAGGCAGCTGCCTCCCTTCCCCCCAAATAACAGAGCTTCCCCCAGAATAACAGGAACATACCCAAGGAAAGAGCCTGCAGTGGAAAGAATGGAGGTTAGAGGGCCTGCGGGTGATGTAAATTGCCCCCCTTCCCCAGGATTGAGGGGGCAGGAAGCCCCAGAGCAGCCTTTTCCCATCACCTCGCCTTTCCCCTCAACCCCCAGCCCCCCAGGCCCCCTGGCCCAGAAGAACAGCCTAGTCAAATAAACCACAGCCCCGGGGGTGGATGGGAACTAGGGGGGCAGATGCTGCCTCCTCCCCCAGGCTCATCCTTCCGTTGGCTCAGTCCCTGTGCTACCCGCACTGGAATCACATTCTCAGCACCTCCACCTCCCTCTCACTCACAAACCTTACCTGCCCTCCCCTGGACTCCTGGGTATGCGTGTGTGTGTGTGTGTGTGTGTGTGTGTCTGTGTGTCTGTGTGTCTGTGTGTCTGTGTGTCTGTGTCTGTCTGTGCATTGGGGGAAAACAGGCAGTCAGTGAATCCAGCAAAGCTCTGTAGTCTCCGTAAAGCAAATGCTGGCCTTGTGCAGACTCCAGCTGAGTCCTTGTGGACTCCTGGGTACCAGTCCCAGACCTGCCACTCTCTGGGTGACTCTGGGCACTTTGCTTTCCCTCTCTGCGCCTTGATTATTTTTCCCTGGAGTCAGGGATTTCTAAAGTTCTTTCCAACAGAGACAGCCTGGCCTCAACCCCACTGCTCCAGCCAGACCTTTCCCATCATCCAGAAACAATAGGAGAGAAAGAAGGTTCTGTCCCCTCTTCCTTCCCTCTTTGGGAGGGAGGTGGGGCCCTGGAGCCAGGGTGATGGCGGCCTATGATTTTTCCCAAGGGGTCGTAGAAAACCGTCCTATAAAATTCCAATCCCGGCCCACAAGCTGGGGGTGGGGAGTGGGGACAGGGAAGGACAGTGGAATGGTGGGAGACTCTGAATATGGGCAGTGAGGTTGGGTCTGAACCCCGGGCCCCTGTCCTCTGTCAGGACGTCCTCTTAGCTCTTCGTGGACGCAGACGCCAGATTCCCGGGTTGGGGGTGCCTGGGAAAGGAACGCGAAGGCCGGGTGGAGGGGGAAGGAGCGCGGTGCGAGGTGGGAGCTGAGGGGGGTGTGAGGGGAGGGACATTGGCACTTCTGAGAAACAGCTCGGCGTCTCAGCAGCCCGCAGCCTAACCCCTGCCTGCGGCTTCACAGCTCGCTCCTCCTGCCGCCCACGCCGCTCGGGGCCTCTCCGGGGGTCGGCAGCCCCCGCGGAGGCGGCTGCTGCTGGGGAGGAGCGGTAGCTCTGGGGACAGCGGAGTGGAACCCATGGGGCGGGGAGGGGGGATGGAAAATAGAGGAAGGCGTGGGTCGCGTGACACCCCAGGAGTAAAAACCCATCCTTTACTAGGGGTCCTGAGCGCTGGACCTCGGCGAGCCGTGTGTCCCCCCTCCTCCCCCAGCCCAGGTACTCTCCCATCACACCCCGAGCAGGATCCAGAAGTGAAACTGCTCAGGGTCACAGCCCAGCGCCGCCGCTGCGCGCCGCCCCGCCCTTCCGGGCACTGAAGCCTTGCAGGATCTCCCAGCGCTCGGGCAACTGCAGGGGAGGAAACTGGGGGAGGGGAAGGGGAAGTGCCCCGCCGGGCAGTCTGCAAAGCGAGGCCTTCTCCCCTGGGGGTGCCCGCTCTTCACCACGAGTGGGAACCTCGAGACGCGCGGACCTTAACAACGGGAGCCAAGGGAGAGGCGTTTGCAGTTTCCGGCACCGCCACTGGGTGTCACTGCAGCCGCGCGGCTGAGCCGGCTCGGGCCGGTCGGGAGGCGGGGGAGAGGGTCCCAGGGAGCTGGACCGTCGCGGCCGCGAGGTCCTCCCTGGCCTTCGCCCCCGGAGGCCCCGCGGTGGTTGGATGCGGCGCCCAGACCTCCCTCCACCCGCCTGGTCTCTAGAGGCCTTCACCCAGCCCACCGACTTGCAATGAAGAGCAAACGAATCCCCTCGCCCCGCGACGGATGGGCTCGTTGCTGTGGCGCCGCGCAAGCCTACTCCCGCTGGCCCAGGGATCGACGGCGCATCTTCGGCGGCCTCGGCGGGGCCGGGTCAGCAGAAAGTCAGGCACCGCGCCCCCAAGCGCACCCCCTGGCAAAGCCGGCGGGCCTTTCAGCCTCAGAGGCGGAGGGGGGCTCTGTCGAGACAGGTGTCCGCAGCTCCGCGACAGCTCGAGCCCGTGGGCTCCGGCAACCGCGTGCAGGCCGGGTTGTTGGGGGCGGGGGGACTTGCAGAGGGTGCAGATCACCTTGCGCACGTGTTGCGGAGCTAGAGCGACTGTGGGATGGGTCCCCGGCTTGCATCCTCACTCCTACTCACCCAGCTGCCCCTTCCCACCCGCAGCTCATCCCTTAGATGTCTGGGACGGATGGCTCAGCCTGGGAGAAGGGAACCAAAAGGTGGGAACCTGTATCGGACTGATGGATGTAAGAGGAGAGGGAAGAAAGGAGGTACCCTGGAATCTTTGGGAAAATTGGGCATGTCTGGTAGGAATGTGCACTTCTACCCTGTCTTGGATCTAACTCAGGGCGTGCGTTGGGCAGGGAGATGCAGAGGAACACGTCCGTCGGCTGCGGGTCTGTGGGGGTACAGGTGACCCGTTCTGTCCCCGCGTACAGCTTCCCCTCACACTCCAAGGTCACAGGGCCCAGCGCCACTACAGAGACCTTAGAGGGATCCACGTGGTGGCCCTAACAGAGTGGCATTGGCTTTCCACTCACCCTCAGTCTCTCCAGAACCACCTCAAGATAAACCCAATCCGAGTAAAAACAAACTGCTTACCATGAAAACACAGCTCCGGCTAAATAGCCCTCCAGGTGCCTGGGAAAGAAAAACCTGCCCCTTCCTTGGGGTAGAGGCGGCCCTGCAAGAGGACGCTAGAAGCCTCCAGTAGCTCAACCCCCATGAGATTGAATTTCAGGCCTCATTAGGGCCTGGTACAGCACAACCCTTCTCAGCCCAAATGGTACCACTTCCCAACACCCCTTCCTGTATGGAGAGCATGAGGGACCCCTGAGCACCAGCCTCAGCCCCCAGGATCACCCACTCCCCTGTGGTTTTTGATGCCAGTCTGCAACATCAAACGTCCCCAAGATCCAAGTCTCTTTTGCCTCCTCTCCCAACTCCCTCCCCCAGCTGAAAGCTCTGTCTGAAGAGACTACTGCACACCTCAAGCCCAAGCCCCAAAGCTGAGGTTCTGCTACAGACCCCCACCACTCCCCGACCTCTGTGCAAGTTGGACCAACCCCTGACCTCTCTGGCTCCTCTTTTCTGCCTGCTGGACCAGATAGGTGGTTCAGTAGTGGAAGCCTTTTATTTATTTTTTTCCAAAGACACCAGGAAGCCGAACTCCCAGATATAAAGGCAGTGCTCCCTCCAAAGCCCCAACCTGCCCCCAAAGCCCTGCTGGAACCCTTGAAAAGTGCTCATGTCGACAGTTCAGAAGAAAGGATCTTTCTGAGTGTCCTTGGGCTCCCCTGCCTCTCTCCTTTCCACCCTCCCTCCCTCCTCGGTGTGTCTGGCACTGGAGCAAGAGGAGGGAGCCAGGCAGGGTCACTGACCTCAGGTGGAACCCTCAGGCCTGCGCCAGGAGGGCCTCCACTCGTGAACTTGGAGGCTGCATAGATTTCATTGACCAGGATGTCTGGGGAGCAGGGAGAGAATGAACTGGCCAGAGTTTTGTCTGTCTGGATGACCCTCCCTGGACATCCTAGGAGAGATGGGCTCCCCTAGAATCATGCCCACCTTTTCCCAGAGTCCAGAAAGTTGGCACCAGCCCTCCCTGCCCTCCATACCTGAGCAGGCAGGGAGGCCAACCCTGTGGCCACACCCTCCTACAGGCCTAGTTGCTGCCAAGGACAGCTCTGCACCTTGGCGCCAGGCTCACAGCAGCCACACTAGCCCCAGGAGCTGGTGTCTATGACGTACTACAGGTCTTTTAGGGCCAGCTCCCTGCATATGGCCCTGCATCACCCTCTCTCAATGCTTGCGTCCTCCTCAGCAGGGGGAGATATGGGGAATTTCCTTTTCTTTCCCGAAGTCTTTTTCCAGTTTCTGAAATGTTCTTTAACAAGCACATTTTTTAAGATAATCAAACCCAATAACTTAATATTGAAAAGACATTATCTGAGGCACTAGCCCCTACTTCCTCCACCTGCCCCGCCTCCTCCTACCGGCCCAGACTTCCTCATAACCACAGGCCTCCGCTATCTAGCACTGCAGCTCTCCCTGTCAGTCCCTTCTGCTGTCTGGCCTCTGTGGGTCATGCTGCATCCTCAGAGCTGGCGAATCTTGCCCTGGTCTCTCTGTGAGCTGAGGGGCCCTTGTCTCCCACACTCTCAACTGCTGCCTCTCCTTCAGGAAGCCAGCAATCTCAGCCACTCACCAAGGATGTCCAGCTGCCAATTTCCAGTATCCAGCTCAGGGCTAAGCCAGCTGCTACAGGCCCCCAGCAGTCCAGGTCCCTCATAGCGGCACTGAGAAGGAAGGGGGCAGAGAAAAAAGGACAGGGCAAGGAAGGACTGTGTTCGCCACTTGCAAGATGGGCTGAGTCTGACCCTCTGTCCCTAACTGTATCTATGACCTCGGGGGGACTCTCTTTGAACGTCAGTTTCCCATTTACAAAATGGGAATGATCTCTGTCTCACATACTCCAATTAGCTGATTGACATAGGAAGGCTTTGTCTCCTGCCCTGTGTCTTAGGCTGTGAGAGGACAGTGTGTCCTGTTTTTTGGTTTGTTTTTTAAATAGAGCTTTTTTTGTTTGTTTGTTTGTTTTAACATTTATTTATTTATTTTTTGGCTGTGCTGGGTCTTCATTGCTGCACCGGGCTTTGTCTAGTTGCAGCGAGTGGGGGGTACTCTTCGTTGTGGTTCTCGGGCTTCTCGTTGCGGTGGCTTCTCTTGTTGTGGAGCACGGGCTCTAGGCATGAGGGCTTCAGTAGTTGTGGCACGTGGGCTTCAGTAGTTGTGGGTCGTGGGCTCTAGAGCACAGGCTCAGTAGTTGTGGCGCACGGACTTAGTTGCTCCGCGGCATGTGGGATCTTCCCAGACCAGGGATCGAATCCGTGTCCCCTGCATTGGCAGGCGGATTCTTAACCACTGTGCCACCAGGGAAGCCCTGTGTCCTGTTTTTATGCAGCCTAAATCCCTGGACTTGCTTAAGAGGTGACTCATGGTAACCCCTTTACTCTCACCCCGGCCTGGACCCCTTGCACCCATGCTACGGAAGTGGCCCTGGGCATCCACGGTCAGCACACAACCAGTACCAGCCAGCTCGAGCCCGAGGGGCAGCCACTGATAGGATGGTTCTGGGAACCGTGGCAGGTAGCAGGTGGCCGGCAGCAGGTTGCACTGGTCCCTGCCTCCTTAAATCCTGCTAAAAAGAAACAAAATCTAAGTTCTTCAGGGTAAACTCTGGAAGGTTCCAGGCTGAGGATGGCTGAGGCCTTTCTGCCCACCTCTGTCTGACAGGCCTGGCTCCCCAGCCTGGGATTAGCCAGGGTTGGGGATGCTTCGGTCACAAGTGGCTGCTGGAGCTGCCAAGCCTGGCCCAAGGGCTGGCTGTAGATGTTGGTCCTTCTCAAGGTCACCTCAGGACAACACCTCCCATTAGCCAGAGGGCTGCAGAGAAGGGAGGGGGCTCTCCAGGGGAGGACCCCCTACAGGCTTGGGAATTCCACCTGGAAGTCAGCCAGGCAGGGGCAGGGCAACGGCCCAGACCTGGCTCTCCCACTAACTGATTTGGGGCAGTTCTCCTCGAGGAGGAGTCTGTTTCCTCACCTACAAAATGGAATCCCACCACCTCATGCCCAACCAATCTCAAAGATTTGGGGAGAGATCCTACATTAAATTTTTTTAAAATTATTCTAGATTTTCAAGCTTATACAAAATTAAAGAATAATTTAATGAATCGCATGTACCCATTACCCAGCTTCAATGTCAACTCATGGTCAACCTATGACCATACTCACACTCTCTCCCCTAAACTCTGGGTTATTTTAAAAACAAAGCTGAGACATCATTTCACCCATAAATACTTCAGAATGAATCTCTCAAACGTATAGACTTAAAAAAAAAAAAAAACAAACCACAATACCACTATCACCCCTTAAAAAGTTAACCATAATTCCTTAATATTATCAAACATCTCATCAGAGTTCAAATTTCCCCCAATTGCTCATAAATGCTTCTTACAGTTCTCTAGTTTGGATTTGAATCAAATAGGTCAACACATTACATCTGCTTGATAGATGTCTAAAGTTCTTGAAACCTAGAGAGTCCCCATCTTTTCTTGTAATTTTTTGTTGTTGAAGAAGAAACTGGGTTATCTGTTCTGTAGTTTCCCAATCTGGATTTTGGTAATTGTATCCCCATGTGTCATTTCACGTGTTCCTCTGTTCCTTTTATTTCCGATAAACTAGTCATTGGATTCAGGGAGCTTGAATTCTTGGCAAAAATAATACCCCAGGGCTTCCCTGGTGGCGCAGTGGTTGAGAGCCCGCCTGCCGATGCAGGGGACACGGGTTCGTGCCCCGGTCCGGGAAGATCCCGCGTGCCGCGGAGCGGCTGGGCCCGTGAGCCATGGCCACTGAGCCTGCGCGTCCGGAGCCTTTGCTCCGCAAAGGGAGAGGCCACAACGGTGAGAGGCCCGCATACAGAAAAAATAATAATAATTATAATAACAATGCCCCGTTGAGGTTCACGTGTGGAGGGAGGGAGACTGAGCAGCAGTTCAGGTGTTACCAGTCTGATACCTTTCTTACAAAGCTCCCCCATCATGTAAGAGCTGAAACTAGAAAACTCTTGGACAAAAACATGTACTGGTATGGGCAGTGGGCAGAGGCCAGACCCTGCAGGGTCCATCTGGGCTGAAGTGGAGGCATGGGGGAACAGGCAGAGTGATATTGTGGAAAGATCACTCTGGATGTTGAAGGACAGACTGGAGAGGGAAGCCAGACTCAGAGGGCTGAGTGCTGTGGGATTCCATTTATAGAACTTTCTGGAGGGCATAGAACCAACTGTAAGGACAGGCAGCAGACCTAGGGTTGGGGAGGAGGGAGAAGGTTGACAGGGCGGGGGGTGGGGGGTGCGTCACAGGGACCTGTTGGAGGTAAGTAACAGAGCCATTGTGTGACTTGGTGGTGGTAGATCGTGCGTTTCTCAGGACTCCTCATCTCGCCAGGTAGCCCAGGGCTTGCCAAGGACACGGATGCTGTCTGACTCATCTCCAGCTCCCAGGCCCTGTTAGAGTGACCTCCATAGCTTTAGGTCCTGTCAGGAAACCTCACCTGGATGACAGTCCCCTGTCCATTCATTCATTTAACAAGCAATCCTTGGGCACCCACTATGGGCCAGGCTCCATGCTGGGCACCGGAAACTCTCAGATGACCAAAAGAGGACCTTGAGAAACATCTAGGCTTGGCCAGCATGTGGCCTCGATCCATCAGACACATCCTCAAGGCCTTGACTGGTGCCCACCTCTCCTCTCTACTCCACCTAACCGTGCCTTGCCAGACAGAACTCACCCCTGTGAGTAGCAAAAAATAATCTTTATTGTCACTAGTATAAAACAGAGATCAACTGGCCTCAGTCTGTACAAAGTGTGGAGTGTAAAGACCACCTGGGGGCTTCCCTGGTGGCACAGTGGTTGAGAGTCCGCCTGCCGATGCAGGGGACGCGGGTTCGTGCCCCGGTCTGGGAAGATCCCACGTGCCACGGAGCGGCTGGGCCCGTGAGCCATGGCCGCTGAGCCTGTGCTCCGCAACGGGAGAGGCCACAGCGGTGAGAGGCCCGCGTACCACAAAACGTCAAAAAAACAGAACAAAACAAAAAAGACCACCTGGGCTGCCCCCATTTCTCCCATAATGCCCTGGCCCAGAGCAGCGCCATGAAGGGGAGATGCCCACCCGAGTGCCTTCCCTGAAGGAGAAGTTAAGGGTGGACCGGGCGGGGAGCACTTTTGGCCAGAGGGAGGCCAGGAGCCGAGGAGGAAACCGGAGTGGGGGAGCCCCCAGCCATTCACGATGACCCTGGCCCCACTTCCTGCCCCCTCCGAGTCCACCCTAGGAGCGGAGGTGGGTGGGCGGCCCAGAGTGGGCTGAGACGCAGGCCCGCCCGTGTGGTAGTCAGAGGGCCACGCGGGTGCAGCAGTGGCGCAGCAGGCAGGGCAGGATGCCGCGGTTCAGCTGGTGGAACTCCACAAGCTGCAGCAGGTCGGTGAAGCGAGTCTGGCCCTCGTCCATGCTGAAGTACAGGCGCCCCTCCTCCTCGCTCTGGGGTGTGGCCATAGGGGGTGGAGGTCAGGGAGGGGCCCGGGGCCAAATGAGCTCCCTCCTGGGCCAGGGCTGAGGTCCCCACAGCCTGAGCAGGAGGAAGGAAAGAGCGGGAGGGCGCAGGCACACTGGGGGCCTGGTGAGGAGGACGGGTCGCTGGGAGCCCTGCACCTCCACTGCGGCAGGAACCTGGGA
Organism: Kogia breviceps; assembly: GCF_026419965.1. Lineage (NCBI taxonomy): Eukaryota > Metazoa > Chordata > Mammalia > Artiodactyla > Physeteridae > Kogia > Kogia breviceps. The sequence continues at coordinate 37,636,444 of NC_081328.1, read as the reverse complement.
CTACTCACCGGCAGGATGAGGTAATGTTTGACTTTCTGCACATGGCACAGCGAGAGGACAAAGCCCTGCGGGTTCCGCTGACTCTCTCGCACGAGGAACACGCTGCCAGGAGACAGGGCAATATTACCCGAGGACACACGGCTGCCACCTCGACCCGGGTCTCTTGTCCCCGGCGCTGCTGCCCTGCCCAGCCCTGCCCCTTACCCATCTACCAGGCCCTGCTGCCCGATGAGCCGCTGGCTCTCCTCGCGGGAAATGCGTCCGTGGAACCAGGGTTGGGTGCGGTGGATGGCTGCGGTGAGGGGAGGCAGAGGGGCAGTCACTCCAGGGTGGTGACCCTCATTCTAACCCCCCCCGTGAGGAATGTGCAGAGAAGCCATGGCAGTCCCCCCCACTGGGGACGGCGAGCCCTCACCCACCTGCACTGAGGCTCGTGCCCGAGCTCGGGGTGGGCAGGCTGAGACGGTGGTTCGTCTTCTTCTGCAGGGCAGTGGGGGACACGGGGGGTCAGCACATGGCTGGCGTATTACCAGCCCCTGAAGAATACAGAGCCTCTCTCCGCAGCTAGGGGCCTCCCCTCTCCCCTCGCTTTCCTTTTCCAGCTCCATGGAAACCCATGTGGAGAGTAGGTCCCCAGTACAAACCCTCCAGGCCTGGGCCTCCTCCAGGGCAGCACTCAGAGCTTCCCGGGGGTTCTCGATGACACGCCCGGCGTGGCCAGAGAAGTCCATGGCCACCAGGGTGTTGTCTGAGACACTCCTCTACAGATTGGACAGGATGGGGGGACGGGTCAAAGCAGGACCCAAGTATCCCCGGCACGGGGCCTGGGTGCCTCCCCCGTCTCCCCACACTAACACCCCGGGCACACTCACCAAGGGCGGGGAACCCACACAGGGTGGGCGCAGGTGGCGGCACAGTGCCTGCTGATAATTCTTATACAGCTGCACCCCATACTGGGAGGTGGAGAGAGAAAGAAGGCCGGAGGTCAAGCAGGTGCTGGGAGATGGGCAGTGGTACCTCCCCCCCCTCCCCAGACCAGAGCTCCCCAAGAGCAGGGCTACATCTCTGCCCCTGGATAAGGGGCTTTCCTGAAGCCAGAGCTGAGACTCCAGCCTTGGACCAAGGATTCTGAGAGAGCAAGGTTGTGATGCCCCCTTATTCTGGAGACTTCCTGAGGGCAGAGCTATAACTCCTCCCTCACACCAGGGATCCCCAAGGCTGGCCCAGTGCCAGGACCTCACCTTGAAGAGGCGGAAGGCGGCTAACCAGCAGGTGCGGCTCTGTTCATCCTCACTGCAGAAGATGCGAAGCCCCTTGTGGCCGTTTCGAAGCTTGTTTGGCTGCAGGGAGAGGAAACTGGCTGGTCCTATATCTGCCTTTAGGACCAGAGATCTTCTCCCGTCTCGCGTCTCCGTGGGGCAGGGCAGGGTGCAGGGAGAGGAGTCCGGGGGTCCCAGAGGGAGCTTAGAAGCCCCAGGTACGATCCTGGTGCCTGAGCAGCTCCTGCTCTCTCCCAGACCAGGCCAGGCTCTTCACCTTGATACAGAAGCCAAAGTCCGTGGGCATCCCGTAGAGCTTGCGGCCCTGGGTCACCACGTACACGTTGGACTCATTCACATCTGCTACATACTGCAGGTGCCTCGGATCCTGCAGAGCACAAGTGAGCAAGACTTGGTAAAGGCAGACCCTATCCCCCATCACTGCCCCCCAAAGCCAGCTGGGGAGAATTCAGGCCCAGAGAGGAGCAGAGAAGTGCCCCAAGTCACACAGCACATAGAAGTAGAGCCAGGACTTGAACTCAGTTCACCTGCCTCTCCCACTGCTATAACTCCTGAGGCAGGTAAGCTGGGAGGGAAAGGGAGCAGCTGTGGGTCTCAGGGCCTAGAGGGTGAAAGGTCCAGGAGTTCCAACAGAGAAGGGGCAGCTCCTAGAAGGACCAGGGATGGGGTATCTGAGGTGCTGGGGCTGTCACCCTCAAGACCTCACCTTGGAGGTGCCCTTGGTGGAGTAATAGAGGCCAGACCGGCGTAGGAAGCAGAAGAAGCGTTTCCAAAGCTTGCGTCCTGACCCCCGTAGCTGCAGGAAGCCCTGGATCTCTGGGAAGCTGCCTGCATTCAGGAAGTTCTGAGGCCAGAGGAGAGCAGGGTGAGAGGCCTAGAAGTGGCCACACACACACACACACACACAGAGGGCCCCCAGGATCTGCCTTTATGGCAGGAGGCACACCACATACATTTATTGTCTTCATTTAACAAAGAAACTGATGCTCAGGCAGAGAAAGTGACTTGTCCACAGTCACTTAGGGCTGCGCTGGCCTTTCCACCCCAAAGAGGGAGGGCACAGGCTTAAGGGCCAAGAAGCGCCGGGCATTCCTGTGGAGTCATGGATATGCCGTGAAATGGGGGTGTCCCCTCACCTGGATGAGGTCTTCGTGGGATATGCCCGTGTGTGCATCCAGACAGCTGGAGACCATCTTTTCTGGGAACAGGGAGTGCTGGGGGAGAAAGGAGCCAGGAGTCAGGGACTGAGGGTCCGGGGTGAGGATCAGGGTGTCCCGGTGCCCAGACCCCCCTCACACACACTCACTGGGGTGCTCTTGAACAGCTCGTACTTGGCAAAGTTTTTCCGGAAGAGAAAGCGGCTGTCTCCGCCGATGGGCCAGGCAGCCTGCACTTCCGCCACCGACTCGTGGTCCTCCAAGACCCGCTCTAGGGTCAAGGGCAAAGAGCAGAGGTCAGTGGAGACCAACGAGGCCTCCCGGATGGGCCACCGGCCTAGCCCAAGGTGTGTAGCATTGACTCCCGGGCCAAGGCAGCCCGCTGCACCCAACTCACCCAGTGCTAGGTGGGGGTGGCCCTCCACCAGCCCCCAGTTCTCGTCACTCAGGGCATGAGATCGCTGCACCAGCATCTCACACACGTAGCGAGCCGTGGCGCCCGCTGCCACCTCCACTGACCGGCAGGCCCCATCTTCGCTGTACACCTTTATGACCTGTGCCCCAGGAACGGGAGAAGACTCAGGGAAGGGCAAAGGATGGTTCCTTCCCGTCCCCCGTCTGCTCTACCCTCAGGGATCCCTGACCAAATCCCGCGACCTCCTCCGAGGCGGCACTGTATCCACCCCCGTCCCATAGCACCCCTCGCTCCCTGCCTTCTCTTTCCCAGGACAACTCACATGGGGGCAGCTGGTGTCTCGAGGGAGCAGCCCCCTTGCACTGGAGGGCCCCCCAAGAATGGGGGTCTGTGAAGGAGGACTGCAGAGCTCGGGGAAGGGGTTAGGGATGGAGGGTAGAGAGGTTGACCGCAGCTCCTCCTGTCGAAGAAGTTTCCTGGGCGGTGTGGGGGGAAGGAGTGGGGAGTGAGGAGTTGACTGCAAGCTTCTGTGCGTTACCCCGGCGCTTACCACTCCGCCCAGGCCCCCCTCAGCCGTCACCCCATTTTACCTGCTGGTCGGAATGGGCAGAGGCTGGGACCTCTTCACCTCCCCAGACAGAGGAACATCGGGAGGTGGGGGCGTCCCAGGAGGGGTCCCAGGGGCCAGGTACAGGTCTTCTGAGGAGCTGCTGAGATGAGGTGGAGACAGACCCAGCTCCATGACATCTGAGGGAGAAGAGGGGGCTGACACAGCTGCTCTTGTGCCCTTGCCCTGGGGAGAGGGGCCAAGAGGACCCAGACCTCCTGACTTCACCCTGCTGTCAAGGTGCCCCCCAGAGTTTACACAGCACCTCCTTGCTCCCCCCTAACTGGCATTCTCTGGAGCCTTTGAGGAAGGGTAGATTGTGCCCATTTTACCACAGGGGACACTGAGTTCCCGAGAGGGAAGCATTGTGGCCCCATCCCAGGTGAGCCAGGGAGTGGAACCCGGTGTTTGGGCTCCAAGTCCAGTGCTCTTCCTTAGGCCCAGGTTGCCCATGGGAAGAGCTATGAGGGTCCCCCACCACAAGCCAGGCAGCAGCAACAGACTCCATGACGCACAGATGGTCTGGGGCTCAGGGTCTCGGTGTCACCCTTTCTGAACGTGGGGCACTCACTCCTCTGGGCTCTGCCCCAGGTTTTTCCAGCGCTTTGTTGTCAGAGCCTGTTGTGGCAGCGCCTGCCCAAGTGCTGAGTGATGCTCGAGGGGGAGAAGGAGGTGTGGAAGGACAGGAACCAGGAGGGCAGCAGGCAGGCTCAGCTGCTGTGGGAGGGAGAAAGCTAGCCTGGGGGCCCTCGCCTTAGCAGCCCCCAAACCTTGTGTGCCTTCCCCAGGCCCCTCCTCCTGCTCCTCCTGCCTCACTTTCTTAAGGCCTCAATGCCGAGCTACTTCCTCTGAGAAGCCTTCCTGGATTTTCCACATTCAGGCTGAAGGGCTCCCTCTCCGCACTGTGCTGGGGCCTCTGCGCCAATTACTGTGCACCTGTCTTATCCACCCACTGGTCTGAAGATGCCCGGCCACCCCAGGCAAGGCCAGGGTCTTATCCATGTCTTATCACCCATAGGCATCCAGGACGAGTAAGGAGAGAAGAGACAGGGCAAAGGTGCCCACTAGAGGGTAGAGGCATTGCAGGCCCCTCCTCCACAGGAACCAAGACGCTTTTGGCTGGGCTGAGACCTGGGAGGATCTGGGAGGACTCACGCTTCAGCCCCCTGCTTGCTCTCCAGACACTGGGCCAGTGCTGTTAGGTGCCTAAGGTACCTGGGATTGACCCCCCCAGGATGAGGCAGGTCCCCAACCCTTAAGTGAGGGCATGAGGAGATTTGGGGGACAGGTGAGTCAGGGTGGGGTGGGACAGCACTGCCTGGGGCTCTCCATTCAACCTTGACTCATCTGCACAACTTCCTGGCTTAGGAGAAACACAAACAACCCTGCCTCTACCCACCCCCTCCACTCCCGCCCCCAGCCTACTGGCCTGGGAGGAATGGGGGAGGGGCCGGGAACAGGATGGGGGAGGAGGAGGATGTTGGTGGGGGGCGCTGAGGCTCCTCTGACATCATCTCCTCCTCCCCACCCTTGGCCTAACTCCGACTCCTCCAGCACAGGTGGCACCTGCAATGGGCCCCAGTAGCCACCACCCAGCCCAGGAGCCCCCTCACCCAGGAGGAAGAGAAGAAAGGCCTGGCCTGGATTCAGAAGCCCATCTGGAGTGGAGCTGACCTCTCAGGGGTGCCCCTAGTGCCCCCAAAGTAACCCAAAGAAACATGCAGCGCTCCTTCTCCTGTCTGGGGCCCACCCTTAGCACCCAGGACTCAGCTGGCCCACGGGGCCCATTCCTCATCACCCCTGGGGGATGAGGGTCCTTCTAATTAATACACTCTCCTGGGTGTCCTGGCCAGAAGTGTACTCGGGAACAGGAGTAGAAAGTCAACACACACAAGAGGACAGACACAGACAGGCAGACAGGGAAAGGCCAGGAGAGAGAGAGCCAGGGAGGGTCCTGCCAGGAAAGGGAAGACACACCCATCATCGACCATCGAGAGACACCAGCACATCAACACTCCACTGGCACCCCTGTCTACCCTCTGGCAGACAGCCCCGGTGACTTCGTTCCGAGGAGGACTAGGGGAGGGGCTGCAGGAGCTGCCTCCACCATTTGCCAGAGACCGACAGTGGGGTGCTCTGGGGCCCAGAGGACTGGGTCCTCCCCCATCCCAGAGGGGAGAGGAATCTGGGCAGCATTTGGAAGGGAAGAGGGTAGATTTAAGTCAGACTAGAGTCCGGCCTCTGTGGGCAGGAAGCCTGACTCAGGATGGGTTTAGCCTTCAGATCCCTCCACCCTGCTCTCCAAACCCTTCTAAGGCAAGACAGGAATGGGGCAGTCGGGGCCAAAGAGAAGAGGGAGCAGGAACGGGGTCCTAGCTGTCCCGCTTGGGCAGCCTCCACCCCCATCGCCAAGAGATCTGAAGCTTTCACACTGGGGCCCCGGGAAGGTTACATTGAAGAAATCGACCCCCCAAATCAGTCTGTCCCCTAATTACTGCGAGTCCCAGCCGCGGCTCCCCCAGTAGCCTCTCCTGCCCTGGCGGCTCCGGCCCCACCCTCCTTCCCGTCCTCCAGGCCTTCAGCCTCCTTGTTTACTTCCTGAATCTTGCCCCACCTGGCTGGCCCCGAGGGCGGGTGGCAGGGCCCGGTGTAAGAGTTGCCTGTAGAAAACAAGGCCACCTTCGGGACCTCCCAGGGTGGGGGGAGGGGCTGGAAGCGCCGGGAGGGGGCAGGAAGGCCCCGGCCTGGCCCAGGACCCCCCGCCCCGCCCCCATCAGGTTTTAGTTGCGGGGGCGGGGGGAGGCTTTACCCGTGGGGGAGCCCTTAGGGTGAGGGCCCAGGTGAGGAGGCGGGAAACCCCTAGATGACCCGGAGCTGGGGGGAGGGCCCCGGACCCTGAGGCCCCGCCCACCCCCTAACTAGGGAAAAAACGCCCAATGGGAGTCGGGGGGGCAGCTCTTTTAAAGTTTAATTTGGAAAGAATGCTGGAGTGTCTGTGGAGTTAATCATTACAGGCTGCTAACCTTCACGGGCGGCCTCCCCAGCAGGATATCAGGGGGAGAGGGGAGAGCAGAGTCCAGGACAGGCAGACCAAGAGGGGGCATTCTTGAGGGGCAGTGGGGTTGCAAGGCCTGACAATGGCGGGCAGGTGCATTCCCCATCCGCAACGTGCCAGGGAGACCCAGACTCGGACAGGGTCTTTCCTCAGCCTATTCAGACAGACGAGGCAGCCCTCCCCGCCCCGCACGCACACACACTCTCCCCAGGCGCCCCCCCCCCCGAGCTACAGATCCCCCAGCATCTAGCCCTCCAGCCTGCCGAGACCACTTCTTTCTGAAGCCAGAAGAGACCACCCCCGCCCCCCGGGCCTGCCCCACCCCCACCTTCCCACCCGAGGGCAGGACCCTGTGTTCCAGAGTCAGGATACAATCCAGAGAGACGGAGGTCTAGCAATTAAGAGAATCCCTCTCCTTTACTGCCCTCCAAATTGGAGGGTGCCCCGCTGCCCCCGCGGAGACGTCTGTCTTTAATAACGACTTGGGGGAACTCAAACTGGGGTCAAGTCAGACTGAGCTAGGGAGAGACTTGAGGACGCTCCCTCGGCATTCGGACTGCTCTCCTAGCTCTCTTTCTGGGAATGTGGGGAGGGGCTAGTTTCAGCGGGAAAGCCGCGTCTCCAGGGGGAGAGAATCTGGTTATCTTGCTTCCCCGACCCCATCAGCTGGTTCCTGAGTGTGTCTGGGGTAGGGGAGGTGAGGGAGGGGGAGATGCGGAGAAGGACGAAGGAATAGGCAGAGCGGGAAATGAGACTAGGGAGAGACTGGGGGTAGACGGTGAGGAGGGGCGGGATGGGAGACTGGAGGAAAAGAGAAAGCGAGGCCGCTAGAGCAGCACAGCAGGGGGCCGGGTCCTTACTGATCATGCATCTGCCGGAGCTCCCCGCCCCCAACACGAAGTGCCCGCTCGGGCCCTTACCTGGACCCTGGGTGTTGGTGCACCTGGCTGGGGCCGCCAGTTTAGCGAGGGAGACTCCAAGCCCTCAATTACCTGTCCCCCTCCTGTCCCCGCCCTTGGCCTGACATCACTGAGGGGGGAAGGGGAGGGGGAGGCAGGCGGCCGCCCGTCCTGTCCACCTGGGCATCCGGCCAGCCAGCTCTTGGCCCTGAGACTGGCACAGCCTGGGGCCCTGGGGCCCTGGTGCGGCTGGGGGTGGGAGCAGGTCCCCTTACCTGGAGGAGCCCCAGCAGGAGTAGCAGGACACAGGGTTCGAAGTCCGGCTCTGTCTAGGAACCTCAGCTACCTGGACTTGATTTCAGATCTGCTCCCTCTTCTCTACAGGTGGTAGGAGGGTGTCCTGACTTTGGACGCAGAAGTGGGGGCAGGCTGAGCTCTGCTGTCCAGGCTCCTGGCCCAAGGAAACAAGTTATCTTGGGCAGGTGGGGGCGGGGCCTGAAGGAGGGGCAGGGGAGGAGGAAGCACAGGAGGAGGGGCGGGGACTCCCTGACACTCTACGCTGGCTGGGATTGTTTTTGTCCTTCTTAGCAGGTGCCAGGAGAGAGACAGTCGAACTGAACAGCCTCGAGAGCGAAGATCTAGGATCCTCATGACCTGGGAGGAGGGGCTGGGGCCTGGAAAGTCAGGGGAAATGGCCCCGCCCACTCTTCCCCATGCCCCTCCACAAACCTGGTCTGTTCATTGGCCAATTTAGGGGGCCTGTCTGCTGCTCAGGGTCCTACCCCCTGGAGCAAAGGGCACTCTGTGAAAGAGGGAAGCCAGCCAGAGGGAGTCCAGCAACATGGCCTGCTCCTTGACCTCCAGCCACAGTCTGGCCACCCAGGCTGCACCCTGGCCCCTCAGAGGCACCGAGCATATATCTTCTTTTCTAAGCAAAGTCCAGGGTCTCAGCTTCCCCTTCTAAAATCGAAGGGGTTAGGCAAGGTCTCATAGCGGGAGGAGTGATTTGGGGAAAGCTCTGGCCAGGTGCCCGGGGACTCCCCTTAGCACTCTCCTTCAGCACTAGGCAAACACAAGCGTGGAGAGAGGTCCTGGAAGGCTGAGATCAAAGGTAGCAGCCGCCTCCCAGCCCAAGTGGGTGACAGTGGGTTAACCAACAATTCATAGGGGTGATAAGAGGTCTGCCCTGGGGGACCAAGAAGGAGTGGCTCCAGGCTCAACTTTCTCCAAACTGTGTTTTCCTTGGAAAAAACAGTATGCGCGCGGACTAAACAAAGATGTGGGGGAGGGGGCACGGTCACCCGGACCACTGGACAGCTTGTGCAAAACACAGCAGACAACTCATTCAATCATTCCTTCATCCATTCAACTAATACTTGTTAAGTACCTAGTATATGCCAACCCCATGCTTGGCACTGGGGACACAGCAACAAGACAGACCCCACCCTTATCTTCATGCAGCCCAATCAGGGAGACTGGTGTTAATCAAAGAATCACACAAATAATAAGAAATGACAGGAGAGGGCTTCCCTGGTAGCGCAGTCGTTAAGAATCCGCCTTCCAATGCAGGAGACACGGGTTCGAGCCCTGGTCCGGGAAGATCCCACATGCCACGGAGCAGCTAAGCCCGTGCGCCGCAACTACTGAGCCTGCATTCTAGAGCCCGCAAGCCACAACTACTGAGCCTGTGTGCCACAACTACTGAGCCTGCGCTTTAGAGCCCACGAGCCACAACTACTGAAGCCCGTGCACGTAGATCCCCTGCTCCGCAACAAGAGAAACCACCGCAATGAGAAGCCCACGCACAGCAACAAAGAGTAACCGCTGCTCGCCGTAACTAGAGAAAGTCTGTGCACAGCAACGAAGACCCAACGCAGCCCAAAATAAATAAATTAATTAACTTTTAAGAAAGAAAGAAATGACAGGAGACAACTATGCTGAGAGAATGGCTTACCCAGGGAGTTAGGGAAGACTTCTCTGTAGAAGTGACAACTGAGCAGAGGGGAAGTTGTCTGAGGTAGAGAGATTTGGATTGATGGATGGGAAGTGGTGGTGGTGAGGGGTGGTGAGGGGCATCTTTCATGATGATGGAGCAAGTGCCAAAGCCCTTGACTAAACGGGACAGAGCATGCGGAGGCAGAGTGGGGTGGAGAAGGAAGGAGAGGAGGCCACACAGGTGCAGCTGAGCAGGTGTGGAAAGCGTGGGGAAAGGCTTTGTACTCAGCTCTGTTTCTCAAAGCGTGGCCTGTGACCACGGCCTCCAAATGTCCCTAGGCTTGTATAAAAAAACAGATCCCTGGGCCCCTCCCCAACGACTGAATCTCGGTCTCTGGGGCCAAGACCCAGGAATGTGTGGTACTGACAAGCCCTCCGGTGGTTGTTCTATAAACCGGGTTTAAGAGCCATCCATCCTGTCTGTCCAGACCAGCAGGAACTGTGGGCAGAGGCCAGACCCTGCAGGGTCCATCTGGGCTGAAGTAGAGGCACAGAGGAGCAGGCAGATTTATATTTTGGAAAAATCACTCTGGTTGTTGAGGGATAGGTTGGAGAGGGAAGCCAGACTCGGAGGGCTGAGGGCTATAGGATTCCATTTATATGACTTTCTGGAGGGGGCAGAATACTAAGGACAGAAAGCAGATCTGGAGTTGGGGAGGAGGGAGAGGGGTTGACAGCAGAGGAGCTTATGAGGAGGCAATGGAGGTGTGTGTATCTCGGGTGGATGTACAACAGGACTCACAGAACTGTACACTCAAGAGGATGTGTATTACTGTGTATAAATTATATCTGAATTTCTTAAATAAAAAAAGAAACAACAACAAAAAAGAATAGATTTATAGATCAGTAGAACAGAATCAAGAGTCCAAATAAAACCCCTTACATTTCTGGTCAATTGATTTTTTTTTCTTAATATCAACTCTTTATATTTATTTATTTGTTTGTTTGTTTATTTTTGGCTGTGTTGGGTCTTAGTTGCGGCGCGCATGCTCTTCCTTGCAGAGCACGAGCTTCTCTCTAGTTGTGGCGCACGGGCTCACTTGCCCTACAGCATGTGGGATCTTAGTTCCCCGACCAGGGATCGAACCCAAGTCCCCTGGTTTGGAAGGTGGATTCTTAACCACGGGACCACCAGGGTAGTCCCTGGTCATTGATTTTTGACAAAGGTGACAAGACAATTCAATGGGGAAAAGGATAGTCTTTTTGATAAATGGTTCTGGGACAACTGAATATCCACATGCCAAAATATGTATTTAGATACTTCCTTTATATGATGTACAAATATTAACTCAAAATAGGCCATAGACCTAAATGTAAGAGCTAAAACTAAAACTTCTAGAAGAAATTATGCAGGAAAATCTTCCTACCTTGGGTTAGGCAGAGATCTCAGATGCAACAGCAAAGGCACAAATGACAAAAGAAAAAATTGATAAATTATACTTTACCAAAATTTTTAAATAGTGCACTTCAAAAGACACCATTAAGAAAAATAGGGCTTCCCTGGTGGTGCAGTGGTTAAGAATCCACATGCCAATGCTGGGGACATGGGTTCGAGCCCTGGTCCGGGAAGATCCCACGTGCTGCGGAGCAGCTAGGCCTGGGGGCTACAACTACTGAGCCTGCGCTCTAGGGCCTGGAAGCCCTAGAGCTACTGAGCCCCTGTGCCACAACTACTGAAGCCTGCACGCCTAGAGCCCGTGCTCCACAACAAGAGAAGCCACTGCAACAAGAAGCCCGTCAACACAACTAGAGAAAGCCCACACGCAGCAACGAAGACCCAACACAGCCCAAAGTAAATAAATAAAATAAATAAATTTTTTTAAAAAAGAAAATTAAAAAAAAAACTGTGGAAGACTGGAGGAAAATAATTGCAAGTCGTATATTTGATTACAGACTTTGTATCCAGAATAGGGTTGACCCCTGAACAATACAGGGGTTAGGGGCACTGACGACCCCTGAGCAGTTGAAAATCTGAGTATAACTTTACAGCCAGCCCTCCCTATCCAGTTTCCATCTATAGATTCAATCAACCTTGGATCATGTAGTACTGTATTATGTACTTATAAAAATCCACATAGGGCTTCCCTGGTGGCGCAGTGGTTGAGAGTCCGCCTGCCGATGCAGGGGACGCGGGTTCGTGGCCCGGTCCGGGAAGATCCCACATGCCGCGGAGCGGCTGGGCCCGTGAGCCACGGCCGCTGAGCCTGCGTGTCCGGAGCCTGTGCTCCGCAACAGGAGAGGCCACAGCAGTGAGAGGCCTGAGTACTGAAAAAAAAAAAAAAAAAAAAAAATCCACATATAAGTGGACCCATGCAGTTCAAACCTGTGTTGTTCAAGGGCCAACTGTATATAAAGAACTCTTAAAAATCAACACTAAAGAGACAAACAACCCTATTTTAAATGAACAGAAGGGGACTTCCCTGGTGGTGCAGTGGTTAAGGATCCGCCTGCCAATGCAGGGGACACGGGTTTGAGCCCTGGTCGGGAAGATCCCACATGCCGCAGAGCAACTAAGCCCGTGCACCACAACTACTGAGCCTGCGCTCTAGACCCTGCATGCCACAACTACTGAAGCCTGAGAGCCACAACTACTGAGGCCTGCGCACCTAGAGCTCATGCTCTGCAAAAAGAGAAGCCACCGCACTGAGAAGTCTGCGCACAGCAATGAAAAGTTAAAAAAACGTAATTAGAACACTTCCTAACACTGTACACAAAAATAAACTCAAAATGGATTAAAGATCTAAATGTAAGGCCAAACACTATAAAACTCTTAGAGGAAAATATAGGCAGAACACTCTATGACATAAATCACAGCAAGATCCTTTTTGACCCACTTCCTAGAGAAACGGAAATAAAAACAAAAATAAACAAATGGGACCTAATGAAACTTAAAAGCTTTTGCACAGCAAAGGAAACCATAAACAAGACAAAAAGACAACCCTCAGAATGGGAGGAAATATTTGCAAATGAAGCAACTGACAAAGGATTAATCTCCAAAATATACAAGGAGCTCATGCAGCTCAATATCAAAAAACCAGGGGCTTCCCTGGTGGCGCAGTGGTTAAGAATCCGCCTGCCAATGCAGGGGACACGGGTTCAAGCCCTGGTCCAAGAAGGTCCCACATGCCACGGAGCAACTAAGCCCTTCTGCCACAACTACTGAGCCTGCAGTCTAGAGTCTGTGAGCCACAACTACTGAGCCCACGTGCCTAGAGCCCGTGCTCCACAACAAGAGAAGCCACCACAATGAGAAGCCCACGCGCCATAACGGAGAGTAGCCCCCATTTGCCACAACTAGAGAAAGCCCGCGTGCAGCAACGAAGACCCAATGCAGTCCAAAATAAAATTAATTAATTAATTAATTTTTTAAAAAATCAAAAAAGCAAACAACCCAATTAAAAAATGGGCAGAAGACCTACATAGACATTTCTCCAAAGAAGATATACAGATTGCCAACAAACATGAAAGGATGCTCAACATCACTAATCATTAGAGAAATGCAAATCAAAACCACAATGAGGTATCGTCTCACACCTGTCAGAATGGCCATCATCAAAAAATCTACAAACAACAAATGCTGGAGAGGGTGTGGAGAAAAGGGAACCCTCTTGCACTGTTGGTGGGAATGTAAATTAATACAGCCACTATGGAGAACAGTATGGAGGTTCGTTAAAAAACTAAAAATAGAACTATTATATGACCCAGAAATGCCACTACTGGGCATATACCCTGAGAAGACCATAATTCAAAAAGAGACCTGTGGACTTCCCTGGTGGCACAGTGATTAAGAATCCACCTGCCAATGCAGGGGACACGGGTTTGAGCCCTGGTCAGGGAAGATCCCACATGCCACGGAGCAACTAACCCCATGTGCCACAACTACTGAGCCTACACACCACAACTACTGAAGCCCGTGCACCTACAGCCCATGCTCCACAACAGGAGAAGCCACCGCAATGAGACGCCCACGCACCACAACAAAGAGTAGCCCCTGCTCACCACAACTAGAGAAAGCGCGCACGCAGCAACGAAGACCCAATGCGGCCAAAAATAAATAAATTAATTAATTAATGAAAAAATAAAGAGAGAGACATGTACCACAATGTTCACTGCAGCACTATTTACACGTGGAAGCAACCTAAGTGTGCATCGACAGATGAATGGATAAAGAAGATGTGGCACATATATACAATGGAATATTACTCAGCCATAAAAAGAAACGAAATTGAACTATTTGTGGTGAGGTGGATGAACCTAGAGTCTGTCATACAGAGTGAAGTAAGTCAGAAAGAGAAAAACAAATACCGTATGCTAACACATATATATGGAATTTTAAAAAAAAGGTTCTGATGAACCTAGGGGCAGGACAGGAATAAAGATGCAGACATAGAGAATGGACTTGACATGGGGAGGGGGAAGGGTAAACTGGGACGAAGTAAGAGAGCAGCACTGACACATATACACCACCAAATGTAAAATAGATAGCTCGCAGCTGCATAGCACAGGGAGATCAGCTTGATGTTCTGTGACCACCTAGTTTGGTGGGATAGGGAGGGTGGGAGGGAGATGCAAGAGAGGCGATATGGGGATATATGGATATGTATAGCTGATTCACTTGTTATACAGCAGAAACTAACACATCATTGTAAAGCAATTATACTCCAATAAAGATGTTTAAAACAATGAGCAAAAGATTTGAATAAGTGTTTTTCCAAATAAGATATATGAGTGGCTCATAAGCACATGAAAGGGTGCTCAAGATCATTAGTTATTAGAGCGATGCAAATTAAAACCACCTCACTCCCATCAGGATGGCTATAATGAAAGAGACAGACAACAAGTCTTGACAAGGATATGAGGAAACAAATTGTCATATATATATTGCTGGTAGGAATGTAAAATGGTGCAGCCACTTTGAAAAACAGTTTGGCCATTTCTTAAGATAAACATAAACTTTCCATACAACCCAGCAAGTCTACTCGTAGGAATCTACCCAAGTAAAAACACATGCACATACAAAGACATTTACATGATCATTCATAGCAGCATTACTCAAAACAGCCCCAAACTGGAAACTCAAAATGTCCATCAACTGGTATTGAACAGATAAATAAAACAGTACATCCATACATTGGGATATTTCTCAGCAACTAAAAGGAACAGACTACTGGTACATGCTACAGCATGGATGAACCTCAAAAACTTTAAATGGGGCTTCCCTGGTGGCGCAGTGGTTGAGAATCCGCCTGCCGATGCAGGGGACACGGGTTCGTGCCCCGGTCTGGGAAGATCCCACATGCCGCGGAGCGGCTGGGCCCGTGAGCCATGGCCGCTGAGCCTGCGCGTCCGGAGCCTGTGCTCCGCAACGGGAGAGGCCACAACAGTGAGAGGCCCGCCTAGCACACACACACACACACAAAAAAAAACCCCAAAAACAAACAAAAAAACCTTTAAACGGAGTGGAAGAAGTCAGAAGCAAAAGACTGCATATTATTTCATTTATAAGAATATCCAGAAGAGGCAAATTTATAGACAGAAAGCAGATCAGTGGTGACTTAGGGCTGGAGCTGGGCGCTGGATTGACTGCAAATACACAGGTGGGACTTTTTCATGTTGGTGGAAATGTGTGGTGATGGCTGCACAACTCTATAAGTGATTGCATTGTTTAAAAATGAATGTGAGGATATTATGGTGAGACTCCAAGGAGAGAAGAGGCAGGGAGACAGCCTCCATTTCTAGAGTTACAAAACGGGAATAAAGAAGCCAGCTCTGTAGCGGGGCTAGGATGAGAAGGGGAGGTGCGGTAACTGGATGCACGCGATGGCAGCATAGAGCCTGCGAAATCGAAGCATCAAAGCCTAAGGTTCCAGAAGGCAGAAGACTGGCGGCGACTGCCCAGACTGTGCCTGCAGTTTAGAGCTTAAGAGAAGTACCTGAGTGTGTAACTATGGAGTGGTTTAAAATACCATCAGTGGGACTTCCGTGGTGGTGCAGTGGTTAAAAATCCGCCCGCCAATGCAGGGGACACAGGTTCCAGCCCTGGTCTGGGAAGATCCCACCTGCCGAGGAGCAGCTAAGCCCGTGCGCCACAACTACTGAGCCTGCGCTCTAGAGTCCTTGGGCCACAACTACTGAGCCCACGTGCCACAACTACTGAAGCCGACGCGCCTAGAGCCTGTGCTCCGCAACAAGAGAAGCCACTGCAATGAGAAGCCCACGCACTGCAACGAAGAGTAGCCCCCCGCTCGCTACAACTAGAGAAAGCCCGCGGGCAGCAAAGCAGCCAAAATAGTTAATTAATTAAAAATAAAATAAAATAAAATGCCATCACCTAGTGAGAGATGGCAACTACTCCATACCATCAGCCAAACCCAGGCCCTGGGTCCGCTTGCCCCACTTTCTCTTCCTTTTGTAAACTGGAAAGCGCTTTGCAGTCTAAGACATGTCATTAGATTAAATAAGACCGTGAAGTCCAGAGGACGCTAGGTGCAGGGCAAGTCGGGCGCTGAGAATGCAGGCCAGGAAAGTTGGTCTGGACCAAGCCTCCCAGCCCAAGCTCTCCAGCTGGTGACAGTGTCAAAACAAAGCAGCAGCAGCAGCCTGAAGGGGGCGCCCGGATGTAACGCGCGGCCCCGTCCCGTCACGTGCCTGCGGCGTCGCGTCACACCCGGAAGCAGTTGCTGTGGGGAGCCGGCAGTAATGAGCGGGGAGACAGAGCCGGCGTCCGTAGCGCCCCCTCCCGAGGAGGTCGAACCGGGCAGTGGGGTCCGCATCGTGGTTGAGTACTGGTGAGGGGCTCCGGCCAGTGGGGGAATCCGGGCCGGAGGAGGGTGGGTCCATCGGAGGTACCGTCCCCAAAACCCAAGCGGACCTCAGGTATCTTCTCCCTAGTGAACCCTGCGGCTTCGAGGCGACGTACCTGGAGCTGGCGAGTGCCGTGAAGGAGCAGTATCCTGGCATCGAGATCGAGTCGCGCCTGGGGGGCACAGGTGAGGCCGCAGAACACCTGCTGAGTCAGTGTTCTAAATCCCAGCTCTACCACTTTCTAGCTCTGGCACTGGCTGTTTTATATAGTGTCCAGCAGTGTCTGGCACATAGTAAAATGTCCGTGCAACTTGAGTGAGGGGGGCGTTACAGATGAAGCCTGTTGGGAAAAATGGGTGAGACTGAAGTGTAGGGTTGGAGGGGAGGGAACCCTCTATTGAGTTATGAAGCCAAGTTCAAAGGAAGCGGATGGGGCCCGTGAAGGACATGAAGGAGGAGCCTGTGTTAAGTCTAAGGAGCGTGGAGGGCCTCCCCTGACTTTGGCCTGTTCTCAGCATACAGTTCTTTCATCCGTTTATTTCATACCAGGGGCCTTTGAGATCGAAATCAATGGACAGCTGGTGTTCTCCAAGCTGGAGAATGGAGGCTTTCCTTATGAGAAAGATGTGAGTACTTGGCGTGCTGGAAAGACCCCTGGTTCACCCTGCCCCTACAATGAACGCATCATCTCATTTCACATCTCTGCCCTCTAGCTCATCGAGGCCATCCGAAGAGCCAGTAACGGAGAACCCCTAGAAAAGATCACCAATAGCCGCCCTCCCTGCGTCATCCTGTGACTACACGTGATTCTGGGTTCCTGCTCTCTTCTGGGATCCAAGCCTTGGTCACCCCTTTGGTTGTGCTGAGGGCTCCCTACTGCCTCTTTCACCGCACTTAGCTCCCTGTAGCTAAGAGCCCCTGGCCTCCACTTGGCCCCTTTGGGTACCAGGAGGGTTCTGCGGTCTCAGGGGTGAAAGAGAAGACCCTCTCCATGGACATTTCTACAGCCACCTTATACCCCTTTCCCAGGATCAGTGCCCACAAAAACCTGCTCCCCTCTCCAGCTTAGCCATACCTGTCAGATGCTACCATAGTTCTAATTTATTTTCTACTAACCCCAAGCAATGTCAGCTATTGGCAATAAAGTGGCACTGCAAACACCAGTGCCCACTAGTGTGTGTTTTTATGTCCAGCTTGGGACTGTGGGAAGGGAGGAGAGGGAGACAGAGGCCAGCCCAGCCTTAATACCACCAACGTGATCGTGCTGTCTGGGTGGGTTTTTTTCTGGATAGCTACTTCTAATTCAACGATTTCCTTGCCAAGGCAAGGAAAATGAGTCACACAGTGGACACTGCCTCTTCTTTCCTCCGTCCTTCCCCGACTACCCCTACCTACAGGGAGGAAATTACCCCATTCTGGTGGGTGGCCTTAGGAGTTTCTTTTTTTCTAAGCAAGAACGATCTGGTCATCAAAGGGCTCTCAGGTCAGAATCCCAACCAGTTTCCCCCCAACCCAGGAGCCAGGAAACTGGCAGTAGGCTCCTCATTCACGCTTTCCAAAGATTCCTCGCCAGTCCCTCCAGGAAAGAGCAACTGAATGTAGGTTAAGAGGTGAGCAGTAAAGGGATGGCTCAGAGCCACCCCAGACATAGGCTGGTGTCCAGCTGTTTTCCAAAATATATTTGCAAATGGAGAAAGTGGGTATGGAGAAGGGACATTGCTCCCACAACCCCAGGGACTCCCCACCCCCGCTTCCACAATACCCACTCTCCACCGAGTCCTTATTTCATCTTAAAAAAAAATAATAAGATAAAACAACCAAAAAAACATAAGTAAAAACAAAACCAAAAAAGCACTCTGTACAGGGACCAGATCTGGGCGCTGCTGCTGTCCCCTTCTTCTTAGGGGCAGAGCTAGGTCTCAGGGAGTCTCTGCTGTGGTTCCTAGACACCCTCTTGGGGCCTCTTCCCTTCCTAGGCTCAGCTTCCCTGTCCTTCAGTGTCAGGTTCTGGAAGAAGTCAGGCTGGGCTGCTCCCTCAGGTAAGGAGAGTGGCTGTGGCATCCAGTGGACCCTGCTGGCTGGGCCAGGGCTCCAGCATCAGTCAAGACTCCCCGGTGCCGCCCCCTCTTCCAGCCAGGCTGGGCGGCTCTCAGCCACCTACGAGTTAGAAGAGGAAGGAAGACTGCTGGCATGGCAGGCTGCCCTGGATGTGATCCCAGGGGCCCTCTTCCTGCCTCGTCCCGACGCGGGCCAGAAGTCAGGCCTTCCACACTCCCTGAGAGGCCAGCAGGGCCTCAGCGGCCCGGGCCTTTTGGCTCATACTGGCATGTCCAGACCCAGGTACTCGGGGTTCTCTGCTGTAGGGGTCCCTTCAAAGGTGCTGGGTGGAGAGCCCCGTTCTGATGGGTCCTGGTCCCAGTAATAGAGGTTGTCAAAGGCTGGGCTGAAGGCCGGAGAAGGGTGGGACGGAGGGCCAGCCCTGCCCCGGGGTGCCAAGTACTCAGGGTTCTCCACAGCAGCCCCAAAGGCAAACATGTCTTTGACAACCCCATTCTTCCCAGGGGAGAGAGTCTTGGGCCTTCCCAGAGTGGAACCGGCAGGTCGAGGAGGAGGCTGAGGACCCTCTAGGGGTGAGGGGGGCTGTGGCCGAACCTCTGGCTGGTTCACGTATTCTGAAAGGACAAGAGAAGGAGGCTTGTTAGGGGGAGGAGCCCACGTGTTCTGGCTGCTGCCCCTGCCCTCGTAGTGGGCCCTGGGCTCAACACCCCCAATCCCCACCTCCCAACCTCTCAGCTCGGGCCTGGGCTCTATACCGGGCTGGGGGCTGCAGGTCAGGGGGGCAACGTAGCCATCGGTCTCGGGAGGAAGCGGTACTGTGGGGTCCTCGCTGTACCGCTGTAGAGGGCTGGAGTCATGTTGGGGGAGGTTCTGCAGCCCCTTGGCTGCCCCCATTCCCAAGTCGCCATCAAACACATCAGAGCCAGCCCCTTCGGAAGGTGCCAGTGGAGACCTGGGGGGCTCCTCCTCCGAGGGCTCCAGACCCAGCGTCAGCTCACCACCGCCACTCTGAGGACGAGAGAGAAGGTCATGACGGGGGTCCTTCATGATGGAGACTCCACGGGAGGTGACAGGGTCACAGGAGATAAAAGAAAGTCGCCTTTGGGGTTTGACACAGTCACTGTGGCAAGAACGGGGTCACAGTTGGAAAGCAGTAGGAATCCTTCTTGGGGATAATGGGGTCTCCTCCGTGAGAGGTGATGGTTGGGGGACACTGGAGAAAGGGACTCTAGTCCACTGGGGTCGGGGGAAGTAACCAGACACACCCACCACACTGTGACCGGGCGCACTGACCCTGGTGGATGTGCTGCGGTGCCTGCGGTGGGCCGTGCCCCCAGAGCCCGGGGCAGGGTCTGGGCAGAAGAAGCCTTGCTGGGGTACCAGGTACTCCTCAGCATCCACCAGGTCCCCCATGTCATCATCCTCCAGCAGTGAGCGGTAGAAGGTGCTGTCCAAGGGGCTGGTAGGGCCCAAGTCTTCATTCTGGGGAGGCGGGAGACAGAGCGTGGCAGCCTCTCCCCAGCCCAGCCTTCCAAGGGAGGCTCAGGGAGTGCCAGAGGTCTGATGAGTCAGGCAAGGGCTGGGCTTGGAAGCCTGGGACCCAGGAATCATCTCCCTTTCCTCCCTCTAAGGGAGAGTGATCTTAGCCCTAGGCAGGGATGGCGTGGAAAGGCCCAGTACCTGGATGACCACAAAGCGCTGGGGGTCCCTGGCCATGCGGGAGAATTCAACCACCAACTCCCGGAACCTCGGCCGACATTCAGAGTCAATCATCCAACCTGGGGGCGGGCAGGAGTCCCGCATCTCAGTTCTGGCTGCAGCCTGTGTGCAGAGCCCCTCACCCCCACCCCCGGCCTAGACAACCCCAGTTACTAGAATCCAAAGCCCTCAGGTGGTAGAGAAGAGGTACCAGACTCGGATCCTGAGAGAGAACCTTTGAGAATCTCTACTAGTTTCCCCTTTTTATTTTGCATATAAGTCTCTTTCTAGCTGGTCCTTGATAGCTCCTCTGGACTGGTACTGTAAAGGGAAGTGAGACCCTTTTGAGGCTGCATTAAACGTATCATCCTGCTCTTGGCCCCCTCCCATGCCCCTTGTAGGCCCCTCCACCCAGGACCTCCCAGTCCTCCTGCAAGCAGCCGACTCAGCTCAACCACGCACATTTGACCATGATCATGTAGACATCAATGGTGCAGATGAGGGGCTGGGGCAGCCGTTCCCCCTTCTCCAGGAGGTCAGGGATCTCCCGGGCTGGGATCCCATCGTAAGGTTTGGCCCCAAAAGTCATCAGCTCCCACACAGTCACACCTGGGACAGAGATGGGGTTAAGAGGTGGAGGGACCAGAGGGAGCTTTAGTGTACTGAGCCCCAGAGGCTCTATCCAAGAGCCTGGCACCATGGGGGAAGGAGGGGAGGGATGCAGTGTCAAGGGCAGGAGATACCCGGGTCTTTCCGCAGTCCCTGGCAGACTGAGGCACTGGCAGCCCCTTCCTTCCTTCACGCTAAAGTGTCCATTAATTCACTCCATCCCAGCCCTCATCCTTCCACCCGCATCCCCCCCAGGGCCACGGCTCCGTGTCCACCCTTCCAACCCACCCCATCACACACCATAGCTCCACACATCACTCTGGTGGGTGAACCGCCGGCGGAGAATGGACTCCAATGCCATCCACTTGATGGGCACCTGGGAGAGCAGAGAAGGAAGTGCTCCAACCAGGTGTGGCGGGGAGGTGGCCGTTCTGGGCTCCCCCAGGGGCCAGACCCCACCCCCGCTTGCTTCACTCTACCCCCTCCTCTGACCTTGCCCCCGTCCGCGTGGTACTCTGTCTCGTCAATGTCCAGCAGCCGAGCCAGCCCAAAGTCTGTAATCTTGACATGGTTAGGACTCTTGACCAGCACATTCCGGGCAGCCAGGTCCCTGTGCACGAGCCGCACATCCTCCAAGTAGCTCATCCCCTGGGGTCAGAGGCATCTGTGTGGACCTCGCTCTGCCAGAACTTTCCCAGGAAACCTCCTTCTCCTAGCTCTGAGTGGAGACAGAGGCTTGCTCCCAAGGGCACCCGCAGAGCCCGGCCCCCAAAGCGCATACCTTGGCAATCTGCACACACCAGTTCAGCAGGT
This sequence comes from Kogia breviceps, assembly GCF_026419965.1. Taxonomy (NCBI): domain Eukaryota; kingdom Metazoa; phylum Chordata; class Mammalia; order Artiodactyla; family Physeteridae; genus Kogia; species Kogia breviceps. Next base: position 37,615,054 of record NC_081328.1, on the reverse strand, counting down.
CCTGGGAGCCCAGGCGCCCGCGGTGCTCCCGGACGTGGTCTAGGAGGCAGCCATAGGGCATAAGCTGTGTCACCAGCTGCACCGTCGATGTCAGGCAGATGCCCAGAAGGCGGGACACGTATGGGGACCCTACACCAGCCATCACATATGCTTCCTGGGAGCAAGGGTACGCACTGAGAGGGTATGGGAAACCACTAGCCCCCAAACCACCACACACCCCTCCCGAGGGCTGAGCCGTGACTGGGGACCCTCACTCAATCCAACCCCATTCGTCACAGGCCAGAACCATGGCCCACAGACTCAGGAGGTTTAAGAGTAGAGATCTGGGGGATCCCAAAGTGTCTCCTAAAACCCCAGTGAAGACAGAGCCCACAGCCCAGACCTGCAGCCAGGCGGTCCCCACTGTACTCCCAGCTGGTGAGGGTGGAAGGGCTTACGTCCAAGATTTCTTTGTTGGCTTTGGGGGATGTGTTTTCCCTCAACACTTTGATGGCCACTGGGATTTTCACATTTTCCCCATCGGGGATCCAGATGCCCTGGGCAGAGAGGAGGAGATGAGCAGGAAGAGGGTGGGCCGGATGCAACCTGCAGTCGTCCAAGGGGTCGCTACTTGTGCTCCCAATCCCCTTCCCCACCCTTGGACCAACCCCATTATTGAGCAGCAACCTCACCATTTCAGCCCACTCCCTATCCCCTTATACGTAACTGCCCTACCCAACAGAACCACCCCCAGCCCCTGGCTGTCTTCCCGACAGAACCCTCGTCCACTCCCTGACCGCATCCTCTGGGACCGCCCACCCAGGACTTTGGCCCCACCCCTGACCTTGTAGACGGTGCCAAAAGCTCCGGATCCAAGCACCTTCACCTTCCTCAGCTCTGTCTCTTTCAGGATCCGCATCTGAGCCTGATTTGGCATCGCTCCGCTCGGTGTCAGGGGCTCCACCAGCTGGGGTGAGGGGGTGGTGCGTCAGTGGGCTGGGCTGCAGACCCCAGGCCACCCGAGGCCCTCAGACCGCCTCACCTCTGTCTCCTGCAGCAGCCTCCGCATCGTGTACTTCCGGATCTTCTGCCGCCTTCGCTTGATGAGGATGCCGAAGACCAGCCCCACGACGACGACCAGCAGGATGCCCACCACAGCGGCAATGATGGACGTCACAGGGCTGGGGGCAGGAGCCAGGGTCAGGGACTGGGGACCAGTCTGGGGCAGGAGGGATGAAGGGGTCCCATGGAGGGGCATGAAGGTCACTGGCGTTTGGAAAGGGAAGTTGGAAGGGTGACGTGCAGGTTCCCATCCTGTTTCACCTACTCAAAAACCTCCGTTGGCTCCTTACTGCCTGCAGAATGAAGTCCAGACTCCTTGCTGGCCGTTCAAAACCCTCTCCACCCACATCTCCAAATGGTCTATGCTCTAGCCCAGGATTCTCAAACTTCCTGACAAAAATCATCGGGGAGCTGAGTCTGGAGCCCTACCCCCCAGAGACTCTGATTGTGGTATGAGGTGGGGAATGTGCTCCCAGGGATCCTGATATTCTGGCCAAATTTTCCACCCGTGGGTCATGATTTCCACACCTCCCAGCCTTTGTTCATTCTACCTGGACCATCATTTCTGCATGAGGTCATCTTTCAAGACTCAGCTCATCCTGGGATAGAAGGATCTCCTGGGTGCTGACCCTACATCATTGTCATCCTTGCCCCCTTCCCTTGCTTCGCCAAGCGCTGGCACATCACAGACCTCTAATGAACGCCTGTGTCATGGACAAATGCTTACCTAGGACGTACTCCAATCTGTTTTTCTCCCCAAACACCCTACTGCCTAGAAATCAAGTCCAGTGATGGCAGTGGTGGACATCACAGGGCTTGTGGCCTCATGGTGAGGGAGAGCCTATGCCCTCCAAGATCCTGCCCTAACCTGATGCAGACTTCACCCCTTACCCCCTCCTCTGAGCTTTCTCAGTGGCCCACCACAGCAGAACCTTCAGCAAACACGTCCTAGATTGTCCTGACCCCTCTCACCACGCTGCCTGGTTGCTTCCCTCCTAATGCAAGTGACATACCTGCCCCTCTTTCAAGACCTGGCTCCCATGCCACCTCCTCCTTGAAGCCTCCCACTGCCCCCAGGTAAGAATTCATTGTCCCGTCCTCAGTGCTGCAGTTGCGCTCTCTTCTCAAGGTGCCTTGAGTCCCAGGGAGTTGCAGGCTGCCTGTGTCCCTTAGGAGACCCCTACCTACTCGAGGGGGGGGGAGGTGCTGGGTGTCTTCGCCATCTTTTCCTGTTCCCTGCCCCCCAAGCATCCCGAGCAGGTCCTCCGTCCACTGGTTGAAGCTAATTGAAAGGAGGATCCTTAGTGGAAGAGTGGGCTGGGGAGGGACATGTGTCATGTCAGGAGACCCCCTCCCTGCAGCAGTGACCACTCAGGGGCCGGAGGGGGACTGAGGGGCAACACGGGATGCGTCCTGGGGACCAGGCTGACCTGGCTCTCTGCTCGGCGGGGCAGCCCTTGTCATCCAGGTCCACACAGCTGCAGAAGAGAGAGAGTCCTGTCAACAAGGCCGGGAACCACCTCTTGCACTCCCTCAGCCTCACAATATCCCCAGAGGTGGGTGTAGCTGGGTCATGATCCCTATTTGACAAAGGCAGAAACTGGGCTCAAGGTCACCAGGGCTCTTTCTACCACCCCACAGGGGAGGCCTTCTCCAGTCTGCAAACCTGCATCCCCTGCACCTCCCTGTCTTGGGTAGGAAGTGGGGGGCACCCAGAGGAGCATCAAGTCCAAAAGCTTGGCTATCCCCTCTGTAGAGGATGCCAGGGTAGTAGTTGGGCACAACCTCCACCGAGGACAGTTTGACAATACTGTGACCCAGCAGTTCCACCTCTCAGGATAGACCCTAAAAATGCCAACACCTGTACACTAGGGGGCATGTAACAACATGCTCACTTGTACATGGAGCTCAAGTGCAATAAACTGCATGCCCCCCCCCCCCAAAAAAAGGAGACAAGTTCAATGAATATCCCTCAAACAGGGACATGGTTAAATACTACTGCATAATCCATACTGCAGATTGAGCAGTTAAAAAAAACAAAAGGAGGTTGGTTCATGTGCACTCACAAGAAAGAACCTCCAAGATACATAAAGTGCCGGGACGGAGGGCAAGCAAAGTGCAGAACTATATGTAGAGTACTACCCTATTTACATTAAAAAATGCACACACACAAAACCCAAAACTGATAATATGTGAGTCAGATGAATTGCTGAGAAATAGACGAGCCAGATGAAATTGCTGTTTCTTGATCATTTTTGACTTCCCCAAACAGCAATCTTCGACCTAACATAAATGGAAAATGCATTTATGTAAATGTGTAGAGCACACCAGAGTGATCTGGTGGTTCTCCCCAGGGAGGGGAGGGTGGGGGACTGGGTGGGGGGGGCAGGGGACGAAAGGGCACTTCTGCTTTACCGTGTTTATACTTTGATACTCTGCTGAAAATGTGTATCACAAGAATGTATGCATGTATTCCATGTGTAATTAAAAACAACTAAGTGAAAAACATAAAAAGAACAGGGCAGATCACTGTGTTAGGACATGGAAAAACATTGCAAGAAAAATTGCAAGGCTGAGTGAGAAAAAGCAATTTCCAAGCAATATGTATGGTCTATGATCCCATTTTGGTAAAAAGAAGCATATACTAGAATGTGCACAGATAAAAACCGGAGAGTAATAATAATAATATATAAACATATACTTTATATGTTATAATAATACATATGTTAGTGTGTGCATAGATTTAAAAAACTGGATGGAAAATATTGCAAGTTATTAACAGTGGGATAGAACTGCTAATACTATTCACTTTCATTAAAAAATTTTTAACAACGTGTTACTTTTGTGATCAGAAAAAAAAGATATGAAAAATAAAGGGTCTCCGGGTAAGCAAAGGCAGAGTTGTCCCACTTTTAGAATAAGAGCCCCAGGGAGGGTCCTGGAACGAAGCCTTTCTTTCCATGGAAAAGGCCCTCAGACTCACGAGTGGGTGCAGTTGATGGGGCATGGCTGGCACATGCCCTCCTCATCTGGGAACTTCCAGATGGGCATGAAGGAGAGGTCAGGCTTCACACCGCTGGGGCAGCGAGCCACGCAGAAGGGAGGATCCTTGTGGTGGGCGCAAGCCATACACTGGTCAGCCTCCTGGGAGGGGAGGAAGGGTTTGTGGGGGGCTGGCCACCGACACTCCCAGGGCAGCAGGATCAGGCCCTCGGGTCCCCTTTTTGCTTTCCTCAGCCACTCAGCAGCACTGTTCACCTTGCTCCTGGGACAGCCCCTGACCTGCTGTGTCTGCTGCCCCTGTTCTGCACCCAACTCCCCACCTTCAAAGCTTGATCCCCAGGCCTGGTGGGGTCGGGGGAGTGTATTACCTAAGGTATAACAGCAAGTAATAATAGTAACTAACTTGTGAAGACTTTTCCCTGTGCTTGGGCACTGCACCAAACCCTATTTTGAGTTAATTCTCACTGCATCCCATCGGGGTAGGTACTAGTATAAACGTTCACTTTACGAATGAGCCAGTGCAAGTGGAGCCTGGATTTGAATCCAGGTCACCTGATGTCTAAGCCCCCAGGTCTAACCACCTTAGCACAGCCATGGCCAAGGGCACAGGCTTCCCTGGGCCCTTTGCATGGTCTGAAGGGCCTCAGCGTCCACAGCTCTTGCTGTCCCCAGCATCCCAGCCTCCTTCCACCCTCCTACCGCTCAGGTCTGGGCTTGGAGCCCTCCCCAGGGGTATTTTACTGGACTTGGCCAGGTCCCTGGCAGCACCCCCAACCCTGCCCTGCTTCCCTCCACCCAGCTCTGAGCACACTGGCACCTCACCGAGCCAAAGCAGGTCACTGAGCCATTCTGGGGCTGACACTCAGGGTGGCACGGCAGACAGTACCTGTCCTTCACGTACTCCCGGGGGAGCCTGAGGAGAGGATGGCCTGTGAAGGGGTCTGGAAGGAGCCCCTGTGCACCCCCCAGCCCGGCCGCCCCCTCCTCTGCCCCGCATACCCCTGCAGTACTCGGCATTCTTCCACGCACTGCTGGCCCCTAAGGAACTGGCTGCAGTTGACGCACTGGGTGGGCCCTGGACCCCAGCAGTGCCCGTGGGCACACAGTGGGTAGCAGGCCAGGCCCTCGCCCACTGCAGTGAGGAGGAAGGGGTCAGAGGGGACTCTCAAGGGAGACTCCGGGTCCAAGGGAGCTGGGGGAAGAGTCTGTGGGCATGGCTCTGGGCTGGAGAGGTGGGGACAGGTGCCGTGCAAAGCAGGGAGAGAAAGACTTCTGAGGTTCCAGGAACAGAGAGGAAAGGGAAGGGAGGGATGCCAAGGCAGTGTGGCAGGACCCTGCTAGAAGCCATGCCAAGAGGCCAGGCCAACCAGAGCTGTGTCAAGGATGGTGCACCAGGGACGGGCAGTGCACACGCACAAGTAAGTCCCAGACTGCTGCTGCCAGAGGCCCGTGGGCACGCCCGCGCAGCAGTGCTGGGCTCCCTGTCTTACCGCACTCGACCTCTGGCCGGTTGGCACTGTGGAGCAGGGTCTGGTGGGGGTTCCGGAAGAGCTGGTCCCAGGGCACCGTGTGTACAAAGCAGAGGCGGGCGTTGCGGTGGATGAGGGCCAGCCCACTGCCCAGTTCCCGCAGCGAGCGCAGCCCCAGCCAGCGGATGCCCAGCCCTTGCAGGGTCAGCGAGTAGGCGCCACTGTGGGAGGGGGAGTGCTCAGATGCACGGGGGCAACGCACCACTGACCCTCCCCCATCAGCAAGGGCTGCCCTCGCCTTCCTCCTGTCCCCAGCACACTCTGCAAACTTCCACGGGAACGCTGCTGCTGGAGTCCCCAGGGAAAAGAACCCCCATTTCCCCCCCTACACACTCAGAGCTTCTCCCGGGCCTCCCGGGGCAGCTCCTCCCCCGTCAGGCCTCTCTCCTCTGGTGCTCACTCATGCAGAACTCGTCCCCGGATTACTCGCAGATTCTGGAAGACGTGGAGGTCCGGCAGGCTGTCTGGCCACGCTGAGATGTACAGGTAACCTGCAGGCACAGAGTGAGGCCAGGGGTGCGGGGACACGACGAAGACCTCCCAGCCCCATCGAAGCAGGATTCAGAGAGACAGAGCTCACCTGTGATCTCCTCCAGAGACTCAAATACTCTGAGCTGCTCAGGCTGTAGGGGGGCAGTGTTGGAGGCTCCGTCCCTAGAAGGAGGATTCGGAGGGCCAAGAAGGGGGTGGGTAAGACCTCCCTCCACAAGCTGGCCCTGCCATCCTCCCCAACCTCCACTCCACTTAAACCCATTGCCCATCGAGCCTGGCTGTTCCCATCCTGAACTTCAAAGCCCAGGCCCTGGTTTGGCAAATATCAAAACAATATTTATATCCTTTGATCTAGAAATTCTGCTTCTAGGAATATGGCCTAGAGAGACACTGGCCCCTGTTCCCAAAGGCATGTGCAAGGGAGAACTGTTTGCTAGAGGGAAAATAAAAAACCTAAGGAAATTAAAACTTTTAAATTTTTTAAAATTTAAACTTAAAAAATTTTAAATTAAATACCTAAACACCCATCAGTAAATGGGGAGCTATTAAGTATAATCCTGATCTATGCAGACTAAAGATGAAAAACTAACATTCAGGAGCATGTAGTATCTGCTGGGCACGGTTATAGGAACTTTACAAATATTAACTCATTTAAACTTTATGACACCTCATGTGGGTGGGACTATTTTTGCCCCCATTTAACAGATGAGGAAACTGAGACCCAGCAAGAAGGTCACATGATTAGTAAGTGGTAGAAGCCAGGTCTCAAACCTGCTACTCTTTGCTGCCACCTCTTCCACAGCTGTGGAAAGAACATGTCCAAATGTCCACAGCTGGACATGACCTAACTGTCATAACCAGCTCTCCAAAGCCAGGGGCAAACAATATTCACAACAGGCTCCCATTTTAAAGCAACATTTCCCCCCAAATTACTAAAACTAGGTTTCTCTGTGCGTGTGTATCCATATATGTATGAGTGGTCTAGAAGAACACACAAAAACTGTTAACAGTGGTCTCCTCTAGAAAGGGGAGTAAAGGTGGAGGAAGTGTTGAAGGGAATTTTCTCCTTTTTTAATACATATTTTTATTGAAGTATAATTCACATACAATAAATTGCAGATTTTTAGTGTGCAGTTTGATGAGTTTTGTCAAATGCATTCACTCACCTATCCACCACCCCAACTGGTATACAGAACATTTCCATCACCCCAGAAATTTCCTTTGTGTCCCTCTCCATGCCCTCACCCTGGCGCAATCACTGTTCTGATTTCTCTCACCACACAGTGGTTTTGCCTATTCTAGAGCAAAGGGAATCATACAGTGTGGACTCTCTCTTGTCTGACTTATTTCGCTTAACATAATGTTTTTGAGACACATTCATGTTGTTTTATGTATCAGTAGGCCATTTCTTTTACTGCTGAGAATTTCACTGTATGGATATACCACCTTTTACAGTTGACCCTTGAACAATGCCTGGGTTATGGCAGCAACCCCCCACAAAGTCGGAAATCCAAGTATAACTTTACAGTCAGCCCTCTGCACCCATGGTTCCAGATTCAAGCAACCCCGGATTGTGTAGTACTGCAGTACGGATTTATTGAAAAAAGTTCACATTTAAGTGGACCCACGCAGTTCAAACCCATGATGTCCAAGGGTCAGCTTTATTGATTCCTTCAGCTATTGATATACATTTGCAGTATTTCCAGTTTGGGGCCATTATGAATAAAGCTATTATGAACTCAAAGAGAATTTTACTTTATCTGGATGGCGTGACCTCCATACAAGTGCATGTTCATAGATAACATGTCATTTATGAGAAAAATCCCAGGAATTCTCTGGCAGTCCAGTGGTTAGGACTCCTTGCTTTCATTGTCAAGGGCCTGGGTTCAATCCCCGGTTGGTGAACTAAGATCCAGCAAGTCACGTGGCGCGGCCAAAGACAAACAAACAAACAAAACCCAAAACCTCCCCCCTCCAAAGTCCCTGCTGGCCTTCCACCTGCTTCCTTTGCATCTCTGGCCTCCCACCTCTGTCTCCCGCCATCCCCGAGAAATGCTGCCACTTCTGGGGCCTCAGGATTCAGTGCCTGCCCTGATGCTGCCTCAGGCCATGTGCCCACCCTTAACTCTGAGTATCCTTACCCCTCAAAGCTCTCCGGCAGAAACGCCAGGCTCCCAAAGATCTTCTTGCAGCCAGCAAACTCCTGGATGTTGGCACTGGTGACCGCCCTCACCTCCCGCAGGTGTTCCATGCCCAGACCATAGCACACTGTGGGGAGGGGGGCAGGGGGGCACCTCAGCCTCCACATGGAGCGCCAGGAATTCAACCTCCTGGGTCCTGTCCACGGTCCCCTCCTGGGGCCACATGCCCCCTCCCCACATTGACAGAGGCATGGGGGAGCTTGTGGGACTGCTCAGGGGAGGGCCAGGGGCAGAGTCAGTGGGAGAATAGGACTGGGTCCCGGGAGGGTGGCACAGGGGCTAGGCCAGGCTGGGTGTGCAGGGGGCGGCCACTGGGTACCTCGGGCACAGGGCTTGCTGCATTTCTCACACCGCTGGGTTCCATCCTCAGCTGTCACCTCTTGGTTGTTCAGGGGACAAACCAGGGTGCAGGATCCCACGTCCGTAGACAGGTAGTTGTCTGAGGAGATCAAGATCGTCTGTCCACGTGCCCTGGCCTTTCAGCACCGCCCCCCACCACCATGAGCTGTGTGACCATGCCCAGGTAGTACAATAAGAATGATATCAACCGATACCGAAATGCCCTTACACCATATCTGAGCCCTGGGCACTCGTCCACTCCTCACAACAACCCGGTGCGATAGGCACTCTTAGATCCCCATTTTGCCAAAAGGGAAACCAAAGCACAGAGTTTTCTATAAATTACTCAAGGTCCCCGTGCTAGTAAGTGGAGGAGCCAGGATGTGAACCCAAATGGTCTAGCTCTACACTTCGTACTCTCACCCACCATGGGGAGGGTACGACCAGGACCCAAGAGCCCACTGCTGTCTCCTGTGACAGGAGGAAAGAGGTCCCCAGGTCTGAGGCCAGCCCCTAAATGCCCATCAGTAAATAGGGGAGCTAGCAAATAAAACTCTGATCTATCTAGACCACAGAATAAAAATCAACATTTAGGGGTGCTTAGTATTGGCTGGGCACAGTTATAAGAGCTTTGCAAATATTAACTCATTCAAACTTTATAACCACCTGGTGAGGATGGGACTATTTTGGCCCCCACTTAACAGATAAGGAAACCGAGACACAGCAAGAAGGCCACATGACTAATAAGGGGCAGAGCCAGGTCTCAAACCCAGGCAGTCTGGCTTCGCTGCATGGGCTCTTAGCTGCTATTCTTTGCTGCCACCTGCTCCGCTGCTGTCGAAAGAACAAGGCAGCTCAGTACGAACTGCCATGACCAGCTCTCCAAAGCCAGGGGCGAACCGTACTCACAACAGGCTTCCATTTACATAAACCAAAGTCCCCAGCAAAACGACTAAAAGTACGTCTCTCCCCGGCACTCACAAGGACAGGCGGTCACGCAGCTGGCGCCGAAGGTATAACGGCCCTCGGGGTTGGGCATGGACTCGAAGGTGTCCGTGTTGTAGGTGACCAGAGCCGGGCAGTGCAGCTCACAGATGCCACTGTGGTTGAAGTGGAGGCAGGCCTGGGGGACAGGCAGCTGGTGGGCACTGGGCTGTTTTGCCCTGGTGTGCCAGAGGGTTAGGGCAGCACCAAGCGGGATGCCCCTCCCCTTGCACCCCGAGGGCTGGGGCGCTGGGGGCACGTACCAGACAGTCAGAGTGCTTGGGGCCCGTGCATCCGGCAGCACATTGCTCGTGGCAGCAGTCGGTGGGCTGCGGGCCCTTACAGCGGGCACAGCCGCTGGCACAGACGGTTCGTGTCACTGTTGGGCAAAGGGCAGGATGAGGGCTGGGCGGCAGCCTGGGCACCGCCCCTCACCAGCATCACCTTCTGGGGGGACTTCCTGCCTCAGGGAAGATGCCGAGGCCCGGCACCCGGCCGCCATGTCACCTTTATTCCCGCCCAGCCCCTGCCCCCAGATTCTGGGCCCCCCTATAACTCACAGCTCTGACAGTCCTTGGAACTTTCTCCCCAGCAGTGGGGAGCTTTACAAGCTGGAGAACAGGGTGGGCCTGGGGAGAGAAACAGAACGGCAGTGAGAGAGACAGAGACCAGGAGACAACGCACAGTGAGGGAGAGACGAAGGCAAGAGAAGAGGACTCCAAAACCGGAGGCACGATCTGGAAGCAGAGGGAGACAGGGCAGAGAACCACAGAGATTCAGAGACACAGAGAAAGAGGAAGTGGGTGGTGTTAGTGCAGCAGCAGCGGGGGCATGGAGCAAGCCAGGAGTCTGGGGTCGGTGGGCTGCGTGAGAAAGAGAGGCGGCTGCAGGCGGGGAGGAGCGTGGCTTACAGGCCCGTGAGCGGTTGGTGTCTATCAACATGAGGGCCAGCTGGTTGTTCTTGTGGAAGATGTCCTTCCACAAAATCGTGTCCTGGTGGCAGAGCTGAGGGTTCCGCTGGATCAAGACCCCTCCCTTCAGGATCTCTGTGGGGCGGGCAATAATCAGGTGCTTCTTCCCCCATCTGTCACCTTCTGACCTCCCTTGGCGCCTGCCTGCCTTCTAAAAGGGGAGTGGGGCTCTTAAACACACCCCAGGTTCCTCAGGGAGCAGAGAAGACTCCTTTAGCATCTTTTAGCTCTACCAACACCACCCCACACGTGAACAAGAGGAGATCCGGGGCGGAGTGAGCTGTCCGTCTCACTGTCTCCTCTCCTCCACCTCTACTCTATGCACCTTGCTTAGCAATTAAAAGAGAGTGTGAAATCCAGCCTCACCACCACTAACTAGCTGTGTAACCTCAAGCAAGTCACTTATCCTCTGTAAACCTCAGTTTTCTCATCTGGAAAACGAGAATAACACTGATGCTTCCCTTGCAAGATTAAAGCATGACTGAAACGGGGTTATGCACGTAAAGCACCTGGCACTCAGAGTCTGGGACACTGTCAGCTCCAAGGCTGCCGTGTACAGTTACATAGGTTGTTCACTGTACATGTGCATTCAGCCAAGAAGTGGGCAAAAACCCAGCCTGCATCCTAACTATCAAGCTATGTGGGCTGGCACAAGCTGTGACTTCCTGGGAAGAAGGGGAATCTTTTTCGAATCCTCACAAGGGCGCCTCCCCTAGCTCCACTTGCATCCATCCGGAAGGGACCCCAGTTCTTATCCACACGAAGCAGCCCCATGGCTAACAGGGGCCCCGGTCAGATCTCAATAACCAGCAGAAAGTTTCAATGATAAGGATGACCACCTGTGAGGCTTCGCAGCTGCAGCTCCTGCAGCCCTCCCGGAGCAGCGCGTGCAGCAGGCGTGGCACTGTCCAGAAGGTCTCCATTGTCCAGCACGGCCAGGGCATAGCTGTCCTCAAACAGCTGCGTGCCTCGCACGATCCGCAGCCTCTGCAGGGGGACCTGACTCACTCGGTTGTGAGCGATGAGCACGTAGCCCTGCACCTCCTGGATCTCCTGGGAGGGGACAGGGTAGGGTAGGGCTGAGGCAGATCCAGCCTCTGGACCACTACCACCCCCCCACAAGGCCTCCTCAAGGTCACCCTGTGACCTTGAGGTCACCCGCCACTGAGCAGTCCTGCTCCCTCAGGCCTAAAATGGAGATCACGGCCACTCCCCACCTCCCCGAACCAGATTCTAGTATGATAAAAAAAAAAAAAAAAAAAAATGGCGGGGGGGAACACTCTGTAAACTGTAAGCAAGCGCCCCACCCTCTCTGCATCTCAGTTTCTTCATCTGTGAAGGAAAGGCCTGGACGAGATGATGTTTGTGATTTGACAGACTAAGCATCGCACCTGAGGCCCCGCTCCAGGGCACCATGGACACAACCCAGAGGCTGGTTTCCATTCTCTCTCCTGCTCCTGACCCTTTCACATACATTTTCCATGTGATCTTCAAAATGGGCCCCCCAGCGAGTTCAAGCATGTCTGTTGCTCCCAATATACAGATAGGGAAACTGAGATCCAGTGAAGCCAAGGGCCTAGACCACATTCACATGGCTTGTCAGCGGCAGAACTGGACCGGGAACCCGCCAGCCCTTTCATTACTCCGGGTAGGAGGGGGACAGTGGCTGGGGCAGTCGGACAATGGAAGGTGATCATGCCGGCAGGAGAGCAAAAAAATTTAGCAGAGGAACGAGTGCATTCCATCCAGAGATGCCCACGGCCAGCCACGTTGTAGAGAAGGAGTCAACTGGTCTTGCAGTAGGATGGACGGGGGTTAGACAACAGAAGGGACTTCCCAGTTGAGGAGCCACAACAAAAGAGGAAATACAGGGTGGGGAACACTCTTCTACCACCCATCTGCAAGCAGAGGGCTCAGCCCAGCAGGAAGCAGGGCCTGGCTGGGTTTTGCCCATGGGCCTCACCTGCAGGAAGGAGAGGCTGGCGTTAGCGGGCAGGTAGGTGAGCTCCAGGTTACCCTGCACCACCTGACAGCCCTGGTAGAGGTGGCGGAGCATGTCCAGGTGGGTCTCGGGACTGGCCAGCAGCCGCAGCTTCATGTCTGTGCCGGTGCACACTGGCAGGAGAGAGAAGATGGGTCAGAGGGCACTGCCCAGTGAGCTTCGCCAACCTGGCCGCCTCTGCCAACCTACTCCCCAGAGCCACGCCACCGCAGACAGCGAGAAAGCACAACGGGAGGATCCCTCCTCCCGTGTCCCTTGTACCCACAGAACATGCAACAGCAAAGGAAAGTTTGCAAATTGGGGAAGAGGAGGGACTTCAGGGGAGAAGCTCCCCTGACTCGGCCCATCCCGAGCATCCAGAGGGGGTCTCGCTGTACCAGCCTTAGGGAGCTTGCCTGTTCGATCCAGGGTGTTGGCTGGCAAAGAAAGCCTCCCTTTGTCCCAAAGGCACAACTCAGGGCCAACGGGTAAAAATCCCCCAAGAGAGGCGATGATGAATCATGAATCCTCTGGATACCCCCTGACCCTCTCCCGAGAAAACAACGCCACCCACATGCCAACCTCCTGGCAAGGGATACCCACCCCCACAATGCCACCCAGAAAGTGGGGAAGGAGGGTCAGCTGGAGTCATAGCTGGGGCATGGGGGCCACCAGGGGCCTGGTCACTGCAGGGACTTCTGGAATTCCCCCAGGCAGAGAAAAGGAACATCAAATCCCAACCGTGGGCATCCGGACCGGAGCTGCAGATGCTGAGCCAGAGTGCTGCCTACTCCAAAGGCTCCTACGCTGGTACCTCACCCTTGCCACCTCCTCAGGGCAAGACTCCAGAACCAGCTGGCAGAATCTATGTCACGAAACTCCTGCCACAAGGGCATTACGTCAGCCCTGTGTACCTGCCTGGTGCCAACCACCAGCCGAGGGGCATCAAGATGAACTGCCGCCCGGTCCACCTGGACCCCAGCCCAGTGTCCCTGAGACCAGAAGTACTCACTAAGCCCAGGGATACTAGAAGGGGTAAACTACCCCGGGTAAGGGGGTGCTCTGGGCAACAGTTGGCACCATGCCTGCCAGCAGTGGGGGAGATTAAAGTGCCCAGTTAAACCCGTTTTTCTGCTCTGGTGAGAAGATGAATCACCTGGCACATCTTGCCCAGGAGGGTGTGCCAGGGGGAGGTGGGTGGGGTGCACTCCCAGATCCACAGGTGCCCGAGCTGCCCTGAATTCCTGTTGGTCCCCTCTCCACCTCCCACGGACTACGTGCGGATTCAGGGGGACAGCACAGTGGCTGACTTTCAGGTCTGACCCCCGGGGCTCCTGATCTCCCAGCAGCTTGGAGCCTAAGGTCAAATTCTGGGAGGTAATGAGATACCCCCTGCCTCCAGTAACCGGGGGAAAGGCTCGTGGGCCAAGCCCCCAGGGTTCTGGCCTGGGCCAATGGCCACTAGCTGGCCGCCTCCCAGGAGCACCTAGAGTGGTCTCTGTTCCCACCCCTCTGGCCAGATAGGGAAGGAAGCAAAGAGGGAGGAATGGGAGGACCCAGAAATAGAACTCAAGGGTCCCTCCCCCCAGACTCCCAAGAGAAACAGGAGCCGGGGATGGCAGGCCAGGCCCAAAATAACGCCCGCTGCCAGGACCTCCCCCAGCCTCAGCAGCTTCAGCTGCTTTGTAGGCACAGCTGTCTCCAGGCCTAGACCCCAAGGCCCTGGTCCAAGCCCGGGACAGGGGCTGGCAGAGCCGGGGCAGGGGTCCGTCTCCACCCCCTGTGCCCTCTGCCGCCTCGAAGGGACACCGACTGCAGTAGCCAGGCAACAGGAAAACAACAAGGGAACACTCGGCAGGCACTCTGGGTGGAGGCTCATCCTCCAGAGGCTGGGACTACAACCTCGGTTTTGCAAAGAAGGAAACTGGCTTTGCCAGGGGTTATTCTCCCAAGATCAGAAAGCTTGTGGGCCATAGAGGGAGGATTTGAACCCGAGCCGGCCCCGACTTCAAATCCCACATTCCTTCCACTAGACCGAACTGCACACACACCCCTCCCCACGCCCTGTTCAAAGGTAAACACACACCAGCTCTGTGGATGGCACTGAGTACATGATAGGCTCCGGGCAGGGCCCAGTGGCTGAGCTGGGTGGGAGGACCAGACAGCAGGAGCCCCGCCCCACGCGTTTGTTTGTGTCCGTTTCTGAGTCTGATTCAGACTAAACGTTTGCAAGTTGGGACCCTGAGACTTACTCCCAGGGAGCTGGAGGCTTGGGGGCTAATACCCTCCAACCTGACACCTTTCCTACCTCCACACCTCCCTCCCCCTCCCATCTCCTCACTCATCTCCCCCTCCCCAGTCCTCGCCATGGTCCCCATATCCACTCCGGCCCCCACTGATTTTCTGGGGGCGGCGGTAGGAGGTCCTGTTCCACACGGGGAGCGCTTTGTCTCCAGAGCACCTGTCCCTCAGGAGCCTCGACCTCCACATCTCTGGGGCAGTTAGTGTGAGGCAGGACCAACCCGGAGCCAGGGAAACAGTGAGCCCTGGATAAGTGTTTGCGGGATGAATGAATGAATGAATGAATGATCAATGAACTCCAATCAAGAGTCTCCAAACCAAAAGGGACCAGTTGAGGTCACCATGTCCAGCCCTCTCTTCAGAGGCTGGTCACGGCCCCCAGGTCCCTCTAGCTGGATGTTAGTGGTCAGGTTCCAGCTCTGGGGGGCTCTCAAATGGGTTCTTTCTTCCCCACCAGCCTTCAGCCCCAGTTGCCTCTCTTGCTCACCAGCATGAAAGCCAACACTTCCTTTGGTTTCCATGAACTCTACCTGCACCCCCAAAGCTCACCTCCCCCAGACCCGTGGGGCCAGAGCCCATTCCAGTGACGCCGGGACTCACCCACCACACACGCCTGGTGTATCAGACCAGGGGCCGGGGCTCAGGGCATCAGGCCACAACCCTAGCTGGGCCACTCACGGTGTGACCTTGATGAAGTCCCTGGATCTCGAGGGCAGAGGCCAAATCAGATTCACCTCTATGTTCAGCAGTGCCTGTGACTTAGTAGGCACTCACTGAATATTTACTGACCTGACCTTGACCGTGTGGGGGGGATAATGACAAGTCTTACTCTCTGCAGAGAAAGTGCATGAGAGTTAAATGAGGTGATGAATCAAGAAACAGTCTGTAAACGTGACAAGGCTTTGTAAACAGAGCTGGGGCAACACAACATCGGCTATAATAATTCTCCCACTTCTTAAGAGAGCACACACCCCTCACCCTGTCTCGGCTCTCTTCCCAGGGGCAGGGAGGAAAGCTGGCCTACTAAGAGATGGGGGTGTCACCCCAGAGGGCCTTCCCACAGGGCAGGGAGGGGGATCTCTTTCCAGGTCATTCCAGCACCCAGGGCCAGGCACGACCAGCCTGGCCCTTCACCAGCTCCCCAGCCCCAGCCTGACACTGGTCCCTCCCTCACCCGTAGCCCTGTAGGTCCCACCGGCCTCTGGCCTGCTCTTGCCCTCAGTCCCCTGCCATGCCAGGAGGGCCCAAGAGGAAGGCGGACATGAGCTGGTACAGGGAAGGAGAGGACTCCAAAGCCAAGAGGGAACCTGGTGGGGGGCGAGGAGCACCTCACCCTCATTTTCTAAAGCCTAAGTAAGGGAGGTGATTCACCTGAATAACAAAATAGCATGTCTACCCGAGTCTGGCCACCCGACTGCCCCCGAGGCTTTGCTTAACCCATTCCTGTCGAAGGGAATAAGACTTTGATCAACTCTTAATGCCTCCTCATCAGAGTCTAAAAATGCCCTGGACATTATTGGGTCGCTGGGAAGCCTTGGCTAAGTCACTTTGTTTCTTTGAACTTCAGTTTTCTCATCTGTGCACCTACTTCACAGGATTGTTGCAGAGATGAAATGAAATTGTAATGGATGGGAACCAGGCAAATAGGAAGCACGCTATACTTTTCTAAAAGGCGTCTGGGTAATTCCAAACCAAGAGAGAATTAACAGTGCTCTGTATCTGACTTTGTGATACAACGTATTTTCTCTTTCGGCATTTGATCCTATCTTTCAATTATTTTTTTTTCTTGAATATTAAAATGAGGCTACTTTCCCTGTTGGGAGAATCATTCAGGAATTAAACTATGAGCTCTGCAAGATGTGTTTGCCGCACTTTCCAAAACCTTGGCCTCCAAGAGAAGAAAATCCCAACCCTCTGGGCCTTCCCCATCTCCCCTTCCCCCACATGCCTGAGCCAGCCCTCAGCCCTGGCATATACTGGGCGTGCTAGAGGCAGCTGAGTGGGGCTCTGCCATTTTAGCCATTCCCCTGCACAACACACCCAGCACCTCTCTCTGCACCCAGCGCTGCAGGCCGAGGGGTGAGGAAGACCGGAGGAGCTCCTCGTCAAGGCAGGAGAACCGACCCCTCAGATCCCAGCCTCCCCCTGCTCGACTCTCAGGCCCAGGTGGGGAGGGCAGCGGCTCAGCCTGACAGCCCACAGCCCAGCCTCGCCTCGCCTCGCCTACCTTGCCTCGCCTCACACTTCTCAGAAGGTCAGGGGTGAAGACGCCTGCCTGGGAAACAGGGAGGGGAAGGGGAGGCTCCTGGAAAAGAGGAGCCTCCTTCCTCAGAGAGAAGGCTGCGTGGGGGCACCTCCCCGCTATTTACAGCAGCTCTTGAGGGAGTTCCTTGAGAGGGCAGAGTTCAGCAGGGAGACTGCCGTTTGGCCACACAAAGCCCAGACACACAAACACACAGACCACACAACTCAAGAACACCCTAGTATAGACATCCCTCAGATAACACAGCAGAGCTCTGACAGAGGGGGCCCTCGGGCAACACACAGACAGCCCGACACCCACCCCTTCTCCAGACTCCCTGATCCGTGAAGACCACCCACTACTCCTAGAACATTCTCGTTCTGTCTTCTCCACAACCAGGCGATGTAGGGAGCAGAGTCCCCCCAATGTTCAGGGTAGATGAATATAGTGATTTTGAAGCTGTAGTTAGGGGTTGCACTGCCTGGGGTCCAATCCGGGACCCACCAATTACTTGCTGCTACTTCACCTCTTGAAGCCCGTGTCTTCAAGCCTGGAAAATGGGCACACTAGTTAGGACTTCTCTTATAGGGTTGTTCTGAGGATGAAAGCAGGGAACCCAGACAAAACACGTACAGCAGCTGGCACACAGTGTATTTCCAGTACGCGTTAGCTTTCACCGTTATCGCACCCAGACGGACAGATGGGGCAAGACAGACACTGCACCCCACCCCAGCACCCTTCCCCATACACAGCACAAAGGAAAAGGCAGGACAAGCCGGCCCTCGGCATACCCGCATCTGGCCCCGTTCCTTACCCTCCCCCTCCCTCCAAGTGCCCAGGAATCCCTCCCTCAGAACCCTCCCACTTTATGCCCCAGACCAGGAAGCCCACCGCCACCGCTCCGTGACCCACGCTCTCCAAGTCACAAAGCAGAGTCCCTAAGTCGGCCCTAACGAGACTTGTTCAAAACAAACGTCTCCCCCTTCCCCCACGCCAGTCTCCGGCTGAGGCAACTCTGCAGTCGGACTGGCCACCCTCTGCTCCCCGGCTCTGGCTGGACAGGTTGCTTTCCCCACCTCCCCGCCTCCACACCCCGATCCTGCCAGAAGCTGGAGTAACTCAACCCAGTCGGCCGAAAGGGGGCGGGGAGGGGGCCGGGCAGAAGGGACCCCCAGGAATCCAGCCCAGTCCAGTCTGGAGGCGGAGGCTGCCAACTGGAAAGGCTTTGAGAGAGGAGCTTGAGGGGGCTCAAGAAAGGGGAAAACACACACACACACACACACACACACACACACACACACACACACACGGCAATACACCCTTTGAGGGAAACTTTCTGAACAAATTTCAGAGGCCTTTTTTGACAAGTTCCGGAGCCGTCGCGGGGTCTGCAAAGCAAAAGTCCCTCGAATGGGACGTCTAGAGCCGCTCCGCTGTAGTCGGCCCCCTGCCCCACCTTCTCTGGCCCCTCCGAGCCCGAGGGCCGGCGGCTCTGAGCCCCCGGACTGTCCGAAACTTCGGGTCGGGAAGCTCCGATGGCCCCTCTGTTCCCGTCTGGCCAGGGCTTTAGACGGGGGTCCCAGGCTGCACGGGCCCGTCGCCGCTCCCTGCCCTCCCCACCCCAGACCCACCTTGGGTGCCCGCGGCTCCGGGGGGCAGGAGGGCGAGAAGGAGCCCCCAGCGGCACCAGGCCGCCAGCTCCATGGTGCTCACTGCGGCTCCGTCCCCATGGCTGCGGCGAGGCCAGGCGGCGAGGGCGCCGGGCGGGCGAGGGGAGGGGGCCGGGCGCTCGCGCCGGAAAAGAGCACCCAGCGCCGGGGCGGCCGGCGGCCTCGGGGGGTCTTCTCGGCTCTGCGGGCACGATGGAGGGGAATCTCAGCTCCACAACTTCATTCCTGTACTTCCTCAAGGCAGCCCTCCTCCTCCACCTCCTCCTCCTCCCGTGATTGGGAGCCAGCGCGCTCGCGGCTCGCCCCCCCTCACCCCCTCCAACCGCATTCCAGCAAGTCCCTGGGAGTGGCAACTCCCAGCCTCGCTTTCTCCCTCTCTGCGCGCAGGCCTGGGTGGCGTGGCTGCCAGCGCCCGGACTCCAGGGTTGCCCGCAGCAGTTCTCACCCATTTCCATGGAGAACCCCCCAAAGCAGAGGAGGGTGATGGCGCCCCTCCCCCCGGGACTCTGGCGCAAACGCTTTAGCCTGCCATTCTTAACTTTCTTTGAAGTCGCAGGTTTTATCTTAAACGTCCCTGGCCGTTTGCATCCTACTCCATCCCATGCCTATTTGTTTTAATATCAAATACTGGTTTTCCTACCACATCCTCAGGTAAAAATGTTAGTCGAGGAGGGCGATGCGTTGCGTTTAACCTGCGGCTTCCAGGACTCCCTGGCATACCTTCTCGAATCTTCTAGATATCTTTTCCAGTCTGCAAAGCATGCTTTAAAGGGGCTCTGCAAGTTTGGGGAGAGAGTCAAATTGGAGAAACCTACGTCTCAGTCCTTCAAAGGACATCCTTGTTTCTTTCCGGGGCCCTCAGCACCCAATTCATCCAAGGTTCCTTCTCTGTCCCTTGCCTTTTATTAGTCTGCTTCATTCCACCTCCCCACCCTGCGTTCCACCTGGAGCCCCTGACCCAGTTACTAAGACCCGGTCGGGGGTCTCGTGGGGGTGGGGATGGAAGGAAGGCGTTGTTTTTGTTGGAAATCACAACAAAATATTGCACGAGATACACTTATCCTAACAAATTATTTGTTGTTTGTCTGAAATTCAAATTTAACTGGGCATCTTTATTTTGATTTGCTAAATCTGGCAACTCTAGTTGGAATGCTCAGCCTTGAGCAGGCCTGTGCTGGTCAAGAGGGGATCAGAGGCACCTACCCGGGGCTGCAGAATGAAGGACATTAGCATCTCTTAAACTGCTTCCTTATTCCTAGCTTGGTTCTAGGCAGGCACTTTCACAGTAGGGGACTTGAGAACACGGCACTCTGGGATCAGAATGACCTTGGTTCAAATCTCAACTCCACCACGGGTTAGCTGTGTGACCTTACGCAAGTGACTGAGCCTCTCTGGGTCTCAGTTGGCTCACTTGTAAAATAGCATCTGGCACACTGTGCTAGGGGTTAAAGGAGATAATACTCCTGAAGCTCTAAGCACAGTACTTAGCACATAGTAATTGCTCGAAAAGCGGTCTCAGGTTTAGTTATACTGGGACAGATCCAGGTTTTGTGGGACCTGAAGCTTATGAAATTTGGGGGACTCTCTTTAAGAAAAGGAAAACAAAGTCATAAATACAAAATTAGACACAGAAATGCAAATGAGGGGCCTGAAGCTTACCCCTGTTTAACACCGTGGTAAGTCCACCTCTGGCTCTAATCAGTGATGATCAAACTGCAGGTCAGTATCCACTAGAAGGTTGGTTGTGAAACCAATTTCAATGATCAGGACAAGTCTTTCTTTCTTCTTTATTTTATTTATTTAGTTAGTTAGTTTTTGAGAAATAGAATGGAATAGAAGATTGACTACAGGTAAGTGGGGTAAGGGCATGTGTGTCCTGGGTGATGAGGTACAATGGATTTATTCTTTGGATTATAGTCATGAATGTTCAAGAAATACTGCTGTGTATGGGGCCACAGTGACCCTTCAGGATGGACATCAATATCCCTACTTTCTCTAGGGTTAGAGTTAGAGTTAGGATGAGCGTGAGGGGCAAGGAGATGGAGGCTCAAACACTTGCCCAAGACATTCTCAGAGCTAATGAGGGAAAAGGTGAACAGCCAGCAAAGCCAGCCCCTCACCCTCACCCCATCACCCAGCCCAGGACCTAGTCAAGGTGCTGCTCAGAAACGCAGCCTCTCAGCCCTTCGGGGAGAGGAGACGTGCTCTGGCTCCAAGAGTCACTTGCTGGACACACACTGAAGGACTTGCGCTGGGCGCCCAAGCTTGAGGCTTCAAGAGACCATCAGGGTCTTAGAGTCAGGGTTAGAGATGTCCTGTCTCCCCCGGGCCCCATGCTCCCTGCCACTGTGTTGGGATGGCTTGTCCTGTGGGGAAAGCTGCTGTGATGGCATCCTTTCCTGAGTCCCCTACTCGGTGCCACTGTCTGTCCTAGAGCCACACTCCTCATCTCACTGAGTCCTCTGGCGGGGTGTTATCTTTCCCCATCTTGCAGAAGAGGAACCCTTGGATCCTGAGGTAACTGAGCCATGAGACTTTGGCTTTATCCATTTGGCTCCAGAGCCCAGAATCAAGGGTGCATGAACCCACCCTCCCTGCGGGTCCCTGCACAGGACTCAGAGGGGGGGTCCTCCAAGAAATCCGGGCAACTACTGGTCCCTCCCTCCACAAAGATCCCGCCTCCCCACCCCCTACTCCTGCCTTGGCCAGACAAGCCCACCCTCTCCCGCATCCCAGATCCCAGCAGGCAACTTGGTCTGGAGACAATGCGCAGTCCTAGATGGCTGCTTAGGGAGGGCGGAGCCAGTGGGAGTTGGGGCTGGAGTGGGGATGGGGGAGGAGCGGGGGTCAGAACTCACGCCCCTGGAGGAGGCTCCAGCGGGGCTGAGTTTCCCAAAGAGAATGAACCCATTCAGAGTCAGGAAGGAAGGGGAAAAAACCTTGTCTGGCATTTGACAAGAGGAGAGGAAGGGGGGCAGGGGTGGGAGCTGCTGATTCGCTTCTCCCCTCAAATGCCCCTCCAGCAGGGTCTGCCAGGACAGCCAAGGAAAGGGGATAGCTGAGGGACAAAGGCGGGGGGGACTGGGTACGGGGGTGCCCTCAGGAGGAGAAGGGAGGGGGCCAGGGGACTGCCAGGGTTGCTGGAGGAGCCTAAGAGTTTGCCAGAAAGGGTCCAGTGAGGGACCCAGGGAGACAGAGACAACTGCAGAGGAAAGGGGTGGCAGGAGAGAGGGCAGCACACCAGAACTGCCTGAGACGGCCTTTGGGTGGCAGGTACTGGGTCTGCGGGCAGTGGAAGTGACTATTGGCACTGAAGAGTCAGGAAGGGGCTCTGGCTTAGGGAGGTGACCTCGAGGGGTCAACAGGCTGGGGTCTGGAACCAGCGGCCTGTGAAATGCCAGTCAATCATTGACCAGCCCCTGAGACTGGGGGCACAGGAGGGTGTGTGTGTGTGTGTGTGTGTGTGTGTGTGTGTGTGTGTGTGTGTGTGTGTTGGCACCAGAGTCTCCTCCTCTCTACCTACCTCACCAGCCAGCCTGTGGTCAGAGGATTGAAAACAAACAGAAAAAGGGAGGAGATGCAGTCCACAGTCCGAGGTCCAGGCCACAAACTGGGGCCTACCCCACAAGGCCTCTAGTCTGGGGCATGGTTTGCTGGGGAAGTGTCTGTATTAATTAGTTAGTTGGAAGGAGTACCCTGAAAGTAGGCACAAGGCCACAGGAGAGTAATCTAGAAGTTTCTTTTTTTTTTTTTTTTTTTTTTTTTTTTGCGGTACGCGGGCCTCTCACTGTTGTGGCCTCTCCCGTTGCGGAGCACAGGCTCCGGACGCGCAGGCTCAGCGGCCATGGCTCATGGGCCCAGCCGCTCCACGGCATGTGGGATCTTCCCGGACCGGGGCACGAACCCGTGTCCCCTGCATCGGCAGGGGGACTCCCAACCACTGCGCCACCAGGGAAGCCCTAGAAGTTTCTGGTAAGAAAAATCTGTCCTTCCTAAAGGTGGCCTTTTCAGAACACTTGCAACCTAACCTCTGAGAGGCCCCTCTGTGGGCTCCGGATTCGCCCCAGTCCCCAGGTTAGCAGAGGAGCAGAGCCCAAAGGGCACACCAGACACGTTAGACCCTGAGCGGGCTGATCGCCTCCCTCAGCCCCTCACCCTCATCTAGGAATGCAGGCCCAAGGCCTACGTAGTCTGCCTTTCTCCCTCCCTAGGCCGTTTGCGCTCTCGGCCTCACCTGGCTTTAATGCATGAGCATGAAGCACCCGCGCCGTCCATCTTGGCCTGTGCACACACAGCTGTCACGGTTTGTGATCCCGTGCTCTGTGCTGTCGGTGTGTTTGTGCTGGCTGCTCACCACGTGTCCTTACTTTATCTGGGGGTCAGACAGTAGCTGGGCCGTGTGGCCTTGAATAAGGCTTCACCTTGCCATCTGAAATATGAGAGAGTTGGACTGAATGGTCCCTGGTCACAGTGTTTTAGGATTTGGTGTGGGGGTCGTGACCCTTTCAACCCCTACACTTGTCCCTTGAAAGCCCCATTGAGTCATCTGTTTGGCAGATTCCAGATTCCTTGTTTCACAAGCACTGGGTCTTCCTGCTCCATTCAAGCCTTCAGGACCCCAAGCTCACCTCACTTGCTGCTGTAGATACAGACCACTGGGGTGTGAATGAGGACACTCTTGCCTCTGGCTTTTGGTTTGGGGAAGAGGAGGCTAGGAAGCTTCCAGAAGCATAAAGCTAGGGCAATCATGAAATCCTGATTTGGGCGGACAATGCCAGTTTCAGATGATTTCATTCATGGAACCCACATTGTTTATGCCTCCCTTTCTTTGCCCTTTCCATCCAATCATCTTTAAGATCTATCAATTCCCCTTCCAATACATCTAAGCTTTCCCCACCACCAGTCTAAGCCTCTGTCAGTTCTCTAGGCGAAAGCGCTGGCCTTTGATCTTCGCTCCGCAGCTCTTGCCCCCTTTCAATCTGCCCCTTTTCCCCCACAATACCAAAATAAATGTTTTACTATAATTCAAAAAGATACATGCACCCCATGTTCATAGCAGCACTGTTCACAATAGCCAAGACATGGAAACAACCTAAATGTCCATCAACAGATGAATGGATAAAGAAGATGTGGCACATATATATGATGGAATACTACTCGGCCATAAAAAAGAACAAAATAATGTCATTTGCAGCAATATGGATGCAACTACAGATGATCATGCTAAGCGAAGTAAGTCAGAAGAGAAAGACAAATACCATATGATATCACTTATATGTGGAATCTAAAATATGGCATGGATGAACCTATCTACAAAACAGAAACAGACTCATAGACATAGAGATCAGGCTTGTGGTTGCCAAGGGGGAGGGGGAGGCGGAGGGAGAGGGGTGGACTGGGAGTTTGGGGTTGGTAGATGCAAACTATCACATTTAGAATGGATAAACACCAAGGTCCTACTGTAGAGCACAGGAAGCTATATTCAATACCCTGAGATAAACCATAATGGAAAAGAATAGTAAAAAAAGAATGTGTCTATGTGTATAACTGAGTCACTTTGCTGTATAGCAGAGATTGCCACAACACTGTAAATCAACTACACTTCAATTAAAAATAAATAAATAAATAAAAATAATTTGTTTAAAAAGTAAATGTTTTAAACATAAATCAGATCATTTCATTCTCTTTGGTGCTAAAACACCTCCTAATGGCTTCCCATTGCCTAACCTCTTCCCTGTGACCTGAGACCTTCTAGAATCTGGTCTCTGGCCTTTGCTTCAGTCTCACAGCCTTCCACCCATGCAGCCTTCTTTTCTATTTTTCAAAGATGCCAAACTTGTTCCTATCTTAGGGCCTTTGCACTGGCTGTTCCCTCAGCCTAGAACAATCTGCCCCCAGGTGTTAGCAGGGCTGATTCCTTCTGGTCATGAGCGTTTCAGTTCAAATGTCACTTTCTCAAAAAGTCTCTGACCACCCAATCCAACGTAGCCTCCACCTCCCTCCCAACTCCCTTGCCCTCCCTCCCTCACTTACGTTATCCAATTATATAACTCAATGCTTCTGACTACATGAAATTTTTTTTTTTACATTTTCTCTTTGTTTTTAACTGATGGCACACACAGATGGCACACATTTTTCAAAGTACAAGAATAAAAAATGGCCCTCACTTCCCTGTCACCCAGACACACAATTCCCCTTCTCCCCAGAGGCGACAATTATTTCCACTTTCTTATATATCTTTCTAAATACAGTCTCTAAAACAAACATAATATATACTCTTATTTTTCCTCACATGAGGTGATGTGTAAACACACACACACACACACACACACACACACACACACTTTCTTATACTTACCAAAAATATCATGAAGGCTTTTCTATGTCAGGACATTATAAATCTGCCCCATTCTTTTTTTTTTTTTTTTTTTTTTTGGCTACTGAAAATAATGAACAATGCTACCATGGACAGCTTTGTACTTACCCCATTCTGCACTTGTGTAGGTATACCTAGAGATTGTGTAGATATGCCTAGGAGAGAAAATGCTGGTTAGAGAGTCTATGTAAATTATCGCATTACAGGGTATGTATATTTCACACAGTGCTAAATGAGCCTACATAGCGATCATACCAATGTACTCTTACATTAGCAGTGAAATTATCTTAGTCTTTTATTTGGTACTCATTTATTGTCTGTCTCCCTCCTCTGACCATGAGAAGGATGGCACCTTATTCATCACTGTCCCCAGAGACTTGCACGTGGTAAACTGCAATACATATTTGATGAATTAGGAACCCTCATTGTAGACTATCCTCCAATTTTTGTTCTAAGAATATGGTCAGTTTGCTTATGAGCCCTCAGCACACTATAATGTTTGCTTTGTCTTTCTCCTCCCTGGACTGGGAAGGATTTCTGATTCACCTATTTTTTTCCTAGTGCAATGGCTGACATCAGTAGGGCTCAGTAAGCCCGAGTTGAAGGAATGAATCAATGACTTTGCAGGCTGTGACTCACATAAGAAACCAAATGCACGATAGGAAGCAGATTAAGCTGAGGTGGCTCTGTGGGGAAGGAAAGGAGGGTCTCTGTGTTGAAAAGTGGGGAGATGGAGAAGCCTGGTAATTGTGTAGGGCTCTTCTGGCAGGCAAAACTCTCAAGAGATGTCCCAGAGAAACAACACCTCATCTCCCACCAGGAAAACATAACAGATGTCTCCACCTTTAACATAGGATTGTTTTCTCCATCAGGTAGCCATGAGTTTTCAAGGACCTATAAAATGTTTGAGACATGAACAGATTTTCAATGTTAGCTCCAAAATACGATAAGAAAACTACAAAAAAATTTAATATTTATTAAATATGTACAAAATGTAACAGTATGTCAACTATTTACAGCAACTCAATTCAACTATATATAGTTACTTATAAATTTCTTTAATGTGGGTGTTGCCACATTTTAGTATGTTTGATATAGTATAGGATGAGGCTTCCAAAATTGGAACCTTAAAAGTTTTAAAAGCGCTCTATCTCTACCTTGGTGTTCTCTCAAAGGGAGAATTCCTGCTTTGTCCGTATTTCATCCTCTTTAATCCTAAATTTCCTCATCTTTAAATGGGGATCCTCATAAAAATGTTCATCCAAGCGTTATAGTAAGGACAAAATAAAATAATGTATTATAAAAGAACTGATCTGTCACACAAAATTGTAAATAAACTATACTTCAATTAAAAACTAAAAAATAAATTTTTAAGATTAAAAAAAAATGAACCGATCCATCAGATGCAAAGTAGTATTAGCACTCTATTGTTTTCCATCAGCTCCTGGAGGGCTGAGTGGTTGTTTTGTTGTTCATTTCAGCTTCCCAATCGTATCAACTGGGTGCCCAACTCCAGGGGACACTATTCATGTTATATTTAACTGGAAGAGACACCATTCACAGAAAATATAATGTGAATGAAGCACCCCTGAGTGCCATTCACAGAACATACAATATGAATGGTGCCTCCTGGAGTTGTGCTTTGCCACCTTGGTGCTAGGGCTAAGTGCTCAGGAAATGTTTGTCAAACGAGTGAATGAATAGAATCCAATTTTACTTCCAGCTCATTCCACCTCCAAAGGTAAAAATTGACCAGGGGTGAAGAGAGTGGAGAGGAGGAAAGGCAGTCATTAATCTACACACACACTAATTATGCATCTAGCTACAAGGCGTCAATGCTCCAATGAGACGAGTGTGTGTGTTTGTGCTGGTGGTAGTGTGGGGAGGAGGGATGATACTAAAGCGAGTGTTCTCCTATTCCCAAAGATCCTCCTGTTAATTTTTCTTGAAATAGCACACCTCTCCTATCTCAGCGTGGTCTGAATCACAGTGGTGATTTGACAGCCCTGGTTTGGCACCCAAATTCTTACGATGAATTACGTTGTTCATTTACTTAAAAAAACAACAAACACAAAAGCAAAAACAAACAGAAAAACAACGCGTTCTTAGCGAGCGCCTACCCTGAGGCAAATTCTGTACTAGTGCTGGTAGTAGAGTGGTAAACAAGACAAAGAGACCACTGTGTGTTATAGCACCCTCCAGGTATTATCACCCGCAGAAGTAGTGTTTGAGACTAAAAGAATCATTAGGAGTGATAGCAAGAGTGATACAGACGAGGTAGAGCCACGGGGCTTGAGAGACATGACCCCTTGAAGGGAGTCTGGGGCAGACGAGTGAGGGAGACCAGTAGGCAGGGGCCAGATCTTGCAGGGCTTGTGGAGTTATGATTTTATCTTGAGGCAAGTGGGAGCCAGTAAAGAATTTTATGAAGGAGGATGACACGGTCAACTTTTAATTTTTGGAAATAGAGCATGGGCTGGAGGGGTATAAGTAGAAGTGGGGGGATGTGTTAAGAGGCTAATGCGGCTGCCTCGACGACAGATGATGATGTCTTTAAATAGGATGGCGGTGCCAGTGGAGATGGAGATAAATGGACAGTTCCGGGTACATTAGGGAGTGGAAACCCGACAGGGCTGGGGACAGAAAACTAGCCCTACATAAAACTAGCCCTACCTCAAATAAAGAGGCCCTGGAAAAGAAAGAAGACGGATGTTGATAAAATACCACCTATTTTGCTTCTTAACCCACCTGGTGTCTCCCCTCCCCTAACCCTGACGTCCGTTATATGCAGATAACATTAAGGCGAGGGGCGGGGCAAGCGCCCCAAAAAATCCGGGAACGTTTATTTAAACTGGGGTGGACTTCAGCGGAGAATAGATGAAAGAACACAAGGCACTTCCGGTTACTCCGGAAGTGAAGACTCCTAAGCTCCTCCGCCGGCGGAGGGCCAGGGTGAAGGGATGGCTGGACGAACGGTGCGGCTGGTGCGGCTGGTGCTGCTGGCTGGGGCAGCCGCACTAGCAAGCGGCTCCCAGGGTGATCGCGAGCCGGTGTACCGCGACTGCGTGCTGCGGTGCGAGGAGCGGAACTGTTCGGGGGGAGCACTGAAGCACTTCCGCTCCCGCCAGCCAATCTACATGAGTCTAGCAGGTAAGCCCCACCCCACAGTAGGCCCCGCCCATTGGGCTTGCCCTGCCCCTTTTGCCCCCGAAGACCACTCTGCAATCTGTACTTTAGTTCCTCCCCCGGGTCCATTGTGAGTGTGAGTGAGTGGAGCCCCAGAGTGATGAGATAGTTTGTCAACCAGGAGCTTCATTTACTTTTTATTTAGTCAGTCAAATGGGCATTTACTACCTCCTGGGTACAAAGACCTGGAAGGACACTGAAATCAGACCAGGGTCCTGACTTCGGGGCTCACAGTCCCCAAGGGGACTTTAGCCTTCTCAAGTGCAAGGGAGAGGATGATTTGAGCCCCAAAGGATTCTTAGATTAAGTAATAGGGAGGAAGGAATCGTTTCTGGTTTTGAGGAGGTGGGGGCAGTGATTATCTTGGAACATTCGCGAGAGAAAGGGCTTCTGGATGGATGCATTAAATTTAGGCCTGTGGCCATAGTGGGCACTTACTTTGTGGCAGGTGTCAAAATAGTTATTTTTCACAACAACCCTTTGAGGTCAACTCTCTTAACCTGATTTTTACAGATGGGGAGACTCAGAGAGGTTAAGTGTCCTGCCCAAAATCACACAGCCAGTAAGTGGTAAAGTGGAGTCTTTAGTTCTGGCCTGTTTGACTACACGTTTCTTCTCTTTACTATCCCTTTGCATACTAGACAGAAAGAACAGAGAGTGGAGGCCCTGGACTGATATGGACACATCCAGCAGCTTGGTTTACTCAGGGAGCAGGGTGCATGAAAAGGAGTAGTGGGAAATAAAAGTTAGAAAGGCAATATGGGGCCTTAAAAGTCAGACTGAAGAATCTAGGCTTCGTTTTCATAGGTGGGGTGTAAAACGGCAATGGTTTCTCCCTGATGAGTGAGAGAAAATCCTGTGTTCAGGAAAGACAAACATAAACCCAGGTATCCACAGATGAGTCCGTCAGATGCCAAGGTCTCCATCTTGGGTGAAAGGAAAAGAGAAGAAACATCTCTACTTGCTCACTGTACTCTCCTACCCCCTAAAACACACACACACACACACACATGCACACACATGCCTTTCCCTTACATATATTTTACACCATCTCTCATCCATCCAAGCAGGAAGCTAGAATTTTCTGATTTCTCCTGGTTCTCTCCAACCTGCAGGACCTCTTGGCCTGTGTTTGAGTTTGGGCCCCATTCGAGCTCTCTCTGTGCCTCCCCATGCTGGGGAGTTCACCAGGCCATATTTATCTGTTTCAGGCTGGACCTGTCAAGATGACTGTAAGTATGAGTGTATGTGGGTCACCGTTGGCCTCTACCTCCAGGAAGGTCACACAGTGCCTCAGTTCCATGGCAAGGTGAGTTGGAGGGTCAGGGTAGGTAGATGATGGGAGTGAGATGCCTCTAGTTGGACCACACTGTCCAAGCAGGCCAGGGTGTGGGGTGATGAGTGTGTGTTTGGGGAAGGTACCTGTTTTTCTCAAAATATGCTGGTTATCATCAGATGGGAACAATGTGTCCTGCCTCTGGATTTGAGGTAACAGGATCTGGGAGGCTTTGGAGTCTCCCCAGGGAGTGGCCCTGGGCTGCTTAGGGTGGTTGAGATGCCCACCTTGCTACAAAGACAAATTCCCTGAGCATCCTCCTGGCACACTTTCTGTTGCTTCTTCAGTAGGAGTCTGGATTAAAATAATAACACCTCCTCAGATTGCCCAGCGAGACACAGCTTGCTGATGCCTTTTGATCCAATATGATCTTGTTCTAGAGTGTTGAGGTTGGAAAGAATTCTTCTCCCCAGTTTGTCACAGAGTCAGCTGAGGCTCAGAGGCCTGTGGTTAGTGGTAGAGGAGGGATCAGGACCTGTGTCTTCTAGATGGCAGAGCTATGCTATTTCCATCAGGCCATACTGAGCCATCCACACTGCCCTGCCTGGTCTTCCCAGTGCTGTTGAGTGCTGGCCAGGATAGAGGGAGTCCCTCTGCAGGGGAGCTTGTTGATCTGAAGAGGGACCGCCCCTGAGGCTTTGGCCAAGGTCCAGAGCTCAGGAGGCGGCTGGGGGCACGGTGATGCAGCAGGTCAAGCAGAGGCAGGTTGGACCAACTGGGTGTTGCTTGCTCCTCAGGCCCCTCCATGTGCTCCTTTTTCAGTGGCCCTTCTTCCGGTTCCTGTGCTTCCAAGAACCAGCTTCTGCTGTGGCCTCTTTCTTCAATGGCCTGGCCAGCCTGGTGATGCTGTGTCGTTACCGCACCTCCGTGCCAACCTCATCCCCCATGTACCCCACCTGTGTGGCCTTCGCTTGGGTAGGTAACCTGGCAGGATTCCTGCTCGACACCCTCACCGAGGAACGAGGAACTCTTAGATCCCCATTATCACCCACCTTGCTTCCCCTGTGTTTTCCAGGGTTAAAGTTGCAGCTATGGGACGGTCGAGCCTGGGGAGAGCAGGGAAGGTGCTGAATCAGGCCTTCCCTTTCTAGCAAAGTCCTAGGTCAGGCTGTTTCAGAGAGAGGGAGAGAGGAAAGAAACATTGTTCCTGTCCTGAAGCAGGAAGCTGCTAAAACACCTAGCGGGGCAATTTACAAACGCAGAAGGGAAATGGGTGGTAGGGAGCATGTGGGGACCACAGGTCTTTCCAAGGACCCCTCTGGAAGGTTCAAAGCACTGTCAACCCCAGCTAAGGCCTGGAGGCAGTAGCAGCCACAGCACTCCATCTAGAGTTCAGTCTGGTCTTAGACCATCCTTGGAGAAGCTGAAATATGTTCCCTCTGAGTATCCAGAGAGGGCTCTGAGCTTCACAGAATGGCTGGTCAGAAAAGCCGGCATCCAGAGCCTGGAGTTGTGTGAGAAGCAGGGACTGCGGTACAGATAGGACCCACAGCAACCTTGGGGAGGGTGTGAGAGTAGGAGGCGGCAGTAGATGTCTCTAGACTAGAGCTACCGCTGTAAGCCTTAGGAAAACAGCCCACACTCACTCATCTTCCTGCCATCAAAGCAGCCCCTTGTTCATATATTGAGCACCTGCTATGTGCCAGGCACTTTGTTGGGTGCAAGAGATCCACAGGTATATAAAAACAGACGGGTCCCTGCCCTCTGGTACTAATCACATAAGCACACAACTGAATATAAAAGGACAGCTATGAACAAGTGCAGTGGAGGACAGATGTGTGCTGTTGGGGTGTGTGACGGGGTCTAGACCAGTACAGGGCAATCTAGGGAAGCCTTCCCTGAGGAAGGGGTGTGTGAGGTCAAATCAGAATGATGAGTGAATGTGCACTGGCAGGACAGAGTGCAGGTTCTATGAGGACCTGAAAGGCCAGGAGGCCGACCAGGCAGAAAGCTGGGAGGGGGTGTGAGGTGGGTGGGCAGGTGGGCAGCAGGTAGAGCCTGGAGATGGATGGGGATGGAGAGCCTGGAAGGCACAGTAACACTTTAGATCTCGACTGTCAAAGCCTCGTGAAGCAGTGAGGGTTGGAGAGAAGGGGCTTCGTGAATAGATTTGCTATTCTGGCTACTGTGTAGCGACCAGGTTGGAGCGGGCAGGAGTGGATGCGGGTAATTTTAGCATAGGGCACAGTAGCGAGACTAGAGAGGTGGCCTGGGTCTTGGGAAGGAAGGTATTAAAGAGAAGTATGTTTGAGCTATGTTTTGGAGGTGACATTAACGTTTTTAAAATGTATTTATTTTACAAACAACTACATAGCTGTTACTGTGTGCCAGGCACCATTCTAAGCACTTTATAAATATTAACCTTGTTAATACCGTAACAAGCTTATGAGGTAGGCAGTATTATTGTCCCCAGTTTACAGATGAGGAAACCAAGGACTGGAAAGGTTAAGTAATCTGCCCCGGAGCCAGGGTTTGAACCTAGGCATCTGGCTTCAGAGTCTACACTCTTACCATCTTGGCTGTGTGGATAACCTAAGATGGGAAGAGAGGAATCAAGGATGACCCCTGTGCTTCTGCTTAGGAGACAGTGATAGAAACTGTGGATGCGATCACCAGGGGAGAACTTGGTGAGAAGAGAAGGGGTCTAGGATGGAGCCTCGAGGAACCCCAAAACCTGATGGCTGATAGAGGAGGATGAGCCAGCAACAGAGACAGAAGGAGTGGCCAGAGAGGTGGGTGGAGAATGAGGTCATCGCGTGGTTGAGGAGCCCTGGGACAAGGACAGGAAGGAGAGAGCAGGCCATTCTCCTGAATCCTGCTTCAGTCAAATAAAATGAGACTGAACGCCGCCCCTAGATCTGGCGACCCTGAGATCTCTGAGGACCTTGGGGAAACTGATAGTGTTGGGGTGCCGGAAGGCCAGGCCAGACCTCAGACGTGAGAGATGGGCATTGGAAGGAGGGCAGCAAGGAGGCTGTTGAGCCTCTGGGTAACGTTGTTCCCCACTAACACTTTCCATTCAATAGATATTCATAATTTTTATCAGTTACGGACACACAGATGACGTGACAGGCATGGTCCTCAGTTCTGTACATACATTTTCTCACTTAATCCTTGTAATACCACTGTGAGCTTTGTGGAAGGCTCAGATCGGGGAAAACCTGCCCCAAGTTAACAGCTAACAAGGTAGTGACTAGTGGAGACGGGCTGGCGCCCTGGGCTGTCTGGCTCCAGGGCCTGAGCACCTAGCCCCTCTCCGGGCTCTCTCCACGTGCTGTGCGAAATGCTTATGGAGCATCTTCCGTGGGTGGAGAAAGGGGTTAGCACTTGTGGTAGCTGAAGCGCCTGCCCCAAGGAGCTAAGCCAAGTGGGAGGTCCAGGTCCTGCCAATCTGGGCGGCAGGATGGAGGCAGAGGTGAGGAGGGCTCAGGGAGAGAGCTTTGGGAGCTGTGAGGTGGGGAGATCATATCGTCCGGGGGAGAAGTCTTTCTGGGAAGCCCAGAGAGGAGGAGAGCCTTCATCCGGGATTCGTAGGCCTGGTCAGGCTTGTGTGCACATGGCGGGAGAGGAGGTTAGATTCCAGCATTCCAGGCTGCGGGCCCAGCAGGAGCAAAGGTGCAGAAGCTGGTCAGTGTGGGGCCTGGACAGGCAACCTTGGGAAGGTCAGCCCGACCACAGTGTGGCTGCGTGAAGGGGAGTCGAAGGGGGGTAAGATGAAGCAGAGAGGGCCCCAAGTGCCCGGCTGAGGGGCAAGGACTCTTGTGTAGGCAAGGGCCTGGCATCAGCCCAGCCTGTCACAGGCATGGGTGGGATAGAGCCACGACTTCCTGTTTTAGGCCTCACACAGAGAAGGGAATTTGGTCCTGGCCAAGGAAGCAGGAAGGGTGGGGAAACTGAGGACAGTACACCCGTCCCCTTTCCCTTGCGCTTCTTCCAGGGACACTGCTGCCTGGCCCACCGCTTTACCGCCCCCTCGCCCCTGCCCCTGTTAGCACAGCACAGCCCTGCCTGACCTCTCTGAACTAAGCTCAGTGCCTCCTGGGGTAGACGTGCTGGTGTGGGGGTCCCAGCCTTTATCTTCACGACATGTGCCAGAGGCCAGTGGTCACTTCACAGCTCTTGCCTTGATCTCCCTGTTTCTTGGGTCTTTCATCTCACTGGCGTCTGCCACTCAGCGTCCTTCTTGGTGAGGATCATACCTCCCAGGTGTACCCTGCAGTCCAGCGTGACCAAGGACCCTTAGGGACAGATCAGGAAATGTTAGGCTGAGAGAGGACAGATACCCGGGGCCGGTGTCACAGGGCACCCTACGGGATGTGGTGTCCTGGGACGTGGGACCCCCTTCACGCCACCAATAGGCCCTTGAGGGACAGAGTCTCAGTGCCCACACTCCCTTTGACGATCCAGTTTGGATTTTACACTTGATCTTTAGTCCTGTGTATGTTTGCAAGCGCGAAGGATCCCGAGCTCTGTGGAGGGTGTGGCAGTGGACTTGGTCCTGGGCTGGGTTTTCTGGAACAAGTGGGGCTCCTGATTTCTGGTGGGGTGGGGTGGGAAGGCCCCCCACCTGCTCCAGCTTAGGTCTTGGGGAGGGGAGTGGGTCTCAGTCTTTTCTCCGGGAATTAGCAGAGCTAATGAAGCTTTGGCACAAGAAGTCAACCCCTGCCTTGACATTTAGACCTGGACTTAGGCTGGGCAGCAGCCGGGCTTTGGAGGAGCCCTCCAAAACTCGGCCCACCACAGACCTTTGACTTCGTGGAATCAGGGGCCCCTGCTCTCTGCCAAAGCTGCCAGGCCAGACCAGTGCTCTGCCCCTTCATCCAACAAGGAAAGGTCCTCAGGGGTAGAGGTGAGGCTGAGGGTGCCGGGGAATCCCAGACTGTCTCTGCAGGATGATTCAGGGAGGTGGGGACTAACCGTACCCTACCTCTGCCGAGGAAACTATGAGAAGAGACAGGTTAAGGCTACAACAGAATGGTGGCTAGACTTCATGAAGGACTTCCCTGCGGTCAGACAAGAGCCAGTGGAAAGGGCAATGGCAAGAAATCAAGGGATCCTTTTTGATGGTGGAAAAAGCCCCCCTTCTCTAGTCTCCATCCACTTCTTGCCCACTTCTTTCTCAGGAGTGAACTGGGGCCAGCTTGCCCTGCCTGAGGCCTCTGGGGGGGGCCCAGGATGGCAGCAGGCGTCATATTTAACATTCTGCCTCCCCCACTTCTGAGACACCGAGCTATTTAAAGGCCCACTTGTCCCCACCTCGGTGGTGTCAATGACAGCCCCGAGCACTGGGGCTTAGTACTGGGGTCGAATTCCTGACAGATCTGGCTCACTTGGCATCCAACCAGTTTCACGGCTGTGATATTTTTGTCTCAATTTTCCTATTTTCCAACAGACTGAAACAGCCTCCTCCTCTCCCTCAGCCCAGCCTTCCTTGTCCCCCACCAGTTCCACCCTCGTTGGCAACCTGCCCCGCCTCCCCCTTTCCTCAGTGTTTACGCAAAGTTCTTGGCGTCCATCGCCCTCCTGGCCTGTCTGATGGACCAGTTATCCCCCCGGCCCCCCATTCTACTCAGGCTTGGCCGAGGAGTCTGGGAGCAGCCGTACACTTGGGCTGTCCCTTCCTTCCACGGCCCCCTGTCCCTTCGCTTGAGTCTTGATGACAAAACTCGAGTGAAGGGAAGTACCATCTCTTCGGTGCATCCTGGTGGGGTAGTGGCTCAGGAGCAGGGAGGAGGCGCCTCTTCCTACAGCTGAGGCGGCTGCCTTCTGGGATCAAGAGACCCTGGGTCCCCGTGGTTTGCCCTGGAACATTGTGACCTTTGCGGGGGGGGGGGTGTCAGGTGAAGGGAAGCGGTAGGGGGTCAGTCCCTGGACATGATGAAGGAAACTGACATTTCTGGGTCATCGAGCGTGTGCCAGGCCGCAGTAACAGCCACCACTTACTGAATGGCTTCTTTGTGCCCCGTGTTTCGCAGACATCGTCCTCACAGCCCTCTTACGCAGTGGATGCTATTATTAACCCCGTTTTGTAGGTGAGGCAGCTGAGGCTCAGAAAAGCTGTTATTTGCTCAAGATCACACAGCTGTTTAGGGGCCGAGGCAGAACTTGAACCCAGAGTCCATCTCCTTATGGAGGCTCCAGACATCCTGCCCCCAGCCTGGAACTATGGGATGAGCCTAGGCAGTTGTGGGGAGACCACCCCTCCTCGGCCTAGACCTCCCTGGCCGGCAGGGAGAATGGGAGGCAGACTTGGGCTCTTTGGCCCCAAGTCTGTGAAGTGGTGTGAGGATCCCACACTGGCCAACAAGGTGGGGAGAAGTAACTCCTAATGTTTAACCCTCTTCCTGGGCACTGTGCTGTGCACTGTAGTTGTATTGCTCATTAAATCCTTAGCAATACTATGATTATTCCCATTTTACAGATGAGAAAACTGAGGCACAGCAAGGCTAAATAACTAGCCCAAGGACACACAGGAAATTCAGAGGCAGGATTTGAACCCTGGCAGTCTGGCCCTAGGGCCTGTATTCTTAATGACACTATCTCCCAAATCTGTGGAGAGGGTCAGAAGAGGAGCCCCCCATAATGGGACACTCCCCAGGGGAGAGGGGACTTTTCAGGGGTGCAGAGTTCAGGCTTCAGGTGGGTCTCTGTAAGTGGAAGGCCCCCTGGGGAGGCGGTTGGATAGGGGACCAAGCCGCCCCCGCCCCCGCCCCCATCCCGTAGAGCTAAGCCCTAGCCCTGTGCATCCCCCCCAACCCCCAGCCACCACTTAGCTCAGTCCTCCTGTCACCTCCCCCTTCCTGCCATGGGTGACAAGGAGGCCTGGCTGGCTGCCTTTCCCTGCTCCCTTCCCCACCACCTCCCCCTCACGTTGGCTCCAGGGCCACTCTTCCCCAAGGATGTCCCTGTTCCTCGCCTGCCCAGGAGACCTGGCCCATGTGATCGCCTGGGCCCCGTCTCCAGCCCCGGGCCTGCTTCTCTCCCCACGCTGACCCTGAGTCTGAGTCTTCTGACTCTGCAGAAGCAGAGTATGAGAAATGACTGTCCTGTCCCGTTTTCCAGCCTCCGGACCATGCCTCCATTGCTGTCTCTGGGGAAGGGGTAGCACCAGGGATGGGACAGGATGGCTGTCCTCAAAGGAGGAAGCAGCCTGACCTGGACTGATCACCTGACATCAGGGCTGGAAAGGGGACAAAGGATCACTTTGACCAGCCCCTGATTTGTCCCAGGGGGAAGCTCGGGCCCAGAAGGACAAAGCCTGTGCCCAGGTCATGAGAAGCATAAGCAGCGAGAGTCAGCCCTGGACCCAGGCCAGACAGGCTTACACTGGACTTCCTGAGCCTCCAGAGACTTCCAGCTTTGTAGTAGAGCCCAGGCCTCCCCCCCATTGCTCTTCCCATTTCCTCATCAGCCCCTCGAGCCTGCATTAGGGAGCTCATCCTACCCTCTGACCTTCCTGCTGCATACTGGATGGAGAGTGGCTTTTTACCTTGCTCCCTCAGTCCCCTGCCTGGCCAGTTTTCCTGGTATACTGGACCCCACTGAGCAGCTCCGGGCCTTTATCCATCTCTGGCAGGCCTGTACCACCCTAGCGCATCCATCCCCACCTCCAGGGCATTCCAGGCCAGACTTTGGCTGTTTCTCCCTTTGACTGGTTTCCCAGCCCTCCAGTGTGCGTATCTCCACCCCAGCCCACCCTTCTTTCAGTATGTTGGGCTTCTGCTGTGGACACAGCAGTCCCTGAAAAATATGCCAGCACCAACTCCCACAAGAGGTAGCCTCATTTGCAAGATGATCTGTGCTCTCTCCTTGCAGTTAATTCCCAGGAGAAAGGCCTCCAGCGTTCCCTTGGGCCCTTGCCCACCGCTGCCCCTCCAGCCCTGCTCCTCTGCCCCTCCCAGAACTCGGAGCAGCAGCCACTGGCCTGGCGGGTTGGGCCAGCCCAGCCGGGAGGAGGCTGGGCTCTGCTGGCCAGGCTCCTCCTCAGAGACTTGGCCCCAGTGGGATCTACTTGCTCTCCCTCCCTCGCTTGCTTGCTCTGGACACACCCCAAGCTGGCTCGAGCCCCTCCCCCACCCCACCCACTTCATTCCCGCCCCCAGAGGCTGAGGTCACTGGCTCACCTGGCCCGGGTGGGGCTGTCATCATCACCTGCCAGTTGGGGGAGGAGGTGAGGTTCCCCGGGGGCTGTTGTCTGAGCCACTGAGTAACCAGGGAACTTGACTCTGCTGGAACTGGTTCCCAGGCCAGGCCCAGAACCTGTGGAGGCTGCAGCCCCCGTGGCCTTGGGGGTTCAGGGTGGTGG
The DNA here is from genome assembly GCF_026419965.1 of Kogia breviceps. Lineage (NCBI taxonomy): Eukaryota > Metazoa > Chordata > Mammalia > Artiodactyla > Physeteridae > Kogia > Kogia breviceps. Next base: position 37,577,097 of record NC_081328.1, on the reverse strand, counting down.
GAAGCTGAGCCTGAGGGCCCCGGGCTGGGTGGGGGTGGAGGGACACGGGTTTGTCCAGTCCATGGGCTCCAGGGCCCAGGGGAAGCATGGTTCTCAGCTCTATAGATCCCTTTCCCCAAAGTGAGATGGATGTGAGCCCTCTGGGGGGTCTTCTCCACCCTGGGGCACCACACTCACCAGCCACTTCCCTCCTCAGGTCTCTCTCAATGCTTGGTTCTGGTCCGCAGTCTTCCACACCAGGGACACCGACCTCACGGAGGTGAGCGCCCTCCCACTCCCGTTTCTGCTGGACACTGCCCCGCGGAGCCAGGAGCGGCGGCCAGAGCTGGCTCGCTCTTCTCTCTTAGTTCTGTACTGACTCGGTTTACGGAGCACTTGCTCTGTGCTGGGCGTTTTAAACCTATTAGTGCACTTGAGCCTCGCTTGACCCTTGTGAGGCAGGTGTGATCATTGGCTCTGCTTAACCGATGCGTCAGCTGAGCCTTGGACGGGGTGAAATCACTCGCCCAGCACCATGCAGCCAGTGAAGGGGTGCGGTCCAGACTTGAGCCCACAGCTGCTGAACTCCAGACCACACTCTGAATTCTGTGCATGCTCTTAGGTTCTGGAGTCCTGGCGGGCACCCTCTACCAATACCTCTAAAGCCTCGCTGCTGAGCACACTTTTTTTTTTTTTAATTGTATAATGTGAGCACAAGGGTCAGTCTGTTGAATTCAGGCACGAAACAGCGATAGACAAAAGGAGCACGAGACACGTCCCCACCAGCCATAGGCCTAGGACTCCCACGTTAGACTCTGGCTGGGCCTCTGCCACCCCTCCCTGCCCCCGTCCCTAGTGGGTCCTCTCTGGAGCCTGCCCTCCACGAAGCCTCGTCTGCCGCCTGTTGCTCACACACTGGTCCCTCATCCAGCTCTCCTTGTCCTCAGAAAATGGACTACTTCTGTGCCTCCACTGTCGTCCTGCACTCAGTCTACCTGTGCTGTGTCAGGTGAGCCCGCCTTGGCTGCTGTGGGAGCAAAATCAGGCCCTGGGGGCAGAAAGGGGTCACCAGTCTCTCCGCTGGGGGTGCCGTCCCAGGGCTTTCATCTCGCACATGCATACGCTCCAGACAGCTCTGGATAGGGAGTCTGTGGTGGGACCAGGGGCCCTGGCTCTTTCCAAGGAGGTTGGCAAAGGCCCCCGGGAATTGGAGGCCTGCCCTGCTAGCCTGTTTTGATGGGGGAGGGGGAAGCGGCTCCCCCACACTGCTGCTGGCGTGAGGGGACGCTTCAGGGAACGCTGCTGCGCGGACGGGTCACCCTACATCTGAGCAGCTCTGGGTGGCGGGGCAGGACCGTGGGGCTGCAGCGCCCGGCCGTGGCCAGTGCCTTCCGGGCCCTCCTGCTGCTAATGCTGACGGCGCACGTCTCCTACCTGAGCCTCGTCCGCTTCGACTATGGCTACAACCTGGCGGCCAACGTGGCTATCGGTGAGGTGGGACAGGGTCTCTGCGGGGGCTGGACCATCTGAAGAGCTGCTGGCTTGGGGTGGAGGTGGGCATTGGTGCTGTTCCCAGAGAAGGAGCTTCTAGAGAGACCCTTACGGGGAGGGAAGGGAAAAGAATTGGGGGTGGGAGAGAGGGGAGGTTGGGAGGAGCCCCTGAGGGGGGCCCTGGGGTCACAGAGCGTGGGGGCGAGGAGAGACTTTGGGAGGAGAGGAGGTCCGGGAATGAGCCTCTCCCCGCCCCCACCCGCACCCAGGCCTGGTGAACGCAGCGTGGTGGCTGACCTGGTGCCTGTGGAATCGGCAGCGGCTGCCCCACGTGCGCAAGTGCATCGTGGTGGTCCTGCTGCTGCAGGGGCTGTCCCTGCTCGAGCTGCTAGACTTCCCGCCTCTCTTCTGGGTCCTGGATGCCCACGCCATCTGGCACGTCAGCACCATCCCTGTTCACGTCCTCTTCTTCAGGTGGGTACTCCTCCCTGCCTGGTGCTTACCTCCTCCGTGCCCGTCCTTGCCTGCTTCTCGGAGGCCTCTGTGCACTGGTCACCCACTGCCCGCTCGCCTGCAACACCCCACCCTGCCCCCAGGGGACGCTCTCAGAGCTGTGCCTCAGTGGGCTCCTCCCTCGGCCCACAGCTTTCTGGAAGATGACAGCCTCTACCTGCTGAAGGAGTCAGAGGCCAAGTTCAAACTGGACTGAAGGCCCTGGAAGCGGGTCTGCCCTCTTGGGGACTCTGTCCCTCCCTGCTGGCTCCCCTTCTTCCCGCCCCTCCCCACCCCAATCCTTGAGATGCCTTTTTTTCCTTTTAGCATCTTGAACTTGGACATGGAGGGTGTGGGACCAGAATCATGTAACCTGCCCACCCCCTTGCTCACCCCGACATGGCCCTCACAGGTCTTGGCGTCGGTTCAGACCTGGCCTCGTAACATCTGGGGCTGGAAAATGGGCAACCCCTCTGGTCCCTGGAACTGAACTGGGCTGGAACTGTGTTCTCAGCTCCACCGAGAGGAGGGCTGCCTCTCCCTCCCCATCAGCCTCCTCCTCCCATCCCCTCACTGCCTGGGTGCTTCCCGGAACCCTCTGTCTAGCTGGGAGACCAGGTACCACAGGCCTTTGGGGATATAGTGGGGTCCCCTTCTGTTACCCCCGTGCCCTCCTCTGGGGCACCACTAGGTGGCACTAGATGCTTGCTCTTTGGCTGCCCAAGTTTCAAGGCAGGTCCCATTCTCCCCATGGGATCTAGAGGGACCAAGCTGTTGGGATTGGGGAGCAGTCACACCCAGACTATTGCCCCAGTCAGACCCCCAGGAGGCCTCACCACACTCCCTGTTCGGGGCCAGGACCCCAGAGAACCCAGGACAGGAATCCCTCTGGCCCCTGTGTTGCTGTTCTGGTTGGGAGCCCGCACGTGAGTGTGTAAGGGAGACCAAGTGTGTAGGTGACGGGATGGTGGACATGGGCCTGGGGTGTGTGGGATGCTGGGTGGGGCAGTGTGTGTGAGCGTTGGCCTTGTGCAGTGTGGAAAGTGGGGGTGTATGTGAGTGGTTTTGAAGTGTGGTGTTGGGGGGTCGGCGGGTTAGTGTGGGTTAGGGGAACGTGCAGAGACTGAGAGGAAGTGCAGGGGAGTGTGAATGCCACACGGTGGGGGGGAGAATCAAAGCCATTTACTGAGCACCAACCCTATACACAGCCTCAGGCCAGGCAGAAAGCCAGGGTGTCCCCAAGATCTGGCAGGGGTAAGGGCGTCCAGGCTGCATGTGTGTATGTGTGTTCCTTTCTTTTGCCCCCCTCTTTACGAACCTCACTGGGCTTCTGCACAACCTAAGATCTCCCCCAGAATCAGCCCCTTGGGAGGCAGAAGGAGGAAGAAAAATGGGGATCCTCCTCGCCTGGACATGGTTGGCCAGCCCCTACCCCAGCGCCCTGCCTGCTAAGCCCCTTTGCCACTGCCTGACCCAGGGGAGGGAGGGGGCAGTCTGAGGGAGGAGGGGAGAAGCCTTTGGCTAGGTCTGGTTTCTGGTCTTGCCAGAGGCAGTCAGGGGCCGTGCTGTACCTACACCCTGGTAAAGGTGACCCCTGCCAGTTGCCAGCAGCCATAGCACATTCCTGCTCCACAAGGACAGAATGTGGAGCTGCAGAAACTTTCCATCCAAAGGCAGTCTCTGTGACGGGAGCAAGGGGTCTGGATTGTTGCTTTTTCTCTGCCCTCTTGCCTCTCCCTGGGGGTAAGGGCGCTGAGCTAGGACTCCAACCTCAGGGACTTGGGTGACCTGTAACTTCTTTTGATACTGAGAACTATTTTAAGGTAGGAGGGTGGCAAGGGACATTCTTAATAAACCAATTCTCAGACTCACTTACCCTTTTCCGGCTCATTTGTGGGCTAGAGGGAAGAAGATAGAGCTGGCTGGAGGCAACAGGCAGATGGCATCTCTACCTAGGCCCATGGGAGTGGGGATGGCAAGGACCAGATTCAGGGCAACAGCAGATCTGGATGGTGCTCCCGTCCCGCTCGTGGTGGGGGCTGGGAGAGGGAGCTGGTGCCTGTTCTTCCCCTCTGACTTCCCTTGGCCTTTGTGCCTGGATTGTAGCACCACCCCCTGCAAGTGCTCCTAATTATCCCCCTTCACCTCCCCTTCTGGGCTCTGCTAAGCTCCACTATTATTTATTTGTTCCTAACCTTTCTGAGCTACACCTGCAAACAGGATAACAGGACCTGCTGCCGAGTGTGAGGACTGAATGGGCCTAGCAGGTGCCTGGCACACAGCAGATGCTGAATGAATTTCCTCTGACCCTGGCTTTCCTTAGTTTGGGAAGAATGAGTGTGCGGAAACCTACCTTCATGGGAGCTTCTGGAAAAAAGGCCAGGGTTGACGCCTCCCATACGCCCACAACACAAGAGAGCTCTGGGCCCTTGTTGCTTCCCAGGAGAGCCACAGACTGCACTTACACCAACCAGCATGGACTTATTTCTTTATTAGGCGCCACCTCAGATAACAGGGAATGTAGGTGGGTGAGGGCCACCGGCACTGTGTGCACTGGGGCCTCACGCCCCCACCTTCTTCTGGGCCCAGGCGAAGAAGATGCCCTTGACATCATCTACGCCTGTCCGAAGGTGGGAAGGCATGATGTAGGTGCGCAGGTCCCTCACCTCATAGCCGCTACGCACCAGGGCCTCCCTCACCTCCTCCTCACGCACTGGCACCACTGCCAGCCTGGCCGCCCCAGCCAGGTACCATGACTCCTCCAGGGCCCCGATGAGGAGGAGGTGCCCCCCAGGCCTCAGCAGTGTAGTGATGTGGTCCAGGGCCCGCTGGAAGCTGGCAAGGTCTGGACTCACAGCCTCTAGGCAGAAGGCGGAGACCAGGGCATCGGCAGGCAGGGGCGCCAGGCTCCCGGCGCCCAGGGGCTGGGGCTGGTGCACGTCGATGGGCAGGATCCGCTTCACCCTGGCTCGGAGCTGGCACTCCTTCTCTTGGCAGGATTCACTGTTTGACTCAGAAGGCAGAGTCAGGACCAGGGCTCTGGACTGCCCACACCCAGTTCTCTGTTGCCTCCCACCAGCCACTCCGTGGGACACCCCCTGCCCGACCCGCATCCCCCAGCCCTTACCCCTTGCCCTCGATGAGACAGACATGCTGGCTGTACACGCTCCAGTCGAAGGCCCCGGGCTCGTCTCGCAGCCAGAGCCCCAGCTCCTGGCGGTTCACCTCCAAGAAATCTGTCATGGTGATGTCCTCAAAGTGGGCGCAGGCGCTGAGCAGCTGGTAGATAGTGGGGCCTGAACCAATGTCAATGAGGGTGCGTCCAGACACCTCACCTGCGTGGGGCAGAGGAAGCAGGTCCTGGCGCCGGGCCTGTGCCTGCAGCCCCCAGCCTCAGTCACGGCCTCCCTTACCTGGGGCTTCTTCCCCTCTCTCTGTTCTTCTCCCCCTAGAAGTGTGTCTCTATCTGGAAAAAGCATTGGCTCTGGAGTTAGACTAACCAGGGTCTGAGTCTGGCTCCAACATCCGCTGACTTTTACCTTGGGAAATGAACTTAGCCTCTCTGTGACTCAGGTTCCACAACTCTAAACCCTAGTCACCCACCAGTGAGGATTAAGTGGGGGGAAATCTCAGGTGCCTGGCAGCTTCTCTCCTCCGCCTTTGCCCCTCATTCTGCATTCCCCACCTCACTTCTCAATTCTGAGTGTTCTCCCCTCCCGACCGGCCCTCTCTCCCCTCCTCTCACCCTCACGTGAGGGATGCTACTCCTCTTCCTCCTCTGTTTTCACCTCTTAACGACCTATCCCCATCTGGCTGTCGCGTGCGCGCCCCTTTGGCTCCCCATGACTTCTTATCCCGTTTCCCCGCGCTCACCGGTGGCGAAGGTCTGCGCCAAGCAGCGCAGCTTCCAAGGCCCGACGCCGTCGGGGCTGCCCAGGTCCCCCCGAGGGGGCGCGTAGTTGTTGCGGAGGTAGGCGCGGGGCTCGAAGCGCTGGTAGGCCGAGGCGACGGCCGCCCGGCCCGGGGCTGAGTCGGGGGATGCGCCCACAGCGTGACTCACGTCTGTCCCGCTCATGCTGCTGCCGCGGCCGCCCTTGTCCCCCGCTCGCCTTTATCTGCGGCCGGACCCCCGCCTCGACCTCTCCGCTGCGGGGGCGGCGGCTGAGCGATGAGCCGCCCGGGGCCACGCGCGCTGCGTTTCCCCTACCCCATCCATCTCCTTTAGTGTCGGAGCAGCAGACACACGGGGCGGGGAGGGGGGGGGAGCGTCCGTCCCCGCCCCTGCTCCACAGTCGCTCCGGGCTGCCCTCCACCCTTTGCCTCACCTGCTCTGGTCCTAGGCCAGCTCCCGCGCCCTGCCCCTCAGCTTCGTACCCCCAGACTCCTTAGACCCCTGCGGCCGCCAGCCCCAGCTCCTCCGTAGCTCTTCTCCAGCTCCAGCAGCCATTCACTCCTTTTGCCTGGCATCCCTTCCCTTCTTTTTTGCCAGGGTTCAAGCTAGCCCTTTCCCCCGTTCCCAGCTCCCAGCGCCAGGGACACCTCTGGGACACCCTGTCCAACATGCACCCCCCTTCCTTAGTGAGGTCACCCCAACTCCCCTGCTCCGCCTCTCCTCTAGGCCTCTCTTTCGTCCCTGTCCTCCAGCGTTCCCCCCGCCCCGACTCCAGAAAGGACAGTCCGTTCTGGCCTCCGCCACGGTCGCCCCGGGGCCCCAGAGCAGAGCTCCGGCCCCGCCCGTCAGATGGCAGCGACGATAGGGTAGGCGAGCAAGGATAAAGCACTTAGCGGACGGAACAGCCCGGGCCTCCCCTGCGGGCCCTGCAGGCTCCCAGCCGCGTATCTGGGGGCCGCCGAGGGCGGAAGGCTCGGGACGTTCCCGTCGCGTCCAGGGCGAGGGACCCAGGTGAGGACGGAAGGGCGCGGGTCGCATTCTCCAAGCTGCCAGGGGTACCAGGGGACGCGATCCGAGCCTTCGGGTGCCAAGGGATTAGGTGTGTCGCCTGGTCTGGAGTCTGACCCCTCTCATCTCCCAGCCCACACTCCAGCCCCCTCTGGGGGAGCAGGGCCAGGCCAGCCCTGTAGATTGCTTGGCACTCTAGGTACCAGGCTGTCAAGAGGCCAGGGTCTCCCTTCCTATCCTCCCAAATGGGAAGTGGATTCTGCGAGGCCATCTCCATGGTCCTCCTGGAGTGGGACCCTCCTCTGGCTAAGTCTAGTGCCTCTCGGCCCTGGGTAGGCTACCAGCCCCTGGCCTCCTCTGTGCCACACCCTTGCCCCCACCTTGTCCCAAAGGGAAAGTGTCTTCTTGTTGAACCAGGCAGCCAGGTTGGGACATGAGTCACCACAACAGCTGCAGGGGTCACAGACAGGAACCTGACCCCCCCCACACACACCCCCTACCCGCGAGAACCCACCTTGGGCTCCCAGGGCAGGGAGCGTGGAACACCTTGACCCCAGCCAAGGATTGATTCTGTCTGGATTCAGAACCAAGCGAGAGGTCAGCCTTGGGGTCACTGACCCCATCCACACCCTGAGGCACAGCTAAGGACAGTCCCGGTGCCAGCCCCCTCCATATTCTTCACGAGGTCATTTAAACAAACCCTGGATGCCAACTGGCCTCCTGGGCACTGCCCAGTGCCAGGGGACTGGACACAGGCCAGGACTGCAGAGCAGAGTCAGGGGGACTGGACGGACAGCCACCCTGTTTATAGCTCTGTCCCTGCAACCCTCCCCCTCCCCCCACCCCCCGAGCATGGGGTGACCCACTAGCTCTGCCATATTTAGCTCAGATGCAGGGTCTGTTCCCAGAGGTGAGCATGGGGGGGACACCAACGGGTGGGCCCCTCAACCACCAGGAAAGAGACGAAACTCCGGCATGTGATTGAGCATTTATTGCAGCGCTAACAGAGGGTGCTGGGGGCTCCACCCTGCCTCTGCCCTCTTCACGTCTCCCTCCCTCCAGCGTTCTCCAGGCCTCCTTCCCTGAGCATTCCAGATCCCCTTCTGCTTTTTCTTCCTCCTTCTCTGAAGCTGAAATCTGGACTGCGGTCACTCCTCTCAGGGACCTCTTACCCTCACCAGCATTTTCTGCCTCTCCTCCTGGGGGTGCTCGGCTGTGCTGGCCCCCAGCTCTCCACCCTTAGCACCCACCGTCTTTGCTCCCTCCCTGTGGGAACTCAGGAGACCCAGGCACCCTGGCCTCCGGCTCCCACCTCCCCTAGCCCCCAACTCTGGGCAAACTAACAAAGCTTCCATGGCCAGCAGCTCCCCTCCGTGGTCCTAGCCAGGAAGGGCCCAGCCCAGGGCAGGCGCCGTGGAGCCCAAGTCACTGTCCCTCTCAGCCTCTCTGTGCTTCCTGGGACATGGAGCGAGACAGGGTGCGACCCAGGGCGCCGGGCTTGCTGACAGACACCACAGGGGGCAGCTGCTTGGTGATCTCGGCCACGTCCTGGCGGTCCACACACTGGCCACCCAGGGCTGCTTCCAGTGCCAGCAGCTCCCGCAGCGGGATGGGGGTGTCCTCCTTGGTGGCGCCCACCTTGGCAGGGGTGAAGATGGGCAGCGGCAGCATCCGCTGGTAGGGCAGCTGGTACTCCTGCAGCCCGCGGCCCAGGATGCCCATGCGCAGCACCAGCCAGGGGGAACGCTGCACCAGCGCCTGGCACTGCCCCTGCCGGTGGTAGGTCTCCCACCGCTTGGCATCCTCCTCATGCAGGGAGCAACTGGGAAGGAGAGGGGAAGGGGACACTGAACTCCTGAGAGAGCTGTTGCGCTCCAGGCAGTCACACGCTGAGTGGCAGGGCTCCCTAGGACCTGCCAGGACCTGGGGTGCTGGAGGGGTGACTCCACTTTGCTCCCCCCAGCGGGAACTCTCCTGGCTCCCACCCCCCGAAACTTCTCCTGGGCTTTGTGCTCTGGCCTCATAAGGCTCAGGAAGGGTGCTCTGGGGGAGGGGAGGAGGGGCCCCCAGCTGGCCAGCACTCACCCCTCCTCAGGCCGCGTGGACAGCGTCAGATCCTTCCACTCAGCCCAGAAGGCCTCTCGGCGCCCACAGTTCTCCTCGGACACCTGGCAGCTCAGCTCTGAAGTGGCCATGATGACCGCTCGCTCCCTCTGGGCTCTGTTCCTCCCAGGCCCTTTAAATAGCCCCCTCCTCCCCCTCCTCCAGGGGCTATTTTCAGGCCCTCTGGCGTCAGATGCTACAAGCAGGGACAAGACTCACTGCTGGGGGACTCTGGGCCCAGGGCGGGGCTTGGGGTACCTGGACTCTGGCTGCCCCCAGGTCAGAGGTCAGCTTCTGAAGAGCTCAAGATGCTTCCGTGGGGGCGGGGGTCCTCAGCGTGACACCTCCAGGTGTCTGACACTCCTCAGACACCATCGGGGACCAGGCACGTGCCCAGCCTCGTGCCACCTTGGCACTTGCCCTCTGCCCCACCCCTTCCCCTAACCCAGGGAGGACAGAGGCTTGCCTGTAAACAGAGCAAGAAACAGCGGGAACCAAGGCCCCCTCTGGGCTCTGTACCAGGCCATCGTGTCCTTCCACACCGCCTGGGCTCAAGGGCACATCCCCTGACTATCCCCTCAACAAGAAGGGACGGTGCCGCCATGTCCTCGGGCATCCGCCCCTGAAGGCCTGGCCCCCGACCACCACCTCACCAGCAGGGGCAACAGAAGTTAATTCCACACTTGGGATCCTGGACACCAACCTTTGCCAGGTGTCTTCCTTTCCCGTCGGGCCAGTAGGGTGGGGGGAGCAGATGTGGGAGGTGGCCCCCAGCTCTACCCCAACACCTCAGGTGGGGTCAGGTGGGAATCCAGGGGCTCCGGGGAGTGGCAGCCAGATCTGGCTCTAGCCCCAAAGCAGCCATAAATAGGCTATGTGACTGTGGGTCAACTTCTACCCCTCTCTGGGCCTCATTTTGCCCCCTTTCTGTTCACAATGGCCTTACCAGAAGAGTTCGGGGTCCTGCCAGCTCCAGGGTGCCACTGGGCAGGACCTGGCTCTCATCCCCAGGGAGCAGGCCAGGAGGAGGGCTGCCAGGACAGCCCAGCACCGAGAGCAGCGGCGCGTGCTGCTGGAAGCTGGCACACAGGGTGGAGGGCGTGGGGGAGGAGGAATGAGGGCGTCACTGAGTGGACAAAGCAAAGGGCACCAAGAGAGGCAGGGACAGGAGCTGAGATGAGAACCCAGTGGTGAGGCCCGTGGGCACCCACCTGGGGCAGAACTGCATCCCCTTGATTACTGAGCACTACACCTGATTCCTGATAGCTTTTAACCTTACAAAAGCTTTTATAAAGTAGGAAATGGAGGCTCAGAGAGGTAGATTTGCCCAGGGTCACACACCTAGCCAGGACCGAGAGGAGACCCCACCCCCACCCCAGGCTCTAAGCAAGTCAGCTCCTCCGGAAGCCTGAAGGCAGGGAGGGAGGAGGGCAGGTTTTCTGGTGGCCCCAGTGTGATGGGGCAGAGACGGGAAGTTGAGTGGAGCCCAGGGGCCGGGATCCCGGAGGTGCCTCAGTGACCTAGAAGGCCAGGCCCCACGTCCAGTCTCCCCCCGGACCCCAGCCTTGGGACCCCAGGGGCAACCAAGGCCCGCTGTGGGTACTGCCAGGTCTCCCCCTACCTCCCTCCTCCCAATCCTGGGCTGGAGACCTTAACCTGATCTTCCCTCACAGGAGACCCGGCAGGGAGGCGGGGAATTTTTCTCTGACCAGTCATCTGCCCAGCTGAACCATTCAAGAAAGTTGCGGCGGGGTGGGGTGGGGTGGGGGGTTTCCAGGAACTGGGTCTCCACTGGCTCCATCCGCCTCCGAGGTGCTGCCCTTCTCTTCCCGCAAGAGGCCAGGCTGGAAGGACAGCTTTTTTTTTTTTTTTGAGTTCATGTTTTTAATTGGCTCAAATTACAGAGGTCCCCAAGGAGGCCCTGGGCGGCGGGGAGGCAACCTGGAGAGAACCTGGGAGAGGCAGGCTCCCTGCCAGCACCCACCACTCCCACCTGCCACCTACACTCCCACAAGTGCAAGTGGAAAAAGGTCCCAGACCCTTTAAATAATCCTAAAACACCGTGATAAGAGGGCAGGTGGAGGAAGGGGCTCCTGCACCTTCACACTGGTGACAAGGCTGCCCTGACTTCTGTCCTGCCCAGGGTCCTCCCCCACCAAGTCCGAGGTTCCCATTCCAGACCCCGGCCTGGCCAGGTGGGGACAGCGGATCTCCTCTTCCAGGAGGCAGGGACGCCATGTAAACGTCGGCAGGATGGACCCCACTGGCCTCAGCGGCACAGACAGACGCTTGAGCTCTCGACCTGCCCACGGCCAGGGCTCCCCTCAGGCACAGTGAAGCGCGTGGAGGGTGGCAGCTTGGGGCCGAGGGGCTGCTGTGGGAGGAAGCTCCTTCCTCCCCACTGTTTGAGGCCAGGTCCTCTTGGGCAGCGGGAAGCCCAACGACCCCTCCTCTGGCTCTGGAGGCCGTGGCGACAGGACCCTGGCCCGCAGGGTGGGGAGGGGGCAAGCTCATGCCCGTGCACCCAGCTCTCCGATGCGCTGCCGCAGATGAAAGGCAAATTCAAACATGGTGGCTGCGAGGCTCTGGTGGATGAGGTACCGGGGCAGGCGGCCCTGGGGGAGGCGAGAAGTTCCAGGAAGGCTTGCCCTGGGCAGGGGCTCCCCCTCAACAACTGGCACCAGCAGGGGCTGCTCTGGGCCAGAACACAGGTGCAGCTCTGGAATGCAGCCTAGGCTGCCCTCCCCCCTCCCCCCTGGCAGGAAGAACATGCCGTGCTGTGCCCGGGGCTTGGCGTGAGTCACACAGACAGACCTGGGAGGGGCGGGGCTGGCAGCCAGCCGCCCTTCCTGGGGGCCTCGGGAGTCAGAGGTAAAAAGGGGAGGCACAGGCCCTCCGGCAACTCAGGGGGAGAAGACCGTCTGGACCCTGCCCCCAGTTTTAGAGTAAGAAAGGAGGCGGCAGTAGGGGAGGCTCTGAGCAGAGCAGGGAGTGCCCAAGGTCACGCAGCAGAGTCCCCTCCACTCCACAGCGCCTGCCTCGCAGCCCCCGCATGCCCACCTTGAGATCTGCATTAAGGATCCAGATGAAGGTGCAGACTCCAGGGTTACTGGCTGACTTGAGCACGATGAAGCCCCCAGGACCATTCTCTCCCCTGAGGAGAGAGGTACCAGTGGGGGACCTTGGAGCCAGGCAGAACCCCTGACCCCCCCCACCCCGCCCCATTCTTGGCCCACCCTGGACTGGGGTGGGAGAGGGAAGGGAGCTGCTGGTCCAGCAACCCCCTCGCTGCCTGAGCAGGGCCCAGGACGGGTGTCCCAGAGGTCACAGCATAAAGCCCTCCACCCCCACCTGCCATGTGACACTCGAATCCTCCTACAACCGCCTGCCCATGTTTGCACACCCCCAGTGGCAGGGAAGCCCCAGCTCACCACCTTCCCAGCCCTCATCTAGTTGGTCCAGGGATTCTAGGTCCGCTCTAGTCCTGAGGGGGTGGGCTGGGTGGGCACTTCTCACCAGGGCCCAGCTCTGGGAGCGGTGCAGTGCCACTGGGCTCCAGGAGGGGGCGCCTTCTCAGGAGGCGTCAGGCCTGAGCTGTATGGTGCACATCCCATCTCCATTTAATTCGCCTACAGCTCCCCTGACTCCATAGATAAGGAAGCGGGCACCCAGAGGGGAAATGAGCTTGCCCATCACCCGGCAAGTCTGCGGTGGTGGCGAGGCCAGAGCCCCAAGCTGACACTCAAAGAACAGTGCTCTCTGAGGAACCCCAGGACAGAAGGGGAAGAGTGGGGTATCTGGGAGGAGGTCACCTGCAGGACTAGGATTAGACAGCAGGGGAATTGAAGGAGGCCCTGGAACAGGCAGCAGGAAAACTAAGGCCTCTTCCTTTGCAGGTACTTCCAAGTGCTGCGGGAGGAAGGCAAGGCCGCGGGACAGGCAGAAGGGGATGAAAGGGACCCGAGTCTCCTCAGGCGGGAAGTTGATGGCTCAGAACACGGAGCCTCCTGCTCAGGTCCCCCAGACCAGTGCAACCTCACGGCTCCCAGCCCCCTTGCCCGGGCTGGTCCCTATTCATCCCCATTCACGCTCTATCCTGGAGCTGCCCTCCAGCCTGGTGGTGGGTCCAGCCTCCAGCAAATAAGCAGGATTAGGGGCAGTGGGACTGCGGACAGGAAGGCAGCCTCGGCAGGAGAAAGTGCCCAGCTGTACACACCGACCCTGCCCTGTCCCCACAGCTACCACGGGAGGGGCCGGCGCGGACCACCCCAGGCAAGGCTCAGCTCACCTGACATATTTGTGTGTCGGGGGCTTGGCGCAGTGGGTGGTGGCGATGCCCGATGACAGGTATCGGTCTCTGCGCCGCTCAATGCGTCGGACGTTCACGAAGTCCCTGGAGGGGGTAGGGTTAGGTCAGAGGGTGCCGAGAAGGTCCAAGGACAGGCGGCCTGGCTGAGAGGAGGGAGCCTGGGGGGCACTTACCTGGGGGAGACCACACCGCCCGCGGCCCCTGAAGACACATCGTAGGAGATGAGAGTGTTGTCTTCTACTCGCTGCAGGATCTGCGGGCGTCAGGGCAGGTGTGAGGCGTATCCACCCCAGGAAAACCCCAGGGAAGGGTTCCAGCATCTCAGGAAAGCCCCAGGCCAGCCTGCTTTCCGCTCAGGTCCCTTAATTAAGAGCCATTCCCATTCATGGGCACTGGCTGAGGCAGGCACTCTGAGCATTTCCTCTTTCCATTTTCCCCACCCTCTCCAGGAGGCACTAGTACCACCATCCCCATTTTACAGATGGGGGAGCTGAGGCACAGAGCAGTCCAATGACGTGACCTGGGTCCCCTGGGGGTCACTGGTCATGCTGGGGTACAACTGCGCCCTCACCTGCTATGTCGCTCTGCCTCTGCCCTGAGGGGTGCCCAGGCCTGGCCCCCTGGCTCGGCTCACCTGGCAGGCTGTCACCGTCTTGTTCCACAGCACCATCCTCTCAGGCTGCAGGATCACCTCCTGGTACACCAGCTCCGCGGGGCAGGGCAGGAAGGTCTGGAGCAGGGCGGGCAGAGGGCTGGGTGGTGCCAGATGTACTCGGGCACACCAGCCCTTCCCTCCTGGTTGGGAGAAACCTGCCAGACAGTCACCCTACCCCTGGGCTCTTTCCTGGAGTCCCAGGCAGAGCAGGAGGCTCCAGAACACCTCTTCCCTCACTCACCTTCAGGATGAAGGTCTTGCCATGAAAGGGAACCTCGATGGTGTACACAGTATCCCCATATTCCTGTGGCAGGGACAGAAGGGTGGCTGGGAGGTGAGCAGAGGGCAGAGGGGAGCCTGGGGGGCAGGAATGGGTGACAGGTAGGGCAGGTTTTTAACAGCTCAGGGTAGAAAACTCCAGGAGTTTCGGGATTTCTGAGCAGCCATTAAAGAACAGCGGATCTGGGACCTCCCTGGTGGCACAGTGGTTAAGAATCCGCCTGCCAATGCAGGGGACAGGGGTTTGATCCCTAGTCCGGGAAGATCCCACATGCTGCAGAGCCACTAAGCCTGCGAGCCACAACTACTGAGCCCACATGTCACAACTACTGAAGCCCACGTGCCCACATGCCTAGGGCCCATGCTCCACAACAAGAGAAACCACCGCAATGAGAAGCCCATGCACTGCAACGAGGAGTAGCCCCCGCTCGCCGCAACTAGAGAGCCTGCGCGAAGCTATCTACAAAGACCCAACACAGCCAAAAAATAAAAAAGTGGTTCTGCCTCCTTGCCTCCTTCGCTGTTGGTGGGAATGTAAGTTGGTGCAGCCACTATGGAAAACAGTACAGAGATTCCTCAGAAAACTAAAATTAGAATTACCATATGATCCAGCAATCCCACTCCTGGGAATATACCTGGACAAAACTATAATTCAAAAAGATACATGCCACCCCTATGTTCATAGCAGCACTGTTCACAATAGTCAAGACATGGAAACAACCTAAGTGTCCATCAACAGATGAATGGATAAAGAAGATGTGGTACATATATACAATGGAATACTACTTGGCCATAAAAAAGAACAAAATAATGCCATTTGCAGTGACATGGATGCAACTATAGATTATCATATAAGTGAAGTAAGTCAGAAAGAGAAAGACAACTACCATATGATATCGCTTATATGTGGGATCTAAAATATGGCACAGATGCACCTATCTACAAAACAGAAACAGACTCATAGACACAGAGAACAGACTTGTGGTTGCCAAGGGGGGTAGGGGGAGGGAGAGGGATGGACGGGGAGTTTGCAGTTGGTAGATGCAAACTATCACATTTAGAATGGATAAACACCAAGGTCCTAATGTATAGCGCAGAGAGCTATCTTCAATATCCTGAGATAAACCATAATGGAAAAGAAAATAAAAAAAGAATGTGCATACGTGTATAACTGAGTCACCTTGCTGTACAGCAGATATTAACACAACACTGTAAATCAACTACACTTCAATTAAAAAAAAACAACAGTGGTTCCGACAAATGTTCTGCAATGAGGAGAGAAAGGCTTTTGATATCAAGTTTAAAGGCAGGAGCACAGCTGCGACTGCAAGCACGAAGGACCGTGTCTCCAGGCCGACAAGGGCTGCCAGAGGAACTGGCCAGAGAAAGGGATGAGGATGTTTTCCCCGTTTTCCAAGCTCTCTGCCATCTTTTTAGATAATACTGTTTTGACCATGAAACAAAACACCAGACACAGGGCCGAAGCCTGGCTTCCCCTTCAAAGCTGGAGCCGAGGGAGCAGAGCAGCAGGGGGTGGGGGTGGGGGTGGGGGTGGGGGAGGGGAAGCAGGGGGAGGGGCGGTGGAAATGTCCAATGCAGCCCAACCAAGTGGTTGACCCCAGGGCTCAGCCCCCTCTCCTGGGGTTAGGAATATGGTTCCAACACATGCAATCTTTGGGCTTATTTCTCAGGCCTCAGAAAAGGGAGGGAAGGGGCCTCCCTGGTGGCACAGTGGTTAAGAATCTGCCTGCCAATGCAGGGGACACGGGTTCGAGCCCTGGTCTGGGAAGATCCCACATGCCACGGAGCAGCTAAGCCCGTGCACCACAACTACTGAGCCTGTGCTATAGAGCCCGCAAGCCACGACTACTGAGCCCGAGTGCCACAACTACTGAAGCCCGTGCGCCTATAGCCTGTGCTCTGCAACAAGAGAAGCCACTGCAATGAGAAGCCCATGCACCGCAACAAAGAGTAGCCCCCGCTCGCCGCAACTAGAGGAAAGCCCACGCGCAGCAATGAAGACCCAACACAGCCAAAAATAAAATAAATTTAAAAAAAAAAAAAAAAAAAAAGAAAAGGGAGGGAAAACTCCCCACAGGAAAGCTCTCAGCATCAGGTGGGAGACAGGTTTCTTACATTATTCTTCTCAAACTTCCAGTTCTCCTCCTGGGCCAAGATCTGGTCCACCACTGCCATAGCCTCCTTCCCCTGGAGGATGTACTCCCGTTCCTGGCCAAGGATGGGAGTCAGGAAGGGGTCAGCCTGGGGTCTGCACCCCACCTGCTCTTTCTGCACCGGGCTGGGTGGGAAGCCTGACTCAGCCAGATGTCCAGATGCCGGGTCTGGGCTGGTCTCCCGGGCCCTGCGAGCTTCCTGGGACCAGGTGCCGTGGCTGCGGTTGCTACCCTCAGGCCCCAGGCAGGAAACAGACCAGTGGGCCTGACCGACAGTGGGGCAGACACCCAGATGGACACGGACTGGCATTCAGGCTGCCTAAGGTCTACCCTCCCCTGGGAAGCCCCTGCCCACCCGGCTAAGTGCAGCACTGGCCCCTCCTCCGGGGTGCCCACCCGGGGCGGGGTAGGCAGCCAGATACCTGGGCAGAGAAGCCTTTCTTCCCAACAACTTCTTCATCTGATTCACTGTCAGACCCTGCAGAAAACAAGCAGAGGACAATGGGAAGAGGTGGAGAGAGCGGGGGGAGGTCGGGGTACAAGTGCAATGGTGTAGGGGTATGAAAGCGGGTGTGGCAGAGGGCTGCTCGCTTTCCCCGGGGAGCTGACACAAACAGAAAGAACAGACCCAGCCAACGCCCCTCCCCGAAGGCAGTTCTCCCACCCACCAGCCCGCACCTGCAAAGGATTCTGGGGGTGAATAGAACTGGCCCTCGGACAGGGCGCTGGAGAAGAGCAAGGGTCCTCGGGCGACAGCAGCCTGGGCAGCAAGATACCCTGGGGGAGCAGACGTGGGCAGCCATCGCCCCAGACCAAGGACAGTCATGCCCCAGCAGCCTGGGGTCCCCCGGCCCAGGCTCACCCTAAGGCTCCTAGAGACAGAGCTGGCAAGAGAGCTCAGAACTGGCTCTCATGCCCGAAACTCTCCTCTCCTGGGTGGGGGTGACCCTCACTCACTGCACCCCCTCAGCCCCCAGCACTCACATCGCTCCTCCTCAGCCTCCTGGGGTAGGACTTTGAAGTCAAGGAACCAGGTCTCCAACCAGGCGAGGACGAAGGAAACGATAGGGAGCAAGTAGCCGAAGGCCCCTTTGCTGAGCAGCTGTGGAGGGAGGGGGCTGAGCTCCACGGCAGGGGGTCACCTCAAACCCAGAGCCTCACCCTGGGGCTACCAACTCTGGCCTACACCCCACTCCTGGTACCAGCTGTGGGGACCCTCCGTGGCACACGCCTGTGAGATGGATGGATTAATGAGTTCTGCAGCAGGATAAACTAAGGTTAGGCTGGAGGAGGAACTTTCCGTCCTTGGGGTTGCAGCAGGGCAAGTGGGGAAAGCCAATGAAGATGATCCCTTAGAAATCTCAAAGGACAGGATTCTCCCTCACCCCAACCCTGACAACAGGGTCAGATACCCCAAATCAGAGGAGCGGTCCCTTCTTGGGAGAAGCCCATCCCTCAGGCCAGATGCCCACCAGACCAGCCAGACCCTGAGCCACTGACCTCAGAGAGGATGACCTTGACAATGAGGAATGCACTGGACACCAGCGTGGTGACCTGCCCAGGGGAGGGAAGGAGGAAGAGAGCGAACACAGAGGCTGGGGAGTGAGTCCTCGTCCATCCCATCTCTCGCGCCAGCCCCGCCAGGGCCTGAGAGCTGCCAGGAAAGTGGCATCTTACCGCAATCACCCACCAGTGCCGGAGCCGCAGCACAGCATAGCCCAGGAGCAGTCCGGAGAAGCGGAAGAAGGCCAGGACCTGGTGTGGGGGGCCGGGGAACCATCACGGGCAAGCCAATGGCCCGACCCCTGCTGAAGGCTGGCCTCCCCCTCCAGTCCTGCTCCCTGAGGTTCCCTCCACATGGTGTACACACCCCAGGAGAGAATGGCCAAGGCCAAGTCAGCGTTTCTTTGGGGATGATCTGGATGTGACCTTCTTGGATAGGGGTCTCTTGTCTTCCCCTCCCACTTGGGGCTCTCTGAAGGTGGGGCCTCATTTAGGAACCCGTTAGAATACTGAGGGTTCCCTGAAGATAGGAGCAAGTCTCCCTGATCAGATTAGGATGCGTGTTGCGAGAAGAAGAGAATCCAGCAAAAGAGTCACGCTCCTATGCTCTCTGTGTCCCCAGGATCTCCAAGGCCACTCACAAAGATGTCAAAGAAGGAAGTTTTAAAGCTGTAGTGGACGATCTCCTGCTCCAGGTTCTTCTGGATGCCTGTGTTGGTCTGGAAGAGAGAGATGTGGATTGCTCTGCAAGCAGAACCAAGTCCCCAGGGCTGCCCCTTGTTCTCCCAGAGGGGGAGGGGGCGGGGTGGGAGGGAGAAGGGAGAACCGGGAGGAGAGGCTGTAAGTGCTCAGCTACCACCCAAGAAGCCCCCGAGGCAGCAGGGGAGCTCAGCCAGGGACCTGAGACCCCAGCACTATGACTGTTTCTCTAAGCATCCAGGCAGCCCAGACAGGCGGGGCTAAGCTGAGCCTCAGACACTCGCGGGCACACTGCCCAGGAAGAGGCAGGCCTGGAGGGCCTTGGGGCTGTGCAGGAGAGGCGATGAGCCCTATGCAGGTAGCTAGGGCTGGCACACAGGGTGCTGGGAGCATGCCTCTCACATAATTTCATCTCCCTCCCACCACTGCGCTGCTCTATCTTCCCAGCCAAGCATCCATCTGGGGTGCTGGGGGCCAGGGGTGGGCAGTGGTGTCAGACGGAGCCCCAGGTGGCAAATCAATTGATTAGGTTTGTGCTTAATGGGCAAAATCCATCATGCTGCTAGAGAGGATGGCATTCAGAGTGAGCAGACTGGTCCCTGCCCCTGCCCCTGCCCTCGCCACCCACACATTTTCAACGGGACCCCTGAGACCCTGGCTGGGGAGTGAGGGGTCTGGATGGACACCGAGAGCTAGAGCAGCCTGAGGCTTCAGAAGGAATGGGGTGGCAGGCTTACGCCTCTGCAGGTGGGGCACCAGCCCCAGGAGAAGAGGGGCTCAAGGGGACTCTCAGGAATGGGGCCTGGGAGCCCTGAAGGGGAAGACCCTGCACACCTAGCCCGGGGCTTCTGATCTCCGGCAGATGATGTGAATTGGGGCAGTGGGGCTTGGGGGGCTTGTTAAAGATACAGATGTTCAGACACTGGGTCTGAATCTCAGGCTGAGCTGAGCATCCAGAATGGTTATAAAACTCCCAGGTGATTGACGCTTGGGGCAGGAGCCAGCAATCTGGACAGCCCCTCGCTGAACTTCGAGCCCCTGGCACATCCCCACTGAATGCCTCAACCTCAAGACCACTCTGAGCCCTGTGGAGTCTGACGCCTTGCTGCCCCTGGCCTGACACCCCACCCCGCCCCAGCTCGGTCCGCCTCTTCCTCCTCTTACTCCTGGAGCTCCCTCTTGGGCTCCACGGCCCCTCCCACCCCTAACAGCCCCTGTCCCTCAAGCTCTGTCTTCCACCATTTTTCTCTTTACAAAGAACTCTCCCTCTGCCTGGGTAACCGCCTGCCCACTGCGTGAGGACTCAGGACAGTGGAGTTCCAGCCCCTGCTTTGCCATGGGCTATGAGACCTTGGCACAGGTCTTATAACCCGGCCAGGGTCGTTGCATCCACTGGGCAACACACAGTCTGTTAGAAAATTTAAAATATATATGCTCCAAAATATGAAAATAAGATGACAAAACTGAAAATTAATAACATTTCAATTAAGCATCTACCAAGTGAAACAGTATGTTGATTCTATGAACTATTAAATCCAGCACTCTGAAATTTTTCATCACATTTGAAAACAATCTGGAGGTTAGATTTTCGTACTTTACAAGAATTCTCAAGTCTGCATGATGACTACTAAGCTATTACAGCCAATATAGCCAGGGAGTTTCAAAAGTAAAATTATCAAAAAAATTTTTCAGCTCTTTTCTGTCAAGAAAAATACATATACTGAATGAAGGATGTGGGTGAATTTTAGTGCCTGCTCTGAGATGCTGCACGGGACCTTAAAAAGCAAGAATGTCTAAGACCTCAGAAGCTCTTCAAGTGGCCCCGAACCTTGCTGGGCCTCAGCTCTCTCATCGGTAAGATGGTCCCGAAGGCCCTGTGGCTGTGGCTCCTTCTTGCTGAAGGTGCCAGCTCATCCCTGTGCACCAAGGACAGTCACCCTCAGAGCCCTGCCTTGCTTTCCAGCTCAACACGCCTGGAATCAAACTTACCCTCTTCACCCCTAAGCCAGCCCCTTCTCCAAATTCATTTCTAGCACCAGTCATTCTCCTGACACCTGAGCTTGCGATCTGGAGGAAGGGCGCCTGTCATCCAGAACTCTGACCCACTTTGTACAAGGAGAACAGGGGGTCTCAAAGAGGCTGAGTCCCTTGCTGAGGTCACACAGTTACTACAGAGGAGAAGCTGGCACGGGACCAAGCCTGGGATGCCCTGTTCCACGGCTCCTGCCTCTGTGTCAGGTCTTGCTCTGCCCCGTTAGCACCCGGGGATTAGGCCCCACCACCAGCTGGCCAAGCACTGCACAGGGGGAGAAGGGGGTAGACCCTGCCCCGACAGGCAGCTCCACCTCCAGACTGCTAGGTGGCATCTCACCAAACCCAAGAGGCCAAACTGGGGGGCAGTGGAAGAATGCCCCAAGTGGGGAAGGAGAGCTGGGCACCACTGGGAACTGGGAGTTTTTACTGGTTGCTCCCCACTCTATCCTCTGCTTTTAGCACAGTCTGTGGGACACAGCAGGGGCTCAAAAATGTTTGTTGAATGAATGAATGAATGAATGAATTGAGCCACAGAGTAACGTAGAGCAGAAAGAAGACAAAGGTTTCAATAGTTCAACCAGAGTCCTCTGGGCTTCCTCCTCCTTTCTCAAGAGTGTCCACTAGGGGGCAGTATGGCGCAGAGGTCAAGAGTGCGAGCTCTGGAGCCAGAGAGTCTGGGTTCAAACCCTGCCGCCTTCACATACTTGCTGAGAGACTTCAGATAAACGACTCAGCCTCTCTGAGTTTCTTTCTCTGGAAGATGAGAACAGCTATTCTTATCATCTCATTCTTCCTCTTACCCGGAAATCAACAGTCCCCCACCCCGCCCCCGCCAGAGGCAACCCTCCCATACGGCAGATGGAGTAACTGAGGCCCAGGCAACCCCCACAGTGCGGCTTGTGCCTCCAGCCTTGGCCCCACTCACGTTCAGCTCAATGATCCAGAGCAGGGAGATGAAAAGCAGGTCGAAGGTGACAAAGAGGCAGAAGGTGCGGCGGACGTCGGAGATGGCCCGGCGCTTCTCGCGAGGCGGCGGGAGGAGACGCGAGGAGAGGCTCTGGCTGTGGGACAGCGAGGCGCCGAGGGAGGCCACGGCTGGCAGGCTGCGCTCCAGGTCGCGGGCCGGCTCCCTGGACAGCTTGCTCATCCTGGCGGCCCCCACCTCCAGGCGGAGAGGGCCGGGCCTCAG
This sequence comes from Kogia breviceps, assembly GCF_026419965.1. Classification (NCBI taxonomy): domain Eukaryota; kingdom Metazoa; phylum Chordata; class Mammalia; order Artiodactyla; family Physeteridae; genus Kogia; species Kogia breviceps. Next base: position 37,555,290 of record NC_081328.1, on the reverse strand, counting down.
CGGCACGGCTGCGGGAAGACGGGGCGGCTGGCTCAGGTCCTGCATGTCAGGGTCCTGGAGGGCCCGGTCACCTCCCTCGTCCCTTCCCACGCAGCCCCCGGGGACCCCGTTTGCTCCCAAACACATCTGCCCCTCAGCCCCAGCCGAACCCGGTGGCCCAGGGCCCCCTCTGCCTAATTTCCCACTGGGGCCTGACTTTCAGGCGGGAGGGGTCTGAGCAACCCTCTCACTCGGTCCCGCTTCTACATCCCCGGCAAGGTCTTGCAGCCCCACGGTCACCCCTGGAGGCCTCTGGGATCCTCCCCGATGTCCGGGGGCACAGCCTGCTCCTGCCAAGCGCTGCCCTGCGGTTCAGCCTCTGGGCCTGCCCCCACCCCCAGGAGAAGTCAGTCCCAAGCTCTGTTCTTTGTTTTCCAAGCACAAAGCCACATTCCCTCCCAGCAGCCAGCCCTACCCTCCCACCCCCTAATCCATGGCGACTGGGAGGGACTTCCTAGAGCAGAGTGCTCTGTGCTGGGGGCGGGATGGTGGCATGACATCTTCATCTCCAGCTATGTCCCCACCACTGCCACCTCAGGGCTACCCAGCACGGCTCTCTCCCAGTGCTCCAACTTGCTCCTAATGGGCGCGTCTCCAGGCTTCCTCTCCCCGGGCAGCAACCACTTCTCCACATGACAGCCAGCCGGAGAAAGCTTTTCAGAACATGAATCAGATCCTGCCATTCCCCACTTACAGCCCTTCAAGGGCGCCCCCTGGTCTGAGGATAACAGCTCCCTCCTCGCGATGCCCTCGCAGGACATGGCTCTGCCTGGCTCCTCTCACAAGCCACGGGCCCCGTCGCACCACGACGGCCACCCGGGCCTTCTAGGTCCCTACACGTGGCAGCCCGGTCCTGCCTCGGGGGCCTTAGACCCAGCTCTTCGGGCTGGGTGGAATGTTCTCCCCAGTCCTTTCAATGGGCAGCTCCAAAGCCCTCTCCTCAGAGCCTCCCACCCTCCTGTCCCCAGTCCCAGTTAATGTACAGGGCTTTACCTTCTTCAGTGAACTCTCACCACCTGAAACCATCTTACTGACTGTTCTGCAAACTCCACGGTGCAGGCCTTTATCTGACTTGGTCCCTGCTGTCTCCTAGGACCTAGCACAATGCTGGCACTTAACAGGTGCTCAATAATTGACTGTTGAATAAATGGATGACCCAGAGGGTCTCCTGGCCCTCAGCTCCATGCTACATGGTCGAGAGGACCAGGGCAAACCCAGCCACTACCCAAGGCTCGCGCAGAGCTCCAGTGCCCACAGAACACTGCGCCCATGGTCGTGTTTCATGCCCACACAGGGCAGGATGGTTCCTCCTATTCTTCAGATAAGACAGCCAAGGCTCTGAAAGGGTGAATGGACTTACCCATCCCTTACCTGCCTGTGCAATCATGAGGCTGAAATCCTCATGAACCCCAGAGACAGAAGCGGCCCTGGAGCACTCCCTCCCTGCCATGCGGGCCCCAGGCCTAAGGTCTCTGCTCTACCCATTTGCTGGCGGGGGCCCTCAGAGGCCCTGTCCCCTGCGCGGGGAAAGGAAAGGTTTAGTCTAGAGCCAGAGAAGAGCTGATGCAGTGTAGTGGGGCCTGAGTTTCTGGGACCCCATCAAGGGTCTCCCTGAGTATTCTCACACACCAGCACGAGGGGGCAGGTTTGGGGGCCAGTGGAAGGGGAGCCCTAGATCTTTGTGCTTGATCCTGGGAAGGCAAGATCTAACCAGTCTCCCCTCCAGATTCGCCGTCTCCTTCATACCTTTGCTATGTCTGCTACCCTCCACGTCCCACTTCATCTACTAAGTCCAAAACAAGCCCCCCCGTATGTGGCCAGCAGGGGGTTCTGAGCAAGCCGGATCACCCAACCCTCTGCCTCTGTGCCAGCGGACACAGAGCTGACTGTTCTCAGCAGAGGCACCAGCCCAAGGCCATCCCCCCACTACCACACTCTTGGGATCCCCGTGACAAGCTCACCTGGAGGGTATTGAAGGAAGGCTGGGCCCAGCTCTGGAAGGCGGCAGTCAGAGGAGGGGATGTGACAGGCTGCAGGCAATGGGACCCCCCAACGTCCATCAGATGGATCTGGTGCCAGACTGCACACTCAGCGCATCCCTCACCGAGACAGGGCCGCAGCCCCAGGGCGGGTGACATTTGCTTGTCTCTAATAGCCCTCTTGTCTCCTGCCAGACCTGTCTCCATCTCGCCTCCCCCTTTCTGTCTCTCTCGTAAGCTACCTCTCTACCTTTCTTTAGAAGTGTCTCTGTACCCTCTCCCACGTCCATCTTTATTTCGCCCCCTCTCTGGGTCTTCCTCTCCCTCTCTCTCCCATCTGTGGGTCTCTCTGCACCCCCATCGGATCAGTCTCTCTCATGTTTCTCTCTCTCTCTCCTCTTTTCTACCTGCCTTCCCCCTTGCCCTCTTCCCTATCTCATGGCAGGGTGCTGTGACTTCCCCAATCCCAGTCTGCTCCCAGGTCTGTCTGGCTTTCCCCCTGGCTTTCCCCCTCCCTCTATGGGGACAGGACTTGGGCGGCAACAGCACTGACACTCACACACCCGGATATCCCTGTGGAAGCGAGAGACGGATGGGGGCTGAGAGCAGAGGTGTTGGGGGAGCCCGGGCGAGCTGCGGACGCAGGGATGCGAGGGAGCCGACCCCGGGAGCTCTGAAGCAGGGGTGGGGGCGGCTGGCCAAGAGGCAGAGAGAGAAGGGTTCTACGTTACCCTTCCCCAGGAAAGAAACTCCGGGTCCAAATAAGCAAGAGCTGGTAGAGTAGAATGGGCACTGGTCGGGAGTTAAGACCTGAGCCCCAGTTTGAGGGCAGCCACTAACCCTGAATAACTTTGGGCAAGTCCTTCTTAGCAAACCTCCATTTCTCTGTGTGGGAAAAGGGTCCATGGTTTAACTTAAAACGAAACAGCAACAAGAAAACCTTACTTAGAATCTCAATATACGGGAATTCCCTGGTGGTCCAGTGGTTAGGACTCTGTGCTTTCACTGCCGAGCGCCTGGGTTCAATCCCTGGGCGCAGCCAAAAAAGAGAACCTCAATATAGAAAACAGATAAAAGCAGGACTGTATGGGTCCTGACACAAGACACGGCCACATCGCGGCCACACGGGTCAGCCTTTCCTCAGACTCCATCCACGGTCACCCCTGAGGCGCCCCCTTGGGCGTGGTTTGAAAATAACTCATTCAGATGACTTCAAAAGGCTTCTGAGCTCCCTCCGCCACCTGTCAGTCTAAGAGGTGAAAGCCACCTTGGCCTGGAACTGCCCTGACCCTGGAGGATGGAAGGTGGCGGCTGCCGGCAGAGCAGCTCGGCCTGGCCTCCGCCCGCCGCCCCCACCCTCCTGACGGCGGGGGCAGGGAGCAGGAAGAAGTATCAGGAGGCTGGAGGCCACCCAGCCCCCTGGGAGCAGCGCCCCTGCCAAGCCCACCACCTGCTGTCACCGGCCCTTCCCAAGCGCCTCGCTCAGGAATGAAGCAGCACGTGCGGCGTGAAGCGGTCCGCCTGGGCTGCCTGCAGACTTGACGCTTGATGTGCTTGCGGAAGCTGAGCTGCTGAGGCTTGGGGAGAGCGGCGGGCAGGGAGGGGAAACTGGAGGTTTTATCGTCCTCGGTCTGAAGGGAAAGAGGGGTGGGGAGGAGTGGGCAAGGCAGGTCTCTGGGCCCAGGGAAAGTTCAGCGGGCAAAGGGGAGGGGTGGGCCCTCACACCCCCTCCCAGGCCTTCTCTTACTGGCCCCAGGAAACACTAGCCCCAACGCAGCAGGAGCTCTGGGTGGGGCCCGACTCAGCAGACAGCAGCGGGCAGCTGGTACTGTGCAAAGAGAACAGGACTCTGCGGCCAGGGCTCAAGTCTCAGTCTGCCCTTACCAGCCGTGCGACCCGGGGCAAAGAGAACCGTTCTGAGACTCGGTTTCTTCAGCTGCATTAAATAAAGGGAACGATAATATACTTAATGCCATAGGACTGTCCACTTGAAAATGGCCGAAACGGTAAATGTTACGCTGTGCATGCGTTACCACGATTAAAAAAAGGCAGCAATAATTGCTACCGCCTCAGGCTGGCATTTATGTATGGGTTCGTAGAAGGATGGCAGGTGCTTGGTCGGTAGGGGTGGAAATGGAACCAGCAGCTGGCAAGGCCGTCCAGGTGAGAGGGAGATTAAGTGGGGTGCGGGAGGGGGTGGGGCTTACAGACTACAGTAGTAAAATCACCCCCAAAGGCCTGAGTTCAAATCTGAGCTCCACAGTTCACCGGCCTGGTGACCCAGGGCAAGCTGTCCAAGCCTTCAGCCCAGGTTCCCTCATCTTGTGCACTAAGGGCCCAGCTACTGCAGCTCCAGGCAAATGTGTCTCCCCAGGGAGGGGCTGGGGCGGGAGGTGGGGGGCGGCCCTGGCTCCCGGCACAGGCTCTGGAGCAGGGGGCCTGTGACTGATCTCTGATACTATCCCTTCCCACTGATGCCTGCTCCCCCCACCCCCGCCTCCCCCAAGGTCCAATCTCCAGGGTTCTTAGGTGGCAGGGGCACAGACAGGGCCCTTCCCAGGCCTCAGTCCCAGCCCAGGCCAGAAGCTCCAGCCATCTCTCGGCAGCTCCCGGCGGCGTTTCCCGGCCAAGGCAAGTCTGCAAAGGAGGGAGCAATGTCCCTCCCTCACCTCACTTACTCAGCAAGCCTCCAAGGCTGCACCTGGAAACGGGGGATACCTGTATTGAGCCTGGGCCACCTGGCGGAGCCGAGGAGACAGAGGTGCGTGGGGAGCGCGTAGGACAGCAGCTGGCACCACAGAGTAAGCGCGCCATAGACGTCAACCACGGCCACCAGGCCACCACCTCTGACGTCCTCTCACCCTCTCCTCTGCCCAGCTTCCCACAGAGGGCTGGGCCAAGCCGCACAGCTGTGCTCTGCGACCCCAGAGGACAAGTCTCATCTATATCCACAAATGATTCTCACTTCGGAGCAGTGCGGCTCCTCCAAACCCTCTCCCCAGACTGAGGGGACAGGAGACACGGGCTCAAAACACATCCCCCACGCTGCATTGCTCAGGAAATGCGGGCACTAGCCACGGGGGCTTCCCTGAGGGGTCCCTAACTCAGCACAAATCAGGAGGAATCGGTGAAGCCAAGAAAGGACTGGATGTCAAGCCAGGAGAAGATTCAAACCCTGGATTCTCACCTTACTAGTCACTGAACCTCTCTGTGCCTCAGTTTTCTCCCTGTAAAATGGGGGTAACAGTAGTACCTACTTCTTGGAGGTATTATAAGGATTAAGTGACTTATTACACATAATAGTCCCGAACAGTCCCTGACGCAGAGTGATCGCTGCGGAAGGGTGAGCTAACATGACACCCCTGCCTCTTCTTTGGCGGAAACACAGCCTTGAGCTCTGACTGCCTCTGGGAGATGGCTTCAGGCCAGGGCTGGGGTTGCTCTGGATCAAGCCCCTGTTAATGCCCAGGTTAATGGGGAATCCACAGTGGGGCAGGAGGCAGAGGCTCTGCGTGCAGAAGAGGTTGGCCTTGGCCTGTGTCCTGCCGCTGGCCGGCCTGGGCAGAAGCTGGCTCGGGGACGGAGGACAGCAGACCGAACAGGCCTGCAGACCATCCACAAGAAACAAATCTGGGCTGGCAGTGGCCCACGCTGGCCCCCTGCAGACATCCTCTCCTTTACTCACTGCACCCGCTACCAGAAGCTGTGGAGATGAGGAGACTGAATGAAGCTCGGAGAGGCCTGCCTACAGCCCCCCAGCACAGCCAGAGCCTGTGCTGGCTGGGGAGCGAGGTGTCAAAAGACCCCAAAGAGCTTAACAGCCACCCAGGCAGGGCCTGTGGAGAGCCCAGCGCCCTCCGCTCCACATCCCAACGATCAACAAATCCTTCAAAATCCAGCCAGTAGCTGCCACTACCATCACCCTGCCCGAGCCACATCTCTCACCTGCTACAGCTTCCTGACCGCCTCCTTGTCCTCGTCCCAAGTCTGTTCTCAACGCAGCAGTCAGAGGGATCCCAGTAAAGATCAGACCACACCTCCCAACGCCCCAAACCTCCAACAGCTTCCAGCTGCCCCAGAGTAAAGGCCCAAGTCCCCACCCTGGCCTGTAAGCCTCCTCTTCCCCTGGCCTCCTCCCCTGGAACCCTCTGCTCCAGCCACACCAGTCCCTCACTGTTCCCTGGACACACCAAGCATGTTCCCACCCCTGGACCTTTGTTCCTGCTGTCCTGTCTGTTCCTCCCCTAGGTCTCTGTCATGTCCCCTCCCTCCATTCTGGTCACTCAGGTCCCTTTGGAGAGGCCCTCCCTGAACACCCTACTTAGCCCCACCCTCCACCCCCTTATCCTGCTTTATTCTTCTTCACAGAACACATCACCCCAGACATATTATATGTCTGCTGGGCTGTTGCCTGCCTGCCTTCTTCCACTGGAACAGGGACTCCCACGCTCTGCTCACTGCTGCGTGCCCAGTTCCCAGAACGGTACCAGGCTCACAGTAAATATTCACGAAGTGTGCTGAACGACTACTTCCACCCTCTCCTGCAGCATCACATGCACACCAGCCCTGGAAGAGCGGCCCCACCTGTCCAGCCTCTCCTGGAGCTGGACTCCACCCTCTCTTGGTGTTTCGTGCTGCCCAGAGCCCCGGCACCTCGGCTACCAACGGGCAAGAGGGACTGGTTTCCTGGGCACCCTCAGGCAGGGTGGCAGCTCCCCTCCTCTTCCCTGAGCCCCGACTCACAGAGAGAAGACTGGGTGAGGAGTGAAATCCCTCAGATAGCAAGGGTCCCCAGCACTCTTCTCTTGCCATGGGGTTGATACCCCTCCCCCAATACTCTCCAGATCACTGGCTGCTCCCAGGACACACCATGGCCAGCTGGTCTCCCTCTGTGCCTCCCATCCCTCTGTTTCCCCATTTTGGAATGACCTCCTCCCCCTGGGGGGAACCCCAACTCTTCAGAGACCAGTTCACAAGGCACCTCCTGGGCAAACCTCACCCTCCGCCTCAGGCTTCCCCAAGCCCAGGCCATTCTTTATGAGCCTGTGTGCCCTTGACCAAATCACTGAGTCTCTCACCTGTAAAATGGGGATGGTAGAGCGCTCACTTCACAGAACTACTGAAAGGATTAGAAATAACACCTGCAATGTGCCTGTGTGTAAATAACAGTAGCTATTACTACTATTAGGGGCCACAGTGTTAGAGGCAGGGCCCTAGGCCGGGCACGTGGAGCACGGCACTCTGCCCAAACTGAGGGTCCATCAGTACTGCTAGATGGTAGGATGGGCCCTGAACTCAGAGAGCTGCTCGCCCAGGAGGGTACACATTAGGCTCTCCTGTAGTCCAGGGCTCAGTGGCCCATGCCATCAGCCTCGACACAGTTGGCTTACTGGCACCTACTCTGTCCCACCTAGAGGGCTTGGGAAGTTCCCTGGAGAAGCAGGAATTTAAGGAGAGGAGGACACGGCAGCAGTGACAAATAAGATATCAAAGCCCAAGACAGGCTCTGTTTCTCCCTTCCTTTTGGGGAAGTGGAGAGGGTACAGTCAAGCCAAGAAAACATAGTCATCACTGTACACTCCTACCCCTCCCCAGCCCAGAAGGCTCTGACGGTACAGTTTACTGGAAAATCCTAACAAACTGAGATCTACTCAGCCCTCCAGTTCCCTCTACATGCCAGGCCCTGTTAATGTTGGAGATGCCCCCGGCTCTGTGATTCTCTGACCCCTGGCCTACTCAAGGGCTGGTGAGTCAGGCCCCACTCGACCCCTTGGTGCTGTTGGATAAAAATGGGGGCTAATGAGGTCAAGTTCTCAAGGTCAGTCTGGAAAGAGCCAGTCATCTTCCAGGGCGATCTCAGTCCTATCAGCCTACTTGAGGGAAGGGCTCTGCAGGGGTGGGGGTGATTCAGAACAGACTCCTCCCAGCACCAGCTCTGACCAGACAAAAGCCAGGATCAGCCTCTGCCCAGGCAGGAAAAGTTCAGAGGGACACATAACGGGCCGGATGGGATGCCTTCCTTGTCCCTTATCCCACTGATGTGGCAGCTGCCCCTTTGAGGGCTGGGAGCCTGAGGCAGTTTCTGGGAGACAGCTGTGGACCTGGAGTCAGGAGATGGTTCCTTAAGTTCCTGCTGAGACACCTCCCAAGTCTCAGCTTCCTTGTCTGTAAAATGGCGCCAACCATCTCTACCGTTCAATGCAATAAGTGTGAGCTGTCAAACGTACAGGATTTTTGGTCTCACCCACGCCCCCCTCCTCCAAACAAGTCTAGGTGTGGGAGAGCTCAGTTTACCGCAGCATGAGAACTGAGAGTGTACGGTGTGCCAGACACTGTGCTGGTCCCTGGGGACATTCAGGGGCTCCGGGTCTGGTGAGGGAGGCTGACAGATAAATGTACAGTGCCATGCTGTGATCAGCACTTTCAGGGAGGAACGAACAAAGGACCGTGGGCTCCCAGAGAAGGGAGCATCTGACCCAGGCTAGAGTGGGTGAGGTCAGGAAAGCCACAGGGAGGAGAAGCCATTTGACTCAGGCCTCCACATCTACCAGCTGGAGGCAAGGAAGATGGGCGTTCCAGGCACTAACAAAAGCCCAGATTCAGGTTTAAAGCACAGGCCCAGCCCACAGGAGTGCATGCTGACCCTACCCTAGGGACCTGTCCCCAAACACGGGTACCAGGCCTCCAGACCTCCCCAGGGCATGGTCCCTACAGGGGACACTTCTTCATGGGGACACTTCTTCATGGCCAAGTGAGGAAAGGAATCCCCAGCCTTGGCAGCAGAGACTGTCTCTGCCCTCCTGCCCACCTCAGCCCCCTCCCCTGCAAGAGCTCTCTATTCAGAGGACCCAGCTCTCCATTCTCTGAGCCCACCCTGGTCTCTACCTCCTTCTGGTAAACTCATTTTCTCGCTCTAAGGCCCCTCACTAATTGTCAGCTCCTCTGGAAAGCCATCCTTGGCCTTTTTCTTGTTTGGGTTCCCAGACCTCTGTGTACATTTCTCTAGAATTAATGCTTGCCATGTAACATTTATCCATTTCCAGATTCATTTCTTGAGCAGAAATGACAAAGAGTCATTGAGAAATGACAAAGAGTCACATTCATTGACAAAGAGTCAGGCTTTGGGGCTCTGGGACAGAATGAGAAGTAAGCCATGTCAACTGTCCTCAAGCACTTTATAAAATTAAAAGTTATACCCACTGTTCTATATTACTCTTATGTAAACAGTAATAGCTAACACTTATTTACTGAGCACTCATGTGCTCACTGTTTTAAGCCCTAAACATACACTATTTCATTTAATACTCACAATAACTGTCAGGTAGGCACATTACTATCTCCATTTGACAAATGAGGAAACTGAGGCAGTGACTTCATCAAGATCACAAAACATTATCAGAACGCAGGAAGTCTGATTCAGGAGTCTGTATTGTCAGTCATCATGCTATTAATGGACGGGTGCTGCAGGGACTCAGATGGGGCAATATTTAGCCTTGGGGGTGGTGGTGGGGAAGATGATCCAGAGGTGATGCTGCCTCAGCAGAGCACTGAAGGACAAGCAGAAGGTAGCCCAGCAGGGAAGAGGAGAAGGGGCTTTCAGGCAGTGGGGCTGGTGAATGCAAAGGCATGGTGACACAAAAGGTGTGGACAAGCGCATCCTGCAATGCCATATTATTGGACCTTAGGGTACACATAGGGTAGGGAAGAGGTCAGGTCATTGAGAGCTCTGTAAATTGTGCTAAAGATTCAGTCTTTCCCATAGGCAATGGGAAACCATCAAAGGGTTTTAAGCAAGGAAGTGACATTATGAGATGTGTTTCTAAAGGATCATAAGAGGCACTTCCTGGTGGCGCAGTGGTAAAGAATTCGCCTGCTAATGCAGGGGACACGGGTTTGATCCCTCGTCCGGGAAGATCCCACATGCTGCGGAGGAGCTAAGCCCGTGCGCCACAACTACTGAGCCCGCGCTCTAGAGCCTGCGCGCCTGGAGCCGGTGCTCCGCAACAAGAGAAGCCACCGCAATGAGAAGCCCTCATACCGCATCGAAGAGTAGCCTCCACTCACCGCAACTAGAGAAGGCCCGCGTGCAGCAACGAAGACCCAACGCAGCCATAAATAAATAGACTAATTAATTAAAAAAAATAAAAGTAAAGGATCACAAGAGTTACAGTTTGGAGGCTGGGTTGCAGGCAGCCATGATTGGAAGTTGCTGGGAAGTCATTGCAGTCATCCTGGTGAGAAACACATCAACAAGGGTGGTAACAAAAGAGTTAGAGGCACAGGACCAGGTGTGAAGCATGTTCAGGTCACCTCTTAGATTTGGGAATTGAGAAAGAAGAGGAAGTATAATTCTCAGGTTTCTGGCTGGGATGGGGTGGTAGAGAAAGAATGAATCTGCAGGGGAAAAGAGCAGCAGTTCAAGTTCAGACCAAGTGAGTGGAGCTGCACAACTGGTAGCTGGATGGCCAAGCCTGAGGCTCCAGGGAGGTGCACTCCCCTGAAGATATAGATCTGGGCGCGTTTCGGGTATTTAGGTGGTGTAAAGCTGAAGCCATGAGAGTTGACGAGACCACCCAAATTCAGTGTACAGAGTAAGGGACTGGACTGGGCAAGAGAGGAGAACGTGAAACAGTACTTCTACAGTCAGAGAAGTAGGAAGAAAATAAGGGGGTGCTGATGCGGAGGAAGCCAAAAAAGGGGGAGAGAGGCACGTATCAACTACTTCAATTACGAGTTAGTATGCACCTCGAAGACTCAAGAAAGATACTAAAGGGCCCTTCTGATGTCAATTAGGAAGTCATTCACTGCCATTTCCAAAGGAAGTTGAGGGAGACCGGATGACAGTGAGACGCAGACCTACAGTAACTTGTAGATATATTCCTCCTCATTCTCAGGCCCTGACCCCTCCCTATATCCAACTCCTGCCCTTTAATACCCAGATACCGCCCACTCGCTTCTCCGCTCACAAAGAAGAGGTCGGCTTTGGAGGCCGATTCGGACGCCCATCCCGGGCTCTCTCGAGTGGGCGGGGTCGCGGACGTTCAGTGCCCGAGACCCTAGAACCCGGCGCGGGGTGGAGCAAGGCCAAGCAGAGGAAGGGGGCGGAACCTGGGGCGCAGGGGGTGTGGGAAGGGTCGGACGGAACTATGAACGGACACCGGCTAGAGAGGCGGGATCTGCTGGCAAGACGTAGCCCTCGTACCACCACCCGGTCCCTCTGACCTCTCGCGGACCCACCTGCTCCATGTCAGCCACGGCCCCAGTTCTTCTTAGCCCCAGCCGCAGTCGGTCTCCGCGGCCCCAGCAGCGTCTCAGAGAGAAAGGGGATCTCCCGGCGGCGCCACTTCCGCCACTGAGTCCGCCCCCGAGAGCGAACGTACGTAAGACTTCAGCCCCGCCCCCAAGCCCTCGGGCCCCACCCCCAAGGGGCGGAAGTGGGGGTTGCAGCTGAAGTTAGGCCTGAAAGGATCTTCCTAACGGTAGGGGAGTTGGAAAGAAGCCCAGGGGCATCATCCTTATTGTGCCACATAGGCCTGGCACTGTGGAGAAAAAAGGGGATCTTCCTGAGGGGAGGCCTGTGGGGCTGGGGGACAGGCCCTTTGAAGGAATCCAGTTACTCTTGAAGGACTCCTCTTTCCCCCTCTGCCTCTTTCAGCCATCCCCAGCAGGATCTAGAACTCCTGTGGTCCTTCCCAAGAGGGCTCAGAGCTTGTCAGCAGTCAAGGCTCCAAACTAGAGGACTGGACACTAGGGTCGAGGACCTGACCCTTGGATGACCACCACAGGGTAACAGGGAAACCTGTTACCTCCTCCCTCTCCTTTCCCCTGAAAGAGAAGTCTCAGCAGTTATTTACAAAGATTTATTACAGCATGGGAGCGGTTCAGTCCTGGAGTCAGGGAAGAAGGGAAGGGGGCAGAGCAGCTGGAGGACAAGGAGAGCCTGGCTCCCCCACCATGTGCCCCCCTAAGGACTTATACTAGGCGGCATTCCTGGCATCAAAGCACAAACAAAATGCAACAAAGCAGCCTCTGCCAGTCCATCTTCCAGGCACCCAGGATGGGGAGCAGTTGATAAGGGGGAGATTTCCAAAATGTTGAGTTTGTGGAAAGGATGCCTGAATCCTGGGCCCTGGTAGAAACCAGTGAGAGGGGTGGTGACTTGGAATTCCCCAGGGGATGGAGAAGGATCTATGGGCACTTAAAGTTCTCAGTACCCTCTTTCCCCAGATCTTAGGGTCCTGCCCTGTGGGTTTCCTGTGCCCAGGGGAGAGAGTCTGGGGAGTAGACTTGTGAAGGATGAACCTTTGTCCCCCATTTACTGGATTTCCCAATGCAAGCTCTCTCACATCCCACCACCCACTGGGTGAATGGCGGAATGACTGGCAGGGGTAGGCATCAGGCAGCAAGTGCCCAGGGACTCTGGGCATCAGCCAAAGGTGGGCAGACAAGCAAACACAGACCAGCCCTAGTCTTCTAAGTCAGAAGCCGCAGCCCTAGCAAGTGAGGGGAAGGGTACAAAGTAGGGTGGGGACAGAGTGAGTTTCTGGGGAACAGCAATGCCCTCGCCACTTCTTCTGGGAGATGCAGGGCTGGTGCCTATGTGCCAGGTTCAGGGTGAGCAGGGCGCTGTGGCTCCTCCCCAGGTTCTGCAAGGCAAGCAGATGGACTTAGGGTCTGGCCACACCCACCAAGATCCCAGCCCCGCCTCCCCAGCGCCACCCCCCCGCGCCCCGCCCCGCCAACCTCACCATTTAATGCCGGATCTTCCACTTGGTCCTCAGAGCTTCCGTCTCTCTGGGGCTCATCCAGAGGAGGCGGGCGCTCCCAGGGACCCTCCAAACCTTGGCCACAAGTAGTCTTCTGCCCAGCTGGGGACGGGAAAGAAGGGACAAAAGCACAGGCTCTGAGTATCCATCTGGCTGTCCTGGAACAGGAGCCGAGTCTCTCAGCTGGCTGTGGCTAAGCTTTCTGAGGGTATCATGGAATAGTAGAGACAGCACGACAGCACGGGACTAAGACAGCTCTTGCAATGACTAGCCATATGACTTAGATAGGTCCGTTGTTACCTCTTTGAAGGGGATGGTAAGAGGGAAATTGTGTAGACTGCCTTAAATAAGATAATAGTTAATACCCTGCAGCCCAGCGTCAGCACTTAGGAGCTGCTCCAAGATTGGTGGCAATTGATATTGCTCCTTGGTCATCTTGTCATTTGACCCACTGCCCTGCTGCTTCCCTAAGGGAACAGTCTCCTCTCACCTCCTCTTCACCTGTTCTGGGGGGGGGGGGTCCCAGTGGGAGTTGACTCACCTGTTCCAGCTGGAGCTTTTACTCCCATGGCCGATGCCCCCGCTGCCAAGGCAGAGTGGAGGCCCACGCCATTTTGGGGGGCGTGCAAGGGATGGACACTTCAAGCAGGAGTGGTTGGCTATTTTTCATCCCCATAAATAACGGCACCAAAACGTTTAAGGTGCACTGGGAGGGATAGATGTGGCTGGCCTGGGCCTAGAAAGAACAGTCCTGGGAGGGCTGAGATCTTCCTGCCTAGGAATTCTCTGGGCCTTGGGACTCCCTGTGGAGATTTTGGGATTTGGGGTCTCTAGCTCTGAGGCCTTCTGTGTAGGTTTCATGCCCCTCCCTGGCCCCTCTCTTCCCAGGCAGCTGGGGTTTGAGCTGCAGCCAACGCAGTTGGTTCTTGAATCCTACATTCTCCATCTAGACACTAGAGGGCACCCTCTCACCTCCAGCCTAGGCAATAGAAAAGGGGAAAAGAGCCACAGGTTCCTGGAGAGGATTTATCAACCAGCCCTGTGCCTCCCAGCAGAGACCACATCCTGTGTTCAGAAATGCAGGTGATGGGGGTACTGGATACTCTTAGTCCACTATCCCCCATCTCCTTGCACCTCCCAACTGCCGTGGATGGAAAGTCCTTTCTTGGGTCTAGCCTCAAACCTCAGGTGGCCTTGCCTTAATTCTTAGGGAAGAGAGGAATTATTAGAGGAAACCTGATTGGGAGAAGGACTGAGTCAAGGATGGGAACAGCCCAGGTGTCAGGTAAGGCTGAGTGCAAGGCATCCTGTGGGATGAGAGAGTGGGGAGGCCCTTTACATGTGTGGGAAACTGTGAACCGGGAGGGGGTGTTCCAGGACACTCAAGGAGGATCCCACCTAATCTGTGGTGGTGGAACCCAGGCTTCACAGCCCGTTCAGCTTACCAGACCCCCTGCTGCCCTTCAGGATTTCAGCCTGGCTGTCGTCCTCGTCCTCCTCCTCCTCCTCGTCCTCCTCCTCCTCCTCCTCTTCTTCCTCTCTTGGGTAGCCCAGCTCCCGCAGCTCCCCCAGCTCATCCTCCTCCTCTGAGGCCTGGTTCTCACCCAGGTTGCTGATGGACTGCAGGTGAGACTCAGCAATGCGCTGCACAGCTGGCACAGGGGGACCGGGAAGGCAGGGGTCAGCCAGGCCCAAGAAGCGGGAGAGGCATGTGGCCCAGCCCCCAGCCTCCTTCCCGTGGGCCTGGGGCAGAGCTAATCTCCCACAGGGGTCTAGTTCCAAAGCTAAAAGCGGCAGGTCAGCCTGCTGGGGGCCAGACCAGGGCAGAAGCAACAGGGGGTAGACTCTTGATCATGTCTGGCTCTTAAGCTGTCAAAGGTGCTGCTCCCCCAGAGGCTGGCACCAGGCAGCTCCTGCCAAGCTGGACAAGACCAGGCAGGTACAGCAGCAGCTTCACATTCCCTGGTTGGGGAGCTTGTCCACCAGCTACAGCCCCTGGAGAAGGCCCAGGGCCTGTGGGCCAGGCCCTGGGGGATTTGTCCCTTTCAATTTCTAGGGGAGCGCCCAGCCTGCTTAGGGCTCACTGCTCACCCCGATCCTGCCCACCACCCCATGCTGGGCTTGGTCCCCACTCCCTGGCACTGCCCCATCATAGATACTGCTCCACACACCTCTGCCTCAGGCTCTAAGAGGCAGGAACAGTCCTGAGGCTGAGGACATAATAGTCTGCAGCCAGTGAAGTCCATGCCTGGGGATGCGGCATGCTCAGACGCGGCCCCCACAATCTTGACCCACATCCCCAAGCTTCAGCTTCCTCTGCGGTGACCTAGAAAGCAGCGAACACCACCCACCCCCCCAACGCCACCAAGGCCTGCTGGGATAGGACCTAGCGAGGGAAAGTGTGGGCAGCTGGAGAGAAGTTTCCAAAAGATGGAAAGGACTAGGGGGTTAGGAGAAAGGGGCCAGGGCTGGGGGACTCTGAGAGAATGGCAGGGGTTGGGGGGACCCCGGGAGGAGTGGCTGGGACAGAGGCAGCAGGGGGGCTAGGAGCTGGTGGGATTTTAGAGCATTTGGGTCACTAAACTCAAGGCCCAGAGACCAGATACTGAAGAGCTGGGACCTGCGGTTGCTGCAGCTACTCCTTGCTCCGTAGGCAGCCCCTCCCCTCAGAAAGCCCAGAGCGGGCAGATCCAGGCTGGAAACCTCCAGTGTAGGGAGCAGGGCACCGCTCTCCTGCCAACTCAGGGACAGGCACAGAGGGTGCATTGTGCCTGCCCGGCTGCCCTGCCTTGCCCCGAGCTCCTCCCGGTGCCTCCTGCTGGCTCCGGGCAAGCTACCCAGGCAATAAAAGCTCAATAAATTACCCCGCCCTGTCCTTGGGGACACGGCAAAGCTTCACCTCGAGCCAAGTGTGAGAGCTCGGCCTTGGAGAACCCCCCTCAAGCCAAGACTCAGTGTCCACCCTTCCTTGGGGGCCCTAAGCTTCTCCCCCTACAAGTCCCCCACCCTGCCAGATGCTTTCCCTGCCCAGAAAGGAGCCAAAAGCCTATAACACAGTGCCCTGCAGGTTCAGAAGGGTCCTCTGAGCATTGGGGAAGGGGGGAAGGGAGGAAGGGAGGAGAGGAGGTGGCAGCTGGAGCAGCCGGGGGAGGAGAGTTCAGTTCGTGAGCCACAGCATCAACAATAGGTGTGCGCAGCCCTGTGCTGGCGCCCCGTGAGCCTCCCGCGTGCCTTGCCTGCCTCGTGCCTCGCAGGGCTCTCTGGGGTCTCCCCCTCATCCTCCCAACTGTCTCCTAATCCCTCTGTCTCCAGCTCTGGGAACCTGAGTTCCCCCCACCCAAGTGTGTGTCTCTTTTTAAGTTCCAAGGTCCCCAGCACAGCCCCCGCACCCCTCTCCTGGCCCCTTTCCACCGCCCTGCCTCTCCCCACTCAGACCCTCCTTAAGTTGCAGCCCAAAGGGGCCACGGGGGTGGGGGCACATTTCTGGCCATCTTTTTCACCCCAGCCCCCTGCCCCTTGCTCACCGTCAAGAGTCCAAGGGTGGTTCTTCCCTCTCACACGCACTTGCCCCCAACCCAGCCCACGATGGGGAGCAGCGGGATTTCTCATAGATGATGATGCCACCTCTTCCCTCATGCCTGCTTCAGGGGCTGGCCTTCCCCACATCCCTACAGGTAGGAAGTCCTTCCAAAAGCTGAACCCACTGCCCGCTTGGTGTCCTTGCATCGTCCTGTCCTTGAAGAAGAGAAAGGGCACCTGCCCCTCTCTCCTCTCCTCCCAGTCTCTGCTCCCAACCTCGGCTGGCAGGCTGACGGGTGCACCTGTTGACCTTGGCCGGTCACTGGGAACTCATTAAACCCACCCCCACCCCGGAGGGAGCTCTCCGCACACCCTGCTGGTTCCCTCCCTCCCAGCCTCCGTGGGAGGAGGGGCTGGCCAGGCAGGAAGAGCCTCATGTGGGAGTTGAGGTGGGTGTAGGAAGGCATCCTAAGGCTTAGTTAGGAAGAGACCCTCCCCACACCCCGACCTGTCCCACCTTCTCCTCCAGGTGTATCTCCCCCCAGCTCCCCCCGCCCCGGAAGCCAAGTCTCCAGGCCGGCCCTGAAGACCCCTGTGATTTCACACCTGCTTCCCTTTGCACACCTTCCTCGCTGTCCCTGGAATGTCCCTCCATGCCTGGCCCGCCTGTTGAATTCTTATTCATCCTTCCCATCCAAGCTTAAACACCCTCTCCTCTGTGACTCTCCCTGACCCTTTGAGGTGAAGGGCCCCAGGAGGGTTGAGGCCAAATCTTACTCTTATTTTTGCCCAGCACCCACGGGGGGGGGTGCTGGCATACACTAGGTGTTTGATAAGTGAGTGCTGTAGGTATGACTTGTCTTTTGGTATAGAAAGGAAAAGCAGGAACAGAGGCGTCGGTGTGCAGACCTGTGCAAATGGCACGGGAATGGGAGAGGAGAGCGAGGGGTGCAGCCCAAAGAAGGTGCCCTTCAGGGAGAAGGAGGGGGAGGTGGTCCAGTGCATGCTTGCAAAGGAGGTGCAGAGCCGAGCCTCTTTATGTTGATGCCTACTTGTTACGTACGTCTTTTCTTTCAACCCCACAACCTGATTTTAAGACCCATGCCACCCTTTTCAGCCTCTGGGCTTCTTCTTTTTACAAGGCCAAATTAAGAAGGAATTGGTCTCTAAGTAGGGATTGGGGTGGGTACACAAGACTATCCGTCCCCACCAACAAAAGCTCAACATGTCACACACACACCCAATGTCAGCCCAGTTGCAGGGGTCAAGGGGACAGCCCAACTGATGGGTGGGGGACAGTACCTTTCAGCGAGGGGGGTGTGTAGGCACAGGGGTTGGCTCTCTTCGACTTGAGGTGGTGCCCCTCTCCTGAGGCTCTCTGCTGGGGAAGTGCCAGGTTAAATGGGCTTTTACAGAGGCCCCTTTCCTTCACCCTCCCTCCATTCCATCCCACCAAGGCAACCCGGGCAGACTGGAACCCGGGCAGACTGGTCTAGCCTCTGTTCTCAGGTCCAGGCCCAGGCACTGCTGCCCCTCGGGGCCTGAACCTCCTGTACCTCCTGCACCGAGGCTGAGGCTAACTGGTGGCTTTGGGAGGGGCTCCATAGCCATGGCCTGGCTCAGAGCAGGACCCTGGCTTCTGGAGGCCCAGCCTGAGTCTGAGCAGAGGAAAGGCAAGGGCAGGGCAGGGTGCTGGTGGCAGCCTGGCACCAGGCACTCTCACTGAGGTGCCAACTGATATGCTAATGTCCTCCTGGGTGACACCCTGTGTTAGCTGGGAAGTAATCCCCTCCAGCCCATCTCAAAGGGCCCTGGCATCCCTCCTTCCAGCTGCCCCTGGAAACTCACCTGGTGGGGTGAGGCCTCCTCCTCTGAGGGAGGCCACCAGTGAATGGAGCCAGGAAGAAGAGAGAAGAGGGAGAGAGAGAAGAGAGAAAGAATCTGAATTACTTCCCCCAAAGTCTCCATCTCTGTGCCCTTTCCCTCCTGGTGTTGGGAGGTGCCTGGTCAATAAATGAACCCAATGGAGTTGGGCTCCCAGACCTTAACCCCCCCCATCTTCTGCTCAGTCTCCTACTCATGGGACTTTGGCAGGGGCCCCACGAAGGCATCAGGGTTAGGATGGGGCCAGGACTTGGGGGCAGGGTACGGGCCCACCTGGCGAGGAGTGCTCTGAGAGCCGGAACAGCATGGCAGGGGTTGGTCTCCTGCGCCGGATCTAAGAAGATAGAGAAAGAGATGGGGAGGAGGGGGGGCAGGACAGACACCTGCAGCCCACTCCCCACCCCCTACCCAGGCAGCAGGGAACAAACAGTGCTTTGGAGTCCCCAGGGAACCTTTGAATCAAAGACTGTCAGAGCTGTAAGGAACTCCATAGCTCACCCAACCCCCTCATTTTACCCAAGGCTCAGAGAGGTTCAGCAAAGAGCTCAAAGTCACACAGCATGCCAAGGCAGGGAAGGGACAAGAAAAATTCATCACTGGCTCCCAGCTGACGCCCATCCCACTCCATGGCTACTCCAGAACTGCCACCTCCCTTTCTGTCTTCCCCTACCAAGGCCCCTCCTCTCTCATTTTTGAAGACATCAGACCTCAGGACCTGAAGCTAGCTGTGGAAGATGCCCCATGGGCCATGGCACCCACATGGCCCTGCCGACCTAAGGTCAGCTCAAGGGCTCCTGGGAAAGTGGATCCAGTTGCAGAGGGAGGCTGAGCCTGGTACTGCAGGCACCTCCAACCTCACACTGAGGCTCAGGTGTGGGTCTGACCCCCCAGACCCACAGGGGCCTGGGTGTGGTCTCTGGGGGCCTGGCTCTGGGTCCCTCTAGCAGTATCTCTCAGGCTGCAGAACTCTTCACCCAGTCCTCATAAAAAACAAAAAGTTGCCCTCCCTGGTACATGAGCCAAGCTGAACCGGGGGGGTGGGGGGGCGCACTGAGCACTTCGAGTGACTCCCCGCCTTCCCCCCAGCTTGGCAATCAGACCAACTGTCAGTTAATTAGGTCCCCTCTGAGCTCCAGGGAAATGCACACAGAGAACCAGGTGAATTAAGCTGAGACTGCCACCTCCCTCTGCCAAGCCCCCAACACTGCCCTCCAGAACAAAGGCTGCTTGGGCCGGGGACCCAACCCGCCCCCATGGCCGCCTAGCTCTCCCCAAAATGACCTGGCTCCACTCTCACTGCGCTGTGGGGTGCCAGCTGCAACTCAGCAACAAGTGAATGGCTAGGTTTCAGGGTGGGGGGCAGAACCCTCTTCTCTTCCTCCATCACATCCCACCCCCCACCCCCACCTCAAGCCCTTGGAGGCCTCCAGTCCCCAGAAAGGCTGTCCAGAGAACTCAGTTGTCTGTGGGAGGACTTCTGGCTTCGGTGATGACTGGTCATCATCCCCCACTCCCCCCCCATGTTGCCATGTTGTGGCTCTGTCTAGAGGTCATAACAAAGTTCTGGCGACCCCAGCCCAGGCACGCAGGGTGGAACTAGACAGAAAGCCAGAGCGTGGCGCAGCTGGGCGGAGGCCTGCTCTGTGTAATGGGTCAGTGTACCATGTTTCTCACATCTGAGCGGCACCAGTGGTCCGCGTGGGAGTTTAGGGAAGGAGGACACTGTGCAGGGTCCAGAGGACCGTCTGCCCTCCCTGGGGCCGCCCGGGATTCTCCCGCCCCGAGATCAGGACCGAGGCCCCGGGGGAAAAAGTTGCACGAGTCTCCAGCGAACTTCACGCGCTGCCCCACGTCCCCGCCACGTTCGAGGCGGGCCCGGGACTCCTTCGCCCCCGTCTCCCAGGCCAGTTCAGACCCCGGAGCGCAGAGGAGCCCGAGTGTTTAGCGGGGGTGAGAGGGTCGCTGCCGGGGCTGGGACGCAGCCCCCTTACCATCTCCACCTGGCGGGGGTCGAGCTGGCTGGGGGGCGCGGGCACGGAGAACTGGATCTTCTTGCGGTCCTTGGGGTCCATGGCGGGCGGGTGGGCGGTGGGCGGGGCGCGCGCCGCGGGGTCCGGGGCTGCGGTCCAGGCGCGCTGCTCAGGGCGCCGCGGCTACAGCGGGCTGAGTGCGGCGGGGAGGAGCAGGAGGGCTGTTCACGCACAGATAAAAATACCGCGCCGGCGAGGGGAGGGGGCGCGGGGGCGGGGGGCGGGGGGCGGCCGCCTGCTCGCCTACCCCGCCGGGCTCCGGGGCTCGCCCGTGCCTCGGTGCCTTCGCGCCCGCGCCC
The DNA here is from genome assembly GCF_026419965.1 of Kogia breviceps. Taxonomy (NCBI): domain Eukaryota; kingdom Metazoa; phylum Chordata; class Mammalia; order Artiodactyla; family Physeteridae; genus Kogia; species Kogia breviceps. The sequence goes on along the minus strand of NC_081328.1, from coordinate 37,534,774 downwards.
CGGGCTCCCCGGCTCGCGGGTCTGGGTCCCTGTCTCTCCCCTCCTTCCCTCGCTCTCTCTCAGTGTCTCTCCGCCCTTCCTCTATCTCCCTCGCTCCCTCTCCGCATGTCTATCTCTGTCTCTGCCTCGCTCCGTCTCTCCGGGTCTCACCCTCCGGCCCCAGCCTTGGGGTGCCCGGCCCGTCCCCTCAGCCTGGGACTGGCGCCCGGGAGCTTGGTGGGAGGACTCAGGAGACAGGGGCCAATGAGCGCCGAGGAGCGTGTTCTACCGGGGCCGGGAGGAGGGCGGGGAGTGTGAGCCCGGACCCGGGGAGCGGGCTGGGGGCCCCCTGCCGTCTCCCCAGAACTTGAAGCTGCATTATTGATGGAGTCCAGCAGGGAGGATAATGCGGGCAGGCCGAGGGGAGAGCAGCAGCGGGGACTCTGGCTTTAACCCCTTCCTGGCATGGATACTTGGAGTTTCACGGGGAGGCCTGTGAGGTCGTGGAGAGAATACCACCAGCCTGCCACGCTGTGAATGGGGGGGTCCTAGAAAGCGAGTGAGCGTGGAGCGGGTTGTGCGCGGGAGGACACGTGTCAGTCATCATGGCAGGGAGTGTGTGAAAGTGAGTGCCAGGGGCCCTGTAGTGCCTATAGCTAGGGAGTTGTGTGTGTGTGGCGGAGGGGGGGGGTGTCGGTGTGGTGAGAGTGTGTGCGAGTCTATGTGAGTAAGTGTGTCAGAGTGTCAAAGATGCGGGTGTGAGTGGCAGGGTGTGGGAAGACTGTGTGCGTGCGGGGGAGGGGGTGAGGTGGGGGCGGATGTCAGAGGCTGTCAAGGTGAAGGGCAGACTGTGCCAGCTTGCAGGGGGAGGGGGGCGGACTGTATCCACAGCTCCAGCCTGTACAGTAAAAGGGGATGAGGCTGTGATCCTGGGAGCACTCCCGTGGGGGGCGGAGAATGTGTCCCTTGAAATATCCTGCATTCAAGTGCCTCCCCAGATCTAACGTGGGGGAGACAGAGCCAGCCCAGGGGAGATAGAGTTGGGGGTGTTGGGGGGCAGCCTGTACCAGTACACGTGCCATCACGTGTGTGTGAGTTTGGTGCAGGAATAGAGCAGGGGGGAGAGGTGTGTGTGTGTGTGTGTGTGTGTGCTCGTTTCTGAGGTGTGAACCTCTCTCTCTCTGCAGAGGCGTTTGTGTGTGTGTCTCTGGAGGGGAGAAAGGGGAGGAGATGGCCCTGCGGTTTGGAGTGTCCCTGTTTATCTGTCCAGGTCCTTGAGTATCTTTGCAGGAACCGGTGTTTCCCTCTGCGGGCCTAGGGGCGAGGGACTGAATGTCCCTCTGCGGTGACGAGAGGGGGTGTGTGTAGACGTGTACCTAGGCATGTGCCTTCCTGGTGCTCTCTGTGCTGTGCTTTGTGCTGGCTCTCTTCTCTCCTAGTCACCCTCAGGCCTGGAACAGTCAGGCGTCCCCCTCCCCCCACCCAGCAACTTTTCCACTCCCAGCCCCAGTGTGCTGGGTCCTTGGCAGAGCAAGAAGGAGCAAGAGGCCAGAGGAGTCTTGTGCAAATGGGGTCAGGGGCACAATGCAGTGGCCCAGAGTCAGCGCCCACTCTGGGGGCGAGGAGAAGGTAGCAGGAGGGCAGAGCTTTGCCATGGGCACGGGAAGCCCTGGCTGCTCAGGGCCACTCCCCCCAACCCCCAGGCCTGGCTCATGTCCCGCTGTGTTTGTTGACTTTTATGCTTGTGGGGAAACAGCCAGTTGCCAGGTTGCTGGCCCGGGGGTGTGGCCATCTCTGGCAGCCCCTGGCTTGGCCCAGACCCCTCCTTCAGCTAGGTTACTGTGGGGGGTGGTAACGACCAATTTGGCAGTGCACATGAGGAGGTCCTGGGAGTCAGAAGGGGCACAGGAAAGGCATGGCTCAGGCCTGAGTGGCCACCGGGCTAAGATGAGGCTGAAAGGCCTGTGGCTTCCAGTGCTGGCGAGGAGGTGGGAAGGTCCTGGTTGGGATGAAGGGGACGGAGGACAGCTGGATGGGTAATGAGAGGACAGGGACAAGGAGGCATCACTACCAGTGGAACCTCACAGCCCATCCGAGCTGAGAGGGCCTTGGGGAACACAGCGGTTGAGGCTCCTTTGACCGGGGAGGCTTGTTCATAGAGGTTCTGCCAAAAGGATTGGAGCTCTGGGTGGCCCTGAATCAGGAAAAGTTCCCCTGACCCAGGCTGGGGCAGCTGGGAACGGAGACTCTCCTCTCTTGGCTAAGCTTGGAAGATGGTGTCTTCAGGGATAGAAGGGACGGTCTTTGCCCTCTTCGCCCAACCTTTGCCCAGGCACCCACAGCTCTGGCTGCTAAACCCTGGAGCCAAGAGGGACAGGGGAACCTCGCTGACAGAGGAACAGTCACAAGGGACAGACAGGAAGGAGGAGGAAGGGAAGGAAGGATGACAGAGACAGGAGGTGAGAGAGAGAGAGAGGAGGGGGAGGTAGGAAACATTGGAAAGAAAGAGCGAGAAAACACATGTGAGAGATGGAGAGACAAAGGGGGAGAGAGAAAGCCTCATGACAGAGAGAGGCAGGAGACAGAGATGGAGAGAGAGTAAAAATAGCTCAGCATTAAGATAATTGCAGCTCACAGCTCTGCCCTCCGTTAGGAATTAAATGAGGTTTTATTACTTTGATTTTTCTCTCCTGGATCCTACGCGACTTCTCAAGAACTTGGGGAAAAGTTTTTCAGGTGGGCGGCCAGGTGGCGGGGGCTGCGTGGGTGACAGAGGAGGAAGGGAAAGGGACTTCTGGGGGGGAGGAGGTGTGGGCAGGGGCAAGGAGTGGGGAGGGGCTGGTGAGGATGGGGGAGCCCAGCAGGGGCTGGGGGAGGTGGCCAGCGTCAGGCACATGCTAGAGGGGCTGAGAAGCAAGGGGCCAGGGTGACCTCCATTTTCTTTGACTTAGAATTAATCATATGCAAATGAGATGTAAAAATAATATGCCACTCCTCGGTTATTATTCTTGAGTTAGAAACACAGGCGTTTGGGTCCAAGGAACAAATTCAAGACCTTGTTTGACTTAACTCCCATTGAACTATGGGTCTTTCTGCTTGGACTGACAAAGTTTGTCATAGGGTGTCTATTAATGTATACTAGGTCTGAGCACACTATTTTGAGCACACCGTTTCTCCTCGCATCATTGCCTCTTGCCTGCCACGTTGTCCGGCGTGCAGGAGGCACTACATTCACCTTCTCTGGAAGTGTGAAGCCTTTGTTCTCTTTTGGGAAGGTGGGGAAAGAGTTCAATCGTGGATTTTCCCTCCTTTCTTCCAAGCAAGATAAAGTCTAGTGGACAACATAAACTGGGTAGATTGGACAGACCTGGGTCGGAAATCTTAGATCTGTAACTTACTGTGTGGCCTTAGACAAATTCTTAGCCTCACCGTGCCTCAGTTTCCTCGTGTCTCAAAGCTCACCTTACATGGTACCTGTGACGATTCGAGAAACGGAAACTAATGAAGTCCCCAGCCCAGTGCAGGGCTCCCCGGTCAGTATTCAATAAAGGTTCCAGCTTCTCTAGAGCGCTAGGAGTGCAGTTCCTAAAATAGCCAGAAGGTGGCGGAGTCGGCCAGTGTTTGGGCTGCTGCGCTGCTGGCCCTGCGGGTCTGTAGCTGGGCATCACACCCCTGACCTTGGCACCACGGAGCTGAGTCAAGCTGGCTGTGTTGGCATGTGGCAGCTGGAAGGGAGGCCCCCGGAAGCCTCTGAAAGCAACCTTAGAGAAGCCAGGGAGCGTTAGCCGGGACTCTGGGGCATCTTTCCCTGCCGCTGCTGGTGGGGGGCGGGCGGGGGGCGGGATGGAGAGCGGGAGGGAGAGATTGGGGATTCCAAGGCCCGCCTCTGGGAGAACCCGTGGACACCGAGAGAAGAGGGCAAAGGCACCCTCAGTAGGGACACTGGTGACACCAGGACAGGTGGCCAATCATCTGGGACACTCATTGACACATTCATTCATTCATCCATCATCCAACCCTTTGCCCATTCAGTAAATTCACACTGGTGCTTTTTTAAAAATCAACTCTATTGAGTTAGAGTTTATATACAATAAAATGTACCAAGTTTAAATATAAATTTCTATGAAACATTTCCATACAACATGTGACCACTATCAATACAGATATAGAACGTTCTCGTCACCCCCAAATGTTCTTTTGCCCCATCCAAGTCAACCTCCCCTCCCCCCTCACTGGATGTATCATAACTCTTAGCACACTATTTTGAGACATGTCCTACCCACTATCTGTCTTTGCATCATCACCTGCCTGCCATAGTGCCCAGAATACAGTAGCACTACATGCTGTAGAGGGGATAGATTGAGGAATGAATGAGTAGATAAATACATGAGTCATAGAACTTGGCAACGCGTGACGTATATGGAGCATTTACTCTGTGCTGGACACGGGGCTGGGCCTTTTATATGTATTGTCTCATTTAATCCTCATCAGATTCAGTCCGTTTTACAGATGAGGCAAATGAGGCTCAGAACTTCTGCCCAGAGCCTGGGTTCAAAGGCAAACCGTCTGACTTCAGAGTTAAGTACAAGATCGCTTGCATACACTGAACTGGGCTTCTCTCTTGCTCAGAATTGGACCGGGTTTCTCTCTCTCTCAGCCCAGTTTGGACCAACCTGGGTGGGAAGCAAAAAAATCAATGTGCGGAGGCTGCCCTCTGGTGGCAGACATGAGTACAGCGGTATCTGTTCCCTCTGGCGCCCCCAGGTGGATGCTGTTGAGAAGAATCAGCAAGCCGGCAGCCCACAGCGGGGGCAGCCTCAGCCCCGGGCACCTGGAGACCCCCTGCTCTGACCACTGCCTGGTGCCCCCCGAGGTGCCAGCTGAGGCTGCCCCCGAAGAACGCCAGCTGCCGGAGCCTGCCGCCTCCCACCCCCTCCACCAGCCTCACACACACTCCAATCCCGGTCCAGTCGGCTGCTTCCATTCCCTGAAGAAGAGGCCCTAAAGTTAAAACAGCTGTTAATTTATAAACCAATTTTTCCGTGACTGCTTAATAAATCGCCAGCAGCTGCTCTGCCCCCCCTCCTGCCCAGGCACCCGGCCCCGAGGGCTGCATGGAGAAGCTCAGAGCCGCCAGCCTGCCCCTCCTGCCTCCTTCCCCCAACTCCCCAACTTGCCCCCAGTCTCCCAGGAACTGGACATGTGTGGGGGAAACCCCAATGAAACCCAGCTTCTCTGGGCTTCAGTGGAGTGGAGAGGGGAGGATGATTTTTCTACAGCCCAAAGGCCATCCCTCCCAACACCCTAAAATCCCCAACCCAGGACTCCCAGGCCCAGAGGGTAGGTGTCAAAGGTTTTCTTAGTTCTGGGGGAGATGAGGTGTTCAGATTCCCTAGAGAAGTTCCCCTGAGCAACTGAGAGGCAAAAGGACCCTGGACTCATCCCTGAGCGCACCGGAATCTCAATTCCTATATCAGGGTGGTCCCCCTGACAGATGCTAACAGACTCACTGACCCTGCTGTTCTCTCGGGAGGGGGGGTGGGGGTGCTGGGAGGCAGCAAGGAATGCTGGGATAGCATCCGCTCTCTGGGAAGATGCCCACACACACTCATCCCCAGGATAGTGAAAGGAGGGATCTGGGCCTCCAGAACATTCACTTTGCCCAACTTCCACTAGCACATAAAAGACACCATGAAAATCCACGTGGGGTGGAGTTCTTGTGAATGGCTGACATGAGACATGTTCTTCGCATCTGCAAGTTCTAAAGGCACCAGGGTGAAAGGCCTGCTGCTACTGTGTTCCCTGACTCTGCTGGGCAAGAGTCAATCCAGCCATGCTGGACTTCCCTAGTGGCACAGTGGTTAAGAACACGCCTGCAATGCAGGGGACACGGATTCCATACCTGGTCCGGGAAGATCCTACACGTCACGGAGCAAGTAAGCCCGTGCGCCACAACTACTGAACCTGCACTCTAGAGCCCGCGAGCCACAACTACTGAAGCCCATGTGCCTAGAGCCCGTGCTCTGCGACAAGAGAAGCCACCATAATGAGAAGCCCTTGCACCAAAATGAAGAGTAGCCCCTGCTCGCCGCAACTAGAGAAAGCCCACGCGCAGCGATGAAGACCCAATGCAGCCCAAAATAAGTAAATAATTTATTTATTTTTAAAGAAAAATCCAGCCATCCCCTGTAGACGCAAGGAGCTCAGTAGGAAACTGGGAACAGCGTGGTAAAGCACCCCAGGTCAGAAGTTCAAATCCTGGTCTCCCACCTACTAGCTGTGTGACCTTGGGCAAGTAACTTAACTTCTCTTTCCTTCCTCGGTGACTCCATTTATAAAATAGGGATAATAATTACAGAACTGTTGTGAAAATTAGACAAGCTGAGGTACACGAAGTGCCTGGCACATCGTAGGTGCTTACGGTAATGTGACAGTATTATCTTTCTCATTCCCCTGCTGGAAAGAGCAGAGACTTGATCTCCTAGCTCCCCACAAGTACCAAATCTTGGGGTGGGGTTGCTCAGGAGATTTCCACGGGTGGGGGCAGGTAGGTGTTCTGGGGACAAAACTGAGAAAATACCAACCCGGATTTCTGAGTTATATGGTTCTGACTGGGTTCTCTCATTCTGGGCCCTTCTATTCCCTCACATTCCTCCACCCCACAACCTCCTCCTGACTCAGGTCGCCATGGCCTTTCCGCAGCCTGCTTCTTGGAAAGGAAGGAAAAGCTTCCACCTGACTCCAGCTCCTGGGAGCCCCACCTCTCAAGAAGCAAGTTCTCCCCACAGTCTGTCTGACTGAATTCCCTTCCATTTCTTCTCTTGTTCTATTAGCTCTCATGACCCTTTCCTGCCCCACACCCAGAGACCTGCTGGCCTCTGCTGTCACGCAGGCCGCAGGCCAGGAGTGAGCCTGACTCTGCTGAATCCTCCCTGTGTGCCCAGAGCAACTTAGTCAACCTCTCTGAGCCTTGGGTTCCCCAGCTCTAGAATGGGGAGAATCCCAGAACCTACCTCCTGGGTTGTCATGAGGGTTGAATGAGACACTGCCCATGAAGTTCTTATCCTTAGCACAGGGCCTGGCTCTCAGCAGGTGCTGAGGACATAGTGGTGGAGAGAGAGGTGGCAGAGTGTGGTGGAAAGAACCCGGATGCCAGAACTGGACTGTCTTGGTTCAAATCCCACTCCACGGCTGAGTGACCTTGGGCAGGTTGCTTAACTGTCTAGTGCCCGTGTTTCTGTGTTTCTGCATCCATAAAAGGGCCTGTGATGGAACCTACGTCACTGGGGGGTTGTGAGCCATCTAGAATTCTCCGAACAGGTCTCCGGCTAAATAAATGTTCACCTGAATTAACAGTATTGTGAGTTGCTGTTACTATTATGGGCCCACTAGAGCACCGACCCCCTTTAGGCCTTGCCGCACTAGGGGCTTGTTGATGGCAGAAGGTTGCAGGGTGAGCAGAACCAGACTGGAGACCCTAGTATTGGGGTTCCTGGCTCAGGACAGGCCCGCAGGCTCCACTTCCGCAGTGTTCCCACCTCTGACATCCCCCTAGACCCTGGCTTGGGCTCAGTCAGGAGGCACAACCCTCTACCTCCCTGAGTCAATGCTCCTGCAAACTCTCCAGCCCCCTCCCTATGCCTAGGTCCTGACTACCTCCTAGAAGAAAAAAACCGGGTCCCGGGGGCCCACTCAAGCCTAGGACTGCTCTGCCAGGGTGCCAGCTGGTGCCCATGGAGGCGGTGCTGCAGTTTGATCGTGTGGAAAGGGAAATCTTGGAGGTACCCCCAGCCGTGGCGGCCCCCACCAGAGATGATACTGGGGCACCCAGGACATCCTGGAGGCTTCCTTCTCCTGGGGACAGGCTGGGGTGAGAGCTAATCTTGTCTTGTCTGGTGCCTCAGTTTACTCAGCCATCCTGGAGATGGAGTCTTCATTTCTGTCTCCCTGGGGCCTCAAAGGCCTTGGCATTGGCCTCTCGCAGCTCCTTGCCCTCTTTCCTTTCTTAAAGAAACCGAGCTCAGCCTCCTCCTCCCGGCCCGGATTCTCTCCTTAGAAGCCACCCAGGAGGACACTTAGCCCGGGAGGGGAGGGGAAGAGCCAACCCCGTGCTGGAGATCGCCTCTGCAGGACGTGGGGCTGCACCTCCAAGCCCGCCCAGGGCCGGGGTCGCCCCGCGCTCCCCGCCCCTGCCCCTTCCCGCCGCCACTGGCCCTTTAAGAGCCTCTCCGCGCGCCGCCGTCCCGGATCAGCCAGAGAGACCATTAAAATTTTATGCAGAATGAAAATGGGCCAGGTCTCCAGCTTCCTCGCTCCCATCCAATGATTTATTACTCGCAAATACCACAGAACTAATTAGTATAGTAATTAATTAATACGCATTTGCATATTTGCATGTGCAATTAGTGCAGTGGAGTGATTACTGGGAGAATGAGGGGCCCTGGATTGTCAGATGTGAGGAGGAAGTGGCCTGGAAAAGAGTTAGTGGGAATGAACTTTGTAGGGAGCGCGAAGGCGGGGAGGGAGGGGGAGGCGAGCGGGGCGAGGCCGGGGGCGCGGGGGCGCTGGACCACCTCGCGAGGCGCGGAGCGGCCGCGTGGGGCAGCGCGGGTTCCGGGCCGACCCGCGGCCACTGGCCGCCGGTTGGGGTCGTGACCCGGGCGCCCCCGCCCCGCCCGCGGCCCCGCCCCGCCCCCGCCGCGTGGCACAGCTCCAAGAGCGCGCCTGATTGTTATGCATTGTGTTTCTTGTTGCGAGCGGAGCCTGGCGGAATGGGGCTGGCACAAGCTGTTTCCCTGCCACGCGGCGGTGGCACCTTAAAGGGGCAGCGTCCGCTTCCCGCCGCCGCCCTGCCGCCCCCGCCCCCGCCGACCCCACCCCCCAGCCCCAGTTGGACCCCTTTCCTGGAGGCGACCGGCGGCCCGAGCCGGGCTAGAGGCCAGAGGGCGCGCGCCGAGGCCGCCCAGGAGGTGGCGCGGTCCCAGCGGGCACGGGGCACGTGCCGAGGGAGCCTGGCAGGCCGGAAGGCAGGCTGCGAGCCGGGACCCAGCGGCCGGGGAGCTCCAGGCCCTCTGCCCGGCGCGTGGCCGGGGTGATGAGGAGAGAGACGGGAGAAAGCCAGGATGAGAAGGACAAGGAGAAGGAGTGGCAGAGGCCCACTGGGTGCCAGGTGCTTCTTCATAGGACACCGCTTTGCTTCCAATCTTCACAAAGATTCTGTGAGGCAGAGCTCCTTATTCCCATTTTACAGACCGAAAAACAGAATGGGGTAGCCCGCGGCTAGTGATCAAGTAGGAAAGCTGGGTTTCCAGCAGGTCGGTCCATCCTCAGGTGCTCAACGTGGAGCCAAGGGCCAGAAGAAAGAGTGACATTTCCTCAGGGGGCATCAGGGAGGACTTCCTGGTGAAGGAAGCACCTCACTGAGCTTGCAAGGGCGAGGAAGGCACCTCCTGAAGGAGCTGAGGGAAGAGGGATACAGGGTGGAGAAAACCCATGTTTGATGTGACTGCCCCTTTCCCTGTGTAGAGAGACAACCCCCCCCCCACCTACCATGAGTAGAACTGCAGAGACCCAGGCCAGGGCACTGACTCCCATTATGTGGGGGCCTGGATAACAGGCAAACCCTTGGCCCCAGATCCTCCCAGGGTGCCCTCCCTCCTTTCCCTCTCTATTGTAGAGTCTGCTGGTCCCACAGTGTGGAGATAAACCCAGGTTTCAGAGAAAAGAACACTGTTTGTAAAAGTGAGTAAGAGATTGGACTCAGAATAAGGCAGAGCTTGGTTCAAATCCAGGCTCTGCCACTTACCAGCCATGTGATCTTGACACAGCAACATTTTAAAAAAATAGATTTATTTACTTTTGGCTGCGTTTGGTCTTCATTGCTGCCTGCAGGCTTTCTCCAGTTGCGGAGAGCAGGGGCTACCCTTAGTCGTGGTGCACGGGCTTCTCGTCGCGGTGGCTTACTTTTTTGCGGAGCACGCACCCTAGGTGCACGGGTTCACCTAGGTGTGGCTTACTCTGCGGCATATGGGAATCTTCCCGGACCAGGGTTCGAACCCACATCCCCTGCAGTGGCAGACAGACTCTTAACCACTGTGCCACCAGGGAAGTCCGACACAGCAACCTTAACCTCAACCTCTCTCTGCTTTAGCATCTAGTCTTTAAGTGGAGGGAACAGTAATCCCACATCCGAGGTCATGGTGAGAATGAAATAAAACTGTGTGTGTGAAGCCAGGGCCTGGCACAGATAACACTGCCACTGTCATTATTTCACTATTATGGATTACAAAACATGAAAGTATTACAGAGAGCTCTGAGGCCCCAGGGACAGGAGGACCCCAAAGCAGTAATCAGGGTCCTAGTTTCTAGTCCCAGCTCTGTCACCACTTATTGTGTGAAACAAGACATGTTGCTTCCCCTCTCTGTGCTGTGGTTTCCTTATCTGTAAGGTGGGGCATTGGGCCATGAGGCTCCTACCCCTAGACTGTTCCCTTCCCTCCCCTTGCCCCCCTGACCCCACAGGGTACTGAACCAGGGAAGCAAAGGCTAAGTCTCATTCACACTGTCTTGGGATCCAGTGTCCCAGGGGCTAAGCCAAGAGGTCTCTGGTTAAATTGTGACCTCCTGCCCTGCATGCACACCCCGCCCCCCCACCATGCACAGCCCTGTAAGGGTGCCCTCCTGTGCGTACCAGCACCACTGCAGCTGTGGGTCCTCTGTGCCCACTGCCAGCCTCAGGTACCCCATGCACTGATACTGGGCTCAAGGCATCAGAGAATTGTCCGGTACCAGGTACCCAGAAGTCCCCAGCCCAGATCCTTGGTTCTGATTTCCAGGGGAGGAAATCAGGACATGCCCAAGTCATGGGCAAGTTCAAAGCAGAGCCTGCCTGGAGGAAAGAAACCTGGGATGCACACCCGTCCTGTGCTCTTGCCCCTGCCCTGCACTGCCCCATCAGGCGCCCACTCTCTGCCATCAATCAGGACTTAACCACTCCAAGTGCACTTCATAATCACTGTCCTTTTGGTCCTCCCATCAGTGCTGAGAGAGACAGCCGGTGGACAAGTGGCACTAGTCCCATTTTACAGACGAGGAAGCGGAAGTTTACATGATTTGACAAAGGTTGAGACCCTGCTAAGTCTGGTGTTCTTTTGACCAGCTCGAGCTCCCTTTTCCACTGACTGCCCTCGTCTGCAGACCCGTGGCGGGGCAGGGGCAGGACATCCCAACTGCTCACTTGGAAAACTGACAAGAAAGGCAGAACAAAGATGCAGTGATGAACAGAGCTCCAGGAACAAAGTTTCGGTTTTAATTATTTATTTATTTATGTGGTTTTTGGCTGCGTTGGGTCTTCGTTGCTGCACGCGGGTTTTCTCTAGTTGCAGCGAGCAGGGGCTACTCTTCGTTGCAGTGCGCGGGCTTCTCACTGCAATATCTTCTCTTGCTGTGGAGCACAGGCTCTAGGCACGCGGCCTTCAGTAGTTGTGGCACATGGGCTCTAGAGCGCAGGCTCAGTAGTTGTGGCGCACGGGCTTAGTTGCTCTGCGGCGTGTGGGATCTTCCCGGACCAGGGCTCGAACACGTGTCCCCTGCACTGGCAGGCAGATTCTTAACCACTGCCCCATCAGAGAAGTCCCAAAGTTTTTTGTTGCTGTTGTTGTTGGTGGTGGTGGGTTTTAAAAAAAATTGATCAGGGGCCTGAGGCAAAACCAGCCATACCTGGATGGGGCAGTTGCTGAGGCAGCACTTCCGCATTTGTTAACTCATTTGATGCTTAGCAGGCATCTTATTGTAATTATCACGCCCATTTTGCAGGGGGGAAGGTTGAGGTTCCATGTCAGTGCGGGAATTGGTAGGGAGGCTGAGGGGAAAGGAGGAGGAGCTTCCCCTAGGCAGGTGTCCTGCCCTGGCTGCAGCCTCCAGTTTCTGGGCAGTGGCAGGACGGACCTTTGTCACCACGACCACTTATTGAGGATATTGTATGTGCCAGCCTCTGGGACCAGTTCCTGCCTTCCAGGTGGGAGAGACCCATGAGGCAAAGGTCATGGCCTGTGCCTCCATAGAGGTGTGCAGAAGGCATTAGGGAAGTCTGGGGAGGGCATCTAACCCAGAGAGACTTCCTGGAGGAGGTGATGCTTAGGCTTAAAAGGTGAAGAAAGTGGAGAGGGTGCTCCAAGCAGAGGGTACAGCCTGAGCAAGGGCTCATAGGCACAAGGCTCGTGAAAGCTGAAGGAGTTTAGAGTGGCTGAGGGGCGGAGTTCAAGGCAGGGACAAGTGTCGAGAGAGAGCTGCATAGCAGCCAGATCAGGGTGTCCCTAAGGAGCATGGCCTGATCCTAGGGGTCATGGGGAGCCACTGAAGGTGCCTGAGTAGGGGAACGTCACGTTCAGATTTGACTTTTCAACAGGATGAACAGCCTCAGACCTATGCAGGAAGCCAGAGGAGCAAGGGCCTGTGGGAAGTCAGAGCTTCCCAGGGGAAGAGAGCCTGGGCCAGGTCCATAAGACAGAAGGGTTGAGATATTGGGGGGTGGCTTTGGGGAGTAGCGTCAGCAAAGAAGAAATAGCTGTGGGAGTGGGACTCAGCTGTCTCTCTGGACCTCATCTCCCCTCCCCTCGGGGAGTTGCCTTTACCCCATGCAGGGAAGGTGTGGGGTAGGGAGAGGAAGGAGAGGAGCTCTGAGCCTGCTGAGAGGTGTGAGGTCCAAGAAGGGAGTCTACAGCTGGGCAGGAACCACCCTGGAAGGGGAGGCATTTGGGGCCTCATGTGGCCTCAGAATCTGAGCTTGGTGCCCAGGGAACGGGGGTCGGGCACTCCCAGACTCAGCCTCCATGCCCTGAGCCCTCTCTCTGGAAGCTACCTTGGGCGAACCTGTGACCCCCGCATCCCAAGTCCTCCTCACCACACTGAAATTGGTGCAAAAGGCAGGAGGGGGAGTCTGGGGGCTCAGGGATTGACCCGGGGCCTTGGATCTGACTGCTTTAGAAGAGTCTCTGGAGAAAGACTCCAATACCCCAAACCCTGTAAATCAGCCAGGCATTAATGCAAGGAGCATTATTGAGCACCAACTCCATACAACCCATGGGAAACCCCGGACTACTGAGATATAAGGTAAGTAGCCACCACAGTCAAGTCAGGGAGACATGGGTAAATGGTTTCTCCTAACAGGCGGTGGTAAGTACTGCAGCTGCCTGGGGAGATCAGGGAAGGCTGCCAGGAGGAGATGTCCAACCAGGAACCCTCCTGGTGAGGAATGAGAATGAGTTTGATGAAAAAAAGGACTCAGAGGCCAGAGCCTGTCAGGGAAGGAGCTCTTTTCAGAAGAACAGGGCTCAGAAGCCAGAAGTCAAAGGTTACGGGGCACAGGTCACTGTACTTTTGAAGCAAAGGACCAATCCCAAGGGTGCTGGCTTTGCTGGAGGACCAGTGGGTCTCCTCCATCGGCCTTTGTCCCAGGTTAGGGGGGTGTGCAGCAGGGGTCTGACCCAGGACTCTCAGCTCACGCCTGGAGCGGCGGGCATGTGCCCACCTATCTTTGCGTGGCGCCTAGGCCCAGAGCGGGAGCCCAGGGCGCAGGCAAAGGAAGTCGAAGAGAATCCCGGTGGTGAGCTCCGGAGGGGCAGGCCAGGAGGTCAGCACAGAGGAGGCGGGCTACACCTCACTGGTCCTCCCCCTCCCCCTCCCCGGTGGCACCACAAGGCACGCAGCCGCATATCACCCGTGCCAGCCCTCACCTCCCGGCAACGTCGCCGCATTCTCAGCCACGCCATCTGGCGTGCCCGCAGCTCCCCAGAACACTGCGGCGGGTGGGGGGAGGGGGCAGCGGGGCAGGTGCCCACCCCAGAGCCAGGGAGAAGCGGCAGGTCCCCTCCCCCAACGTCCTTTTGGACTTGAGGTGGGCAGGGGGCCGGGGAAGAGGGCGGCAGGTGCTCTGCTACTGCAGGAGGAAGCTTCGAGCATCCGAACTGATGCAAGAGTCGCCCGTCTGGGCAGCGCCAGCCGGGCCCCTCCCCTCTCTCCTTCCGCACAGCACAGCCGATGCCCGGAGCAGCGGCCCTCAGAGGATCCCCACTTTCCTGCCCTTCCCCTCAAATCAGAGATGGGGGCGAGCAGAGCAGACCGCCCCCTCCTCGCCCTGCCCCCGCCCTGGTTCTTCGCCCGCCTGCCCACCTCGGCCGGGGAGGCCCGGGGGGAGAGGAGTTAGAGGGCCGCGGCCGGGGGCTGGACGCCTGGGTTCTGCCTGCCCCTCGCGGTCCGGCACTTCGGTGGGAAATGAAATCTCCTTCTCCGGCACAGTTGCCCCCACCAGTCTTATTTGGAGCGTGGTGCTGGTGGCGGTGGTGGCGTCTGGCTAGGTGTCCTTTCTGGGTGTCAGAATGGAACGCGGGTTTTACAGATTTGTGTGTGTGTGTGGTTGTGGTGCGTTGGGTTCTTTTGTTGTTGTTGTTTGGTTTGGGGTTCTGTTTTGGGGGTTTTTTGGTGAGAGCAGTTTTATAGAACATTCTCCTGTCCTCTGAGCAAGATCACCTAGACTGCTCAGGAATGACCTGTGCCTTCCCTCTCTCTCCCCTCTACACCCCCAGTGCTCCCCCCGCCCCCACAGGACCTACGCCTGCACAAAATGGCTGCCACCCGTCTGAGGCAGCCATTTTAGGTGCCCAGACTGTGGCCTCCCCTGGGATGGGGCTATGTCTCCATGGGAACCTCAGACCCTGGGCTCCCAGCTCCCTGGATGGGAGTGGGCAGCCGAAATGGGAGTCTTCCCGACCTGGCTGAGGTGCCCAGCCTTCCCCTTTCCCTCTCAGAGACCCAGAGGGGACCAGGCCCCTCACCACCTCCCTTCCCCCAATGCCAGGGGGAGGAACAGATGGCATCTCTGGGTGTCCTTCTCCTTCCGTCTCCTTCCTTCCATTTCTGGCTCTTTCTGTCTCTCCATCACTGCATCTCTGCATCTCTGGATGCACAGAGAGGAGCACAGACGTCCCTCTATGTTCATGCTTGTGCATGTGTATGTGGACACGTGTGTGTTATACCTCTTTCAAGCCCATGTCTAAGGCGGGCCCATCCCACACCTCCCTCTGTTCCAATTTTCCCCTGTTTTTTTTTTTTTTTTTTTTATTGTATCTTCTAAAAAAAAGTTGAAATGTGTCGAGTGAGAAAAACTTGTTCCATTTTTCTGAAGGAAGAAAAGACAGGGGCAGCAAACAGACTGAGAGGGCTGAAGTTCTCCATACCCCAAGGTATATCCCCCAACCCCTCAGGCCTCTTTCTCCGGGGGTCTGAAAGGAGCTGAGGTCATTCCTGACAGGAGATAGGGGAGGGATGGAAGAGCCTCTGAAGGGCTCCCCTATGCTGAGGAGGTCTGCCTCCTGCCTGGAGCAGAAAGCAGAGCTGGTAGGGGCCTGTGAGGCTTAACCCAGGCCCCAGTGTCCAAAGGAGAGGGCAGGGGGTATCTTTCGACCCCAAGGAAGCATTAATTCACTCATTCACCCATTAATTCAACAAAAACTCAGCTCTCATGTTGACAAAGCATTCTGAATGTGTACATGCTGGGGATATGTGCAAGAAATTAATAGCATAAAGCATGTTACAGTTTACAAGGTGCTTTAATAAAAAGGAGAGTGGACATTTATTGAAGGCAGACTCTATTGCTAGCCCTGTGCTAAACTCAACACATGTCCTATCCCATTTAGTACTAACAACAACCCTATGAGGTGTAGGATAATTGTCCCCATTTTACAGATGGGAAAATCGAGACCGAGAGCCGTTATGTAACTTGCTCAAGGCATTCAGCATTCTTTAAAGCTGGTAAGTAGGGTGGCCAGGAATCAGAGCCCAAAGCATGTGCATGTAATCAAAATTACCATGTGACTGGGGGGCTCAAGAAGGGCCATGTGTCAGGATTGAAGACCCCCACCCTCTGTAAAGGGACAGGAAAGCCTTTGAGGCTGTGCCCAAACATGGACAAGAGGCCTGGCCAGCACCCCTGAGTCTCTGCCCCACCTGAGGCCTATCCTTTGGCCCCTCTCTCTGCCATGCCCAGAGTGCCCCAGACCATCTGCCAGACCATGGGTGGGAGCCTGCCTTCCCAGAACCAGGATGTATGAGTGGAGGAAAACTTACCATTGGTTTCTCATCCTTGGAGACCCCTGAGGCAGACTGTGTAACTGTAGAAGGAGCACTGGGCTGGGTTCTAGACCAAGTTCTGCTCTCCACTGTGTGGTCCTGGGCAAGTCAGTTCCCCTCTATGGGCCTCTGTAGGAGGAAGATTTGAGGTGCCTTTTGGTACCTGGTCCTGGCTCACACAGTGCCAGCCCCCCTTCTCCAAGGCCTCCTTGGCCATCATGCGTACCTCTGTTTAGAACCTAATTCATTCTACCAGGCATCAAATCAGGGTCTTACCAGCCCGAGACCCCTTCTGGAGGTCCTAGAGGGAGAAAACTGTTCCTGTCCAGATTGAGGGTGAAACCCCTATCTTTGCACCACCCAGTGCTTAGCACGTGGTTGCCACCAAAGTGCACGTGGTTAAAGTATAATTGAAGTTGTCTAAGCATATGGAAGCTGGAGGGTGGGGAGGGATAGGAAACGTGGGTCTGAAACACACAAATGCCTGAATAAAGGTGTAGAAATGTGTAGACAAGGGTCTCTCTACACCTGGTTGTGATTACCTGCTTACACACATGAATCTATTGGAGTAGGGCTGTGTATCCATTTTCTGCACCACAGAGTGAGGAACACGTGTGTGTGTGTGTGTGTGTGTGTGTGTGTGTGTGTGTGTGTGTCTAAAGCTACCTCCCTCAACTCGTGCCATTTCCATCTGTGTCTGGCCCAGGGAGAGGGTTGAAAGGTGAGCTGTAAGGTAAAACAGCAATTTCCTACCTTCCTTATCAAGACACCTGTCTGACCTACCTCCCCCTGGTCACTCCCAAGACTGCTGGAGTTGGCTTCAGGACTTGCAGTATTTTTTTGCAGGGGGAGGAGAATGCTTGAGCCTCTTCCAGGAACTTTAGGCAATTCCCAGCTCAGCCCCCTCCTCCCTCAAATAAGCAAGTCGGAGGCCAGGAGACAAAGCCACTGGTGAGATGGTCACTTGTCTAGCAGGGGGAAAGTATGTTGGGCAGGGAAGGGGGGGAGAGGAGGGAGAAGTTTCTGGGTTGGGAATCCAGACTGAGCCCTCTCCCACACCCCCAGATGGTGGGTGCATTGGCTCACCCCAAGGGTTCCTTTCCATTCCCATCCCAACCTACATATACCCCTAAACACCCAAGGAAATCTTTCCCATCAGCTGACGCCACTGATATACACACATGTCCCCACAGACACACACACGCCCATGCAAAGGCACAGACATCCAGGCAAGTCTTTCCTTTCCTCTGTCTTTCCCTTGGTTTGAATTGCGTTCAGCCGCATATGTTGTGTGTGCGTGAGGGTGGGTGGGGGAGGGGCAGACAGGGATGAGGGATGGCACGGTGCCAACATCTACCTATGGCGCTTGGGCCAGGAACGCCCCCCACGCCCACCCTGGGAGGGGGCCTCAGCTGTCCCTTTGTGACCGACGGGATCCTCCTGGGGGTCGGGGGTGGTGGTGGTGGAGGCAAACATAGAGGTCCCTCCTCCAGAGCCGAGGGTCTGGTCCCTGACCCACCTTTGGGGGCCTGCAAGGGAGGAAATGGACAGAACAGGGCCCTGGAGGGAGCATAGAATTGGGGACATCAAAACCCCCCAAGTTCCAACCTTGCCACCCCATTGTTCCCTTGTGGGGGACTCTATATCCAAGGGGGGCAACTCCTCCTACCTCCCTCTCAATCCCTGCTTTCCCTGCGTTGGGCGGGGAGGGGAAGGAGGCAGAGATATTTATTTATTTCCTTTATTTATTTAATTTTTTTTTTTTTTTTTTGGAGTAGAGAGTGACAGATGGCGGCGGGTCCCGGGGGAGCCGGCTCTCCCCCAATGCAGACGCATGCCAATCACCGTCTCTCATGTGATAGCTGCTGCCCGTGACGTGCCAAGCCCATATGGCCTGGCATAGAGGCTGGTACCCCGCCTGGTAGAGATGCCACACTCGCTCCGCGGTTCGCATGGCGCTCTGAAGACGCCGGCGCCTGCCGCCTTGAGGAGCCGCTGCCCCCGCTCCCTGAAGATGGGGGAACAATGAAATAAGCGAGAAGATTCCTCTTCTCCCCCCTCTCTCTCTTGCCCCCCTCCCCCCCTCCCCTCCCCTCTCCCCTTGACTCCTCTCCGAGGTAAGTTGTCCGAAAGGCAGCTAGATCTGACCCGCCGCTTGGGGGGTGGGGGGCAGCTTCTTCGGCCGACAGGAGGGTCCCTAAATCCCCCCTTCCCGGGACGATGCCCCCTCATGGGGTGGGCATCGGAGGCGCCCAGGTTTCCCTCGCCCCTAGGGGCTGCAGCTCAGTGGGCTGCGGAGGGAGGCGTCTCTGCCTGCGATGGGCTTGGGGAGGAGGGGGAAAGCAGGGTCATGGGGGGGCGTGAAGAGGCTGAGATGGGAACCCCCCTCCATGGTTGTCCCGGAGGAACCTTCGACCTTTCCCCACCACCGAAAAATCAAGAGAGAGAGAGAGAGAGAGAGAGAAGCAAACAAACAAATTTGGATTTTTTCCCGTCAATCCCGAAATACAACGAGATCTGAATAGCCGTGTGGGAGGGAGGCAGTTTAAAGGGGGGAAGGGGGTCCCTGACCGCAGGGGAGACGGACGGGGCTCGCTTCTCTCAGTCTCCTCCCCACGCCCGGCTTTCTCAGTCCTCGCCGCCCCGAGCCGGCTCCGGGAGCCGGGGACGCCCGGCTGGAGGAGACGATCCTCCCGCCTCTGGAACTGGGGCTGCGGGGGTGGGGGCCGAGCCGAGGGCGGTGTGCGGCCAAGTTGCAAATTGGATTAGGAGTGTGGGGGTGAGAGCCACGGGAGGGCGGGGGAGCCGGGCGGCCGGGCCCGGGCCGCCGGAGCCGCCGAGCGGGGCAGCTGCCCCACCGCGGCCGCCCAGCCTTCCTCCACCGCCGGGAGACAAGAGGCTTCCTGGCGATCGCGCCGCCTCCCCCGGCGGAAGATCTGTTCCCTAAAGCTCCGGTTCTGTCCCCGACCACACCCGGAGAGGACCGGCGCGCAGAGCGGCCCCTCGTTCAGGCGAGGGGTGGAGCCGGGGCCCAGCGCCGGAGAAAGGGCCTGTGCCGAGACCCCGGGCGGGCGGCGGGGCTGGGCTGGGCTGGCTCGGGGTGGGGCAAGCGGAGGAGGTGGGCCCCCAGGGCCCCCCGGGCGGGAACCCGCACCGGACTCGGGGGTGGAGGCGGGTTACGGGGCTCGGGATGACCCCAGCGCTCCCCTAACTCTGTGCTCTCTCCTCTTCCCGCCCGCCGGGCGCCCTCAGGCACCATGCTGACCCGCCTGTTCAGCGAGCCCGGTCTCCTCTCGGACGTGCCCAAGTTCGCCAGCTGGGGCGACGGCGACGACGACGAGCCGAGAAGCGACAAGGGCGAGGCGCCGCCGCCACCTCCGCCTCCGCCGGGGCCCGGGGCTCCGGGGCCCGCCCGGGCCGCCAAGCCCGTCCCTCTCCGTGCTGACGAGGTGCCGGAGGCCGCGCTGGCCGAGGTCAAGGAGGAAGGCGAGCTGGGGGGCGAGGAGGAGGAGGAAGAGGAGGAAGAGGAAGGGCTGGACGAGGCAGAGGGCGAGCGGCCCAAGAAGCGCGGGCCCAAGAAGCGCAAGATGACCAAGGCGCGCCTGGAGCGCTCCAAGCTGCGGCGGCAGAAGGCGAACGCTCGGGAGCGCAACCGCATGCACGACCTGAACGCGGCGCTGGACAACCTGCGGAAGGTGGTGCCCTGCTACTCCAAGACACAGAAGCTGTCCAAGATCGAGACGCTGCGCCTCGCCAAGAACTACATCTGGGCGCTCTCTGAGATTCTGCGCTCGGGCAAGCGACCCGACCTGGTGTCCTACGTGCAGACGCTGTGCAAGGGCCTGTCGCAGCCCACCACCAACCTGGTGGCCGGCTGCCTGCAGCTCAACTCGCGCAACTTCCTCACTGAGCAGGGCGCCGACGGCACGGGCCGCTTCCACGGCTCCGGCGGCCCATTCGCCATGCACCCCTACCCGTACCCGTGCTCGCGCCTGGCGGGCGCACAGTGCCAGGCGGCGGGCGGCCTGGGCAGCGGCGCGGCGCACGCCCTGCGGACCCACGGCTACTGCGCCGCCTACGAGACGCTGTACGCGGCGGCTGGCGGCGGCGGTGCGAGCCCGGACTACAACAGCTCCGAGTACGAGGGCCCGCTCAGCCCCCCGCTCTGTCTCAATGGCAACTTCTCGCTCAAGCAGGACTCGTCGCCCGACCACGAGAAGAGCTACCATTACTCTATGCACTACTCGGCGCTGCCCGGCTCGCGGCCCACGGGCCACGGGCTGGTCTTCGGCTCGTCGGCTGTGCGCGGGGGCGTCCACTCGGAGAATCTCTTGTCTTACGATATGCACCTTCACCACGACCGGGGCCCCGTGTACGAGGAGCTCAATGCGTTTTTCCATAACTGAGACCTCGCGCCCGCCCCTTTCTTTTTCTTTTGCCTTTGCCCGCACCCCTGCCCCTAGGCCCCCCGAGCGCAGGGGCACCCCACCTACTCCGGCGCGGGGCTCGGGGAGCGGGCTGCCGGTCCTGCCGCTCTCCTAGGCAGCGCGGTCCTCTTACCTGTGGGTGGCCCGTCCCAGGGGCCTCGCTTCCCCCAGGGGACTGCCTTCTCTCTCCCCAAGGGGTTCCCACCTCCTCTTTCCCAGGGAGTACTTCTACAGGGACCCCTCTTTGGGCACTCCCTGGAGATCCGCCCCCCCCCCACCAATTCCCCATCCCCGCACTTAGGTTTTCTCTTCCCCTTTCCCCCTGCAGGCCCAAAGGCTTTGGTAAGGGGCAGCTGAGCTGTGGGATACTGTTTTCCCCCTATTATTATTATTGTTATTACTAGAACAGACACCGAGCTGCCGGGCGCCCCCTCTTTCTTGAAGAGGGCAGAAGTCAGGGCACGGAGCCTGGACCTGGAAGCCCTCATCATCCCCAACCCCTAGTCTAAGCGTTTTGTGATCTTAATTTTGGCGGGAGGGAATGTGGATTGAAGGAAAGAGAGAGGCCAAGACAATTTGTAACTAGAATCCATTTTTCCCTTTTCCCTTTTTTAAACAAACAAACAAACATACAAAAAAAAAAAAAAAAAAGCTAAGAGGCGATGGAGGCCGAACGCAGAGTCCGGATCGGAGAGAAAACGCAGTAAGAACTTTTAGAAGCAATAAAAGGCAAAAAAATACTACTACCAATAATAAAAAGACACAAATATCTATGCAAGGAGGTTCTGACTGAGCCTAGCGGCCCGGCCCGGTCCCGGGATGCTCCCCCCCCTCCCCCGGCCCGCGGGCCGCGCCGCCCAAGCGCGGATCTGTGCACTTTGGTGAAGTGGGGGCCGGCGCTGCCCCCTCCCCTCCCCAGGTTCTTACAATCAGTGACTCGGAGATTTGGGGCCCCAGTGCCACTGCCCTCCCCCGCCCCGTCCCCGTTGTGCGTCCTGCTGTTTTTTAAAAATCTGTTTCCAAATTTGTATGGAATGGCAAACTGTTGGGGGGGTCGGTTTGGGGAGGGAGGGTTTGCATGGAAGACACACACGCACACCACACCGCACGCACACGCAGCCCCGGCGCGGGCGTCCGGGAGCAGAGGGAGGAGAGCTCGCCGCACCCCCCCCTCCCCGCAGGCAACTCCGTCCCTTCCCGGGACGAGGGAGGAGACCGAGAACTGGAGGCAGCCCCGCCCCTGCCCGACTGTGCCTCGGTGGGCGCCAGGCGCCCGGCGATTTCCAGTGTCTGGAGAGGGGGTTTTTGTCCGAGACTTCCTCTTGGCTCTGGCTGGCAGGTGGGCAGGGAGAGGGCTGAGGGCTCCTTCTGGAGATTTCCCAAAAAGGGGGGCAAAAGGAGAACCTCTTCCCACCGGAGGCAGGAGATCAGGCATCCAAACACACTCTGCAAAGATGCAAACCCACAGACCACACACCCACACACTCACCCACACACTCACACGCAATTTTACCTTCCTCTTGTAGTGAAGATGAAACTCCCGTCGGACACCCGAAGTGCATTGCGTGTTTCTGTTCAGTTTAATGACGATTAATAAATATTTATGTAAATGAGATGCAAAGCCGGACCGGTTTCTCACGGTGGCCTCATTTCATTCGGGGGATTGAGCTGGGACTCCGGGTGATGGAGAAACAGAGTCAAGTGACTGTGCAGTGACCACGTAGAGGGACCCTGGGCATTCCTGGGTAGGATTCCCACACTAAACCCCCTCCCACCCACCCACTGGGCACAGAAACAGCTATACTTCTGCCCCTCCCAGACCTTACACAGACTCACACACGCCCCCAGCACAAAGCATTGCACTAATCTCATTACACTCCTTCAGTTCCCAAACACGCACACGCACCTCTTTCGAAAACAAAATATCTTTTCATCACTGAAAAATGACCGAGTTGGGAGCAGTCGGTCATTTTACAACCCTCTGTTCACTGTTGCAAAAAACAAGTGTGTGGAAATGAAGAGACAACCATTTGAGCCAGACAGGGGTGTTTTAAAATAAAAAACAAAGACAAAAAGCTATAAGGTTAGGTTATGAGGATGAAATATTAATGGGAGAAGTCTTTTCGGTCTTAAATTTGCAATTTCAGTGGACTCAAGGGAGTCAGGCTTTTTCAGCCTCAGGAAGGCTGACATTTGTAGGGGTGTTGATGAAGTTGGAGGCACACCCCAGAGTTCTATGAGGGGACCTGAGTCTAGGAGTCCACCAGGTAGACAGAGTGGAGCTTGAGCTAGCCACAGGCTTCCCCTGACAGGGCCGCGAGAAGCCTTGTGGTCTACACAGGGACAACCCCCTTCCTGCCCGGTGCAGCTCCCGGTAGAAGGAAGCCCTCAGCTTAGGCAGACGGAGGAAGGGGGCCTCGGAGGAGCCTTCGGCCCAAGCCGCTTCCCCCTCTCAGGCGAGATAGCCCCAGAGTTCTCTTTCTCCGAGCCTCGGGGACAGAGGCTGCTCTGAACTGACTTCCCTGAAAGAACCCCGCCCCCCCCCCCAGACATCAGTGACCCCTGGAGAGGAGTCTAAGTCCCAAAGCCCCCCCCCCCATCCCAAAGCCTGAATACACTTAGGAGTACAAGGACCAGGCTGTTTCTGCCTCTGCTAATTTAAATTATTTTTTCATAAATATTTCTGCCCTTTTTAGAGCAGAAATGGGCGTTGCAGTGTTGAGTTTGCGGTTTGAGGTCAGGCACACTGAGGCTTTTAAAGATCCAAGACCCCAGAACGAGAGCGCCCTGACAAAGGGGGAAAGGGAAAGGTAGTTGGAGAAGGACTCGCTAGGTGCAAAAGGGAAGATCGGATTATACTCTCTGACCCTGAGCGCGGCGGCTCCCCTGTGTGAGCATCCCAGCGGAGACGTGGCCCTCCTTCCTCCACCCCGGGATGGATGGGGCGGAGCGGGGGCCGGGCCGGGAGCTGTCCGCTCCCTGGTGCTGAAGCTCGTCCGGCCTCGCGCTTTCTTCCTGCCCCAGAGGGAGGCCGAGCTTCCCCGGCTCCGGGGAGGGCCGCTCAGCGTGAGGCCCTTCCCAAAGCCTGGCCTGCCGGAATTCTGGGCGGAATTCTCCCACAGTTTTCGGAGGATTTCACTGGAATCCTTTCCAAATTTCACCGCCTTCTCTGGAATTCTCATAGGATCGCTCCTCTAGCGTGAGATGTAGAGCTGGGCCTTTCGTTCTGAGGATTCGCCCCCGTCGGTGGTCTAAGGCGGGTGGCTCTTAGAGACCTCTAAATCACCCCTATTCTTAGGAGAAAGAAGTCGGCCCACCTTCAATCTCCCTCACTTCCTGCATGGGACATGGACCAAGGTGAGAACCTCAGACCCAAATCTGAAGGAGTCAGGTCTGCTCATGGCACGGGTCATGGCCTGGCAGGGGCAACTGGAGAGAAAAGGAACTCGGTACACATCCCAAGGCCTGAGTCTTATCCTGCCCTAAGAGCAAGGTTAATTGGGATTCCCTCCCATTCAGCTGGTTTCCCAGAACGCCCTCTGAAATCCCGGGCTGGGTGGCATCCAAGTGGCTTGCGGCCCGAGGCAAAAGACCCCTCCACGTGGCTCCCCGGGCCAAACCACAGACTCCTGCGCTTTGCTCTTCCACGCGGCTCGATTCTGTTTTGGAAGCCGGATCCCAGCCCTTCCCAAGGGTGCTGACGACCCTTGGGCCGCTGCGTCTGTGGTCACTTCGGGCGGACGGAGTGCCCGGGGCCCCTTTTGGGGCGGGGATCCCTAGCGCCTCTGCTTCTTGTGAAACCGGCGTCCTCGTGAGCGGCCCTTTTCCCAATTCCTGACCCTTCCCCCCACCTCTCCGCACTCCGGCTGCGCTCTATTCTCCCATCGCCCCCCTTCCCAGCACTCAACTTCCCCGGCGAGATGGCGAGACGAGCAGAAGATGCGCGGACACACGGCCCCAAACTCCCCCTCGCAGGTCTTTTTCTCTCGCTGCTCTCCCGCTTCTGCGCACACACACACGGAGAAGCTCCAAGAACAGAAGGAGGTGTGTTTTGGGGGGCGGGGAGGAAAAAAAGGGGCCAGAGCGGTGGGAGGGAGAGGGCAAGGGGAGACGTCGCATGCCCACCTTGCCGTAGCCTGGGCCACGGGATCTCCAAGCAGGAACCAGCCGTCTCAGCTCAACCCCGGGGCTGCCAAACCGAAGGCTGGAGCCGAGATCAATCCGGAGGGCATCCTCCTCTTGATTTTCCCACCCCCGTTCAAAGTCCAGCATTTGGAAATGACTGAGAAAGAGAGATGTCTCTGAGTCCAGGCCATTTGTACATCAGGGGAAAGAGAGAGAAAGCACTACTGATTCTCCCCTCTCCGTTTAACCCTATTTCAGCCAGGATGTGGACCCTGACCCCCCAGTGAACCTCCAGTGAACCCTCAGCTCTGATTTCATCGCCCAGCTCAATAAATCACTGAGTACAATCCAGGGAATCTGAGCCCCATTGGAGTCAGCGACAGGGAAGTCCTGACACACCCTAGACTCCACTGTCTTGTGTTTACTCCTCTCTTTTTCCCTTTTATGGGAAAGTCCACAAGCTGGGAGACGCAAGGATTCCCCCTCAGAGGTCAGAGGTTTCATTCCCTCTGGAGCAACCTTTTCTTCCTCCTCTTCCCCCAAATCTTTAGCCTGAAGTTGCCTGCTCCTTGGAGGAATCTGTTGATTTGAGGGAACATTGAGACGGAGGGATGGTTCTAGATTCCACAGTTTAATTCTCAAGGAAGACGGGAGGAAAGAGACAGTGGAGGCCAGGCCTGACCAGCCCTGGCCTTGACCTCCACCCCCAGGCCCCCCGTGTGACAACAGGGGTGAGCACAGGATTCCACACCTGACTTGCTCATATGTGCTCAGAGGAGAAAGCGTTTTCTTTTGGTGAGATGTAGGAGGGAGCAGACGGGCCTCGGCTGTCACAACAGGCTTCTCAGCTCACAGCCCAAGACACTGTCACTTTTCTTTCTTTAGGGCTGGGTGCCCAGGCACTGGCCACAGGCCCAGAGGGGAGGTGACGACCTGAGCAGGGAAAAGTCTTGAAAGCCTGCTCCTTTTCCAAATCCTGAAGTGGCTTCTGCCTTCCTATTCCTCATTCTTTTAAAATTCTGGACAAAGTTTTCCTGGTTGAGAAGCGGTAAGAAAGGGCACAGACACCTTGGGAGGGTCGCTATGCTCTTTGAAATTTTCTCCACCCTAAAGCAACGGGGTAGGAGCACCCCACCCGCTCAGGAGTGCCAGCATGAGAACGCGCAGACCAAGCCTGGACTCACAAGCAGGAGGGCAACCGGTTTCCGGGGGCAGATGCCAGGGAATGGGAACCTCAGCCCCCTGGTGCGGGGAGGGAAAGCTGGGGCACTCGGGGCGGGGGAGAGGGCGAGCGAACCCCTAGACGCTGCCTGTGCCAAAGGAGCTGGGGCACACTGCGTTGGGTGGAGACGCTGCCCAGATGTGCGCCTGGGTGCGCTCTGGTGCTGTCCACCTGCCTGCCGCCCCAGCGCAGGAGCCCAGCGCAGCCTCCCAGGCGGACCGCGCTTGCAGGGTTCCAGAGCCCAGAGTGTGTGCCCGGTGTTCCGTTATTCGAACCTTTCTCTGGGCTTCTCTCCACTTCTTTCTGCGTCTCATCCCTCTTTTCGGAATTAATTGAATTAGGAACAGGTCTTTCTGGGGGCGCTTCCACTTCCCGCCCGAGGCTGTGCTAGCCAGGAGGCCAAGGCTGCGAAGTCAGGTCCCGGCAGGGCCGAGGGGACCCCCAAGCCCCTTTGGGGACCCGCGTGCCAGTTCCTACCCTCAGCCAAGTCTTCTCCAAGGGCACAGCTGGGCGGGGTCTGGGCAGTCCGCCCGGCTTGGGACATCTGTTCTCGCCAGAGTCGCATTAAAGGCGAGAGGTGGGCGGGGGGGGGGGTGCTCAGAACCAACCCCTCAATCTCGAGTCGATGCCTGCTTTCTCGACCGAAGGCGGAGGCAGCAGGGGACACTGGACTCGCAGAGTTTTTTCTCTCCCCTTGGGAAAAGCGAGCGAATGGTGTGGGGCAAGTAGGGATTTCTCTCTTGCTTTCATCTCTCCTGCTCCTTAATCAGATGCCGCCTCTGGCCTCACTCCTGGGGGGCAGCAGGGTACTTCTGCCCTGCGGGAGATGCCCGGGGGTCCCGGAGGCGCCGGCGCCCAGGATCCCTTGGGCCGGCCGGTGCGGAACGGATCCCGCTTGCAGCGAACGAGCGCTCGGCTGGGCTCTGAGGCAGAGGCCGCGGCGCCGCGCAGGGGGTGGGTTAAAAACAACTCAGTTAAAACAGCGAAAACACTTGGGTTTATATTGGGGGGAGGGCGGTGCTTTTTAAAAAAAAATCTGAGAAGAACCACCCAGCCCCTAAGCAAAACCAAAACAAAATCCTTAACTACTGTTCTCTTTGTCGCAAAAGACAGAAAAATTCCTCCAACACTTCTCCCTTGGTGCCTCCACGAAAAAAAGCTCCCGGCTGGCTAAGCCCGGCGCCTGGACACCCCTTCACCACCCCAACGCCCTGGCGCTGAGCCCAGGTCGCCCCCTGCCCACCCTTCGCTCGCGCGTTGGTGCCAGCCTGTGCCACTCAGCCGGTGCCCGCTGCCCGGTGCCAGGCGCGGGGGGAAAGCGGGGAGGAGCTGAGGCTCCAGCTTAAATTCCATGGCATCTGTTCATTATTATACAGTGAGGAGTTTTATATGGACAGCTAAATTAAAGACAGATTTTTGCCAGAATTGCAGATCCCATAAAAATGATGACACAGGATGGGGGCTTTTGCTTTAAAAAAGAAAGAAAGAAAAAATGTAAAAAACAATCCAACAAACCACAACCCAAACCCTTCGGTGCCCTCTCCTCCGACACTGTGGAGTTTCTTTGGCCCCTTTGCCTCCCGGCCCTTCTTCCACCAGCACGGGCTGCCCAGGGAGAACAAAACCCCCAGGGGCTCTTCATGTCCGCCCTGCTCACAGATGCCCAGTGACCAACCAGGTCGCTCCCACAGCCGCGGGCAGGGGGGGGGCGGGGCGGGCAGGCCGAGGTGGAATAGCAAAGTCCACCTTGGTGTGGAGGGTCAGGATGGGAACTGGAGCTGGGACAGAGTGCCAGAAAGGGGCAGGAGTCGGGGGGCCTGACCTTTCCACATTCCTAAGTCAAAGGGCGGGCTGCATTTGGGGCCGGTTGCCAAGGCTGGGGACAGCCCGGTGAGTACCTGGCATGCGGTGGGGGGGGGCCTCCATTCCAGGGCACCAGACAGTGCCCAGGTCCCCCTCTCTAATGGAGAAGGTGATCCAAAGATTGAGCACTCGGCACAATTTGCCCTGGAGTGGGAGCTGTGGAATTTCTAATTTCAGAGCTTCTAGACGACTGGAACCTACACCTTGGTGATATTCTAGAGCTTTGCAGGGATTCAGAAATTCTGGGTTCTGGGTCAGGGAGCAGACCTCCCAGGCTCCAACTCTGGAGCTCTGCTTGCAACAACTCTAGTTGCAATGATTTGAAGTTCAGGGATGCTGTTGTAGGGTGCTGGGGGAGGCTGAAAAAGTCTGGGCAGGCAACCAAGGGAGGATGGAAGGAGTGAGGGCCACTCTCAGGGGTTCAGACACGTCTCCCCAAATTAGTGGGAGCCTTTCTTATTTTTCTTTCAGTCAATTTTTTTTTTTTCAGGGAAGAAAAATATCTGTGGAGTTCTGTGTCCTCCAGACAATTGCACTGTCTGTGTCTGTGTGTGTGTCTGGAACTGTCTGTGTGGCTGTCTGCTCATCTCCCTCAGATTTGGAGCTGACAGAATTCATATCAGAAGAGCTAGCACAGGGACATCTGTGTGCCGAATGACTGTGCCTACTCGAACCTGCCAATCGCTCCTGGCACGAGCTGGGTAACAAATGCCTGTTACCTCGGAATGCTGGCGGGTGGGGGTGGGGTGGGGGAGGGCGCCTGGCACCACCCGGCTGCCGAGCCCTGCCAAGGCCCCCCGCCTGCCCTCAGCGGGTCCCGCCCCCCTTCCCCGAGTTGGGGGTCCGCGGAATTGGATTGCTCGTTAATTAGCAGCGGTTAGAGAATTTGGGTGTCTCTCAGCCCGGGGCCGATCGGGCCTCCTCGGCCTCCCTAATCTGGACCTCCCTCCCCTCCTGCCCTCCCTGCATGTTCTCCGGATAAGCTCCGGGTTTCTACGCAGGGCGGGCGGGCGGGCGGCCAGCTGGGGATGGGGTAGCTCGCGGAATGCAGGGAAAAGGGGTCTCTGGAGGGAAGAATTCCGCCGAAGTTGCCAGGAGGTGTTTCTGTCTGGAAGCGGGAGGCTCCGTGCGGAGGGGCTCTGCATAGACGCGGCTGGGCTGTGGGGTGGGGCAGAGAGACCGTAGATCGCGGACAGAGGACCGAAGAGAGACGGGTCTGAGGAGCTGCTGCAGAAGGGAAGGAACGAGAGAAGGCAAGAGGCCGGTTCCCTCCGCGCCAGGAGCCGCCGAGACTCGGCCCAGCCCGCTGCCGCGACCCCGCGGGCCTCCGCCGCCCCTCGGCCCAGGCCTCCGGCCGCGCTCCCCGATCCATCAGCCGGTTCTGCTGTCGGAGGTGGGGGAAGGGAGGGCGCCACACCACAGCCGGTGCCAGCTTGGGGTGGGGGGGGGGGTTATCGCGAGGAGGGGCGGAGAGCACATCTAAAATTCCGAGACATCTGTTCACCCAGGGAAGAGGCACCGGGCGCAGGAAGGCTGGGCGCCCCACCCGCGGTTCTGCCCGCGGTTCCAGGGGCGGGACTCCCGACCCTCCCCGCATCCTCAGCCAAGCCCCCACCCCCAGCCACCAACGCTGGCCTGCACAGGGAGGAGGAGGGGGGCGCCAATCTGGGGATCGGGCTGGGGGTGTGAAATTCAGGAGCTGCTGTGCTACTGGTGGGTCCTCAGAAAGGGAAAATCAGGGCCCAGGAGGGCTGTGTGGGGTGGAGATCCTGCAAAGGAGGATGTGGAAGGATGTCTGTCACACTAGACCTCCTCGGAGCACCCACAGACACCCTCCACATACGCACAGACTCAGAGATCATACACACTCAGATATGAATGCTCCCCTTCTTGTAAACACACATAACTGGCCCCCCTCACACTCAATCACTTACTCATTCGAGCGGTTTTACAGATACTTGGTCTGTGCTGGGCCTGGGCTAGATAGTGGGGACATAGCTTCTTACCCAACAGGAGCTGTGAGCGCATTCAGACTCCCAGGTGCACAGGCCCTCACACCGCCCTGACACTCACGTCGATTCCTAGTGGGAGGGGCACCTGGAGGGAGGAGGTTCCAGTGTCAGCACCACCCTCCTCATCCTAAGCAGCCTCCCCCAGGGGAACCCAGGGCAGGTCTAGGAGCCCCAACGGGGGGGCTCTGGACCCACTGCCAGGCACTTGTCACCTTCTTACCTACGCCTTAGTGGTGGGAGCCCCTGCCCCCAGGTTTTCGCTGAACAAGCTCCAACCCCATTGCCCGTCAAGCCTTGATGACAACCTCTCTCTTTCCCTGCCTTGGCCTGGCACCTGCCCCTCCACCTGGGCTGCCCTCGCTGGGCTAACAGGGGCCAGACTTCTCAGCTGGGAAATGTCCATGTGGTTGCTACTTAAAAACTGATTTATGAGGCCGTGGCGGCTGCGGAGGCTTGGCCTGCGGTCCTGGTAGTAATCAAGGGCATATGCCCATCTCGCCTGGCACTGCCCAGCTTGTGAGCCCAGCCCTGGCCTCTGCTCTCCTGCTGGGACGGGAGAGGCGTAAAAGGTACCAAGTCTTCTTTCTCTTCAAGTCATCTCTCTCCTCCTCCACTCTCTTCCTTTTCCTCCTCCTCCTCTTCCTCCCTTTCCTCTCTCCCTCCTCCTTCCCTCCCTCCCTTTCTCTTCCTTCTCTCCCAAGTGGCACGGACCAGCCTGTGTGCCGGGCTGACGCTCACAGCTGCAGCCCATCTGCTATGATTGAATAGTGACAGTGATGAGACAGGAGCTGGGGGGAATGGGAGGACATGGGGGCTGCCCTGCCACCCCTCACCCCCCCTTGTGCCAGCCCCCACATGCTTCCTTGACCTCCAGAATGAGGCCATCCGTTTGGCCTGTGAAGGGCGGGGAAATCCCACACCTCTAAAGAGTGAGGGAATTCCTTTTCTCCCAACTAGATTCCAGAGAAGAAAGAAGGTGAGGGGTAGGTAGAAAAAAGGCAAAGGAGTCGAGGTTGGGAGAGCAGTCTGGAAGAAATGCCCCACATGTCCACATCCGTACAGGCTTGAGCAGGACCGGGGCACCAGCACTGAATAGGGTGGGGTGCTGAGGCTCCAGTCTGGGCAGAGAAACACTGATGTAGGTCCAGGGTCCAGCTTTTTCAGGAATCCAGGAAAACATCCTTAATGGCCCCTGATGGACACCCTGTTCCCTAGACCATGAGGTTCCCCCTCTGTACCCCAGCAAACCTCCTGGCTCCTTCTCTTTAGGAGTACATTTGAAAAGCTGGGAAAATCACAGTCTACCACAGTGCCCAAAGGTGGACCTGAGACTGTAGCAAGAAGGTCTAGTCATAGATGAAAGACTTCTCAACTGATCCTAGTGCAAGACCAAGATGCAACAACAACATGGAAACTAGCATATATTTGGAGTTTATTATGTATCAGTAACTGACAAGCATTATACATGAGCTGATGATCATCTCAACCACCCGATGGATTTGGGACTCTGGTTATACCTATACTATAGGTAAAGACACATATTTTGCCCAGCTTGTATCCTAGGCTTGCCTTCTTCCCTCTTAATAGGAAAAAAAGAAAGAATAATTATGAGGTCAAAAAAACTTTAGGAGATGCAGTATCCCTTCTTTTCCACTTACTTTTCCCCTTCTGCTTCTCTTCTTCCTCTGCCTGCTCCTCATCCTAAGTGAAATATCCACTCTCCAGTGATCATCCACACACGTTGCTTTCTCTTCCTGCCACTGGTGCAAATAGGAGGAAATACCCCCAAGGGGGCACCCACTCTTCCCATCCCACCCACGGGGAAACCACACAGGCAGATTTGATTGCATCTGACCTCACCCACCCTGTTTGCTAGGGCAGCTTCTCTTCACAGCCATAGTCTTGGCCCATGGGGTCTTTTGCTTGAAGCTCTAGGTGAACGATGCCACTGGGAACAGCTCCAGGACTTCCAGTCTAATCTGGGCCCCTGGGAAGCTCGAGAGAAGCAATTTGCTCCACCTGGCATTCTTCCTCGGCCCTTTCCCTGGAAACTGTAGTCTGTCTGGGTCATTCATGCCCTCTCTCACTCCTGCCATCTGCATCTCCACCCTCCTCCTTTCCTCTTTCTCCAGTCTCTTTCTTCTTTCCTTCTTTCTTTCATCCTCTATCTTCACAATTCTTTCTCTTCCCCTTTCCTCTTTTTTCTCTCTCTCATTTCCCCCTTCATTCTCTCTTGCCTAGTTATATGGTAAACCTTTTGGTCCTTGAAATCCTCCCCTCCCGATCAGGAAAGTGGGCATTACTCGTGTTCCATAAATTTCACAACTAAGAGGCTGCTGGTGGGAGATCCATTCTTACTAGGCAATCCTACCAGAGGGAAGCTTTTGTCTCAAGAGAGGGCGATAGGAACCCATAATCCAATCTTGTGGATAAAATTAAGCAGTCACTAAATCCCTGCAATCCCCAGAACAAATCCAGATCAACAATGTTGTCCACTTGCCCAACACCATTTGGGATAAGAAATCATGTGGCGAGCTATTTGCAGGGTCATTATTGGGTTTCCCCGGTGTCTCTCTCCTTATTCTACTGTTTTAAGATCCTCCAGGGCAAGAAGACACCCTGAAAAAGACAACTGGGGGTCAACAGAAACCACACATCCAGGGTCCCTCACATGCCATTTTACCCCTACCAAACTCTTTTCATTCTTGGCCCTGAAAGGCAAAGAAAGATAAATCCTTGAGCCTGATACTGCACTTGGGCAGGAATGGGGGACGGAGATCACCTTCCATTATCACCTCCCTCTCCTTGTCCCAGTGTTCACAATACTTTGGTTCTCCTGGTATCTTCTAACCGCCACCCCCCTCTCTCCAGCTCTTCCTTCTGTAAAGAGGTCTGTCTGGTTTCAGCACCACGGACAGAGGCACTGGGTGGGTTTGCACGACCGGCGGGGCCGGACCCTAGCGGGTCTACTTCTGCCTGCCGGGATCTGTGCAAGTGGTGACTGCCCACGAGCTTCTTTCGGCGTGTGTGATTTTGTGTGTGTGTGTGTGTGTGTGTGTGTGTGTGTGTGTGTGTGTATGTGAGTGTACCCAAGCCTGTGTGAAGCCCGTGTCTGTGTCTCTCTGGGGCACGCGCCTGTGGGCATTTCCGGGTGCATCTGTGTGTTTGTATCTGTCTGTGCTGTGTCTCCGCCTGCTCCCTGTGTCCCTGGCTGAGAAAGGGGACGGGATGGGGACGCTCCGTTCTGGAGGTGGGGGGGGAGCGGGTGGCTTAGTATCCCAGCCGGGCCTGGGAGGCGTCATCCTTGCCCAGACGTGCTCCAGTCACCATGTGGCACGTGTGCCAGCCAGCACAGGCTGAGGGCATTCCGCCCCGGCAAGGGGGGAGGTGGAGGGGGATTCAGGGAGCTGGAGACAGGCAGGAAGAGGTGGGAACTGAGCTCAGCACTCAACTCTGCGGCCAGGCCCTTTCCATCCTGCGTGAACTCCACTCACAGTCACGGGCATGAAGAAACGTACAGATTATTTGCCTTTGTGAGGGCCTAGACAGCCAGATACCTCACACACACACACACACACACACACATCCTGAGGGAAATGCATGGGAGGCAGGCCTATTCCAGCTTGCACATGTGTGCAAGTCACCTGGCCCTTTTTGTACCAGTTCCTGCACACATGCACACACACATACACAAACGCCCAAGCCATTCTTAGAGCGTGGGGGAGGCTTTGTGTCACAGAACAGGACGTCTCGTCATGTGAGTGGGCACTTGCCTCCCATGATACCAGGCAACCACGGGAAGGGTCTGGTAGCTCCTATAATAACTGTTCCTTCCCCAACAAACGGGCGGTGCAGGCCCTGGGGTTGTCATCAGGAGCGCCTGCCCTCTGCACCCACCCAGGTAAATCTGGGAGGACACTGCTGCTTCGGTGCTTTATCTGGGACGGAATGAGGGAGGGAGAGGGGAAAGGCATCCGAATGGCCCCTCCTTTCCATCAGTCACGCGCTCCTCATGAAGTCCTCACCCTCCTCAGAGAGGCTGGTGTACTGGAGACAATCCTAGATTACTCATCCCAATTCCAATACTAACTGGCTGTGTGACCCTGGGCAGGTTATTTCTCAGTGTGATTTAAATATGACAGTTCACGTAAAGGGCTTTGCTCGAGAGTCGTCATTGAGTGCTCACTATTAGTATCGTTACATTAATGCTATGGAAAGAGTGGTTAGCCAGATTGGATGAAATAATGTAGCTAAAGCTTCCAGCACAGTGTCTGAGCCACAGTGGGTGCTCAATGCCTACGAGTATAGTATAAATTTAGTGGTAGAATTTCAGGAATTTAGGCAGTTAAAGGGAACTGAGAATGAATGACAGCATTCTCTCTCCAAACTTGAGAGGCATGCACTCCCAAGCACAGCACGAGTGGAAGTTAGACTTGCAGAAAAGCTGAAGGGCAAGCTAGGAAGCAAAGGATTGGGGAGGTGAGAGGGAACCCCACTGTTGTGGGGCATTCAGATCTCTGTCCTTCAGAAGCCTCTAGAGGGTCTCCATTCCAAGTCTGAAGCCATTGTCCACATGTCTTCCCTCTTGTTCCTTCACTTGGCTTCCCCATCAATAAATGGCACCACCCAGTTAGTTGCTCAAGCCAGAATTCTGGGAGTCATCCTCAAGCTCTCCCTACATCTCACTCTCCACATAGACTCTCACCAAAACCCACTGATGTACCCCGAGTCCAGACTCCTCTCTCCTTCCTCCATGCTTCCCCCCTGAGCCAGCTCATGTCACTTCTCATCTGAGTCTCTGCTCTACCTCCCACCTGCCC
Source organism: Kogia breviceps (assembly GCF_026419965.1). Taxonomy (NCBI): domain Eukaryota; kingdom Metazoa; phylum Chordata; class Mammalia; order Artiodactyla; family Physeteridae; genus Kogia; species Kogia breviceps. The sequence goes on along the minus strand of NC_081328.1, from coordinate 37,500,201 downwards.
CCCTGCAATCCAATCTCCCACAGCAGCTAGGGTACTCTTTTAAAAAATATAAGCTGGGCCTTTCACTCCCTGCCTTAAAATTCTGCAGTGGCTTCCTTAGCACTTGGAATAAAATCCAGACTCCTTAGCTGCTGGGTCTGGTCCCTGCTTCCCTCCCCAGTGTCATTTTCTGCCTCTTCCTCTTCATGCTCCAGCTTCACTGGCCTTTCTTTCCACTCTGCAAACATTGGAAAGATCACCTTTCCACCCTATAGGGACTGAGCTGCTTTCTTGGCCCAAATCAATCCCCTCGCCTCCCTCTCACTCTTTTTGTGACCAGCTCTTTTTCACCCTTCAAGTCTCAGTTGTCCCCTCACCCCCATGAGAAACTTTTCCTGATGTCTTTATCCAAAGTGGTGCCCTGGTTATTCTCGAGTTCGGCGTTCTGTTATTTCCTTTGCAGCGCTTTACTTAACTCTTCATTTCATTTTTGTACCTTCATTTTATTTATTTATTTTTGGCTGCGTTGGGTCTTCGTTGCTGCGCCCTGCCTTTCCCTAGTTGCGGCGAGCAGGGGCTACTCTTCGTTGCGGTGTGTGTGCTTCTCATCACGGTGGCTTCTCTCGTTGTGGAGCGCGGTCTCTAGGCTTGCAGGCTTCAGTAGTTGTGGCACGCGGGCTCAGTAGTTGTGGTTCGTGGGTTTAGTTGCTCCGCGGCATGTGCGATCTCCCCGGATCAGGGATAGAACCCACGTCCCCTGCATTGGCAGGTGGATTCTTAACCACCGCGCCACCAGAGAAGTCCTTTATTAACTCTTGACTTGGTTTCTGTCTGTCTCTCCTGCTGGTCTGTAAGCTCTCTGAGGGTAGGGACTGTAGTATTTGTTCTGTTCCCACGGTAAATTCTGGGCGCAGCATGCAATAGGTACTTAGCCAATGTGTTTGTATGGTTGAATTGATGAGTACTTTGACATATTCGAAGAGGAGTGGGGGAAGGGTAAGCAGGTCCTGTAGCCTGGGCTCCAGCCTGCCCCATTAGGGGTCTGTCTCATCTCTCTTTCTTCCTCTCAGGGGGCCTGTCTACTGGCAGCCTCCTAATTATATTTTACTTGACTATAAATCTTTTCGTTAAATGTAATTGAAAAATACACCTTTCCAATCATCACATTAACCTAGCATCCACTCTGAGGCTGTAATTAAAGACTTCCTAGAATCTCCCACTGGCTTGGGAAGAACTGGCTCCGAGATCATCCCCTGCCAATCCCAAACGTGTCAGCGTCAGCCTTCCTGCCCCAGAGAATGTGGAAGCACAGGACACACGCTGTCCACAGTTCAGGTTCAGGGGGTCGAGTATATTTTCCCCCTTTTCTCCCCACTGCAGGACTCAGACAGCTGGGAGCAGTGCTCAGACCCCAGTCCATCACTCCTTCTGGGACCTGAGGTCTTCAAGATCCCCCCTCCTTATTCTCTCCTGGGCTTCTGGCTCAGAGCTGTCTCAGGGGGAAGGTCAGGGAGGAAGGAGAAAGAGAATGAATAAAAGCTCTCCCAGCACCTTAAATGAGTCAGGTCTGTCTCAGTCTTTGCAGCTCACTGAAAACAGGCTGAGGAAACTCATGCTGCGAGGGGCTCTGCAATACATAGGGATACAGTGCAAATTGAAAGGCCAGGCTCTTAGAACCTAACTCATAATATTGCCCCTTTCAGAGTCCTGGTGCTGCCCTTGGCGACTGGTGCCCTCAGGCTAGCCCCTCTTCCTTTCCAGGACTCTAGTACCTCAACTGTTCTGGTTTCCTAAGCCCAAAACTCCGGAGTCATCCTTGATAATGCTCTTTTACACCCGCACCTGATTCAAAAGCAAATCTGTCTGCTCGGCCTTCAAAATAAATCCAGAATCAGAGCACTTCTCATCTCCCCACTGCTACCACCCTGGTGCAAGCTGCCATCTTCTCACTCCTGGATGCCCACAGCTTCTGTCCTTGGTCTGCTTCAGTCTCTTTTTGGTGTAGCAGCCAGAGTGATTATTTATTTATTTAATTTTTGGCTGCATTGGGTCTCTGTGGCTGCACAAGGGCTTTCCCTAGTTGCGGCGAGCAGGGGCTACTCTTGGTTGTGGCATGCGGGCTTCTCATTGCAGTGGCTTCTCTTGTCGCAGAGCACGGGCTCTAGGCGTGCGCACCTCAGTACTTGTGGCACATGGGCTTAGTTGCTCCGCAGCATGTGGGATCTTCCAGGACCAGGGCTCGAACCTGTGTCCCCTGCATTAGCAGGCAGATTCTTAACCACTGCGCCACCAGGGAAGCCCCTATTTATTTATTTATTTATTTATTTATTTGAAATATAGTTGCATACAATATTACATTAGTTTCAAAGAGTAACTTTTTAAAAAATAACAGCTTTAGGGAATTCACTGGCGGTCCAGTGGTTAGGACTCTGCACTTCCACTGCAGGGGGCAACAGTTCTATCCCTGGTGGGGGAACTAAGATCCTGCCAACCACATGGCCAAAACAAACAAACCAACAAAAATAACAGCTTTATTAAGATATAATTCACCTATTTAGGTGTACAAGTCAATGGCTTTTTAGTATATTAATGGAGCTGTGTGACCAACACCACAGTCAATTTTGAACATTTGCACCACCCCCCAAAGAACCCATACCCGTTAGCACTCACTCCCCATTTCCCCGCTAGGCAAACAAGATTAAACATCACCTTCTCTAAGAAGCTTTTCCAGACTATTCCATCCAAAATTGTACCTTATTTCCCTATCCCCCTTCTTTGCTTTTTTTTTGTTAGTACGTATCACCACCTAAAATACTATGTATGTTACACACTTATAATGCTCACTGTCTAGTTTCCCACCCCCACATCATACACAACAAGGTTCCTGAGGGGGGGGTTATTTACAGTAGCACTCCCAGTACCTAGGACAGGAACAGGTACATAGTAGGTGCTCAGTAAACAAATGTTGCATGAATGAATGAACTCAATAATAAAGGTATTGAGATCAAGGATCTCAAAAGTGGCATCCATTCTCTAGGGGCTGGCAATGAAGACCCATCCTGGGGCCAGCTCTTGGGTGCCTGGATTTCTCTTTCTCCTCACTCTTCCCTCTTGGTCTTCTTTTCTTTCCTGCTTCAGGCACATATTCCCCTCACCTCCACCCTCTGGGCAATCCTTAACACAAACTCCCTAACCTGGAGACTTGACCCTACTCCTACTCTCCTTCTGCCCTGACCAATCCCTGTCTCTTCCCCACTCTGTTTTCCAACTCAACCCTGGAGAACATCAAGTGGGCGGTCTTCGGCAGGCTACTGGAAGAATTGTCTTTTTCACTGCTTGAGTCCTTCAAGAGTGATGAGCCCTCCAGTAAGCGTTCACATTACTGTGCGTACAACTTTGGCCAGGCCCTGAATTGAGTGCTTTGGACCAGCGCTGTCAGATACAACTTTCTACAATTATGGAAATGCTCTATTTCCTTTTCTTAAAATTTATTTTATTCAAGTATATTTGATTTGCAATGTTGTTTTAATTTCTTCTGTGCAGCAAAGTGATTCAGTTATATATATTCTTTTTCATATTCTTCACCATTATGGTTTATCACAGGATATTGAATACAGTTTCCCTGTGCTATACAATAGGACATTGTCGTTTATCCATTCTAAATGGAATAGTTTGTGTCTACCAACCCCAAACTCCAGTCCATCCCTCTCCCTCCCCACCCCCGCACCTTGACAACTGCTAGTCTGTTCTCTGTGTCTGTGAGTCTGTTTCTGTTGTGTAGATAGGTTCATCTGTGCCATATTTTAGATCCCACGTATAAGCGATATCATATGATACTTGTCTTTCTCTTTCTGACTTACTTCACTTAGCATGATAATCTCTAGTTGCATCCATGTTGCTGCAAATGGCATTGTTTTGTTCTTTTTTATGGCTGAGTAATATTCCATTGTATATATGTACCACATCTTCTTTATCCAGTCATCTGTTGATGGACATTTAGGTTGTCTCCATGTTTTGGCTATTGTGAATAGTGCTGCTATGAACATAGGGGTGCATGTGTCTTTTCAAATTATAGTTTTGTCTGGATGTATGCCCGGGAGTGAGATTGCTGGATCACATGGTAACTCTATTTTTAGTTTTTTGAGGAACCTCCATACTGTTTTCCATAGTGGCTGCATCAATTTACATTCCTACCAACAGTGTAGGAGGGCTCCCTTTTCTCCACACCCTCCCCAGCATTCGTTGGGAAATGCTCTATTTCTATTCTGTTCAATACACTAGTCACTAGCCAATATGAGGTTATTAAGCACTTTAAATGTGGCTAAATATGACCAAGGAAATGAATTTTAAATTTTATTTAATTTTTGGACTTCCCTGGTGGTGCAGTGGTTTAGAATCTGCCTGCTAATGCAGGGGACACGGGTTCGAGCCCGGGTCCGGGAAGATCCCACATGCTGCGGAGCAACTAAGCCCGTGCGCCACAACTACTGAGCCTGCGCTCTAGAGCCCGCGAGCCACGACTACTGAAGCCTGTGCGCCTAGAGTCTGTGCTCCACAACAAGAGAAGCCACAGCAAGGAGAAGCCCGTGCACTGCAACAAAGAGTGGCCCCCACTTGCCGCAACTAGAGAAAGCTCGCGTGCAGCAACGAAGACCCAACGCAGCCGAAAATAAATAAATTTATATTTTAAAAAATCATTTAACATTTTTAATTTAATTTAAATTAAAACAGTCACATGTGGCTAGTGGCTTCCGATTGGGCAATGCAGGTTTAAACATGTTATTTTATTTAATCTTTACAATTATCTTGAGGAGTAAGTATGATTGCCCCCATTTTACAAATGGGACCACCCTCCAATCTAGATCACCTTTTCATGACTTCCCCCCCGCACCATAGCACTTACTGCCTTCTAAAATAATTTACTGTTGTACTATGCCTGTCTCCTCAGCCAAAATATAAGTTCTCTGAAGGCAAGAATCTTTGTCTTGAAACATCCCAGAGTCTCAAACAGTGCCTGGCACATGGTAGGATATCAATGAAATTCTGTTGAATAAATGAACACACATGCTCAAGGTACTTCTGCCTTTGCAGCAGGAGCGCTGGATTCCAACTTGAGCCCCTTTGCTTCCAAAGCCTGAGTTCTTTCCCTTGAAGCCATTTTCTCTTAAGTAGTCTCCCCAGCTCCCTCCCCAAGTTCTCTTCCTTGGTGACCCTGGGCTGACCCAGGAGTTCCCTGCTCCTGCAATTTCTAGCCCAGGCAGAGATATGGCTTCTTTTATATGACCTTGGCTATGGTGCCCATGAATTTTACTAAATTTTGCCAAAACTCAGAGATCCTCCGGCCTTCAAGGCAGGAGCCCTGGGTCTATTTTTCAGGCTGTGGCCCCAGGAGGTCTCCCCCTCCTCCTTGGTTCCATGCCCACCTCAGACACTGCTATTCCTTCCCCTCTCTGCTGAGGAGGGGCTGGGCCAGGTGGCCTGGTCATTTGCTCCTTTCAGAGGGACACCGATGCAGTGACATGAAGGTAAGTGGGTAGAATCCTCCCCCATCCCCTGAGTCCCATCCCATGAAGAAGGTGATGAGGTATGTCCTCATGCCTGGGTGGAGGGGCAGAGGCTCTTCCTTGAAACTGGCAACTGGGGTTGTTCGTGACTCCATTAGGAGAGATGAGAGTTAGATAGCAGGAAGGACTTCCCAAAAGTTAGGAAATGAAGTAACGGTATGAAGCCTCTTCCCAACTTAAGGGTTAAGAGAATTAAATGCACTCACCTTCCTGTACACTTTCTTGTACATCTTCCTGAATGGTCGATCACAGGTAAAAATGACTGCCGGCTCTCCCCTCAGAGCTCCAGAGCTCATCCTTCTAACAACTTCTGTTTTCCACTCTTCCTCACCCCTTTTCCCAAATCCCTGAGCTCAAGGCCACTTGCTGGGGCCAAAGGGGAGGGGGGCCAGCTCCCTAGGTATCCCAGGGAATATTAAGCCACATCGAGAGGGAAGAGCTGACTTCTGACTTCCCAACCACATTCTGGCAGTGAGATGGGAGGAAAGGCTAGGGCTTCAGGTCACTCCCAGCTCTTCCGGATCATAGCTGTGTTGTCCGGAGAAGCTGGTCAACCTCTCGGAGCCTCAGCTTTCTCATCTGTAAAATGGGACTAACACTATTTGCCCTACAGCATTATACAAGTTGGAAATGGCTCATGGGAAGTTCCTGGCACAGGGTAGGCACTTAATTATTATGATTATTATTACTTAGGCTCCAGGAGGCCCTCTCTTTCATCCCCATGGATGAAGGAGGGCCTTCCCCCTGCCTTGTTCTCCATTTAGACCAGTGCAACGGGTTCCTTACTGGATTCCCTGCCTCCAGTCCCACTCTGTTCCAATCCAACCTCTACACCCTGCCAGAATTCTTTTTCTAAAACTCAATACAAACACATCACTCCCTTCCGAAAATTCCTCCCGAGTTCCCCACTGCTTACCGGGACACAGGAAGCATAGTGGATTAAGAGTGTGGCCTCGGGGCTTCCCTGGTGGCCCAGTGGTTGAGGGTCTGCCTGCTGATGCGGGGGACACGGGTTCGGGCCCTGGTCTGGGAGGATCCCACGTGCCGCGGAGCAGCTGGGCCCGTGGGCCACGGCTGCTGGGCCTGCGCGTCTGGAGCCTGTGCTCCGCGGCGGGAGAGGCCGCGATGGTGGGAGGCCCGTGCACCGCGATGAAGAGTGGCCCCACTTGCCGCAGCTGGAGAGAGCCCTCGCACAGAAACGAAGACCCAACACAGCCAAAAATAAATAAATATTTTTTTTTAAAAAAAGAGTGTGGCCTCTGGGGTCAGACCTAGGTTTGATGCTCAGTTCTGTTGCCTTCTAGCTGTGTCTCCTGGGCAAGTTACTTAATACCCCTGAGCCTCAGTTTACTCATCTTAAACGTAAAATACCAGTACCTGCTTACGGTGGTTATTGAATGAAGACCCGAGGCAATCAATATGAAGAGTTTGACACGCGGAAGATGCTGGCTCTACCTATTATAACAATATGAAAAAGTTGTAACTCCTGAGAATGGCATGCAAGGCTGTCTACGCCAGTCAGACAACAGGAAAGACTTTCCAGGCTTTAGAGCACGCTTGTCATGCTGAAGCAGCTGGCCTGTCTGTCCAACCTTGCTTCTCCCCATGCTCCACATGAACCCCACGCTGCGGCTGGCACGGCGCGTTGCTCCCCATCCCCCATGCCGAGACTTCTCTCAGCGCCTTTGCACATGTTGTTCTTGCTGCCCTGAACGCTCTTTCCTTGCCCTCCTGGTAAATTCCTACTCATCAGCTAAGACCTCATTCAAGCCTACTGGCCTCTTCAAAGATTTCCCAGACCGCCGAGCAGGCTCAATCGTGTTCTGGTCCTTCACTATCGCAGCCCAGACCTCTGCTCAGCAGCGGGTTAAGAGCCACACACTTCAGCACCAGGCAGCCTGGGTTTGAATTCTAGTTCTGCCACTTCCTAGCTGGGTGACCTCAGGCAAGTTACTTCACCTGTTCTGTGCCTCAGTTTCCTGATCTGGAAAGGGGGATAATGATAATAGTATCTATCTGATAAGGGTGTGAGGAGTAAATGAGTTATTACGTGTAAAGAATTTGCTCCCACTTGGCACAGGGTAAGTAAGGGTAAGCTGCCATCATTATTATTCTAGCCTCTCTTGCCTTCCAGGGCAAGGTTTGGTCTACATGTGTGTCTTCCTCACTAGGCTGTGAGCTCAGAGGTTAAAGGCAGGAGTTGAATCATAGGCTGGTGCAGAGTAGACACCTGGCACCTCCACCTGGATGGACAGTCACGAAGGCTCTCCTTTATCAAAAGCTTTCTCATCTGTCCCTTAGGTTAACTCTATGAGCTGGGTACTAATGTTCTTTCCATTTTACAGATGAGGAAATTGAGGCCCAGAGGTAAATGCCTTGGGGTCCGAGTTAGCGAGCAAGTAGCAAAGCCGAGGGCTACTCTTGGGCCCAGATGACTCCAATCAACCCCTCCTCCTCCCACTCCTGAGCCTCAGTTTCCTCATCTATAAAATGGGATGATAGCTATTCTTCCCATGTCTCAGGTTTACGTGTGGCTTAACTTATGTAAATGTAAGAGATCTTGAGGAAGAATGAGGCTGGAGTCCCCCTTATGAACTGGGTAATGCTTTGTCTAGGATAAAAACAAGAACTTTTCTAGAGCTGAAACTGAGGAGTAGCTGAGACCCAAAAGGCCCCAAAGCCCCAATTCACTCCTCTCCTTAGGGTTTGTCTGGAGCCTAGGGCCAATTCAACAACCTCCCCCCTTTCCTGGGCCCACTGCCAGCCCCTCCGCCCCTTCCCTCCCCCACCCATTGCCACTGGAAGACAGTGGTAGGCAGGCCCAGCCTTTGTGAGAGGGGTCAGGCCAGTTAATGTTGGGCTGGTCTGGGGAGGGGTGCATGGGGGGACCAGGGGAAGGGAGAGAGGATGGCTAGTGGGGACAGACAGCAGAGGGTCTGTGAGGGCTGGGAGGACGTGGGAGGCCAGAAGCCTGAGGACTAAAAGCTTGAAACAGGCTTCGGGGAGCTTTTCCTCCGAATGTAGATTTGAGCTCCTATTAAACTTGCCAAAAATTTGTGTTAGCTAATGGATTCTTAATTCTGTCTAAAATGAGAGAGGGAAAATTATGCCATTCATCTTGTATTGGTTTGAAATTACATCTGACACCTAATCGATCATACTGTGGAACATTAACTCTTTGGAAGAGGCCCAACTTTTCCTCTCTCCCTTGCTTTCCAGTGTTCTCCAGCCGCTCCCACCCCCTGACTCCTTCTTTTGTATTTCATTAACTAAGCAAAGCTCTGGCTGTCTCTGGGGGTGAGGGGTGGGAGTTAGGGAAAGGGTTCATTTGAATCAAAGGAGATAAGCAGGCCCCCAATCTCTTGCCCAAAACCAGAGCCCCAGCTTCCAACCTTCACGTGACCTCCTCTCTCTGCCTCCTTTTTCCTATGCATCCTGAGATCTGGAAGTGCAGAATGGAAGGCATTGGGGTGTGGGGTGACCTCAGAGGCACCTTGGGGGCACCAGGGAGAGGCAGGGAGCCAGTCAAAGCTGAGCTAGCACCTGGGGCTGGGGCAGGGGCCGTGGCAGGGGGCTCACCTGTGACTTGCCTGGCAGATGGGTGAGGAGGAGGAGGGCAGATGACAATAGATTTGCCTCTGAAAACCCCAACCCCAGACCTGCTTTTCCATGAGGAGGACTTTCTGGCAGCAGGGAGAGCCCACTGGAGGCTGACAGACCTGGGCTAGGATCTTGGCTTCACTGCTGATGAGCTGTGTGACCTTGGGCAAGTTACATAACACCTCTGAGTCTCAGTTTCCTTCTGTGGCACACAGCTTTCTGTGAGGGTGAGAACTGGATGAGACTATCCAGGTAAAACTGGGACAGAGCCATCGCCTGGCACATAGTAGGTGCCCGATAAAGGTGACAGTCGGAATCCAGATCAACACCCTCCCTCCCCACTTCTGCTGCTTCCCCTCCTTGCTTCCCTGTCCCTAACCCCATTCTTCTCTGCCACCTCCAACTCCCCGGCCCCTCCCTCAGGGCAGACACAGGGCTAAGAAGCCACAGGGTCAGGTTAGGCAAGGAGGGCCAGTCAATACCTCCTCCTAAGAGGACATCCAAAGGAAGCCTGGGCCCCTGGGTCTCTCCAGTGCCCCCAGCCCTCTTCCTTCCTGGAACTCCTCTGTCTCTTTCAAGAGTTGTGGGAGTTATCTCCTGCATGGAGTTCTCTCTCGGCACTCCCCTCCCTGTCCGGAAGGTAAGGTCTCTTGAGGAAGCGGGTCTCTAGGAAGTGAGGCCAGGAGAAGGGAAAATCCATCTGGGAGACAGCCACTTGCTTCTACTGAAGCATCTTTGACCTCTGCCTGTGGATTCCAAAGGGCTCCTGTCCTCAGTCCGGGCATCCCATCTTTCATTGGCGAGGGGTAGATTGGGCTGGGAGGGGGGCTTGGTCCCTCAAGAGCATGGGAGGGCAAAGGGAACCAGGTGGGCGTGAGAGAGGGGAAGGGCAGGGACATTGCCACCACCTCTATTCCCTAGGGGGTACCATGGCTTCTCCCCTTGGCTGACTTCGGGCACTAAGGGAGAAGAAGGTTCCAGTGCCCTCCAGCTCCGTGTCAAGGGGGTAATCATGGAAGGAATATAGCATGCAGCTGGTCTCTGGTGCAGGACAGCATGGGGGGCTGAGATGGCTTTTCATGAATATCTGGGCCATTTCTGGACCGTCTCAGTGTAGACTACTCTCGTTAAGCACCCACAAATACTAGAATAAATAAACGTGCAGATGAAGGGCCCAGGCTGGTTTAAGTGACCAGTCAAGGTCACACAAGGAATCATTAGCTCCTACTAGGTACCTGCTCCAAAGGCAGGAAAGAATGGCCTAGAATGCCCTCACTGCATTCTTGGGCCTTGTGGAGGAGCTCCAATGTGGGGGGGTGGGGTGGTGGTGGTAAGAATGACGGGGAAGTCTCACCTAGCACCCTCATTCTACAGAGGAGGAACCCAGGACTCAGAAAGGGGGTGCAACTGACCGGGGCCACAGGGTGAGGCAGGCAGCCGAGGACGTGGGCCTCTGGCTCTCAGTCCCCTGCTCTTCATGAGTCTGAAGGGATGTTTTCTGGGTCACTTGTCCAGCAGAACCCACACCGTTTCTGGGGAGGGGGCTGGAGTTTGGGGAGGGAGTGAGTAGAGATGCTGAGAGATGCTTTCCCCGAAGAGTGAAGAGCAGAGGGGGTTGGGTGAGGGTTTCTTAACTCCACCTCCCGCCCCAACGCACACACACAAACACAGAGGCAGGATTTTACTTCCCAGTGTCCCTGCTCTGGGGAGCTTGCTGTTTCCCAGGAGACGCCTAGTGGAGATGCCCCTTCCTGCCAGTCTCCCTGGTAGCCACTAGGCGGCTGTGGTTCCCTCTTCTGCCTAGAGACACCACAGCAAGGGTCCCACATGGTTTGTATTAATAGGAAGTGGAGCCCAGGCCTATAAACGCTGAGGATGGAGCAGGCTAGCCAGGAGCAGGTGGGCAGCAGGGTCAGCAGGTAGACTCAGACAGCTGCTCACAGGGCCACATTGATCAAGGGCCCTGGGCAGCCTGGCATGCCTAGATACGTCTGGTGACCAGAGGGGAAAACAATCCTCCCTCCCTGACATCTTTTTTCCCAAACTGGGAATGTTTTTATTGTGTTTTTACCTTGACTATGAAAGTAATGCATCATTGTTATATAAACAGATAATTCCAACAAAACAGAATAAACAAAAGCTCCAGGCTCAAATTTTAGGATCTGCCTTTTCCCATAGGAAAGCAATTAGCTTCTGGCTCAAGAGTCCAGGGCAAGAGTCTGCTGTGTTCAGGAAGGAAGGGGGAAGCATCATGACACTGTGGAATGTTCTATAATCTGGGGGATCCTTCTGAAGTAAATATCCTTGTATTAGAGAGGCTAACACGTGTGTCTGTCTGTTTTACCCCCAGATCAGTGGCTTCAGAGTAAAGTCCTACCCACCCACTCTGTGTTATTCCCAAACTCCCACCTGCTGGGTGCACCAGTGTGGTCACCCAAGAAATACAGACTGGAAGAATAAATGGACTCACCCAGGAGGAAACACGCCCAGAGATAGACACTGAGTTGCCAGAGTGGCCCAGATCAGGTTCGCAAACCCCACTGCCACTGGAAAAACTGGCCTCAAATCCTTCACCAGCTTTCTCTTTCCCAGGGCTGAGGAAAGCTAAAGGTTGGAGTTAGCCAAAAAGCCTAAGCCTATATAAGAAAAAGTCCAGTTTTGGCCCTTGGAAAGGACAGGGCCCAGGCACTAGAGGGAGACTGTCATGGCTTGTAGGAAGAGAGGCCCCACCCAGACAGGCATGGAGAACCTGATGTGAGTTTAGAAATTAAGTCTATGACAGTTTAAGCTCTATGAGAACTCCTGAACAACAAGATTTGATAAGCTCCTGGGCTGGTGAATGTATCCATGTGCTGGGAAGGTGGTGCACCCCAGTTCCATGGGGACCCTTCTGGACCTTTCCCTGTGTACCTCTTCATGTGCTGTCTGTTGTTCTTTTGCAATCTTTATAATAAACTGGTAAATGTAAAAAAGAAAAAAGAAAAGAAAAAGGAAGGGAGGGAGGGAGGGAGGGAGGGAGGAAGGAAGGAAGGAGGGTAGAAGTTAAGTCCATGCCATGCCAGTGAGGTGGAGAGGCGTTTTGTCCCTTTACCCTGACAGGAAGCAGCTCTGGCTGGAAGGTTCCAGGTCTTCTTCCAATTAAAAAGGGATGTAAGCATATGGAGACTTACCTCCTTCAAGGAGAGAGCAGGGATCCACCCAGCACAGCAGCAGGGATGGAAGCCAGCCCCTCATCTCCTTTTCTCTTTCTTGCCAGAATTTAGGCAGGGTCCTGCCATCAACATATTATCCCATTCAGCTATTGACAACTGTCCGGGAAGTCTTAACCCCATCTGACAGATGAATAAACTAAGGCTAAGAAAGGTAAAGTCACTTGTCCAAGTCACAAACCAAGTAGCTGACCTAAGAAGAGCCTCTAATCTCAGGTCTGGCCCCAGATGCTCTTTCCGCTGAGGCCTCCCCTCAGCACTTGGTTTCCTGGGGGCCAGGATTTCATGGCCAGGCCAACCCTGCTAGATGTGGGGACAGGTTCTCTAGAGGCCCCTGGCCTTCTTTTGAGCTCAGATTCTTGCCGTGTCCTGTGTTGTTTGAGCAGACCCTGTCCCTATTTCCCCTAAGAACTGTACTTAGGGCACCCAGGGAAGCATCTAATAAGACATGTGCCACCCTGTCTTGGCCCATATGATCAGTTCTCCTCGAAGATGTCCCATTTCCCATTTTGCCAAGGCTTGTTTTACCGAATTTCTCAGTCCATCACTGTGCTCCCTCCCCACCCCAAACCATCCCTACCCTCCTGGGGAAGGGGCAAAACTTTTGCTGAAGGTAGGCCCGAGGCCGGCGGTGTTCGTGGCCCAGGAAGGGCATCTTGGGCCCTTGGGACGGAGTTAAGAGCCGGACTCAGCTCCGCTCCTCCTTGGGGCCCTTCCCTCCCACCGGGGGCAAAGGCCGGCCGGCTGGCTCTCCCTACCCGCTCTGCCTGGCCTGCCGCTGCAGGGCACCGAGGACACGGCAGCCCGAGGAGCGACTGGGGGCAAAGGCCGGGGAAGGGGCCCGCAGATGCGGCCTCGGCCCCCCCTTTCCTTGGCCGGGGCCCCCACGGTGTCGGGGAGCAGGAGGAATCAATCAGGATAATGAAGCCGCAGCCTGCCACGCACCGCGGGGGCACTGAAGAGCCGGGGTCGGTGCCAAGTCCGCCAGACGGTTCGGAGGAGCCGAACCCGCGGCGGCGGCGGCGGCGACGGCGACGGCGGCGGCGGCGGAAGCCCGGAGTCAGCGCGCGGACGCAGCTCCGCGCAGGCCCCTGGCAACCGCGCCTTGGCAACCGGGACGCCCAAGAGAAATCTTAAAGCTGCAGCGCCTCTTTCCTTGCCGCCTCCGCCTCCCGAACCCCAGGGAAAAGGGGCGTGTCCTTACTGGTGGGAGTCAGGCTCTGTGCCTCTCGGGATTTGGGGGTCTGACTCATACCCTCACTCGTTTGCTTATCAAATGTAGATTGAGCCTACGCGCCCAAGCAAGGGCTAGACTGGGGAGGGGAATGGGCAGTGATTAAAAATTGAGCGAGGTCCTGCCAAGAGGAGTTCACAGTCTAGCGCGCAAGGCAGACCAGACTGGCTGAGGTGAGCAAAGAAAGCCCTGTGTTACCCAGGATGAAGGGCTTCGGCTGGAGGGCTGAGGGGCTGTTACAAAATTGTCTCACAGCACCTGCCTTGCTCCAGGCTATGGGTTAGCTGCTTCTTTCCTGTTATTATACCCCCACCAGCCCTGTGAGACGGTATTATTATCATTATCGATCCCATTTTAAAGATGAAGAATTAGAGGCCGAGAGAGGTGAAGGGACCTAGCCAAAATCTCATTTTATGTTTTGGACAATCTAGGAACGATTTACATGACTTCTTACTCTGGCCAGTTTTCATTACAGCATGATGTCTGGAAGGTTAGGCTTGAGTGAGGACTTCCCAACACAAATCGTGTAAGAAGTGGGGAGAAAGGGTAGCTGAGATAAGAGATGGCTACTTCTCCCTTCTGCTGCCCACTACCCTGACCCTGTCTGTCCTGTCCTCATGTGCAGGCCTGTATGTGGGCAGAGGGCTAGAAGCAGTGACCTCCAGAGTTCCCTCTGGTTCTGTGATTTGACATCTCCTGCCTGAAGTCCAGGCACCACTGTGCCACCCCTCTGGGCAGCAGTAGTTGGCAGGGGGCTACAAACTGGGGAGATTCCAGTCTTCTGAAAAAGGGGGTCAAGGGTGATGGGGGAGGATTAAAGAAGTGGTAAGGGGTCTTTGGCAAAAGAAAACCTGAGTCAATATCATTCGGCATGTTGGGCCTCATCTTCCTGTCTCTTGTCCACCTATCTTTCTCTTTCGGCACATCTATCTATTCAGGTAAGAAATTTGTGCCAGGGCCTGAGGTAGGCTCTGAGGCTGTCGGTGAGGCAAAAATCTTGCTGGCTTTGGAACCAAGCTCATCTGGTTTTAAATCCTGCTCTGACACTCATCAGCTATGTGAGTTTGGTCAGGTGACTCAATCTCCCTGAGCCTTATTCAGTTTCTTTATCTGTAGAGTAGAGGCATTAATATCTACCTTTCACAATACCTTTATTGTGAGACTTAAATGCAATGAGAAAAATGTATATATGGTGTTTGGCACATGGCAAATGCTTATCAAAAGGTAAATTTAACGATGTCTTTGCTTATTTTGGTAGTCTAAAGATACGTCCAGGGTTTCCCTGGTGGCGCAGTGGTTGAGAATCCGCCTGCCGATGCAGGAGACACGGGTTCGTGCCCTGGTCCGGGAAGATCCCACGTGCCGCGGAGCGGCTGGTCCCGTGAGCCATGGCCGCTGGGCCTGCGCGTCCGGAGCCTGTGCTCCGCAATGGGAGAGGCCACAACAGTGAGAGGCCCGCATACCGCAAAAAAAAAAAAAAAAAAAAAAAAAAAAAGATACGTCCACATCTGGATCCCTGGAACCTGTGAATGTTACCTTATCTGGAAAAAGGGCCTTTGCAGATGTGATTAAGTTAAGAATCTTGAGATAGAATATCCTGGATCATCTGGGTGGGCTCTAAATGCCACAAGTGTCATTATAAGAGAGAGGCAGGGGAGATTATACACACACAGAAGAGGAGAAGGCGACGTGAAGACAGAGGCAGAAATTGGAGTGATGTGTCCACAACCAAAGAATGCCTAGCAGCCACTAGAAACTGAAAGAACAGATTCTCCCTTAGAGCCTCTAGAGAGAGCACAGTCCTGATGACACCTTGATTTGGGCCCAGTGAAACTGATGTTGAACTACTGGCCTCCAGAAATGTGAGACAATAAATTTCTGTTGTAAGTCACCAAGGTTGGGGGAATTTGTTACAGTAACCTGGGGAAACCAATACATTTACATGGGAAATTCCATCCTGAACAAAACCCAGTACCTGCCCTCTAGGAGTTCATAGTCTAGTGGGAAATGAGAGAAGTAAACAGTGCATAGGGATGCCCAGAGGGTGGAAGGGTAAGGTAGGTAAGGCTGTTGTAGTTGGAGAAGAAGTTAGCCAGGTGAGGGGCTAAAGCAGGAAGGGCATTCCAAACAGAGGAAACAATGTGGGTAAAGGCACAGAGTAAGAGAAAACACTGCCACGTTTGGAATGGCAGGTGCATGGGGATGTGGGGGGTGGCATGACAGAACTGCTGAGGTGGGAGGCAGGGGCAAGAGAGCCGAGTAGCTTCCACCCCTGAATGGAATCAAGCTGTCTGCCCTGGGCTGGCACTGGGTCCCAGATCAGAGAATCCTAGACTGTCAGTTACGGACAGAAGCCTTAGAGACCATCCTGTCCAGTCCTGCCATTTCACACATAGGAAAATTGAGGTCCATAGAGAGAGTCCATCCGGGGAATAAGCTAGAACCAGATGGCCACACTCTGGCCTCTCTTGAGCCTGGGTGTCCCGTATCTGAGGGTCTCAGAGACACTGCCTGCTGGTCCCTCGGTAGCCCACTTCCAAAAAGCACAGGCCCTGTGGTCTCTAAACAAAGAGGGGATTATTTGCATATTATTTGCATGCTGTTAATTAGATGAGGGAGGCAGATTCACTCAGCCCCTTCCCTTCACGTCCCCCTGTCCTATCTCACTCCCATTGAGTTCTTCTTCCTCAACCATCTCTTGACCTCAGCAACTTCTCCCATAATTCCAGCCCAGGCCTCAGCCCTCAAGGCCCCTTACCTAGCCCCAGCCCAACCCCTACTGTATTAAGTGTTTGGTCCTGTCTGGAAAAAGTACCTGGTGTGTCTTTAGTATATCTAATCTGGATGGAGGATCTTGGAGCATGTTGTAGCGGAAAGGGAGTTGATGGGCTTCCCAGCTCGAGGTTTTCTCTGAGAATGGGGAGCGGTGAGCTCTGTCTCCATGTAGCCCAGGGGCCATCTAAATGGGGCTATGGAGTGGGGGAGGATGGTGCTCCTTGGGGATCTGGGGGGCAGGTGCCAGCTGCATGCCCCAGGCCTGCCCCAAGCCTCTTGGCTGGCAGCCACACCAGCCCACAGAAGAGCTGGCTCCTTCTTTTAGGGAGGGGGAATCCTGGGGAAAGTCAGGGAGCATCCCTTGGCCTAGCAGCCTATCATGGATAAGGTTGAGGTTACCATGCGAGTCATTATGGATCCTCCAATGGGGACAGCACATCCAGATTCTGGGGCTGTCATCAACCCAGTCCAGAAAATTATCAGGCACTGTGCTAAACTAAGCACAGTGTCTTCCTAAGGGCAGGCAATCAAAAAAGTTTTTCTGATAATGAGGGGAGACAGGGAAGGAGGAAGGAGAGTCACAGAAAGGCAGAGGCTCTGTCTCTCTCACCTCCCATTAGCCCCCTCTTCTCTCCGAAACCCAGGTTATGCCCAGAACCTCTCTCAGATGAGATGTCTGAGCCTGTCACCTGATGGTCACCGGAGAAGGCACCACACTGTAGCCATGCCAGGTACACAGGATGAGCTCAGGTGCCCCCTACCCCATCCTGGCAGAGTTGATCTGGGGCTCTGTCGCAAATACGGCTGACTCAAGGTAGCTGCCAGGAGCTGGGGGATGTTGGTGCATTAGGATTCATGGAAAAACCTGAGGCACAGCTCTGGCTAGCAACTTGCAGAAACCGACTTGCTCTGGTTAGGACAGTGGCCTGTATATGAGAAGAAAGACTGACCTGCACATGTGAATAATTCTTCTCCATGTATGAGTGATGTACAAGGTGCGTGTATACATGCTACAGGGGGACTCAGGAAGCACTCTGACCCGCGTGCACAGCTGTGTGTACATATCCCAGTGTGCACAAGTATATGTGGCATGTGAGTGTCTTCATGGAATTCTACCTTTTCTCTGCTCTGGGACTTCTTTTCTTGTTTTCTGGTAAAAATGGGAAGTGGGGTAGGAATGTCAGTTTCACCATCGCCAGCCCTGCTCCCTTGTGTAGAGGTTCCCTGCCTCCATTTGCCCATGACAGCAAGCAGTGGATCCCTCCCTGGTCCTGGGGCGGGGGGGTTCTAGTTGCTTCCTGGCCTGGATGACTCCATCTTGCACCGATTCCTTCTTCCCCTAGTGTGCCCCATGCCATTCCCGCATCTAGTGTCCAAGTCAAGGGGAGAGGTGGGAGGAAGTGGGGTGATGCTATGGGAGTGGGGGTAGGAAGGGTGGATCGGATACTGTTCGATTTTGCCCGGGTCCCTCTGGATCACTGCTGCTCATTTAAAATTCTGATTTAAAGCCGAGCGGCTCTTTAAATTTCCACATTAGCATGCTGCCCTGATGCCAGGCCAAGATGTTGGGATGGATTTGGCAGGAACGCCTCCAACAGCAGCAAGCAGCAGCACTTGCCAGCAATAAAACAACGCATGAATAAAAGAAGGCTGGCTTGGCGGCAGCAGCAGCCCAGGTAGCTGGGTGAGTCAAGGAGGGGCCCTCATATTCAGAAGCTCAGAGACATGAAGGCCTGTGCAGGGCACATGTGAGTGTAGGACTCTGCGGCTGTCTTGGCCCTCACCCTCAATCTGTGCCTGCAGTGGAATCTGGAGTGAGGGCCCAGGAAGGATGGTGGTTCCTACCCTGTGCCTGTCTCACCGCCCTCTCCACAGGTTTATCTTCTGGGAGGGGACAGATGTTGCTTTGGATGAGGACACAAGGACTTGGCCCATAGCCTGAGTTGTCCTATTTCATTAGGGGCCCAGAGAACAGGTGGGGTCAGAGAGAACAACACTGCCTAGAATGGCTTCCAGATCCATGACCCCGGGTGCCTGGGTGCTGAGGGGCACTGTCAGGATAAGGGGGCTGGGCGAGAGGCTGCCACGAGGACTGGGTATTGGTCCTGAGCTGGGTGGGAGAGATGCTCTGGGCTGGGTGGTTGGCTAGAATGAGGAGTGGCCAGGGAGCGCAAAGGGCTGCTGGGCCTGGCCTAACTCTAACTTTCTGCAGACTCGGAAATATTATTTGAGGTCAGATGGCAAGGGCAGCAAAGAGGTCAGATAAAGCGCTGGACTGAAGCCTGGCCACTCCTAGAGGTCATTTTGTCCACCCCTGCTTCCCAGGGTCTAGAGAGTTCGGCTCCAAAGGACCTGAGGCTGCTGGATCCTGTGTTCCTCTGCTCCAATCACCTGGCTGAGGCTCATCACCAGCCCCCGAGAGATTTCAAGGAACAAGCGGACTATCCTGCTCTTACCATCTATCCCTCCCACTTGGTCAAACCATCTTCTTCCTTGAAGCCCAGGGGAAGAGACAGAAGCAAACAGAGGGGTGATAGCAGATGGTCTCTGCAGTCTCAGCTAAGGCAGTAAGGCAGAAAAGAGGGGTTTTATGTAGAGCACCCTTCCCCGGTGGAACTCCTCCCTTCCAGCTCACGAGTGATTTCAGGCCCAACATGGGGAGACATTGTTGGGACTTTGAATTCTCTCAATCGCTGGAGGGCAGACAGGCAGGACCAGGCTTGGGCAGGGCAAGGGCCCCATATCCTGGGGCTTGGCCTGTCTTGCCCTGATAGCTTTTTCCAGGGAAAATGAAGCGGCCTGGCCTCCCAGGCACCTTGTTCCCTGTTCCACACATTGCAGTTGAGTCAGCCCTGGGGTGGGGGTGTGGCTACTAAGCTGAGTTTAGGCCAGAGAGATGTCCTTCTGTCATTTTTTCATTCACTCAACAAATATTTACCGAAGAGCTGCTTTGCACTAGGCACTGTGCTGGGCACTGGTGAACACAGACAGACATGGTCACTGTCCTCGAGGAACTTTCCATCTGGTGAGGGAAATAGGATCATTATTGAAATGACTGCACTAAATGTTATGAAAGAAGACTATATAGTACCATGAAAGTATATAATCGGGGGACTTGGCTGAGTCTAAGGAGCTGAGGATGAGCTTGCAAAGGAGACAGAGAAAGAGCAGCTAGAGTGGTAGGAGAATTGGCAGTGACATCACAGAATCAAAGGAGGAGGTGGTCACCTGTGCTGAGAGATGCTGCGAGCCCGTGAGACACCTATTTGCCCCGACCCTTCACCTGCGAGTTGTGAGTACAGGTATGGAAAGGCTCTGGCGTTGTGCCTGGCTCACAGTTGGTGCTCTGTAATGTTAGCTCCCTTTTCCCCCTCCCTAAGCTGAGCCTCCCTCCAGGGACCCCAGATTTCTGGAACAAAGGAACTGCCTCGGCTTAGCCTCCCCTGTCAACTCAGGCCCCAAGCCCCAGCCATTCAGTCGTCAGTGAGGGACTCTGGGCCTCTCCACATTAGTCCCTTCACATGGAGCTCTACCATCCTCCAAACTACTGCTTCCTTTGCACTGGTCTTCCATGAAGAGGGCCTGGGGTCTAGGTCTTGGAGAAAGATGGCATTCTGGCTGTGCTTCTGGGGCTGAGTCTGAGAAGGCAGTTGGAATCCTCAGCAGCTCTCAAAGCTGCCCGGGGTGAATCTGAGTGTCTTAGGTAGGGAGAGGGAGTAGTGGGGAGATGAGGAGGGGGGCTGCCCACCCAAGGCGGCGTGGAGCCCAGAGCCTTTTCCATTGCAGACACCCCATCTGTCTCCCACAGAAGGCTCGGGTTGGAGGAGGTGCCGAGGAGGGGGGTTCAGAGGGTGAAACTGTACAGTCTGAAAGTGAGTACAATGGCAGTGAAGGTGCTGACTGGGGAGAAGGTGGAGGGTCGGCTCGGGGAATCGGCAGGAAGAACTAGAGGTCCGAGGTTGGGAATGGAGGTGGGGAGGGTAGGGGCACTGCATGTCACTCTCCCATATAGCTTTGTGTTTGATTTTGATTTAAAGCTCCCTACCCCACTGCCCAGAGGGCAAAGAATCACACTTTTCTGGCTAACAAACTAATGATGTTCCTAAGCCCAGGGCCAGGCTGGATTCATGATATTTCCCTCTTCCCGGCAGTCAGACCTTTGCCAAACCTTAAAATAATATTTTAGTTCAATTGGATGGCTTCCAAGGTGTTTCCTTTCACACATTACTTTAACTGATCCTGCTAAAGTCCAGGGAGGTAAACATTATTATTATTCATCTATAAATAAAGCAACAAGGAGTTTAAAAGATTAGGTGAATAACTTGGATCACAGGAGAGTAAGGAGAGGGGACCGGAACCCAAGTCTCCTGACTCTATATGCAGCCATTAGGCTATTCTTGGGCCTTCCTTGCTCCTCATTTTTGTTGATTATTGTACCACCTCCACTGCCAGGTCAAGTCTGAGGTTTTCTAGTAGAGAGCTCAAATCTCCTTCCCTGAAAAACCCAGGCCTTGTTGAACACACATCGACACAACACCCCCCTTTCTAAAGTCTAATCCAGACATTAGAAAACTGGACATCCCCTGAGGGATGAGCCTCCCATATACGGAAATATGAGAGTGCTCTAGACTGGAAGTGGTGAGGACGGAGGGACAGGGCAGGGTGTGGGGAGAGGAAAATGCCAGGCCAGGAAGCAGCTCTGTTGGCTTCCATTCCAGGTCCTGAGTGGACCCGTGGGAATCCCTTTGGACATCCCCTCCCCACATTCCAAGTTCTAAATACTAGTTTTTTTTCCTCTACCTATACTTAAGAGAATATGATTCCACAGCTTCCCTACCTACTCCAGTCTTTTCTCCAACTCTTCCCTGTTTGGAAATTCCTCCTAGGGTGTAACTTTATAAGGTTGCAGCTTATTCCCTCTAAAACAGATGCCAAGGGAACCCAAGACAGGGCTTCGGCTATTAAATATAAATAGACAAGGGAGGGAAACTGAATATAGAGACAGATATTATATCTCTCAGTCCCTGCGAGTTATTAGGAAGAAGGCACTAGTGGTTGCTAAGCAACAGGTCTCCACAGAGGACAAGGCACCTAGAGGAAAAAAGCCTCCTTTGACTGACTATTGGGGTGAGAGAGTAGGGAAGGTGGGGGTCGAAGGGCTATAGACTGGAAGGCTGGGCTTCTGGGGAATGGTTGGTGTGTCCTCCAAGACCAGCCCTATTACCCAGGCCTTAGCAAACTCCGCCTTTATAGCCTTCAGGATTGGTGGAAGGAGGAAGGCCTCAGGCATTCCTCCCTTCCTGCCAGGAGGAGGGAACCTGGTTTCCATAGCAACCCAGAAACAAACCTGGCCTTGTTTTGCTTATGGCTTCTCTGTAACCCCCTCAAGGAGCATCAACTTTCATAGAGCCCTTTCTCTGACCCCCAACTTCTGATTTGAGGGGCAGGGACCACAGAAAGGTTAGGGGTGGGGATGCCACAAAGCTGGTACACTTGGCTCTAAAGTGACCTATTAAGACTCTAAAGGGGGAGTGACTTTTAGGGGAAAGGACTTCCAGGTGTCCTCTGACCTCTGCACCTCCTAAGGGCTGAAAAAAGCAGGGGCAAGTGGTGGCATCAGAAGCAAATTCCGGGCCCAGGCTTCCTTTCTAAAGATCAGGTACAGGCTGGGGCTGGGGGTCAGGAAGAATGAGGAGGCAGGGTCTTTTTTTGCCCCTTGGCCGCCCAGACCCCCATCCTCCTAGACCTGAAGTCCACTGTCATCAAGCCCCGAGAATGGAGATATAGAACATTAACGTATGTCAAGTATAAGTGAGTGGCACCGAGGGGCATAATCTGTTTTTCTAATATGACCACAAGCAGAGTGTTAGAAGAATTAGGCCGACAGCTGCTGGTTTCCCCCTCCCTTTCTACCCCCCCTCCTCGCTCTCCCTCTCCCTTGCTCCTCGGCGTTTGCACACACCAATGGCAGCCGAGCCCTGCTCGCGATTTCTCTTAATCTTCCTCCGCCATCCTGCGCTCTTTCCGCAGGCGGTGCTGCGAAACCGGCAGAATTCCGCGTCACACCTTACTGCTCTCTGAGATTGCTCCACAGAGAGCTGAAGGAGATGGCAATTCGGCGCTGATGCCGGCTGGCAGCAGTTGGGAGAGGGGAAGGAGGAGAGAGAAGGAGGAAGGGAGGGGGGAAAAAGTTGGCACGGATACCAAGTTTTTCCCTAGAGAGACATGGTTTGGTGGTGGTGGGGGGGGCAGCAGAGAAGAAGGGAGAAAATGACACAGAGAAAAGGAAACGAGGAAAAAGAGGCAGAGGGAGAGTGACAGAGAGAGAATTAAAGTTCTCTGAGACATTCACATGTAGGCATCCTTAGCCCACCTCACTCATGACCCTCTAAAGATCACACCACCCAGTCGGGGTTCCCAGCCCCCACTCTCTCTCCTTCTCTCTCCCCCAGCCAACCTGGAAGTCAAATCGGCCGAGGCATGTTGTGTGTAGTGGTGCAATTGTGTGTGTGTGTGTGTGTGTATACGCCTGTATGTTGTCTCTGTTTTGGATCGCAGTAGAATGCAGTATGTAAATGAGATGGTTATTACCGCAATGTTCATCAAGCTGAGCCGAGAAGACATTAATAGCCTGATGAATATGCATGTGAATTTGTTAATTAAGTTAATTATTCTGCTGAAAATGCATTCGTCTTCCAAGGACATTTTCCCAATGATTTTTACATGCTCTAGCCATTAGTCATGCTATATTTTATCAGGGAAATGAGTTTGCTTAAGTTGTAAAAAAAAAAAAAAAAAAAAAAGAGAGAGCAAGAAGAGAAATAGAGAAAGGAAGAGGGAAAAAGTGAAAGAGGAAAGAGAAAAATGTGTTGAAGTTGAGAGTCGGAAGGCATCTGAGGCCAGCCTGAAGTTTGAGGCCCAGCTGGGCTTTTGAAGCCTGCCCTCGATTTTTATGGGTATCTCACTCTACAGTTTTTGCCCTTTTTTGATGACAAACTTTTTTTTCCAGTGCCAAATTTCCAACACATTAATTAATTGCTGTAGCCAATTAACTGTAGTTGTGCAAATGAGTTTAGCACTAATTACCATGCAGTGCCTGTAATCACAGAAAAAACTTGCTGAGAGAGAGAGAGAGAAAGGAGGAATGGGAAGGGAGTGGTGGCAGGAGAGGAGGGTACCTGGAGTAGAGGGGCAGCCAAGGGAAGGGAAGAAGCAGGGGTCCTGAAGTTTCCTGATAAGGCGCCATCTTGGCTTCAAGGGCAGGTAGCTGTCTCCACATTCAGGACCTCTGACAATCAGGAAATCTCAGAGGGGATAAGAGCCAGTAAATAGTGGTCTCCTTTTGTCTAAGAACTTCCACCCGGGGAATTTCCTGGTGGTCCAGTGGTTAGGACTCCATGCTTTCACAAACAAGGGCCCTGGTTCAATCCCTGGTCAGGAAACTAAGATCCTGCAAGCCCCTAGGCACAGCAGAAAAAAAAAACAAAAACAACTTCCACTCGAAAAAGAGGTTTAGAATGGATATTTCTGGTTGCTTCAACAATGCAAAGTACTTCCTATACATCCTGAAGCCCTCAGTGTTTATCCCCCATGGCTGGAATTAATGGATAAGGATGGAGGGCACCATTGGAAGAAGATGTGCCATTTCTGATGGGCCATGGGAGATGGAGAAGAGTGATATGCGCTCTCAGCCTGGTTCTGGAGCTTTAAGTAGACAGGGAAAGTTGTTGTAAGTCCACCACAGCTACTAGAATAGGCCAAGGAAGCAATGGTAACAGCAACTGTAAAAAATCCAGTTCCAGCCAGAGGTGGGAAGAGGCAGCCTTTGGCCAGACATAGCTCCCAGGAGAAAAGCCAAACCTTCTCTCCTGAAAGCTCGCATTTCTGCCATTCATCACGTTTGGGCTGACTCTAGGTTTCCACCTGTCAGCTTCTACCAGTGCCCAGAGGCTGAGGGATAGACCAAATGATTTCTCTAGCTCCTTCTGACTTAGCTGTCCATGATTTGGAGAGAAAGAGCAGTGGTAAAGTGAGGACTAAGTGTGACCTGGCTTTTTTTTTTTTAAGCAAATAAAGGCTTGTTTTTTATTGAATGAGTGATCTATGTAATTGCCGAGGCCACTATAAACAGAGAAGAGGGAGAGAACTTTACTTCTTGGTCTCTTCCTCCTTGGACAGAGTCTTGACGATTTCCTCCTTCTTGGCCTGGAGTCACTCTTCGCGCTTTTGAGCTTCCTTGGTCTTAGACCTGCAGGCCTCAGCCTGGTCCGCCAGAAGCTTCTTGCGAGCCTTGTCTGCCTTCAGCTTGTGGATACATTCCATAAGAATCCGCTTGTTTTTGAACACTTTACCCTTCACTTTCAGGTACAGGCTGTGATCACGTGGCGGTCACTCTTCTTAAGAGTCACGGTATTTTCTGAGCAGCGGGTGCAGAATTCTCATCCTCCTCAACCAGGTTACCTTCTCGGGCATTCGAGCATTGGTAGCACCCTTTCTCTTACCTATGCCCATGTGCCTGCCCTGCTGGCGGGCCAAGGTGTATTTCCAGCATCAAGCCCAGGGATGGACTGTCCCAGGCTTCCAGATGATCAGCCCATCTTTGATCAGCTTCCGGATCTGCTGATGGGAGTTGGCATTGGTAATCTCATTAGTCTCATTGGGGTCCAACCAGACCTTTTTGCCACAGCGGAGGACACTGAAGCCAAGCCTTTTCTGAAGCCTGATCATACTCATGCCTGCGGCCGCAGCAACAAAAGAGTGAACTGCCGTTTTTGATTCCACTTTTCTTTCCCTGAACCATGTCCCAGACACCCAGCCTGCCCAAGGGGTGTGTGTGTGTGTGTGTGTGTGTGTGTGTAAATGACCTATAGCTCCCCACCACACTAAAAAAAATTAAAATGCTATTTCTCCCCTTACTGCCCCCCGCCCCAGAATAGAGAGCTCACTTGTCATAGGACTCAACTTCCTCAGACCTCATCAGAGATACACTCAACTTCACATTTCCAAGGAGACCCTTGACCATTTATCCTCTGATAGACACCCAAAGGCTGAGTCCTCTCTTTCCTATTCTAGGTCCCAGGTCTGTGGGCAGATTGCTCACGGGCTCTATCCACTTCAGTCTTTTTTTTTTTTTTTTTTTTTTTTTTGCGGTATGCGGGCCTCTCACCGTTGTGGCCTCTCCCGTTGCGGAGCACAGGCTCCGGACGCGCAGGCCTAGCGGCCATGGCTCACGGGCTTAGTTGCTCCGCGGCATGCGGGATCCTCCCAAACCAGGGCACGAACCCGTGTCTCCCGCATCGGCAGGCGGATTCTCAACCACTGCGCCACCAGGGAAGCCCTACCACTTCAGTCTTGAAGCGGCAAAGGGGAAACAATTTGAAGGGCATAAGCCGTATTGCCCCCTGCTTCATGACACTGATCTAACCTGTGAACCAAAGTTAGCTGTGAGGACCTCAAGTGACCCAGGCTGCTCCAGTGCTCTTCCTGCCTCCGACATCTCTCTTCTGGTTCTGCCTACACCCTCTTCCCAGAAACCTTCGTCAACGTCTGAGAAAGCCTGGTGTAGTAGAAAGAGCCCTACTGTCTTGAGTTCCAAGCTCTTCTTTGCCATCTGACAGCACGTGATCGTGGGAAAATCATTTACGATGAGCCTCAATTTTCCCTGACTATGAAATGGAAATAATAATAGGTGCCGTGCCTGAAGGGTTAAGAAACTTAATAATTGTGATTATAAAACAACACTCAGGACACCAAGTAAAACAGGCTATTTCATTAGTTGCTAGTGAGTACAAAGTGGGAGCACAAAGTGTTCCTTCTTTAAACAAATAATTTTATTGGAGTACACTTGATTTACAATGTTGTGTACAAAGTGTTCTTTAACAGGTGAATGGTTAAACTGTGGTACATCCATATCATGAAATAAATAAAAGAAACAAACTATTAATACATTCAAAAACTTGAGTGGATGTCCAGAGAATTATGCTGAGTGAAAAGATCCAATCCTAAAAAGTTACATAGTGTATGACTCCATTTTTCAAAAGAAAATATTTTAGAAGTGGAGGATAATTAGTGGTTGCCAAGGGTTAAGAAGGGGGTGATGTAGGCGTGATTATAAAAGAGCAACATGAAGAATCCTTGTGGTGCTGGAACTGTTCAGTATCTTGACTGTAGCAGCAGATGTAAGAATTTACACAGGTAACAATATTGCATAGAACTTAATATACACACATACACAGGTAAAACTGGGGAAATATGGATCAAACTAATGTCAATATTCTGGTTGTGATGTCATACTATAGTTTTACAAAATGTTACTACTAGGTAAATGTGGGCAAAATGTACAAGGGACCTCTCTGTATTATTTCTTACAACTGCATGTGAATCTACAATTACCTCAATTTTTTAAAAAGGATATGATAGATTATTAATGTTTCTGCTGGGTTTAGGAGAAAGAAGGGGCTGCCCATGTGTTTCCATTGAAGAATTCCCAAGAGGAAGATTAAAAAATATTATTCTTATTATGGTACATCAATAAAGTGATCATACCTATGGGGAGGGGGGATATTTGTATCTGTTGGCCCAATAATTTCACTTCTTGGAATTTACTATAAAAAAATGCATGAAGTTTTAGGATAGGATGCACATCATGGTATTATTTATAACAGTAAACATGTCTAAATGATTAAAATAGTGGCTAAGCTTTATAAATCATAGCATATCTAGGTGATGAAATACTCTATAGACTTCAAACATGCTTAAAAAAAAAACATACACCGAGCACAATGCCTGGCAGTCAATAAATGGTAGTTCACTTTACTGGGATGTTCTGGGTATTAGAAGAGCTAATGTAGGTAAATGCACTTGACAAACTGTAAAGTGCTTGGCAAGTGCTCTGTGTTGCTATATTTTCTTTTTCTTTTCTTTTTTGGCTGCGCCATGTGGCATGTAGGATCTTAGTTCTCTGACCAGGGATCAAACCCATGCCCCCTGCAGTGGAAGCGCAGAGTCCTAACTACTGGACAGCCAGGGAATTCCTCTGTGTTGCTATCATTTTTTTTTTTTTTTTTTTTTTGCGGTACGCGGGCCTCTCACTGTTGTGGCCTCTCCCGTTGCGGAGCACAGGCTCGGGACACGCACAGGCTCAGCGGCCATGGCTCACGGGCCCAACCGCTCCACAGCATGTGGGATCTTCCCGGACCGGGGAACGAACCCGTGTCCCCTGCATCGGCAGGCGGACTCACAAACCACTGCGCCACCAGGGAAGCCCCGTGTTGCTATCTTAATGGCTGTCTCTCCCGGCTCCATCCTAGATGAAGTTGTACTTCCAGGCAGAACACTACCTAAGGAACTCCTAGCTGGAGGCAAGGGAATGGGGAAACTGACTTCTTTGGGAGTATGAGTCAAAGGATTGGGGCTACTTCCTTTCCAGGAGACTGCCACCCCCTGCTCTAAATCATCAGTAAAACTATGGACATTCTCCCCAGCACACGCACATACTCACATTTGGCCTATAATTCCAGGGGATTCATAGAGTCTTTGACACGGTGTCAGCCCTGATGATTCCATAACATTAATAGACTCTATTGTATCAACCACTGTTGACTGAGCACCTACTCAGTATCAGGCACTGTCCTAGGTACTTTACCCACATTATTTCACTAAATTCTCTTCACCACCTTAAAAGGTTGTTTATTTGCATTTCACAGACAAGGAAACTAGGGCTAAAAGAGGTTAAGCGACTTACCAAGGTGGCACAGCTCGTAAATGGCAGCACTGGCGTTGCAATCTAACCACCACACCTACTACACTTAGAAGAACGGAGGAGGAAACTGCACTGAGGCCCACATCTGGAGGAGCCCCAGAAAAGTACCCTTTGTTCTTCCAATGCCCCTTGGGTGGACACAGACTTAAACTCATACCAGGCAAAAGAAAAATCTCTAAAGAGGAGTAGGTCCCCTCTGAAGTCTTATATCTCATGAGTAAGTTTTTCCATGTGTCTAACCTCTATCCTTTCTGCTAAAATCCAATCCCTTTTCCTCTCTTGTTTCCAGTGGGGATGATGAATATATGACATGGTGCCCCTCCATGAAAGGTCCTGAGTCAGGAGGGGATCGAGGAATTTCTCTTTCCCCAGGACTATTGAGGCCTCAGTTCCCTTGGTCTCTTGGATCTTCCCCAAGGTATCAAACCGAAAGATGAGCAGCAGAAAATGGACCAGGAAGAAAAGTGGAGAGAGTGGCCTACCCAGACCAAGGAGACCAACTTGGAGGATGGCCTGGGACTCTTTCAGGACCTAAGTCCTGGGCTCAGGATGAAGTTAAGGTGGTCAGTTTTCCCCACCAGGCTCGGCAGCCGGCTTCATGTTTGACATCTATCCAGCTGTGGAGGTCTGGCCAGCATCCCTCATGCCAGAGCCTCTTGTTTGCCGCAATGTGACATCTCTATAGAAAGGAGGGATCTGGAGGCTCTGCCACTCTGCAGTTATTCCTCCCGTCTCAATACTACCTTGCTGCACTTGCTCGGGACCAGCCAGCCCAATGGGAGGAGCTTAGAGAATAATCTGAGGAAAAAGAATAATCTTGTGAGGAGGAGCCTGGGATCCCAAGACTAGGTCCAAAGCTCTTTTCTCTCAACATGAGAGCCAGGAGGGAAACTGGGGCTCGAGTCTAGACATTGATTGGGAACAAGGGGTGTCTCCCCTCCCTCCATCCTTCCTTCCCTCCTCCACGCACTATTCTACCCTGCCAGGGCCTAAGCATGCTTACAGCTCACTTTGGCTTCCCTTGGCCCATCTACCTTATGGACAGGAGAGAGTTAAAGGCATGGTATGGGCAAGCTATAAATTTCCCATCAGTGTGGGGAGAGGACTGTTGGCAGGGAGGGGGTTGGGCTGGGGGGGAGGGGAGCTGGGAAAAAGCCAGGAGGTTGTCTCTAGGTAACAATAAACACTGCAAGCAAGGAGCAGCTGTTACACTTACTCTCTCTGCATCACAATGCTGAAATAACACTAATAAACCAGTGTGCCCAATACATAGGCATATACGCATTTAGGGCCAAGCCCCACTGTACCCCTAGGGCAGCCCTTTCCTTCAGGTCAGGGGCCTTGGTGCCGGTGGACATACCTGTCTTGGCCTGGCTATACTTATGTGGAGGGTGAGGACTGGTGAGTCAGTCTCAGAGCCAGAGTGGCATTCTCAGAGGAAGGGGGTGATTCCAGGTTCAGATCCTGATGGCATTCACTGGTAGGCAGAGGTCAAATGGGGTAACTCTTAGCTGGGGGTCGGGAGGAGGGGAGGAGAGTGAGAGAAATAAAAGTATAGGGAACAGACAACTACTTACCATGTCTTCTCAGATTGGAGGGCATGAGGTAGCCAGGAGTGGAGTCAGCTGAAGGGAGGTGGAAGAAAAGGGGGACTGAGGAGAAGGTTTAAGAGGAGGAACACGTGGTATTGAGGAGTGATCCTTGTATGTCCTGGGGCTGAACTCCCTACACCTTCCTACACCCCACCTGGTGCACCCAGGCTCCCCCTCACAGCACCACTTTTACACCAGAGCCAGGTGATATGTCAGTTCGGTTCAGGATTGGGCTTTATTATGGGTGTTCCAGCAGGGGCCCCTGGGCTCCTGATGCTGCCAGGGAGAGCTGGGGGAGTGGAGCTGGTCCCATCTCCTTACACGAAGAGCAGCTGGTCTGTCCCTTCCTCCAATCAAAACTGTCTCTGGATCCCCAGGAGCATCCCAGCAGAGGGCCCCTCATCCCAGCTGGACAGCAGAGCCGTCATCAGTGAAAGGAATAGAAAAAGGCAAATGAAAACTTAGGCTCTGTCAGAGAACTCCCCTCCTATTCTTCTCTGAGGTTAGGAGGAGGGTATTTATTATGTGTCTGGATACGCTGGTATCCGAGATCCCTATTTCCTTTTGCTGAAACAGGGAGGCCCTTGGGACTGTGGTCAGAAGCACAGCTGATTCTCCTGGTCTACTTTCTGGCCCTGTTCTGCTGGTGTGACCTCATACACAGTAGTCTATCATCCCCCTGATTCAGAAAGTCAGGAGAAGATGAACATTGCCCACCTGACCTGTAAGGGAAGAGAAAATCAGCACCTTTGAAGATCACGGTTTCTGTTTCCAGCGAAAGAGTACTGAGACCAAGTAGTGGTAATCCTTCCGGGTTCTGGTCTTGTAATAGTGCCTTTTTCTTTCTTTCTTTTTTTTTTTTTTTAATTTCTAAGTCATGTGGTGTCAGCTGGGTACCCAGACCTCTGGGCAGGTAAGTGAGAGGAGGGAGGAGTAGCTGTGTCTGCTTGGAAAGCCCCTTTCCTGAAAGGTGCCTAGGAGCGCTGAGCTTCCTCAGCACAGAACCCTCTGTGCAGCCCATGGATACAGTGGGGCAAGAATAACTAGCCTCTCCTATCCTTTCCTCACTGGGAAGCCTTTCCCTGGGAATGCTCGGCTTCCCCTGCTATCTTCTCTCCCATTTCCCTCTCTTGTTTCTTAGCTGGGGCTTCTCCTTGTCCCACCATCCAGATGAGAGACCTCTATCCAGAGCTCAGAGTGGGGGAGAAATGGGGTAAAAGAGAGCTCTAATGGGCCTGGACCCCCTTCCCCTCTGTTGTTTTCGTGAGCCATCCCTGTTGCTTTGAGCCACCAGAACCTTGAATTCAGGTGAGCTGCCAGCAGCCTTCTCCCTCCCCACAGCCGCTCCAGCCAGGAAGATATGCACCTAAAGGGCCCCAGAGCCCACTGTCTTCCTACTCGCAGGGCCACAGCCCCCTCCTGCATCCCTAGGAATCTGCACCACAGACACACTGGGGTGAGTTAGAAAGAAGTGCGAGAGACCCCACCATGTGTGCTCTGTGCTGGAGCAGAGGGCCAGTTGCCTGTACGGCACAGCAGGATCACCGGCCAGGACAGCTGGCACAACTTGGGCACAGAGCCTTGTTGGCATGTTAGAGGGGGCAGGGGAGGGGATGGGGTAAGAAGCCTGTTTCAGGAGCACACATCTCCTCCTGGCTCCCTCTCTGGGCACTGTTTCTTCTCCTTGGCTTCTCTCCCTGGATACTGATGGACATCATGGCGCTGCCACTCTGAAATGTCTTCCTTCACTTCTTCCATGGCTTTGGGAGCTAGAGAGGGGATCTGCATGATAACCTTCGAGGTGTTGAGGTGGGAGGTTCAGACATCCAGCTCTCTCACCAACCAATGGGACACACTGAGGGAGAAGGAGGAAAGGTGTCCCATCAGAGTAAAAGCTAAACTCTGGGCCAACAATGAGCTCCTAAACAATTATCTCTTCTCTAGAGCGCAGGGGATTCTGGGTACTGCTACCTCTGCCTTCTACTTACTTCAAGTCTATCCCTCCTTCCCTGCAAAAGCTCAGGATTTCTTCTGGATTCCAGAGTAGGCTCCAGGCTCTGATTCCAGGGCTGTAGATCTCATACCCTTGGCTAAACCTTGGGAGTATGAGGCAGGGCTGGTGGGGATCGAGGGGAGGGAGATCTTGTTCCTTAGAGAAACATCAAGAATCTAGATTGAATGCTTTAAGGGCCTTTTAGCCCCCCCAATATACCTCTAATCTTGGAGTAGGGGTGGACAAGGGGTGAGAAAGAGGGCCTAGAGAAAGCCTGACACCTCCTCTCTTTCTTCACTGCGTGCTCCTCCTCTGCTGCTCTGTTTCAGAGGAGAAACAGCAGCTCTGTAACCAGGAGCCATCTAATAACCCCCCGAACAATACTCAATATGAACGGCCTGCCTTATGTTAGGCAGCCAGCCCCCCAGGTGGGACTACAGGCCTCAGTTTCCAAATTTCCCCTCTCTAACTTCTCCCCTCTTTCAGGCTTCTCCCCCGCCTCCCCCCACAAAAGAATCTTCCTTTTCAACTCCCTGGCACAGTTTTCTTCCCCCACCCCCACTTCTGCAGGCCCTTGGAAACAGGGGAGGAGCTAGATGGAGTCTATCCAGACTGTCCTGAGGCAATGCAAGGGGGCCCTTCTCATCTTGTTGGTAGTAGAAAAGGCAGAGAATTAGATAGCCAAGGAGATGACCCTGAGTGTCTAAGACAGGGCAGGGTAAGTCTGGGGGCACTTAGAGAGGTGCATCTTGTTCTTCCCTAGGGACTCTGGGGATATTCAATGGTGTACTAAGATAGAGGAGAAGACAATTCTGGGAGTAAAGGATAAGTGTTGGGGGTTTGGAGGGTGTGACAAAGTTTCTACCCATACTGCTTTCCAAGCTCTGTGCCCATCCTCGCCCTGACCGCAACTTAGTCTCATGAAGCACAGAACAAAGAATGTTGAATTTTTTGAGGAAGGAAGGAGATGCCAGGAAATGCCATCTTTGGCAACGTGGTGGGCAAGCCACTTCTCTCCATCATTCTTTCTTTCTTTTTTTTGGCGGGGGGGTACGCGGGCCTCTCACTGTTGTAGCCTCTCCCGTTGAGGAGCACAGGCTCCGGAAGCGCAGGCCCAGCAGCCATGGCTCACGGGCCCAGCTGCTCCGCGGCATGTGGGATCTTCCCGGATCTGGGCACGAACCCGTGTCCCCTGCATCGGCAGGCAGACTCTCAACCACTGCGCCACCAGGGAAGCCCTGCATCATTTTTTCTTAACTCTAGTGTCTGAATAGTGAAGGAGGTGGGGGTGGGAGATGGGGACAGCTGGAAATGTGCCCCTCTCTCCAGTGTGCACCAACACTGTACAGAGCCAGATGGGGCTTGAATAAGAGCTCTGGGCCATGGCACCACGTGAATACAGGGGCATTTCTGATTCAGCCTTCAGAGCCTTGAGTTTTAATTCTGTCTCTCTTCTTGGCTTAGACATGGGACAAGACCACTCCTCGCTACATTTTTTGGCATAATTTTCTCTAGCAGCTTATATTGCAGCAGAGAAACTTGTGATAAGATCTCAGAAAAAGCTCAATATTTAGTCACCATTGGGGGGATTATTTCTTGGTTCAGGAACTGGGGATGTTAGTGTATTTCCTTCCCTGTGGACGTTTTAGCATATGGTAAAACCTCATGGTAGTGGGAGGTTCGGGGGGGATCTGTCTATTTGGAAGCAAGGGAATGGATGAGATGACCTCTGGAACAGGCTGTACAAGGGAAATGTTCCCCCCAGTAATGCACCCACCTGACTCCCCTGAGTTGCTTCCAAGAGTTAGGAGCCAGAGACACGAGACTCCAAGCAATAGAGAATAATATTCTGCCTGCCCTCTTCCCTTGACTTTCCTCCCCACACCCTACCAACTTACATTTCCCTGTGTTCCCAGGAACTCTCCAAATCCAGGAACAAAAGCAACTCCAGGGCAGGATTCAACTGATTTCCCTTCTCTGGGTCTCTGTTTTCACATCTGTAAAATGAATCGTTTGGCAAGATGAGCTCCAGGTTCTTTTCCTCGCAACAGTAAGGGTCTATGATTCATACCCCAAAGGCACCAGCCCTCATTTGCATGCTGTTTTGCATGTAATCTCCACGGCACTTATTTTATGTCTAAACACACAGAAATATCTCTGAACCCTGCCCTTCTCCTCCCTGTCACCACAGTCTCTGGTTCTACGGTCCCTAGTTCTTGTCCTCCCCTTCAAGGACCTCAAAGCTCTGTCCCCACCTTCCTTTCACAATTTTACAGTACTCAATGGGACAAGCTCAACCAAACAAAACCTCGGGAACAAGAAAACAGCCTTACCTAATATCCTGGCTGCAATTTTGGGGCCCCAAACTGAGTCAGCTGGTACAGTTCCATCCTTTTTGGAGGTCCTGGCCACTGGGGGGAAACCCTGGTACCTCTCCCCAGTGCCTCCCCTCCTCCTCCACCTTGCTATTCTCCATGCCAGAACGCAAAGTGGCCAGTGATTGATGGGCCTGGGTTCCTGGTAACCGCACCCAGTGGCCCAATCCTCCTCCCTTACCCAATCCCTCCCCTGTCCCTATTCAGAGATCAGATTGTCTCATGTTGGTCCCTGAGGTCCCATTAATTAAAAATACATCCAATTAAATGGCAGGTGAAAACGTGCTATTGGAACTCTCCACCCCCCTGCCCCAGCTTGGTCCTCCCCACCCCCATTTTAAGGCTCAGCTGTGCTTTGAGCTGAGAAAAAAAAAGAGAGAGAGAGAGGAAGAAAGAGGGGGAGAGAAGAGGAAGACATAGAGGTGGGGGTATTCGGCGGGGGAGCTATTTGAACCTCTGCCAGGGTAGCATGTGCCAGCCTGGGAGGGTGGCACTGTGCCCTGGTGTCTAATTTCTGGAGGTGTGAGTAGGTTCAGTCAGCTGGGTACCCACTTCCATTTCCCTTAAAGGGGTAGAGGGAAGTCAAAGGGTGTGTCTAGCTCTACTGCCCTCCTTCTGGGCTTGGTGAAGGAAGGAGTGGAAGTATAAATGGTAGAGGGCCCTTAAGAGGGGGTGTGATGTTCAGGGGTTGGGAGAATCTGAGGCTTCCATTCTTGGCATATCCCTGCTCTTCCCTGAACTGCAAAGAAGATAACGAGAAGCTGTTTGGGACCCAGGTGGCAGGGCATGGCAGTGCTCCCAAGCCAGGCTGTACCTACCCCTGCCCACAGGAAAGCTGAGAAAAAAACGGAGGGATGAAGGAAGGAGCCATAATTTGGGTGGGAGCAGATGGGTCAAATAGGATAAAACAGACAAGCATGTACATTTGTGTGGGCAGCACCTTACAGGTAAGAGGATCTGGAGGGACTTGTCCTATTTGCCCTTTCTCTAGGCAAAAAGAAGCAGCAGCAGTGTGAAGTCACCTCAAACTGGCAGGCTGTGAGTAGGGCATCTCTTCTCCTCCACATTTATGGTGTCCCCAGCATTTTGTCAGGTAAGGCATCAGCCCCACCCTCCACCCCTCTAAAGCCCTCTGGTCCCAAGCAATGCAAAGCTAGTAGGCACTGAGAGGTGTTGGGAGAGGAGCTAGGAAAAAAAGGGTGACTAAGGGTGGTACTCAGAATCCAGGCAGTAGTGGGGGTATCTGCCGACTGAGGGCCCCCGTCTGGCCTCCTTGGCAGCCTCAGTACCTCCTCACTTCACTTTAACGCTAATTGGAGATTTTAATCTGCACTGCTGCTCTGCTCGGGGTGCTGGGGGGAGCGCCAGCTGTGCAGCAATTCCAGCAGCACCGACTGTTTAATCAAGCTGTCCTCCTGGGGAGGGGCCCTCGATCATGGGGGTAGGAGGGAGGAGGAGAACCTCTGTCATCTCCCTTAGCCTGTTCAGCCTGGAAGGGCTTCATGGAGACTGAGGGTCAAATATGGGACACCTCATCCCCATAAGGGCTCCATGGCCACTTGGATCCCTAGCAGAGCCATTACACAGTACGGGGGCGGCAAGAGGATCAAGGGTCAAAGCAGCCACCATCCCCATCCTGCTTTCTGAAACCACTGTTGTCGCAGAGCCCCAGAGTGTCCTGGGTGTCCTCCAGCCATTCAGGTGGTAAACATCCTCCAGACCATCTTGAGCTCTGCAGGTTTGTGCTCGGGGAGGTGATGGGGGCATAGAAGACTGAACTTTCCTAGTCTCTCAGTCTCTCTGAGAGAGTCCTCTCCCCAAAACTCTTTCCTAAGAGAGATAGTTCTTTAAGAGCTACTTCTCTTAAAACAATTGTAAGTGATTTTTTTCTTTTTCTCTGAAAAACCAGATACCTCCACCCTCTGGGCCAGAAAGGGACTGTCTTAGAGGCTGGGGACAGTGGGGTGGACAGCTGGAGCCTGCTACACCTTGAAGGAGAGAAACACCTGTGCAAGGTGTTTTGTGACTAGAGCTAGGGGGCTTCCCAGGTTCAACTGGGAATATAGTGACATGTCAGTCCACTAGGGAAGAGCATTCAGGGTCTCAGGCCATTTTTAAGGAAGAAGTGGAAGAACAACTAATTATTCTTCTGGCTCCTTGGGCCCCTGGTCTCAGGCTCTCTGGGGGTGTTTCTGACCCCTATCTTGGGGAAAGACTGCGGTGTCCCCCTCTCCCCTCACCCAAACTCTGTCTGCAGAGGGGCAGGAGTTTTAATTGGTCAGCAGTGCCCTCGTGTGGCAGAAAACAAGACTGCAACCGCCCAAGCGGCCCAGCAGCTTTGAGGGATCAGACATCCAGGTTGACAGAGAGGTAGGCAGGGTACCCAGGTACCCAAAGCATACTTACTTCTCAACCACTTCCAGAGACATTTCCTACTTTCTAACACCCATTCTATCCCTCCCTCCATCCCATCGTAACTGCTTCACCTCCAACTCAAGGTATGTGCCTACCAGGGGAGGGAGCACCTTACCCAGACCTGGAACTTATTTAGGCCTGCTGCTTGTGCTGTCTGGATTGCAGGGGTGAGAGAGGCATTGCTGAGAGTGGAGACCTAAGGTCAAAAGGGTAAGCTGATGTCAACTCCAGTGGCAGGAGAGGCTCTGGCACCCCTGTCAACTCCCTACAAGTGCCAGACAAGAGCTGCCACCCGAGCTCAAGACAGAGTATCACCTACTGGTGGGTTCTTTCCTGTAGCAATACATTCGCTACCCCCTGGAGGGGTCTGGGAATGAATACGGAGAGACTCTTAGAGTCTGAGATCCTTGTCCTCAGGAGTGGACACCAGATGAAACCTTGCCCTCAAAAGATTCAAGTATTCCCCAAGGATGCCAGGCCACTGGACAGAATGCACATCTGGACTTCAGGCTTTCAGCTCGAAGAGAAGGGTTGCCTGTCATGAGACCCTTCCCCTCCAGTGTCAAATACCATCCATTTACTGTTTACTGTTCCCTTCTTTCCACACGCACTAAATGGGGGAAATGGTTTTAAACTATAGAAAAGGGGGTGGAGAGTTAACATTAGGAAGGTCTTTCTAAAATTTAGGGCTGAAAGTCACCAAGGTGGAGAGCTGAGTCACAAAGGCCTTCCCCTCGCTGGAGATATTTAACAACAGAGAGAAATAGTCCCAGAGAGAAATATGACCCTGTTTAGGGTTGGTGGGTAGGGAGAGGAGCACACCTACCTGGCAGCAAGAAGGGTAGGGGTAGGCATAGTAGGTTGGTGACCTGCCCAGTTCTAGGCATTGAGGATGGAAATAAGCAGGCTGGCAGACCTCTACTTCTCGTGTCTTTGCACAGTGTTTGGACAGGGGGGAATCTCCCATCAAACCTGGAAATGATGTGGAGAAGCTGATGAGAGGTAGTAAGAAGGAATATCAATGTCCTATCCTCACGCAAAAGAAAGAAAGAGAAAATCGCTTCTTGGGGAAGAAGAAGGCAGGACTATGTGTACGTATGAGGTGGTGGGTGAGTGGGACAGGTGTTGTAGAGAGGCTGAGAGTAACCAATATCAGCATCACATTACTGAGGAATATTCATTAGCACAGCTGGCCAAGAGAAAAGAACAGGAATGAAATGACCACCAATGCCAACTGAGGGGGCTACCCACTCCAGCCAGGAGGGAGGAATTGCTAATCAGAAGATAGGACACCTTAATAGGGTCAAGCAAAAAGCTAAGGATCTCCCAAGGCAATAGAAATTCAAGCAGAAATAAACAAATGGGACCTAATCAAACTTATAAGCTTTTGCCCAGCAAAGGAAACTATAAACAAAACAAAAAGACAGTCTATGGACTGGGAGAAAATATTTGCAAATGATGTCACCAATGAGGGTTTAATTTCCAAAATATACAAACAGCTCATACAACTCAATAGCAAAAAATCAAAGTACCAACGAAAAAATGGGCAGAAGACCTAAACAGACATTTCTCCAAAGAAGACATATAGACGGGCAGTAGACACGTGAAAAGATGCTCAACATCACTAATTATTAGAGAAATGCAAATCAAAACTACAATGAGGTATCACCTCACACCAGTTAGAATGGTCATCATTAAAAAGTCTACAAATAACAAATGCTGGAGAGGGTGTGGAGAAAAGGGAACCCTCCCTACATTGTTGGTGGGAATGTAAATTGGTGCAGCCACTATGGAAAACAGTATGGAGGTTCCTTAAAAAACTAAAAATAGAGTTACCGTATGATCCAGTAATCCCACTACTGGGCATAATATATCCAGATAAAACTATAATTTGAAAAGATACATGCACCCCTATGTTCGTAGCAGCACTATTTACAATAGCCAAGACATGGAAACAACCTAAATGTCCATCGACAGATGAATGGGTAAAGATGTGGTACATATATACAATGGAATATTACTCAGACATAAACAAAGAATGAAGCTGCCATTTGCAGCTACATGGATAGACCTGGAGATTATCATATTAGGCAAAGTAAGTCAGAAAGAGAAAGACAGATACCACAGGATATCACTTATATGTGTAATCTAAAATATGACACAGATGAATTTATCTATGTAACAGAAACAGACTCACAGACATAGAGAACAGACTTGTGGCTGCCAGTGGGGAAGGGGGTTGGAGGGAGGGTTGGATTGGGAGTTTGGGACTAGCAGATGCAAACTATTATATAATATATAGAATGGATTAAACAACATCCTATTGCATAGCACAGGGAACTATGTTCAATATCCTGTAATAAACCATAATGGGAAAGAATTAAAAAAAAAAAAAAAAAGCTAAGAAAACTCCTCTGGAGATCTTTGGGTATAAGAACTTCCCTGAGACTGCGCACGTGTGTGTGTGCGTGCGTGCGTGTGTGTGTGTGTGTATTAATCCCTTACGAAAGCAGGCCAGTGGCCTCTGATTGGCTTAAGGTCTCTACCTGGCCTTAAAGTCTGTGAAAGAGACTGAATTTTGCAGGGGTCCGGATGTCAGGTAATTGATGGACATTACCAAATTCCTCAGGGGCCATCACTCCTACTGCTGCTGCCACCTGTAAAAGAAAATTACAGGTTATATTAGAAATGAGATAAGGGATTAGACACCAAAAAGGGTCTATGGGCTTTCACCCAGGGAGCATGGCCTTGGTAGGTAAAGTGATGGTGGTGGTCACCACTCTTTTAATTCACAGAGCTGAGAAGGATTCTGGTGAACCTTAAGTATGCTCCCAAAGAGAGTTTTAAGTGTTCTAAGATTCCTAGCTGCAGGGAACTAGCTCGCAGTCTGATAAAGTAAAAACCATGGTTCCTATACTTAAAAGTTAGGAATTCAACAGAAATAGAAGCTGTGAAACCCAGAATTGTAAAGGGCAATGAAGGTTCAAGGCTAATGGAAAGTTAATGCAAGAAAGTGACTCAAAGGAGAGCATCTAGTTTTAGATCAGATAATCAGATTGTATTTGAAACCTCTCTTGTACAAAACAGCTTCTTCAAGAAAGGCTCAGAGGCCAGAAAAAGGTCCTATGAGATAGAAAGGAGATTTGTGGGACAGCAGATTTGATGCAATTTGGGCAGGTAGGTCTATACACTCCCTGTGTAGGGATGAATCTGCATGGGGACCAACTCCACATTCCTCCTGTGCTATCAACCAGGGTGTGATGGAGAAAACGTAAAGATATGTACTGGGATCTATTTGTCAACAGCCGTCAATACTCATTTTGCAACCTCCCTGCCCCTCTGACCCAGACCTATAATTCTTTCTATCTCTAAGCTGCCTTACTCCCTCCAAGATACTGCTTCCACTTAGCATTCCCCTCCCTGCTCGTCAGTGGCTCCCAGACTCATGCTCAGAAAATAAGCATTGGAAGGGACTGTACAAACATCTGGGAGAGGTCCAAAGAGGGGAGGGGAGTCTCAGCACCAGAGCGAGATGACTTTAGAACCTGCTGTGCATTTCAGTCCATTGAGCACACTATTCAGGTCTTAGGTCATTGTGGAGCACACCACCCTCCTTCCACCCCAACAAAGGAGAAAACCAACCCAAAGCTAAAAAACAGGGGGGAGGAGTACAGCCCTGCTGCCCCCATTTGCCTGTAATCTCAGAGAATATCTTATTTTACTCAGAGTTCTATAATCCCTTCTTCTCATTCAGCAATTCCCCTTAGTTTCCCAGCAAGTGAGGTGTTTTCTTTCTCCTTTCCTTCTTATTTTTCAATATAGCTGTATTATAATGCAAAGGAGCCTGAGTTGAGCTTTAGGGTAAATTCCTCACAATGCCTCAGAGGATCTTTTTCCTACTATCCAACCCCCAGAGATAGTTGGCAATGAGCTCCTTGAACTATGGTGTAATAACTCTGAGGCATCAGGATCTTTGGCTGTGGCTTGCCACTTGCTTCCCAATGAACCAGAGTTCCTGGCTCTAAATAAAAATTACAGTCGTACAATTTGCATGTCATTGAAAGATTAATCTTTGAGGTAAAAATATATAAAGCTTCTCAGTTTTTCTACTAATTTTTTTAACCTAACGTTCCCCCTCAATCTGTCCTTCCCCCCTCTACCTTCCTTTCTTGAGGAAGCACAGGGCTGTCAGGAATTGATGCTCTTGGATTCTAGTCTTGGCTGGCTGCCACTAACTCACCGTGAGACTGTGGACAAGGCATTTCCCTTCCCCAAGCCTCCATTTCTTGCTCTGTAAACTAAGAAGTTGAATTAGGTGGTCTCTAGTTCCCTTTCTAGCTCTGGCCATCCACGATTCTATCGGGAAGAAGACACAAGTGTCCTTCCATCAGGAAGTGAGATATTTCTGCCCTTCACACCTTTCTCTCAGGGCCACTGCATAAAGAAACTCCCGTGTAGATGCCGCCTTTCTCATGCTGGCTTAACTAAAGGGACAAACAAGTGAGTTCCAGTAGGAGGCCAAACTCCTCTTATTATGAAGAAAAGATGTTAAAAAGCTGATCTAATTCTAACCTTGAATCTTGAAAGCAGATAGGAGAAAAGGCAGGTATGGGGCAGGAAAGAGTATGATAAGCATATGCCCCCCTAACACACTGAGCACACTCACCCTAGGAGCCCCGTATAACCAGTGGCCGCTTAGCCTATACAACTGTGTGTGGATGGAAGAAGAAAGCAAGGACATGTGTAAACACTTCAGGAGCGTAGACGTAAATATCCGATCAATGCATATACACTCAATCCTGTTCTCTCCTACTTAGGCCTATACGTGCCTTGTAAGAAGCTATAGTGGGAGGGGACACCACATCCCAGTCTTCTCCCTCCCCAAAGTCAGAAAGGAAGAGACAGTGAGACAGGAGATACTTGGCTTCCTATAAATTGTTTTGTCCTTCCTCACAGCTGCAATCAGAAGCTAAGGGCTCCCGCAGGCCTTGTTCTGATCTGCTGCAGGCAGCGGAGGGTTTTTGAAACCGAGAGGACTTGGCTGCGGCCCCGTTTCAGCTGCCATTGGGGCTGGCTAATGGGCTCATTCGGGAAGACCCCCGCCTGCTGCACTAAAGAGTCCCCTGCCGACCCCTTCCCCAGTCCCAACCCAATTAATAAATGGGGGCTCCCACTTTATGGCTCTGGGAGCAGGAACCAGAGATACAAATGACCCCCAGGGAGGGAGAGAAAAAGGCCTTCCAAGAATCAAGGCAGAGAATTGTGCATCCACAGGCACATGCTGCCACGGGCTAGTCATATCCCATTTTCAAAGCATTAAAGGGGAAGAAACTGGCAAAAAAACTGTCTTTTCTTTCCCAGATCCAGAGTGGGAGAGCATTCCTGAAGTCTGCAGGTACACCCCAGGAATAAACTCTCTTTCACCCGGTTCTCCAACCTGAAAAAGGCAGAGTGCAGGTGATCATCTGGGCACATAGCATGTGCTCAACTATTTTCCAGGGGCTGTGCCTCCTCCTAGACTCGGCAATAATGAACATAGACATATTCCATCAATTGGTTAATAAAGTAAACACTTTCTACTTATTAAAAACAAAGCAGCTACCTCTTTTCAAGTTCTCATCGCCATCAACAGCATAAATACGTCCTGGGGTTATCATCTTCAGCCTATCTTTTATTCCTCCCCTCACATCCAAACTATCATCAAGTCTTGCTAATT
Source organism: Kogia breviceps (assembly GCF_026419965.1). Classification (NCBI taxonomy): domain Eukaryota; kingdom Metazoa; phylum Chordata; class Mammalia; order Artiodactyla; family Physeteridae; genus Kogia; species Kogia breviceps. The sequence goes on along the minus strand of NC_081328.1, from coordinate 37,457,988 downwards.
CTACTGCCCCCTCTCTTTCCTCTCCTTCCCTTTGTCCTACTCTAGTCCTGGCTCTTGGGGCCTTACATCTGGACAAGAACAATAATATTCTAGCAAACTTTCCTGCTTCCATGACCTAGTATAGCTGCAAAAGGCCTCAACGTCATATTCATCTCATAATGTTCTGCTCTGTTACTGCTTACCAAATCAAATTCAAATTCCTCATTCAAGCCAACAAGATTGCTCCTCCAACTTCATTTCCTAATACTCCTTTCCCGTACTACCCTGACTACTCCACTCACAGCCCTCAGCACAAAACACATAAGCTTTCCATAAGTTTTCTCCCTCTGATCACCCTCCTCTCTTCTGTTTCATGTCCTCTATCTTCATTACCTTCAAGGAATCTTTTCTGGTTAACTCCAGATTTTCTGATTACTTCTTTGCTTTGGTTCCTTCTGTACTATGTTACTATTTTATTTTATAACCTGCATTAATGTACTGACTTATAAATACCAATTTCCCTACTTCCCACCAGGTATAAGCCTCATCTTTCACTAGACCCAGAAGCTTCCTAAAGTTGGGACCCTCCCATAATCTTCCCCAGAAGTTGCCCTGTACTCAGGACATGATCCAGCTAATGATATTACTGCTCCCCATAGAAGCAGCCCTCATGGTATAATTCGGGATATCATATCAAACAACTACAAGAAATACAATCTTATTCTCAATGTCAGTTTTCAGGCTGCCACCTACCCTTACCAACATTGAACATGACTTCAAAGTGTGTTGCAAAACAAACAAAAAAAAAACCTAAAAAAAAAAAAATACAGTAACCATAGGATTTTGTTTATCTTCTTAATTCACAGTATATGTACTATTTTTTTAAGACCCCTTAGGATGAGAAGCCCCATTTTGTTCCCTATTCCTAAAATTAATCCTATGTTCTCAAGTAATGACCTGATTTTCTAGAATGCAAATCAATCCCAGAGACAATAGTAATCTTGTTTCCTACCAGCCCTGTCTCTAGCCTGCCTCTGACCCATCACATTTTTGTAAGGTACCTAGGAATACAGAAGTTATTCATTGAGTCTCTCTCAACTACTTAGCAAGTACTTCCTTAGATTAACCTCACTCTCAAATGTTGACTCAACTTCCTCTAGTTTAGCCCTGTGTGCTTAGACAGGAAAAAAATGATCTGCCACCCACCTTTATCTCCTACATATTGCTCAGGACAATAAGGATTTGCCTTTTATTCTTCCCATCCCTTGGCCTCAAGGTGCTTAATAATCCAGATAATAAAAGCAAAGGTACTATGGTACCTGACACATAGTAGGTTCCAGACAATGTTAGTTCCCCATTCTTTCCCTTCTTCCTCCCAACACTTTCTCAACCTTTTTGGGTCTTTTTTTCACTGGCTAATGATGGCACTGAACTAGACAAACTAATGTCCTTTTGTAGCTCTAACGTTCTGTGACTCTAATTCACATCTTCCGGTTTGTTTGCTCTTCTATGCCTCATCCTCACTTGGGTCTAAAATGAAGGGGAGAGGAATAATTAGCTTCCAGGTTGACCTAGAACATATAAAACCACTGGAGAGTTTTAGAACTGCAAAATTACAAATAATTTTAGCTTGATGCATCCATATCATTTCCTTCTTATTCCTGAAATACTCTCTTGAACTACACAGATAGCAGTGCTAAGCAAAATGTCCTTGATATAAATTATTTGCTTAATATAATCTAGCTTCCCTTGTGAAACTGTCTGCAGGGCATCCCCCAGCTTAAGGGATCCAGGCTCATCCTCCAACCATAAAGGTAACACTACTGTAATCAAGGGGACACTTTACTCTTTAACGGGGCTTCCTTGAAATGAATTGTGAACCTTTAAGGCAGTTATCCCCTTTCAGTACCCCAACAACAATTTTTCCTTCCATCCTCTTATCTGTATCTCTTCTTTATAAGCAATGATACACTGTTTCTTTCTTCAGCCCCACCACCAGACTCCTCTGGTTCTCCCTTCTTTCCCTTATTTCCATCTCCTTCTCATATTGCTTCATTTTATATGAGACCTTTGGTCCCCTAACAGAAATTGCAAATACTGATACAAGGCCAAACCTAGAAGTTCCTGAATTTATAAAAGGGATCAGACTCCTAGGCTTTCTCTAGGTCTCTGAATTCAGCCTCCTTTCTCCAGGGCCAAAAGCATTCAAAATTGCGTTAGCCTTGGTAAGCAGGACTATCTGTCTACAAGCTGATCCTCACCAAGGGTGTCCCTCATCAAACACAAGAGGAAGAAAGATCCTCTCCTTGAGACAACCCATCAGGCAGGTGCCTTCAACTAAAGAGGAGACTCTCTCAAAGACCTAGGCTCTGCTCTTCACTTAGCTTTGCTACATTATAGCCTTTTTAAGGTCTCTCCATGTTGCCAGCGTCAGGGATGGTTTGGCTTGGATAAAATGTCCTTCATTCTTTTAGAACTATCAACATTATCTTCAGGTTACAACCATGCCAGAGCAAAACATCCCCAAATCCATCTATTTCCGGGTCCTAGGGAACATACGTCTAAATGAATTTACTTCACGGCTATACCCTCTCATTCCAGAGAAGTATGATGTGGCTGAGGGCTGCATATTGAGAAGGCTTGGCTAACAACTACCCACCTAGAGTATTAAAGACTAACTGCATATCAGCTTTTTTCTCTCAACCTTGGACTAGTAATTCTTGAGATAGAGATATGAGAGTAACCCAGTGGTCCAGTGTTTTGGCAACCTAGTGATTAATCAATCACCAGGGCATCAAAGCAACCCTCATCTGTTTTCTCAAAGATAGCAGTGCCCTCTTCTCATCAAGCTTTACTTCCTATAGACACCATCTGCAACCGAGCTTCGCAATGTTATCAGTAAAAGCAACAGTCTCAGGATATGAGGGAAGAGAATGAAGAAGCAAAGGTTAACCAGTTAAAGAATCTCTTGTACCCCACGTAACATACATTAAAAGCTCCTTTCATAGCTTTTAGCAATAAGTTATCTTGCTTTCTCCTTCACCTCTCACCCCATTAAGTTGAGGATCTGGAATAGACATTTGTCTCCTGAATTGCTTCTCACTACCCTTCAAAACTACTAAGCAGCAATAACTCTAAATACCCTGCAGGGCTAATCAATCAATATCTCTGGCAGGACTAAAGCATGTGAGTTGGGTAGTGAGTTGGGAGAAGAGAGAAAAATAGGAAATGAAAGGAAGTGGGTAGACAGGAGATGGAGAGATAGCTGCACATGGTGACAAGTGGTAGAGTACCACCAGTAATTCCTTTAGGTGTCACACCTCCCCCAACTGGCTTGGAGTATACTCTCACGTGAGAGTATTCCTAAGGCTATACAGGAACACTGGAAATGCCACACCTGGACAGTAAAATTAACCAGTGTCCAGGAATGCTCACCTTGCCTCTCAGGACAACCAGAAGACTCAGCAGTTCCATTTCTCCCTTGGAATGTTTGAATATTTACTCACTTGAGGAACTCCCCACTTCCATTCCACTTAGCTGTTCAGGATGACTAAGTTGTGAACAGAGAAGTAACTCAATACCAAAAAAAAACAAGTCAAGCTATTGGGCAGTCTTTAGTAACAATGTAAATCCCAGTTCAGCACAAAGAATATTAACTGTTAACTTCCTTCAGGCATTAACCTTACCACACAGTTAAGGATGCCTGTCTAGGAAAAGATAGTGCCCAAGAAATTTAGGTACTGAACAGCATGGTTTCTACTTAGAAATAGCCTTGAGTGTGATAGAGAAAAAAGTCCAGGTTAGTTAGGTCCTCAACTTTCAGGCCCAGAATTGAAGACAGCCATTGCTATGAAGTGGAAACAATACTCTCTACTAGGTTGAAGTGCACACTCCTAGTCATGAACTTGCATTACATAAAGATCAAAAACAAATTCCTTTTCTCTGGAGGCTAACAAGGAACACAGGACTCCAGGAATTGGAACAATCTTGAGCTCTCCATTCTCCTTCTGGGTAAAGACACGACAGCCCACAGGCAAGGAAACATCTTACTTAAAACTGTGGGGATTCAAAGACAAGCTGGCAACCCTCAACACCACATTTTTGAATTGGATTTCTTCCTAATTTCCTTGTTCTGGTGTACCCCTTAACCTTGTATGACTGCTTACTCCACTCACAACTTCCTGATACCTGTCTCCCCTCTTCCTGTCTCCTGATGCATTTTTTTTCCTGTCCTCTGCCTACTTATGTCATAACTAGCAGGACTGTAGCACATATTACAAGGGAAAGTTTAGTCTCCAGTGTCCTAAACCATGAAAGGGAAGGGAAAGCAATTTTCTCATGTGGAGACAGGAAAAGATTTTGGAAATAATAGGAATTTTACCCTTATAAATAACTTCGACTTACTTCCTGGATTGGCAATGTATCAGGAAATCTCAACAGAACTAGCAACACTAATCCATCCCCATGCTGGCCCTACTCAAGGTAACACAGGAACTGGCGTGAGGGTGAGGGTTTCTGATTTAAGAGACTATTTTTTTTTTTGGTCTTAACAGCTTCTTACCAATTTCTCTTCATGACAGTTGAGCTCAAACCCACTTACCTCTCCTTTCAGGAGGAGTCAGGGTACATGAAGCTCAACTCTTTTGATGGCCTGGCACCATCATTACTTTTGTGCAACTAAACTTTTTACTTTAGAAAATCACATCTTATGATTTCCCCCAATTCTTTATTCTCTAGTTCCTAGTCTAGTGTTTTGAAGCACCTCTTCAAATCCTGAAAACTTTTTTTTTTTTTTGATAATTTATGAGTCTACAGAGATTCTGAGACAAAGAACCCCTAGGATAAAGTGGAGGAGAAATGCGCTTTATACATATAATTAGATCTGCTCAAAGGGTACAGATTAAGAAGTAAATGCAATGGAGCAAAAGTGGTATAGTAACAGGAAATATTTAATTTTCCAATCTCCACTTTCCATTTTTATAAACTGAAAGAAAAAATTTAATATATTACAAAATATCTATACATAGACAAGGTAAACCCGATAGGGGGCAAAAACAAGAGAGAGAAAGGAATACAGTGTCAGGAACCTAAATCAGGGAGAATGAGGTGGCAACTGACACTTTTCTGATGCAGCATTCTCTCTCAAAACCTGCTGGTAACCATTTTAGTACTGTAACTATATATGCATATTACACACACACACACATACACACACATACACACACACAAACACACACACACAGGTGGCTGGGTGATGTCTATGGCATAAGCTAACAGAAATCCTACTCACGAATTCGTGCTAACTGCCCTGCTTTTATACGTACAGATCTGATGTTTTCAAATCCTTATCGTTCCCATGGACAGTTGAAGGAAAAAAATAAACTGGGTCAGGCAAATTTGTTTTCAAAACACAAAAATGATCATGGTCAAACCAGTTTTGCCTCTCATTCGTGAACAGAATCAGACTTATCATCTGTTCAAAATAATGTATTTAATTAATGGACAATATCTCCCATGGTTCAGTAACTAAAACCAAAACCACTTTTGAATTAATTGGGTTTGTAATTTTCTAATAGCCAAGCAAAAATTCTGCCAAACCTGTACTTCCATCACGTTTATAGATAACATAGCTGAAAAATTAGCAAATACCTTTTCTTCCTCCAGACAGATTACAGGTTGTTTCTTTGTCCCTCTGCCTTTAATAGTCCAAAAAAATTTTTTTCTTTTTAAAGGTTAGACTCCCAAAATGGGGGTGGGGGTTGAGATGGGATCATACATACACAAACACACACACACACATTCTCACCCCCTTCCCTAGTAGTAGGGATGGGGGAATGGAGACTTAAGTATATTATTTAGAGTATTTGGCATAATTAAAAATAAGGGGTGGAGAGGGAAAAACACTATTGATGACTGCTGATAACCAAAGTACAATGAAAATATATAGAGAATTTTATTCATATTTGATGGGAAACCAATTTTTCTCACTGGATACTTTTGATAGTATCCCAGGCTTACGTTCTTTAATCAAAAATGGGAGAGCAGGGCTCAACGACTCTAATTCAAATATTCTAAAATACAAAGGCCCATGTCTGAGGACTAAGAAGTCAACAGACAAAAGGTTCAGATGAACTTCAATGCAATTTACCAATAGCATGTCAGTGAGCCTAGCAAATCTAATTGGACACACTGGTATAAAAAGCCATCAATGCCAAAATGGCTAGAAGGTTCTCTTTTTAATCAATGTTTGGCCCTGAGGGCAAGGCCAGAGCAAAACCCAGAGAATAATAAAGAAATACACACACCGGATATCTGCCTATTTCAGTAACAGGGGAAAATAGTCTTCATGTAAGTATCAGAAGAGGGTTCTTCTTTCATTTCTTTAAAGGTTTTTTTTGTTGTTGTTTTTATTTTTTAATTAACGCACCTCTCTCTTACAAGTAGTGTTTATTTTTTAATATAAGAACTTGGCATTGAAACATGAAACTTTACTTGAGGTCTGTAAACTATTCTCCAAGATGCTGAAACATATTTGCCTTTTCTTTGTAAAACGGGACTAACCTACGTTTCACAAAGGTCTAGGTCTGTGCAGATAATTTATTTAAATGTATATGTTTTAAAAACACATTATATGCTGGTACTCACACAAAACTGGAAGCCAGAATGAGAAACCTCCCAGGTTATCCCACCCTGAAAGCCTTTCCCTCTTCCATTTTCTGTTTATAATAAGGCAAAATTCTTGCCATGAAGTCATAATTTAACCCCTTTTACCAAAACCAGAATCAAACCTCTCTGGAGGAAAATCCCTAAAAGAATTGGCAGGATATACATGCTGAGATGTGTATATGTCAATACTGTTCTTTCTTATGGTCTGCTCTTTTAAAATTATTTTTTTAAAAAAGGTCTCAGGTAGTGATACATCTTCAGAAAAATATCCACCCTAAACTAAGTTACATTTCCATGTATTTTCAGGATGTATTTTTTTTCTCTTTGACAATATTACAATGCTCTGTTTCAAAGGTTTTTCTTGACATAAAAATATATGCGTAAACAGTATGTATGCTAACTGATCTTAGTAGCCCTCCATGTATGGAGCCATCATCTCCTACCCTAGCTCAGCAGCAATGTCCTAGGCTGGTTGCATCTACAAATCAACTTCACCATCAGAACGTGGTTTAAAAAAAACCAAAAAACATTTTAGAATTGAAGATTTACAGAGAACAATATAGGAGTTTGAATTTCCTTTCCTTTATTTCAAAAAAAGTAAAGAATTATCCCAGGATTTTGGGCATCTCAACAATTAATTTTTTCCAAACAAATGCCTCAAAAAAGAGAGAGACAGAGAGAGAGTGAGCAAAAGAGAAACTATAAAGATGGGGTAAAAAATAAGAGATGGGGTAAAGTCTACCTACTTGCCCAAGAAAGCCACTTTCTACAACCTGCTTCATGTGCAGGGAGAGACGGGGCATGTCTTTTCTCAAAGTGGAGCAAACCTTAAGGACAAGCAATTTATTTGGAAAAAAGGTATGTTCAAGATGCTCAATGGGGTAAAAAAAAGAGTTCACTTGAAAGAAAAAATGTGAGATGGTGGAGAGGAAGGAAACATTTATTTAAATCAGCCAGTCACTCTGTTTCCCTTATAGCAAAAGCCTAAGAGCAGCTCAAATTTTGTGAACGCTAGTCTCTTAAAAAAACAAAAACAAAAACAAACACAAAACTTTAAAAACCTAAAGAGAGCCTCTCCTGAACCATCTCAAAATTGAAACTGTTTCCTTTTTCTTCTGCTCAAGAAGTACAGGCAATGAACTAATTAAACATTTACTTTTCAATTTAATGACCCTCTCCGTATTCTCTACTTATATTTACTAGGTAGAGCTGAAGTAAATGTTCTGGCTCTAGCCCATCCAGAGGGAACTGGTGCCAACATCGCTATTTTATAAGTCGCTTGCTAGTAGCAAGTGAGCAAGAAATACAACAGACAGCTTTGCAGTAGCCAAATGCAGAAGATTACCTCGCTCTGGCAAATGATTTCATTAAAGGTTCAGAGGACTGGGTGGAAGGATGGATAGGGAAGGAATCTTTCAGGACTCTGAAGTCTCTGGGTTAGTAAGGAACTCCTCTCCCTCTTCCCCCTCTTTGAGGGACTCTTGTAGGCCCCCGATAGAGTTTTCCATAAGCAGAAGACTGAGCTGGGGCCCCCCAGTTAAGGCCTGCTCCTGAGCTGCTGGCCCCAGTGGTTCCTGGCCCCAGCTCCCCATAGTTTTGCAATTTGGTCTCTGCGTGTACCACAGAGTTGCTGCTTCCCTCAGCCTTCAGGAATGGTTGCCCGACCACTGAGTGTAATGCTAAGGGGACCCTGGCAAAACGGAGGTCCTGGTCCCCTGGGAACTGCACTGACCCTGTGCCCTGGTAACTGCTAGACTCCCCAAGGTGGCTCACAGAGCCCGAGAAGGTCCTGTTCTTCACCAGGGTCTGGGCCAAGGATTCTGTCAAGGCTGGACCAGAGTGGCGTTCATCAGTGTCAGTGGCACTGAACCCTGTTTCAGGCCCATCATTGTTTCCATAAGTCCTGTTGGGATGGGGTCGGGTGGAGTAATCCATTGGTCTCAAGGCCTGGTGCTCATGTGGCAGGTGGCCAGGAGGCTCTGCTTCAGGCTGGGATAAAAGTTGCAGCAAGGCGGCTGTCACGGCTGGGTTCAACTCCTGGGGGGCGCTGGAAAGATCGCCTTCAACCAGAGGGGGTGGAGGTGGCGGCGGTGGAGGTCCGGGGGGCTCAGGGGGCCTCTTCTCTGGTGGAAGAATGTGAGGAGGACATGCTGTGGAAGGGTTACTTCTTTTAAACACCATCTTTAAAATCACATGTGACTATAAACACAAACACACACAAACACACACACACAAACACAAACACACACACACACACACACACACACACACACACACTGCCCGACATAAACAAATATCAATACAAGTAACCAAATATATATAAAGAATAAAACCTTGGGATCAGGAAATCGCAATTTATAAATAAAATCAAGTGATTAAAAGTAAAACAGTTGCATTCTGGATCTAACAGCTGGTGTAAAAAGATCATATATTTCAAATGATTGTCCTGATTTTTGTCTGAGATTTCCTCCATTTCCTTCCTTAAGGAATTGTTCTAATATGTAGGCTGTTGGTAGCCTCCCCGCCCCTTTTTTGCTGTTGGATCAAAACATTAATGAAAATTAGAAAGAAGGAAGATGAGAGGGAACAATACAAATGCTGTGGTCACATATCTAGGACATAATCTTGCTGTACAATAGGAGACCTTGTATGGACTTAGCTAACACATTTTACAGAACGTTTGATGATATAAGGTTAACACGTAAAACAGAACTAAAAGAATACACAGGAGAGGTGAAATAAAGTAAAAACCTTCCATTACCGTCATGTATAAATTATACACTTGCTTCTCCCAACTTGAGTCCCCTTTCCCCATAATCACATTCTGAAGAATAGGATATTAACCACCATACTGTCATTCAGTTTCCTTTGTTACAGTAATTATAAAAAATCACTATAGCAATGTCATGCAGAATGGGATGTTGATAAACATCTGTTTATCTTGGAGACAGTGACAAGAAACAAGTATTTAGAAATGTATTGAACTAATTACTACACTCTGTCTTTCCAAAGATCTTACTAGAACCACTCCCTAAAGTTTTTGTCACCCCACTGCTGGATTACTTTGCCTAACCACGGCAATCATTGTCTGATAATGAACTCCTGCCAAGGTAAGAGACTAGAAATGTACAATGGCGTGAGTTTGAGGACACACAAAACCAAGTACAATCAGAACTGTGACTTTAGAGAGTTGGGAGTCATCCTGCTGAAGGAAAGACTTAAAGTTTTGGGATATCTTCCAAATGATTGATTTTTCTGTTCCCTATGGAAGCATATTTTAAATGTCCATATAATCAATTCTTTATTATTATCTGAGATAGTGATATAAAGTCATTACTCAGGCAAGCCAAAAGTAGTTTTTATAGTTATCATTAGGTATTTTGGTTGTATATTTACCACAATTATATTTTGCAAAAACAATCAGGAAAGTAAGCATGCCCTTAGCGTGCAGACGAAAGTATTCTGAAAACACTACAAAACTGTTGAGCAGTAGGAGGATAAGGTTGGTGTGTAACATACAAGTAGGGTGACCAAGAGTCCCAATTTCCCTGGGACTGAGGGGGTTTTCCCAGGTTGCTAACTTTCAGTTTTAAAACCAGGACAGTACAGGGACAAGGTGGTCATCCTATATACAATACGCACCCAAGTTACTTGTTAACAGACTGGCTGGTTGACTAGGTGGTAGAGAAAACTGAATTAAAGGACAAAAAAATTAGTTATAGAAAACTCAAAACTTAAAAAGTAGACGTCCAGAAAAAGGAGAGCTAACTGGACTACAAACATCTATAGATTTCAGAGCTTTTTGCCGTGAACACTACATATCTCACTACGTAAGAACATCAATCACAGTACCAGTTATTTTTTAAAGTATTTTTGGTCTGTACATGAAATGGAACACCAGTTTTTTTTGTTTGTTTGTTTGTTTTAATACTAAGGGCAAACAACTTTAAAAATGCCTAACTGCAAAAATGGATAAAGCTACACTTATTTTCTTCCATCTATACTACTTTTCATATTTGCCTTTTATGTAAATAGCCTAATTGTGTTTCAACAGAACTAATTCTTAAGCTCACATTCTTTCACATGAGAGGATGAAAACTATTTCAAAATAGCAAAGGCAGACGGATTGTAAAGAACTATTAAAGGTTAATAAAACGTCTTAAGAGAATTAAAAGTAAAGATCACATTAAAAAAAACATACTGTTATAAGATTCAAAGTATTAACAATATTGCCAATCCTTAACAGCCTGTACCCATGGTGGGAGGGATTAATGAAATACACAAGTAACTTAAAACTTCATTTTACTCATTAGATTTCAACCAAAATCCTTTCCCAACTAGTACAGAATAGCTAAACAGTAGCCAAAGTGATAGATTTTTACCTTCTCTGGCTAACTCAGTCTGCCCTCTGGTGGAATTGCTAATGAACACTAAAATGGCCAAATGAGAGGTAGCAGGGGAGAAACAAGAACATAGAGACATCGGAGAGACACCAACGGGATAATCCAAAAGTGACTGTAATCATTAGGAATGGCATTTCTACTCTCCTCTGAAAAGTAAATCCAACAATTTCTGGCCATGAGCCAGGCCTTAATTTTAGTTCAATTTCACCATTTGGCTGATAGCTTGTTGACTCAATTACTGGGTGAATTTCTTTCAATCACTATGACATTGAACTTGAACTTCTTTCAGATACTTTGATTATAGCTGAATTTTTTTTTTTTGGTTGGGGGGGTGGGTGGTGGTGCAAGGGAGGAAGGTATGAGAGATGAGATAAAAAGGCCTACTTTAATTCTAGATTTGCTTTCTCTGTTATTCCACATCCTGGAGTCTCTTAAAAACAACTGGAATTGTTATGGCATAATAGCAAAGTGAATTAAGAAACACATTAACAAGAAACACATTAAGAAAGTACAGGAATTCTAGTTCTGCCTCTGCCAATAATATGATTCCAGCAGTGGGACCATAGGCAGGCTTATTTAAACTCCCTGGATTGCAGTTTCCCTATCTATAAAGTAAGGGGGTAATTTTATTTATGTTACCTTCTGTTTTTTTTTAACTTTACATATGATAGTTTATATATCTGACCTTGTACTAGTGGAAATAAGGCATATATTCTCCATACCAACCCATATGAAATGTGAATGCAACAGCCTAAAAGTTGAAGGTTAGTGTACCCCATCAGACCTTGTACATCTTCTCATTCCCCAATTCATGGGGTCTTCATGGACAGCAAAAATTTCCAAGGAGTTGGAATCACTTTCAGATAAGTAAACATTTTGCAAGTAAAGACTGTGAATCAGAATTCATTAGAAAATTTAAACTTCTTTTCCCTATAATAAATTGTATGCTGTGGTCATGTGAGATCAAGGTATACATATTTCCTTTTTTCAGATTTTTTTTTTAATATAATGCTCAATTCCTAATCTAGGGTCCATTTAATTATCTCTTTCAGGAACACAGATTTAAAGGAATCATTTTTATATGCCGTTTTTTGGAAAGGAAATGTACTTTGTTAATTATCTACTTAGAAATCTCAATTTATTCTTCAGGAGATTAACAATGATATCTTATTAGGGCTTTCTTGACTGTATGTTTCTGGCGAGACTCTGGTATCTAGCATCCACTATACCAGAGTACAATTGACTATTTGTACAATCTGATAATGGTTTGTTTGGAAGGCAGATTTTCAAGTGCCAATACTAGCTGGCCACCACACACACAGTGGTTCAAGATGCATCACTAGCTACAGTTGTGGTTTCCTTGTGTGAGAACACAGGGACTTTACTTACCTACTTCCTAGGAAATGGAAAGATGGAAAAACAATCAGTATATGAAAGGTGCTTTAAGAAGCTTTGAGACTTAAATAAAAGAAGCTGGGCAAGAAATACATCACTTGGTGCTATGTTCTCCTGTAGACTAGGTGACAGAAAGACTGAAACCGAGGCCACTGATGTGAAAAAGAAAATGTTAGAGATTTTTAAGAGGATAAACAGCACCTGAGCTCAATGAGATTCATGACCGGTCTGTTTACCTGCTGCCTCCTCCTGTGGCATTGTGGGAGTTCTTCGGGGCCCCTGTGGCCCACTGTTCTTGTCACTGTTGTTTTCCTCCAGGTTGCCTGCTGGCTCCTGGGTTTTCATTAGTTGACTCAAGAGAACTGCCAACATATTCTGCATGTCAGCTGGTGTGCTTGAAGCTTCAGGGGTTGTCTGTTCTGCTGAAGGTTGGACCACTGGGGCAGGGGGTGCCTCCTTCAAAGATTCCTCTGGGGCCGTGGGCTCTGAGTCCTGCTGTTGGGAAGTGGCTTCTGTTATGACACTGATGGATTGGTTCAGGGCCTCCAGCTGCTGCTGTATCTCTGGATTGGAGTGGATGTTAAGCAGCTGCGCCATTTGAGGAATACTCAGGTCAGTTTGGCTCTGGAGCAGGTTCAATAACACTGCCAACTCACTTTGATTCAACTGTTGTGTGATGTCACCGAGGCCTGTGGAGAGACAGTGGAGCCAATATAAGAGGATGAGGCAAGGCAAGGACCTTTGCCTTCTTCAATTGGCAATAGCAACTTACAATATCCAATGAATGAAGTTTCATTTTGAATGTCTCATTTTTCATGCCTCCAACTGTCATGACACATTTGTTATTCTTTATATTTTCACTTAAAAATACAGGGACTAATTAAAACATCTCTGTATTGTGAGTAAAATTGACTTCATTTTATCTATATTCTTCAAGGTCAGTGATTTTCAACCCTTACTGTACATCAGAATAGGAGAGGTTTATTGTCTGTTTGTTTTTGAAATATCTTTATTAGAGTATAATTGCTTTACAATGAGAATAGGAGAGATTTTAAAATTCAGAAGCCTCAGGTCCCATCCCTAGAGATCTGGCAATTGTTTGGAGGTGTTTATATATAAAGCTTTTTAGATGATTCTAATGTGCAGCCAGCATTGAAAACCACTGTTTTAAGTGAACAAGGAAGGAAAAATGAGCCAAGGAAGGAATAGCTGTAGTTCAGAAAAAATGGTTGCACCACAGAAGAGCTACTTTGTTGTTTATAATTCATCATTACACAGTTTTTGATATATTTAGATCAAACAACAGTCTACAGAACTAACTACATTTAGCAATTGTGACTTAACATGATCAAATTCTAGGACGGTCTTAACAAATCTAACATAAACAGGGCTCCAGTTGTTAGGGAACCATGGGTAAACTAATCATAAATTCACACACACACACACACACACACACACACACACTTGCACTTGACCTTCAAAATCTGCCAAGTGATTAGTAAAAGCACAACCCAGCACTGACCTATTGCATCCCCAGCCCCAGGCTCCACCTTTCCAGGAGTAGGCTGAGGTGGTGCTGGGCTGCTGTTCTTCACAGGCTCAGCACTTGTCCCTGAGATAGTTTCTTTTCGAGAGGCTTTGGGTGGAGGTGGCTCTTCTACCAAAACACCGCTTTGTCGCTGCCGTCGCCGTTTCTTACTCCATAATTCATGGCAATCCTGCCAGTGGGGGAGGCTGGAAAAAGACAAAAGAAATGTGTGTGGGAATGCAGTAGTGAGTGAATGGAGGAACAAGAGATTAAAATGGGAAGGCTGGGGCTTCCCTGGTGGCGCAGTGGTTAAGAATCCGCCTGCCAATGCATGGGACACGCTGGGTTTGATCCCTGGTCCAGGAAGATCCCACATGCCGCAAAGCAACTAAGCCCATGTGACACAACTACTGAGCTTGCGCTGTAGAACCCGCCAAGCCACAGCTACTGAAGTCGGTGCCTAGAGCCTGTGCTCTGCAACAAGAGGAGCCACCACAATGAGCAGCCCACACATTGCAACAGAGTAGCCCCTGCTCCCCGCAACTAAAGAAAGCCCGTGCACAGCAATGAAGACCCAACGCAGCCAAAAATAAATAAATAAATTTTTAAAAATAAATAAAATAAAATAAAATGGGAAGGCAAAGAGCAAGGGGAAATAGAAAGGATAAGGAAAATATAAAAATAACCAGTATAGTTAGTAAACAGATAGTAGCAGTGTAAATAGAATCATGGCATATGGTAGTGTGAGAAACTAAAAATGCAAAAGCCCAAAGAATTTCTTTCTACAGTGAGAAATGAATATCTTGCTAATACCAGAGACACACTTGCTATATAAATGCCCATATTCCAGTCAAACAGTTAAGTTTTATAACTGTTCTTGCTTGGCATAACAAAAATAAAGGAGACCTTTATTGGTCAAGTTTCAGTTGGGAATAAATAGAACAGAGGTGACTGCCTTGTTAATATATATAAAAAGTCCAGGCAAGGTGGTAATTTAAATCTTGGAACCACATGAGCATATCATGATTAAATCACCTCTGTGTAAAATCGATTTATGTATTACTTGGTGTGTAAGGACCAAAAAACTGGTTCTTTCTTCTTTCTGCTCACTGAATTTCATGACTGGATATTTTCACTTGTGAGGTTTATTAGTATATTTTAATATATTTCCAGACTTTCCTATACTCAATAAATTCCAGTAAGTCAAACCTTACCACAATAAAGATTATCATAGCCAAAATTTCTCTATAACAAGTTTCCAATTTTTACTAAAAAGCTTACATATTTCAATCACATTCAATATATCAAAATTCAAACACAATAAATGAATTCGAACATTTCTTCGGATTATCAGATTTGTAGATATCATCTGTTCGTGTACTAACATCTCATACATTCAAGATACACAGTATTTCTATAAGAAAGAAATGCCCAAAAACTCTGACATGAAAGCTATAATGCTGTCAGTGAGAGTCAAAGATTTTTATCTATCAGAATGTGAGATGTGAGTGTAGAAGCTCTGAGGATCTCATACAATACAGGAAATTAATAAGCTTCTGATAGAAGAAAGACACATTCATAGACCATATTTTCTATATCAAAATTCAGGACATATGGTTTGATAGTGAGACAAACTATTTAAAATTAGGACTGTTCTTGCACGTGTGGGATAACATGGTCACCGCAGATATAGGGAGTTAAAAAAGATGAAATGGTTAAAAGCAAAAATTAGAAGGAATACTTTCAAAGAGATTATATAGAGCAATATGCTGGGGATCCAGGGACAAAAGAAGATAGCATGAGTCCAGTTAGAACAAATATCATATCTAAATCTATTCCTTGTTTAAGAAAAAAACATAAAGCAATAAACTTCTTATCAACCGTAATACTCAAGGACACCTCTCTATTTGGTTGGCCACTGCAGTTCCTTTTTTAAAAAACCTATTATTTTGAGTTTCTCATCTCCTGAAGCCTCGGGAAGCTTTAGGGTCACTACATAGCCGCCAGCACTTACTCTGGAGGATCCATTTTGCTGAGCTCGACATCTTTAAGGAAGTCACTCTGTAGGGTCTGTTCAGCTGTACAACGTTTACTAGGATCTAACGTCAGCATGTGGTCCAGTAAATCAAGTGCTGCTGAAGGAATGCTGTGAAAAGGAAGAGAGAAAGAATGAGTTCACAATGACCCCACAGTTCTTAAACCAGTAACCTTATGTCAAAGGTCTCTGAATTTCCAGCTCCATGTAAAACTATGGGAAGGGAGTTGGAACCTGGATAAACAAGTAAACAGATTTACTTCCACAAAGGATTCAAGAAATGCAATAGTAATACAGGTAGAAAACATGAAGCCAGCAGTTTCATCCTTTTTGTTTTAGGAAGATCAAAAGGACTATGAGAAAACTTGTATATCATTCAGAATAAAATGGTTTTCTATCAGTTAAAGCCTTCATATGAGAAAATTACAAAAGGGCTATGATAAAACTCATACTGCTCAAAAATAAAATGTTTTCCTATGGTGTGTTTTCATAATAAATTAGGACAGCACTAACTCCCTAGGACAAGAAAAAGTCAAGTCCAAACAGCCAAAGACGGAAACTAGATGTACACATTTGTCAAACTCACAAAGAGAATTCTTCTCGTAGGCGCCTTCTATATTGCTTCTTCGGTTTCATTGTATTGAAGTAAGGCAGCTTGATAACATCAGGCCACACAGCTGGACAAGGGCTACCACAGAGTCGACTGAAAACAAAGCAAAAAGCAAGAACAAGGAAGTGAGTGAGTCAGCATCATAAATTCTGGAGATTCTAGAAGCAGAAATTATTACCTCCTCAGGTCTGAGGGATCTTGGCTTATTAAGTTAAAAGGCATGCAGAGAGGTAAAACCTGACCACACTGCTTTAAGGACAGAAGGAACAGGACAGAAAGACTGGTTACACGACAGTGAAGAGAAAATACTGGCACAATAGTCCAAAATGATCCACAGATTTGGTTTTGTAAAACATGTTCTTAATCTTCCACATAGGTTTCAACTACCAATTTTGTTCTGTTCAGTTAGTATTAACTTCAAAGAGCTGAGCTGGTCCTATAATGTCCCTAAAAGGGAAAACTAGCAGAAGAGAGCCTAAGACTGGAATTTTGATGGAAAACTGAATTTACTGCATAACACATGAGTTACACACCACCTTTAAAAAAAAGTCTACATTAGCCTGTCGTATTCTTCCCCTTAATTTTATTGAAAAGAAATAAAACAAAAAACAAAACTCAAATTCCATCCCAACCCCAAATCTTCCCAAAATCCTCTATTACAGGCTCCCTTTTATAATTATCTGTTTACCTGATGCATCACTTACTAAACTCTGAGTTCTCTGAAGGCAGGGGCCTATCTTATTTATCTCTGAATCCTAAAGTTTAACAGAGATAGGAATTTGTTATAGAACAGGCTCAACGAATGTTTGCTGGATAAAGTTGATCTTAATCTAACCTAAGTAAGAATGGAACAGCTATCCTGAAAACAGCATGCTTTTATATGAAGAACTAATTTTTTAAAAATGCAAAGAAAGACCTAAGAAGTAGGTGGAATACAACTTCTTTCCATATACAACCCATGACAAAATACATGGTAAACCTGATTGAGTGAAGAGAAACTTACGTAGACATAAGGAGCATAAACTCACTTAGTAGAATGACTGAAAAATGTTAGAAATTAGAGGATGAGATTACCTATCACCCCTGGGCACTCAGAGCACATGCACAGCTGTACCTGATCAGTTCTAGCTGAGCCAGTTCCAGATTGGCTTGAAAAATTGGCTTCTTTGTGAACAGTTCCCCAAGGATGCATCTAGAAAGAATAAAATTGAGAGGTCAGAAGAGAAATCCCTGGAGCCTATTTAAAGTGTCTCAATAAACTTTTATAGTATATCAGACTGTATCTGACATACTAAATAAGCCCAAAACTCAGGGTCTGAGTTTCATAGAAGAAAATATTTCTTGCAGTGAAAATAGTACAAAGGATTTAGATTTGCTGGTAGATCAAACTTTTGCCACCTATAAAGGACAGTCTATAAGCAGAAAAAAGGAGTTAAGAAGCCTTTTCTATCAATTCCACTTGTAAATTTAGGAAATAATGAAAAACACACATTTCAATTTTACAAAGATGCTCAGCAGTTTCAATAAAAAGAATATTAGCCTTTTTCATTCATCTGCTCTGCAGAATGCACTATGTACATGTACAGCCCTCTTGGCACTATATTTGTAAAGAAAAGTTTACTGTCATCAGTCAGGATCAGTTTCAATAGGACTTTCAAACATATTATGCTTAAACACTTTTACCATTTTGAAAAGGCCTTTCAAAACTATATTGACATATTTACAGTCTCCAAGTATCTCTCCATAAATTACTTATTAATTACAAAAGGAAAACTGATAACTATTTAAGTGTGGAAAAAAGACAACACCTTAACCAAGTGACCAAAATTAACATCATCAGTAAGAGGCAAACAGGGTTCATGTAAATACAAATGTAATACCTTAAAAAAAAACACTTATGAAATAAAAAAGAATGAAATTCTGCCATTTGCAACAACATGGATGGACCTAGAGGGTATTATGCTTAGTGAAATAAGTCATACAGAGAAAGATAAATACTGTATATTATCATTAATATGTAGAATCTAAAAAATAAAACAAATGAATGAATATAACAAAACAGAAATAGACTCACAGATAGAGGGAAAAAACTAGTGGTTACCGGTGGGGAGAGGGACTTGGAGAAGGGCAAGACAGGGGTAGGGGATTAAGAGCTACAAACTACTATGTATATAACAAATAAGCTACAAGCATACATTGTACAGTACAGGGAATATAGTCAATATTTTATAGTAACGTTATTTTTTTTTTTGCGGTACGCAGGCCTCTCACTGTTGTGGCCTCTCCCATTGAGGAGCACAGGCTCCGGATGTGCAGGCTCAGCGGCCATGGCTCACAGGCCCAGCCGCTCCACGGCATGTGGGATCTTCCCGGACTGGGGCACGAACCTGCGTCCCCTGCATTGGCAGGCAGACTCTCAACCACTGCGCCACCAGGGAAGCCCTATAGTAACTTTAAATGAAACATAATGTACAAAAATTCTGAATCCCTATGTTGTACACCTGAAACTAATATTATAAATCAACTAAACTTAAAAAAGAACACTTATGGAATATTCCAGCCAAAATTAAAACCAAAAAAAGGCTAAGGAACTGTTCCAGATTAAAGAATGAAAACTAAATGTAGTATATGACAATGAACTGGATCCCCTATCAGGTGAAGTATTGTTTCCAGGACATTATAAGGGTACCAACAAAATCAGAATATGGAATATAGGTTATACTCTATTAAATATATTGTATCAATGTTAAATTCCCTGAATTTGATAATCATACTGTGATTATAAGAGAATATCTTTGCTCTTAGGAAACGTACATTAAATATTAAGAGGGAAAGGAGCATGATACATAGAACTACTTTCAAATAGTTCTGGAAAAACATATGGTATACATATATAAACGTACATTTTATTCTATGTATATATTGTACATTGTATTATATATAAGTACATATATATAACACATATACATACCACATATATATATATGTGAATATAAAAGGAAATGTGGCAAAAAAAAAAAAAAAAAGGAAATGTGGCAAGATGTTAAAAATTAGTGAATCTAACACAAATGATCTCAAAATAATTAATGCTGAGTAAAAGATACCATAGGGGGCTTCCCTGGTGGCGCAGTGGTTGAGAGTCCGCCTGCTGATGCAGGGAACACAGGTTCGTGCCCTGGTCGGGGAAGATCCCACATGCCATGAAGCGGCTGGGCCCATGAGCCATGGCCGCTGAGCCTGCGCATCCGGAGCCTGCGCTCCGCAACAGGAGAGGCCACAACAGTGAGACGCCTGTGTACCAAAAAAAAAAAAAAAAAAAAAAAAAGATGCCATAGGGAAAAAAGAGCATAGATAGTATGATTCTGTTTACATAAAATTCTAGAAATGGAAATCAATCTAAAGTGATAGAGAGCAGAACGGTGGTTGCCTGGGAATGGGGTGGTATGGACAGTAAGAGGGACTACAAAGGAGCACATGGAAAATTTTGGAGGTGACATTGGTGACGGTTTCACTGGTGTATATAAATAATACGTCAAAACTTAAATTATACACTTTGAATATATGGTTTATTGGAAATCTCAACTGAAAGGTTAAAAAAATCAGTGAATCTGGATAAAGGTTATACTAAAGTTCTTTGTACTATTCTAGCATCTTTTCTGTACATTTAAAATTATTTCAAAATAAATTTAAAACATGAAAAAAATTACAGGAATACTCTGTACTTTTTTTATGTCTGAAATATTTTTTTTCAAACAGTGGGGAAGAAAAAAGTGAACAACGAATCTCTTCTAACCTGTGCTCTGGAATGAGATTAATTAACAAATATTCCCAAAACCAATGTTTTCAGTCAGCCCTCCATATCCATAGGTTCCTATCCACAGATTCAACCAACCATGGATTGAAAATACTTAGAAAAAAAATTCCAGAAAGTTCCAAAAAGCAAAACTTAAATTTGCCACACTGGCAACTATTTACACAGCAGTTACATTGTATTTACATTGTATTTACAACTATTTATGCAGCATTTACATTGTATTAGGTATTATAAGTAATCAGAGATGATTGAGAGTATACTGGAGGATATGTGAGAGGGTGTGTGTAGGTTATATGCAAACACTACACCATTTAATATAACAGACTTGAGCATCCCCATGTTTTGGAAGCAGGGGGTCCCGGAACCAATCCTCCTGTGGATACAGAGGGACAACTGTATATAGTTTAACTTTGAAATTCTTTAGCTTGACAAAATTTGAGAATGCAAACAAACCCAGCTTTTAAAGTTATTAGCTCCTTTCTTTTAGTATTTGTTAACCTCAAATTCTTATTTCCAATATTCTCACAAACCTTATCCAAAGAAAGAAAAGTATAAGTAAAATTTAATTGTTTCTAATATTAACTGCCAAATCAAATTCCAAATACAGTGTTATCACAACATGTAAAATAAAACGCAGAAAGAACAAACCCAGATAAGTTTTCAGACTCTAGGTATAACGTGTTATACTAGTCTTTCTGGTTTCTCCCTTGATTTTCAAACTGAACTAACTGCTCCATCAATTAATTCTGTCAAGAGCATCCCACAAAAATATCTTCAGAGAGACTACCATGGATCACCAAAGCAGTAAGTACACATCAAAAGTCAAGCAAAATCTCAATTCAATGAGTCACTGAGCTTTAAAGAAAGTATAATTTTCTACAATTTTAATTTCCAATTGTGTTTTATTTCAGTTTCCAGTCCTTTGGTGGGAAAGACATCATTATGTAATCAACACTTTGCTACTGCACTGATGTAGCAGGTTGCACAGAAATAGTACCAACAGAGCTATGAACTTACCCTGCGCATCTTAATGGGGCATTAACTTTAGAGCCTAGTTGTGACCATTTAAATGCTAATACTGTTAGAGCAAATAGTCCAGAACACAAACATGCCCAGCTTCAGTCAGTAAAATTTAACTAAAGCTTCATTTGAATTGGGTAGGCTACTACAGAAATTATGCTCTTTCTCCATCACCCTTTTGAATTTTGAAATAAAAGCCTTATACTGCTCCTTTTAAAGAATGACATTAACAGAGGAAAGAATGGAAAAAAGTGATATGCTCCACTGGGAAGTATGTGTGTCAGAATCCTAAAGTATGGAGGTCAAGGTCAGTGTGCATACATAAATCATACAGTTTAAGAAACAATTAACTAGGGGACTTCCCTCGTGGGGCAGTGGTTAAGAATCCGTCTGCCAATGCAGGGGACGCGGGTTCAAGTCCTGGTCCGGGAAGATCCCACATGCTGCAGAGTCACTAAGCCCATGTGCCACAACTACTAAGCCTGTGCTCTAGAGACCGCAATCCACAACTACTGAAGCCCAAGTACCTAGAGCCCGTGCTCCACAACAAGAGAAGCCACCGCAATGAGAAGCCTGCACACAGCAACGAAGAGTAGCCCCTGCTTGCCTCAACTAGAGATAGCCCACGTGCAGCAATGAAGACTCAACACAGCCAAAAATAAATTAATTAATTTAATTAATTTATATATTAAAAAAAATTAAACAACTAACACAGTCCATTTAAAATGTCTATGCCCCTAACATACAAATTGTGGCCTCTAAGTATCATTTTGTACTAAAAGGAACTAAGACTCCTTAGAGAAATGGCCAATTTCAGGTCTGTGGCAGGAAATGAACAGGATAAGCCTAGAACCAGAAAACAATGAAGGCTATCAAAGACTAATATGGTTGAGTCAAAAGGTCCCAAGAATTAACCTGCATAAAAGTCCACTGACCAAAGACTGGACAGTTTGAAGAGGAATAAGGATGATAGCTACAATGAATTAAAACATGTCAAATTTGTTTAAATCCATGAGTTCATAATGAAACTAAAAAACAAACCCCAAATAACTTCTCTTTGGTCATCTTTGGAGGATAATAGTAAGCCACCTCATTATTTTGAAAACATGTAAATAAAATGAAAGAATTCAACCTTTAATTAAACCTTTTCAACTTCTTTTTTTTTTTTTTGGCTGTGCCAGAAGCTTCTGGAATCTTAGTTCCCCTTCCAGGGATCAAACCCAGGCCCTCAGGAGTGAAAGCATGGAGTCCTAACCACTGCACCACCAGGGAATTCCCTAATTAAACCTTTTCTGTATCATTTGTACCCAAGGTTAGCCAAATACATAAACTGTCTTTATTTCAAGAAAGAATAAAATGATTAGAATATCGTATCACAAAACCACCACAAATAGATTGATGGATGTGGATCATTAATAGCTAATAACATTTCAAAAAGAGACAATTACATATTATATAACGTGGTGTGTGTATGTGTAAATCTGCTCTGATAGGGATGAATATTTTATTAGACATTCTTTAGAACTGCTTGTATAAGAGGATAATAAAAAGTAGACTAATTTGTAACGGGTTTTTAAATTGTTTTTAAGTTCTACAGGTAATGTAACCAGTTATTGCCTGTACTATGGGCAGAGGCTCCCACTGCTTCCTACCCCCAACTCTGATGTTCAAGTGACTATGTAATCTGTCAGAAGTACTCAAAACCACCTGTAAAATAGTTTCAGGGTCAGTGGGTGTTGGGAATCAAACCTGAATTCACCTACAATTTACAGGAAATAAAAAAAATAGAGAACCATGCTAAAAGATCACCATGAGAATGCAACCAGCAAAGTCCAGATTATGGGAAATTCTGTAGGACAAATGACCCAGTTTCTTCTAAAAAAAATTATAAGGGGGGGGGGGAACCTAAGAGAGATGGAGGAGGAATCTATAATTTAAAGACTTGAGATAATCAATTACAATCTATGAGCCTTATTTGAATGTATTTGGATCCAAATTCAAAGTAAGCTTAAAAAAAAAAAACAAGAAAATTGGGGAAATGTTAAAAAAAAAGATAATTGGGGAAATGTTAAAAAAAAAACTATGTGTCTGATATTAAGAAAAGTTCAACAGATTTCTTTGAAATCTGGCTAAAAGTTGATCCCCATCCTTTTGAACTCAAAGAAGAATGGCAAAAAGCCAATGTAGAGATAAAACAGGATACAAATTCAACAGTATGTGAATTACAAACAAAAGAAAAAGTGAAAAAAGCCTTACCCACAGCTCCAAACATCTATTGCTGGTGTATAACGCTCCTCTCCCAGCAGAAGTTCTGGAGGTCGGTACCACAGAGTAATGACTTTGTTTGTATAAGGGCGGCTGAAATGTAAAACATAACCATGACATAAATTTACAATGGTTACAACGGTTTCTGATGAAAAATACTTGTACAATTAAATGCAAATTAAAATAGCTGCCAACTGGAGACGGGATCATCAAAACAGCTCCATAGCAACCTAAGAGTCAAAAGTAAACTGGACAGAAGGTGATGAAGAAATAACTTCCATTCCAATTTGGGTTGATTTATTTCAGTCTAAGGCAGATTCAAGAATTTAGATAGAATTTACTGTCTAAAATCTAGGTGGTAAACACATTTAGAAAATTAGGGAACTCTGAGAGTTATTGCAATCTGCAGAATACTAGCATATCCAAGAATGAAAAAGATTCTTTCCTATTTCTCACATGTAATTTTGTTGAATGACTCACCTCTCTTCAGAATTATAGAGCCGAGCAAGTCCAAAATCTGCTAGTTTGATTTGCCCACTGTAAAACAAAAATTAATTATTTTCATAAGTAACAACAGCAGCCTCCAAATTACACCTAAAAAGTCAAGTGCTAATTTAGGAGGTAAAGGTATTACAAAAATGAATTTTTAACCTCTGCTCTTTCAGTTCTACTCTTAATGGTCACTCTGCCAGATTAAGCCTCTTTTGACGACTCCACTATACAAAGCCTTAGGGAGTTTTTTTTGGACTACTACTGTATTTTTGGATTTGACTCCTTAACTAAATATTTCTTTTATTTCTTGGCAAACAACAGTGGCTAGAACCTGCTAGATTAAATACCTACTGTTGGGGAAAAAAGGAATGGGCTGTTTTAGATTAAGAGAGATTTAAGAGGTCTAACAACTAAATCCAATTCATAATCCTTGACTGATTCTGGTTTGAATAAAACTAGCTATACAAAAGGCTTTTTTTTTTTTTTGGCCACGCCATGGGGCATTCGGGATCTTAGCTCCCCAGCCAGGTATTGAATCTGGGCCACAGCAGTGAAAGTGCCAAGTCCTAACCACTGGATCAAACGTAATGATATCTGTAATTTACTTTAAAATACGTCAGGCAGAAAAATAAAAAGGAAGCAAATATTAACAAAATGTTAGTTGTATATGTGTTATTAATTGTATTAGTGTCTCAACTTTTTCTTATAATTTGACATTTTTCATAACAAAAAGTAAACTGCAACAATTCTGTGGCTATAACAGATTTTTCAGAGAACATACCTTTGATCTGAACAAACAATTTTTATGATGAACAAGGCCCCTTCTACCAACAAACTGCCATCACTTCCTATACCATAAGATACACAATTATGACTTTACAGGGGTTCTCAAACGTTAATATGAAATAAGAATCACCTGGAAAGCTTGTTAAATGTTTTCTGGGCCCCATTACCAGAGATGCTGATTCAGTAGGTCATGGGTCCATGAATCCGCATTTCCAACAAGCCCACAGGTGATGCCAATGGTGCTGATCTGAGAACCACACTTTGAGAACCACTCCCTTAAAAGGATCACATCCATGTTTCACTGTACTAAATATTCTGTCTTTGACAGTGATGTCAAGCAATATTTTAATAAAATGCAACACAAAATGTTGGGAAACTATTTAAAAAACATTATTAACTATTTTGGATTAATCATATTTATCTAAATTTTTGTGTAGTCTATCTAGTCACATTTACAGTTTGCGTTACATCTTGTGGAATGAAAAGCCAATTCACCTTTTTTAAGGGACTGGGGATATCTCAGGTGCCTGATAGCTCAGATCAAGCAGAAAAGTGAGATAGAAGAGAAAAAAAGGGCTCTTCTAGGAGGTGCTCTTCAAAGTCTGAGCAATGGGGCAAAATATTAAAACAAAAAAGCTACTAGCAACGAAATTTTACATTAAATCAACTCTTACCATTCCTAGTAAAGATTATGGGCACCATACCCACCTGTCCCAGACATCATCACATTTTAAGTTTGATTTCTAAGCAAATTCTGAGAGAAGCAAAAAGGAAAGAAATAGCGGACTTGAGCCCTATATTGAGACAAAAAGCGTTCCTCAAATTTCTTGGCATCCTTACTTTGATCCCAAGACTCAAGGCAAGTCCTACTATGGTAGGACTGAAAGTTAAAATGGCAATAGATATACAGTTATGGAAAATGAGGCTAGACCTAAACATCACCAGCACCTAGCATATTTCCTAGTCCATCCCCCCGCCTCACTCTCAGTAACCTTCTTCATTGGAAACAAGCCATCAGGTGGGACCTATTTAACATATTTTTACCTATAAACTTATTTACACCTCTAACCTTGCTTTCTCCTCTCCCTTCAATTTCAGAAAAAGTGAGTCAATCTCTTTTCTTATTCAAGGATAATCAGTATTAACACCTCTGGTCTTCACCCCATCTCCTTTAGAAACTCATTTCTTTAAATTACTTTGGTTCTTTCTTGAATCTTCAACTTCCCCCTCTCTACTCATTTTCTTTTTGCTTAGCATTTAAATATGCTCAAACCTCTGCTTCTTTAATACAAAATTAATAAAAACAAAAAATTGAAGTCACACCTACAATCACCTTCCCATTAACTGTGCTACCAACCCACTTACTCCACACTTTCACCACTGACTTTTTAATTTTCAGATTCTCTCCTTGGGTCTTAAAATCTACCTGCATCACTTGACATCTATGACCATTCATTTCTTAAACCTGCCTATTTTGCATTCATATTTCCTTATTTTCTTCCTATCTGTCTAATCAGCCCCTTGGGTTCCATCTTCTCAACATCTTTTCTATGCTTGATAACTCCTGAATCTACAATGCTAGTTTGAAACTCCCATGTGACCATATGCCTATTTGATATCACTACCCTGGATATATAACAGACATATCCAAAAAGGGTTTACTCTTCCCCAGACGCATCCTGCTGTTCCTTCTGTATTCCCTATATTGACCACTATGCCACCCATCTAGATAGTTTCTCAGGTCAGAAATCTTTGAGTTAAAGTACTTAAGTACTTTGATTCATTCGCCACCATTCACTCACTCATCAAAGTCTACTGATCTACCAAGTCCATCCTGTCCATCCTCTTCTAGCAATGCCTTGGTTAGTTCAAGCACTGACCATTTCTTACATTGTTCTTAATAAGTCTCTCTGCCTCCAGTTCACACGCTATATGGTGACCATTTAGTGATGTTTCTAAAACAGAAGACTAATTATGTCTCTCCTATATCTAAAATAACTTGGTGTCATTTATACTTGTGTAATTAAGATAAAATAAACATCATGGAGCCCAATGCTGCTCTCCTCCCTCTCTCGTCAATGCCTTCTCTTCTTTGTCTACCTGAGAACTCCTCTCTAGGCCCTCTCACCTAGAAGTCTCTGTGTAGACAGAACTAAATGGGCAAGAGCAGAGGCTGGCTGGATCAGACTAGACCATGAGACTTCTGCATCCTACTTAGCAACCTGAGAAGGAAATTCACTTTAGTCTAAAACCTTATCAGCTTCCTGAATATGGGAAGTCAGGGACAGAAAGGGGCCTGACCCACCAGAAAGGACACCAAGCAGGACTGTAGTTATTCCCTGGCCTGAAACATCCCCCAATAGAGGAGCAAAAGGAACAGAAAAAAGTATATTAATACTATAGTCCAGAAAGCTGCAAGATGATAGCCATCATCAAATTTTTGAAGCACTATTACTGTGGATACAGATTAACCAAGCCCCCAGCTTTAATGAGAATTGTGGTGGATCACAGGGATAGTGACAGAAAGGAATGACATATATATGTATATGTATATGTGTATGTGTGTGTGTGTATGTGTGTGTGTGTGTATATATGTATATGTGTGTGTGTATATATATACATATATATATATGTATATATATGTAAGACTTTTTTGCGGACCATTTTCAAAGTCTTTACTGAACTTGTTACCATATTGCTTCTGTTTTATGTTTTGGTTTTTTTGGCCGTGAGGCATGTGGGATCTTAGCTCCCTGACCAGGGATGGAACCCGCAGCCTCCGCGTTGGAAGGCAAAGTCTTAACCACTAGACCGCCAGGGAAGTCTCCAGAAAGGAATGATATTTTTAATGTCGTGTTTTGTCTCAAAAAGGTATCTAAGTACAAATAACAATTTTACAGTAATTTGTACAATTAATATAATAACGCATTAATTGTATAATTTAAAAATAAGAAATTAACCAGCACCCTTCAATGGCTGTTACCTGTAAATAAAATTTAAGCTCCTTAGCAAGATATACAAGATCTTTAAATTGGCTCCTTGCAACTGTCCAGCTTCATCTCTTGCCATTATGTGCTTCACTCTTCTTGCCCTAGCAATGACTCCTTTACAGTTTTCCAAACATAACATGTTATCTTCACATTTATATGCTTTTGTACATGCACTCTTCTTTTGCCTAGAAATGTGAACCTCTGTTATCAGTCTTTCTGATAAATTCCTATTCATTCCTCAAGACTGCATCTTCCCAGATGCTCCCAAATTCAAGGGGAAAAAAAAAAAGCTTAATAAATGTTTATTGAATTGAGCAACTTATTTGTTTAGCTTCCCTACTAAACTCTGAAATCTTCAGGGACCAACCATCCCATGTGGGACTTTTAGTGCTAAAACCAGGACAGTCTCGGGCAACACTGGAGAGTTGGTCACCCTACTCCACAAAGACAGGAAATATGTCATAACCATTCCATATTCCCATCTAGATAATGTTTGTTAAATAGAACTGATCCAAAATATTTAAAACAAAGGGTGCATCAGACAAAGATGGCTATAAACAGCCCACTACCTACAGAACCAAACACTGGCCTTATTTCAATGGTACCAGACTTGCTTTTTATTCTTCAGTATGTAGGGCTATCATCAAAGAGTACTGTAATGCAACTGATATCACCAACGCAATTTAGGCAAATAGCCAGACAGGAAGAAAGCAGATGATAAAAACTTCTGAAGAATTAACACTGTTCTTCACCAAATTCCTGTCTGTCTATACTATTAAAACCCAGGAGTAAGTGCTGGGCAGAAAGGTCAGTCACCAACTACATCTGTGTTTATTCTGAAATTCGATAACTGACAAAGTCTCAAGAGCAGTTAAAAGAGCAGGTATGTTTCTCCCCACTAAACAAAGGAGAATGTCATTAAGAACTTGAGGTGTGTTTGAATTTGCCTAAGACCACAAAAGTATTATTTACTAACTATGGCAAAAGCTCTTTGAATATTCCTATAGGATGTAAGTAATTCTCTAAAATGTCTGCATTTAAAAAAACCTTTACAATCCTACCTCTTTTAGTCCTTACCAACACTGAGTCTGGAGACTGCTGATCAGAGTACCCCTATCACAAGTTGTTCCTAAGGTACAGACATCAGATGTACGTAAATGCAAAAAAGTGCATTACTGGGTTTACTTATAACCCCAATTAACTAGATGAAACTAAGGGTGTCAGAAGAGAGGAAGAAAATGCTTAACCTCATATGGGTACTGTGTTACCTGTTGTTCAGCAAAATGTTAGAACACTTAATATCCCGATGCAGGAAATTCTTTTTGTGACAGTAATCCAGTCCTTCCATTAGCTGTTTCATGAATGACTTGATATGATCCTCAGAAAAGTGCACCAGACCAGATTCCAACAGTCCCATTAAGTCATGGTCCATATACTCAAATACAAGGTAAAAGGCTCCTACATGGGATGAAGGAAAAAATTAAAAACAAGAGAAAAAGGATGCCGAAATGACAATGCGTCAAATTTTAACATAATTTTGGAGTTCACCATAAGCTTTCTGGAAAAACCACTTGATTTTACACATGAAGAAACTAAAACTCAAGCAGTTGAATAACTTGCCCGTTCTAACAATAAAAAACAGAACTATTTTTTGAATTAATCTTCTGACTTGTAGTTCAGTACTTTTTGGACTACTTACTTCTCTAACGGGACAACTGCCCCAATTAGATTGTATAACTAGTCTTTTATGATCTAAATCAGTTGGCAACTTACAGACCCCTTGGGCCAAATCCGGCCTGTCTATTGCTGTAAATAAAGTTTTATTTGTAATATACAACCATGCCCATTTGTTACACATTGTCTAAGACTATTTTGTAGAAATCTTTACCCTAGTTAACACTCATATAATACGCCAGGGGTGCATTTAGTACGAATTATTAATGAAATTTATAGTATTTAAGAATTGAAAGAAAAAATGAATCATCTAATTCAACTCCCTAAATTTAAAAGTAGATAAAAGGCTAAGAGAATTGTGAAAGATTTGAAATCCACATTATCTTTCCACTTTCAACAGGGTGCATGATAGAGGCAAATACTGTAACATAAGAAATACTAGACCTAGTTAGACAATGATCCATCCAGTCCAAAATTCTTCTCTCAGTAGCATAAAGGCAAGGATTCTTAGTCTAGGGGATAGGCTTCAAGGACTCTTTGAACTCTCTAAATAGCATACAACATTTTAAACACGTGTATGCAACATTTTTTTTTTTTTTTGCGGTACGCGGGCCTCTCACTGTTGTGGCCTCTCCTGTTGCGGAGCACAGGCTCTGGACGCGCAGGCCCAGCGACCACGGCGCACAGGCTTAGTTGCTCCGCGGCATGTGGGATCTTCCCAGACCGGGGCACGAACCCATGTCTCCTGCATCGGCAGGCGGATTCTCAACCACTGTGCCACCAGGGAAGCCCTATGCAACATTTTTTTTTTTTTTTTTGCAGTACGCGGGCCTCTCACTGTTGTGGCCTCTCCCATTGCGGAGCACAGGCTCCAGACACGCAGGCTCAGCGGCCATGGCTCACAGGCCCAGCTACTCTGCGACATGCGGGATCTTCCTGGACCGGGGCACGAACCCGTGTCCCCTGCATCGGCAGGCGGACTCTCAACCACTGCGCCACCAGGGAAGCCCTATGCAACATTTTAAATGTATTTTTTTGAAGAGTGAATCCGTAAAATATTTTAAAAGGTTCATGACCCCCAAAAAGTTAAGAACCACTGCATTAAAGGAATATCTTAGTTTTAGCTAAGCCCTCGTATGAATTAAGAAAACACTAAAACTGCAAAAGAGGAGTGGATAAAGGACACAAACGGACAACTCAAAAAAAGAGAAAATAAGTAAAATTGATAGACGTGGAAAAAAACTCAGAATATAAAGTATGCAATCCAAAATAATGATATCATTCATACTTCACCTATCAGATAAGATGACAATTTTTTAAAAAGATAAACTCAATGTTAGGGAGGATAAAGTGGGATGGGACTCACTGGTGGGACATATCTTTCTTAAAAGCAATCTAACATTAAATATGAAAATTCCTTTGACCAAATAATTCTACTTTTAGGGAACTATATTAAGAAATAAATCAAAATACAAATATTTATGCAAAAAGATGCTCAATGCAGTGCTATTATAATATTTTTTAAACTGACAACTAACTGTTCAACAAGGATTGGTGAAATAAATTTGGATTCATCTATCTTTATGCAGTCATTAAAACATGTTAATGATACAGGAAATTGCTTATGACAAGTTATAAAACATTCAATATACTTTGATCTTGGTTATGTTAAAATAAATATATATAAAATATAAAGTACTAGAAAAAAATATGCCAACATTTTAATACTACAGTGATCTTCTATGGATGCTGGTATACTGGGAGTGGGAGAGAAGTGACTGCCATTTTCCTTTTCTTACTCGCCTATGTTTTCAATTTTTCCACAATGGGCATGCATCACATTCCATTCATTCATTTATTATTTTATGATTAAAAAAAATTTTTTTTTAATTTTTTGGCTGTGCCACACAGCATGTGGGATCTTAGTTCCCTGACCAGGGATCAAACCCGTGCCCCTTGCAGTGGAAGCACAGAGTCTTAACCACTGAACTGGCCAGGGAAGTCCCCCATTATTTTATGATTTTTTAAAAAAGAATTTAAACAGTACAGAAGGGCATGGATGAAAAGCAAGCACCTCTCCAGAAGCAACCAATTAACATTTTCTTACACATCCTCACAGAAACTAGTTATACACTGTAATATTTTTATAATAAGAAAAGGTTAAAAAAAAACCCAGAAATATAACTAGTATATTTAATTCTATTCCAATCTAACTTTCATAAATTTATCTAAGCAGGATTTCCTCTTTTCTTTAAAACTACTTCTACTAAACTCAAAAGAGGTATTACTACCCTAGTGCTAATATATTTGAGGCTCTGTAAAGCAGTCCAACTTAACTTTATCCATTACCCTCCTAATTTTATGTATTTCAATCATATTCTCTGTTAACATCTCAGGCTGTATTCACAGATGCCACCTCTTCACAGATGCCCCTCTCTAAACCTTCAGATTTACTTTAATAAAAGTAGGCTGGATATCATATATAGACTACTTCAAGTTACAAATCCAGGAAAACAAACCACTATGTGACCTGAAAACTGTTTTAGAAATACCTGCTTTGGATTCTAAACTGTATGAGAACAAAACTACATTTTTTTAAAAAAGGATGCATATAAATGAAGGATGTAAAAATGAGAATAACTGTCAAATCTGGGTTTTAATTTCCATTATGGTTATTACAATTTGTAAAACACAAGAACAAAAAAAAACCGACTTCAAAACATTGGTTGGAGGAGAACCTTATATTGTTTATGTGCTGGCCTTCTTAGGTGTTAACAGCAGACTCTAATTTTAATGATTAACAATGATTTCTAAAAGTATAAGAGTACACTAATGACGAACAGACATTTTATAAAATAAGCACTGTTCAGCACAAAAACAATCTGTTAACATCTTAATTCTGATGTGGATTAAAGAAAGAAGCTGGACTTTAGTACAACTTGTTAAAAAAGGCAAACAGGCAAACAAACTAAGAAAGGGAAATAAAATGTACCAATCTCCCATGCAGAAACATGATTCTTTGCTAGTACCTTTGTCCTTCTTGAAATCCAGCGCGTCTTGTTTATCTGTGACAATTTCCTTCATGTTAACAACACTTCGGTGGATTAGCTGACGAAGAATTTTGATCTCACGTATAGCTGTGATTGGGAAGCCCTCTTTCTCATTGTCCAGTCTCACCTTCTTCAGGGCCACTAGCTCTCCTGTTACAACAAATTCAAACTGTTATATTACAATTAGCATTTTTTGGCCACCATCATGAATCAACCAATATATGCTCTTGCTCTAAAACATAGACTTAATGCCTACTTTAATGCTACATGGCAGATACTTTTTGTTGTTGTTGTTGTTGTTTTTATTTTTGCTGTACGCGGGCCTCTCACTGTTGTGGCCTCTCCCGTAGCAGAGCGCAGGTCCCGGACGCACAGGCCCAGCGGCCATGGCTCACGGGCCCAGCCGCTCCACGGCATGTGGGATCTTCCCAGACCGGGGCATGAACCCATGTCCCCTGCATCGGCAGGTGGACTCTCAACCACTGCGCCACCAGGGAAGCCCATGGCAGATACTTTTATACTGTTTAAAAAAAAGAATCCCCATGTTCCCTTTCTTATCTTTGTTCTTTTAAAGATTTTAAAATTTTAATTCAATAGTCTGTTAAGCTTAAAAATTTCGTATTATTAAAATATACCAGTAATTCAACTACTTCACTTTATCTTCAAGGACTAGCCCCTTACCAAAGAGCAACTGACAAATTTTATTTTTACCTTCTCTTAAATTCCCAGCAAGCTTATTATAAAACATTTACAATGGACAGAAAGAGGAAGGTTTTTAGACAGTAATAATTATACTATTCTTTTGGAAAACTGTAGTCTATTTCATTACTTTTGGAGACCAAATAAGAACTCAAAGTTTACTTTTGCTAAATCCACTTAAGACATCAGTACTGCTCAATTTTTAACCTTCTGACATCTAAAATTTTGTGGCAATATTTACCTGTGTCTTTGTCCTTGGCTTTATATACTTGGCCATAGGTTCCCTCTCCAATAATCCCAATAATGTCAAACTTGTCCACACAGCGTTTCCCCCAGTCACTTTCTGTTTGTCTTCTTTCTCCGTAACGAGGACAACAAATTCTAAAAAAGGCAAAAACAAACAAACAAGTTATTTTAAAAAATTAAGTGTATTCCTTTTTTTCTTTTTTCTTTATTTTTTTGGCTGCATCACACTGCTTGAGGGATCCCGCTCAGGGATCAAAACCATGCCCCCTGTAGTGGAAGCATGGAGTCCTAACCACGCCAAGGAATTACCTAAATGTATTCAAAGAACAAAACAGAATTCTTTTATGATGATTTCTCTGGCTCCTGAGTCTTTTATCAGTTTCTTTATTAAAAAAGCAGGAATCAAATGATATGAAATAAACAGTTTAAACAGTCTCTCACAGTGGCTAATCTCTCACAGAGTTGTTTTTTTCTTTTGCTTCAGGAAGACATAAGATCAAATAACAATAGATTTGCTACTTTATTGAGTACTGGCTTCCTCAACCATAGAATGGGAAAATATTCCCTACATCACAGGGTTACTATGAAAGTAAAATATAAAACTTTGGCAATAATATGTGCTCCATAAATGGCAACTATTTTTACTACCAAGAGAAGAATGCTAACAATCAGAAGATCAAACTCAGATTCTACTACATTTATGGCATGGCAATTTATGTAGTTCAGGGGGAAAAAAAATCCCACATCTATTAATTCTTCATTAATGTGTACATGGTTGACACCCTCTGAATTAAAGTATTTTTTTCCTTCTTCAATATGCTAAGTATTATGAATTCAAAAGATACAGTGGGATCAATGTTCATTGTATACTTGGATTTGGGAAATTATTGTTTTTCTAAAAAACACAACATGGTATCTATGAGTGTAGATGAAATGATTTTATCCATTAAAATAAAATAAGATCTACATTAGGCCCAATCCTCTATAAGCCTACTGGTGTAGGTTGTGGTCCAAAGGTAAGGAAGAAAGCTGTAATTAAGGATGGGTCCCTCCAAAA
Organism: Kogia breviceps; assembly: GCF_026419965.1. Classification (NCBI taxonomy): domain Eukaryota; kingdom Metazoa; phylum Chordata; class Mammalia; order Artiodactyla; family Physeteridae; genus Kogia; species Kogia breviceps. The sequence goes on along the minus strand of NC_081328.1, from coordinate 37,423,279 downwards.
CTCACTTTGGTCTCTTTTTGTATGGTTGCTGAGGTGGTGTGATTGCCTTTGGTTCTGGAGAGTCTGGGGGAGATGGATCCCCACCAGGGAGCTCTGGAGGGAGAGGGAGGTCTGTGAGTAGGTGACGTGGCCTTTGTTCCTTCTCTTTCTTTACAGGTTTTGAAGGTAGAGTTTCTTTCGGACTAAACAACAGAGAGGAAAAAGTGAAAAAGATCACAATTACTTAAAGGATGTGCAAATAAAACTTTTCAAAGATTATATTGTCTGGCTGTTAAAAGATTACAAAGATTTTACTTTTAAGGGAAAAAACCCCCATAATATAACATAAAGAAATGGAGTTTATCAGAGTTAAAGAGACTTGGATTTTGCAAAAAGAAATCTATAGTATATTTTAAAAACCAATAAAAACTTGGCATATTATTTGTAGAAACTTTAATAAACTTCTTTAATGTCCTTTCTAAGATTCTATTTGGATTTTTATTGAGATGAAATAAAATGCAGGAAGTTATAATCTTAAATTTGCAAAGCACCACTGCAACTCACAAAGTCACCAAACCTGCTCCATATTTTAACCAGCAAAGATTTAAATGACTGAAAGCCCAGCAATGTAATACTGGGTTGGCCAAAAAGTTTGTTCGAGTTTTTCCATGTTACAGGAAAACCCGAATGAACTTTTTGGCCAAGCCAATACTATTGTGTTACTAAAGATGTGGAGAGAAACTTGGAAAAAGCAAATAGTATTTTACAGTGTTTTGTAAGAAACACAGCTAAGCTGGAAATCAAAATAAGTGAAAAATATACTTATTTATTGTACTGGCTGGGAAGCAAAAGGCAACCATATCCGACCATCCAAAATGGATAAATAACCTTCAAACTAAAAATCTAAGGAGAAAGAGTCCAAGAGACTATTTCAGAATCATTAAAACACTGGTAGCAGAAGGTCTCTCATCATAATCAACAAATTTTAAGAGTCAGTGGGGGAAACAGACGGGATGGCTTTCCTGGAATAAATTAGAAAATTCAGTTTTCAGATCCAATTTTTAACCACCTCTATTTATGAGTAAAGGAAGGATTTTGTGCCATGCATGTCCTCAGAAAAGATAGTGCAGCATACTAACTCATGTCTACAAATAAAACCATGCTAGATAGTCTTTTGTATTCCATCACAGTATCAGAAGATTAAAAAGAATCTGAGAATCCTAACCACAGTACAAACCTCATCTACATTTTCAACAAGTGGTTATTTTTTTAAAAATTCTTTCATGAATACTTCCACAGAACCATAAAGAACAGATCTACCCCTTGCAATGTATCTTTTTTTTTTTTGGCTGCATCGTCTTTGTTGCTGGGCGCGGGCTTTTCTCTAGTTGCAGCGAGCGGGGGCTACTGTCCATTGCAGTGCACGGGCTTCTCATTGGGTGGCTACTCTCGTTGCAGAGCATGGGCTCTAGGCGCATGGGCTTCAGTAGTTGTGGCTCATGGGCTCTAGAGCACAGGCTCAGTAGCTGTGGCGCATGGGCTTAGTTGCTCTGCGGCATGTGGGATCTTCCCGGGACAGGGCTCGAACCCGTGTCCCCTGCATTGGCAGGTGGATTCTTAACCACTGCGCCACCAAGGAAGCCCTGCAATGTAACTTTTTAAAGCATACTGCTGCCCTCTGTGTGTGAAACACAATCTCAAAACCTACTACTTCCTACCAATTTTCATCATTTTAATCTCTTATAAATCAGACAGAACAATAGAATCTAGTATGTACCATATCAACCAGAAATGGGGTAGTCAATGGAGAGCAAAACAATCACCTGAAACTTTCTGTTAAATTACTGATAGAGATGAACACACAACATTATTATAATTTGCACTAAGATTTTTCTACCCCGGGAACAAAGCCTGTTACCAGAAAACTCTTGAGTCAGGATGCCATACAGATTTTTTTAATTTCCCCAATTTTTAAGACATTTGGGAAAGAAAATTTCTAATTTTTCAACTAATGTCAAAATATTTTTTATAGGGCTTCCCTGGTGGCGCAGTGGTTGGGAGTCTGCCTGCTAATGCAGGGGACACAGGTTCGAGCCCTGGTCTGGGAAGATCCCACATGCCGCGGAGCAACTGGGCCCATGAGCCACAACTACTGAGCCTGCGCGTCTGGAGCCTGTGCTCTGCAACATGAGAGGCCACAATACTGAGAGGCCCGCGCACCGCGGTGAAGAGTGGCCCCCACCTGCCACAGCTAGAGAAAGCCCTCGCACAGAAACGAAGACCCAACACAGCCAAAAATAAATAAATAAATAAAATTTTAAAATATATATATTTTATAAATTTCAATTCCTCATGACTCAGAAATAGATTCCATCTTGGTTCTGTGTCACTAGAATCAAATTATCTGAATTCTTTCACCATCATTTAAGTTCAATCTATATTTTATATTTACACTTGTTTTCTCCAAAATTTACTTTATGGGTTCAAATATTGTTTGCTACTGTGAAAATGTACATTGCTTCTGAAAAATTATATTTTTAGTACGTTTATGTCAAGAAAGAATGTTTGATGGGATACGTACTACCAGTTCAGGGCACACAAGTTAACAGAGGTCAAATTCTGTTTCAACAAATTCCAAATGTACCAAAAACCCTGGAATAATGATGATCCATAAAACTGCAATGCTTAACAACATTATGCTCTTTAGCCTTTAGTGTAGGGCACTCACTAAAATAAAGCTCTATATAGTTCTGAGGGCATACAGTAGATGCAGAGAGCCTAATATATTGGAGCAGATACTGAACATGTAAGTCATTACTTGAAGATTCAGTACCAGGAAGTGCTGATCTACCCTATCAATATCAGTATTTCCTGGTTCTCCATTTATACCTGCAGATGGGTTCACATGTAGTGACAAGGTTGCATAATGCTTGTGTATAATTAAAAAAATAACAAAGTTGCCAAGCTCCAAGATGCTGAAATTTTAGAATCCAGATAGTCTCTTGGAATTTACTATGCTGGATTTAATCTGTAGGTACAATGTAACACCTCTAATAAGTCTTTATTGTTAATAAAGAAAAAAATATGAATTTACATATGAACTATGTGAAAAGACATTCTTTTTTTGGGGGGAGGGGGGCGTACCACATGGCTTCGGGGCTCTTAGTTCCCCGACCAGGGATAGAACGCGAGCCCCCTGCAGTGGAAGCACGGAGTCCTAACCACTGGATCGTCAGGGAATTCCCGAAAATTCTTATTAATTAATTTTCAAAACGTAAAATAAACTACTTTAAATAGATCATTTATCTCCTTCTCCTTAAAGCAGGTTGTTTAAAAAGATATATTTTTATAAACTTCTATTAAAAATTTGAGTGAATACATTAAAAACATTGTATTAGCATTCTAGTAAAAAACAAGCATTCTATTAGAAAAATCCTAAAGTCTAATCTGAATGTTTACCCAGGTCTATTCTACACGAGCTTAGTACTTTAAAAATACAGCTTTTGGGCTTCCCTGGTGGCGCAGTGGTTAAGAGTCCGCCTACTGACGCAGGGGACGCGGGTTCGTGCCCCGGTCCGGGAGGATCCCGCGTGCCGCGGAGTGGCTGGGCCCGTGAGCCGTGGCCACTGAGCCTGCGCGTCTGGAGCCTGTGCTTCGCAACAGGAGAGGCCACAACAGTGGGAGGTCCACGTACCGCAAAAAAAAAAAAAAAAAAAAGAATAATGTAGACTCTACTCAAGTCTGATAAAACTCCAAATGAACCAGGCTATCAAAAAATAAAGAAAACAATATTTAAAAAACCCTATGTGGTTAACTGAAAATGTTTTAAAAAGCAGCAGATCCCCATGAATAGCTATGTTCATGAAGAATGCACTATATCACGGTGGATGTTTGGCAGCCTTTGCTCCTTGAAACCAAGAATTGTAGACCATGAATCAGAAAGGTTTTTGCAATACCATTAATTAAATTCACTCCTGCATTTGATACCTGGGTTAATACACTCCTGCCCAATATATATGTTTGAAAGAAAAGTTTCATTCTTTTCCCAAAAGGACAAATCCTCTAATACAAGCTTTATGTCATCCAGGTGGCAAATAATTTCTTAACTACATGCCCGATGTCATTTCACACAAGTCCTGACTCTGGCTCCTTCAGCAATTTTACTTATTCAAATAATCAATATTTAATGACTGCATTCTGTGTTCTATGTTTAAAGCACTGTAGGCAATAAAAAGATGTGTAAGTCACATTCTCAACATTTAAGCTCCTGAAGCCTCACATGAGAGAAAGTAGAGAGGAATATGAGTCCCATGTGCAACTTTCAGATTCCTTCCTAAAAAGTCTTCTTACATAAAGTTATTTTTCAGGACTTCCCTGGTGGTCCAGTGGTTAGAACTCCACGCCTCCAATGCAAGGGGGGGTAGGTTCAATCCCTGCTCAGGGAACTAGGGTCCTGCATGCTGAGCAGTGTGGCCGCCAATTTTTTTTTTTTAATAAATAAATATTTTTCATGTGAAAGATAGGTGCAGCTGGTACGTGGATAGGGTGGCACCAAATACGTAGACAAGAACAGAAAAAGCATCTTGAATTTATAGTTTTATAGTGAAAAAATAAAACTGATAGTGGAAGACATCTTCACTTCCATTTTTCTACCTTTAATAAGGACTATAGAGCTTCCCTGGTGGCGCAGTGGTTGAGAGTCCGCCTGCCGATGCAGGGGACACGGGTTCGTGCCCCGGTCCGGGAAGATCCCACATGCCGCGGAGCGGCTGGGCCCGTGAGCCATGGCCGCTGAGCCTGCGCGTCTGGAGCCTGTGCTCCACAAAGGAAGAGGCCACAACAGAGAGATGCCCGCATACCGCAAAAAAAAAATAATAATAAATAAATAAGGATTATAAAATAGTTACACTTTTGGAATCAGAATAAATATATAACAAAAAGAATTTTTCTCACTTCATTCTCTCTCTTACACATTTTTAAAGATAGCTACACATACTCAAATAAGCACTGAATGGTCTTACTTTACCCCTCATCTGCAATCTGAAAGATAAAAATTCCTACGTGCTTTCTATCAAAATTGTTCCACCTCTGGAAACCTGCACTTTATGCTGACACATGGTAGGTAGGTTCAACAGCTATTTGGTTAGCCAAGTAAACATTTCAAAAGGAAGATTCTTAGCCACACTGATATTGTCCTAGCCACTACGTAAACTAATATTTAAACAAGGTTCCTGTGGATAGATAGTAGCCTAGGTTTCCTTTGGATGATACTCAACTATTTTCCAACAAAAACTGTAAAAATATATAGCTTGTATCTATGAGAAGCATATTGTGTAGCTCAAACAAATTTTTCTACAGAAATTTCCGGTTCTGTTCTCCTTTGCAGTTCTCAGGATGTGGCAGAATTCATAAATACCTATTAATATTAGAAAGAGCGTGTGGAATTTTTCTTTAAAATCAGATTTACAGCTATGTATAGTAATGGAGCCATTCTTTTAAATAATCTCTTTCCCCCTCATTTATTGTACTTGCACCTTCTAAAAAAAGAGCAGAGTGTAATCTGAAAAAATATAGACCTAAAGGGCTGAAATGTATCACTGTTCAAACTACTGATGTCACCTGGAAAGTAAGGGAAGCTTGGGAATTAATTGGTATGCGATGCAAGACCGATAATACTTATTTTTGTGCTTACAATGGAAGTTTGTTGCAATAAGTGAAACTCATCCTCCAGAACAAGAGGGCAGAATCTCCATAGAAAAAAGAATAACACAAAGAGTGCCATGGCATATGTCACTGCTATATCATGTTTGTTTGGTGGTACTTGCCTGGCTAGGCCTGTCAAGAAATTAAACAAATATATTTCCTAATGCCTTCCATGACATCAGATTCATGCTTCAAATCATTTCAGTTTTCAACACTCAGAGGACTCATTAAAATTAGAGCTCTGGGCTTCCCTGCTGGCGCAGTGGTTGAGAGACTGCCTGCCGATGCAGGGGACACAGGTTCGTGCCCCGGTCCGGGAAGATCCCACATTGCCGCTGAGCGGCTGGGCCCGTGAGCCATGGCCGCTGAGCCTGCGTGTCCGGAGCCTGTGCTCCGCAACGGGAGAGGCCACAACAGTGAGAGGCCCGTGTACCGCAAAAAAAAAAAAAAAAAAAAAAAAAAAATTAGAGCTCTTCCCATCACCCCACTGTGAATTTATATTCTAATTAGCAAAGATTCTACATATTGTTCTTTTTTTCCTACAGGATAATTAATTTTTTTAGAGCATCAGAAGGAAAAAAAAAGTAGCTATAAAAGACATTTGGGGGACCAATGAGGATATTATTATTATTGATATGCTACTGATATTATTTAATAAATGAATGGTAAGTTTTTTAGGGTGATAAAGGTATTGTGATTATATAGTTTCCTATAGACATGCTAAAGTATTCAGAAGTGTCATGATATCTACAGTTAAAACGAATGTAGCAAAAAATTAACAACTGGTGAATCAAGGTGAAGAGTATACAGGTGTTAATTATATTCTTTTAACTTTTCTGAAGCTATTTAGTATTAAAATTTTCAACATAAAAATTTAAGGAGAAAAACATGATTTTTTAAAATTTGAATCAAAATTATCAATAAATACGCTTATGAGAAAAAGCGTTACTAGACCTCAAACTGTAATTCTCTTTTCCTAATAAATGTCATACATAAGGACTTTTCCACTGAAAACCAAACATCAAAGGCGTTTCCTATTCATGAAAGCATTCTAAACAGCCATTCATTAGAGCAATTTTGACAAAGCTTGAGAACAAAAAATACATTACACTTAGAACAAGAGGGTTAAAATTTCCCAGTTAGCCATAGGACTTACCTATCCATGTCATCATCTCCCAGTAATAAGGGTGGGAAGGGCAGAGGAGGCAATGTTGAAGTTTTTAGGTGTGGAATAGCAGCTGTTACAGATACTTGAGTCTTCACAGGAACCTGTACAGGGGGCTGAGAATTTGCCTGAGTGGACAGAGTTGATGTCCTTGGGTGAATAGAAGGGGGCAAAGTTGAAGTACTAGAAGAAAGAACCTGACTAAATGCTGGTTGGGGAGGAGGCAGAGGTGGTTGCTGTGGAAGAGCTGGTAGTGGAGGCAAAGGTGGCAAGGGGGGTGTCTGAGGTGGAGGGGTAGTAGTTGGTAAAGGAGGTGGAGAAGTAACTGTGGGAAGAGGTGGAAGGGTCTCCTTTTCAGATGTCTCTGTCTCTTTTGAAGTAGCAATCTCCTCTTTCAGTGCTACAGGTTTAGAGTCTCTTGTTCCCTGTCCTTTCGAATCTTTAAGAACAGGATGCTTCTCAGAGTTCTCATCCAACTTTATTTTCCCTGTATCTAAAGAATTTTTGACCTCTGTATTTAGATGTGTTACATTCACCAGTTCAGTATCTGGGGCAGATTTTTCCAATTTTATACCTCTGGGTAACTTTTTAGACTCCACGCCTGAATCCTTAGCCTCTACTGAACTGTTCTCTTTTCTAGGCAAAAATATAGGTGAACCCTTGGATTCCTTTCCATCCATTTTTGCTGCAGCAGCAGCTGCTCTTTCCTTCTTTTTCCTACTGAGTTCAGCTCCCAAGCTGGAGTTCAGTGGAAGCCTGACAGGTGAGATACTGGAATGTCGACTGCGTGACCCGGATCTCTTCTTTTTACTATGAGAAGATGAGTGTCTTGAATATGCAGGACTTCTACTTCTAGACTTCATGGATTTTCTACTGGAAAAAGAAAAAAGCAGTTTAAAATGGATAGACTACAGCAATATGGAATAGATCAGTTAAACAAACTATGAAGAACTGTAACTTAAAAAACCCACTTTGAGTATTTAGCAATCTTAAAAATAGATTAGGTACCATCAAATAATAATAATGTATCAATATTGGTTCATTAATTGTAACAAATGTAAGCTGTTAACAATAGGGGAAACTGAGTTTGAGGACATAAAAGAATTCTTTGTACTATCTTTACAATTTTTCTGTAAATTTAAAACTGTTCTTTACTTAAAAAAATAGATTAGAAGGAAATAAATCCTGCATGGCAACATATTTCAATAATATAATCTAAAAATTATCCACTACTTATTCAACTGAAGGAAGATGGATGGATACATTTTTCCCATGTTAGAAAATGCCCTTATTCACAATGATTATTTTTAGCATTTTGGTTTAAATATCTGATAAAGTGAAAACATGATTTTAAAAATCATACTTAATGCTAAACGTGGGTTATATCAATTAGGAAGTTAAAAGTAACTAGGACACTTCACCAAAACCTAAATTGTTTACACTAGACAGCTATTTTATTGAGAAATCCCAGGAAAAGATTGTTGCTTGCATCCTCACTTTATAATTAAGTTGCACCTATACTAAACAAACCCCCAATATACAAGAGTTAGGATTTACAATAACTAGATAAACCTGAGAAACTGTCTTACCGAAATAATTTATTAGAAGTTCTTAAAATTATGATGGCTTCTAGTACTTTCAAATATAAAATGATTTCCAATAAACTTTTTAGGAATTCATAAAGCAAGGTATTATTGCATGTTCAACTTATCTTGTCCATTATTAAGGAAGGATTGGGAAGTAAAACCTGGGAATCTATAAGGCAGATTATTCTAAATTAAAACCCAAACCCTCATTAATTATTTTTTGCTTTTTAATAAAGCCTAATGTGCTCTGGCCTCAGTGTGAGGAGGGAAAAAAAATTTGCACAAAAAATGTGACTGGACAAAAGGTAATTTGCCCAGTAGTGTAAAACAAATTGTTCCCATTCCAGATCTTCAATATCTCCCTTTATCGTTGATCATTGGTAAGACTGATGTGATTCAAAATGTTTCAAAACAAATAGCATATACATTGTAGGTGAAACAACTCATATGATGTTAGTCATGATTTTCTTTTACCTATAATGCTTTTTGGCAACTTTCTTCCAAGTTTATTAAAATGTAAAGTTATCATTGGAATCAAAGTGCTCAAAACAACAATAACAACAACGTATATATGAACATGAGGATATAAAATACTTAAAGTAGTTAAGTGAATTTACCAAATATCCACTTACCCTTCAGAAAACGAATACTTCTCTTGTATATAAGTGGCTAAAACAAGAGGTTTTCTCTGAATTATATAGGCTGGTCTAAAACTAACATTATCTCAGGAAAACACTAAGTAATGTCAGAGATCATGCTCTACAAACCACTGTTTCTTTCATCTTTCAGCATGGCTAAATCTTCCTAAGGAACTCTGCTACAAACCTTCAACTTCTGAACAGAAGCCTACTGTTAATAGGACGTTTGGATGGCCATAAGTTATATACATGTTACACTTGAGGTCCAGGTCCACTCTTCAAGGAAAAAAGGAGGTAAAGGGAACAACAAGTAGGTAAATGCAGGCAACAAAAAAAATTGTCTTCAAAAACAAATGTATTTTTTCCCTGAATTAAGTCAGGTTCTACCATTTGAAATGAAATTTCTACTATTAATCACTAATTTGGTGGATGCAAAGACCTTGCATTTCTGCCAAAGCGTTTTCAGTCTTTAGAAATGAAATCTTTTAATTTTGACTGTCTCTCTCAAGGAAAAAAAAAAAAAAAGAGAATACCATAAAAGGGATCTGTATGTTCCTCCACTCTGACTCTAAGAAACTGAATGAGGAAAAATACATACATAACGCACACACACAAACACGTAACGCACACACACAAACACATAATGCTCTTTTCTTTTTTTTTTTTAAACATCTTTATTGGAGTATAACTGTTTTACAATAGTGTGTTAGTTTTTCCTTTACAACAAAGTGAATCAGTTATACATATACATATGTTCCCATATCTCTTCCCTCTTGCATCACCCTCTCTCCCCATAATGCTCTTTACAAGCCAACTAAAAATTTGCATGTGACTCCAGGATTATTATGTAGTGTTTATATTTGTGTCCTATAATACTGTGTCTCCAATTCTTTCTTGATTTATTTTTACCATCACTGCACTAGTTTCAACTAAATGAGAAGAGGAAGAGAGAACTTGAGATTTGAATCCAAAAGGAATCATTGCAAAGTAGCAGTTTTTACTGAAACTTGTTTTAGTGTTTTAGCCTCAATGTAATTCTGTATTCCCAAACCCCATAACAATAAAAAATTCTCAGAACAGCCTTAATGAAACTACTCCCTCAAGAAAACAAATATTCTGAGAATATTTCTTAGGCATCCTTAAAAACTAAGCAATTTTACAAATGGTACATTTAAGACATCCATTTCACTGTATATAAATTTACCCCTCATCCCTCCAAAAAAAAAAAGTGAACTCTAGCTAATGGTGTACATGCTAAAGTGTTTATAGTGAAGTATACGGATGTCTGCAACTTACTTTGAGATGAATCAAAACAAATGAAGGTGGAGAGATGGATAGAGATGATAAAATGTATAGCAAATATGAATTGCAGAATCTAGGTGGTACATACTTGAGTCCTCACTACAATTCTTTCAACTTTTCTGTTTAAAAAATTCTAATAAAATGGAGGGGAAAAGCCTAAGGAACTTCAGACTCTGACAGCTAGGAACTCCTGTAGCTTGATGAATTCAAACTAGTTTATGAATAATTATAACTTTAAGTCAACAAAAATTACTCACATTGACATATAAAAGACATGCATGGATTTTTTTCAAATTCGAATAATTTCTCTACTAGTGTTCAACAACATTTTCCTCATTCATTGATAGAATTTACTGACTGGCTCCAAGTACCAGGCACTGTACCTGGCTATGCATTCATATTTACTAATTAATCCTCACAACAACTCTAGAAGTAGGTAGTTATTATTCTCATTTCACACACAGAGAAATTAAATTATACGCCAAAGGTCATAAAGCAAAATTAGGATTCCACTCAGGTATAACTCCAAAGCCCAAGTTCTGCTTTTGAGGAAAATGTTAAGCCTACAAAGAGGGAGGTACATCTCATCACCTAGGAACAAGAACAGTTTTCTGTAGACAATTCACTTCAACAATTAAATTTCAAACTAACATGACTTTCTCACCAAAAATATCACAGTGAAGGTACTATTGCCAATTTTTAAGAGAAAGATTTTGAAATTCACCTGTGGTCACAATAAGTCAATGGTGATGCTGTAAATAAAATCAAATTACCCTTGGAACCAATTTCTGCTAGGTTATACCATAAAAGGGAAAAAGAACTAACTGAATTTCCACTAGAAACATCACATAAAAGACAGGAGTCTCTTGTAAGTTATCAAAAAATTGTCAATTAAAAAAAATTGTCAAGTAGGAAATAAACTTACAAGTTTGGAGACTCAGTGAACAGCACAAATGGTAGATGACTTAGGCAAATAGCCCCAAGATAATACAAATGAAAATTTTTAATTTCTTACATCTCCAATCAGGTCCAATGAAGCCTAAGGCACTAATACCAAAGTGATTTTTTAAAAGTTAAGACAAAGCAACCGAAATAGCTGGATAAACTCTGGGGACCAGTATCAATCCTATGCAGTCAGTAAGCAGAAGCCTATGATTTTTCTCACATGGGAGCTTACAGCTGAAAATCCCACCACTGGAAGTACCTACCTTTAGCAGCAGTAGGCATGTGAACTCTGCACTTCTCCAATTCTGGGTTAAGAGGAGACCAGTCTCACCTACATGATGACTAGCCAATAGCAAAGTGTTCTAGTCAATGATGAACAATGGGGGCTTCAACAAAATGTTAACATGTCTAATCGCCAGTTCCTCATAAGCCACCGAAAGAAAGAACGGACTGTTAGACAAATAGCTCACCTGGGGAGCGGACTCCGGCTCAGAGAGCGCTTGCTCAGGAAAGGGCTGCTGGACCGCCTTCGGCCGTAGGGACTGGGTGATCTCCCACTGTAAGAGCCACTCCTTTCATAGCTGGAAGAACGTCGCCGGCTATAGGGACTTACAGACCTCTGTCGTCTACTGTAGGGACTGGGTGACCGTGTGCTGGACTGGTAGGCCGAAGGCTCCTTGTAAGGTGGGCTGATTGACTGCCTTCTTGAGGTACTTCCCGGACTCTTCTTGTAGGAGTCATAATTGCTAGAGGTGTGAGATCTCGGGGGACTAAGGTCATAATCTTGGCCGTAAGAAGCTCCTGACGGGCTATCATCTTGCTTGGGGCTGTCCGACCACTTCCGGTGGGGACTCCTGGACCTCCGTTTGGGGCTGTCTACGGTTTTGTAACTTTTGGGTGTTTCCCTTTTCCGATGACTTTTACTCCGGTCTTTGTGCCCGGACTTCAACTCACGTTCTTTCCGGGTCTTCTCCTTATGGAGTTTGGATGACCTGGATTCCTTGTTGCTGCTGCTTTTGGAGATCTGCGTCTTCCCATGGTCATCATTCTCCTCATTTGAACGCTTTGAACTTCCTGATATCCGGTCCTTCATCGATCCCGACTTGCTGGAGGCTTCCAGGTTTTTTTCTTTCTCTGACTGTTTAGTTTTTAGTAAGTCCCGGGAACGTCTGTGCTGGTGGTGACGGTGTTTGTGCAGGCGGTCACTCCGATCAGTCCCGCGACGTTCATCATTCTCCCTCCGGTCCAGTTTGAAGGCCATGTCGTCAGAGAAGGTATCGGAATCAGAGCTAATGTCATCATACTCCACCAAAGGTTTGATAATTGTACCCAAAGGTGCTGCTTCGGGGGTCACCAACCCCATGTCTTTGGAGTGCTTGGACCTATGCCGCTTGTGCTTCGACACCAAGCGGTGACGCTCTCTGCTGTTGGAGCTGCCACCTCCCGATGACGGCTGCAAAGTTCCAGAAGCTCCTCCACTCCCGTCCTTCTTGCCCCCATGTCTCTCTGGATTGGGCATTCCCTTTCCCCTGGCCTCAAAAAGGGGAAAAAGTTCCCCAGCACTCCAAAAAGTAACCCCCACCCTCCCCCCCAGCCCCAGCCCCACGCCTACCAAAGCGCCCCTACAAGGGGGTGGGGAGGGAAGGGACGGTAGCCCAGGCTCCTCCTCCCTCCCGACTCCTCAGCACCCTCCTACATGAGGTGGGGGGTGAAGGAGCCAGGGAAGAAATGAGAGTTCCTCAGCAGTGGAGTTGCGAGACAACGGGTAGCCGCTCGAGTCTGTTTCCCCTCCTCCCCACGCCAAGCCACTCCTCAGGCCCAGGCGCCGGGGAGGTCGAGAAAGTAGGAAGCCGACGGCCCGGGGCTGTGGGGCCGACTCCGGCTCTGGGGCCCTGTGAGGACTGCGCGGGCCCTTCCCCTACCCGGTAGCCCGGCTCGGGGCGGCTTCCTGTCGCTGGGGTCCCGCGGCCTAGGTGCCTCACGCCCCCTTTGTCCCTCGCTCCTGAAAGAGCCCCTTTTCTAGCTTCCGCCTCACCTCAATACCTCACACTCACTCGCTCCCTCACAGAAGATCACAGTCACACACTAGGTTAAACCGAAACGGCACTGGGAAGAGGGGGGAGGGGGTAATCCCAGGAAACATCGCGAGAATCTGCAGTAGTCTCGCGGTATTTCGTGCTTCCTTAGACCTCTCGCCACTGCTTGCTCAAACAACGCGAGAGCAAGTCCCGGGCCAGAAACGCATTCCGCCAGATTCTCGCGACAAGATCACAGTTCCGCGTTTGAGCAAAACTTTATTGAAACGGACCTAGGAGGAATTTTTTAATTCAAGACTTTATTAATAACTCATTGAATAGCTCATTGAACAAATACATATTCCCAAGTTCCGGCGCAAACTAATTTTTGCATACTCTGTTACAGCTCCTTTAAATACCAGGATGAAAAGGGCAAATGTGGGGCTATTTCAACCCAAGTCATTAGGTATTAACGATTCTTCTCACTTAGGTAGCATATACTACTACGTGCATTATTACTAATTCTCGTACTGCCCTGAAAAACACGATTTCCTCATCCCTATTTTACAGATAAGGAAACCCGGACTCAGAAAAGTTGAGTAAGTTACTTAGGGTAACAAAGCTAATCCAGCAAGGGCCAAAGAAGAGATTAAAATTCACGTCTGGGGACTTCCCTGGTGGTGCAGTGGTTAAGAATCTGCCTGCCAATGCAGGGTGCGTAGGTCCGGGAATATCCCACATGCCGTGGAGCAATTAAGCCAGTGCACCACAACTACTGAGCCTGCATGCTACGACTACTGAAGTCCGTGCACCTAGAGCCTGTGCTCCGCAACAAGAGAAGCCACAGCAATGAGAAGCCCACATACCACAGCGAAGAGTACCCCCTAATCGCCACAACTAGAGAGAAATCCTGGGCACAACAACGAACACCCAACACAGACAAAAAAAAAAAAAAAAATTCATGTCTGACCTTAAACTACAAGCTCTTTCATTGTGTGGTACTACCACTCTCCAGTCTGCTTAAAATCTTAAGAACCTTGAAAGCTCATCACCTCTTGAGATCATCTTATGGTTCTTTTGGAATCAGCCATTTATCTTCACACAGAAGATTATAGTTATGAACAAGCAAAGCATAGTATTCATGAACTGGAAAAAGTATCTTACACTGACCCTCATCATTTTTTTTTTTTTTTTTTTTTTTTTTTTTGGTGCGGAACGCGGGCCTCTCACTGTTGTGGCCTTTCCCGTTGTGGAGCACAGGCTCTGGACGCGCAGGCTCAGCGGCCATGGCTCACAGGCCTAGCCGCTCCACGGCATGTGGGATCTTCCCAGACCGGGGCACGAACCCATGTCCCCTGCATCGGCAGGCGGACTCTCAACCACTGCACCACCAGGGAAGCCCTGCCCCTCATTTTTTATTTTTCAAAATTCCTTGGCACATGTTAACTCATTCCATTCACAACTTAGCTCTTCACAACTTACCCCTGAACTAGTTTGCATTAGTGAGGCAACTAAGGAACAGAGAAGCTAAGTGGCTTGTCCAAGGTTCCCCATTCTTTTCTTCAATAAATATATGTGTGTGAGACTTTAAGTTCCTTCTCTGTGTACTAGTGCCCACTGAGGCCCCTCAAGAAGGATATAGACAATATATTCATACCTCAAAATATAAGATAATAAATGTCATAAGAATGATACAGAACAGTGTGGAGGTTCAAAAGAAGATTGGGAGTGGTAAGAGAAAGCTTTATAAAAGTATGACATTTGAGGGGCTTCCCTGGTGGCGCAGTGGTTAAGAATCTGCCTGCCAAAAAAAAAAAAAGAATCTGCCTGCCAGTTCAGGGGACACTGGTTCGAGCCCTGGTTTGGGAAGATCCCACATGTCGCAGAGCAATTAAGCCCGCGTGCCACAACTACTGAGCCTGCGCTCTACAGCCACAACCACTGAAGCCGGCATGCTTAGAGCCCGTGCTCTGCAATGAGAAGCGCACACACTGCAACGAAGAGTAGCCCCCACTCTCCACAACTAGAGAAAGCCCGCACGCAGCAGCAAAGACCCAACACAGCCAAAAAAAAAAAAAAAAAAAAAGTATGACATTCGAGTTGGACCGGAAAGAGTAGATAAGGACTTGTATATGCAAAGAGCAGCCAGTAAATTAGGAGCCAGAAAACGTTCTGAATGAAGGCAGAAAAATCTACTCTCCAAATCACTCCCTGAAAATGTTCTTGTTGCTTTGGGTCACATGGGTACAAAAAAAGTTTTTTACTTAAATGTTTGAGTCCATAAATCTTCATTTAAAAAAATGAAAAAGACGGGGAATTCCTGGCGGTGCAGTGGTTAGGACTCGGCGCTCTCACTGCCAGGGGCCCCAGTTCCATCCCTGATGTGGGAACTAGGATCCCACACGCCGTGTGGCTCAGCCAAAAACAAAATAAAGAAAAAGACCAAGTTTTTCATGACAACTTTTTAATCATCTACGGAAGTAAAATTAATACTATCAAGAAAAAAGAAAGAAAAAAAGAGGATAGAATTAAGTACTCGAACTCAGGTGTGGTAACTCCTCATTCATTTCTGCAAGAGGGCCTGGATGTAAACGTCTCCACCAGTGTCTAACATGATGGCAGATAACATGAGACTTAATGAGCCGATTAGATGAAGTGACTGGTCCACCTTATTAAACGTTGGCATGAGTTCAGCAAAATTACTCTGATTTTTTTCTATCTTTTAAATGAGATCAAGGTTTTAACCCAGGATGCACCCACAACCCACAGTAAAATGGAAAAGTGGGGATGGCAGAAGGAATCGTGATGTGTCAAATTAAATCTTGAAGAGTAAAATTCGTTATCCAAATTAATCCACCATCATTCCAGCAGTAGAAACTTTCATTTTTAAAATTAATTTATATTGGAGTATAGTTGCTTTTTTTTTAACTCATTGTGTTATTTATTTATTTATTTACTTGGTTGCACCAGGTCTTAGTTACAGCTCGATGGCTCCTTAGTTGTGGCATGTGGACTCTTAGTTGTAGCATGCATGTGGGATCAAGTTCCCTTACCAGGGATTGAACAGAGGCCCCCTGCATTGGGAGCGCGGAGTCTTTACCACTGTGCCACCAGGGAAGTCCCTGGAGTATAGTTGCTTTACAATGTTGTGTTAGTTTCTGCTGTTCAGCGAAGTGAATCAGTTGAACATATGCACATATCCACTTTTTTTTTTAGATTTCCTTCCCATTTAGGTCACCACAGATCACTGAGTAGTGTCCCCTGTGCTAAACAGTAGGCTCTCATTAGTTATCTATTTTATACATAGTAGTGTATATATGCCAATCCCAATCTCCCAATCCGTCCTACCCCCTCCCTTCTGCCCTTGGTAACCATAACTTTGTTCTTTACATCCATGACTCTATTTCTGCTTTGCCAATAAGTTCATATATACCATTTTTCTAGGACCCACATATAAATGATATCATATGGTATTTGTCTTTCTCTTTCTAACTTACTTTGCTTAGTATGATAATCTCTAGGTCCATCCATGTAGCTGCAAATGGCATTATTTCATTCTTTTTTATGGCTGAGTAGTATTCTATTGTGTGTGTGTATGTGTGTGTATATATATATATATATATCTCACATCTTCTTTATCCATTCATCTGTTGATGGACATTTAGGTTGTTTCCATGTCTTGGCTATTGTGAATAGTGTTGCTATGAACATAGGGGTGCATGTATCTTTTTGAGTTATAGTTTTGTCCAGATACATGCCCAAGAGTGGAATTGCTGGATCATATGGCAACTCCATTTTTATTTTTGGGGGGAACCTCCATACTGTTTTCCACAGCGGTTGCACCAATTTACATTCCCATCAACAGTGTAGGAGGGTTCCCTTTTCTCCACACCCTCTCCAGCATTTATTATTTGTAGACATTTTAATGATGGCCATTCTGACCAGTGTGAGCTGGTACCTCACTGTAGTTTTGATTTCCCCATTTCTCTAATAATTAGCAATGTTGAACATCTTTTTATGTGCCTGTTGGTCATCTGTATGTCTTCTTTGGAGAAATGTCTATTTAGGTCTTCTGTCCATTTTTCGATTTTTTTTTTTGTTATTGAGTTGCATGAGCTGTTTGTATATTTTGGAAATTAAGCCCTTGTCAGTCTCATCATTCACAAATATTTTTCTCCCAGTCTATAGCTTGTCTTTTCCTTTTATGGTTTTCTTTGCTGTACAAAAGCTTATATGTTTGATTAGGTCCCATTTGTTTATTTATTTATTTATTTATTTTTTTTTTTTTTTGCGGTATGCGGGCCTCTCACTGTTGTGGCCTCTCCCGTTGTGGAGCACAGGCTCCGGACGCACAGGCCTAGCGGCCATGGCTCACGGGCTTAGTTGCTCCGCGGCATGTGGGATCTTCCCGGACCAGGGCACGAACCCGTGT
Organism: Kogia breviceps; assembly: GCF_026419965.1. NCBI lineage: Eukaryota > Metazoa > Chordata > Mammalia > Artiodactyla > Physeteridae > Kogia > Kogia breviceps. The sequence goes on along the minus strand of NC_081328.1, from coordinate 37,405,514 downwards.
CTCCTGCATTGGCAGGCGGATTCTCAACCACTGCGCCACCAGGGAAGCCCTGTTTATTTTTTATTATTTTAAAAGATATGGTACATTTTTAAAATTATTTATTTATTTATTTAGGCTGTGCTTGGTCTTAGTTGCGGCTCATGGGATCTTAGTTGCCGCATGCTGCATGCAGACTCTTAGTTGAGGCACCCACGTGGGATCTAGTTCCCTGACCAGGGATTGAACCCAGGCCCCCTGCACTGGGAGTGTGGAGTCTTACCCACTGGATCACCAGGGAAGTCCCCTGTTTGTTTATTTTTGCTTTTATTTCTATTGCCCTGGGAGACTGACCTAAGAAAACATTGGTATGATTTATTGTCAGAGAATTTTTTGCCTATGTTCTCTTCTAGGAGTTTTATGGTGTTATGTCTTCAAGCCTTCAAGCCATTTTGAGTGTGTCTAAATTTTAAAACACAAGTGCTGAGATTGGACCAAAAACTGGTGAGAATTGTGCCTTTGTAAAGTAAGGGTTGCTCCCCTCTACAGAAAAACTTTGAACTCTGAAATTCCAGGGCTGCATGATTTGCTTTATTTGCATGACCTCCCAGGGCAGGGAGTCAGGGCAACTCTGGGAAGCCCAAGGTGATCAGTCAGGTGATGACTGTAGTTTCCCTGTAAATCCCCCAAAACAGGTCAGAAAGCTTCTCCTTAGGCTGTACACAAGGGGAAATATTTAACTAAAGTTATAATAATTTTCCCCCACCCCAAGGCCAATTTGTTAGTTTAGATTTTGGTTTAAAGAGTCCTCTGGAGTCTCCAACAAAGCTTAGTCATTTAAAATTTGTCCATCCTCCTCTTGTTGGCATATAAGATTACTCCCATGTGTAGCTTAAATGCTTTTCTTATTTAATGACAGATCTCTCCTATCTTTAGAGTACAAGTTTTTCCACAATGTCATTTCAGCTGCATTTTCGGATGAGAAAGAATAACTTATTCTATTCTGTGACTAAAATTTGGTAAAGTTTATTCTGTTTTCAAGTTTTACATGATATAACATTTCCTGGCCACACTTAGTACAGACATTATTGTTTACTTGTACAGAGAGCTTCCATGGGGAAATGTAACTGTGTATCCAACAGTGATACTTTGGGCATAAGAATAAATTAACAACATTTTTTTGGGTGCCTACAATTACAGTGACCAGTCATATTTTCAGAACTCTAAATCAGGTGAGCCTATCAAGGGCTGGGGCTGTGCTTTCAAGTTTATATTACCAGCTCCTAATACACAAGTATTAGGACTCCACAGATATTTGTTGGATGAAGACCACTTTGACAACAGGAAACAGCATTTTCTTTTATTTTTTGTTTTTATTTATTTATTTATTTTTTGGCCGTGCCACACGGCTTGTGGGATCTTAGTTCCTCAACCAGAGATCAAACCCAGGCCCTTGGCAGTGAAAGCATGGACTCTTAACAACTGGACTGCCGGGGAATTCCCACAGCATTTTTTTTTTTTTTTTTTTTCGGTATGTGGGCCTCTCACTGTTGTGGCCTCTCCCGTTGCGGAGCACAGGCTCCGGACGCACAGGCTCAGCGGCCATGGCTCACGGGCCCAGCCGCTCCGCGGCATGTGGGATCTTCCCGGACCGGGGCACGAACCCGTGTCGCCTGCATCGGCAGGCAGACTCTCAACCACTGGCCACCAGGGAAGCCCCCCCACAGCATTTTAAATATGAACTGTCTTTGGAAGTTCTCACTTGGATAAATGCTCTCTGTACTTCATCAATGTTAAGATTGCTAGATTTACATGAACATACTTTTACACTAAAAAAAATTTGTTGATTATCTGATATTCAAATTTAATTGAGTGTTCTGTTTTTTATCTGACAACACTATCTGTTTATTCCAACAATATGCATTGAGTCTCTGACATGTGTCAGAAGCTAGGCTAGGCAGTATCACTAGACAGTAGTGAAAGCAGCCGCCCTTCTTGGATTTGATAGTTTAACAGGGAAGACAGGCATTGAATGCATCATCATGTACTTAATTAATTTTGATGGTGAAAGTGGTATTAAAGAGAAATTTGAAATAATATAACGGAGGACCTGATCAAGTCAGGGGTTAGAGAAGCCTTGTTTCTCTAGTCCAGAGCAAGAGACATTTACATTGAGATCTGAATAAGACAGCTTCAGTGAGGAGAGTGGGGTGGGGTAGGGAAAGACCTCCCAGAAGTTAAAAAAGCATGTTCAAGGACCTTGGGGGAGGAAGGAGTGAAGGAATTGTCTGCAGGTGGAAGGTCCGTGTGGCTGGGTTTGGCAAGGGGAGAAGAGCTGGGTCTAGAGAGGCTTTTTAGGCCCAGTAAAACATTTGTCTACTAAGCCCAGGTACAGTGCTAGGTAGTGGGGATTCAGAAATGAGAGGCAATTCCTGCCCCGAGAAACTCACTGTGTAGTGACTGAAAGGTATGAGGGCATGAGGAATAGACAAGAAGTAAAATTTAAGTTCTACTTTCAAGGAGCATGGTTTATATCTTTGTGGCAATAAGCATGTGGCAAATAAAGATTTATTCTCATTAAATTTACACTGCTGTGCCTGCTCATCTGAACTGCAGTTACCTGCTGGAATGGCTTTGGAGGATGTTTGCATATCATTTCTGAAATATGGGGAAAGTCTGAGACTAAAGAACCAGTGGCAATCCATTGCTTAATATCCTTACAGCAAACTAGGTAAAATCCAACTTTTCAGCAGTTATTCTCAAGGGTGTGTATGGAAAAAAAGAACATTTTTAAAAAAAAAGGTAGCCTTAACTATTTTAAGAACTTCCACCCAATGCTAGCACAACTGTATTTTAGCCTGGCTCTTGTTCCAGTGGCCACGAACTTCTCGGCATTACTCCAGCTTTCTCTTTGTGAGGATTTACTGATACAAGAGATATGACTACACATTCTTTGTGATTTGTAGTGTAGAGTATTAGCTAAACTGCTTGTTTTCACTATGATTACAAAAAAAAGATACAATGACTGCTGCAAACAAGTTTTTCTTAATCCAGAATCTCCCAGATCTTCAAATATATTGGAATTGCTCAAGAAAAATATTTCTGAAATTAAAAAGAAAATTAGGACATGTAAATTAAGTGTACCAGGGTAGCTTGGGCCTGGGACATTGTTACAAACACCCAACATCTTTTTTCCACGTAGTATCTCAAGAAAGTGAATAGTTTAATAAAATATTCCAGGTAAGTCTTTTAGTAAAGAGAGCTGGGGATTTAAATTTGCAAACTGCTTTAAAGCCAAAACGAAAGTGCCATTTTCGCAGAGGAGCCGAACACCACCAACGAGCAAACTCTACACCCAGGGCCGAGAAGTCTGAGACAATTGAGAGAGAAGGAAGGGTGGGGAGAATCTCGCGAGTAGCAACGTATTAACCATTTTTCGCGATATTTGGTGCCCAGCCCTTTTCCTCTCTCTCGCAGGATCACGGTTAATCTCGCGATCTTTCGGAAGTTCTGTTGGGGAAGATGGCGGCGGCCGCGAGCACCCTTCTCTTCTTGCCGCCGGGGACTTCAGACTGAGCCTTCCCGGGAAGAGTGGGGACTGCAGGCGCCCTGCGTCCCGGGAGCCCGAACCAACTTGGTTCCTCTGTTAGTGGTGAGGAGGGGCATATCCTCTTGTGTAGGACTCAGGCCCTTCCCGCTGTCAGGATGAAGGCTCAGGGGGAAACCGAGGGTGAGTGACTGAGGGGAAAAGCAGGGGGCGGGACACAGCTGGGGGAGCCAATCTCTGAGAGGAGCTGGGGGGCAGATGCTTCCGCGGAGGCCACTCTCCCGAGGGCTCAGAGTCTAGGAGGCGGGATGTGTGTGAGTTTTAGATTCAGACTGCCTTTCTTGGTGATGGAGAGCTTTGACTTTGGGGAGATGGGGGCTCCCAACTTCTGTTAAGGTTTCCTGCTTAGCTAGGGGCAATCATTTGGGCCTCAGGGCATTTTTAGCCTAAAGGGATGGGAGACGCGGCGAGTGAATGTAAAACTTACTCCTTCCAGAAGAGAAGTGTGAATGACATAAAAACAGTAATACAGCGCTGTATGTCAAAGTACTGGAGAATGTTTTCGCGTGAATGAAATGATTAGGTACTTAAGGTATTAAAAGCCAGCAGTTCTCAAGAATGTCACAGTGTTCACATCTTGTGCTATTGTATATTATAAAAATGCGTTGAATTTCAGTCTTTCAATGTCTGAACTAATTCAGAACTGCTGAAAAACAACTTTTCTATGTAACCTTACATAGATTCTCTGAAGTTTCACTTTCCAGTTTAAATGCTTCCTTAGCATTTTGGACATAGTTCTGTTGATACAGCTCACTATCATTTACTTGTCTTCTTCAATGTGCTCTGAGCTATGTAGATCAGGATCTTGCCTTACTCATTATATAGTCCCTGGCACATAATAGTTGCTCAAAAAAATGTTTCATTAGAGCATTTTTGTAAAGATATTTATCATCAGGCTTCTTAAGGGAAAGAAGGGGGAGGTGTGTTTTGAAGGGGAGGAAGAAAAAAGGTATACTTCTTGGTGCAGAGGAATGACAAGTGTAAAATGGAAACTCGATGAGGCAGTTTTGTCTAGTTTGCTCACTGCTGTATCTCCAGCATGTAAAATAGTGCCTGAGTGAATGAGTCTTGAAAGTGGGAATTGTCAAACATTTCTCCAGAACTGTAAATTGGCTGAAACAAACCAAAAAACAGTTTTCCAGAAGATGAAGGCATTGGAGGGAGGAGTTGAATCTTGATTTAGAAGATGTCACTACCTCAACTCAGATTGCTGACATTCTATTCATCTTTCAATGGCACCTTTTCTGTAACATCCCCACAACTAATTACAAACTTTTCCTCCTTTGAATTTCAATAGTAATGTGTCTCTGTTTTTAAGAACAAATCTCATTTTGCTTTGTGTGATGGTTATTTTCACATTAACGTATCCACACCCCCCTCACAGGTGTCATCTCAGGCATATTGTATTTTTGCCCTGCCGGTGGTCTCCAGCACAGGTCCTTGCTCATGCTAAGCAGTTACAAGAATTACAGGAGTGTTGGAGGGTGTAGGAGGTTCCTTCACACACTATCCAGGAGCCATTCTTTTCTGCCTTTCTCTTAACTTTGCTGGAAACTCATCCTTTAGTCATTGACATCTTCCTTGTTCATATAGTTTGAGTTCAAATAGGAAAAATCTGAATGGCAAATAAAGCCTGTTTTCTTGATAATACTTATAAATCGATCTTTTAAAATTATGTGAAAAAATTAAGAAAGTCTGTATTTTCACTTTGAAAACCAACTAACTGTAGTTAGGCCATGTTCAAATGTATGCTCTGCATATATCATATAAGGGATTTCACTCATATCATGAAATCATTTTGTCACTAAATGGTAGTCTTGATCCTTAAACAGGATTAGAGATGGTTCTTTTTTTGGTTCTCATTAAGTTTGAATAGAAAGCAGTCCCCTTCTATGGTGTTCATTAGACTAGACCCACAATTGTGTGTGTCTTCTTGTCATTACAAACAAATTCTTCGTATGTTTTGAAGTAAATCATATTAGAAAAGATTTTAACTGAGTTCTTACCAGGATGAAGTATGGGAGTTTTGTTTGCAAGAAAAACTGTGGAAGGTCTTGAAAGAAGAGTTGCTAATGATGTTTTCTGATTTATATCTTAGAGTCGGAAAAGCTGAGTAAGATGAGTTCTCTCTTGGAACGGCTCCATGCAAAATTTAACCAAAATAGACCTTGGAGTGAAACCATTAAGCTTGTGCGTCAAGTCATGGTGAGGATTGTGGTGAAGTGGATAAAGTGTTGTGCTTAGATAATTATTTAATAAGCTAAGCTCCCTGTGTAGACTTTTTCTAACTAGTTATTATGGTGTGTCTTCAGTTTTATTTCTCATAAAATCATAAGCACATGGTGGCTTTCAACTTTTAAGAGTCTACCTAAGAAGGAGGTATATTTATAAAATTGTGTTAATTGTGAGTTATAGTACGCTGGGGTACTTGAGGCAAAGTGCTAAGAAATACACCTATAAAAGATACACCTGATAGGGAGTTCCCTGGTGGCCTAGTGGTTAGGATTCCTGGCTTTCACTTCCGTGGCCCAGGTTCAATCCCTGGTCGGGGAACAGATTCCACAAGCACCACAGTGCCGCCAAAAAAAAAAAGATACACATGACAGACTGATAGAGAGAGACATTTATTTTTCACTTCCTGTTAAGCTCCTTGATTCTAATGTGTTAATACTGTCACTGTATCTATTCTGCTAGTTGAGTTTGCAATTCATTTTTAATTAACTTCACCTGTTTACCCTGTGGCCCTCTTTCTCTACAGTACTACTTCTCATTTCTGAGTCATTCACCAGTATGGGGAGCCCTTAGTTAGGTGGAATACAGGGAGTGGGGTGAGGGTAGAGGCTGGATGTTAAAAGTTCATCCATATGATTCCAGTGGTAGTAAAATGTTATAGGAGTACTTTTTTATGACTTGACCTGGGCAATGGTTATATGGATGTGTTCACTTTGTAATAATTCATGATCTCTTCACTTCAGATTCATATACTTTTCTGTATATATGTTATACTTCAGTTAAAGTACCCCTCTACCAAACCTTACACCAGGTCCAGAGTAAGTTCAGTTTAGTAGATTTATTAGAACTTAAAATGATCATATCAGTATATAGCCTAGTAAAAAAACTGAATTTGCTGTCAAAAAACCTGTATTTTAGTCTTGACTCCAGTACTTCTACCTACGTGACCTTGGACAAATTATTTGCTCTTTCTGACCCTCAGTTTCCTCATTTGGAAAGTAGAGACACACATCTCCAGTTTGCTTTTTCACACAGTTTTGCTATAGGGATCAAATGAGATAATGGACACCAAAGTGTCGTGCTGCTAAAAGATTTCCATAACTAAGTTCTACAGATATCTTCTGGCTCAGGATTGTGTACATAAAAAAGGTTTTTTGTTCTTTTTTAGAAGTCTTAAAGAATGGCAATTTTTCCAGTCTGGGAATTCAGAGGTTGTCATTTTTATACTATAAGGCAGCCATATTCTAGTTTGAAATATGGTCTGTAAGTGATATTGTCATTAGGGAGACATTATGATATAGAGGGATTCCAGGTGGCTACTGACACCCTCTTTTGGGTTACCAGTTCTTGGTTTGGTCACCATAGCTTCCATTGTCTACTTCTCACTTTTGCAGATTCAGAAACCTTTTATTGGTATGTAAAAGATTTTGAAGAGTTTTCAACAACTGACATACTAACAAAATCTCAGTAGATTAACATGGAAATCAGAATGCCAGTTTATTAATTTACAGCAGAGTGTTCGTCTTTCCAGCTACCAAAGTACTGGTATCCATTATCCTTGCAATGGACAAGGTCCTTGTATATTCAAGGTACAAAGGGAGCTAGATTATTAATTAGATATTTGTAAGGGTGGAATTAGAGCAAAGAGAGATGGATTTAGGGCGTGGAGAAGTCTGAAAAACTATGCTTGTATCATAAAACTGTTCATACTTCTGGGGACTAGAATGTTGTGCAAAGAGAAACTTCTTCCCTGGATATGTTTAGAAAAACTATGCTAAATTTTTTTCTCTTTGGCTTTTTTTGGACTACGTATATCCTGTTTCTTAGAGTCAATCTAGTTTGACTAAGGTCTGGCTGTATTTCTTAGATTACGTGCATATCACCTTATTAGATTTGGGAATTGTCCCATCTGAGCCACCCCATTTAACTTATTGAATCTTAGGATGTAGTCACTTCTACAGGAGGCTGATCTCATTTATTACATTTTGATTCTTCCTAATTTTTCCCTGAAAGTTATCTTATTTTAGATCTGGAAATACCTTTGGTATAGGCTTTTATTTTGGTCATGCTATGCAGCATGTGGGATCTTAGTTCCCCGACCAGGGATCGAACCCACGTCCCCTGCGTTGGAAGTGCAAAGTCTTAACCACTGGACTGCCAGGGAAGCCCTAGATCTGAAAATACCTTTTTCTGCTTTCATGGATACGGATATGCCTGTATCCATGTGTATTAACCTTTCCTCTTTTGGGTGGATGGACAGACTAACAGTTAAAAATCTATAGATTATCTAGAATATATAGAAAATATAGAGTATATAGACTATACCATAATATATAGACTATCCTGAAATGTTATTTCTAGGATAATGTGTATGTTTACCCAAAACACTGTTGGCTTTGTTAGTTTTTACCTGAAATGTTTTCCTTCTTAAAACAGGAGAAGAGGGTTGTGATGAGTTCTGGAGGGCACCAACATTTGGTCAGCTGTTTGGAGACGCTGCAGAAAGCTCTCAAAGGTTTGTAAACATCTTTGAAATATGCTAATTTCTTAAAAACCCCCCAGTTTAGGAAAGACTATTTTATACTTACACTAGAAATATAAATTGAGATAGGTCAACCGTTCTATGCTAGGTGTTGTTCTTGCTTTCATTATGGAGTTGAGATGAGCTCTTAACCTGAACTTTTGAAACATTTATTTTTTATCCCATTTTGGAGGTTGGTAGAAACTCAAAAGATAATTGATGGAGGGTAGCTATAAGATTGCAGATAGCAGGGGAAAGTTTTTTTTTTTTCTTTCACATGTTCTCTCCTAATTAACTCAATAAGATGATGGATTTTTGACTCTAAGAGATTTTTACAGTGTTTATATTCAGGAAAGCAAACATAAAATTCAAATCATGAGCTTGATTATTTAAGCTTAGAATTACTACTTCTGTCTGGTTTTGAAGGAAAATGAAAGTAAAAGCAGATTTTACTCTGATTATCACAAATGAACCTGATTCAGCTGAATATTGTTTTTTTTAATTGTGGTAAAATGTATATAACAAAATTTACCATTTTAACCATTTTTAATTGTACAGTTCAGTGGCATTAAGTGCATTCACATCGTTGTGTAACCATCACCACCATCCATCTCCAGAACTTTTTCATCTTCCCGACTGAAACTCTGAACGCATTAAACAGTAACTTGTCATTTCCCCTCTTCCCAGCTCCTGGTAACCACCATTCTATATTCTGACTAACAATTTGACTACTCTAGATACCTCATATAAGTGTAATCATACAGTATTTGTTCTTTTGTGATTGGCTTATTTCACTTAGCATAATATCTTCAAGGTTCGTCCATTTTATAGCATATATCAGAATTTCCTTCCTTTTTAAGAAAGCTGAATAATATTTTATTGTATGTATATATTATATGTAAACAAAATAACATTTTGTTTACACATTCATTCATTGATGGACACTTAGGTTGTTTCTGTCTTTTGGCTATTGTAAATAATGCCACTATGAACATAGAATATTTGTTTCCATGCTGGTTTTGATGGGGTTTTTTATGCGGTACATGGGCCTCTCACTGTCGTGGCCTCTCCCATTGCGGAGCACAGGCTCCGGACATGCAGGCTCAGCGGCCATGGTTCACGGGCCCAGCCGCTCTGTGGCATGTCGGATCTTCCCGGACCGGGGCACGAACCCGTGTCCCCTGCATTGGCAGGCGGACTCTCAACCGCTGTGCCGCCAGGGAAGCCCTGGTTTTGATGTTAATCTTCCTTATTCTAGCATTAGCAGATAAATGTGTCCTTTTTTTTTTTTTTTTTTTTTTTTTTTTAAGCCACACTGAGCGGCACATAGGATCTTAGATCCCCGACCAGATATTGAACCCGCGACTCCTTCAGTGGAAGCATGTAGTTTTAACCACTGGACCTCCGGGGAAGTCCCTAAGTGTGTCTTCTTTAAATTATAAATAACTTGTCCCAAATGAGTAATGAAAAAGAGAGAGGAGAAAGGTCCAATCGTTTTTTTCAAATAGGTCTTTTTTTTTTTTTTTTATCCTTATTACTGCTTAGGCCACAGCTAAGACTTACCAATGAACTTTATGCACATTATAAGGATTTGAACTATTGAATGTGTTTCTGGCTTTGGAAGGATAGATATACTCTCGGGATGTTTCTGGCTCTGAAGAATACAATTTATTTGGAACATCTTTTGTGATTTCCTTTTTTCACCCTTTTGTAGTAACATCTTTACCAGCAATGACTGACCGTTTGGAGTCTATAGCAAGACAGAATGGGTAAGTAGTGTATCTGTAGGCAGAAATGTTTAACTTAGTGTTGACTTTGGGTGGCTTTATTTATGTGTCTTCTATTAATTTTTGTTTTGATTTGTTCCTGCTAGACTGGGCTCTCATCTCAGTGCCAGTGGCACTGAATGTTACATCACGTCAGATATGTTCTATGTGGAAGTGCAGTTAGATCCTGCAGGACAGCTTTGTGATGTAAAAGTGGCTCACCATGGGGAGAATCCTGTGGTATGTGTTGTTGATATTTCACTGGAATCTGTGGGGTTTACTTAGGGACATTAATTTTAAAAGGAATTGTTGGGGTTTGAAATAGCTTGGGTTTAGGTTTTTTCATGAGCCACTATAGAGATGATGTGATGGGCTACAACATCAGTAGCCGTAGAGTGGAATTTAGTATAATCTGGGTCCATCTCTGACATCATCCAGAGGCTTTGACAAAAGGAAACACCAGAGGAACCCTTTCCATTTCATATCAACAAACATGAGCCGCAATTGAACAATAGGTTCTGGGGATACAAATAATTTAAAGTTCCTACCTCAAAGAACTTATAATCAAGAAGGACAGATAATCTTGTATATAACTAATGTCTCTGAAAAACCCTGTAATAGAGAGGAATGTAAAATGTGTATAACCAGACAGTTGAATATGGATTCCAAGGATGGCTTTAAAGAGAGGTCCTAATGTTTTAAACAAGCAGCTGAAAGTTGATTCCTTTATAAGCTATTTCATATATATTTTAGTCTTTAATTTCCTGACCCAACCCATGGTTTACCAAGTAGGAAGAAGATATTTTTGATATCTTAATATAAGAACCTTCTGTAGTTTTAATGTTTTTGTTATAAAGCATGTGTTATTAATAAAAGAGAAAAACTTTTGATGTCTTCAAGCGTCTTAAAGTAGTTTAAAGTTTTAACATAATTTCTTTAATTTCAGAGCTGTCCAGAGCTTGTACAACAGCTAAGGTGAGCAGATGACATTTATATTCCCTGATATTGGCAGACAGCGCTATTCTTTTTTTTTTTTTTAATTTTTTAAAAAATTTTTGTTTGTGTTGTGTTCTTGTTGCGCGTGGGCTTTCTCTAGTTGAGACGAGCAGGGGCTACTCTTGTTGCGGTGTGTGGGCTTCTATTGCGGTGGCTTCTCTTGTTGTGGAGCACGGGGTCTAGGTGCGCGGGCTTCAGTGGTTGTGGCATGCATTCTCAGTAGTCGTGGCGCACGGGCTTAGTTGCTTCGCGGCATGTGGGATCTTCCTGGACCAGGGCTCAAACCTGTGTCCCCTGCATTGGCAGGCCGATTCTTAACCACTGCGCCACCAGGGAAGCCCAACAGTGCTATTCTTTATAGCTAAGTTTTGAGGATGGTCAGAAGTTACTTTCCTGAGGAACAAATTTATTTTCTTGGGTCAAGATTTTTCACAGTCTGTACTTGTTCACTTTCAGAATTGACTTAGCTTGATTTTTTTTACCCTATTCCATCTATCCCAGGGTTTCTCAACCTTGACAGTATTGAAATTTGGGTTGGGAAATTCTTTGCTCTAGGGGGCTGCCCAGTTCATTGTTGGATGTTTAACAGCATCCCTGGTCTCTCCCAACTAGTTGCTAGTAATATCTCCTGAATTATGATAATCAAAAATATCTCCAGATATTGTCAGGTGTCCTCTGGAGGGCAGAATCACTCCTGGTTGAGAACTACTGAGCTAACCTTAGGAATTCTGTGTGGAACAAAAATAAATAGAACCTAATTATTGAATCAGAGAAAGCTTGAGAAAATTGAGTCTATACCATGAAAAGAACTTTTTTTCACTTCAACTTTGAGAAAAATTGTTTTATATTTAAGTTATATGGGTCCCATTATAGTAAAGTGCTAGGCTTGAAGACAGTCTCTTAGTAATTGATGTTTTTTGCCATTGGCTTATCTTTTCTCTTTGAATTGAGTGGAAATTTTCATGCTTAAATTTAAACCCAGAATTAACTCTCTGGGAATTCGAGAAAGTCATTACATCAATTTTATGTTTTAAATTATAGTGAAGTTATCAGATATCACATGGAGGAGTCTTAGAAAGGGTGTTAATACTGAGGAAATAAGTTTTACACTCAGTCTTCTCAATGATCAGTTTAATGTCCTTATAGCCAAATACACCAGATTTGAACGAGGTTTGAAAAATTGCAGTGCAACATAAAAAAATAACATTTTATGATATCATTAACTCAATAAGTCTAGCAAAGGTGTATTACCAGAATAGTCCAGGAGAAAAATATTTCTGGCTCTAATGTGGAGTAGGAGACCGTACCAATTTATGAACTGATGGTGTTCTAAAGTTAATTTGTAGGCATGTTTGAAAGTGGGAACCTTAGGAAGAATATTATTTACCTGGTATTTTTTTAAAAATTTATTTATTTTTGGTTGCATTGGGTCTTCGTTGCTGCGTGGGCTTTCTCTAGTTGCGGCAAGTGGGGGCTACTCTTCATTGTGGTGTGCGGGCTTCTCTTGTTGTGGAGCACGGGCTCTAGGCACGCAGGCTTCAGTAGTTGTGGTGCGTGGGCTCAGTAGTTGTGGCTCGCGGGATCTAGAATTCAGGCTCAGTAGTTGTGGTGCAAGGGCTTAATTGCTCTGCTGCATGTGGGATCTTCCGGAACCAGGGCTCAAACCCATGTCCCCTGCATTGGCAGGTGGATGCTTAACCACTGTGCCATCAGGGAAGTCCTGCCTGGTATTTTTTTTTTTTTTTAATAAATTTATTTATTTATTTTATTTATTTTATGGCTGTGTTGGGTCTTTGTTGCTGTGCGCGGGCTTCTCATTGTTGTGGCTTCTCTTGCTGTGGAGCATGGGCTTTAGGCGTGCAGGCTTCAGTAGTTGTGGCACATGGGCTCAGTAGTTGTGGCTTGTGGGCTCTAGAGCGCAGGCTCAGTAGTTGTGGCACACAGGCTTAGTTGCTCCGCGACACGTGGGATCTTCCTGGACCAGGGCTCGAACCTGTGTTCCCTGCATTGGCAGGCGGATTCTTAACCACTGCACCACCAGGGAAGCCCCCTACCTGGTATTTTTGATCACTTTTTATAGATGGTAATTTTAAGGTAGGGAATATATTTTGTTGCTGCTTTTTTTTTTTTGATGTTGGGGGTAGGAGTTTATCAATCTATTCACCCATTTTTGCTGTGCTGGGTCTTCGTTTCTGTGCGAGGGCTTTCTCCAGTTGTGGCAACCGGGGGCCACTCTTCATCGCGGTGCACGAGCCTCTCACTATCGCGGCCTTTCTTATTGCGGAGTACAGGCTCCAGACGCGCAGGCTCAGTAATTGTGGCTCACGGGCCTAGTTGCTCCACGGCATGTGGGATCCTCCCAGACCAGGGCTCAAACCCGTGTCCCCTGCATTATTAGCAGGCAGATTCCCAACCACTGCGCCACCAGGGAAGCCCTTTGCTGCTGCTCTTGCTTCCTTTTAATCTTCATGGCACTTTGGGCAGTAAGTGTTCAATAAATGCCTGACCAAGTATCTGACATTATCAGAGCAGTACAGCTTTCAAGAGACATTTTTTTTGTTTTTAAGTTTGAAAAAAGATGTAGAGTTAGAATTGTTGAGTTATGTTGGATTCCTGCCCACAAAAGCTTATTTGACTAAGAATCCATGGCTGAATATGAGGTTCTAGGAAGCCAGGGGTTCATGGTAGTAGTTACTTTTTCCTGGGGTAAAGCCAGTCATAGGAACATTTTGGAATATGTGGTTTGCCTCCACAGTACCCATTCCCCTTTTCCTTAGGTCTCCTATCTCTCTCCTAGTGTTCATTTTCCTTCTTTGCTCTTATGTTGCCGTATACATGAAAAATGTTCTGTCTACATGAAAAGTGTTCTATCTTCCCAATTTATTTATTTCCATTTTCTCTCCAAATGTTTTTTTTCCTCATGACATTCAATCATCTCAGTTACAAATTCAGAGGAGAAGAAGTGGTTTATTTAAATCAAGTCTCATTACTTAAGAGCAAATTACTATATGAGTTATCAGGTCTTTTTTACTATCTTTTATACTGCTTATTAGCACCTCCTCCAGAAAAATGGGGCAGAGAAAGGAATACATTGCATTTTCTTTTCCTACTTTTGATTGATTCTAGAAAACTTTGGGGGAAAAAGAGTAAAGCAAATTATTAAGATTAGTTTTATATAGCCATGATTTTTGGCACTTTGCTGATAAGACTGAATAGTAATTGTATGTTTTATTCTCTTCCCTCTCCCCTGAACTTCTTATAGGGAAAAAAATTTTGATGAATTTTCTAAGCACCTTAAGGGTCTTGTTAATCTTTATAACCTTCCAGGGGACAAGTAAGTATTTTTATTTTTTTGCTTTTTTTGGAAAAATTAGTATAAATCTATAAACCATTTTGTACTTAGTAATTTGCCAAGTCTTCTGCCCTAGCTCATTTGTGATTTCTACTCATACTGACATTGTATAGCTCAGCTTCCAACTTAATGTCTTTTAAAGGTATTTTAAATAAACAAATATCTGCATTAATGGAGTATAGTGCCGGAAGATAATCCTTGAGATGTCTTCAACATACTGATTTCTAGGCTGAAAGAAATTGTCATGGAACTGGGTTGCCACTTTTATTTTTAACCTACCTGGGATTCTGTATACCTGCTTGGCTCTTTTAAGTAGAGATAAAAATTAGCTTTGGTAGATAAGTAATGTTTTTTTTTTAACATTTTAAAATTTTATTTTGTTTTTTAAATAGATATCTTAGTTACCTCCAAGGTGGACTTGCTCTCTAGGCTTTCATGTTTGTGTGTGTGTGTGTATATATGTATATTTGTCAACTATTTAATTCTTATTTTCTTTATTTACTTTCTAGCAAACTAAAGACTAAAATGTACTTGGCTCTCCAATCCTTAGAACAGGATCTATCTAAAATGGCAGTTATGTACTGGTAAGACTGGCTAAAGTGTCAATTCTGTTTGACTTTGTTCTTAAAGTTTTTCGTCTATGGGGTTACTAGGCTCTTATTTTTTAAAATATATATTATAGATGTATGTTACTATGCATCTGTGTTTTACCTGTATTGTACATCTTGTCCATATCCTTTCAGTTCCCAAATGATTGCATTCCATTTTCTGAGTATCAGTATCCCTAAGTTGTTGATTGGTATTCCTTAGGTTTTATCAGAAGACTTGTCAAACCTGGCCTCCCTTCTGATAAATAATAGTATAGTTGTAATTTTTGTTCACCATATTACATACTGATGTATTCTTCGAAATAATCCCTTCACTTTGAAGTTGAAATACAATTGTTAAATGCCCAAGTACAAGATAGAGTCATTAGGATAGAATTATAAGATGTTTAAGAGCTGAACTCATTATCACATTGTACACTAATACCTTCAGGGCTTAAATATAAGCAAACATAGATCATTTGTCTTGCAGGAAAGCAACCAATGCTGGTCCCTTGGATAAGATTCTTCATGGAAGTGTTGGCTATCTCACTCCAAGAAGTGGGGGTATGTGATTCTATTTTGCCTGTTTAAAAGAATGTCTAATTTTAGTTGAGGGGTTATTACTTACAATTTCACCTTGGGTTTATAAGCAGAAGGTGAAAATTACCAGTCATTTGTGTTTCTGTTTTTTTTTTTAATTGAAATATAGTTGATTTACAATGTTGTATTAGTTTGTGTGTGTATATATATATGTATGTTTTTTTCTTTTGCACATTCTTTTCCATAATAGTTTATTACAAGGTATTATGTGTGGTTCCCTATGCTTTACAGTAGGACCCTATTGTTTATTTTATTTATAGTAGTTTGTATATGCCAATTTCAAACTACTAATTTATCCCTTTCTCATTTGTGTATTTTTTTAATGGTTTCTAAGGTGTCAACACCTGCTCTCCCCTAGTTTTTTTTTTTAATTGTGAAGTAAATTGTTGCTGCTAGAATCAATATTTATGCTTCTGTCATGTTTCATAAGCTGCTTTGGATCATGAGTCCTCATATCTGAAACTCTTTTCTTGTATATAGGTTTATAGGAATGGGAATGTTTTTCTTTATTTGTAATTTACCTGATAAAAAAGTAGTGATAAGTTTAATTTTGCTTAGGTCATTTAATGAACTTGAAGTATTATGCCTCTCCTTCTGACCTGCTGGATGATAAGACTACATCCCCTATCATTTTGCATGAGAATAACGGTAAGACTTTCACTGTAAAGTAACTGAAGGTTTTGCTCAGTGTTTAAAAAATATTTTCAAAAATTTGAATGCCCAGGCCTACCTGTACTTTCTGGTTTGCTACTCCCACATAAATTTGCCATCCCTACCAAAGTTTTCTATTTCTACCAGAGTTTGCATCTGATATATACACATATACTCCTACAGATATACATATCTATATGTACATATACATACATAATAATAAAAACTTAATAATTCCTTTTGAATAAGTAAATGAGTGAATAAAAAAATGTAAATCATCTGACTTGAAATAATCCCCTTTAATCATTACTTTAAAGGTAAAGAAATTAGCCAGCTTACTAAAGAACTAAAATAATGGATCTTACCTTGAATTTGCACTTTTTTTTTTTTTTTTGGCTGCGCAGCATGGCTTGATGGATCTTAGACCAGGGATTGAACCCTTGCCCTTGGCAGTGAAAGCCCAAAGTCCTAACAACTGGACCACCAGGGAATTCCCTATATTTGCACATTAATAGACTAAAACATAATGAGAAATGGCCTAATACCTCATTTGGTCCCCTTTTAACTTCGATCATTGACTATCCTATAATCATAATTCTACTTAAATGCTTTCTGAAGTTGGAGAAAATAAGTAAATATTGGTAATGAGCCTTTAAATTTTTTTTTTCCTTGGACTGCATTTTTTCCTGTATTTTGTTTTATTTACTGACAAATATTGGTTGGTTAGAAAGATAACTTGTAGCATTTCTGAGTTATATAGGTATTATAGTGTCTGACAAATTATACAGAAGTTAGATTTTTTTTAAAATGTTAAGATTCTGATAATTTTTTTAATTTCTTTTTTAAAAAAAATAAATTTATTTATTTATTTGCTTTTATTTTTGGCTGTGTTGGGTCTTCATTGCTGTGTGCGGGCTCTCTCTAGTTGCGGCAAGCGGGGGCCACTCTTCGTTGTGCTGTGTGGGCTTCTCATTGTCATGGCTTCTCTTGTTGTGGAGCACGGGCTCTAGGTGCACGGGCTTCAGTAGTTGTGGCATGTGGGCTCAGTAGTTGTGGCTTGAAGGCTCTAGAGCACAGGCTCAGTAGTTGGGGCGCATGGGCTTAGTTGCTCCGCAGCATGTGGGATCTTCCAGGGCCAGGGATCGAACCTGTGTCCCCTGCATTGGCAGGCGGATTCTTAACCACTGCGCCACCAGGGAAACCCAAGATCCTTATAATTCGTGTTACTTTGGAGAATACCATTTTTCTTTCTTTCCTTTTCTCAGTTCCTCGATCTTTGGGCATGAATGCATCAGTGACAATCGAAGGAACATCTGCTATGTATAAACTCCCAATTGCACCATTAATTATGGGGTCACATCCAGTTGACAACAAATGGTAAGTTAAATATAATTCTAGGATAGCAGTGTCCATTTATTTCAACCTTAAGCTCAGTAAGAAACAGGTATTACTTTGACTTGGCTCTTCCCCCACTTGACTTTCTAGAGATGGGCTTTTTGTTTTACCCATTTAATTTCTCTTTTCAATATTTGCGTGTTCCTCTTTGAAGTCTGCTCATAGAACACATTCTTATCCTGAGAGAGAAAGAAGAGAACTGTGCTACTTGCACTGGTTTAATGATTGCTCTACAGGATTTTCCTATGGGACTTTATGTTGATTTAGATCTATGCTGGAGTAATAACTAGAGAACGTGCCTCAGGATAGATGTTTGATAAGATACTCTAGGGTTAACAAACAGGATATTTTGGAATTGGGGGAAGGAAGTTCAAAGAGTGAACTTTTGATAGGTTTTGTGAGTAGGTGGTTATATGATACAGACATGTCTAAGAATGAGTGTTTAGATTTTTCATTTTCACATCAATTCAAAATCCCAATCCTCCACCTTTTTTTTGTTTTTTGAAGGACTCCCTCCTTCTCCTCTATCACCAGTGCCAACAGTGTTGATCTTCCTGCCTGTTTCTTCTTGAAATTTCCCCAGCCAATCCCAGTATCTAGAGCATTTGTTCAGAAACTTCAGAACTGCACAGGTGAGTTTTAAGGAGCATCAGGAGCTAATAACTTATAAAAGTGAAAAAGCAAACTTCACATTCAGATTATCTTAGACCTCTTTCAGTCTTGGCCGCAAAAAACCACTGATGGGTATAGATGTCATGGTGCTTTTGCTTATTAGTAAGTACTTTTTGAATAAATGGGCAAATGAAGTAGAACTCATGAAGGGAAAACTGAGCTGTCAATGTTTTCATCTTACTGTGATCATTGTATTGATCTTTGTTTTTCTAGGAATTCCATTGTTTGAAACCCAACCAACTTATGTACCCCTTTATGAACTGATCACTCAATTTGAGCTGTCAAAGGACCCTGACCCTATACCTTTGAATCACAACATGCGATTTTATGCTGTAAGTAAGGCCCTTGAATTGTTGTAGATTATGTTTGGACCTAAGATTAGAATCTTCCTTTTATAGGATAACTGAGGTCAGATGATGTTCTTTTGGACCGCTGGATCATGTCCTATTTCCTCAGTCAGACAGGAAATTAACAGAAATCTCTGAAACATACTGAAGAAAGAGCACGAGCTTCCAAGTCAGGAAACAACATACATTTCATTGTTGAAATTTCACGTGAAAGTGTCTTAATGGTATTCTGAACTTTTACAAGCATATAAGTAGGTATTAAGAGTTCCTGCTGTTTAATTCTTTCAAGTGCCATGAGCTTATAATCTGCAAAGTATTTAACAGAGAAGAAAGTACTGGCATGAATAAATTAAGGAGCGTTTTAAAACCACATCTGGACTTGAATTTATTTGAATGTTTGACAGTAGTCTGGATTAAGTAATAGTTCCCAAATTCTGGCTCTGTTATAACTATATAGGGTGTTATTAAAAATATAGATTTTGCACTTGTGGTCCAGGGACCTCTTTTATACAGATTTCTGAGGTAATTTTTATGTTAGCTAGATTAGGAAACCACTAGCAGAACATTTACAAAGAAGGGGTCTTTTCAGCCAAGCAAGTATTTGGCATTTAACCTGAGCTGACCAAAGAACTGACTGTGGAGATTTAATATTCAGCAAGAAATTGCTGATTTTTGAGGAGTAGGATTTTTTTAAGGATAGTCTGTGGTTGGAGTACAGTGGGTGAGTAAATAGCATTCGTTTCCTTTGTTCTTTTTGCCCAGGCTCTTCCAGGTCAGCAGCATTGCTATTTCCTTAACAAGGATGCTCCTCTTCCAGATGGTAGAAGTCTACAGGGAACCCTTGTTAGCAAAATCACCTTTCAGCACCCTGGCCGGGTTCCTCTTATCCTGAATCTGATCAGACACCAAGTGGCCTATAACACCCTAATTGGAAGCTGTGTCAAAAGGACTATTCTGAAAGAAGGTACTGCCTTTCCTTTTGATATACTTACTGGTAAATGGAAACTGATTACTCTAGTAGTTCTCTAATTTTGTGGCCCATCATATCACCTGTGGAGCTTTTAAAAACTACATATATTTGGTTTTCATACCCAAATGAACTTAATGTGGGAGAAGTTGGGAATCTAGTTCAAGCTCCATGAATAATTTTGATGGAACCAGTCTGTAAACTGGCATTTGGAAACCACTGGATTTTTTTGCAATGGACTTACTCTTTTTCTGCATGCAGCAATATAACTGGGTACCTAAGGGCCTGAACCTTGCAGCAGATATATAAGGTAGAATTTGGGATTCTGCAGGAAGAGAGGAGTTCTTGATATCTAAATTTTAGGTTGTTAGGACAGTGGTTCCCACATTTTAGTCCTGAGTATATTTCCTCTCCCCATTCTTTGGAGAACATAATCATATAGCTTAAAAAAGGATGAGACCTGTGCCCTTCTCTTCTTTCTCCCAGGATGCTGGAATGCTGATGTTTTTCAAACAGTTTGCTATTAGAAATCTTGATATGAATTTTGGCTGCTCTAGTTAACTGTAGTTAATTTTTTACTTTAGTTGTAAAGCACTTCAGTGATAGAGCTGTATCAGCGCAAATGGTAGGCAAGAAGAAATGGAAGGTAAATCAGGAGATACCTTTTATGGGAGTAAGAATTGCTTTAGAAATGAGAAATTTTAGAAAATTGGAGTAGTGACACAGAGCATGTGCAAGTGTCCTTATGACTCTTCTTTTTCATATATTTCAATCCTAGGAGAATTTTCCACATAGCTTCACGGTATTTAAAAATGAGTTTTTGTGAGATAGTTATGAAGTTAGTCCTATAGAGATGCATGCTTTCTCCCAAGAAAGTATATAATCCTTGTCTCTGGGCTGTCAGCCTGTTTGGCTTAGAAACCAATGATAATACTTATATATATATATATAAGTGTATTTGGCATAAATATATCATTTTAGATTGTAGCCCCTACATCTGTGCTTATCAAACTATGAAGTGTATAGCTAACAGCTGTATACTGGTAGAAAGCAGGGTTTATGGTAGTGGTTCTAATGTCTGCTTATCAAATAGAATGAGAAACTCCTCTTGGCCACATTTATTTTCAGAATTCACTTTCAAGGCAGGGTGTTTATATCTGCCAAGGACTTTACCAATTGGGATTAAGTGCCTTCATTTTAGAAAACTGAAGTTTAGTTACTTATTTGTTTTGGAGCATTTGTAACATATACTGGTAGATTCCTTGGAATCTGATACCTTTAGTTACCTGTGGGTGACATAGTAGGTTTGGTGTATTAAAAAAATGTGTGGGATTTAGTTTCCAATGAGAGAGAGAAAATTTCATAGTTAATAATTACCATTTACATGTCTCAAGTCTTTTATTTGGTTGATTATTTTATGATCCTTTTCTTTGCCTTTTAGACTCTCCTGGGCTCCTCCAATTTGAAGTGTGTCCCCTCTCAGAATCCCGTTTCAGCATATCTTTTCAGCACCCTGTGAATGACTCCCTGGTGTGTGGTGAGTTATGTGGGTGGCTAGCACCTCTCTCAGGGCAGCAGTTTGGTCCCTTTATCTTTTTTTGAAAAGTCAAAAACTGAAGCTGAATCTATCTTAAATGCCTCCTATATATTTTGTCTTTCAGTGGTAATGGATGTGCAGGACTCAACACATGTGAGCTGTAAACTCTACAAGGGGCTGTCAGATGCACTCATCTGCACAGATGACTTCATTGCCAAAGTTGTTCAAAGGTAGCACTGGCCCTTTTCCATCAGAGTCCCATTAAGAGGTGTATAAGGAATGTTGTTTTCAGTATTAGAGTGAATTGGAAATTTAGTAGGAAAGCATTTAGTCCCTGCTTTGAATTCACCCTTCTCTGCTTTTGGATCGGAAGCAATATGAGCTTTTGGTTTTATAAATCTCATTATGAGAGTAATAGGAAGTAAGGTAGGTAACTTCAGGCCCCGAATTAGGGTTCTTTTATGAGGGAGAGAGCTGAAATAAGATGTAGATCTTTTTCCACTTTTTCCTCTGTCATTTTTTTTTTTTTCAAACACATATAATGTGTCAAATGGCAGTATGTGGGAAGATCCTTAAGCCAGTCAGCTTCCCATAAACATTAATATGTAATTTCAAGATTTTTTTGGAGTAGGTACCAGTGGTCTGTTTAGTAAATAAATTTTATTGGAACACAATAAAACATACCTGTAAGTGAACACATCTTTTCATTTACGTATTGTTTATGGTAGCTTTTTTTTTTTTTTTTTTTTTTTGTGGTACGCGGGCCTCTCACTGCTGTGGCCTCTCCCATTGCGGAGGACAGGCTCCGGACGCGCAGGCCCAGTGGCCATGGCTTACGGGCCCAGCCGCTCCGAGGCACGTGGGATCCTCCCGGACCGGGGCACGAACCCGCGTTCCCCGCATCGGCAGGCGGGCTCTCAACCACTGCGCCACCAGGGAAGCCCTATGGTAGCTTTTGAGCTAAGATGGCAGAGTAGTTGGACAGAAACCATATGATCTTTGAAAGTCTAAAACATTACTATCTGGTCCTTTAAGAAAGGTTGCTGACATATTCTAGAGCAAAATATTTTCATACATGTTTATAAACATAAATTTATCTGTAACATAAAAAAATGCTTGCTTTAAAATAAAAACGATTTCCTGCCTGTGGTAGCACTTTTCACAGTATAGCTTTGGGGTGATCTAAGCCATTAAAGTTTAGAACTTGATGGGTCAAGAGGTTTTTCTAATGGTTCATCAATTAAGATAAATTATATATACCATTAATCACATGTAAAGCCCAAAAGGAGGACATTTTCTTACTGAGTTCATTATTACACTTTTATTTTAGTTCAGTATGATGTCTAATTATTTGGACTTTTGTTTATGGTTGGTTTATTTGGTGGCACTTCAAAAGAGGTTGATGATTCCCTCTGGTCCAGATTATTATTATTATTATTATTTTCTGGGCTGCGCTGTGCGGCTTGCGGGATCTCAGTTCCCCAACTAGGGATCGAATCCATGCCCCCTGCAGTGTAAGCATGGAGTCCTAACCACTGGACCACCAGGGAATTCCTTCCAGATTCTTTTTATTTTTAATTTTTTTTTGGCTTCGTTGGGTCTTTGTCGCTGCGCGCGGACTCTCTCTAGTTGCAGTGAGCGGGGGCCACTCTTCGTTGCGGTGCGTGGGCTTCTCAATGAGGTGGCTTCTCCTATTGCGGAGCATGGGCTCTAGGCACGCGGGCTTCAGTAGTTGTGGCACATGGGCTCCAGAGCACAGGCTCGGTAGTTGTGGCACACGGGCTTAGTTGCTCTGCGACATGTCGGATCTTCCCGAACCAGGGCTTGAACCCGTGTCCCCTGCATTGGCAGGTGGATTCTTAACCACTGCACCACCAGGGAAGCCCCCAGATTCTTTTTAGAATGAGTTTACCCAAAGCTCTGGCATTTCATAGAACTGCTTCTGCCTTGCGGGTTATTTGCCTTGCCTGAAAGCTGCTTATTGTAATACACCTTTTGGCATATGTAAGTCTCAGGCAAAATTAAAGCCTGTTTTCCCAAATAAAAAATTGGTTTCATTAGCAGCTAGTGCAGTATTAACTTTGTTTTTTCCATCTTATTTTACAGATGTATGTCCATCCCTGTGACGATGAGGGCTATTCGGAGGAAAGCTGAAACCATTCAGGCCGACACTCCAGCACTGTCCCTCATTGCAGAGACAGTTGAAGACATGGTGAAAAAGAACCTGCCCCCGGCTAGCAGCCCAGGGTATGGCATGACCACAGGCAACAACCCAATGAGTGGTACCACTACACCAACCAACACCTTTCCGGGGGGTCCCATTACCACCTTGTTTAATATGAGCATGAGCATCAAAGATCGGCATGAGTCGGTGGGCCATGGGGAGGACTTCAGCAAGGTATCTCAGAACCCAATTCTTACCAGTTTGTTGCAAATCACAGGGAACGGGGGGTCTACCATTGGCTCGAGTCCGACCCCTCCTCATCACACGCCGCCACCTGTCTCTTCGATGGCCGGCAACACCAAGAACCACCCGATGCTCATGAACCTTCTTAAAGATAATCCTGCCCAGGATTTCTCAACCCTTTATGGAAGCAGCCCTTTAGAAAGGCAGAACTCCTCTTCCGGCTCACCCCGGATGGAAATGTGCTCGGGAAGCAACAAGGCAAAGAAAAAGAAGTCATCAAGATTACCACCTGACAAACCCAAGCACCAGACTGAAGATGACTTTCAGAGGGAGCTATTTTCAATGGATGTTGACTCACAGAACCCTATCTTTGATGTCAACATGACAGCTGACACGCTGGATACGCCACACATCACTCCAGCTCCAAGCCAGTGTAGCACTCCCCCAACAACTTACCCACAACCAGTACCTCATCCCCAATCCAGTATTCAAAGGATGGTCCGACTGTCCAGTTCAGACAGCATTGGCCCGGATGTAACTGATATCCTTTCAGACATTGCAGAAGAAGCTTCTAAGCTTCCCAGCACTAGTGACGATTGTCCACCCATTGGCACCCCTGTTCGAGATTCTTCAAGCTCTGGGCATTCTCAGAGTGCCCTCTTTGACCCTGATGTCTTTCAAGCCAATAATAATGAAAATCCATACACTGATCCAGCTGACCTTATTGCAGATGCTGCTGGAAGCCCCAGTAGTGACTCTCCTACCAATCATTTTTTTCCTGATGGAGTAGATTTCAATCCTGATTTGTTGAACAGCCAGAGCCAAAGTGGTTTTGGAGAAGAATATTTTGATGAAAGCAGCCAAAGTGGAGATAATGATGATTTCAAAGGATTTACATCTCAGGCACTAAACACTTTGGGGGTGCCAATGCTTGGAGGTGATAATGGGGAGACTAAGTTTAAAGGCAATAGCCAAGCTGACACAGTTGATTTCAGTATAATAGCAGTGGCTGGTAAGGCTTTGGGTCCTACAGATCTTATGGAGCATCACAGTGGTAGCCAGAGTCCTTTATTGACCACTGGGGACTTAGGGAAAGAAAAGACTCAAAAGAGAGTAAAGGAAGGCAATGGCACCAGTAACAGTAGTCTATCAGGGCCAGGATTAGACAGCAAACCAGGGAAGCGCAGTCGAACCCCTTCTAATGATGGCAAAAGCAAAGATAAGCCTCCAAAACGGAAGAAGGCAGACACTGAGGGAAAGTCTCCATCTCACAGTTCTTCTAACCGACCTTTCACCCCACCTACTAGTACAGGTGGATCCAAATCTCCAGGCAGTTCAGGAAGATCTCAGACTCCCCCAGGTGTTGCCACACCACCCATTCCCAAAATCACTATTCAGATTCCTAAGGGAACCGTGATGGTGGGCAAGCCCTCCTCTCACAGTCAGTATACCAGCAGTGGTTCTGTGTCTTCCTCAGGAAGTAAAAGCCACCATAGCCATTCTTCCTCATCTTCTGCTTCCAACTCAGGCAAGATGAAAAGCAGTAAATCAGAAGGTTCATCAAGTTCCAAGTTAAGTAGCAGTATATATTCTAGCCAGGGGTCTTCGGGATCTAGCCAGTCCAAAAATTCATCCCAGTCTGGGGGGAAGCCTGGCTCCTCTCCTATTACCAAGCATGGACTGAGCAGTGGCTCCAGCAGCACCAAGATGAAACCTCAAGGGAAGCCATCATCACTTATGAATCCTTCTTTGAGTAAACCAAACATATCCCCTTCCCATTCAAGGCCACCTGGAGGCTCTGATAAGCTTGCCTCTCCAATGAAGCCTGTTCCTGGGACTCCCCCATCCTCTAAAGCCAAGTCTCCTATCAGTTCAGGTTCTGGTGGTTCTCACATGTCTGGAACTAGTTCAAGCACTGGCATGAAGTCATCTTCAGGGTTAGGATCTTCAGGCTCATTGTCTCAGAAAACTCCCCCATCATCTAACTCTTGTACAGCATCTTCCTCTTCCTTTTCCTCAAGTGGCTCTTCCATGTCATCCTCTCAGAACCAGCATGGGAGTTCCAAAGGGAAATCTCCCAGCAGAAATAAGAAGCCGTCCTTAACAGCTGTCATAGATAAACTGAAGCATGGGGTTGTCACCAGTGGCCCTGGGGGTGAAGACCCAATGGACGGCCAGGTGGGGGTGAGCACAAATTCTTCTAGCCATCCTGTCTCCTCCAAACATAACATGTCAGGAGGAGAGTTCCAGGGCAAGCGTGAGAAAAGTGATAAAGACAAATCAAAGGTTTCTACCCTGGGGGGCTCGGTGGATTCATCTAAGAAGACCTCAGAGTCCAAAAATGTGGGGAGCACGGGTGTGGCAAAAATTATCATCAGCAAGCATGATGGGGGATCCCCCAGCATTAAAGCCAAAGTGACTTTGCAGAAACCTGGGGAAAGTAGTGGAGAAGGGCTGAGGCCTCAGATGGCCTCTTCCAAAAACTATGGCTCTCCACTCATTAGTGGTTCCACTCCAAAGCATGAGCGTGGCTCTCCCAGTCATAGTAAGTCACCAGCATATACCCCCCAGAATCTGGACAGTGAGAGTGAGTCAGGCTCCTCCATAGCAGAGAAGTCTTATCAGAACAGTCCCAGCTCAGATGATGGCATCCGACCTCTTCCAGAGTACAGCACAGAGAAGCATAAGAAGCACAAAAAAGAAAAGAAGAAAGTAAAAGACAAAGATAGGGACCGGGACCGGGACAAAGACCGAGACAAGAAAAAATCTCATAGCATCAAGCCAGAGAGTTGGTCTAAATCACCCATCTCTTCAGACCAGTCCTTGTCTATGACAAGTAACACAATCTTATCTACAGACAGGCCCTCAAGGCTTAGCCCTGACTTTATGATTGGGGAGGAAGATGATGATCTTATGGATGTGGCCCTGATTGGCAACTAGGAACCTTACATTTTAAAGCAAAAACCATGGCCAGAGAAAAACTAAGTGTATAGGCAAATCACCTAAGGAGTGAGACAGGTCTGATTTTGTGTTTTAAGAATCTTAAATGGCATGGCTTTGACACCAACTGGGGTGAATTTAGAAAGGCGTAGCCAGACCCTACTAAAGAGACCATAGGGTTTGATTCTGGTTACCACGAATCACTTGTTCCTTTGCCAGAAAAAAAAAAAGTTAAAATACTTGCTTATGAAAGGGAGGGGGTGGGAAGGGCTTAGGGAGAGGGAAGGGTGGGAAACAGTTTTGTGGGAAATATTCATATATATTTTTTCTCCCTTTTTCCATTTTTAGGCCATGTTTTAAACACATTTTAGTGCATGTATTTGAAGGGCTGGGCAGAAAATGAAAAAGCAATACATTCCTTGATGCATTTGCATGAAGGTTGTTCACCTTTGTTTGGGTAGTTGTCCATTTGAGGCGTGGGCAAATGAAGGACTTTGGTCATTTTGGACACTTAAGTAATGTTTGGTGTCTGTTTCTTAGGAGTGATTGGGGAGGGAAGATGATTTTAGCTATTTATTTGTAATATTTCAATCCTTTATCTGTTTGCTTTTATACAGTGTTTTTTTTCTAATTCTATGAGGTTCAGGGTTCAAAATGAAGGGAGGTGGAAGAACGAGGCTTATTTTGTGGTAGGGAGCTTGTAGCTTGTGCTGGTACTGCAGTATCAAGCTGAAGCAGATTCGTCAGAGTCCACCTTTGGAGTTAAGTAGAAAACCAAAATGGTATTTTTGTTTTAGGAGGTTTTTCATAGGGTTCAGACATCATAGGAATATTAAGAGTTATCTTTCTGTGGAGGTATTGATTTATAGTTTCTTTTTCCTTTAAAGAAAGCTGGGCTGGCTTTTTGGGATGTAAACGTGTTTTCAGATGCAGTGAGGTTTAAAAGTGGGACAGCCTCCTTGATTCAGTGGCATGAAAACCAGTACAGAATTAATAGTTCTCCTATTTCTACAATGTGCCAAAAGTCCACATCCCAGCATTTTGTTTGTAGGAGAACTGATGCCATTCCTGAGAGCTGGGCTCCTTGTTTCCCTTCATCACAAGGATGAGGAGTCCAGACTTTAATTATTCCATTGTATGCTCCCTTAGATAAAACAGTAAAAAATTTGCAGCCATAGTTCACTTAAAATAGTTTCAAGCTCACTTGAAGTAACGGGGGCCTGGAATGCTAGGTGGGTATGAAGATAAACCCTTGCTACTATGTAGCAACACAATTGGACCTTTTTGGAGGAACAGGTCTGAGTCTGGATTCTGGGGGACATCAATAAGAAGCCCTTCTCATAAATATAGAAATCCAGGAGACCATTTGAGTGCAACATAAGTTCTCAGTATTTGGAGGGTCCTCTCAAAATTCTGCGGCCTTACTTTGATTTTGACACCTGCACTGTGCCATTCCTGATGATTCCATTCAGGTTCTGTGTCAGCAGGATGGGGCATGATCCCCAGCACAACTCTTCTGGATTTAAAAAAAAAAAAAAAAAAAAAAAGCCAGGTGATTCATTTGTGTGTGTGTGTGTGTGTGTGTGTATGTATGTATGTGTGTGTGATAAATGGAGTGACTTCATCAGATATTGAAGATTTCTATATTCATCCCTTTCTGCAGGTTGGAGTTAGCATAGAGTTGGAAAATCAGCTTTGGCTTTCTTTCCTGACTGTCTCTGATTTCCTTTAGTGTTCTCCCTTTTCTGGTCATCAGCTCACAACAACTCTGCCACTTTTGTGTCCCAAGGTAATAAGAAGTAGGAAACGAAACATTGCAAAGTGGAGCAAGAAAAGTTATCGGTTACCGTATCAGAGTCAAATGTCTTGGGTGACACTAAGGAGGACATGGGCAAGGTGATACCAGAGTGCTTTATCTTGTGATGCTGATACAGTAGCAGCCTCTCAGACATACAACCAGGTTGGATTTCTCACCTAGTTTTGAATCCTATCCCATTGGTTTCTGCAGGAAAAAAAAAAAAAAAAAGGTTTTTAAGTTTGTCTGGGTGGGGAAAATCTTATGGGGAATGTACTGCATAGTATCAGGGGCTCAGCTCCCCCAAGCAGAGCCAACAAATACCAAAATGAGTAAACTGGGAAGCTTTTTCTCTCTTTCTGTCTTCATCCCAGATCAAAGAATCCCGAGTTAGGATCTGGATGAAGGATAAGCCCCTGACTTGTCGATGGGCACACCCCACACACTGACCCAGCATCTGAACTTGCTTAACAGGGAGCCGGGGCTAAACTGCTTCACCCTGCCTGAGAACCAGGGAGCACTGCATTTCTCCACAGGGTGGAGGAGAAGAGGCAGAATAAACCAAGCCTGGGACACCTCCCTCCTGTCTAGGTGTACTCATTCTCCTGTTTCAAAAGACGGCAAGGACATGAAGTCAACTTCTACCTATCTTCTGCTGCTGGAGTCTTTATGTATTCTTAGTTTGACCTGATTCCTCTTCTGTCTTTTGGCTTCATGTTAGGGGTTCTTGGTCAAAACCTGCTCTGATGTACATGAAGATTCCAGGTTCAAAAATCAATTTCTTTTAAAACAAGTATTTGTGGGGGGGGCGGTGCGAATGAAGCAGGATATAATTGCCAAAACTAGGCTTGAGGTGGGTGGCTCTTGGAAAGATTTTCCTTAAGGCCTAGGTCTGAAAATTTAGGGTAGCACTATTATGAATTCTCAAAAGAAACCTTCCAGGGAGCCAGTGAGTCATAGTATCCAGCTGAGTCACTTAAAGCAGATGCCAGTATAGGAAGCTCATTATTCACAATCCCTAAGCAGTCTCATTTTCTTTTACCTTTTTTTCCCCCCCCAATCTCCCTCCCCCCTGATTTCTACCCTTGAGTTAGTTTTTTGAGGGGTAGGAAGTACTTAACATATCAGAAGCTAGGTTGGGAAACATGCTCAGTTGCAAAAGCTGAGCTTTAAATTTTGTTTCAAAAATGTACATCAGGAGCAGATGGGGAGGGTCTTTTCTAAAATCTTTTCAAATTTGATTTTCTGTGCATATGGCCGTTCTGTAAATACTTTGGGGTTTTTCATTTTTTTGAAAGTAGACAAAAATCTGTGGGATTTTTTTCCCCAAACATTACAAAAACGTGTTTATTTACATGCGAATAAATTTCTTTGATAAAAAGCAACATGCCTATGTGTAATAAATTTTTAACCTTTGAGTAATTTTTGTTTATTCAGCTTTTTAAAAGTCCAGTCAAAAAATTTTAACAAAGTAAAAGTCTTTCCTGAGTAGTGTTTGAAATTAACTAGAAAGTATAATTGAAATTAGGGAGACAGACCCGTGAAAGTTTTCATCTGATTTATCTGCCCAAGCCAGTTTTACTAACTTTTGCAAGCCTTCAGTCACCAGATTCATCAGTAGTGCTTGCTGGGAGAAAACTGCTCTTAGATGAGATGCAACTAAAAGGCTGTTCTTATTTGACTGAAGTGAAGCAATAACAGTAAAAGTATCTGGGACAGGAGGAGGCTGTAACATCTAGACCTGGCTTTGTGGGCCTGAGAATGAGTTTCTGAAGCTGGGTTCCTTGCTTAGGAAGCCCTTTCTAGGATAAAATAGTTAATTTTAAAAAGTTCTTAAAGAGTTGGTTAATAAGCCTTCCAGCTAAAATATGCCTATTTTAAAAGCTCTCCAGCACTACTTGCTCTTAAATAAGCTCATCTCTTAATCAGACATTCCTAATAATCCAGTCACTGAATGTGCAAGTGAAAAGAGGTATGAAGACAAACTCATCTACTTTGTAATATAATTAGAACTGGTCCAACCAGGACTGCTAGAATTTATAATATTTTATCTTTCTAATATTTTATCTTTGGGATATAATTCTGTAGTTTGTCGCTCTAAGGGTAAACTCGTTCGTTAATTCATAGAAATC
This sequence comes from Kogia breviceps, assembly GCF_026419965.1. Classification (NCBI taxonomy): domain Eukaryota; kingdom Metazoa; phylum Chordata; class Mammalia; order Artiodactyla; family Physeteridae; genus Kogia; species Kogia breviceps. Next base: position 37,375,034 of record NC_081328.1, on the reverse strand, counting down.
AGATCATAAGTTTTGAGACCTTGAGGGCTGGGGTTGCTAAAGTATAATATGACACAACCTAGCTTCTATAGAAAGAGTCATAATGAATGTTACGGCTGGAAAAGCGCCCCCGCCTGCTCCTTCAGACACGCTTGTTTCTCCCGCCAAAGTGGCGTCAGGATCAGGTTCTCACCAACCAGAGCCCTGATTGGAGGGCGGGTAGGCACTAGAGCCCATTGGGTGCCAGCGGCGGTCGGGCGGCGGAGCGGATGAAGCCAAGGCCTTTCTGCCTCACCCGCCTCCACCTCCACCAAAGCGCGCCCCTCCCCCAGCTAAAGGAATGGTCGCCCAGTTCCTGCACTGCACCCCCTGACCCCAAGGCACGAGGTGGAGGTGCGGCCTTGCCGCATGTCCCCGGAGCAGAGGGCAGCACAATTGTCCCCCTGTACTCCTGATCCATGCACAAGAAGATCCACGCTCCGCAGCGGCCCCCCAAGCCTCCCTGCAACACCCGGTAATGCAATCCACGGGGGCGGGGGAGGCGGCGGCAACGGCGGCGGCGGCGGCGGCAGCAGCAGCACTGCCCCAATCTAGAGACAACCAGAGACGAGGAAAATGGCTCCGAGCAGGGACCGCCTGCTGCACTTTGGGTTCAAGGCGACAGTGAGTGATAGGGGAAGGGAGTTGGGTGGCTGGGAAGGACATGTGTGCCAGCACAGGCTACTGGGAAAGCGACAAGACTTAGGGGGCTGGGAGGACAAGACAGCTCAAGTGCTTGGTGAGTTGTTGCGTGCTGTTTGCCCGCGGAGGAGAGGACGGGGGCTTGGGTGCTGTGTGCAGTTCTGCTTTCTTCTCTCTCACCGGTCGGCGAGCACGCGCGCACTCGCATCCGCCCCACAGCCCCTCCCATACATAAATACACACAGACACATAGGCACTTCCCTGCCTCTCCTTCTCGCGGTGGGCTTTCCTGCCTTGGAGGCGAGAGCAGGCTCGTGCCGCCGCCGCGCTCAGGCTGCTCCCGGGCTGATGGTCGCCGGCTGCGCCCGGGGATGGGGGAGGGGTGGCCTTGCGCCGCCGCCGCCGCCGCCGCTGCCGCCGCCGCCGCCGCCGCCGCTGCCGCGCGCTCCTCCTCCTCCTCCCCCTCCCCACGCAGTTCCGAGGCCTGGTCGGCTCTGCCCAATGAGGAGCGGCGTTGCTGGTAGGTGGGGAGTGTTTTTGTTTTGGGTTGAAGTTGAGGCTGAGGAGAGAGAAGAGCTGGCGAGGAGCAGTCGTCGCCACCACCGCGGGAGGTGGAGGAGGCCCTGCCGGAGTCGAGAGGTCTCTCCTCCCCGCCGACGGCCCCTGCCCGCAGCTCCTCTGCCTCCTCTCGGTGCCGGAACTCCCGGGCCTGCCCGGGGCCCCCAGTCTTTGCACTCCGCACGCCGCAGCGCCCGGCCCCGGCCGCACCCGCCGGCCCCATGAGGAGGGACGTGAACGGAGTGACCAAGAGCAGGTTTGAGGTGTGCGCTTGGAGGGGGCTAGGGTGGCGGGAGGAAGGCGATTCCCTCTCTCGTGCCCTGAAAAATTCGCTCCGCACCGAACCTCCTCCCTTGTCTGGCGCCGTCACCCCCCGGCCTCTAGGACTGCCAGACTTCTCTCCCCCTTCTCGCGATCCGAAAGCCCAGTGCAGCCCGGCTTCCCTCTTCCTCCCGACCGGTCGCCTCCTGCCTCTTCCACCAGCGGGGCCCCGGCGGGGGATTAGCTCTGGCGCCCTAATTCCCCCTCCCCCCAGTATCACTCAGCTTTCCATTCTTTACACAACCCTTGGCTTGCCTCCCTTCACCCGGCAGAAAAAGCATCACAGCTCCGATCGACCGGAGGGAGCTAGCTTTTTTTCTTTCTGCCACTTTCTTCGTGAAGCGAGGGGGAAATTATGGGCCAGGGGGCTTTTCTCCGAGTTTGCGAGACCTTGGTTAAACTAGGGAAGTCGGGGTGGTAGACTGAGAAGATAGAGACGACCAGTTTTCGGTGCTGTTTGCTTTGGGTATTGTTCTGATACTTCCTCTTCTTTCCCGTTTAGTATGTACTTTTGTAGCTCATTGTTTCTGGGAACTCTTAGACGTGTACAGGCTTTGAGATTGGGACGAACGTCTGAGAGACTTAAAATCCATTCAAGTCTCTTTGTCTCTTAAGAACTCCACCTCTGGCGAGAGAGGTTTATAGTAATGGAATTAAGGAATGGGTGAGGAAATAAAACATCCGAAAGCGTCTTTAGAGAGTAGTCAGTGTCAGGAAGTGGTTCCTTTGGAAAGTGAAGTATCGTAGCTACAGGTGAATTACAGTAGTATAGTAATATACGGGAAGGTTTTTTGAGGGGATAAGAAAGAGAAAGAAACTACAGCAAGAAGAGTAAATGTTGCCTGGCCTTTTTTGGCAGAGAAATCAGGCTGACCTGGGATCACTCACAGCTCAGTGTACATCTCACTTGGTGTTTTTCTTCATTTCCATTTGAAGGATGAAATTGTAAGACGGTGAGACAGAAGTTTCAGGAAGCTTGCCAGCTAGTTGCAGAGGATGAAATTGTTACCTAAGGTCTTCAGTTTAGTCTATTCCTTGATTTCTTTTTATGCTTATGGGAAAAATATTTTAATTTACCCATAAAGATCAAGACAGGGAGTGTTGGGGAGAGTTTAACTGCAGAGCTACAGTGTTACTGTTGCAGGACAGGAGTGGAGAAAAGTCAAGGAATTGGCCTCCTTAGAGTTTTCATATTTAACTTAATCATGGGAAGAAATTTTTTTTTTTTTTTTTTTTTTTTTTTTTTGCGGTATGCGGGCCTCTCACTGTTGTGGCCTCTCCTGTTGCGGAGCACAGGCTCCGGACGCACAGGCTCAACGGCCATGGCTCACGGGCCCAGCCACTCCGCGGCATGTGGGATCTTCCCGGACCGGGGCACGAACTCGTGTCCCCTGCGTCGGCAGGCGGACTCTCAACCACTGCACCACCAGGGAAGCCCGGAAGAAATTATTATAGTAGATATGTTTTGGTGTTCAATAGAACTTTATGTTGCCCTAGTGTAGAGAGACCCAGTAAACTTATGATGGTTTCCTATTCAGTACTACTGTAAAAGTCCAGACTGTCATTAAAATTACTGAATAGATATTTAGCAGTTGGCAGAAATCTTCAAAGGGAAACCCAAATACTGAAGAATTGAGTGGAGGATGGCCTTTCGCCATTACAGTAAGCTCTTTATCATTTTGCTATTCACTTTTAGGTTGTGTGAGTAATTGTTGGAAAGAGTTCTTTGTGCTTTAAAATTGCATTGCTATATCCTGTTTTTGTAATTATTTTATATTTTAATTTGTAGTTTATTTGTACTGGTGGTACTAAAATAATAAGAAAATGTATTGCTTACTTTTTTTTTTTTTTTTTTTTTCTGTGGTATGCGGGCCTCTCACTGTTGTGGCCTCTCCCGTTGCGGAGCACAGGCTCCGGACGCACAGGCTCAGCGGCCACGGCTCACGGGCCCAGCCGCTCCGCGGCATGTGGGATCTTCCCGGACCGGGGCACTAATCCGTGCCCCCTGCATCGGCAGGCGGATTCTCAACCACTGCGCCACCAGGGAAGCCCCAGAAAATGTTTTGCTTTCTTGAACTTGTCTCTGGGTTTTTAAAATAAATTTATTTATTTATTATTATTTTTGCCTGTGTTGAGTCTTAGTTGCTGCGCGCCGGCTTTCTCTAGTTGTGAGCGGGGGCTACTCTTCATTGTGGTGCGCAGGCTTCTCTGTGGTTTCTTGTCTTGTTGCAGAGCGCGGGGTCTAGGCGCGTGGGCTTCAGTAGTTGCGGCTCACGGGCTAGTTTTGGCGCACGGGCTTTGTTGCTCCGCGTCATGTGGGATTTTCCTGGACCAGGGCTTGAACCCGTGTCCCCTGAATTGGCAGGCGGGTTCTTAACTACTGCGCTACCTGGGAAGTCCTGCAAGCACGTGTATTTACCTTGATTGGTATGTAACTGGCAACTAAAGTTTTCTGGACATGTCTAAGATAAAAAGGGAGGGAAGACTACTTCTACAATGTTTATTTGTAAACAAAAAGCGACTCTTATTATGAAGTGAAGTGTTCATGCTGAAATACAAATGAGAAGGGACTGGAAATGATATGTTTTAATGAGTTTCATTGTCTGATGTGTCTTAAAGTCATTTACCCCTTAATGACCTAATTTAAAGGTAATAAAGCAATAAACTATTTGGTCTCTCATGAAGTAATAAACCTTGCTAATTCGTTGAAAACATTTTAAATATTTACTTTCAATGGATAAAAGATGTAGATAAGATAAAGCAGGCTTTTCATATCTAAAATATTTACATCAAAATATTTTTTTAATTCTCAAAAATCACAGGTGTTTAAAGGACTGATAATTTTATGATTGTAAGCAGATAGCTCTGAAAATTTTTGTGAGTGCAGGAAATTTCTATAGCAAATATGTAACAACTAATTTCAAATTTGTTATGGTTAATACAAAATGTGAAAGATTGTTTTCTTGGCTACATTTTTTTTCTGGGCAGAAGATAGCTAAAGCTTATCGTTTTTTATTTAATTCTTTAAAATCTTTTTTAGGGAATATTCTGTGTATTATGCTTTTGGATGTTGTAAGTGAAGGCCACACACTTTAAATCTCACACTCAGGGCTAGAGCTGCAGAAAAAAAATTTTTTAAGTTAAAATCAAGGGAGAAGAGTACCTGTTAGGCAGCTATGTAGTATCCTGTAGAATAGCCAAGTAGATGACTGTTGGATAAAAGAGTTTAAAAAAGATATGGATTATTGTTGTTCTTTGCTATATCACTTTGGCATTAAATCTGTACTATAATAACCCTTATAAGTTAACATAATGCGTACTGAATTGTTTTAGTCTTTTAATTGAAATTCATTCAAATACTTTTATATTACTTGCAATACACTTTGTTTTGTGGCACATTTTGATATTAAAATTTAAATTTAAAATTAATAATGATTAATTTTAAATTTCAAATTTAATAATGATTATTAAATATGTCCTGTATGCCAGGTGCACTGAGCTAGATGTTTTACCTTGGTTACTTCCAATTCTCACAATTCTCTTTTGAGGAAAGCTAGGGCCCGAGAAGTATTCAAGTTGCACAGCTAGTACTTTGGGGAGCCAAGATTCCAATCTGCATTTTTTTTTACTCCACTCTATCATTCTGCTCTGTTTTTAGCATAACAGCATAAAAGCCCATAAAATGTGTGGAAAAGAGCTTTCCTAAAGTTCTTCATCCAGTATATTTTATTTTGCTTTTGCTGTCGAGAGAATACAGCTATCCTTCATTTTAAGTGCTGTAGCCAATGCTATCTTAACATAGTGAAATTAATGACAGACACATGTAAATATCTAAGCTAGCCCTTGAATCCAAGTTTAGATTTTCTTCAGTTAAGACTCTCCACTTGTCATACTCTTAGTAGCTCCATTATAAGAATGTAGTACTACTATTGGAGGAAAAAATTCTTATTTGGGTTTATTAAAAAGTATAACTTTAAAAAAAGTTACAGTGGTAACATTCACTGAATCCCTGTTCATTATACCTCACTGCCTCTCTGATAAATCTATAATACTACAGTTTGTACGAGTAGGTTGTAATATTTCTTTACCTGCTTCATTTTATTGCTTCAATTTGTCCAAAATAAGAAAAATCATAAACTGTTTTGTGGCAGAAAGAAAATACTGCACTGGGAGTTAAGAGAACTGGATATTAGATAACCTTGATTTTTGTCACCAACTAACTGTAGCTTTGGTCATCTCTTTTCACTTCTCTGGTTTGGTCATTTACCTCTTCTGTAAGAAAAAGGAGTTAGAATCAATTATTAAGGTTCCTTTTGTTCCAGATCCTATGAATCTGTAATTTTTGAATAAAAACCGACCTTGGGCCTTTCTTCTGAAATAGCCACTCCAGTATTTTGTTAAAGTTTGTAGGCTCAGTCACACAGTACAGTTAAAACTGCAGTAATGACCCTTTTTCTCCATTAAGGTTTTATCTTCTAACCTAAAGAACATTCTGTATAGTAAATAACCATATTTTCCAAGTTGGTGCATGTGGAAAATGTTATATATATTTTCCAGTGGGTGAGAGTCATTTGTGTCACTCTATTTGAAAGACCTTGCAATGGGAAAGAGTACTAGTAAAACTAAGGAATTTTGTTTTTAATGCTTTAGAGATTGGTTTGAAAGCAATTATCTAACATTACTATAGAAAATCCAAATTAAAAGTCTGGGCTTTTTAGGCCCGTTCAGACAATCTGTCCTTTTTTGAATAGTGTTACTGATATTTCTTTATTGTATAATCATGGGTCCTTTTGAAGCACAGTACACTGTACCATGTACTTATATTGTAGTCATTTATTATTTAAAATAAACATGTTTGTATCTTGGTACAGTATACATAAGATAAACAGTTATGTATTGAAAATTATGCTTTACATTAAGTCATTAAATTTTTCTAACTTGTCAAATCCTTCACAAGATGTATTGTTGATATTTAATCCTACATTATAAGATGTAATCTATTTCTTTTTTAAAAAATAAATTTATTTATCTTACTTATTCATTTTTGGCTGTGTTGGGTCTTCGCTGCTGCGCGCGGGCTTTCTCTAGTTGCGGCGGGCGGGGGCTGCTCTTCGTTGCGGTGCGTGGGCTTCTCATTGCGGTGGCTTCTCATTGAGGAGCATGGGCTCTAGGAGCACGGGCTTCAGTAGTTGTGGCACGTGGTCTCAGTAGTTGTGGCTCATGGGCTCTAGAGCACAGGCTCAGTAGTTGTGGCACACGGGCTTAGTTGCTCTGCGGCATGTGGGATTTTCCTGGACCAGGGCTCAAACCCGTATACCCTGCATTGGCAGGCGGATTCTCCACCACTGTGCCACCAGGGAAGCCCCGGTGTCATCTGTTTCTACATTGAAGATTTTCATTCATTAAAGCAGTATTTGTTAGAAGTATCCACACTTTTAAACTCATGTCTTCATGTTCTAGGCCTTTTGTCAGTTTTAACTGTTAGTATTGGTGTTGTTTTTTCATCTTAATTTAAAAAAAATCCTTCTATTTTCATCCCCAGAGTTGCCTCTTTTCAAATTTTGGTCTCATTTTTCTTCTAAATTAATGAGTACTTTTGTTATTCCTAGCCCTTAAACTACTGTTTCCCAACTGGTGACAGATTGGAACTAAATTAAAAATTTCAGTAATCTAACTAATACTGTGGTCTTGCAAGGGTATTTTTAGATGTCTAAAATAAAATATTCTGTTACACCAGGAAAATCGAAGGGAGGGAGGAAGAAGAAAGAATGCCCTTAAACTGACCAAATTTAGCTGCTTGTGCATAGTTGTGTTTACACTGTTTTCCTATTTATTATCCCAGACTTAGTGAATTCTTAGATCAGACCCCCACCCAAAAATTGCCTCAGAAAAATAAAGGCATCCACCTGTGGTTTTATAGTTTTATGTCTTAATGCACTTGAACCCATTTGATAAAAGATTTTAACTTAATAGCAACTACAGTAGGTGGTGGTATGCAGTAGTATTTATGCTTGATTCATATTGCTTTATTATATAACTTTAAAAAGAAAGGTATGTATTCAAATGTAATAAATCCAAAACAGATTTGCCTTAGCTTTTGAAGACTATTTCTGTTAAAAGAATGGCTTTGCTGGCTAGTTATTTTCAGCACATATCAAGTAACGATTTAGCAGGCATGTGATTTAAAGCTATAGGTAAGTAACCTATTTATTCCCGAATCATATTTCCTCCAATTTGATTTTATGATAGTCTGTTGGCTTTAATAAGCCACATATCTGACAGTTGTAATCAGGTGGAAGTGTAAATAATTTAATCCATTTTGCTGTCTTCTAAGTTGCTCTGAGGTAAATGTCACCTATTAAAACATGGTGGACAAGGATTTAGTCAGTTATGAAACATATATTGGAAATGTCTTCTGTCATTTTTGTCCTTGATCCCAGGAATTTCTAGTAAAAAGTAAAAAAAGGGAAATAGAACACTGAAAGTAAATAGTAAATTGATCTTATGCATTACTTTGGTGCTAAGACAGAAATCATATCTAATAACAAGGAGGTGAAGGTTGGCAATATATCGAATACCTGCCCAGTTTTATATAATCAAATGTAAAAGCTATTGTGATATTTGTTGGTGAGTGTAACTTTATGATTAACTGAAGGATGCAGGCAGATATAATTTCACGATCATTTATTTAATTTTCGATTTATTCTGCTACTTTATTTTCATGTAATATTTCCTACATGACTTAAAAAGAGTTATAAATTAATTATATTTTAACAAGGGTGGATAATTATGGGTACATGCACAGAAAAAACTCAAGAGTTCAGAGTCACACTGTGGTTTATTCCCTACCTTAGAATTTGTAGCCGAGGGTTTCTTTGTTTTTTTTCCCACCAAGAAGAAATAGATATCTCGGGGACTGAGAAAGCGGGAGATCTTTGCTGACATGAAAAGAGTTGTACTTTCAGAATGGGTTGAACAACAAGGGGTGCATATACTAACTCTTCACGATCATTTAAAAGTAAAAAATGGAAAAGCATTCTCAGTTTTACTTACAATTTGCAATAAGAATATGCCATAGGTATAGCTATTCTGAGTGCTTTTTTTTTTTTTTTTTTTTTTACTATATGCAGAATGAAGGTATTTATGTGGCAGGAGGGACAGGCAAAAAGAAAGCAGTAAAATTTCTAGATTAGGGCAGGGTTTTAAATGTAGAGTACCTCTTCTTTTATGCTTCTGTCATTCTTGGTTGACAGTTTAGGCCCTGGAAAGGTCATCGCCAACTGCCTGTATCCTGAATTGCAGTTACCAGTGAAGAGCCAGATTTGTTTTGTTCTTTGTTTTCTTTTTTCCTTTTTTGAGGTGGGTGGGGTGAAGGGAAAAAAAAGAGAAGGGATTTGCAGTTCCTTGAAAACTAACAGTTAAAAAAATTGTTTCTGAAGAACCTAGGGGCAGGACAGGAATAAAGATGCAGACATAGAGAATGGACTTGAGGACACGGGGAGGGGGAAGGGTAAGCTGGGACAAAGTGAGAGAATGGCGTTGACATGTATACACTACCAAATGTAAAACAGATAGCTAGTAGGAAGCAGCCGCATAGCACAGGGAGACCAGCTCCGTGCTTTGTGACCACCTAGAGGGGTGGGATAGGGAGGGTGGGAGGGAGAGGCAAGAGGGAGGGGATATGGAGATATATGTATACGTATAGATGATTCACTTTGTTATAAAGCAGAAACTAACAACAATGTAAAGCGATAGTACTCCAATAAAGATGTTAAAAAAAAGAGAAAATTAACAATTTAATGTTAGCTGCAAGGTTTTCCAGAGTTCTCTGTTAGAATATGTTATCCATTTTTTTTGTCATCTTTTGTGAGCCTCTCACTGCTGTGGCCTCTCCCTTGCGGAGCACAGGCTCCGGACACGCAGGCTCAGCGGCTGTGGCTCAAGGGCCCAGCCGCTCCGCTGCATGTGGGATCTTCCGGGACTGGGGCACGAACTCGTGTCCCCTCCATCAGCAGGTGGATTCTCAACCACTGTGCCACCAGGGAAGCCCTGTCATCTTATTTTTTGAACCAGATCATCTATGTACTTTAATGTTCTAATTTTTTTTTTTTTTTTTTTTTTTTTTTTTTTTTTTGCGGCACGCGGGCCTCTCACTGTTGTGGCCTCTCCCGCCGCGGAGCACAGGCTCCGGACGCGCAGGCCCAGCGGCCACGGCCCACGGGCCCAGCCGCTCCGCGGCACGTGGGACCTTCCCGGACCAGGGCACGAACCCGCGTCTCCTGCATCGGCAGGCGGACTCCCAACCACTGCGCCACCAGGGAAGCCCTAATGTTCTAATTTTGAAATTAATTTGAGTAAGGAATGGATGGAAACATTAAGATGGGACTTCCCTGGTGGTTCAGTGCTTAAGAATCCTCCTGCCAATGCAGGGGACATGGGTTCGAGCCCTGGTCTGGGAAGATCCCACATGCTGCAGAGCAACTAAACCCGTGTGCCACAACTACTGAGCCTGTGCTCTAGAGCCCGTGAGCCACAACTACTGAGCCCATGTGCCACAACTACTGAAGCCCACATGCCTGGAGCCTGTGCTCCGCAACAAGAGAAGCCACCACAATGAGTAGCCCGTGCACCGCAATGAAGAGTAGCCCTGGGGCTTCCCTGGTGGCGCAGTGGTTGAGAATCTGCCTGTCAATGCAGGGGACACGGTCTGGGAGGATCCCACATGCCGCAGAGTGGCTGGGCCCGTGAGCCACAATTACTGAGCCAGCGCATCTGGAGCCTGTGCTCCACAACAAGAGAGGCCGCGATAGTGAGAGGCCCGCGCACCGTGATGAAGAGTGGCCCCCCCTTGCCACAACTAGAGAAAGCCCTCACACAGAACCGAAGACCCAACACAGCCATAAATAAATAAATAAAAATTAAAAAAAAAAAAAAAAGAGTAGCCCTGCTCACTGCGACTAGGGAAAGCCCGCGTGCAGCAACAAAGATTCAATGCAGACAAAAAATAATATAAAATAAATCAATTAATTTTTAAAAAAAGAAGGGCTTCCTTAGTGGCGCAGTGGTTGAGAGTCCACCTGCCAATGCAGGGGACACGGGTTCGTGCCCCGGTCCAGGAAGATCCCACATGCTGTGGAGCGGCTGGGCCCGTGAGCCATGGCCGATGAGCCTGTGCGTCTGGAGCCTGTGCTCCGCAACGGGAGAGGCCACAACTGTGAGAGGCCTGAGTACCACAAAAAAAAAAAAAAAAAAAAGAAAGAAAGAAAAAAAGAAAATGAAAACGTTAAGATGATGTCTTTAGGATTTTACAGGGGGAAGTAACTTCTGAACTATGAAGTACACGTGTATGTATTTTACATACACGTGTGTATCTTTGTGACCTCTGGTAGATTGCCTTTCTGGACCCCATTGACTGAACTCTAAGATTCCTTCTCACGTGGAAATTCTGTGATTCTCTGTAAATAAATCCCCCAACTTGCTGTGAGTTAGATATTAGATATTCAGTTTATTGCCAGTGTTCTTACATTTCTTTGTTTTTAACTGCTGGTAAACACAAAACACTTAGCCTTTGTGACCTGAACCCATATTCTGCTTTGGATTCCTGCTTGTTTTTGCCCTGAATTTTGATGAAAATGGAGGTGGGCACTGGCAAAAGAAAAAGACAAAAAGTATGGTATATGTATATACCACAAGTACATGTAAACCATATGTACATGTATATGTATATACAGCTATGGTGTATCTGTCCAAATGACCTTTGCCAAGGGAGTGAGGAATGAATATGATTGTGTGATATCCTGGAGTTTAGGGTGTTATGATTCAATTTTTAATATTTGTGGAATTTATGTATTTATATATAGAGAACCTATTTAAGAGCATTAGCTTTGAAGTCTGAGTTTGAACCCTGGCTTGGAAAAAGTGTGTTACAAAGGAAAGGATGTAACTAATAATCTCTTTTCATCTGATTCAATTTTATATATCAGGTTTATTGAATAGGAACATCTATGAATTTTAACCAATGTAGTTGAACAGTAATTAACAGTGTTTCAATTTGGAGTTTATACTGTAACCATTATTGCATTCATTGTTAGGCAAATATGCATATATGTCTCCTAAGATGAGAATCTGGAACTAAATTGTAAGTTGACATTTAAAACAGTCAGCTTTTACCCCAGAAACTGGTCATTCTTCTGTCTCTGATTTGTAGAAAATAAAGCTGTGGCATGACTGAACATCGACAAGTAAGTAGAGATGCATTTATTTTTTTAAAAGAGCACTGCATTGCTAATACCCTTTCCCCACACTCATCCTTATCAGTTTATTTGGAAAATTATTTACATGTCCTTCATGTGAAGACACTCATGTTGCAAAAATTACATCATAACTTACTTTTGCAACCCATTTGTAGGAAGGAAACACGATATATTTTGGAAGTATCCTTGGATAAGTTAAAGCATTTATTTAATAATGTAACTTTCCTAACATTATCATGAATGGTAACTTCAGGAAGATAAAGGACTTAATATTCAGTGTTCTTAGTCACAGCTGACTGGAGTTATACAAAAACAGCTTCCCCAATCTAGATCTACACAACAACAAAAAATGCGTTTTTACTGAGGTCAACACGTTCCTTAAGAAAGAATCAGTGTATTTAGATTTTTTGCCTCACAAGGTGGATTATGGGCCCTAAATGACATAAATTTCTTCTGAGCTTGTCAGTTTCTGGTCCAGACAGAAAAGTTTGGCCTAAATATAGGAATCAAGAACTCAAGGGGCCTAATGTTGGCAGTACTGTGAACTCAAACTGAACACTGGGGAAAACTACTTCTCTGTCTTTACAGCTCTAAAATAAGATTTCCAATATCTATTTCCCTATATTAATACAAACTGGATTAATGTTAGAGATTAAACCTAATATAATGTTGTATGCCAATTATACCTCAGTAGAAACAAAAAAGATTAAACCTAAAACCTCTAGTACTCCCTGAGTTAAATGGGTATTATTAAGGAGGAATAAATGAAACTAAATTTATTTTATGGAAACTGAATTCCCTAGTAGAGATAAATAAGTAACAACCTGAATGTCTAATCAGAATCACCAGTGAAGTTTTTTGTACAATACTAATCGCTTGAAACACTGGGATAAAGGGTACAAAGTTAACTTGTATTTGCAACCTGAACTCCACGGGGAAATCAGTTTACATACCATAGATTTGCCATTATAAAACCAATATATCTTCATAAGTTTCTATCCTATCCTAGATGTTTTAGCCCTAGAAACAAGAGCAATAGCTAATGTATAGCACCTAAAATATAGTTATTTTACAACTTGTACATTTTACATGAATCAGATACATTCAGTTTTACTAATGAAACCACCACACCACACTACTGTCTCTCAAACTACCAAGAACAAATATGTCTGGGAATTCAGCAAAGCTTATCTGACCTTGTCCCGGGCACAGAAAATCTCAGTATAGAAAACCAGGGAAGGCTCCCCTGGTGGCGCAGTGGTTAAGAATCCGCCTGTCAATGTAGGGGACACGGGTTCGAGCCCTGGTCGGGGAAGATCCCACATGCTGTGGAGCAGCTAAGCCCGTGTGCCACAGCTACTGAGCCTGAGCTCTAGAGCCTGCGAGCCACAACTACTGAGCCTGTGTGCCACAACTACTGAAGCCTGCATGCCTAGAGCCCGTGCTCCGCATCAAGAGAAGCCACCGCAGTGAGAAGCCCTCACACCTCAACAAAGCGAGCCCGCGCTCGCTGCAACTAGAGAACGCCCCGGCACAGCAACGAATACCCAACACAGCTAAAAATAAATAAATAAAATAAATAAAAGAAAAAGGGGCTTCCCTGGTGGCGCAGTGGTTGAGAATCCGCCTGCCAATGCAGGGGACACGGGTTCGTGCCCCGGTCCGGGAAGATCCCACATGCCGCGGAGCGGCTGGGCCCGTGAGCCATGGCCCCTGAGCCTGTGCGTCCGGAGCCTGCGCTCCGCAACGGGAGAGGCCACAACAGTGAGAGGCCCGCGTACCGCAAAAAAAAAAAAAAAAAAAAAAAAAAAAAAAAAAAAAAAAAAGGGTCTCCTATCCCAAGATCATAAATATTCTTCCATATCTTGCTATATTAATTTTTGTAAAATCTAAGTTTTTAACCTACCTAGAGCTTATTATATAAGGTAGAGTTTTAACTGAATTTTCCCACATATTGATAGTTCATCTTCTCCCCACTGTTTTGTTTTGTTTTTTTTTTTTTTTTGCGGTATGCGGGCCTCTCACTGTTGTGGCCTCTCCCGTTGCGGAGCGCAGGCTCCGGACGCACAGGCTCAGGGGCCATGGCTCACGGGCCCAGCCGCTCCGCGGCATGTGGGATCTTCCCGGACCGGGGCACGAACTCGTGTCTCCTGCATCAGCAGGTGGACTCTCAACCACTGCTGCCACCAGGGAAGCCCTCAGTGTTGATTTTTTTTAAAAAAAATCTGTAAACATGTTTTTGTTCATTTTTTATGGCTGTTGGCAGACAACCTCGTAAAGTCATTCATGACCAAACTCTTTATAGAACTGACCCATAAAACATACATTCTAGGAAATCTACAAAAGCCTTGGATTAGTAAAATGGGGAGAAAAAAAGGGAGGGGGGCTAACTAATAAAAGGTTGCCAACATTTTTTTAAATGTGTCATATACCATTGATATTTTAAAACAAAATACAGATTAATTTAAACCAGATCTAAAGGGTATAATCCCAGCATTTAAAAATGGAATGCATGTAGATTTATGAAAAATATTATTGTCCTAATAGTTTTTGTTTTGTCTTGGGTCACCACTGGTTTGGGGAGACAGGGTCAAGCATACTGCCAAAGAACAGAGTTATCAAGCCTGTGTTCTAGGCTAAGTCCTAATTTCTTTGTATTGATTTTTTTAAAAAAGATTTATTCATTATTTATTTATTTTTGGCTGCATCAGGTCTTACTTGTGGCATGTGGGATCTTTGTTGAGGCATGTGGGATATCTTGTTGCGGCACGCGGGCTTCTTTCTAGTTGTGGTGTGCGGGTTTTCTCTTCTCTAGTTATGGCGCACAGGCTCCAGGGCGCATGGGCTCTGTAGTTGTGGCGCTCTGGTTCCAGAGCGCATGGGGTCTGTAGTTTGCAGCACATGGGCTCTCTAGTTGAGGCACGCAAACTCAGTAGTTAGTTGCCCTGCAGCATGTGGGATCATAGTTCCCTGACCAGGGATCAAAACCGCGTCCCCTGCATTGTAAGGCAGGTTCTTTACCACTGGACCACCAGGGAAATCCTAATTTTGATTCTTTTTTAATGTTTAAGAAAAATAACTAAATGTAAATCTATTTTAGTATATTATGTATGCCTATGTAAATTACATTTCTTTATTTATGTTGGTTCCCTCTTTGGTTTCTTTCTTTTTTTGTATCCAGCTTCACTGAAATATAATTGACATAAAACATTGTATGAGTTTAAGGTACACAGCATGATGATTTGACATACATGTATTTTACGACTACCACAGTAAGGTTAGTTAACACATCTGTCACCTCACATAGTCAATGATGTTTGTTTTGAATGTGTTTTTATTTTATTTTATTTTGGCCGTGCTGCATGGCATGTGGGGTCTTTGTTCCCTGACCAGGGATCAAACCCGTGCCCCCTGCAGTGGAAGCAGAGTCTTAAGCACGGGGCTGCCAGGGAAGTCCCAGTGATGTTTGTTTTGTGGGAGAACATTTAAGATCTACTCTCAGCAACTTTCAAGTATATAGTATAGTAATGTTCACTATAGTCACCATGCTGTAGATTAGATTTACAGAATTTATTCAGCTTGTAACTGGATTTTTGTACCCTTTAACCACCTCCTCTCATTTCCCCCACTTCTCAGACCCTGGCCACCACTGCTTATGAGATTATACAGTATT
This sequence comes from Kogia breviceps, assembly GCF_026419965.1. NCBI lineage: Eukaryota > Metazoa > Chordata > Mammalia > Artiodactyla > Physeteridae > Kogia > Kogia breviceps. The sequence goes on along the minus strand of NC_081328.1, from coordinate 37,359,569 downwards.
TGTCTTTCTCTGATTTATTTGACTTAGCACCATGCCTTCTAGGTTCATCCATGTTGTTGTAAAAGGCAGGATTTCCTTCTTTTTTGTGGCTGAATAATATTCCATTGTATATATATACCAATGTTTTCTTTGTCCATTAATCTGTTGACAGACACTGAGATTGTTTCCATATCTTGGCTATTGTAAATAATGCTGCAGTGAACATGGAGGTGCAGCTATCTCTTTGAAATAGTAATTTCATTTCCTTGGATATATACCTCAAGTGGGATTGCTGAATTATATGGCAGTTTTGTCTTTAATCTTATGAGGAACCTCCATACTGTTTTCCATAGTGGCTGTACCAATTTACATTCACACTAACACTGCTCAAGGGTTCGCTTTTCTCCACCTCACCAGTACTTATTATCTCATGTCTTTTTGATTATAGTGATTCTAACAAATGTGAGGTGATATCTCATTGCAGTTTTGACTTGTGTTTCCCTGATGATGTTGAACACCTTTTCATATACTTTGGAAAAATTTCTGTTCAGATCCTTTGCCCATTTTTATTTATTTATTTATTTATTTTTATTATTACTGTATGAGTTCCTTATATATTTTGGATAATAATCCCTTATCAGATATATAGTTTACAAATGTTTTCTCCCATTTTATAGATTGCTTTTTCATTTTGTGATTGTTTCTTTTGCTGTGCAGAAGCTTTTTAGTTTGATGTAGTTTGATGTAGACATACCCTATATGTCTGTTTTTGTACCAGTACCACACTGTTTTGATCATTGTAGCTTTATAGTATTATCCGAAGTCTGGGAGAGTTATTAGGTATTTTATTTTTTTATATTATTTTAAAAGAGATTGTTTATTTTCATCTAGTTTGTTCTTAGTGTATAGAAGTGCAACTGATTTTTGTGTGCTGATTTTGTAACCTGCAGCTTTAATGAATTATTAGTTCTAATGGTTTTATGGTGTAGTCTTTAAGATTTTTCTGTATAAAATCATGTCATCTGCAAACAGAGACACTTTTACTTCTTCCTTCTGATTTGGATGCCTTTTATGTCTTTCCTACCTAATTGCTGTGGTTGGGACTTCCAGTACTGTGTTGACTAGGAGTGTTTAGATTACCTTTTTCTTGTTTCCGATCTTAGGGGAAAAGCTGTCAGCCTTTCACCATTGTGAAGTCAGCTGTGGGCTTGTCATATATGGCCTTTATTATGTTGAGGTACATTCCTTCTATACCCAGCTTGTAGTTGGTTTTTTATCATGAAACGATGTTGAATTTTGTCTAGTGTTTTTTTCTGTTATCTATTCAGATCATATCATTTTGGTCTTTCATTCTGTTAATGTGGTTTATCACATTGATTAATTTGTGTGCATTGAACCATCCTTGTATCACAGGGATAAATCCCATTTGATCATGGTGTATGATTTTTTTAATGTGCTGTTGAATGTGGTTTGCTGTTATTTTACTGAGAATTTTTGCATCTAAATTCATCAGGGATATTGGCCTATAGTTGTAGTTTCCTTCTCTGGCTTTGGGTAATGCTGGCTTCATAAAATGAGTTTGGGAGTGATTTCTCCTCTTCAATTTTTGGGGAAGAGTTTGAGCAGGATTGACATTAATTCTTTCTTATATGCTTCCTAGAATTTTCCAGTGAAACCATCTAGTCTTGTGCTTTTCTTTGTTGGGAAGTTTTGATTACCGATTCAGTCTCCATACTCATTATTTGTCTATTCAAATTTTCTACATCTTCATGATTCAGTCTTGGAAGTGTTAAAAAAGAAAAACAAAACCTGTTGCACATTAAAGTGTTGAAGAGTTTATTTGAGCAAACATTAATTTGAATTGCAGAGCACCAGTCCAGAAGCGATTTCAGAAGTGCTCCATGCACAGGAGCTACGGGCAAGGTTTTTATAGACGTGACACCGAAGCAAAGTAGTTATTTGATTGGCTGTATCTTAAGCAGTTGCCTTATTTGGGATTGTTCTTAAGTTTCATTTTCTCAGATACCAGTGCATTTAAGCTGGCTTAGGTTTTGGTTTGCAACCTGGGCTACCAAGGCATTAGAACCACCTCAGACAATTAAACCCTAATTGCCTCCTTGTTTAATTACCTTAACAGTAAGTGGTCATGCTTCTAGGAATTTATCCATTTCCTGTAGGTTGTCCATTTTACTGGAGTATAATTGTTCATAGTAGTCTCTTATGATCCTTTATTTTCTGTGGTATCAGTTGTAATGTCGCCTCTTTCATTTACAATTTTTTTCTTTTTTTTTTTGTTTACAATTTTATTTGAGTCCTCTCTTTTCCCTTGGTTAGTCTAGCTATAGGTTTGCCTTTTTTTTTTTTTTTTTTTTTAAGAACCAAGTGTTAGTTTCATTAATCTTTTATATTGGTTTCCTTTCTCCATTTTGGTTATTTCTGCTCTAATCTTTATTATTGCTTTTTGCGGACATTGGGCTTAGTTTGTTCTTTTTCTACTTCCTTGAGGTGAAATGTTGGTTGTTTATTTGGGATCTTTCTTTTTTCTTAATGTAGGCATTTATAGCTATAAACATTCCTCTTAAAACTGTTTTTGCTGCATCCCATAAGTTTTGGTTTGTTGTGTTTCCATTTTTGTTTGTCTCAAGATATTTTTTGATTTCCCTTTTGATTTCTTCTTTGATATTGCTTGTTCAGTAGTGTGTTGATTGATTTCCACATATTTGTGAATTTTCCAATTTTCCTTCTGTTACTGATTTCTAGTTTCATGCCTGTGATGTTGTGATTTATAACACTTGTATATTTTGGTCTTCATTCTTGATTCCTGACTCACAACTCCCCAAAACCCTTGTAATTTCCTAAGCGAACAGTGGGAACATCTTTTGTTCTCAGTTCAAAGCCATAAAGGTGAAATGGGTGTCTTCTCATTTACAACAAACCCCTTTCAACCACACATGAGTTTGTTAATAAGGTGAATTTTTGAAGGCCCCTAGGTAACTGAATGATGGAGACCAGTTGCCAGGGCAGCCAACTATGATTAGAGGGTTGGAACTTTCAGTTCCACTCCCCATTTCCCCCTTCCCCACCTCTGGGGAGGAGAGAGGAGCTGAAGGTTGAAGCAGTCACCAGTAGCCTGTGGTATAATCAATTATGTCTATGTATTGGAGCCTGCATTAAAAATACCCAAAAGGATGAGGTTCAGAGATCTTCCATGTTGGTAGCATCTGCATGCCAGAGAGGTGGTGCACCCCACTTCTTATGGCGACAGAAGCTCCTGCACTCAGGACCCTTCCAGACCTCACCCTGTGTTACCTCTTTATCTGGCTTTTCATCTGAATCCTTTAAATAAGCTGAGAGGGCTTCCCTGGTGGCGCAGTGGTTAAGAATCTGTCTGCCAATGCAGGGGACACAGGTTCAAGCCCTGATCCAGGAAGATCCCACATGCCGCGGAGCAACTAAGCCTGTGCGCCACAACTACTGAACCTGTGCTCCGCAGCCCGTGAGCCAGAACTGCTGAACCCCTCAGCCTGTATCCTGAGGACGAAGAGTAGACCCACTCACCACAACTAGAGAAAGCCCGCATGCAGCAACAAAGACCCATCTCAGCCAAAAATAAATAAAACTTAAATTAAGTAAATTTAAAAAAAATAAGCTGAGAGACATAAGTTAATGTTTCTCTGATTTCTGTGCACCACTTCTAGCAAATTAATTGAACCTGAGAAGTGGGTTGGAGGAACCTTCAATTTATAGCCAGTTGTTCAGCAGCACAAAGTAACACCCTGGACTTGCAATTGGTGTCTGAAGTGGGGGTAGTCTTGTGGGACTGGGCCTTTAACCTGTGAGATATGATGCTATCTCCTGGTAGATAGTGTCAGAATTGAGTTAAATTTGTAGGACACCCATTCAGTGTCTGCTAAGAAATCAGGTATTGCTTGGGTGTTGGAAAACATACGTCTGAATACCATTGTGATCAGGAAAGATACTTGATATGGTTTCTGTCTTACTGATCTTGTTGAAATTTGTTTTGTGGCCTAACATATGTTCTGTCTTGGAGAATGTTCTGTGTATGCTTGAGAAGAATGTGTATTTTGCTGCCATTGGATGGACTGTTCTGTGTATGTTTATTAGATTCATTTAATCTGTGATGTTGTTAAAATCTTCTGTTTGCTTATTAATTCTCTGGAAGATCTATCTGTTGTTGAGAGTGAGGTATTAAAATCCCCGCTACTATTGTATTGCTGTTCATTTCTCCTTTTAGTTCTGTTATATTTGCTTTATATATTTAGGTGCTCCAGTGTTGGGTGCATAAATATTTATACTTGTTGTATCTTCTTGATGAATCGATCCCCTTTATCATTATATGATGACCTTCTTTGACTCTTGGTTTCTTTATTTCTGTCTTCCTTTAGTGGAACCAAGCTTAATGTCATCTAGTTAAAGCTCCTTTTCAATGGAAGAATCTACTCTATGACATCGCTGATATTGGAGAGACTGGCTGACCAGTAATGGGGAGAGCTCACAGCTTTACACATTTATTTAAGCCAAATCTGTCTTAAACACATTGTCTCCACTTCTCCTAGGTTGGTTATCTTCAACAGTATAGAGCTACTTGATTGTAAAGGACAATTCTTCAGCTATTCAATAGCAGCTATAATGTTCTTCCATTGAACATTTTGAGTATTCCTCTTATCTTTACCATTTTCCACAAAACTTAGCTTTAGAACCTCTCAATATCCTGAGATCCATTTTCTAAATGATATTTAGTTGATTTCCTTTCTCAAATGTGACGTTAGAGTTATTGACAACCACTCAGAATATACAGTAGTTTTGTCCCTTGGTCTGGTCTGCTTTCCATTAGTGTATCCTAAGATTACAGTTTTTCTTTCCTTTTAAAATTTGTTACAGGAAGTCACATAAGTAACTCATGATAAACTAAAACTCCCTGTTTTTTGTGAAACTAGGTTTCTAGTTTCATATTTATATAACTGGTAATTGCTTAATTTTAGTGAGAGATTTTTAAAAAATTTAGCCTGTTTAGTTTCCTCATTTTTTAAAATTAATTTATTTATTTATTAATTTTTGGCTGTGTTGGGTCTTCGTTGCTGTGTGTGGGCTTTCTCTAGTTGCGGCGAGCGAGGGCTACTCTTCGTTGTGGTGCACGGGATTCTCATTGCGGTGGCTTCTCTTGTTGCGGAGCATGGGCTCTAGATGCACGGGCTTCAGTAGTTGTTGCTTGCGGGCTCTAGAGTGCAGACTCAGTAGTTGTGGCACACAGGCTTAGTTGCTCCGTGGCATGTGGGATCTTCCCGGACCAGGGCTGGAACCCATGTCCCCTGCATTGGCAGGCGGATTCTTAACCGCTGCGCCACCAGGGAAGTCCCTAGTTTCCTCTTGATACTGTCCTTTTGAAATCATGTTGAACCCTGATTCTGTTATCCAAGGTTATTATTTATCCTAATGAGTTTCATGGTATCCAGAAGTTTAGTAAATATACTTATGACTTTATTCAAGATATCTAAAACTATTGCATGGGTATTTTGGTTAAACATGGGAGTTTGACTTAATACGTTTATTTCCTTTCTTTTCAAATAGCACTAACATTATAATAAAAGAATAAAAAGGAGTATAAGATCACAGGGACAAGAATGACAAAAATAATTTTAGAAGATAAAAAAATTAGTAGAGGCCACAGCAGTGAGAGGCCTGCATACCGCAAAAAAAAAAAAAAAAAAAAAAAAAAAAAATTAGTAGAAAAGTGTTAAATAATTTAGCCAAGTAGAGGGAGGTACACTCTGGGTTGTCTGCAGAAACTAGCAAGCAAGTTTACAAAACCTCCAAAAATACTCAACACTTGGTAGTAAAAAGTGAAAATACAAGAATGAGGCTGGAGATTAAAAGTAGGTAATGGTTGAAGAAAGTTTTTTTAATCCAAAATGTGTTTATTGGCATGGTTTCCCATTCATCTTGATTCTGGGGGCTTTTAGTGCTGCTTCTATCTGAAGGAGCATCCTTCTGTAAGCCTTGCTTTTCCTCCTGTAGGCTGGCAGAGGACAGTAGAGCAGCCAACACACAGAACTACTGTTTGTGCATGACCAAAGACAGTGGTGATTTTATAGCATCCTGAGCATTTCACATCCATGAAATAGGAATTGGGGCTCTGCACCAGGCTCTTCTTCTTGTGTTTCCTCTTCTCCTCTTCTGGAGAGGGACAAAAGAGATCCTTTGAGAGAAGCATGCTCTCATGGGGAGGTCGTCACCGTGGGAAAGGCTGAAAAAAGTCTTAAATTAAGTGGTTGAATCCTATGTAAATTAATTCTTCCCCTTCTAGGAAACTGGGCATTTTTTTCTTCAAGAAAATGGAGGCTGAGGGTTCTGGATCCAGGAATATCAGATGTATGAAAAGGATAGGGTTATGGAGCCAAACAGTGAACTTACAGTAGCTTCTTAATGCCATGAAAAGGAGTGGACAGCCAAGGATAACCTGATAGTTGAGGACAGCCTACACAATGAGAGGCCAAACAAACACATAAAAGAAACAAGGTAGAGAGCAGAGGGGAAGAGGTATTAATCTCTAAGAAATGAAATGTTGCATCTTCAAAAAACAGAATGCTCTTTTGAAACTCTTTCAATAAATAAGAAATAACTCTTGGAAATAAAAAATGATACCCCCCCCAAAAAAAAATTAGTGGAAAGATTGGAAGTAAAGTTGAAGCAATTTCCTAGGAATTAGAAAGAAAATATTAAATGAGGAAAATAGGAGACAAATAATTTTTAAAATTAAAGATAGACCAGGAGGTCCAATATTTGACTAATAGGAGTTTGAGCATGAGAAGACAGAAAATAGTGGGAGATGATACCAACAGATTTCCAAAGCATTTTCCAAACTGAATCATAGATTTGCAAGTTGAAAGATCTGATAGAATAATAAAAAAGACACAAACCAAGAGGACTGATTATGAAATTTCAGTAAAGTGGGGATACAGAGGCTGTACGAAAAGTTTCCAGCAAGAGTAGCTAGAGGTTACATTCAAAGGACCAATCAGAATAGCATTACATATCACAGTAGTAATATAGGAAGACAGAAATGGATTAAGCAGTATCTTCAGATATCTTCAGTGGAAAGGATTTCCAACCTATAATTTTATTCTTAGCCATATTAATGAAATGTGAGTCTAGGATAAAGATATTTTTAGACATGCAAGTGACCAGAATTTCAGTTCTCATGAGCCTTTTTCCCCCCATAAGTTACTAGTGAATGTACTCTTAAATAGGAAGGGAAAAGAAATCGGGTCCAAGACTCAGAATTCAGTCAAAGAGAAGAGCCAAGGGAGAGCCCAAGGTGACAGCTCTGTACCTAGTCTAGAGAGTCCCCCCACAGAGGGAAACAGAAGAAAGAACAAAGGGTTCTGGGAAGGTATGGCTCCAGGAAAAAACAATATCTGGTGTTTTTGAGCATATGGAAAATATTGATAGACATGTGACAGATGCTGGAACATTTGAGGAAAAGTTAAAAATATATAGAAAGTAGAAAAAATGAGGTTGTCATTAATTTGTAGGGAGAAAGAGTGCATGGTCCTATTGTTCTGCTTGGCTCAGCACTCAGTAGTATCTGTCTGGTATTACATTCACACTCACTCTTTATTTAAACAAAGATTGTCATAAAATTACATAGGGTATGGAGGATAGAGATAGAGGTTGAAACTAAATACTTACATTCCTTGGTAGTATGTCGATAGGTAATATATAAATTTGATAAATCAAGCATATTTAGAAAAACAGAGGTAAATATCAAAAGAACCCCCTAGAAGATTCGATAGGGTATAGGGGTAGGGCAGACCCTACTGTTTTTCCAATGTCCTTTTGTCTTGGTTGACTTTTTACATAAAAATTCAGTTAAGTTATATGGTATATTATAGAGACCTCTTTCTAGATGTATATATATCAATTAATAACAGCCAAATATTTAGCTATATCATGCCTCCTTTGTTTAGCTATCTTGTTCATAATAGCACCACTGTCTTATTCATATCATGGCCTAGAAAGTCTAATAGATTTCCTTTGTCTATTAATTTGGTATCACTTTTCCTTAATGACTTTCTTACAAAGTTATTTCTTCTCTTTTTAAAGAATCTTTGTTCCGATTTAACATATTGTTTCTTTTGGTTCCTTTTAAAACTAAAATATAATTTCTGGCATGCAGTTAAGGTATCTAGGGTACTGTGTACTTTGTTTCTTACATTATCTAAAACAGGGGAATGCTTTTTCTACAAATAAGTAGCAAGGCTGTATTAAAATACATTGCGTTGGAAATATTTCCATAGCAGTAAGATGATTTAGAATGTGTGTTTGTGAGTGAGTTGTAAAATTACTATCTGACATATGTCTTGGAAAATTCCATAGATTCTGCCAGTTTTCAGTTTCTGGCACATCGACTAGAATTTGTACATGAGGAAGTCAAACCCTACTTTCTTCTGATTTACCACCCCCTCTGGAATTTTGGAATATGAGATTCAGTTAAATGCTTGCTAATCCTCAGTCAGATCCCATCATGGGCTTGTTGTATCTACTAGTAGTTCTTTTGTGTGTATATAGTGTGGTGGAGCTGGGGTAAGTGGAGGAGAAAAGGGAGGACATATAATTATATTGCCACCTTGACTTTAAAATTCTTTCACTTCATAACTTCAGAAGAAGTTTTCAGTAGGGCATGGAAGATTTCCAGGATTGAGCAGTACCCAAAATGAGTTCCAGTCATATCCAGTAGTTCATCAAAGTTCATGGAGTTGTTGGTGCTCTGGAATGTTGCTGTGGATAGTTAAAACTGATTAAGTGGAAGAAATTTTCAACAGAAAAAAGAATAAAAGTGTATACTTATTTTAGACTGAGAGCAATGAATTGGTAGTGGATGTTGATTTCGATTAAAGAAACAGAAGTCAGGATAAAAGAAAGCTTGTAATATTGAGTCAGATATTAGAAAGTGTCCATAGCAGAAAGCTTGATCTATTAAGTAATGTGTCTGTTGTCTAAATGTATCCCTTCCTTGGTGTTTTTATCTAGGGATTTCTTTCTTAGGATAAATTTAGTCATGAGATGGTAATGCACTGACAGCAGTTTGCTTCTAAAAAGCAATTATATTTCTACTAGGGAGAAGATGTTGGGTGGAGGAATTACAAACTTACTTTGTTTTAGGTTTATTTAGCCATAGAAAAATGTTTTTCCTCTTAGATTTTGGCAAGAAAACTAACCAGTTGGAAAAACATCTGGTGTTGGTTGAGTGAGGGAATGGCATAATCAGTAAAAACTACTTATAGGAAAAAATCGTTTGAAAAAAATCTCTGCAGCTTCAACTCTGGATTTCTTTATGACGGTTCATTCTTAATCTCTCTCAGAAATTTTCTTCCCACCAAAAGATTTTACCTATGTTGGGCTACTTCAGTATCTCTCAAATTTTATTCAAATCTATGAAATTTAGATCACGAGTCATAAACTTTTAAAATGTAGAATGTGTTTTCATAGATTTTGCTTTCTAACAGCCGCTCTAAAACCTAGTGGCTTGAAACAATTATTCAGTCTGACAGTTCTTCTTCTAGTTACCCAAAAAGGTCGCCCGTGAGGCTGCAGTCCTCTGGTGGCTTGACTGGGGCTTGAGTGTCTAAGATGGCCTCGTTGACAGTCTGAGACCTTGGTGTCACTGTCAGCTGGTACTCTTTTTCCACAAGGCCTGTCATCATTCACAAGTTTAGCCTGGGCTTTCTTACATGGTGGCAGGAGTGTTTCAAGAAGGTAAAGTTTTGGTTAAGGCTTAGCTTGGAAATTGCAGTGTTATTTCACCACATTCTTTTGGTCAGATCAAGTCATCATGTGAACTCAAATGCAAAGGGTGGGAAAACAGACTCCACCTATTGAAGGGAGGTGCAGCAAAAGCCCATTGCAAAAGGGTTTTGTAGCAAGGAGATAAGATTCCTTGGAGGCCCTTATTATAAGGTTCTACCATGGTCTGTCCTCTGGCTCCAATGATTCGAATTCTTTTTTTTTTTTTTTGTGGTACGAGGGCCTCTCACTGTTGTGGCCTCTCCTGTTGCGGAGTACAGGCTCCGGACGCACAGGCTCAGTGGCCATGGCTCACGGGACCAGCCTCTCCGCGGCATGTGGGATCTTCCCGGACCAGGGCACGAACCCGTGTCCCCTGCATTGGCAGGCGGATTCTCAACCACTGTGCCACCAGGGAAGCCCCCATGATTCGAATTCTTGTCGCATGCAAATCATTCCCTCCCAAGACCTCGAAAGTCTTATATCCAAAAACAACCTGTATAAATACACAAATAAATAATGGTGAAAACCTGTAACTTGTTATCTGCATTTGATTTAGAGGTAGATGAGGGGTCCTCACCTGCAGTTCCTCTTGATCCAGAGACCTATGAACTAAAAAGAAAAGTTATCTGCCCCATACACTCAACATATACCGTTATTCACAGAGATAGAATAACGGCAGTATACATTCACCCTAAAAAGGGGGGAGTAACAGGAGTCATATAGCATATATCAATTCTGAAATATAGCAGACGCATTGTCAAGGTCATCTACTCCAGGTGAAATGGAACAGGACCCTATGGTCCTTCCCCACCATGTCCTCTGCCTCCTTTTGTCTGTAGAAAAACTTTAGCTAAAGAGTTTAATCAGAGAATTGAGAAAATGCAGAAGCAAAGGAAAACAGTCAAACAAGACCAAATATTAACAGTTCAGTTATTAAACAAATTCAAGGACCTTTAGTTCCTCCTCATGGGCTGTAGATAATAGTCTATGTCCTTTGAGCTGTTTTGTAGATATTGAAACCCCCACCAGGTGGAAGAAGTTAACTACATGATAACCAGACTGTAGCCATGACATGAGCTGCCACAATTCTGAGAACTGGCCTCAAGGAAATGGGAACAAACCGACCCTGGAATTGAAGATTAACTGTACTTAAAATCAGGATGACGCTGATCAGACTACCACATGACCAATTTCAAGATGACTGTCAGAGCTGACTATTTGGTTCCTGCATGTAGCCCCCTACCTCCGCCTATACATGCCTGAAACTCCCCTTTTAAAGTGCTTGCCCACTGATTGTCAGTGGAGAGTTGGCCTTTGGGCATGAGTCCACCCTCTCCCCTGGTTGCCGGCCTCTGAAATAAAGCAAATTTTACTTTCCACCAACCTTGCCTCTCAACTGTTGGCTTTCCAGCAGCAAGCAGCTGGACCCTACTTTTGGTAACACAGAAGCAGGAAATGTGCCTTGATTGGGGCCCAGTTCTGCTTCCTGGGAATGGTTCCCTAATCCATTGTTCTCTGTGATTCTTGGTACTGCATTATGAGCTCTTAACGCTGCTTTCTGAGAGGTCTCTTCTTTTACATAAGAAATATCTTATGAAGCTAAGTAGCTTTCTCAGGGTACTTCCTCCCTATAGAAAGTTGGGAACCCAGTGGCCTTTTTTCATTTTAAATAGTTTCTGTCCCTTGTTGTATCCAGCAGGTACAACTTCCTTTAAAATTTCTGAAATTTTCTGTGAATCTGGCTTGTGTTGTTCCATGTCCCAAAAGCTACATCATTATAACTCTTTTAAAGACAGACCTCTGCTGACTTTGGTTGTGTCTATCTGCTGTGGCGTAAATTCCCTTTAGCTTCTTAGAGGCCATTATGTCTAGTTGAGAGAGTCAACTAGGTATGGCTTTAAAAGTTCCTGAATTAAAAGACTATTGTAGGGCTTCCCTGATGGCACAGTGGTTGAGAGTCCGCCTGCCGACGCAGGGGAAACAGGTTCGTGCCCCAGTCCGGGAAGATCCCACATGCCGCGGAGCGGCTAGGCCCGTGAGCCATGGCCGCTGAGTCTGCACGTACGGAGCCTGTGCTCCGCAATGGGGGAGGGCACAATGGTGAAAGGCCCACGTACTGCATTAAAAAAAAAAAAAAAAAAAAGACAATTGTGTAACCTTTGGTTAGGCAGAGTTCACATGTATGATATTCAAAAGCATGATGTGTTAAAAAAAAGGATAAATTGGACTATATCAAAATTAAAAATATTTGTTCTTCAAAAGACACCATTAAGAAATAGAAGTCACAACACACAGAATGGGAGAAAATATTTGCAAGTCATAGAGAAGATAATGAATGTGTATTCAAAATATATAAAGAGCCCCTAAATCTCAATAGTAAGAAGATAAACAACTCAAGAGGGAAAATGATTTGAATACACATTTCACCAAAGAAGTCTTTTGAATGGCTGAAAAGCACATGAAAAGATGCTCAACAGCATTAGTAATTAGGGAAGTGCAAATTGAAACCACAATGAGATACCACCCGATTAGACTGACTGAAATAAAAAAGACAACAACAAGGAACGGTAAGATAGGGACAGACTGGAAACCTCATACATTGCTGGTGGGAATGTAAAATGGTGCAGCTACTCTGGAAAACAATTTAAAAGTTTTAAATAAACTTAACCATGTGATACAACCCAGAAAATCTCCTTCTTAGAATTTATCCAAGAGAAATGAGAACATATTTCAACCCAAAGACTTGTATGAGAAAGATCATAGCAGCATTATTCATAATAGTAAAAAAAATTGTAACAATCCAAATGTCTGTCCTCTAGGAATGAATAAACAAAATATAGAATTCCATATACTGGAATACTATTCAACACTAAAAAAGAATGAACTACTGGTACATGCTATATAACATAGGTGAACTTAAAAAACATGCAGAATAAAAAAAGTCAGATGCAAAAGATGACATATTTTATGATTCCATTTTTTTTTTTTAATGCCCAGAAGGGAAAATCTACAGAGACAGAAAGCAGATTAGTGGTTGCTTGAGGTTGGGGATCAGCACAGGGATTGATTGCAAATGGGCATAAGGATATTTTTGGGGTGATGGAAATTCATCAGAGCTGAATCATAGTGATGGTTACACAGCTTTATAAATTTACTAAAAATTATTGAAGCGTAAAATTAAAACCAGTGAATTTTACGGTATTTGCATTATGCCATAATAAAGCTGCTAAAAATGCTGTATGCAGATGAAATCCCATGACGGTGAAAACTTAGGAATTATTACAACTTTTTTTTAAAAACAAGAAATGTATCATATCCCTTGAAATAAATGGGCCATAAGTTGAGTCTTCAAACTTTTTTCTTCAGGTATTTTATTTATTTATTTATTTATTTATTGGCTGCGTTTGGTCTTCGTTGCTGCGCGTGGGCTTTCTCTAGTTGTCACGAAGGGGGGCTGCTCTTCATTGCGGTACGCGAGCTTCTCATTGTGGTGGCTTCTCGTTGTGGTGCACCAGGCTGTAGGCGCGCGGCTAGCTGTGACACACAAGCTCTAGAGCTCAGGCTCAGTAGTTGTGGTGCACGGGCTTAGTTGCTCCGTGGCATGTGGGATCTTCCCAGACCAGGGCTGGAACCCGTGTCTCCTGCATTGACAGGTGGATTCTTAACCATTGCACCACCAGAGAAGCCCTCTTGAGGTATTTTAATCGTTATTCTTGTAATGTATTCAGTCTGTTGCTGTGTTGATGTCATTTGCATGTTATTTGCTGAATTTAGAGTAACATTCAGTTTATTAAATTTCTTTCTTCCTCCACTCCCCTCTTCTTCCCTCCCCTCCTGAGATACAAAGTGAAAAAACCAGGGAAACCTGCTGGGAATTTACAGTCAAAAAGTATTTCCTGTTCTGTTTAATAAAAATGATATTCATTGGTTGAGGAATTTCTAGGCATTGTATTGCTTACCGACTATACTGTGGTGAACTAAACAGGCAAGGCCCCTTTCCTCTCAGAGCTTACAGTCTGACGTAATGGACACATCATCTTTGAGGAAGGGGTAGAGAAGGGGCACACTCTCTCTCATTAAGGACCCTCCTGATACCGCACACATCACTTTTTCGTACATCCCATTGGCCAGAACATGATGAGAAATAAAGTCGTCTTTCCACACAGCCATGTGCTAGCTAAAAATTCGGAATTCTGTTACTCTAGATGAGAAGAGAGGATATGAGGGGATACTAGTATTCTATGCCAAAATACATATATTAAATTTTGTATTTCTTCCATAATGCTTGAATAACATAGGTCAGACCTTTTAATTTCCGTTTTGGGAGTTGGTAGCTATACTTTAATCAGCAGGGGTCACTGTTGAGAAAATATTTCTTTTTGTTTCCTTTGTTCAACCCATCTGCATTTCCCACCCAGATCCTGTATTTAAAGCCTCTTGAATTGGTTTCCTGTGTCTTTTTTGTGTGCTAAGCATTTAAATTTACTATGTTAGTAAACTAATTCCCAAAATGTGCCAAAGATTTAAAAACTGACCAGAAAGGCTAAAATAATAGCCAAAAAAATGCTTCTTACTCTTCAGGAACTCTGTGTTGTAATTACAGTTTGCAACAAGTGGTTTCACAGTTATATTTCTCAACTGGGTAATTTATAGAAAAACGATTACAGCTTTATATAAAACAACAATAAATGCTAGTGTATGACAAAGCAAATCACTTAGTTTTTTAAAAACCTGAATATTTAAGAATGTCCTATCCTTATAAGACGGGGGGGCTGTTGCAGTGTCCTTTTTTGTTTGTTTAGGGGATGATGTCCTACCTTGAAAGAAATAATCGAGAGAGAACAATGTAGTTGCTCTCATGTTCCCCCCTCACAATATCCTTGTAATTTTTTGTGGATAGATTATTAAAATATATAACAATCTATCCACACATTAATATGAAACCAGATAACCTAAGAATGTCAAATGTTTGAACAGTGACTTCCTCTACAACGATTATATCTAAAACCTTCCCAAATTTGTTATAATTCATTATATCCTTGATGTAATTGGATTTGACATCCTTTATATTTTGTATGAGAAACCTAGAGTTTGGATTCAGCTGAAATAGTAAGATTATCTAAAACATGTATTCTATTGCTTCTGTGAAACATTTATTTTAACAAACACTACCGTGGGGACTTCCTTGGTGACACAGTGGTTAAGAATCCACCTGCCAGTGCAGGGGACACGGGGTCAACCCCTGGTCCAGGAAGATCCCACATGCCCTGGAGCAACTAAGCCTGTGTGCTACAAGTACTGAGCCCACGTGCTGCAACTACTGAAGCCTGCACTCCTGGAGCCCTTGCTCCGCCACAAGAGAAGACACCACAGTGAGAAGGCCGTGCACCGCAATGAAGAGTAGCCCCCATGCATCACAACAAGAGAAAAGCCTGTGCACAGCAACGAAGACCCAACGTAGCCAAAAAATTAAACAAACAAAAAAACCCAATACCATGAACTGGAGCAGAAACCATTTGGGTTTCCTAGAAAACATCTAAAATTAATGTGTGTCTGCCTCTAGGATTATTTTCTAAGCTCCATTGCTATGTCACTTCAAATAATAAAATATTCTGATTATGCGTTATAACTGTAATTTCTTAAGTCCTGAGATTCTCAATCTATTTTATCTGTTCCATTGGTTCTCAAACTTTAGGAAGCATCAGTATCACCTGGAGGGCTTGTTAAAATACAAATTGGGGCTTCCCTGGTGGCGCAGTGGTTGAGAATCCGCCTGCCGATGCAGGAGACACGGGTTCGTGCCCTGGTCCGGGAAGATCCCACGTGCCGCGGAGCAACTAAGCCCGTGAGCCATGGCCGCTGGGCCTGCGCGTCCGGAGCCTGTGCTCCGCAATGGGAGAGGCCACAACAGTGAGAGGCCCGCATACCGCAAAAAAAAAAAAAAAAAAAAAAAAAAAAAAAAAATACAAATTGCCCCTCTCCCTCCACCACCCCTGGCATCCTGTTTCTGATGCTATAGGTCTGGAGTACAGCCCAAGAATTTGCATGTCTAACAAGGTTCTGTTTGATGCTGATGCTGTTAGTCAGGTGACCGTGGTTTGTGAACCACTGATCTTTTTCTTGCAGACTTGGAGTAGGATACATATCTGCAGAAGGAATTGGAGGGAAGTATAAATCTGGACAGGTATCCTATACACATGATGTTTTCCAGATACTACCAGGACACTGTCTATTCCTTTTTTTCTTTTCTCTTTTCATATACCTCATGTTCTTACAGAGACAACAACATTTGGTCTATTTTGACTGACTTAGGGGAAAAAACTGCTGCTGGGTGTGACTTTTTTTTTAAATAAATAAATAAATAAATTTATTTATTTATTTTTGGCTGAGATGGGTCTTTGTTGCCGTGTGTGGGCTTTCTCTAGTTGTGGTGAGCGGGGGCTCTCTTCGTTGCAGTGCGTGGGCTTCTCATTGTGGCGGCTTCTCTTGTTGCAGAACAGGGGCTATAGGCGTGCGGGCTTCAGTAGTTGTGGCACGTGGGCTCAGTAGTTGGTGGCGCACGGGCTTAGTTGCTCCGCGGCATGTGGGATCTTCCCAGACCAAGGCCGAACCCGTGTCCCCTGCACTGGCAGGCGAATTCTTAACCAGTGCGCTACCAGCGAAGCCCCTGGGTGTGATTTTTGTTCCTTTTTATATCTAGAATTGCACAAATCATGTGAACAACACATAGCAGGTTTATGTTTTTTATCAATTTAATTACCGTGTTTATTCAAGTGAGCAAAGTGCCTTGGTGGTTGAGGTACGTAGCATTCAATTAAATACTTTGAATATACAAGATAAAGAGCTTAGCATTTCTAGTATGAAAATGATTATCTTTTATATTTTGTGGATTTGAGTTGGGCATAGTCTAGTATATTGGGTGCTTAGCTTAGTGATATTGTTTTATACTTACTAACTTGATTTTTCCCCAAGATCTCAAGCTTAAGATATATGTTGTGTGCTAAGAAGTCTCCCAGGCAGGTCTCAATTTTGGATACATTAGCTGTCTTTGCAAGACATTGTTATTTATGTCCTCAACCCTAGATTATTCAGGGTATACTTTATAACTACTTCATGCATTCTTTCCTATAAGTATACCTGGAGAAGAATGATCTTAATGGTGTAGAGTCTTAGAAACCGTGGAATTTGAGAACTTGTTTAGGAGGAAATGTGATGGCTTCATTTCGAAAGTCTGCCTTATAGAAAAGGGATATGATTTTTTCTTAATACCTTCCATTAATGGGTAGAGAATTTAGAGAAGCATATTATTCTTTGATGTCAGGCAATTTCCAAAAACATGTAATTGTCAGGCAGCATTACTTTTATTGTAACATAGTGTGTTTGCTGCACTGAAACTTGGTAGATGATCCAACTTTCCATCAGCAAGTCCTACAGTTTCTTTAAAAATCCTTTTGTCTAGTTCTTTTATTTTCCACTTCCACCACCCCTGTAATCTTACCTGCATCATATTTTACTTGAACTATAATTTTAATATATTTCTAGCTTATCTCCTTGATGCCAGTCCAAAATTAGTATTTGCTTATTTCTGTGTTCTTCATTGTAGAGCAGGGGCTCCTTAAGTACAGAGATAACATCTTACTGTTTTTGTATTTCATTGCCTAGAAAAGTGCCTAATACAGGGTGTTCAGTAAATGTTCATTGTATGAAGTCAAGAGGCATCTATGTAATACTTAATAGCAGGGACTGAACATATATTCCTCTCAGCTTCAGTGACATGTGTATTGTTTTTAGTTACTTTTTATTGGATATATAGGTATTTGGTTTTTTTATGTAGCTTACTAGACTAGCTTATAGTGACGGTTTTGTTAAAAGTACCCATTGTGAGTTATTTCATTAATTTGTTAAATGATCCTGCATGCATCCAGAATGCATATGGTGTTGGTTATGAGGCATTATTACTTTTCTGCATGATATATAAAACTTGAAAGAGAACATTTCCTATTCTAGGTTTCTGAACATCTCTGTGAACAAATAAATGTGAGTTAGATTTGGAGAATAACCTTACCTTAATGGCATTTTCAAATGTTCACTCTACTGATATGCAAATAAACCTTTTGTAACTCAGTTTCCTTATATGTACAATGAAGCTTAAGGGTAGTATGAAGATTCAGTACACTAATACATAAAATACACTTAAAATAGCACCTGGCACATAATGTCATCCTTCTGACTGCTATTAGTTCATTTTTTTCTAAAGACAGGGAACAAATTAAATGTATCAGACATTTTTTAGCCTAAGGAGTTTCTGAAAATATGACTTTGGCTTATAATACCCACTGTACTTATTCACCTCTCTCCTAAGAGGATTACCTCTAAACTGTTGAGTTGAACATAATAAAATGTTAAGTGACACTTGACACAATGATTTTGTTTTTGCAGATGTTCTCAAACAGTGATGAAGCTGTAATTAATAAAAAACTTCCCAAAGAACTCCTATTACGGTAAGTCTAACTTTATGCTGGTTTGTGTGTGTGTGTTTGTGTGTGTGTGTGTGTGTGTGTGTGTGTCATATTTGCCTGTTTAAAAAAAATTTAGACTTGTTGCTAATTTTCATGTATGTATAGGATCTGGATTATGTAGATTTTAAAATTGATTCTTTTGTTAAACAATCTTATTCTAGGGGTTATAGCCTTTTAAAAATTAAGAAGACAAGTTATTTGACACATTCCTCTGTTAGACTTATGATTTTACCATCCTGATTTTTAATGTATAGAAACTACATTTGGGATCACTTGTAACATAAAACACACAGCTCCCAATTTATATACCTCTGACTTAGGAATCACCTGGGAAGAAACAGGCATCCAGGGAAGTTATTTTCAGTGCCCATTGTTTGGGCACATAATCATACCATTCTTTGTTCACTTTTGTAGAATATCATGACTGAGAAAGGCGCATTTTCTTTGCAAATGTTAGAAGTTAACAAGTTACTGTGCTCGGGGCATTTTTTTCTTGCTCATAGCTGCTAGTGCAGTCTAGCCCATAACCAGCCCAGTCCCTGCTTCAGGGTGAAAAATTCTACCCTAGTGCTGGTAAAGAGTATTCCTGGCATTCCTAAGTATTTGCATGCTGGGTCCTTCACTAGATTGCAAGATCCATGGAAGCAGGGACTAAATCCTATAAATCTTTACGTAGGACTTACACTTTGAAGATGCTAAGAAAAAGGAACTGAATTGAACTTGGAATGGATGTTTTCTGTGAAAGCAAGACATACATATGTGCTGGTTGGCTGTAGTGTAAAGACCTCCTAGACTACCCAGAGCCATTGGAAAATGTATCCTGAATATCTTGGGTATCCCTCAAATTTCAGCGAAATTTTAGCCATCTTAAAGGAAAATGTTTTTAAAACAGGTTATGTTCTGCACTGTTACCATAAACTGAGTACACCAAGTACACTAAGACACACTTATTTTTAATATTAAGCATTATTTTGTACTGCAATAGTTTACCTTGAGACTCAGAAAGATATATGGAAGTTATTTGACTCTTTGGTAACCGGCTGCATCCTGTTGTGGTTATATTTTTATATTTTATTAGCGTTTTTCTGTTTTTGCCATGAAACTCAAATTCCTTGCTGTGGCCTACAAGACCTCGCATGATATGGCAGGGGAATAACATGATCTGGTTTATATTTTTAAAGGATTAGGCTGGGTACTATGTTCCAACCAGAATGGGGGATTGGAGTGGAGAGCAACAGGAAAACTTTTAAAGAAATCCAGGCAAGAGATGAGGGTAACACAGATAACATTTTCTGTAATTTTTTGCACTGCGTTGCCTGCCCCGGCCCTTTCTAGCTTTAGTCACTGTTTCTTTATCTTTTTCCCTCCCTTCCCCTCCTTCCTTCCTTTTTTAGATATAAATTGACATATAATCTATTAGTTTCAGGTATACAACATAATGATTCAGTATTTGTATATATTGCAAAATGGGGGCTTCCCTGGCAGTCCAGTGGTTAAGACTCCATGCTTCAACTGCAGGGGGCACGGGTTCGATCCCTGGTCAGGGAACTAAGATCCTGTATGCCACGTGGCACAGCCAAAAAAAAAAAAAAAAAAAGATATATTGCAAAATGATCACAACAATAAATCTAGTTAATATCCATCACCATGGGACTTCCCTGGCAGTCCAGTGGTTAAGACTTCGCCTTCCAATGCAGGGGCTGTGGGTTCGATCCCTGGTCGGGGAGCTAAGATCCCACATGCCTCGTGGCCAAAAAAACCAAAACATAAAACAGAAGCAATATTGTAATAAATTCAATAATGACTTTAAAATTGGTCCACATCAAAAAAAAAAAATCTAAATAAAAAAGAAAGGGACTTCCCTGGTGGCACAGTGATTAAAAATCCATCCCTGGTCGGGGAGCTAAGATCCCACATGCCTCGTGGCCAAAAAAACCAAAACATAAAACAGAAGCAATATTGTAATAAATTCAATAATGACTTTAAAATTGGTCCACATCAAAAAAAAAAAATCTAAATAAAAAAGAAAGGGACTTCCCTGGTGGCACAGTGATTAAAAATCCACCTGCCAATGCAGGGGACACGGGTTCAAGCCCTGGTCCAGGAAGATCCCACATGCAGTGGAGTAGCTAAGCCCGTGCACCAGAACTACGGAGCCTGCGCTCTAGAGCCCACGAGCCACAGCTTCTGAGCCCGCGTGCCACAACTACTGAAGCCCATGCACCTGGAGCCCATGCTCTGCAATAAGAGAAGCCACCGCAATGAGAAGCCTGTGCGCCGCGATGAAGAGTAGCCCCCGCTCGCCGCAACTAGAGAAAGCCCGCGCACAGCAGTGAAGACCCAACGCAGCCAAAAAAGTAAATAAATAAATAAAAATTTACGAAAAGAAAAGAAAAATATCCATCACCACACGTAGTTACAAAATTTTCTTTTCTTGTGATGGGAACTTTTAAGATCTACTCTCTTAGCAACTTTCCGAACATATGTTACAGTATTAACTATAGTCACAAAGCTGTATATTACATCCTGAGGACTTATTTATAAATAACTGGAAGTTATGTGTAACTTTTGGCCACCTTTACCTATTTCACCCACCCCCCACCTCTGGAAACCACCAAGATGTTCTCTGTATCTATGAGTTCCATTTTTTGTTTTGTTTTTTGTTGCTTTTTAGATCCCACATATAAATGGGATCATACAGTATGTGTCTTTCTCTCTCTGACTTATTTCATGTAGCATAATGCCTTCAAGGTTTATTCATGTTGTGGCATATGGCAAGATTTCTTTCTTTTCTAGAGCTGAATAATATTCCATTGTGTGTATGTATACATACATATACACACATATGCATACACACACATATCTCACATTTTTTTATCCATTCATCCACCAGTGGACACTTAGGTTGCTTCCATGTCTTGACTATTATAAATAACGCTGCAATGAATATGGGGGATGCAGATATCTTCTCAAATTAGGGTTTTTGTTTCCTTCAGATAAATACCCAGAAGTAGAATTGCTGGATTATATGGTAGTTCTATCTTTACTTTTTTAAAAAACCTCATACTGTTTTCAGTAATGGCTATACCAATTTACATTCCCACCAACAGTGTATGATGGTTCTCTCTTCTCCGTATCCTCACCAACACTTGTTATTTCTTGTCTTTTTGATAATTGCTATTCTGACTGGAGTGAGGTGATATGTCATTATGGTTTTGATTTAGTTACTGTTTTGACTTTACTCTAGTACCTGTTGATGAGCTGTAAGGTCTATAGTTGCCAAAACAGATGGTATTTTGGGGAAGATTGGATAAAGAGGAATTTCTGTATCAACCAGTTTTTGTTACCACAAACAACTCCTAAATCTCAGTGGCTTTTTCTTACCATTACATGAAGCTACAGGTTAGCTGAGGCTCTCTTTCAGGCAATGGGTCAACTTTTTGTTTAAACCATTTAAGCCAAATAGGAAAGAGGCTTTTGTGGTATCTTTGAAATTACACTAAACAGATAACAATTGATTAGTATAAATATTAATAAATTCTATCCAGGGCATTTGTAATTTTTTGAAATTCGTTGAATGTAATATTTCCTTAAGAACTTTGAATACCTTGATAAATATCTTGTGGGGAGATATGTGTTGTTACAAGACTGTGTGTTGTTACTCATTTTTGTCCACTAATTTTAGCATCCATTGCTGTTACCTGAAACAGTTACCACTGTTACGTTTGCCAAAGTTTTATATTTCTATAATTCTTCCTGCATATAAATTCTATTTCTACCATTCTAATTAATAATAGTTAGAATTCTACTGTAAGGAAGAGCCTTCACTTCAATTACATTTACTTATTCGGTTATTTATAACAGTATAAACTCATGGATATTTGTTTTATGAATTATATTGTTACTATCATGACTTATTATTGTTCAGCCTTTTTATATCTTCTAAATTTGTGTGTGTGTGTGTGTGTGTGTGTGTGTGTGTGTGTGTGTGTTTGGAATTTCATACCATGTCTGTGTATTAGCTATTTTATTTTGTTTTTTAAAATATTGTAACAAATTCAATAAAGACTTTTTAAAACTATGTATTTATTTATTTATTTGGTTGCACCGGGTCTTAGTTGCAGCACATGGGCTCCTTAGTTGCGGCTCCAGAGCTCCTTAGTTGCGGCTCACCGGCTCCTTAGTTGTGGTGTGCATGGGATCTAGTTCCTTGACCAGGGATCAAACCCGGGCCCCCCTGCATTGGGAGCATAGAGTCTTATTCACTGCGCCACCAGGGAAGTCCCTGTATTAGCTATTTTTTAAAATACAGATTAATAAGTAGCATACAATATTTGGTTTGATTAGATTTTAAGTTACATGTTAACACTATTTGATCCACCATATATCAGTCTACAAGGAGAAAAGTTGTGTTACTAGGGCCGTACTATTTTCTTGCAAATCCAGAGCCACAACCAAGTTACCAATGAATTAAGGAAGTGTTCTTGTTTTTTCTTAACTGTAACTTACTTTAACTTTCTAATTTTCCTCCTTCCTTTTTGAAACAAAGTTTATTAGTAATGCTGTCGCAAGCTGGAATCCACTGCTTGCATAATGTGAAATTCAGTTAGCAGGATTGACAGTACTTTCTTTGAGAGCAGAACCATATGCATTTATTTAGAAGTACCTCTTGAAAAATGAATGTCAGTGTTTATAAGACAGTGACTCTTATGTGTTTTCCAAGAGCTAATGTAAAGTGAAATTACATTAAATTCATTAAAGTGAAATGTAAAGCGAATCTTTGTTTCTCAAAGATTCCTTCTGAGGATGATATTGATAACTGTGATAATAATGTGAGTGGTAAGACTGCTTGAGCCCACACATGCCCTTTTGGCTATAAAACAAAGTGCAGTTTCAGAATGAGGATTATCATTGCTTATAAGGATCTCAAACTTTTTTCATTAATTTTTCAACTCTTGGGGTGTTGGGTCATAATTGTCATGCAATATGTAATATGTACGTGTGAGTTGGTAGATGAACTTTCTGAACTCAGATGGAAAGAATGAATTGGCTGGGATTTTTTGTCTAAAAGGGATAATCATGCTGTGTTGGGGGTCCCCAAGACTACTCCTAGGTTTGGTGATTTACTGGGAGGACTCAAGGCTCAGCATATAGTCATACTCATGGGTATGATTTATTACAGGAAAAAGATACAAAGCAAAATTAGCAAAAGGAAAAGGTGCATGGAGTGAAATAGGAAACCCGGTGTAGGCTTATAAGAGTCCTTTCCCAGTGGAGTCACACAGGATGTGCTTAATTCCTCCAGAAATAAGTTATAACAAAAAAAGTAAAATGTTGTCTACCAGGGAAGCTTATCAGGGAATAGTGGGAACCCTCCCCAATCCAAATTCTCAGATGCCATCCAAGGGTCAGCATTGCAAGCAGGCCTTTCTAATAAGGAGAGGCCTGCTATGTGAACTCTTTTCTGTCCACATGCTATCTTATATTGTCTTCCCGGAAGCTTACAACATTGATGATATCTAGTAAATTTTCATTCATTGTAATTGCCAGGAATTCAGGGCAGATAGGGGTTTGTGTGTTTTCTTACTTTCAAAGGCACATAATGGTGAAGAACATGGACTCTGGAATCTGAACACCTGGATTCTGTCATTTACTAGCTGTAAATTGAGGATTTTAGTACCTACCTCTCAGAGTTATCCTAAGGATCAAAAGCGTTGATAAATGTAAAGTGCTTATTAGAAGAGTGCCTGGCACATAGGAAGTGCAATAAAAATGTTATGTATATTACTATTAATTCTATTTTTTACTCATAGACCATAAAATGATGTGATTAGATGCTAAGACTACCAAAAGTGATCATCTCTCAACTTTAAGGTGCATTGGCAGATGCTCCTGAATGAAAGAACAGAAAACCAATATTGCTCTTACTGAGCATTTAGTTTTCTAGCCTTCTCAATTGTCCAGAACAAATCAAAGAAACAGGAAGCAAAGCTGGAAGAACAAATACGCATTTTACTCAGAGGACGCATGCCAGCCATTTCTCAGGCCCTGTGTACTCCTTTTCTTTTTTTTTCTTTAGACACAGTTATTACAAATTTGATTATGAATAGCAGTACATAAAAATGGGATCAGAAGAGTTATGTTAATAGAGGGTCCACTGAGTTTTAAAGAAGTAGCAATCTGATAGTAAGGGAGAATATATAAAAACTAATTTTAAAAACAAAAGCAGGGGACTTCCCTGGTGGTCCAGTTGTTAAGACTCCACGCTTCCAGTGCAGGGGTCACCTGGTTGGGGATCTAAGATCCTGCGTGCCCTGTGGTGCTGCCAACAAAAAAGAAAGGAGAAAAAGAAAAAAACCAACCAACAAACACGTAGGATTGAAAACAGAGCAGTGGATCCCAGGTGGGAAGGGGTGGTGGGGAGGGCGAAAGGTGTAAAGGGGGTCAGCTGTATGGTGGATGGATGGAAAATAAATTTTTGGTGGTGAGCTTGTTATAGGGTATACAGAAATAGAAATATAATGTTGTACACATGAAGCTTATACAGTGTTATAAATCAGTGTTATTTCAATTAAAAATAAATAGTAACATTCAAAACCAATACAGTACAGCGTTGCTTATTTAATGAGAAGTTTTAGTCACTTAGTTACCCATGAGGATTTCACTGTATAGGATGACAAGTGATGTTCTTTATGAAAGCTATGCAATATCAAGAAATAATTAAATTATATTCCCTTAAACCTTTTGGGGAGGAAGTGGTAAATTTAATTAAATACCAAGAAAAATAAGTCAGTACATTTTGTTCTTTACTGATTTTTAACACAATACTTACATATATGACTATAAACATATATTTAGGCTGGTTTTTTCCTATACCATGTATGCGTGATGCATTTTCATTTGAGTTTGCTACTGCAGTTAATCAATATGTTTTCTTGGTGAGAGAGTTTTGCATTAGCAGAATGGCACAGTTTAAAAATTACTATAGACCGCATTCTTGTACTTTGTATTCCTTCAGCTTTCTTTCTTTTAAAGAATTTGTATTTGTAGAGCGGTTTTAGGTTTACAATAAAATGATAGGAAGGTACTGAGATTTCTCACATACTCCCAGCCTCACACATGCATAAACCCCCCACCCCCATTATGAACATAACCCACCAGAATGGCACTTTTTTTTTTTTTTTTTTGCCAAGGATGAACCTACGTTAACACGTCATAATTATCTAAAGTCCATAGTTTACCTTAAGGTTCACTCTTGATGTTGTAGATTCCATGGGTTTGTACAAATGTGTAATAATATATCCATCATTACAATATCATACATAGTATTTTTACTGCCCTAAAAATACTTCATGCTCTGCCTATTCATCTCTCTCCCTTTTGATCTCCATAGTTTTGCTTTTCCAAAATGTTACATAGTTGGAATTTCTTTTAACCTTACTATAGGAGCAAACATGCAGTGTACCAGGCATTATGTTAGATATAGAAATAAACAGGAGTCATTGTCCTCAGAAACTCAGCGAGTAGTAGAAAAGACCAACAAGAAAATAATCAATATAGAGCTATAATGGAGGTTTGCCTAGACCATTACAGCAAGCTCACATGTAGGACTTTACAACCAACCTTGGAGAGTTCAGAAGATGCTTTCAAGGAAATGAGACATGAGTTGAGTCGTAAAGGGATAAGTAGTGATTAACTGGACAGAGAAGAAGAGTGAGGGAGAAGAACATTTCAGATATGAGATTATTGTTTCCCCTTTGTGGACAGAGGCAAAGGGTCTTTGATTCAGCTACACCAGGGAAGCCCGGAATCAGACATTTTTGCAAGGAGCTCAGGGATGTTTTTTAGTGGAGAATGGTATTTAGAAGCTAAGATCTCTACCCTAGCTGTGCTTATTGCTACTGGAGCATCATTGCTTGTAGATAGTCTCATCAGGTAGAGCTAAGAAATACATGTTTGGGGGTGGGTGGTACGTAAACATATCTTTATGCAATTTTATGTCTGTATATATAGGTGGATAGATAGATTAAAAATGACAATTCTTGGGCTTCCCTGGTGGCGCAGTGGTTGAGAGTCCGCCTGCCGATGCAGGGGACACAGGTTCGTACCCTGGTCCGGGAAGATCCCATGTGCCGCGGAGCGGCTGGGCCCGTGAGCCATGGCCACAGAGCCTGCGCATCCAGAGCCTGTACTCCCCAACGGGAGAGGCCACAGCGGTGAGAGGCCCGCGCACCGCAAAAAAAAAAAAAAGACAATTCTCGAGCTTCCCTGGTGGCGCAGTGGTTGAGAGTCCGCCTGCCGATTCAGGGGACACGGGTTCGTGCCCCGGTCTGGGAAGATCCCACATGCGGCGGAGCGGCTGGGCCTGTGAGCCATGGCTGCTGAGCCTGCGCGTCCAAAGCCTGTGCTCCGCAACGGGAGAGGCCACAGCAGTGAGAGGCCCGCGTACCCCCCCAAAGAAAAAACAAACAAACAAACAAAAATGACAGTTCTCTTACATAACCAGTTTATACTATATATTTTTAAAATATATTTATTTATTTATGGCTGCTTTTCGTCTTCATTGCTATGCACAGGCTTTTCTCTAGTTGCGGCGAGCGGGGACTACTCTTCATTGTGGTGCCTTCTCTTGCTGTGGAGCATGGGCTGTAGGCGCACGGGCTTCAGTAGTTTTAGCACATGGGCTCAGTAGCTGTGGCTCGTGGGCTCTAGAGCACAGGCTTAGTTGCTCCACGGCATGTGGGATCTTCCTGGACCAGGGCTCGAACCCATGTCTCCTGCATTGGCAGGCAGATTCTTAACCACTGCACCGCCAGGGAAGCCCCAGATGGTTGTTTTTATATTTTGTTCAGAGTTTGAAGTTAGAAGATTAGAACAGTGAAAATTTACTCAGCCATGACCAGAAATAGAACCAATTTTGTTTATTTCTGTGTATATAAAACAGACATGGTTTCAGAAGTCAGATCTGTACCACAGGAGATATGTCCCTCCATCCCCACCTTTCTACCCCATCCCCATCCTCCATTTTGAATCATTTAACAAGAGTTCTGACAGAAGAACGATTCTTTTATTTAGTATTTATTTATTTTATTTTGGCTGCGCTGGGTCTTAGTTGCGGCATGTGGGATCTTTAGTTACGGCATGCAGACTCTTCAGTTGTTGCATGCATGTGGGATCTAATTCCCTGACCAGGGATCAAACCCAGGCCCCCTGCACTGGGAGTGTGGAGTCTTACCCACACCACCAGGGAAGTCCCTGAAGAACGATTCTTGACCTTCACTTCTCTTGAGTATTAGATTTCAAACTCAGGCAGATGCCATCTTTGACATCCATTTTTTTGGTCAGTGATTATGGATTAACTAAAAGATTGATCTTCACCTAGAGATGTGAATTTGTAAATTAATGATAAAACTTTGCTGCCATACACTATTGTCATCTCTCTAGCCTGGTATATTTCAGTCTGTGATCAGGGGGTTAAAAACATGAAGGTGTACTTGTTCTGCAGTTTGCTTTAAAAATACCTGAATTGTTGACCTCTAAATTCACATCTTTTATAAATGTTTTTGAGAGTGATAAATTAGTAACCTTTATAACATTAGTAAGAATCACCTGGAGAGTGTTTTTTTAAAAAAATTCTGGGGATATCTGGGCTCCACGCTCAGAAATTCTGAATCTGTAGGTTTGGGCTAGGACCCAGGAATTTATATTTCTATCAAACACTCTAGGTATTGGGTGGGCCAAAAAGTGCCTTTGGTTTTTTAAGTAAAAATAAAAGACACGTTTTTCATTTTTACCAAGAACTTTATTGAACAGCGTATTCACCCTTTTGTTCCACTACCTTTTGCCATTTTTCAGGCAACTTCATAATTCCATCTTCCCAAAACTTTTTATCTTTTTGAGCAAAGAACTGTTCCGGTTGCCTTTTACAGTCTTCCATGGAATTGAAATTTTTTCCATTAAGAGAATTTTGTAAAGACAGAAATAAATGGAAATCCGAAGGTGCAATGTCTGGTGAATGCGCCGGATGAATCAGAACTTCCCAGCCAAGCTGTAACAAGTTTTTGCCTGGTCATCAGAGAAACATGCGGTCTTGCATTATCCTGATGGAAGATCATGCGTTTTCTGTTGACTATTTCTGGACGCTTTTTGTCGAGTGCTGCTTTCAGTTGGTCTAAGTGGGAGCAGTACTTGTTGGAATTTATC
The DNA here is from genome assembly GCF_026419965.1 of Kogia breviceps. NCBI lineage: Eukaryota > Metazoa > Chordata > Mammalia > Artiodactyla > Physeteridae > Kogia > Kogia breviceps. The sequence continues at coordinate 37,331,061 of NC_081328.1, read as the reverse complement.
GTTTGGTTTTCTGGAAGGAGATCATGATAGACGACTCCCTTCCAATCCCACCATATGCACAACATCACCTTCTTTAGATGAAGACCAGCCTTTGGTGTGGTTGGTGGTGGTGTATTTCACTTGCCCAGTGATCTCTCCTGCTCCACATTGTTGTACAGTATCCACTTTTCATCACCCATAACAATTTGTTTTAAAAATGGAACGTTTTCATTATGTTTCAGTAGAGAATCGCATGTGGAAATATGGTCAAGAAGGGTTTTTTCGCTTAACTTATGTGGAACCCAAACATCAAAGCGATTCACATAACTAAGCTGGTGCAAATGATTTTCAACACTTGATTTGGATATTTTGAGTATGTCGGCCTTCTCCCGCGTGGTTTAACATTGATTGTTCTCAGTTATTGTTTCGATTTGATTGCTGTCAACTTTAACTGGTCTACCCAACCATGGAGTATCGTCCAGTGAGAAATCTCCAGCACGAAACTTCGTAAGCACTTGTGACATGTTCGATCAGTCACAGCACCTTTCCATTCGCTGTACAAATCTTTCTTTGCGTTTCAATTGCGTTTTTACCTTTCTTGAAATAATAAATCATACATAATATGCCAAAAATGTTGCTTTTTTTCTTCCCTCTTCAATATTAAAATGGCTACACAAAAATTCACCAATTTTGATAAGTCTTTTTTTAAACACACACTGATATGACAGCTATCACATACAGTCTAACAAAATTGTTTCAAATGAAGTTAAAGACAACTAAGTGCTACTGGAGCCACCTTATGGAAAAAAACCGAACAGACCTTTTGGCCCACTCAATACATTGGTGCAAGTGATCCATGAACCGCACTTTAGTAAACAGTGAAGCAAAAGAATACGAACTAAACCTTGGGAAATGGCTTCATCTGAAAACAGAAGTATAGTAAGTGGCAGATACAAGATGTTATCTGAGAAGCGAGAAGAGGAGGTTCTTAATAAGGGTATGGTCAGTATGTTTGGAGGGATAAGGCTTATTGAAGACTGTTAACAGCCTTTGGATAGCACAAGAAAACCATTAGTGTTTTCAAGGTACAACTGCAATTGAGTAGTAAAGATAGAAATTAAATTGTAAAGTGAGAAAAAAGGGGTGATGACAAAAAACCCTTTTCTCTTTGACTATCTCCACCCATATTGACCCCATTGTTTTTTACTTTCCGCAGCACTTATATTTTCAGGTCACACATTATATTGGTTAATCATAAGCTGCCTGTGTCTACATGTTTCTTTCTATAAGACTATAAGCTTCTGGAGGGCAAATACGTTGTCTTATATTATTGAATTTCCTCTCTGCCTAATAGAGTGCTGAATATAACTAAGAACTCTGTGGACACTTATGACTTAACCTTTTTTCTTGTGTGACTGTGAATTAACAAGATTAACTTTGTTTGTTTGTTTTGCTGTCCAAGAACATTGTGTGTTATTAATTATTTTTGTCTTGATTCATGTCCTTAATGATACAGTTTCTTAATAAATTTCATTCTATTTCTATTATTGCTAGTTGCAGGGAAAGCTATCAGTTTTTCATCTTTTAGCCACATGTTTAATATTAGTTCTAGTAATTTTTAGTTGTTTCTTAGATTTTCTATATATTTGTGTCTCCTGCCAAAAAAAAACTCTTCCAGTTATTTATAGTAATTTTTTTTTCATCATTGCTTTAGCCACAACCTCCAAAATAAATGTTGAATGAAGGTGATGCTATCAGTCATTCTTGTCTTGTTCCTAACCTTACCATAGTTTTCAAAATCCATTCCTTGTTAGACTCTAGGTGTTTCCCCAGTTATCTGCTATCATAGCACAGCTATAATGATCTTTCTTCTTTTGAGTATTTGAAACCATCCTTTATGATTTCATTAGGATAAAATCCTAGACGTGGATTATTAAGGTGAAGAGTATTTTCCTTGACAATCTCAAAATTACAGGAAAGTTGCATTATGGTACAAAAAACTTTTCTTCCTGAACCATTAGAATAAATTGCAAACCTGATACGCCATGAGTAGGTCCTTAATATTTTATTTTGTATTTTCCAATCCAACACCATATGAGGCTAGTTTCCTCCCTTTCCAGATTTGAATTCCCTTCTGTGACAAACTTGACTGTTGTTATCCTTAACATATTTTGTTATTTACTCAGACTTCCTGACTGTAACCAGTCTCTGACTGCTGCTGCTCCATTTGACAAGGATTCCATCTTCACCCCACTGGGTTCACACAACTCATGCCAGACCACTCCCCTCCTCTTGCACGGACACCCTTCTGCTCTGCTTGGGTTCCAAATCCCATGGTGGATTTCTGCTCTATGTGGTTGCCCTCTTCATATGGCCCAGGCACTGACACATTATGGTAGGTCACCCCAGTGTATGGATGCCCTCACTTCTTTGGGGCTTCAACTCGTCATATGAATCACCTACACGGACATCCTTCTCAGCCCCCTCAACCTTTGACACCCCACACCAGGCTGCCCCTTCACACTGCTTGTCCAATATCTCACTAGGTCACACTCTTTGTGGATATATATATATATATTCCTCATATAACTCAGCATTCTGCTCCTATACTCAAATATATTCACACAAAAACTTATACATGAAAGTTCATAGCAGCATTATTCATAGTAACCAAAAAGTGGAAACAATCCAAATGTCCATCAACTGAAGAATGGATAAACAAAGTATGATATATCTATATAATGGAATATTATTCAGCCATAAAAAGGAATGAAGTACAGATGTGTGCTACAACATAAATGTATGATTAAAAACACAGTAAGTGAAAGAAGCCAGATACAAAGGCCACATACTGTATTAGTCTATTTATATGAAATGTCCAGAATAGATATATCCATGGAGATAGGGGTTGTCAGGGGCTGCAGTAAAGGGGCAAAGGGGAGTGACTGCTAATGTGTACAAGGTTTCTTTTAGGGGCGATGAGAATGTTCTCAAATTAGATGGTGGTGATAATTGCACACTATTGTGGACATACTAAAACTCACTGGATTGTATGCTTTAAAATGGTAAATTTTATGGTTTGTGAATTTCCTCATGTGTATATAAACTTATTTTAATTTATAGTAATATAATTTATAATAAATGTGTAACAATAAATATAGTTGTGGTAAAATATACAATTATGTAATAAATTTTTATTTATATAAAATTTGAAATGAACAATTCTGCCCTTTGTTGGAAGTGATGGCCTGAACCTTATGATAGTAATAGGCTAGAGAGAAAATAGACTCAATCAAGAGATTTTTAAGAGTGACGTTTGGTGACATATTTGCTGGTTGATTTGATGCATTGTCAGCGGGGGTATGTATTGGAAAGGAGTGAAAGATGATGCCCAAGTTTTTTTGCTTTCTACTAAGTAGATAGTGGGAATACTCACTAAGATAAAGAAAGTAGGAGGAGAAACAGGGCTAATGGGAGGAAAACAATGAAAATGAGTTCAGTTTTGATAACTGAAAATATCAAAGGAGAGCTGGCAAAAGGCAGATGTATATACAAGTCTAAAGCTTATCAGCATGATTTAGAAGTCATCAACATATATACAGTAACTAAAGCCATGAAAGAGACACTTTATTATATTTAGCTCTTTTGGATTTACCAGTACCTGTGGGAAATAAGGAAACCAAAGTAAACACAAGGCCTCTCAGACACTGAAATAAAGAGCTTTGGGGCCAAAACATCCTATATAGTCTAGTGGTTGTCCTGTAGATTGGCAGCCTTTGGGTCAGGTGTCCAACCAGGTTCAGACAGATACCAGCTTGGCATCATCACCTGGTGGTTGATGTGGAACTCTTTAGCAAAGAGCTGTGCATGGTAGATGTTGAGGTTTGGCCATACGTCCAGACAATTGTACTCTTACATATTCTCTCTTGGGTTAAATATTTTGTATTAAGGTGATTGATGTCTTACAAGTTAGCAATATTTCATGTGTATCTTAATCTAATATATGTAAATCAGTATGTCAGCTATAACTGAAACCTATATGATTTTTATTTACTTTATTTAATTTGTCTCCAGAGCATCTGGGGTGGCTTAGATCAGGAGCAAATATAATAAATACAAATAAATAATCAGAATCATGAGAAATGTAAAGAAAAGTAGAAAACCAAAGCCAGAAAGTAAACAGATGCACCCTTGTACAAGCCTACATAGTTGCTATAGATGGGTCTCAAATTTAGCTTTAAACTTCTTGATAGCATAAATGAAATGTCATTCTTAACAGAAAAGAAGAAATATACATATTATTCCATAAAAACAGAGTGCTTCCTAGCACTAGTTTCTAAGAGAAATTTCTCAAATGGGAGTTAACTTAGATTTGGTAGTTAAAATTCCATGGCTAAATCAGTCACAGATTTCATATGGTTACATCTTGTACATGGGATTACCAGATATGGATAGATTAGGTTTGCATAATTTCTGCTGAATATAACCTTGGTTAAAATAATAGTTAAGGACTTCCCTGGTGGCGCAGTGGTTAAGAATCCGCCTGCCAACGCAGGGGACAGGGGTGCGAGCCCTGGTCCAGGAAGATCCCACGTGCCGTGGAGCAACTAAGCCTGTGTGCCACAACTACTGAGCCTGCGCTCTAGAGCCCACGTGCCATAACTACTGAAGCCAGGGCTCCTAGAGCCCGTGATCCACAACAAGAGAAGCCACCACAATGAGAAGCCCACACACCGCAATGAAGAGTAGCCCCGGCTCGCCGCAACTAGAGAGAGCCTGCACCCAGCAACGAAGACCCAACACAGCCAAAAATAAAATGAAATAAATAAATTAAAATTTAAAAAATAATAAGTTAACTGTAAGTAACTGGATAACAAGACTAATTGTCTGATGTGTCTCCTCTTCGTATTTCTTATTTGAAATAAAGTCATTTCAGAAATGAATAGGAGGGGCTTCCCTGGTGGCGCAGTGGTTGAGAATCTGCCTGCCAATGCTGGGGACACGGGTTCGAGCCCTGGTCTGGGAAGGTCCCACAGGCCGCAGAGCAGCTAGGTCCGTGAGCCACAGCTACTGAGCCTGCGCGTCTGGAGCTTGTGCTCTGCAACAAGAGAGGCCACGACAGTGAGAGGCCCGCGCACCGCGATGAAGAGTGGCCCCCACTCATCGCAACTAGAGAAAGCCCTCTCATAGAAACTAAGACCCAACACAGCCAAAAATAAATAAATAAATAAATAAATAAATGCAATTTAAAAAAAATGAATAGGAGACTTAGTTTTCTCTCCTTTATGGCCTGGGTTGTGCATCTGGTTTATTTAAAAGTGATTTTGCATCGCTGTTCAAGTTTAAAAGGAATGGGGGACCAAAGCACAGCCCTGACTTAGGAGGTTGAAAATTATCTGATCTAGCAGATTATGTCTACCAGCTTTGATTCACTTAGTAACATGGAAGATGTCATCTTTGTGTTCACATTAATAACTAAGCAAGTACAGAGAGCTTTTTTAACTTAATATATAACAACTCATTCTTGTCTAAAGAGTCGAACTCAAATAAGTCCATTATAGCTACAGGTAGCATACGTTGATTTTGGCAGAATTCTTCACAAGGTCATGGTTAATTACAGTAATGTCATAATTATACCTGAAGTCCTCTTATCAGTTGTCTTAAATGGCATCATGCTCTTATTCAACCTGTGTTTTTCACTCATCCATATGTCAGGAGCATTTTCAAGAATGCCAATGATGAGAAACACATTTTCCCTTTCCTAGAATGTAAATTATATTCCACAGGATTCTTTTTTTTTTTTTTCACCTGGCATATCTGCATTTTTGCTTCTTTGGAGGCAGAGACTTTACTCATGTTCCATTTCCCTCGCATAGTAGTAGACCACCCATTTTTAGTTGAGTGTCCAGCCACTACAACAAAGACGATACAGCCCAGTAAAACAGGAGCCTGGTAAACCTACATCTGTAGTCTGCTAACAAAGACACTAGCATATAGTTTTAATGAACAAGTCCTGAAAACCGATGATCTCATGAGGAATAGGTTTGCAACTTTGAAAATATCGTATAGTTTCTGTCAGACAGTAGACAAGTATCAGAATTCTACATTCAGAGCAGGCTTTAACATTCATGTGGCCAAAGATCTGCATCTAGTGCCTTAAAAAAATGTTTTAACAAATATAAATCACTCATGAGCCCAACACTTTTTTAAAAAAATGAAAAATCATAAACAAATGGCTTCCTTGTTCCTGCTTTCTCAACACCCCCCGCAAAAAGCCTACTTTCCCCACAAAGCTAACATATATCCTCTTATATTTAGATATATAATATGCACAATGCTTACATTCATGTGTTCATGTGTACCTATTTTATATTTTTCAAAAATGAAAACATGTAAAAACTGTTCTACAACTTGTTTTTGTTTCTGTCATTTAATAATCATTGACATCTTTTTAGGTCCGTTCATGTAGCTCTGTCTCATTCTTTTAAATGGCTGCAAGGTGCAAATTTTTTTTTGTACCATAATATATTTAAGCACTTTTTAATTGATGTATATTAAGGTCATTTTCTAACTTTTTGATATTTCAAATAATGCTGCCATAAACATTCTGATAACTATCTTTACTCATACTTTTGATTCTACAGGATGTAGTGTCTGTGTTTTTTATTTTATTTTATTTTGTTTATTTTTAAAATTTATTTTAGTTTTGGCCCTGTTGGGTCTTCGTTGCTGTGCGCGGGCTTTCTCGAGTTGCGGCTAGCAGGGACTACTCTTCTTTGCGGTGCACGGGCTTCTTATCGTGGTGGCTTCTCTATTGCAGAGCACGGGCTCTAGGCACGCGGGCTTCAGTAGTTGTGTCATGCGGGTTCAGTAGTTGTGGCTCGCCGGCTCTACAGCGCAGGCGCAGTAGTTGTGGTGCACGGGCTTAGTTGCTCCGTGGCATGTGGGATCTTCCCAAACCAGGGCTCGAACCCGTGTCCCCTGCATTGGCAGGCGGATTTTTTATTTACTTACTTATTTTCCTATTCATTCATTCATTCATTTACTTATTTATTTATTTATGGTTGTGTTGGGTCTTCGTTTCTGTGAGAGGGCTTCCTCTAGTTGCGGTGAGCGGGGGCCACTCTTCATTGTAGTGCGCGGGCCTCTCACTGTTGCGGCCTCTATTGTTGCGGAGCACAGGCTCCAGACGCGCAGGCGCAGTAGTTGTGGCTCACGGGCCCAGTTGCTCCATGGCATGTGGGATCTTCCCGGACCAGGGCTTGAACCCATGTCCCCTGCATTGGCAGGCAGATTCTCAACCACTACGCCACCAAGGAAGCCCCGGCAGGCGGATTCTTAACCTCTGCACCCCCACCAAAGCCCTGTGTTTTTTATTTAAATGGGTACTATTGAACTACTCTCCCAAAGAGTCGTGCCCATAGATATCCCCATGATATGAATGGAATTACTTATTTTGTTATACCTTCTCCAGGATTATGCTATGCTTTTTAAATTTATTTAATAAACAGAACTATATAAAGAGGTATTGCTCAAGAAGGTTTGGGATTTTTGTCATAAGACTGTGAAGCCAAAGGAAGTTGGGAGTAAATCTTTTTTGCAGAACCAATACCATGGGTAACCATATCCCTAAATCTACTCTCGGTATTTACTTTAACAGCCAGCTGCACCTTCTCCAAGAATCTAGTATTAAGGGTTTGGGGTCCTTCCTTCCTTCCTTCCTTCCTTACCTCCTCCCTTCCTTCCTTCCTCCCTCCCTCCCTTCCTTCCTTTTTTTTATACAACAATAGATTTATTGATAATTAGACCCCATCCTCTTCCACATCATGCCTCAGAAACCTGGCCAAAGTCTTTTTGCGTGAATGGGGAAGGTGAGGCCCACTTTGCCTCAAAGCTAGGCCAGTTTTTTCAACAATCTGTTGATAAGAGAAGGAGGGGGCTTCCCTGGTGGCGCAGCGGTTGAGAGTCCGCCTGCCGATGCAGGAGACACGGGTTCGTGCCCCGGTCCGGGAAGATCCCACATGCCGCGGAGCGACTGGGCCCGTGAGCCATGGCCGCTGGGCCTGCGCGTCCGGAGCCTGTGCTCCGCAATGGGAGAGGCCACAACAGTGAGAGGCCCGCATACGGCAAAAAAAAAAAAAAAAAAAAAAAAAAAGAGAAGGAGGGAGGACTTTTACTGAAGCAGTCAAGCAGGATCCTTCAACAATAACAGACCTTTCATTCTGCGTCAGTTTTCTTATCTCTTTGATCATAACCATTCTGGTTATGGATAATAGGTATCCTCAAGAAGGAATTATGTAAAGGGTTAAAGTGTAAGGTACCAAGCCTGAAGATGATGAAAAGCAGGAAGCTTCTAAGTATAATGTTTTACTGTCCTGGCCTATCATATAGAAATGTCACTGTCATTTCCCCTTGATTTATCCTACAAATACATACTTATAGTGATGTTTTTTATTTAAGTTAATGTTACCATATTTAGAAGAATAAATGTTCACTGTGAACCTCCTCCTCTCCATCCTCCATCCCCACCCACCCCACCCCAATCACTGTAACTAAAACTCTGGCAGCTTATCCCATCATCAATCCTTATATTTGGGTTTCTAAAGGTAATTGTCTCTATTGTCAAGTATGTAGATTAAATAGAAGTCAAAAGCTACTAAATAATAGCAGATATTTAGACAGACTGCTTGTGGAGTGGTAGAGGGGATTTAAGCACAGGGGCTTATCACATACCAGGGAGCCAAATCAGGAGTGGAGAGTCCAAGCTCTTATTGCTTGATAGAGGAGCACAGCGACTGTATTTGTCTTCTCTCTCTCTTTTTAATGTACCTTAATGTCAAACCCAGGTGAAAAGCCAACTTATGGGAATTTTTACATTAAGAACCCCATGCAGTACATTCTAAGAGTGAAATTATGATCGTTGGGGCATGTGCTTCAGAGAGTCTCCTAGGTCTGCATTTGACCTCTAGCCTGAGGTTTCATGTCCATCTTTATTTTGTAAAGAATCTATCTGTTGAAAGTTTACTAAAGTCTAACTAGGATCATTATCTAAAATTTCTCTCCTGTGCCCCTGCCATGTGTAATATTATATTTATACAGATTGCTCAGGGATTAGTGGTAGTTTGGCAGAAACAGGATCTTTAGACTATGAAGCTCCACATAAAGGCACTATACAGTGGATGACAGGAAAAAGCAGCAGCATTTAAGCAGTGTAAGAAGGTTTGTTGCATTAGATAAATTCACTGTTTTAGGAATTGCGGTACCTGGGGGTATATATATTTATTTGGGAATGATTTGTAATCAGTATTTTAAAAGATGGGAAATTTATTTTATTTGATTTTATTTATTTATTTTTTGAATTTTATTTTATTTATTTTTTTATACAGCAGTTTCTTATTAGTCATCAGTTTAATACACATCAGTGTATACATGTCAATCCCAATCACCCAGTTCAGCACACCACTATCCCCAAGCCCCCGCGGTTTTCCTCCCTTGGTGTTCATACGTTTGTTCTCTACATCTGTTTCTCAACTTCTTCCCTGCAAACCGGTTCATCTGTACCATTTTTCTAGGTTCCACATACATGTGTTAATATACGATATTTGTTTTTCTCATTCTGACTTACTTCACTCTGTATGACAATCTCTAGATCCATCCACGTCTCAACAAATGACTCAATTTCGTTCCTTTTTATGGCTGAGTAATATTCCATTGTATATATGTACCACAACTTCTTTATCCATTCATCTGTCAATGGGCATTTAGGTTGCTTCCATGCCCTTTTTTTTTTTTTTTTTTTTTTTTTTTTGTGGTACGCGGACCTCTCACTGTTGTGGTCTCTCCCATTGCGGAGCACAGGCTCCAGACGCGCAGGTTCAGCAGCCATGGCTCACGGGCCCAGCCGCTCTGCAGCATGTGGGATCTTCCCGGACCCGGTCACGAACCCGTGTCCCCTGCATTGGCAGGCGGATTCTCAACCACTGTGCCACCAGGGAAGCCCCATGCCCTGGCTATTGTAAATAGTGCTGCAATGAACATTGGGGTGCATGTGACTTTTTGAATTATGGTTTTTCTGGGTATATGCCCAGTAGTGGGATTGCTGGATCATATATGTTAATTCTATTTTTAGGTTTTGTTTGTTTGTTTGTTTTTGTTTTTTGCGGTGGCCTCTCACTGTTGTGGCCTCTCCCGTTGCGGAGCACAGGCTCCAGACACGCAGGCTCAGCAGCCATGGCTCACGGGCCTAGCTGCTCCGCAGCATGTGGGATCTTCCCAGACCGGGGCACGATCCCGTGTCCCCTTCATCAGCAGGCGGACTCTCAACCACTGTGCCACCAGGGAAGCCCTATTTTTAGTTTTTTAAGGAACCTCCATAATGTTCTCCATAGTGGCTGTATCAATTTACATTCCTACCAACAGTGCAAGAGGTTTCCCTTTTCTCCACACCCTCTCCAGCATTTGTTGTTTGTAGATTTTCCGATGATGCCCATTCTGACTGGTGTGAGGTGATACCTCAATATAGTTTTGATTTGCATTTCTCTAATAATTAGTGATGTTGAGCAGCTTTTCATGTGCTTCTTGGCCACCTGTATGTCTTCTTTGGAGAAATGTCTGTTTAGGGCTTCTGCTCATTTTTGGATTGGGTTGTTTGTTTCTTTAATATTGAGCTGCATGAGCTGTTTGTATATTTTGGAGATTAATCCTTTGTCCGTTGATTCATCTGCAAATATTTTCTCCCATTCTGAGGGTTGTCTTTTCGTCTTGTTTATGGTTTCCTTTGCTGTGCAAAAGCTTTGAAGTTTCATTAGGTCCAATTTGTTTATTTTTGTTTTTATTTCCATTACTCTAGGAGGTGGATCAAAAAAGATCTTGTTGTGATTTATGTCAAAGAGTGTTCTTCCTATGTTTTCCTCTAAGAGTTTTATAGTGTCCGGTCTTACATTTAGGTCTTTAATCCATTTTGAGTTTATTTTTGTGTATGGTGTTAGGGAGTGTTCTAATTTCATTCTTTTACATGTAGCTGTACAGTTTTCCCATCACCACTTATTGAAGAGACTGTGTTTTCTCCATTGTATATCCTTGCCTCCTTTGTCATAGATTAGTTGACCATAGGTGCATGGGTTTATCTCTGGGCTTTCTATCTTGTTCCATCAATCTATGTTTCTGTTTTTCTGCCAGTACCATATTGTCTTGATTACTGTAGCTTTGTAGTACAGTCTGAAGTCAGGGAGTCTGATTCCTCCAGCTCCGTTTTTTTCCCTCAAGACTGCTTTGGCTATTCGGGGTCTTTTGTGTCTCCATACAAATTTTAAGATTTTTTGTTCTCGTTCTGTAAAAAATGCCATTGGTAATTTGATAGGGATTGCATTGAATCTGTAGATTGCTTTGGGTAGTATAGTAATTTTCACAATATTGATTCTTTCAATAGAAGAACATGGTATATCTCTCCATCTGTTTGTATCATCTTTAATTTCTTTCATCAGTGTCTTATAGTTTTCTGCAAACAGGTCTTTTGTCTCCCTAGGTAGGTTTATTCCTAGGTATTTTATTCTTTTTGTTGCAATGGTAAATGAGAGTGTTTCCTTAATTTCTCTTTCAGATTTTTCATCATTAGTGTATAGGAATGCCAGAAGTTTCTGTGCATTAAATTTGTATCCTGCAACTTTACCACACTCATTGATTAGCTCTAGTAGTTTTCTGGTGGCATCTTTAGGATTCTCTATGTATAGTATCATGTCATCTGCAAACACTGACAGTTTTACTTCCTCTTTTCCAATATGTATTCCTTTTATTTCTTTTTCTTCTCTGATTTCCGTGGCTAGGACTTCCAAAACTATGTTGAATAATAGTGATGAGAGTGGACATCCTTGTCTTGTTCCTGATCTTAGAGGAAATGCTTTCAGTTTTTCTCCATTGAGAATGATGTTTGCTGTGGGTTTGTCATATATGGCCTTTATTATGTTGAAGTAGGTTCTCTCTATGTGCACTTTCTGGAGAGTTTTTATCATAAATCGGTGTTGAATTTTGTCAAAAGCTTTATCTGCATCTATTGAGATGATCATATGGTTTTTATTCTTCAATTTGTTAATATGGTATATCACATTGATTGATTTGCATATATTGAAGAATCCTTGCATCCCTGGGATAAATCCCACTTGATCATGGTGTATGAGCCTGTTAATGTGTTGCTGGATTCTGTTTGCTAGTATTTTGTTGAGGATTTTTGCATCTATATTCATCAGTAATATTGGTCTGTAGTTTTCTTTTTTTGTAGTATCTTTGTCTGGTTTTGGTATCAGGGTGATCATGGCTTCAGAGAATGAGTTTGGGAGTATTCCTTCCTCTGCAATTTTTTGGAAGAGTTTGAGAAGGATGGGTGTTAGCTCTTCTCTAAATGTTTGATAGAATTCACCTGTGAAGCCATCTGGTCCTGGACTTTTGCTTGTTGGAAGATTTCTTTTTTTTTTAATTTTTTTAAATTTTTATTTATTTATTTATTTATTTTTGGCTGTGTTGGGTCGCCGTTTCTGTGCCTGGGCTTTCTCTAGTTGTGGCGAGCAGGGGCCAAGCTTTTGCTTGTCTGTAAAGCTTTTGATTTCTCCATCGAATCTGAATGAGATCCTTGCCAGGTAGAGTAATCTTGGTTGTAGTTTCTTCCCTTTCATCAGTTTAAGTATATCTTGCCACTCCCTTATGGCTTATAGAGTTTCTGCTGAGAAATCGGCTGTTAACCTTATAACATACAAGTTCCCTTGTATGTTGTTTGTCGTTTTTCCCTCGCTGCTTTCAATAATTTTTCTTTGTCTTTAATTTTTGCCAACTTGATTACTATGTGTCTTGGCGTGTTTCTCCTTAGGTTTATCCTGTATGGGACTCGCTGTGCTTCCTGGACTTGGGTGGCTATTTCCTTTCCCATGTTAGGGAAGTTTTTGACTATAATCTCTTCAAATATTTTCTCTGGTCCTTTCTCTCTCTCTTCTCCTTCTGGGACCCCTATAACGTGAATGTTATTGGCATTTAATGTTGTCCCAGGGGTCTCTTAGGCTGTCTTCATTTCTTTTCATTCTTTTTTCTTTATTCTGTTTCACAGCAGTGAATTCCACCATTCTGTCTTCCAGGTCACTTATCCTTTCTTCTGCCTCAGTTATTCTGCTATTGATTCCTTCTAGTGTAGTTTTCATTTCAGTTATTGTATTGTTCATCTCTGTTTGTTTGTTCTTTACTTCTTCTAGATCTTTGTTAAACATTTCTTTCATCTTCTTGATCTTTGCCTCCATTTTTTTTCCGAGGTCCTGGATCATCTTCACTATCATTATTCTGAATTCTTTTTCTGGAAGGTTGCCTATCTCCACTTCATTTAGGTTTTTTTCTGGGGTTTTATCTTGTTCCTTCATCTGGTACATAGCCCTCTGCCTTTTCATCTTGCCTATCTTTCTGTGAATGTGGTTTTTGTTCCACAGGCTGCAGGATTGTAGTTCTTCTTGCTTCTGCTGTCTGCCCTCTGGTGGATGAGGCTATCTAAGAAGCTTGTGTAAGTTTCCTGATGGGAGGGACTGGTGGTGGGTAGAGCTGACTGTTGCTCTGGTGGGCAGAGCTCAGTAAAACTTTAGTCCACTTGACTGTTGATGGGTGGGGCAGGGTTCCCTCCCTGCTGGTTGTTTGGCCTGAGGCAACCCAACACTGGAGCCTATCTGGGCTCTTTGGTGGGGCTAATGGCAGACTCTGGGAGTGCTCACGCCAAGGAGTACTTCCCAGAACTTCTGCTGCCAGTGTCCTTGTCCCCACGGTGAGCCACAGCCACCCCCCACCTCTGCAGGAGAACCTCCAACACTAGCAGGTGGGTCTGGTTCAGTCTCCCCTGGGGTCACTGCTCCTTCCCCTGGGTCCTGATGTGCACACTACTTTGTGTGTGCCCTCCAAGAGTGGAGTCTCTGTTTCCCCCAGTCCTGTCAAAGTCCTGCAGTCAATTCCCACTAGGCTTCAAAGTCTGATTCTCTAGGAATTCCTCCTCCCGTTGCCAGACCCCCAGGTTGGGAAGCCTGACGTGGGGCTCAGAACCTTCACTCCAGTGGGTGGATTTCTGTGGTATAAGTGTTCTCCAGTCTGTGAGTCACCTACCCAGCAGTTATGGGATTTGATTTTACTGTGGTTGCGCCCCTCCTACCATCTCATTGTGGCTTCTCCTTTGTCTTTGGATATGGGGTATCTTTTTTGGTGAGTTCCAGTGTCTTCATGTCGATGATTGTCCAGCAGCTAGCTGTGATTCTGGTGTTCTCGCAAGAGGGAGTGAGAGCACATCCTTCTACTCCACCAACTTGGTTCCTCCTCCGCCATTCAAAATTTATTTTATTAAAGAGAGCCATCAGGGTGGTAGCAAGTCCACCTCAAGGGAATAAGAAAGGCATTCAACGTTTCCATCTATGGACAGATATAGAAAATGTGGTATACAGCTTTAAAAAGGAAGAAAATATTATTCAGCTTTAAAAAGGAAGGAAACTCTGATACTACATGTTACAACCTGGATGGGCCTTGAAGACATTGGTGCTAAATGAAATAAGCCCGTCACAAAAGGGCAAATACCATGATTCCACTCATATGAAGTACCTGGAGTAGCCAAATTCATAAAGAACGAAAGTAGAGTGGTGGTTGCCAGCAGCTGGGGGAGAGGGAAATGGGGAGTCATTGTTTACTGTGTCCAGAGTTTCAGTTTGGGAAGATGAGAAAGTTCTGCTGGAGACGGATGGTGGTGGTGGTGGCACAACAGTGTGAATGTACTTAAATGCCCCTGAACTATACCCTTAAAAGTGGTTGAATGGTAAGTTCTATGTTATGTATATTACCCCCAAATTATTATTATTATTTTTTTTTTCGGTACGCGGGCCTCTCACTGTTGTGGCCTCTCCCGTTGCGGAGCACAGGCTCCAGACACGCAGGCTCAGCGGCCATGGCTCACGGGCCCAGCCGCTCCGCGGCATGTGGGATCTTCCCGGACCGGGGCACGAACCCGCGTCACCTGCATCGGCAGGCGGACTCTCAACCACTGCGCCACCAAGGAAGCCCCCAAATTTTAAAGAGTTTCAAAAAACTTTATTTACAAAATGCATATAACTTTGTCTGATGTAATTATTAACTCAGTTTATTCCAAGTTCTAAAATGTGATTGACAGCCTCTAATCACTAACAAAATTTTGCTCTATTAAGCTAACTCAGAGTAATAGTGGAATGGAAAGTGTAGCTTTCATTTGTCTCCAGATTAATGCTTCCTGACCTCCATTTTGTAACACTCCAGCTATCTCAAGGAATATCATCTTTAAAGTACATGCTGTATTGTACCTTTTGCCACCTGCACAAGAGCTTTACTTGTTATTCAGATCAAAATGATCTTTAAGGGTGTTCATGAGTAAGGAGAACTGTAAGCACAAGTAACCCGTTCACTTTATTCCCAGGATGCTCTGACCTGTTTTTACAGGTGGCTTATGGTATAGAGAGTTATCATCCTTTAAGCACATTAATTATTTCAAATAATAACGCTACAAAATAAATATTTAGCCTCTCTAAGACTGAGAAGAATTGTATGTGGTGTTTCCTGACATTGATGTGTTAACTGAGTTTTATAATTTCCCAGATTGGAATTAAATATATAGATATTTAACATTTTATAGTTGCTCGTTTTTAGGTTTTACCAATATTTTATCTTTTTTCCTTCATAGCTGTAAAATTCTTTACAAAGATAACCGTCCCCTAGCCTATTTCTTTTGATAACCAGAATGTGGAAATTGTTTTTTTACTTAAAAAAGTATCAGAAATATTTTATCATCCTTTGATGTGAATAAATGAACTTGTTATGGTACTTACACGTACATTATCAAGTAAAAGATTACCTTTTCCCCCTACATTTTTATGGGCAGTATTGTAAATTGCCCCAGCTTTTTGTGTTACTGTGTAAAGAACATCTGCCTTTTTGTGCATGTGTTAACATCGCCAATTATTTATAAGCAAAAATCAAGAGAACCTAATTCATCATATAATAAAGTTTTCCTCCATCTCTTTTTAGGATATTTTCTTTTCTGGATGTTGTTACCTTGTGTCGCTGTGCTCAGGTCTCCAGGGTAAGAATGGCTGACATGATTACAAGAGCATCCCTTCCTGACATTAATGATAATCAGCTTCTGTAGTAGGCCAACTATTTACTTCGGATGGTAGTTGTATGTTATGTTTCCAAGGTTGTGGTTTCACCCATGGGATACCCAAACCCATGTTAATTCTACAGTGGAATTCTACTATATGTTCTATCTCTAACTTTAATTTTTTGAAATTCTTGACTATTTGTATAATACAAACAGAAGAAACATTTTCAAGGAAAAAGCACTAAACATGCAAATTAAAAGAATAGGCTTTACTCAGAACTGTAATAATATAGTGTTTCATTATGTTTCCCTTATTCATTTTATGTACATACATGGAAGGCTCTTGATATCTCCCTATATTTTTTTCTCGAAAGGTTATAGCTAGAATTTAATTTTTAAGAAATTGTAGAGCAAACCAAATTTCATTCTCAGAGTCAGTTTCTGCATTACGCTTACTTATCCATTTTTGTCAATTGACATTACTATGACAAAACAGTGAAACATAATCTTATTGCTGCTACTAATATTAAGAGTAGAATCTCTGTTGTGGGAAAATTGCTTTATGAGTCATTCATAGTCTCTTTTGTAATACAGATATATAATAATTAATAAAATGAATGAGTACCTACAGTTATCATCTTTTTATAAACTGGACAGTGGCTTTTTGATGTTTAACAAATACTTATTGAGAACCTACTATGTACCAGGTATAGTCCTAGGTGCTGAGTATGTAATACAGTTATATCACAATACTCAGCATCAGAGTATTGTGGTTATCTCTGTAAGTGGACCCAGGTTTTCCTTCAAATTTCCATCACCAATTCCCTTTAAAAAAAAAAAAACAAAAAAAACCCAAAACTTGCCATAGAAAATCCACCTCATCTTGCTAACTTTAATATAATTTCTACATCCTAAAAGCCATACTAAATCTGTATCTCAGCTATTTAGGAAACAGTCAGGCATATTTTGATGATTTCTATTCATGACAGTTCTGTTCCTGGTACCTGAGTGGTTGCCCTAGTCATGGCTGGTACAAATGAGTGGGGTTTCTTTTTTGTCTCCATATGAAGCTGAGGTCATCATTGAGAAACAAAATTCCCAGACCAATGTCTTAACCTGTTTGGTTGCAGAGTCTCATCTCAAGAATGTTGATTTGAATGAGTTTTAATTGTTTTCATGTTCAGTTTCCTCTTCCTTCTTAATGTGTTTTAACTTAAAAGGAAGCACAATGCCAATTTTCATTAAATCTGTACAATTGCAACATCGGTAGTTAGCCTGTTATTCTCTGTACTTGAAGTATTTAGTTAATTTGCTTTTAAAAAATAAACAACAAAAACTCTAGAGAGGAACCTGTCATTCCTAATTTTAGTCTCACTTTAGCATGTGTCCTGCTTGCTGAAGAAAGTAGTATAAGGAAATGAGAAGTATCAAATCAGAGATACAGTTAGCCCAAGAATCTAGTAAACATATGATCTTTAAAAGTTTTATCTCTTGTCTCCCATGGAGCCATTTAAGAAACTGTTGGAAAAAATATGAAACCACAAGAAGAAAAGTAACATTGAAATCCTGAGAAAACCTTAAAGATTTCTATAATAATAACTTTGTTTACCCTCATACCCCTGACATCTTTCTTACTGATTGTGTGATAGTTACCTGGGGCTTATAAGTGTATCTTTAATTTCCATTTTAGAATTTCAGTATCGAATCTGTGTTTTGAATTGTTGTAGTAAGAGATAATATTCTAAGTTTATAACTTAACAGTGTTAAGACTTTTGTTTACACTTTAAACTTAGTAGGGAAAACGTTTAAAGGCTTTCTGATTAAAATACAGAACAATCCGCAAAAGGTTAACTCTTAGTGGAGTCATTTTTCACCTTATCCTGAAAGGTTGAAAATCTTGGAAGCTTTCTTGCCTCCCTTTAGGTAATTAAAGAAATGTATGAGAAGTCTTAAAACGTTCAGTGTTCAGTGTTTAAAACTACCACTGAATCAAGTTGAAGGGAAAGATGACCAATTGAAAAACATGCCTGAGTGAGCAAATTGGTAATGAGGAAAGCATTAAGTCTCTGTCATGTATTCTGAGAAATGATAGTGTCTTTTGTAATCCCAGGTCACCATATCACAGTTTTGGGTCCAAACAAATGATGCTATGAATAGCATATTTTTATTGAACATGGCATATGTATTGAACACACTACATTCAGAGTGCCGTCTTCTTTCTTTGGTTTCACACTCACCTCATTCCTAGTTGAGGGATAGAGTAACAGACTTGCTTTTCATTAGCTGGATTATCTCATTTTGAGATTGGAAACTCAACTTAGAAAACAGTTTCCGGCTATGATGCTTACCACAACCTGTTCTTTCCCCAGCCCGCTAACGTAAGATCTTTCGTAGCTACTAATTTCTGTACCCACTCATTTATGAGATAATCTACTTGGAGAATAAAGTATGAATCAGAAATAAGACTGACTTTTGGGGAGTTAATGGTGGAGTTGCTAAGAAATTTTTTGGTCAGTTTCAATCATTAGTAGGTTGAATTGTGAAGTTGAATTTTGCTGGCTTTTCCCCTTCATTTCAGCTTCTGTTCATTCTGTCTCTTCTTCTTCAAAATAGGCCTGGAATGTTCTGGCTCTGGATGGCAGTAACTGGCAGCGAATTGACCTGTTTGATTTCCAGAGGGATATCGAGGTATGACTGTGTGGTGTGTGGCCCCATCTCTCTCGTTAGAATGAAGTTGCAGCATAGAGGACAGATTAGCCCCAACCATGTAAATCTCCTTTCCCTGGGGAGAGAGACTGTTCATTTCAGCTCATCTGAACTTCATAGGAGCCTGCAATTTTCCCAAGAACTGGTTCAGTTTTTGAGAATGGGCAGAATTATTTTACTGAAATAATACTAAGTTATTTAGTATTAATAGGACTGAGAAATTGTTGTTTTTATTTTTGTGGTGGAAATGTGAACCTTTGCTCTTTTTAAGGAAGTCTTTTCATATTTGTTTATTTGAAAATAAGTGGAGTTAATTTATTGGGGCATGATATTTGCATAAATTCTTCTTGATGAGCATTTTGGGTTCTGGGGGAGCCTATAGATAGTTTTTGTAGAGAATGAATTGGATTACTTTTGTTGGGGAGAGATTTTTTCCCTTCTCACTTCTCCCCCATATTTTATCTCTTAGTATTGCCTGTTTTCTCTAAAATAGAGAAGAATGGCTTAAGCTTAAATTATTTTAACCTGAATTTGAGCTCTGTGGTCCTTGGTTTTCTCATCTGGAGACTGGAAATAATAGCTTCCTCACTGTGTTATAAGGATTAAATAAGATTTAGATTTAGCTTTTTTTTCTGTTGGTTTTTTTTTTTTTTTAAGTTCTAGTGGAACTTAGTGGTCTTGAGAATCCATGTAAGAAGTTAGAAAAACCTCGCATGAACTTTACATTATCTTCATAAAGTACTTTTATTTTTTAATATTTTTTTAAAGTCTTTATTGAATTTGTTACCATATTGCTTCTGTTTTATGTTTTGGTTTTTTGGCCACGAGGCATGTGGGATCTTAGCTCCCCAACCAGGGATCAAACCCACACCCCTTGCATTGGAAAGCGAAGTCTTAACCATTGGACCGCCAGGGAAGTCCCATAAAGTACTTTTAAAATGATACCCACCGACATGCTGGATTTTTCTGTTTTTCACAATTCTCTGATCTTCATGGATGTAAATGTTTAAAGCAGCCTGGCCTACACAATCATTCAGCAAGCTTTTGTGAAGTGTTCATTGAGTCTCTGCTGTATTTAGAGTACTATAGCAAATACACAGAAATAATAGACAGTTAACGTCCTGTGGCTGCAGGAGGGGAATCTACATTGATGTAGTGGCATAAGAGAACTACAGAGCACCATTTCCTCAAATACAGAGTATCTTACAAGAGGAACAAAGTAAATAACAATATAGGGTTTAGGTATGTTTCAAGTAGCTGGGTTAATCAGGAAAGCTTTCTCCCAGTAAGTTGAAAATTTCATATTGATTTAATTAGGTCTTTAAAACGAGTAGAAGTCTCTTAAAAAAACGAGGATGTGGTCTTTTCAAAAACAATGTGGTGGCTTATCTTTTTTGTATACCTGTCTTCTTTTTTCACAGGGCCGGGTAGTGGAGAATATTTCAAAAAGGTGTGGGGGCTTTTTACGAAAGTTAAGTCTTCGTGGGTGTCTCGGAGTAGGAGACAATGCATTAAGGTAAAAACATAGCTTTCGATTAACTGATCTTCTTGACTGAGGTGAAGAACAACATCGAACACAGCACTATCTCACCCAGAAAAGGCTGGAATAGTTTTCACATTCCTAAGCTATTCTGAACCCCAATACACGTTCACTGCTTCTAACATAAATATCCAGTAGTGGGATATGTGGTTTTGAGAATAAAACAAGAACATGTGCTCCCCTCAAAAAGCCAGATTCCCCATATTATAAATGGTTCGTTTGGAGCCTTGAGTAGATTTTTTTGAGTTTGTTTACTCGAAGTTAGGATAATTTTAACTTTGGTTGACAAAAAGATTGGTGTTTAAAAGTTTATGGTTGAAAAGTAATTTATTCATAATTGTGAACAACTTTTTGTACCATTTTGTACCAGTAATATCCATTATTACCACTATTGGTATCTTCTATTATTTTTTTAATGTGCCCGTTTTACCTCAAACCCTTTACTTTGTTTCTTTCCTGTAAAGGACCTTTGCACAAAACTGTAGGAACATTGAAGTACTGAATCTCAATGGGTGTACAAAGACTACAGATGCGTAAGTATTTTATGTTTTAGAAGGGTTAGTCATAGCCTCTTGTGTCCTGCCTATACTAGCTTTTAATGCAGACTACTAAATATATTTAGCAAATTTCATTTTGGTTTTATAGAGGAAAGATGTTTAAATTTAGAAATGGAATAAGATACTTATTTTAGAATTTGGCTCAAATTCTGTTTTGGTATTTAAAAGAAAACTTAAAAAAGTGTAGTCAGTGAATGTGCAGTAGGGAATACTAATATAGGACTACTTATATTTCAAGAAGACACTAGTAGCTATCATTCAAAAGACACATGAACAGGTAATTCTATAAAAAGATGTAAAATCTTAAATACAGCTTAGAGTAATCAATACAGAGAGCGTTTATTAAATAACTCTTTAAACGTACAGTGTCTTGTATCAGTCACCATATAAAAGAAAGAAAGCATAATCCTCCATCCTTCAGAGTTTACTGTCACAGACCCCATAGACATAGAAGGTAGACATAAAAAACATTCAGCCTAAGGATCTATTGGTAATAACATGTATCAGATAACATTTAAATATTATGTAGGGAAATTGTTGCCTATTGGAAGGTGAAGAAGATGTTTACACAGGGAGTGGCCAGGCTTAGTCAGTGGATCCTCCTGTTTTTCAAAAAGGCCTCATGAAAGAGATGCGCTCTTTAGAATTGCTTGAATGAGGGAAAGTAGAAGACACTCCAAGCACAGGGTACACATTGTTTATTTTATTGCTTTCTTTGAGGTTACAACTGGTTAACTTTTTTGTTTTTTAATTATTTTATTTTACTTATTTTTGGCTGCATTGGGTCTTGTTGCTGCACGCAGGCTTTCTCTAGTTGCAGCGAGTGGGGGCGACTCTCCGTTGCAGTGTGCAGGCTTCCCATTGCGGTGGCTTCTCTTGTTATGGAGCACGGGCCGGCTTCAGTAGTTGTGGCACATGGGCTCAGTAGTTGTGGCTCATGGGCTCTAGAGCTCAGGCTCAGTAGTTGTGGCACACTGGCTTAGTTGTTCTGCAGCATGTGGGCTCTTCCCAGATCAGGAATTGAACTCGTGTCCCCTGCACTGGCAGGCGGACTCTTTAACCACTGTGCCGCCAGAGAAGTCCCACAACTTGTTAACTTTTAATTCAAGAAAGTATCTGAGGATTTATATTTTCAAAAGAAACAATGGAAAAATCATCAGAAATGAATAAAATGGTTACTTATGGGGAGAGAAAAAACATGAAGAGACAAGAATGAAAGGGAGACCTCTGAAGTATCATGTTTTGTAATTTTACTTTAAAATTAAATGTAAATATTTTGTATAATTGAAACATGGGTTAAGTCAAAAAAGAAAAAAAGAAGTCCCTAAAAATTGAAAACAAAATAGAACACATGAACTGATCCATATCAAGTTGGAGGTATAACCACACAGATATTACTTCTACTGACTTTTGATTTCTTATGAAAAATTTAAATATATGCCAATCTGGACAAAATAGTATAGTGAACCTTTCACCCAGCTTCAAATTGATAACTGAGAACTTGTCACTTTATGGCTAGTCTTGTTTTTTCTATACCCCTGCCCTTTTATCTTACTCATTTTATCTTATTTTGAAAAAAGCCCTGGACACTGTATTATTTAATCTGTAAATATGCATTTCTAAAATATGCATTTCTGAAAGACAAAAGCTTTTAACATAAGCGCATTAACTTTACCACTCCTATTAAAAAAAAACCCTATAATATCTTAAAATTATCAAATAAGCACTGGTTAATGTTCAGAATTTTGCATGTTCTAGTGACTTTAGAAATACAGTAAGTCCCCTACATGCAGACGAGTTCCGTTCCAAGAGCATGTTCTTAAGTTCAGTTTGTTTGTAAGTCCAACAAAGTTAGCCTAGGTACCCAACTGACACAATCAGCTATGTAGTACTGTACAGTATAGATTTATAATACTTTTCACACAAATAATACATTTAAAAAACCACAAAAAATAAAGAAAACATTTTTAATCTTACAGTACAGTGCCTTGAAAAGTACAGTAGTACAGTACAACAGCTGGCATACAGAGGCTGGCATCAAATGAACAAGCAAGAAGAGTTACTGACTGGAGGAGGGGAGAGGAGGTGGAAGATGGTAGAGCTGAAGGATCGTCAGCAGTGGGAGATGGAGGGCCAGCTGCAGTTTCACTCACGCCTGACATTGATGTAACACACGTTTACATCTTTGAAAGTTTGCAACTTGAAGTTTCGTATGTAGGGGACTTAGTGTATATTAAACATAGTTTAAAAAGATACAAACAGGCTTCCCTGGTGGCGCAGTGGTTGAGAGTCCGCCTGCCGACGCAGGGGACACGGGTTCGTGCCCCGGTCCGGGAGGATCCCACGTGCTGCGGAGCGGCTGGGCCCGTGAGCCATGGCCGCTGAGCCTGTGCGTCTGGAGCCTGTGCTCCCCAACGGGAGAGGCCACAGCAGTGAGAGGCCCGCGTACCGCCAAAAAAAAAAAAAAAGATACAAACTTTAAAATCAAAGGTGGAGACTTCTGCTTCTGATTATTACAGTCATGGCCCTCCTGCTGTAAACAACTCTAAAACTGTACAAAACATAGAAAACAAGCAGTATTAGACGTTGGACAACATGCAGAGCAGGACTGAGAAACAAATGAGGTGAGCCTTATGATTGCCCTGGCTTGCTGCTTGGTGGCATTTTCGAGATAATGACACAAGGAGAAGGAACCCAAGCACAGCACAAAGTTCTGGCTGATTTGAAGAGAAAGAGATCAAAGTTCAGGGAGACCAGCATGGCTAAATATGCGTCTGGAGAGCGGGGAGCTACTCAAAAAAGAGCTACAGAAATCTACACAAATTTGGCTGAATAGTAAACTATATATGCGCATACTGAGACCCCACAAAGCTGGGCAAAGAACATCTAATAAGGAAAGAACAATTACTGGGAAACTGAACTGAAGAATTGCCAGAGCTTAAATAAGGTTGGGAGAAGTTCTGACTATCCAAAACGGAGAAAGCTCATTGAACACCTTGGGACATTTAATAGAGACTTCAGAAAGGTCACACCTTGGTAGTGGAGCTAAACTAGACCAGCCCTAAAAAAGGCTAAAAGGAAAAAATTTAGGATCAAATTGATTCATAACTAATTTAACTGCCTGCTAAATCAAAACTCAACATTCTTTAAAGAGAGACAAAATCTAGATGCTCAGCCATGTAGCATACAGAATTTCCAGCATTCCATCAAATATTACAATACATGCAAAGAAGCAGGAAATGATACCAGAAGAAAAACTAGGCAATCGAAATAGAACCAGAAGGGACAGTTTATAAAATTGACCAATAAAACGTTTAAAAATAGCAATTACAAATATGCTCAAGAATTCAAGAAAACTTAAAGATAATATGGAGATTAAGAGCAAAAGGATGGGGAGGGACTTGCCTGGTGGTGCAGTGGTTAAGACTCCACACTGCCAATGCCAGGGGGCCTGGGTTTGATCCCTGGTTGGGGAACTAAGATCCCACATGCCGTGGGGCAACTAAGCTCATGTGCTGCAACCACTGTGCCCATTGCTATAGAGCCCGTGCACAATGAAGAGCCCGCACACTGCAACAAAGACCCAGTGCAGCCAAAATTTAATAATTATTTTAAGAAAAGAAAATTTCTCTTAAAAAAAAAAGAGTAAAAGGATGGGAGACTTCCCTGGAGACCCAATGGTTAAGACTGTGTGCTTCCACTGCAGGGGGTGATGGTTTGGGGAACTAAGATCCCACATGCCGTGTGACATACCCCCCCCCAAAAAAAGAGTAGAAGGATTGAAAAAGATACACTATCACAAACACTAATCACAGGAAAGTTCGAGTGGTTATTAATATCAGATGATGTAAACTTCAGGAGGAAGAGTAGGTGGAAAGATATTAAATAGTACCGTCCTCTTTCAGTAAAGATAAAACAAGTAGACAAAAAAAAAAAAAAAGAAAATGGAAAAGCTATAGAAGACTTGAGCAACACTATCAGTGAACTTGTCCTAAGTGATATAGAATGCTGTACCAGAAAGCATGCTTTTCATTACTGGGATATTCAATAAGATATACCAAATAATCTGCCATAAAACAAATTTCCATAAATTTAGAATGGTCGAGATCATATTGAGTGTATTCTATGGCCTCAACAGAACTAAAGTAGAAATCAAATAGCACATATCTGGAAATTTTGAAAATTAAATATCACCCTTCTGAATAATCCATGAGTCAAGGAATAAATTACAAAGAAAATTACAAAATAAGTGTCGCTGTGTGATAGTGGCAACACAACATTCGAATCTTGTGGAATGCATTGAAGGCAGTGCTTAGAGCAAAATGTATAGCTGTGAATGCTTATCTTTTTCTTTTTTTTGTGGCTGCGTTGGGTCTTCTTTGCTGCACACAGGCTTTCTCTAGTTGCAGCGAGCGGGGACTACTCTTCGTTGCGGTGTGCGGGCTTCTCATTGCAGTGGCTTCTCTTGTTGTGGAGCACGGCTCTAGGCACACAGGCTTCAGTAGTTGTGGCACATGGGCTCAGTAGTTGTGGCACACGGGCTTAGTTGCTCTGCGTCATGTGGGATCTTCCCGGACCAGGGCTCGAACCCATGTCCCCTGCATTGGCAGGTGGATTCTTAACCACTGCACCACCAGGGAAGTCCTGTAAATGCTTATCTTAAAAGAAAGGTTTAAAATCAAATCTTCCACCTTTGAAAACTAGAAAAAGAAAAGTAAATCTACAATAAGTAAAAGGAAGGAAATAAAAAAGATAATGGTGGAAATCAATGAAATAAAAAATGGGCATAAAGTAGAGAAAAATCCATGAAACCAGAAGCTGTTTCTTTGAAATAAAATCAATAAACTTGATCGACCTCTGTCGAGATTAGTCAAGAAAGAAGACACAAATCACCAGTACCAAGAATGTAAAAAGAAATATCACTAAAGTTTCTACACAGATTCAAAGGTTAATAAGAGGATGTTATGAGCAGTTTTATGCCAATAAATTTGATAGCTTAGATGAAATAGATAATTTCCTTGAAAGACACAAATTACCAAAACTGTAAAGAAATAGAAAATCTGAATAGCCTTATATCTTTATAAACTGGATCAGTGATTAAAAACCTTACCACCAAAAAATAAAAACAAAAACAAAAACCTCTAGGCTTGGACAGTACTGAATTCTATCGAATATTTTAGAAAGGAATAATCTTTCAAAAAAATAGAGGAGGAGGGAAAACTTTCTAACTCATTATGTGAGATCATCATTACCATGATATCAAAAATAAAATAAAAATTACAGGAAAAGGAAACTACTGGCCAATATCCCACATGCACATGTAAAAATCCGTAACAAAATATAATCAAATTGAACCCAGCAACATATGAAAAGGGTAATAAATCATAATAATTTGGATTTATCTCGGAAATGTAAGGCTTTGTTTTAACATGCAAAATCACTCAGTGTTATTAAGTTCCAACAGATCAAAGAAGAAAAATCACATGATCATCTCAATAAATCCAGAAAAAGCATTTTACAAAATTGAACACTCATTAATGATAAAATCTCTAAACAAACTAGGAGAAGGTAACTTCCTCAACCTGATAAATTGTATATGTGAAAAACCTAATTTTAACATTGTATTTAGTCATAAAATACTGAACACCTCCCCCTAAGGTCAAAGCATGGATATTAGGTCTACTACATCTATTCAACATTGTACTGGAAGTCCACCTAGTACAATAAGGGAAGAAAAAGTGGGGTCATACAGATTAGAAAATAATTTTTAAATGGCATAATAGGGTTCTAGCAAGTTCACAGGAAACATGGCCAATATGCAAAAATTAATTCTGTATCTGTAAACTATCAACGAACAAATGGAAAATGAAAATTTAAATATAGCAACATTAGTGGTAACATCCAAGAACGTAAAATACTTAAGGATAAACTTAATAAAAATATGTGCACGTTACGGACACTGAAATCAGATTTCTAAAAATTAAAGGAAAGTAGGTCTTAAAAGTTTTCATGGACTTCCCTGGTGGAGCAGTGGTTAAGAATTCGCCTGCCAATGCAGGGGACACGGGTTCGAGCCCTGCTCCAGGAAGATCCCACATGCCGCAGAGCAACTAAGCCTGTGCACCACAACTACTGAGCCTGAGCCCTAGACCCCGAGAGCCACAACTACTGAAGCCCGTGCGCCTAGAGCCTGTGCTCCGCAACAAGAGAAGCCACTGCAATGAGAAGCCCGTGTGCAGCAACAAAGACCCAATGCAGCCAGAAAGAAAGAAAGAAAGAAATTTAAGTTTTCATCACAAGAAAAAAAAATTGGAGCTATGCATAGTAATGGATGGACTTATTGTGGTAATCATTTTGTAATATATGTGTATATTGAATCATTTTGTTGTACACCTAAAACTAATATAATGTTACATGTTAATTATATACCCAGTTTTCAAAAGGAAAGTATGATAATAATAACTTGTTAAATAGAGAATATCAATTAAAAGAAATTGTAAAATATGAGCCAAATGGAAATTCTGGAATTGGAAATACAGTATCTAAAACATATATAGCATGATGACTATAGTTAACAGTACTGTATTGTATACTTGAGAGTATATTTTAAATGTTTTCACTGGAGCAACAACAAAATGGTATTTATGTGAAGTAAACAGTGTGTTAACTAACCTTGTGGTAAACATTCCACAACACATATGTGTATCAAGTCATGACACTGTATACCTTAAACTTACATAATGTTATATGTCAATTGCATGTCAGTAAAGCTAGGGGGAAAAAAAAACCCCAGAAAAACAGGTAATCAATCAATAAATTTAGAGATCTGTAGGGCTTCCCTGGTGGCGCAGTGGTTAAGAGTCCGCCTGCCAATGCAGGGGACACGGGTTCAATCCCTGGTCCAGGAAGAGTCCACATTCCACGGAGCAGCGAAGCCCATGAGCCACAGCTACTGAGCCCACGTGCCACAACTACTGAAGCCCACGTGCCTAGAGCCTGTGCTCCACAACAAGAAAGGCCACCGCGATGAGAAGCCCACGCACCGCAACAAAGAGTAGCCCCCACTCGCCACAACTAGAGAAAAGCCCTTGCGCAGCAATGAAGTACGATAATAATAACTTGTTAAATAGAGAATATCAATTAAAAGAAATTATAAAATATGAGCCAAATGGAAATTCTGGAATTGGAAATACAGTATCTAAAACATATATAGCATGATGACTACAGTTAACAGTACTGTATTGTATGAAGACCCAATGCAGCCAAAAATAAATAAATAAATATTTTTAAAGATAAAAATAAATTTAGAGATCTGTAGCAATTATCCATCCAATCTGAAGAACAGAAAGATTAAAGAAAAATGGACAGAGCCTCAGAGACCTGTGGAACAACATCAAGAATAGAATGCGAATGAATCC
Organism: Kogia breviceps; assembly: GCF_026419965.1. NCBI lineage: Eukaryota > Metazoa > Chordata > Mammalia > Artiodactyla > Physeteridae > Kogia > Kogia breviceps. Next base: position 37,302,735 of record NC_081328.1, on the reverse strand, counting down.
CAGACAAGATAGAAAGAGGCAGGGAAAAAAAAGAAGTGAGAAATTAATGGCAGAAAGCCTCCCAAATTTGATGAAAAACATTAATCTACAGATCTAAGAAGTTCAGTGAACCCCAAGAAGGATAAAAATATCCATACCTAGATATGTTAGGGCCAAACTGTTGAAAACTGAACACAGAAATTTTTGACAGCAGCAAAAGGAAAACACTCATGTATACAAAAGAAGTATTTTATTAATGGGTGACCTAATCAGAAATAACGGAAACCAGAGCCATGTGACATATTCATTGTGCTGAAAGGAAAAAAACAAGAATTCTGTATCTAGCAAAACTGTCCTCTGTAAATGTAGGCAAAATAATGACATTCCCAGATAATCAAAAAGGGAGAGAATTTGTCACTAGTAAATATGCCTGGCAAGAAATAGTAAAGGAAACCCTTCTGGATGAAAGGAAATAAATACCAGACAGTAACTCGGATCCATAGGAATTGGTAAATGAAAAGCATCAGAAATGGTAAATATGTGGGTAAATCTAAGACTCTAATTTTTTCATATCCTCTCTTAACTTCTTTAGAAAATAGAAGATTGTATAAAGCAATCATTATAACATTGTATTGTTAGGTCTATAATATATATATAGAAGTAATATATGAAATATATTTGAACATATGAAAATAATAGCACAAAGGAGAGAGGAGGGAACCATTATGTATTGGAGCAAAATGCTTGTGCTTTATGAGAATTAAGTTATTGGTTGGTTTGTTTATTTTATCTTTTTGGCTGTGTCAGGTCTTAGTTGTGGCACGCAGGATCTTTGTTAAGGTGTGCAGGATCTTTCGTTGTGGTGTGCTGGTTGTTTTTTTTCTCTCTCTAGTTGTGGGGTGTGGGTTCCAGAGCACGTGGGCTCTGTATTTTGTGGCACACAGGCTCTCTAGTTGAGGCTCATGGGCTCAGTAGTTGTGACACGTGGGCGTAGTTGCCCCGTGGCATGTGAGATCTTAGTTCCCCGACCAGGGATCGAACCTGCATCCCCTGCATTAGAAGGCAGATTCTTTACCACTGGACCACCAGGGAAGTCCCTAAGTTATTGTTTTGAAATAGATTGTGGTAAATTAAGATACATATTGTATTCCATGAGCAGACTATAAGAAAATAATTAGAAAAAAAAGGTAAAAAGTCAACAGAGGAATTGAAACAGTACACTTAAAATAAGAAAACAGTAAAGGACACAGAAAAACAAACTCGAAAAAAGCATGAGGCAAATAGAAAAGGATTGCAAAATAGGAGAGAAAATCCAACCATATCAATAATTTTATTAAATGTAGACAGACTGAACTCTTCACCCAAAAGACAGATTATCAATATGGATTAAAAAGCAACACCTGGGGCTTGCCTGGTGGCGCAGTGGTTAAGAATCCACCTGCCAATGCAGGGGATGTGGGTTCAAGCTCTGGTCTGGGAAGATCCCACATGCCACAGAGCAGCCAAGCCCGTGCGCCACAACTACTGAGCCTGCGCTGTAGAGCCCACAACACAACTACTGAGCCCGTGTGCCATAACTACTGAAGCCCGTGTGCCTAGAGCCGGTGGCCCACAACTAGAGAAGCCACCACAATGAGAAGCCCATGCACCACAATGAAGAGTAGACCCCGCTCACCACAACTAGAGAAAGCCTGCTCACAGCAATGAAGACCCAATGCAGCCAAAAAAAAAAAGCAAGACGCAACTATGTGCTGTCTACAAGAGACATGCTTTAGATTCAAAGACGCAAATAGGTTGAAAGTAAACAGATGGAAAAATGCATATTATGCAGATAGAACACTCCACCCAATGATTACAGAATAAACATTCTTTACAAACATACTGGAACATTCTCCAGGATAGAGCATAGATTGGGCCACTAAACAAATCTTAATCAATTTAAGAAGATTAAAATCATTCAAAATATGTTCTCTGGGGCTTCCCTGGTGGCGCAGTGGTTGAGAGTCCGCCTGCCAATGCAAGGGACAAGGGTTCGTGCCCTGGTCCGGGAGGATCCCACATGCCGCGGAGCGGCTGGGCCTGTGAACCATGGCCGCTGAGCCTACGCGTCCGGAGCCTGTGCTCCGCAATGGGAGAGGCCACAGCAGTGAGAGGCCCGCGTACCGCAAAAAAAAAAAAAAAAATATGTTCTCTGACCAGAACTAGAGAATTAAACTAAAGATTCATGACAGAACAAAATGTGGGAAAAGCTCAAGTATTTGGAAATTCAGCATCGTGCTTCTAAATAATTTTGAACTGAATGAAAATGAAAAGCTACCAAAATTTATGTGATTCAGCCAAGGTAATGATACAACTCTGCATTCCTATATCACAAAAGAGGAAAGAAAGAAAGCTCAAATCAGTAACAACCTTCAACTTTAAGAAAATAGAAAGAAGGGCAAAGCCCAAAGCAAAAAGAAGGAAAAAATAAAGATTAGATTGGATATCAGAGAAATAAGAAACAAAAACAGTAATAAAATCAATGAAACCAAGAGCTGGTTCATTGAAAAAAGTTTTTTAAATTGACAAACCTAGACCAAGAAAATAAGAGAAAAGACTCATATTATCAAAAGCAGGAATGAAGGAGAGAACTAAGTACTTTAGCCAAAAGACAGGTGAAATGTTTATCAGGTAATACCATAAATAACTTCATACTAACAAATCGGACAACCTAGGTGAAATGGACAAATTCCTGAGAAGGCACAGATTGCCAAATTTGACTCAACAGAAAAATAGACAATCTGAATAGATCTATAGCAAGTAAATTCAGTAATTCAAAATTGTCCCACAAAAAAAGCCCAGGCCCAGATGACTTCACTGGTGAGTCCATCAAATATTTAAAGAAGAAATAACACCAATACTCAAACTCACTCATAAAGTAAAAGAAGAAATACTTCATAACTTGTTCTCTCCAGCCAATATTTTTCTGATACCAAAAATATCTGATGTCAAAGCCAAACAAAGATATCACAATAAAAGGAAATCTGCTGTATTCCTCAGGAACAGAGATGCTGAAATACTTAACAAAATTTTAGCAAACTGAATCCAGCAACATATAAAAGGGTTGGATCTTAACCAAGTGGGATTTATCCCAGAAATACAAGTGTGGTATAATGTCTGAAAATCAGTTAATGTAATAGTTCATAATAATTAGTAGAATAAAGCAGAGATCAACAAACTTTTTCTATATGGGGCTGGATAAGGAAATATTTTAGGCTTTGTTGGCCATATGGTCTCTGTCACAGCTACTCAACTGTGCCAGTGTTTTACAAACATTGCCAGTGTTTTACAAAGTGGCCACAGACAATACATAAACAAATGAACATGGCTGTGCTCCAATAAAACTTTATTGCATGGTGCTGAGATTTTAATTTCATTAACTTTTCACATGTCAAAAAATAGTATGTTCTTTTGATTTTCTTTCAACCATTTAAAAATGACAAAACCATTCTTGACTTGTGGCCATATAAAAATAGGCAGCTGCGGGCTTCCCTGGTGGCGCAGTGGTTGAGAGCCCACCTGCCGATGCAGAGGACACGGGTTCATGCCCCGGTCCGGGAAGATCCCACATGCCGCGGAGCATCTGGGCCCGTGAGCCATGGCCGCTGGGCCTGTGCGTCCGGAGCCTGTGCTCCGCAACGGAAGAGGCCACAACAGTGAGAGGCCCTCGTACCGCAACAAAAAAAAAAAAAAAAAAAAAAAGGCAACTGGTGAGATTTACTGCCCTCTGGAATAAAGGACAGAAACCACATGATCATCTCACTATGATAGGCAGCCTCTAAAATGACCCCCAAATAATCCCTACCTCCTCATATTTGCACCTTTGTGTAATCTTTTCCCCTTGAGCGTGGACTGGACCTAGTGACTCATTTCTAACAATAGAATACTGCAAAAGAGATTGGATATCTCTTTGGAGATTAGGTTACAAAAAGACTGTGACTTCTATCTTGCTCTACTTTCTTCTCCAGCTCTGGGGAAGCAAGCCGCCCTGTTCTGAGTAGCTCTGTGGAGAGGTCCATGTGACAAGAAACTGAGGTCTCTGGCCAGCAGCCAGCAAGAACCTGAATTCTATCAAAAACCAAATGAGTAAGCTTGGAATTAGATCGTCTAAGGTCTGCCAACATCCGCCTAAATGAGCTTGGAAGGGAATCTGTACCTAGTTACCTTTGAGATGATTGCAGCTGTGGCCAGTAGTACCTTGATGGTAGCCTTGTGAGAGATGCGGAGTCAGAGTCAACCTGCTAAGCTGCCTGTGCCTATGTTCCTGATCCATGAAAACCATGAGATAATAGATAATTATTGTTTTAAGCTGCTCATTTCTTTTTTTTTTTTTTTTTTGCCGTACGCGGGCCTCTCACTGCTGGTCTCTCCCGTTGCGGAGCACAGGCTCCGGACGCGCAGGCTCAGCAGCCATGGCTCACGTGCCCAGCCGCTCCGCGGCATGTGGGATCCTCCTGGACCGGGGCACGAACCCGTGTCCCCTGCATCGGCGGGCAGACTCTCAACCACTGCGCCACCAGGGAAGCCCAAGCTGCTCATTTCTGAGGTAATTTGCTATGCAACAGTAGATAACTAATACATCATTAGATACAGTAAAAGCACGTGACAAAATGCAACATTCATTCGTGATCAAAATTTTAAACAAGGAATTCCCTGGAAGTCCAGTGGTTAGGACTCAGCACTTTCACTGACAGGGCCCCGGTTCGGTCCCTGGTTGGGGAAGTAAGATCCTGTAAGCCTCCAGGCACAGCCAAAAAAAAAAATTCAACAAACTAGGAATAGAGGGCTTCCCTGGTGGCGCAGTGGTTGAGAGTCCGCCTGCCAATGCAGGGGACACGGGTTCGTGTCCTGGTCCGGGAAGATTCCACATGGGAAGATCCCACATGCCGTGGAGCAGCTGGGCCCGTGAGCCATGGCCACTGAGCCTGCGCATCTGGAGCCTGTGCTCCGCAGTGGGAGAGGCCACAACAGTGAGAGGCCCGCGTAACGCAAAAAAAAAAAAAAAAAAAAAAAACAAAACCCTAGGAATAGAAGGGAGTTCCTTAATCTGATCAAAAGCTTCCATGAAAAACCTCCTACTGCTAACAGTGTACCTAATGGTGAGAGACTGAATGCCTTACCTTAAAGTCAGGAGCAAAGTGAGTTTCTATTCAACATTCTACTGGGTATTCTAGACAATGCAATAAGTTTACAAAAAAAAAAAAAAAAGCATTCCAATAGGAAGGAAGTAAAACTGTCTTTTTTGGCAGATAACATAAATCCGAAAGAAATGCCAGATTTCTACTCTGAAAACCATAAAACATTACTGAGAGAAATTAAAGAAGATGTGTATGTATCAAGAATATATAGCGAGGGCTTCCCTGGTGGCGCAGTGGTTGGGAGTCCGCCTGCCGATGCGGGGGACGCGGATTTGTGCCCCAGTCTGGGAAGATCCCACGTGCCGCGTAGCGGCTGGGCCCGTGAGCCATGGCCGCTGAGCCTGCGCGTCCGGAGCCTGTGCTCTGCAATGGGAGAGGCCACAACAGTGAGAGGCCCACGTATCGCCAAAAGAAAAAAAAAAAAGAATATATAGAGAGGGCTTCCCTGGTGGCGCAGTGGTTGGGAGTCCACCTGCCTATGCAGGGGACAGGGAGCACGGGTTCAATCCCTGGTTGGAGAATTAAGGTTCTGCATGCCGTGCTGCGTGGCCAAAAAAATTAATTAATTAAAAAAAAAAAAAAAAAGGCCTGAGCACTAGACATTTCACCAAGGAAAGAGATGAATGGTTAACAAACACAAGAAAGAGTGTTCATTACAAAATTGCAAAATAAAACCATAAGAGGCAATTTGACAAAGGCATTTATGAGGCAATTGAGGAAACCTGAACACAGACTGGGTGTCAGACATTAAGGAAGTAAAATCCTTATTTAGAAATATGTCCTGAAATATTTACAGGTAAAATAATATGTCTGGGATTCACTGCAAAATACTGGAACAAAGAAAGGAGAAAAATAGATGAAATAGCAATAGTAGAATATTGATAAATGTCAAAGCTTAATTATGGTACATGTGCATTCTCTGTTATTAATTCTTGAGTATATTTGAGATTTTCTGTAATTAAAAAAAATTTTAAATGAGGAACTTGACCACTGTGGGAAAAGAGTCTTTAAGGAATTCATAAAGGAAAGCAGGCAGTAATTTACATAACTTAGTTTGTTTCAGCCCAACACTGGTCCATCCTCTGTATACCTTGCAAAAATCCGATTTTTTCATTACTGCCATGCAAAAGGTTATCTGAGCAGAAAGAGATTTAAGTGAAAGAGCAGAGACAGAGGTTTTGGGCTTCATGTTTCACCACTTGCTGGCAGGTACTAGCTAGCTTTCTGGTGTTCCTGAATTTACAAAATGCATGTAGATCTCTTTATCAGCACAAATGTAGTTTGCTGTCAATAGCTACTAACATTTCCATATGTGAATCAGGCACCATCTTCCCCTCATGCACATTCTCATAAACAGCACAGCTTTTTTTATCCTTTGTGAACCTGCCTCTTCCTCAGCGTGAAAGGTCCCTGGATTTATAACTGCTTTTATTTGGGGTAAGGAAATTTTACAGTTCTTGTAACACGTGAGAGTCATGTATGATATTCCAAGGATGTGTTCTTATTTGTTTATTGAGAATTGTGTATGATATTGGTATATCATACTTATATCCTTAGTAGGATGTGTTCTTATTTGTTTATTCATTATTTTCTCCTTTTTCCATTTTTCAGTACATGTACTAGCCTTAGCAAGTTCTGTTCCAAACTCAGGCACCTTGACTTGGCTTCCTGTACATCAATAACAAACATGTCTCTAAAAGCTCTGAGGTAAATTTCTTACAACAAGAATGTCCAATAATCAGAACAGATACTTATTTTTTTATTAACTAAAATAAAGTTGGAATTGAAGGAAACTATGTTTTATAGATACGTACTGTAGTTCAAAATAGATCTTTTGTTTTCCTACTTGCCCAAATTACAGGACACATTCAGGTGAAACGATAGAGGTAACTAGGATTTCTGAACAGAATAGTACAGTTTATACATGAATGAAGTGCTTAGCAGGATTCTGTATATATAGTAAGTGCTCAGTAAGTTTTCATTGTTTTAATGTTACTGTATTTTTTAAAAGTACATTACAAAAAGATATATCTTAAAAGGAGGGTGAAATGCCCAATGTCTTTGTACTTTTACTTTTTTATCAGCCTTTTATAAAAGATCGTGGTGCCATGTATTAGTTACATTTATGAATAGTAAGTATTAAGCTATTAAAAGACTAAATGTAAATTTAGTTAAGTAGAGTGTAAGTCATCTGAAAATGTGTCTCCTTCTATACCTTCCTTATGAGCACTGAACACATGTATCTAAGTCTGGTGTAGGATAATAAATAAGATAGTATAACAGTGTTTATAGTTCATAAGTAATTCACATAAATGATCTCATTTATTTTGAAATCTTGTGAGGTAGATAGGACAGACACTTTACAGATAAGAAAATCTAAAACATTTTTGAATGCTGGGTACTGTGATTCAACCATGGGAGGTAACTGAATAAGATATTGTTGCTGCCCTTACGTTGCTCAGAGTCTCGTAGAAGAAAAAAAAAACTAAATGTGTTGTCGTATTACAGCGGGATAAGTGCTATGGGAGAAATGAGTGCATTAGTTTGGGGATAACATAGAAGGGCTACTGCTAATCTTGGTTTAAGAGAGGTTCTGTCAGGCTTCCCGAAGTGACTTGCCTGAAGTCACACTATTAATGTTGAAGAATGAACTTGAACCAAGATCCCCTGGCTTTATTTTATAAAACAATTTAAAAAAGTATTTTCCAAAGAATGCCATAGCACTTGGGATTCTTCCATAGTTTAAATGTGAAATCAAACATCAAAGATGAAGCTAGTGTTTGATAGAAGGCAGAGATCTAATAATACAATATATTCTAAATTCAGCCTGTGGAAACCGTACTCTAGATACTTCCCAAGAGAGAACATTTACAGATCCTTTGTAATTTTTTAAATAAAAGTTTAAATGGCCTCATTATTACTTTGATAAGTACTTGAATTATTTGATAGAGAATTTGAGTTTGAATCGGACTCTTCATTAATTACTCTGTTAACTTGAGCAAGTCGCTTAATTTTCATTTCCTATATAGAGACTGTTAGATTTGTGATAAGTGCAAAAAGAATATACTTTGAAAAGTATAAACCTCCATAAAAATCTAATGCATCTGAAAAACAGCATTGTGCTTGAGCTTGTTAGTTAAGGTGGATTTGAGCTAGCCCTCCTGGTGATGTGGTCCCACTTGAACACCACAAGCATTGATAATGCACCTTTTGTTACAGAATTGCCTGTATTCTAAATCTACATTAAGTAAATATGTCCCCAACTAGATGGCCAATAAAATGAGACTTTGGTGCCTTTGGAATTGGATTTAGTCATATGTTTGTTTCATTTTGTTTTATCCTAAGTGAGGGATGTCCACTGTTGGAGCAATTAAACATTTCCTGGTGTGACCAAGTAACCAAGGATGGTATCCAAGCACTAGTGAGAGGCTGTGGAGGTCTTAAAGCCTTATTCTTAAAAGGCTGCACACAGGTAATACTCTCTGTCTTACTTGTGAATGATAGAGGCACCATGAACTTGGTGGGCAGCCCAAGATGTTGGCTTGAGAGATACATATTGTGTATTACTGACCAAAGACCCATGCTTACCAAAAATTAAAGGGTTTTCCCTAGAGTGAAAAAAATAGAAGAATTAACACCTGCCTGACCAAAGGTAAATTTTTGAGGGGAGGCAAGATGGGGAGACAAAAATCATAATATGGAACAGGTGCCACGGGCAAGAAGGGTTTCATGTAATTTAATCTGAAAAGACAACTTGTCATGTTGTCACTGCCTGAGACCTTGAACTGGATAGGCAAGGAAGGCAGTCTTGGCAGTTTCCACTAGTTGTTTAACTACCAAGAGCTTTTCTTAAATGTGCCAAGTATATAGCAACCTACATTTTATAGTGTTGATGCTTATTTCCTGCCAGTCACATCACAAATCCAACGTATTTTGTCATTAAAAATTTTAATATCTCAGTGTTTTACAGTGGAAAAAAAGGAATTGACACGGTAACAACACCTGGAAGGAAATGATCAAGAGTGGGTTTAGAAGGGACTGACAAAGTAGGGCTAGGCTCTTACTACCTTATTTTATTAATGGTTGCTAAAACCATGCCTTGTATTCTATTAAAAAATGCCCTCATTCTTTCACCATGAAAGGAGGATTTCCACGGTTTGAAACAGAGCTTTGAAAGTATGACCGCCTTAAAACAACACCTTGAGCTCCTGGTTATTAATGGAATCCAGAAAAATATTGATTGGGATGCATCATTATAGTCAATTACTTGCCATCTGTTCTCCGCACTGTACGCATAGCACTGATCTTCTGTAGATAAACTACAGACTTCTCTCTCAGCTCCTGTTCCCAAAAGTTTGTTGTTAAGAAACTTTACAGGGAGTGTGGCAATGTGAAAGTTATTTTAGTTTCAAAATCCCTCAGCAAAATGCTGCAAGGCATCTTTAATTTATCAGAAGAAAACTCCATAAACATTAGGCAATGTCTATTTTATGTTTCCCTTGACTTGGTGATAATATGAATTTGACGTGGTCAGAACTGATAACAAATACTGATAACTGTACTAATCATTTGAATTACACATTTATATGATCATAGTTCATTGTTTCTGGTTCATTTGTTCCTTTGAAAGTTGGTTGGCTATATTTAGAATGTGCTGATGAATGTGTACACACTTAAATCTTTAAAATTTAAGGTTTTAAACAATGTCAGTAATAATTTCTTCTCTCTTTTTAATCTTTCTAGCTAGAAGATGAAGCTCTCAAGTACATAGGTGCACACTGTCCTGAACTGGTGACTTTGAACCTGCAGACTTGCTTAGTAAGCAATTCTTCCCATAACTCTTCTGTATTAGTAATTCATTTCAATAATATTATTGTAAGAGTTTCAGTCATAAAGACCAGTAGTTTGTCTACTTCAACCCTGGGGACGCAGTAATCATAGATGATTTTTCAAATGCTCAACAGTACTCGCCCCTAGGGGCTTTGACATCGATGAGATAGAGGGTAGCTTATACAGAATTCCAAATAAGCTAAACTGTAGCTCCACCCCTTTCTCTTCTACTTAAGAAAACTCTACTCTTTAGAAGTGAATTATTCACAGACTTTGGCATTTTAAATATTTTTGGTAAATTAATTGCAGTCATACCGACTAACATCTATCAGGGAGTAATGACTATTGGGAATTATTGATATAAGCAGATGACAAGCAAAATGTACCCTTTAAATTATTTTCAAGTGGTATTTGTAGTTCACATTTGGCTTGTTTGGACTATCAGCTTTTTTGTGTCTATCCCAAACCCCCTGAATTTTGCTCAGAGAATTTGCTGAAACTATTCAGGATCCTAGAACATTGACAGTACACCTTTAGCTTTTCCCTCTTGCCTTGAAAATTGCATATGTGTTTTGTCTTGGAGTGAGAGCCTCTCATAGCGATGAAAAAAGTTGGTGAGGGTTTTCTTTGTTTTTGCTAAGCCTTCTGTGTCTAATACTGTCCCCTTCTTGTTTGGTCACCTGAAACTTTAGAGCATAGTGGTTATTTAGTTTAAAGGTGACACATACAGGGCCACGTTTTGTGCAGTTTAAGCACCCTACCCTTCCAGCCCTTAAGGGATGGTGCTGATAGTGATCTGTTTCAGAGGCTCCTAGAGACTGAGTTAAAGGAATGATATTTTGATTTCCATAGTTGCTAACTACCAGAATTTGCCTACTTTCATTTATGAGACAAATATTTGGCCTGAAAGAAAGATCTTACACAGCTATTGTAAACCCGAAACCGTCATCTTACAGTGATAGGAAAAAACTGTTCTTGCACATCTTCAGATTTTATTTATATACATACATAAATATACACATGTGCACTCTGTATATGTGTGTGTGTATATGTTACGTACGTACACACACACATACATATAAATACATATATACCATACCTACCGTTTGCCATTTTAGTTTCATTTCCTTTACCCTTCTGTTATCTTTGTTTAGTAATAACTATACGTCACATTTGTGTGGCACTTTTTTAAGGTACTTCTACATGTGTATATGCCTCATCAATTTATTCTCATTACAGATCTTGTATCTGCCTCAGCATCCATTTTTCATCTGTATGTTGTTTCAGTTCTATAATACTGAGAACGTACTGATTTAAGCAGTGAATATTTAAAGTTTGATTTTTTTTTCAGTTGTCCTTGCAACCTAAGAATACTGTTTGATTAAACAGAAATGACAGGAGAGCTTTATTCTGAGGCTTACACAAAATTAGCAAATCTATCAGGACAAATTAAAATGCTGATCATATCCAACATGTTAAGATGTTTATATATGACATCTTTTTTTTTTTTTTTTTTTTTTTGCGGTACGTGGGCCTCTCACTGTTGTGGCCTCTCCGGTTGCGGGGCACAGGCTCCGGACGCGCAGGCTCAGCGGCCATGGCTCACGGGCCCAGCCGCTCTGCGGCATGTGGGATCTTCCCGGACCAGGGCACGAACCCGTGTCCCCTGCATTGGCAGGCGGACTCTCAACCACTGAGCCACCAGGGAAGCCCGACATCTTTTTTTTAATGTAACATCTTTTGTGTTCTTTTTTCATTTTAAAATAATTTAAAATAATAATTTAAAACATACAAAACTGTATTTGAGTTGGATACAACTATTTATCTCCATTAAATTAGGATAGTCTTTTTTTTATACATCTTTATTGGAGTATAATTGCTTTACAATGTTGTGTTAGTTTCTGCTGTACAACAAAGTGAATCAGCTATATGTATACATATATCCCCATATACCCTCCCTCTTGTGTCTCCCTCCCACCCTCCTTATCCTACCCCTCTAGGTGGTCATAAAGCACCAAGCTGATCTCCCTGTGCTATGCAGCAGCTTCCCACTAGCTATCTGTTTTACATTGGGTAGTGTATATATGTCAGTGCTACTCTCTCACTATGTCCCAGCCTCCCTTTTCCCCACTGTGTCCTCAAGTCCATTCTCAACATCTGCATCTTTATTCCTGCCCTACCACTAGGCTCATCAGTACCAATTTTCTAGATTCCATATATATGCGTTAACATACAGTATTTATTTTTCTCTTTCTGACTTACTTCACTCTGTATGACAGACTCCAGGTCCATTCACCTCACTACAGATAACTCAATTTTGTTCCTTTTTATCGCCGAGTAAGATTCCATTGTATATATGTGCCACATCTTCTTTATCCATTCGTCTGTTGATGGACATTTAGGTTGTTTCCATGTAGGATAGAGTTTATATTATAAAACTAAAATTTAGAAATAAATGGATTTATGGTTGATACGAGATTACAGCTATGATCCACAGGTTGTTTCATTTTTTTTAAAGTAACTTAATATCAGTATCAATTTTGAACTTGTAAATGCGTTTATACTGTTAAAATACTGCTGTTTTTATCTGTTTTCTAGGTTTTAAAATCATTTAATTGAACCTACACCATGATGTGCACCCCATCTGTTCCCAGTCCTGTCAGTCCCATTAGGTTAAAAGAACCCTGTTATAGCTTCTTCCCTTTGCACCAGAAATGAGCACAGATTCTCTTGAAAACTAAATCAAAAGGAACTGGAAGGAAGAAACAAAGTGTATTCATTTTCTTTTAGGTCTGCTACATGGTTAATATCAAATCTGCTTTTATTTCTTTTTGGCACTTATTTCACAGAGGTAACTTTTTTCTCTATCTTCTGCTAAGTTACTAATAACTATGGGGTTTTCCCTCTTGTTTTTCTTTTTAGCAAGTCACAGATGAAGGTCTCATTACTATATGCAGAGGGTGCCATAAGTTACAGTCCCTCTGTGCCTCTGGCTGCTCCAACATCACAGATGCCATCCTGAACGCTTTAGGTCAGAACTGCCCACGACTTAGGTAAACATTTCTTGTTTGTCTCAAAAAATCGGGGGAAAGGAGCAGTGGCCTCCTTCACTCATATTTATTCCTTGGAACCTTGAATTTTTCAAGGTAGACACTACAAGGCCACTACTACCCTTTCAGATGCGCACCTACTTGCTTTGTACCTCATTTGATTACATGTAACTGGCGTGAACCAGGGGGTAATAGTCCTCATTTTCTGCTTCTTGGCTATCCATCCTAGAAAAATATCAACATTTTATCACATTACTTGAGAAAAGAAAGAAAAGCATTTTCTCTTATCAATGCTTTCATATAATTCCTTTCTGAAGAAAGTTTTTAGAAGCCCATCCTGTGATCATTTATACTGTAGTAATGATGCCAGGTACATAGCAGGGAGTATTTAAAGAGAAAAAACAGCTCCTCCTTTGTGCTGATGGTCTTTTAAAGCAAGCTTTATTTCTCTATGGCTCCTCTTCTCTACCTAAATACAGGATTGGCTGAATATTTACTAAGAATGCTGTGTTGGCATGCACATGGTATCAAGCTCATATTGATTTTGTAAGAGCACACAGCACACTATTTTGTAATAAATAGGGATAATCCCCTTATACCTTTTTTGTTCTTTAAAACAAAACTTAAATTGTACTTACTATATATTAAACATGTTAGCCACTGTTTTAAATTATTTACAAATATTAATTCATTTGATCATCATAACACCATATAAGCACTGTTATTATCTCTGTATTATAGGTGACAAAACCAAAGCACAGGTCGAGTAACCTGTTCAGGGTCTCACAGTTAGTAAGTGCAGGAGCAAGTATCCAATCTCAGGCAGTCTAGCTCCAGAACCTATGAAACCACTTGTCTTACACATAAGAATCATCGTAAACCAATAAAAACTTTCTTAAAACTTTTTCGTAATCAAATGTGATACTTAAAAGTTGGGTTCAGTCAGATCATACTTTCCCATTAGATACAGTATTTTAACTGATTGTCAGTTGATAGTGATTCCTTATACTTTAGCTTTATTTTTTTTTTCAACTTCTATAGTACTTTGTAAGCAAACATACAATGTTCTTTGGTACTGTCGTGCAGACACCACCAGACTTTTCACAAAGAAGAGCTACTATTTTTGCTTCCCCAGCCCTGTGGTTGGTATTTAGGGTGGTGTTCAGCAGTTCCTGATAGGAGCTCAGCTGCCCTCTCCACTGGGCCTCCCTGGGAGCCTGTGGGAGGAGGCAGGAAGCTTAAGGGTATTTTTTCATAAGTATGGAGTTTCATATTTGGGACAGGCCTATGATTAACCAGTCCCTTCATAGTATTTTGAAAAGCTATTTAAATCTTTGTGAGCATACATGTAAAATAGGGAAAGAGAATAATTTACTTCAGCAACAGATTAACTGAGACACAGAGTATTTATCTCCATCTCCTTTGTTTTCTAGGAGCAGGCTGCCCTCTGGGGGTAAGCAGTATGCCGTCAAGAAGGCTTTTAAATGCGTTTCTCATGCATTTTGGCATTAACTACAAGCTTCTATTATATTCTTCTGATTGCATCACCCTAAAATGTGGTTTTTACAGGACCACTTTATGATGACTCCATGAAAATGAATAGCAGGATCTGTATACAGACTTGCTTAGCCGTGAATGTAACTCCCTGTTATATAGTCCTTAGGGAATGAGAGGTTGTTTTCTTAAATTCTTGCTGTTTTAATAAACCCAGTTTTCAGGGACCAATGGGTTGACTTTCACTTTGTTTTTTTAACAGAATATTAGAAGTGGCAAGGTGTTCTCAACTAACAGATGTAGGCTTTACCACTCTGGCCAGGGTAAGTGTTTTCTTGAGGTTCTATAGGTTTTGTTCAGGGTTTTTTTTATTTCAGAAGAATGAGCAATGAGGGAAATGTGGAATGGCCGCAGAAGTGAGGGTGTAGGATGTGGGGGGACGTCTCTGTGACTGGCGTTCCTGAGCGTCCTTGGGCTGCAGCTACAAGCAGCTGCTCTGGAAAGGCAGACGTGCATTGGAGACCATGACATTCCTTTGTGAGACTTGATTTTCCGCCTCTTCATAAGATTATAAGCTAAACTAAGTGGGAATTTCCTAGTGCTTTTGAAAGAAGCTTATTTGGTTGTTTGGTATGCAACTGGTGGATGAGAGTAATGTTGAAAGAAACATGTAAGCCTGATTTAAATGGAGAGGTTTTAAGAGATTTTCTGTTTTCTCCACAAGATTTTAATACATGGAGTGGTTTGTAAATCACTGTATAATAATAGTATTTAAAATTATGCCATCTTTGACCAGTGCAATGGAACATGGGAAGGGCATTTGCTTTCAGGCAGATCAATGGAATGCTAATGGCGGGGAGCGGGCTGGGCAGCCCATGGCATAACTAGATGAGGACATACAAATTCCCCTTCTGTGCTTACAAAGAAATCATTTTCATTAAATTATTTTTGGTTGAAAGGATCTCTGTATTAGTTCAGTATCAACATTTGGGAAATTCATTCCCTTGGACTTCTAAGATGTTAGATACTTTAAGTGTGGAATAATTGAGAAATTTCACGGTGATAAAGGCCTTTTAAAAATGTGCAATTAATAGAATAAGGCAGGAAGTGATATAAGAATGACACCAACACTGAAGCTCTTAAGATTTCATCAGTCTATTTAATACTACTTCTTAGTTTCCTGACCTTAATTTTTTTCCCAATTTTAAATGTTTGTACTGTAATGTTTGGGTTTGTATCTTACAGAATTGCCATGAGCTTGAAAAGATGGACCTGGAAGAGTGTGTTCAGGTAAGATTGTGGATTTTTACTCAGAAATATAGTATGATAGAAACTTACACAATACATGCACATCAGAACGTTCAATTCCCTACCCCAGTGTAGCGGTGAGCCTGCAGCACTGCTGACTCTCCATTTATCGAGGTGTCCTCCAGGCACACCAGCAGAGCTGCTCATGGTATTTTTGCTAAGGAACTAGGAAAATACATGCCATCAATAAGGTTGCCGTTGGAAAGAAAGAAGGCTCAGGCATTTAGACCATAAAGATACTAAGATATTTCCTCAGACCTACAGTGTTATGATGCTAATAAATAGTTAAAGACCCAGCATACCGATGGATATCACTGCCCCTTTTTAGCTTAACTGCACTCTGCGCCCCTTACATCGTTAACCCCGGAGATCCAACTCTGTATGGAACCCTGCCCTTCAGGCAGGCAGACTTAGCTTCTTATCAACAGTTTTTTTTATTACCAATTTTAAGAGCTTTCAGCTTATTAGCTGGCTGGGGAGAAATTTTAAAGAGGGACTCCTAAAAAGAAGATAGAGCAGTGAATTTTTTTAATGGTAAAAATAAAGAGAAGATACTTCAATAACTATAGATGCCAGTTTTGCTAAATTACTTGTTACCCAGACACTGCTTAGTCCCCATTAGTTCTTATTAAAGTAGAACTTACTCACATCCGTCTGTTTCCTGCACATGCCTGAATGTCCTGTGTGTCCTTTCCAGTGTTAGTCCTTCTGAATGACGTGCACACGCCTGCCCACTTCAGTCCCCCACCCCTGCCGTTTCTTAGCCCCTGTGAAAGTATGTGTATTATAACAACAATCTCAGAATTGGAGAGAAATTTGAAAAGAAATGCTGATTTACTCTCCATCCTAAGATAACTAGAAAAGACTGTTCTCCCTTCCGGAGTTCTTCCTTACTGAATGTTCATAGTTAACCCAGCAGCTTCTTTCTGCCACCCTTAGGGAAAATAACTGACATGCCAATTATCAATCCTGAGTTATGACATGGCTTAG
The DNA here is from genome assembly GCF_026419965.1 of Kogia breviceps. NCBI lineage: Eukaryota > Metazoa > Chordata > Mammalia > Artiodactyla > Physeteridae > Kogia > Kogia breviceps. The sequence continues at coordinate 37,285,907 of NC_081328.1, read as the reverse complement.
AAAAATATGGGCCAGATATCTAAAAATTTAAGGATGTTTCTACGTTCATTTTTTTCATGGAGCAGTGTCTTCTGATTCACTTCTGTGATGGCTCTAAGGAGGTCAAACAAAGTCCAGTGGGTGGACGTTATGAGGGAACACATTTTCATTTGTTTCGAAAACAAACAATTTTCGACAGACCTGTTCAAAGATGACTAGGTGAGTTTAAGCCCAGCCTGGATAGGTTCTCAAAGAACAGGTTCTGGGGCTTCCCTGGTGGCGCAGTGGTTAAGAATCTGCCTGCCAGTGCAGGCGACACGGGTTCGAGCCCTGGTCCGGGAAGATCCAACACGCTGCGGAGCAGCTAAGCCCATGCGCCACAACTGCTGAGCCTGTGCTCTGGAGTCCACGAGCCACAACTGCTAAAGCCCGTGCTCCACAACAGGAGAAGCCACCGCAATGAGAAGCCTGTGCACCGCAATGACGAGTAGCCCCCGTTCGCCACAACTAGAGAAAGCCCGCATGCAGCAATGAAGACCCAATGCAGCCAAAAATAAAGTAGCTGAAATAAATAAATTTATTTAAAAAAGAAGAAGAACAGGTTCTGGTAGCTGATGGGATTTCAACCTTACGATTCTGTTATTTGATGATTGATATATCAGGATATCAATCTAAAATACTAGTGGAGTCAAGAATGAGGTATGACCTATGAGTTTTTTGGAATTAAACCTAAAATAAACTTATATGTTTCTTTCAGATAACAGATAGCACATTAATCCAACTTTCTATACACTGTCCTCGACTTCAAGTATTGGTGAGTTTAACTGTGGAAGTTTTATGTATCTATTGGATTTAATCAAAACCCAGCTCTTACTTTCATCTTGGTGCCTGGCTACCACTTGGGGAAAGCATATTTCTCCAAATTGTCAACTTACAGAGGACCAAGGGAGGAACTGTGTGAAGGGAGAAACTGAGATAGAAACTGGAAAAGTTAAACATTTTCTGTATCAATGCTTGGAGATTGAAAACTGACATGGAGAGTATGAGTTCTCGCTCCCATGTGAATTACACTCCAGCCTGAACAGTGCTTAAATTTCCAGAGATCCAGGAGATGAGATGGCCTGAAATACAGTTTGCTTCACATTGGGACCAAGTGTTCCTATAAAATAGAACCAATCAAGGCTTTACTGGGGGTCGTTCTCTGCTACTCCTTCCAATAACACTGTGGGAAAGCATTCTGGTTGGTTATTCTGTACCTAGGCTTATTTTTGGTGTTTTGTGGCACATTAAATTATGTTTCGGTCGAGGGTTCTGAGTTTTGCATGGAGGAACCAGGGATTTAAGGAAAACTCGTAAAGTGAAGAGGTGACCACATCTTACAGCTGTAAGAGTCATCTTACGTGAATTAACTATTTTGCATGCCCCTGCACCAGGTATTCAATATTTAGTCCAAATTCCAGAAAATTTTTTACAGGAAAAGCTTGAGCCCCACTTGTCCCTGTAGAGAAGAAAAGTTTCAATAATTTGTGTGTGGAGAGTGTGGGGGGAGATATTTTGTTTATCAACTATTTCACAGTCATTATAGGAATTCACAAAATATATTTAGAATCACACAGAGAAACGTTGATCGTTGATTGTCAGAAACAGAACCCCAGCAACTCTAGTATGCGTTCTTTATTTCACCACATGGCTCCAGTGATGGCTCCATATACTTCAGACTCAAACCAGAAAATTCTCCGTTTTGGTTGCACATAGGCCTCTGGGTAGAAGAATGCCATTAAATATTTCAGTGTCCTTCCTTGCTCTATTTGGCTGCAGAGTCTGTCTCACTGTGAGCTGATCACAGACGATGGAATTCGTCACTTGGGGAACGGGGCCTGCGCCCATGACCAGCTGGAGGTGATTGAACTGGACAACTGCCCCCTAATTACAGATGCATCCCTGGAGCACTTGAAGAGCTGTCACAGCCTTGAGCGGATAGAACTCTATGACTGCCAGCAAATCACACGGGCTGGAATCAAGAGACTCAGGGTAAAGATGGTGGCATTACCCTCCGGCTGTAGTGTTCTCAGCACCCTTTCCTTTTCTTTATTTTTCCCCTCCATTTCCTTTTTTTAGATTTAGATTCCTGTGATTATTTATGTGGACATTCAGCAAAGAGAAAAAAAGATGGAGAGCAAACCTAAGGGTAGATAGTTCTTACCTGTTGTTCCAGGTATTTAGTAGGAAAATAACCACTGAAGGGACAAAAAGTAGATCTCCCAGCAGAGTCTCTCTAATAACATGCCCAGAGTCAGAAAAGCACATGCCAGATTTTGGTTCTAAAGGAAAGAAAGGAGTAACATAAAGAAAATATTTAGTTAAATGGGATTTAAAATTTTAATTTGTATTTCCTTTCATATCAAACTGTTTTGCTGGGGTTCATATTTTTTTAAGGCAACAAATGGATCACGTAGTTTTTTACCTTTTCCTTTTGCCCCATCCTTCATAATAGAGAGACCCACGTATAGCCAAATGACTAAAAGACAGATTGCCAGCAAGGAGCTTATAAAAGACTGGATGAGTCTATATGTTGGATTATTCAGCTCAACAGACATTTATTGGAACATCTGCTTGACGCCTGTTGTGGGAAAGGCACTGTGTTAATTTGGCCCTTACAATCAACCTTTAAAAATATCCATGTTGGCCTTATGACATCTGAGTGCATAAAGGAGCAGCACACTTCATCTTGAGTTCCAGTTGACCTCAGTTCCACCTCTCCCTTCAGACCTAGAGGACTGAGAACATAACTGCAATGGGGAGGCCTTGTACCCATATCTCTTCAACACCAAAAGAGGAGGAGAGCCACAGGTCAACCAGAGCGTCTTCCATGGCCTACGTACATTAGGGCTTTTGGACCTGCCTGGCTCTCAGGAGTCTCTTCCACCTCTGAATCCTCAGGAGTCACTTAGCACTTTGACACTCTAATTTAGCTATGTATGTGCATGTCTAGAATATAAGTCGCCTAAAAGCAGGATCTCCATCTTGACCATCTTTGCAACCCTTTTACATAACTAGCACAGTGCCTTGAACTTAGTAGGAATTTAGAAACTATGTAGTAAAAATTAGAAGCATGTTGTTAAAAGAGGATAATGAGGTTTTTTAAAATATCAGAGGAAACATTGTCCATAATGGCTTGGAAAAAATTAAGTTTTCAAGCTTATGTAATTTCTTCCAGCTCTGGGAACCCCTTTGGGACAGGTTAAGAGATTAGCATGAATTTTTTCCCCAGTTTTATTATTATGGAAGCAGTTACTAAAGTTATGTGAGCTGATTTGGTCTTTTAGAACAACGTGGGATGGTACAAAGTAGAACCCAGGTCTCTCAGCATCCCGTCTGTGCTCAGCCTATGCCCTGCCCTCATGTACACTCAGTCCCTCATTGGTTTTTCTGAAAAGCAACATTGCTCTTTCTGTTTAAGCCCTCTCTCTTAGTAATGTTTCTGTCTTGTTTCAGACCCATTTACCCAATATTAAAGTCCACGCCTACTTCGCACCTGTCACTCCACCCCCATCAGTAGGGGGCAGCAGACAGCGCTTCTGCAGATGCTGCATCATCCTATGACAATGGAGGTGGTCAACCTTGGTGAACTGAGTATTTAATGACACTTCTAGAGTTACCATGGATCTCCATTGGAAGCGACCCCAGTGTTCCGGGCAAAGGTTACAAAGTGAGGGCAGTGTCCAGATCCCCAGAGCCACACATACATACGCGTACCCACTCTCACCCCCACCCACTCTGTCTCTGTGACCAGGGGATTGGGTTTGTGCTGGCTTTATCATGTGGATTGGTAAAACTTAACCATTCCTGTTGGATGTGCCCAGAAGAAAATCAGAAGCAAGGTAGACGGAAGGGGGCATTCCAGCAGACCCAGTGTTACTGCTACTGTGGTTTCTTTATTTTGTTAAGGGGTTTCTTTGGCAATTTTGGAACAGCAGCTGCAGTCCTCCAGGGTCAAGGAAAGCATAGAAAAACAATACATGTTGTATCCAGGGACCAGAGAGAAGATTTCTTTGCATCCTATAAATGGTAGCCATCCATTGCAAGATGACTACAGAGCTTCTGTGCTTCCTTGTTCCCATGCCAACATGCTGAGCATGCTCACAAAGAAGGCTTGTCCATTCCTCCTCCTGTGTTTTAGCATTTGGCCCAGAGGTTTCCTAAATGGTTGCATTGAAATCGCTGTGGTCCAAAAGTGCTGACTTACTCACTCAAATTGTCACTTTCTGTAGCACACTGTGAACCTGTCTTTCATCCTCTGTCGCTCCCTCCTGCACTCTTGCTCAGTCTGTCATCTGTGCATAGTCCGCTTACTCACACTCAATTGTTACTCCTTTGCTGTTGTTATGTTTACAGTTTGCATTTTGGAGGATTAGTTGGGGTTTCCAAACATTTTTAAAAGAGACATTATCAATAAATATTTTTTTAATTCTAAATTTTACCATTAGGGGACCCTGCCTGCATCTTTGCCAGTCTGAAGGGAAACTATAACAGAAGCAAGAAAAATTATGAGAAGAAATTGAGCTAAGACTATTTTGATGAAAACAAACTTTGCCTTTTCGTTTCTGTTATATCTTGTGATAAATGATAATATGCATGATACGCCCAGTATTCCCCCTGCACATGTTTCCTCCCATCTGACTTAATAAAGAGGGAGAGAAATGCATTATTAGGAAAGGGTGGAATGGCAAATCCCAAAACTGAACCTGCAAGCTGCCGCCACCCAAGCTCAGATGTGAGCTGTGTATTCACCGAAATCTAGGTGCGATGAGTGGCGTCTAAGATCTGTGTCTCTGAGGTTTGTTCTGCTTTAGCAGGAATGCTGCTAGAGGAGTTGTGCCGTTGAGCCGGGTAGTTTCTCTTTTTTCCCCCCATCTCAACCTATCAGGGGTTCAAGAATGACCCTATCACAGCTGGTCAACTGTATGTCAGTGTTGATGGTATCACATCTAATGTTGGAGCCTCAAAGGACCAGAACCTGTCAGCCATATCTCTCTTGTGCTCCAAAGTTTCCGTGAATGAAATACTACAGGAGCCAGGTGAAGGCATTGGGGCAGCAGAAAGAGAACATTGAGAGGAAGTAGGGGGTTCAGTGTCTCTTCCTAGCCTGGTCACCAGAGCTGAGGGCAGGGAGTTTAGTGCCCATGACTCAGAGTCAAAGAAGAAGCTCCCCCAACCAAAAAAAAAAAAAAAAAATCATGGAGGATGAGGGAAATAAAATGAGTTTCTGAAGTACGAGAAGTAGACTTCTAAATATCAAGGTTAGAGACCTTGTGTGACTTTTAGTAGGGTGACTTTTTGTCTTTTAGGACATTAATGTGCAGTCTGCCATCATCTTAGGTCATCCTCTGCATGATCCAGGCTGTTGTCAGGCTTGTTTTAATGCTGTAGGTGCTGGTTCTACCAGCATATGTAAGAATAAAGTGTGATTTGTTTTTTCACAAGCAATCAGTTGAAAAGGTCCTAGGAATCTGTACTATCCACCATTATTCAGCACTTAATTTCTTTTAAATCCCATTTTATTATTGTGCCCTCTTAAGGTCAGATTATGTGTGTTTTTCATTGCCTTTCCCTTATCCTCTTTTCAGATTACCATATAAGGAATATACTTTTTAAAGTGAGACCCGCTCTCCTGGCTATACCCCACATATACAGATACACACATGTGCACACACACTTCCAGATGTGATTGATAATATTCAGATCCCTGGGTCCTCACTCAAATAAAACTAAAAAGAAGAATATTTAGGGGGCAGCTGCTCTAATGTACAAGTTTAAAAAAAAAAAAAAGTGTCTGAACAAAACCCTGATTTATTAGTGAGTGTGGATTCGAATTTCCCAATAGTTGAAGCTCTCGAGGTACTTCTGTATTTAAAAAACCCGATTCACCAGTACATGAAGGTCTTGGAAATGCTGTTGCTGTTCTCAAAGAGTGTACCCACGTGCAGGTCCATGTGGAGGCGAGCCCTGCCTGTCTGGGCCAAGAACAGAGTCAAGTGAGGGAATAAAGGCCCTGGAGTGTGCAGCGCTGGCATGTATGGGGTCAGGCAGGAACCCTGTTCCTTTCTGAAGCAAACTTCTGGCCCATCAAGCTTGGAAGGACATGTATTTTTTATGCCAATCTAAAACCTATGTCTGCTGATGAAATGTACCAGGACTTCGAGAACGCAGAACATGGTAAGTTTTGGTCAGGTGAAAGGGCCCTGCCATCTGAACATAGGATTTCCTGTCTCATCTTCAGGGACACTCTTGAAAATCCAATAAGGCTTTACAGATGTAGGAAAAACTCTTCCTTAGGAAAAACTTATTGGTCCATTTGTCTGACTCCAGAGCCACTCCACAATACGCCTTCAATAATAAAAAAAAAAAATACAGAGTGAACGGAGAGAAGAGATTTGGGATAAGTAAGAGAAGGTGCCCTCAAAGTTATTATTCATCTGGATCATCTCTTTCCTAAGCAGCCTTTTCCCCTTACATTTTGTAGCATCATCAGTATCTTTTACATCTTCATTGGCCCCATCAAGGGGATGATTCCAGCTTTTATTTTAATTTTTATTTTTTGCATTGACTTCTCGCATGTCCTTCCTACACCCATCCTTGCCCTCTATTTTGAAAGCTTCCATCTCACTCCCAACAATGCTGCTAATTTATTCTCGTGTCTTCAGTTTAGCTTCCTCTTTGGATCCTTGTCCTGATCTGGGCAAACTGTCCTGGGCAGCCTTGAATTCAGTAACTGTCATGTGGCTCAGGCCATTTTTCACTGGGTGATCTTTGATGTTAGCTTACCGAATTTGAGATCAAACTGTTAGATATGAGGAATAAGAGAATCTGCCTTCATCCTTTTTCCAATATTTGGAATGTGAAAGCACATCATGCTTTATGTAAAAAAGTGTTTTCTCCTCCTGTTCTGCTCTTTAGTGGATGTAAAAGTATTTCTTAAGTGGTTTTTATATATTTCCACATCCATTAAGTTGATTTGGCAGACATATAAGTCAGAAATTTTTCATATTCCTTATTTCACATTTTAGAGGGCAACCTGGAAAATATTTTAATGATGCTTTACTTTGGGCTTTCCAAACTGTTTGAAAGGTTCAGTATAGCTACGATGCTATATAGCAGTCAAGTTCTTTTATGTCTTCTAATTGCCTTATAAAATGCATTGTTACTGGTCTGATAACCCACTAATGCCATGGGGGCGCTAAACAAAGTATGAGTTGGAACCTGTCTTGGTTTGGAGTTGTTGGGAAGTGAGAGAGTCCCTGGAAAGAAGAGGTGGTTTCCTGCCTGCCTGTGGGCAGCGTGTCCTTGGTGACTGTATTGTTTAGAGGGGAGGAACACTTGATCATGGTGGACCCTTGTCCATTTAATGTTTATTGAAAGTCAGATTGCTTATGACAGTTGCCACTAGTGAGAGAGGAAGGGTTTAAAGAAAATTGGACTGTTCTGCTTTTTCCCTCCTTGTGTGCATGATTTAAGGTTAGATTTCTATCCTGTTGTGCATCCTGGCTGACAGACTCTTTTTCAGTGGTATGCTCTGAGCTTCCGGAACATTTTATACAAAGATTGCCTTCTCTATCTGCCCACCAGTTCTAGGATTTTTAACCACCTCAAACCCAGGCCATGTGAATTAGTCAAGTCTTGTTTGAGAAGAACATGTAGCATGTTTCGTTGGAGATCTTGAGGCAGAACCCTCCCGCTACAATGATCTTGGACCAAAGAACGCTAAAGTGTCAGGAGGGGGCTTCCCTGGTGGCGCAGTGGTTGAGAGTCCGCCTGCCGATGCAGGGGACGCGGGTTCGTGCCCCGGTCCGGGAAGAGCCCACACGCCGCGGAGCGGCTGGGCCCGTGAGCCATGGCCGCTGAGCCTGCGCGTCCGGAGCCTGTGCTCCGCAACAGGAGAGGCCACAGCGGTGAGAGGCCCGCGTACCGAAAAAAAAATAAAAATAAAAGTAAAAAAATAAAGTGTCAGGAGGGTGAGGGGAATTAATAGTCTCAGCCTCTCCTCACCTTTATTTCTATCATAAATTTTAATTGTAAGATTGGAAGATACAGAAAGCTGTATACAACCATGTCGATAGGATATAATTAACCCAGGTAATTTGGGAATAAAATTTGGCTTGTATTTGCTATATCCAGATGCCCAGACCTAACATCTTGGTTCTCCAGCAAAGAACATGCTGCTGTAACCTTGCCCTCTCACTTGGGACAAACTTTCTACCTACCAGAAACTACCATCTGAGGCAAGTGAGTTTTCTGCGTGAAGGGCTTCTGCAGCACCGCCCCCCTGCCCCCCCCCATGCCCTCCCAAGGCAAGTCTACATATTTTGCCCATTTTTATTCTTAAGAACATCAGTTCTGCATCTCTGAAGCCTTTGATCCTTTGGAAAGTCAGTAAGACCTTCTCAGCTGAGTCTGAGTGAATCTTTGGAGCCCAAGAGAGTTAACCTTAATTTTCAGCAGAGAAAAAAATTGTTGGACAAACTCACGTGTGTGTTAAGAAAATTCCGTAATGCACTTCCTCCGTCTCTGCCTTCTGTGTTTGTTGAGTAACCCCTTAGTAGAGGTTGGTTCACAGGTGTTGAGACTCAGTGCTTCCTCAGCCAGGGTAGTTCACTGCCCTTTTAGGAAAAAGAACCACGAACAACCAAAACCATATCAGTTGACCCTGTTTATTTTCTGTGTTTTTCAGTGTCTTTTTGAAGAATTGGGGTGGGGAAGTGGTAGTTGACATTCAAAGTAGAGGAGAGAATCAGTTCTGGAACTGGGGTATTTTGCTTCAGGTACAAGCATCTGTCCTGAATATGTAGAAACAGCCGCTGCCCACGTGAGTAGGTTTACTTTCGTCTCCACGTAATGAACTCCATGCCCTTCGTAGTGGCAAGGAGGGCTCGTACTTTCTACACACCTAACCAGTATCATCCAGATGGGCATTGGCACCACTGAACGCCACCAGTGCTTCGGCTTCTGGGCGTGATTTTCACCAGGGCAAGAGCGAGTAGGCAGTAAATGAGAATCCCCACCCCAGGGAGAGATAAGAGAAGAGAGGTGTTCAGACACATACCTGTTCTCTTCTGCCATATCCCCAAGAACCCAGGGAAATCTTTGAAGTGATTTTTTCTTTTTTTTAATTAAAGTGGATGAAGAAAGATTTACCCCACTAAGTTTTAGCTTGTCACTGTCTCTTATTGTACTTGTTGTTATTCATTCAAATCTGTACTACACTGCTGCTCACATACATGTATGTGTTTCTTACCTTAGCCTAACCCTTCTCAGCCCCTGAAGTCATTATTCTATTTTGTGTTTTCTTTTTTTATGGCACTAGCGAATGAGAACCTAAAGTCTTAGAAAATCCTAACTTGAAAAGGAGTCTCTAACTGGCATGGTTTGATTGATTACTTTACCTTTTCCCGCTAAAGACTTGAATGATTTTCTTCCCTAGTGCTATATAATAGATCTGTAATAAGTGAAACCTTTGCTGCTACTTTTCTGGGTTTACATCAGTTTTTTCCTTCCCTTAAAAATAATTTCTTATCTGTGCTTCTCTGATGACTGTTAATTTCTAATAAGTACAGGAAGAGGTGAACCTGAGATTTCTTCTCTTACTCCCCTCCTCACCCTACTCCCAAATTATACACTAACCTCTAACATTTATAAGATCCGTGAGATGGGGCTCATCATAAGATGCTTGTGGGGTTTTTTTTCTCATCACGCTGCAGCTCTCAGAGCTGGCCCCTGAGGATCTGTGACTACCCAGTCCGAAGGGTTACGACAGGGAGAGAAAGGCTTTCTTAATTTTGCCTTTCTCCATCCCTGTTTTATGATCACCCTTCAGATGCCTCCCATTCTGGCTGCCTCCTTTTTCCTCCCAGGAATTGTTTCCAAGTAACCTGCCTCGGTCATTTCCCAACTGCTCTCCTCACCTTTGCCCACCTTCCAGTGACCCTGAGAGCACAGACCTGAGAGACGGGGCCTGTGCGGAGCTCAGAGAACTGTGAGGACTACTGCCTTCAGACTACTCCTGCATCTACTTGGGGACAGAGATGGATGGGTAAATGGTGCTCTGGGAGACATTTTTATCTTCAAACCAGGCTGTTTCACCCTTTGCACTGCCCTGCCTCCATCCCCACTCCCCTGAGGAAGGGGTAAAATGCAGAGGATGGTTGACTAGCAGGGTCTGACCCCCAGCATTGCTGTCTGGCCTAATCCTTGTCCAGCCATTCGGCCTGCTCTGGCTTGAGAGCTTCAGTGTGTGGGAGCTGCCGCTTGCTTGTTTCTCCACCAGGCCTGCCCCAACACTTAGCCGGTCCCTGGGGCCAACACAGTTCCCTACATGGTGACTTAACACCAGCCTCCATTAGCTGTCCAAGCGACTGTGTTTCCACCCAGTACTTTTGGCGCTTGAGGATGGGGGGAGGGAGGGAGGGTTATTTAAAATAAGTAAAAATCCAAGGTGGCAGTAGAGGATTCCTTTTGCTTTAAAAATCTTTGGACTAAAAAAATAAAAAAATTTAAAAAAAATTTTTTATATATGAATATATAAAGTAAATTGTTATGTAACTATTATTGTTTCCTGTATGTTCTAATTTTTGGTTTATGATGTAATTAAAGGAAATAAGCTGTGAAGACTTTTCATTTTACTGCGGAAATAGCCTGACTTGGAGCTGTGATTCTTAACTTCCTTGAACCCTTGATCTGTAAAGGCTCCTGAGGCTGAATGAAGGGGCTTCTTTTTGGCATCTTTATTTTTTTTTAATATCCTTTAGTTAGTACCCTTTATTTATTAATTGTTTAATAATCTTTATTTAGTACCTTTTCAATAGCCTTTATTTAATACCCTGCACTCCACTTGCTTCTAAGAAAAACGGAAGACATAATATAAATCAGGGTTTCTAAAAAACTTCTGTCTTAATTAATTTGATAATAACAATTCAACCTGAGTCCCTTATCTGTGCAAAGCATTACCCTTACCTGGACTAGGAAGGAGTGAGGGGAGTGGTATAATGGTTAAACAGACTCACTCCACCTGACCTTGGCCAGTTAACCCCTCTGTCTCAGTTCTTTGTTGGTAAAGTGGGGATAACAGTACCTGCTTTAGAGTTGTGAGGATTAAAAGAGTGGCACGTAGTAAACGCTCACATGTTACCTGCTTTTATTCGCTTCATTTCAGTATATTTCAGTATCTAGTCTGTGCCAGAGGCTCCTAGGTTGAGAGATGCACAAAGGCTAATGCCTCTGGTCCCTACCCTTTTGGTGGAGACGAGCAGTGGAGCCAAATCAGCAACCTCGATTTAAATCTCAGGGTATCTACCGTGCCCTGAAACACCTTTGGGGAGCCCTGTGGAATCAGAGGCCTCGCTCGTAATCCGCTCATCCTGCATGAGTTAAATGCCTAATCTGGATTGGTCATCTGGGGCCAGCGGGGTCCCACGGTCCCTTCCAGGGGTGCAGGGAAGCAAGCCTGCTTCCTTGTCCATATTGAGGCAGCCTTTGGCTTTTGAGGGAGGCAAGTTCGAGGTCTTTGAACTTCAATAAGCAGACTTTCCCTTCCCCTGTCCTTTAATCCTGTTAATTCAGCCAGTGTAGAGCCTTCCTCCTTCCTACCTTCCCTAGCCAGAGGCCACCAAGTTTAGGACTCAACAAAGATGATCAGTAAATGATAAATGGGGTAAATGATTAATAATGGCATCTTGGCCTATCTCCCAGTCCATGCAAATGGGTTTTCTCTTTTCAGTATGTTTGAAATTTTCCATGATAAAAATTTTGAGGGAAGGGGATGAGAAAAGAAGAGTGGAATAAAATATGGCCCCAAATCACTTATCTTTTTAAAAAGTACTTTAATATAAAATTGGTTTTCTACACAGAAAAAAGAAATACACAGAGAAAATCACTTTCAGGTAGATTATAGGCCTAAAAGTGAAACACAAAATGAAAGTTTGAACTTTGAAAAATATTCATAGGAAATTATATTTACCTTAATATAGGGAAAGATTTGTTATGACCTAAAAATTAAAAGATTAATTTTAATTCAACTACATTTCTTAAATAAAAAATAATAAAGCCCTATATAGCCTCATTGTTCAAGAATAGCTATAGTAATTCCCAAGTCTCTAGAACTGAAGTTTTAAATAAGCACAGTGGTTTAATAGTTGAATAATCTTTTGGAGGCTTTAGTGATTAGTTTTTGCCCAAACTAATTGGGAAAATAATCCAGTCAGATTTATTTATATCTCTGTCCCAAACTCCGTCCCTTGCCCTGGTGTGTAAGTCTAAGCAGGGGACATATCCCCAAGAGGACCATAATACCAAGAGAATTGGACAACACATTGAATATATATATATATATATATATATATATATATATCTATATATATCTATCTTTACTTTTAAAGGGGATGAATAAAATTTTAAATAAACATGAATTAATGCACTGTTCAGCACCACTGCTTGGGGCAAAAGCTCCTTATCCATATTGCCAGGGTTTTTGCCTCACAGGCTTGGCCAGCTCAGCTCAGCAGGGAAGGCTGTGTCTCAGGGGTTCCAACAACTTGCTGTTGAGCAGAAAGAAATGTGAGCCTGGGGGCTGCTTGTCTCCTCCCCAGGGGTAGGACACATGACGATTTGGCTCTTCACCTGAAGCCTGGTGAAGCAGCTGAGGATTTTAACAAGGCTTCTGGTGAGCACAGGACCCCAGAGAACGAGGCTGGCACCAGTCTCCTCCTCTTGCAGCAGGGCACCCCTGGGCCTAGGTCAGAACCAGGTAGTAGCCATCTGGATTCTGCACTGAAAGCAGTAAGAAAAAGAAAGGGCACCACCCGGATGAGATGGGCCCCAACCACCACTAACTACTGTGCTGCTCCTAAACCTCCAAGCAGCCTTCAGTGGCCTCTGCCACACCCAAGTGTTCTTCCAGCCCCACCCTGGATCCAGCTCTTTCGGAAGCCTTCCTGGGTACTGGAGCACAGGGGAGGGATAGAGGGCAGGCATCTGAATAGCCAGGACCACAAGCCAGCTCATCAGAAGTGCTCTGCTCCACGTGGTGTCCAGCAAGCACCTGCCCTTCTGACTTGTATGACTCGGGGGGCGGGAAGAGGGGTAGGGGCCTTTCCTTCCCTTCTGATAAACTCCCTGAAACTAGGGCATGTCTCCCTCATGAGAACGCGTTTATTCGGTTACTTCTTCCTGAGCAATAAATGGCTGTCTCTTAGCTGCGTGACCCTGTCCCTTTGACGCACAGCTGGTGTTGAGCAGATGTTTACCCCTTGATTGGGACACAGCACCCGCAACACACCTTCAAGGAACCTTTTAATCTCATTTAGGAGGCAGTATAAACAATCTTACCCTTTCTAGGGCCTGCGAGACACACGCCTCTCCCTCTAAAAGCCCTACCTTTCTTCACCACAGCCACAAAGTACGACTCATCCTCAAGATTCTGAACCACCTGCAAGGGAGAGGGGTTACTAAGACGATTCTGTTCTTAGAACCAAGCGGAATAAGCTAGGGCAGGGAGGGGGAGACTGGGCCTGGTGTTAGAAGAATGATCCAGGCCTTTGTGGGACCTTGCAGGGAACCGCTGCCGACTTACCTGGTCACTGAGGAGAATGAGGATGCCCCCAGGGCCCTGGTGGAAGAGCCGATGGATCTGATTGGCTGGGAGGGCCAGCAGTTCAGCCAGTTTCCCCATGAGCTCTACAGCACTGAGTTCATCCAGAGAGATCTCTTGATAAAAGCCTGGGGGTGTGGGCAGCACAGGGGCAGGAGTCAGTGGGGGCTGCGGCCCAGAGGGAGCCCCAGATATCAGGAGAAAGGAGAAGACAAGGCGACAGGCTCATTGGGAGGGCCCGGGTCAGGGGAGAAGGAGTAGGGAAGGAAAAAACCTTACAAATCCACTTCACTTTCACCTCCTATTCCTCACCTTTGGGGAGGCCTAGGCTGAGAGGAACCCCCAGTTGGAAGAAGAGATGGGACACCGTATGATAGAATGACAGAATCAAATAGAGTCAGAGTGTAGAGCATGGAGGAATAAACCCAGGGAGTCATCCTGGAAGGAGAAGACTAATCTAGTCATGGAAGATGAGAATGCCAAGGGCATCCTGGGTTCCAGGAATGGTGGAGCGTCACCCTTTCCCCAGGCCAGGAGAGGTTTCATGCAACCACACCTGAGTTTCTTGTCTTCTGTAGAGGCCAGAACCTTACCTGAGTCAGGGTTCTTAGGAACCACGTTCTCTTGCCTAGAGGCCTCCTGAGCGACATACAAGGTCAGCCGGTGACGGATGGGCCTGGGCCAGGAAAATAGTCCACATTCATACCTGAACTAACAGGTCCCAGTTTTAGCCCCCATCCCTGGGAGAAACCCTGTGTCCTCCCAGGTCTCTAGGGATAGGGGGTCACCAAACTTTTCTTAGGTATTTAGTGAATGCTGTGCCCTAGGGGAGAGAAGATGAGGAAAAACTCCATCTCTGTCCCCAGAAATTGAGTGATGCAGATGGGATGGCCACAGAAAGAAGTCACAGGAGCCTAACTCTGCTAGCCTTGCTTGCTCTGTGACCTCAGGCAGGTCGCTGTCCTTTGGGCCTGAGTTTCTTCCTTTGTAAAAAGAGAGAAGTGGGGCTAAGTGGTCTTTCAGGTGCCTTTGGCTTGAACAGTCTATGAAACATGAGTGTCAGCTGAGTTGGTAAGTGCCACTACAGTGGGAAGGGGACCCTGGTTGGCAGTGCCCAGCACCTGGCTCTTAGAGTATTGAAAAGGCGGATCCCGTCGGCAGCTCCACAGATCTGGATAAGGTCCTGACGGGTAAGCTTCAGCAGATCAGTGCCTGCAGAGTCAGACAGGGCTAGATTAGGGGAAGAGAGCCCTGGGATCAAGGGTGGCAAAGGATACAATCCAACGTTAGTCTACAAATAGCCCTGGTATGCCCAGATGTGGGAGCCAGACTTGGATTCAAATCCCACCTCTGCCACTTGCTAGCTGTGTGTCCTTGGGTAAGTTAGTTAACCTCTCTGAGCCCTGTCCTCAGGGGTAGTGTATAAATTGTATGGGATAATACACGGGAAGAGAGCCTAGCCAGCACAGTGTGCTTGCCAACTCTTAGTTCTACATAGAAATTAGTTGAAGGGCACACAGCAAGCCAGAACAGAGACAGGCTTCCTGCCCGAGTGTCTGCCCTCAGTCCCCTACAGGTCAGGTCCCTACCAGACCCCAGCCTCACCAGTGAAATTGGCCAGCGACCGACAGTAGTTGGAGAACCGGTGCCGATGCAACCACTGCTGTGTCTCTAGGATGGAGGCTCCAGGGTTCAGATCCTGAGGTATAAAGAGAGCGGTCCAGATAACACCGTGGACCCACGGACTGAGAACAAGGTGGAGGGGAAACATGGCCCCTGCCTTTGGAGGTCCCAAGTCTGAGACGGGAGGCTCATCCTGCCAGAGGGAAGTACCCGGCGCCATCTGCGAACCATTTGGCTATCGGTGGCCATACCACATCTTCCCACCAGGGGGCAGGGCCACCCGATTCTGGAGCGTGAGATGACACCGCTGAGAAGGCTTTGCAATAGGGGGCGTGGGAGTGTGGAAAGGAAAGACTCACTTGAGCTGGGCTGCCCCCCAAGGTGTCCAAGGCGAATGGTGGTGAGGAGCAGAGCCTGTGGGGAGCAGGGAGTCAGGCTCAGGGAAACAGTGCGGCCAGTCTCCTGCCCCCCTCATTCTTCCCCAGGCCTGTCCCGGTGTCACCCACGTGCTCCCCAGAAGCTGCCTCAGCTGCACCCTCAGGCCGGCCCCTCCCCCGCTGCCTAGGCTGAGGGGCTCTTCTCTTCATTCTCATCCCCAAGGGCTGACAGAAGGCGCTCGTCCTGCCTCACCTCTCCTGGGACAGGAGCTTGCAGGAGTTGGGGGAGGTCAGAGCAAGAGGGCTTAGAGGCGGGTGGGGTCCCGAACTGGGCTCTGGCCACGGTGAACACTGCAGGTAGACAAACAGCGAGGTTAGCCTGGACATTCGGGTGGGGGCGGGGGAGGGCAGTGGTGGCTGTTGGCCCGCCTTGGGCCAAACTTGGCCCCTGCCCCAGGAGTCCGTGACAAGTAGATCAAGTTTCCACACAAAGAAGAGTAATCTAGCCTGCAGCTCTGTTTGGGGGATTTGGGGAAGGCTTCCCGGAGGAGCTACGGCAGGAGGGGAAGTGCTGCAGGAGGGGAGGTGCTGCAGGAGGGGAGGTGCTGCAGGAGGGGAGGTGCTGCAGGAGGGGAGGTGCTCCAGGCAGAGGGGCGGCCGCGGCAGGGCAAGGAGAGGCAGCCGGCAAGGCGTCAGCTCTTGGGAGTCTTGAACAACAGGCAGCGCGGTTTGTCCTCGCGGGAAGCAGGTGGAATCACTCACTAGGAGGCTGTGATGATCCTGGAGCAGTCGCAGCCCCTGAGGCCTCAGTTTCCCAGCGTGTACAACGAGGATCTTTTCTCCAGACCTCCCCTCCCGCCCCCGCACCCAGTACACACACCTCCATGAAGACTGTGCTCTCACAGGCGCTCTGATACTTGTCTCTCTCATGCACGGGCTGTTTCTCAATCTTCTCCCGGTCAGTTTTCAGTTTCCGGTCAGCTCCTTTGGGCTACAGGAGGATGACAAGGAAACCTCAGAGGCCCTCTTTTCCTGCCCACTTCTCATTACAGGAGGGGAGCTGAGAAAGAGACCGAGCCCCATCCCTCTGTGCACGGAGAATGAAACAGTCCCAAAGAGGGGAACCGCAGGCTGAGGGTCCGCCGCAAAGCAGAGCCAGATGCACACAGCCAGCAAGGCAGGGTGACAGCCCTGAGAGGGAGGGGACAGGGCACCCGGGCTGCATGTACCTTAAACACCTTGATGAGGCAGCCGGCTGAATGCAGGTGCTCTGGCGAAAGCTCCTTGTCACTGGGCTTGAAAGTGTCGATCTGAAGGCGAAAGGGAACGCCTTTCTCTCCACCTTTTTTCCTAGGCGTGAACTCAGTGCTGATGCAGTGAACCTGAGGTGGAAAAGAAGGGTGACTCCAGGTCCCACTCACATTCAAGGGATCTCACCTGAAACCTGTTACCTGTCTGTCACCTGTCAGCCATTAATCACCGCAACTTCCCACCCCCAACCAGTGTCTATTCGTAAAGCATAACTTTTTCTTTTTTTTAAGAGGAACAATTTTTTCCAGCTTTTCTGAGGTATATTTGACATATAACATTGTGTATGTTTAAGGTTTGCAGTGTGTTGATATGATACATTTATATATTGGAAAATGATTACCACCCACCATAGCATTAGCTGCTAACACCTCCATCACAGAAACACCCCATCACATAATGACCCTTTTTTTTGGCGGTGAGATCATTTAAGATCTACTTTCTTCTTAAAATATAACTTTATTAGGGTCTTTCCCTTGTTCAAAATCCCTCAGCAGCTCACCAAGGTTATGAGATGAGAAGCAAAGTCCCTGACCCTGGCTGGCATTCAAGCATCTTAAAGAGTCAGGTCAAGCTTTTCTGCACGGTGGCTCTCTCTCCCCTATCAGTGAACCCACTGACCTACCCGTCCAGCCTAATCATCACCTCAATACGCCTGCATAGCTTTTCCTCTACCGGGAAAGCTCTCCCTGCTCACATCTGAGCCAATACATCCCATTCCAGAGTAGGGTTGCTAGTTAAAATACAGGATGCCCAGTTAAATCTGAATTTCTGATAAGAAACAAATACTTTTTTAGTATCAGTATTCCCAAGTATTGCATGGGACATACTGATACTAAAAAAAAAAAAAATATATATTTAGCTAAAATTCAAATTTAACTGAGTGTCCTGTATTTTATTTGCTAAATCTAGCAGTCTACTCCAGGAAGGCTTCCTGACCTGCACACCCACTGTAGCCCTCCCAAAATCTTGTGAAGAACAGGTAAAGGTAGGGAAGCTGAGGCTCACAGAGATTATGTGACCTGGGCAAGGTCCACGCCAGGAAGTGGTGGAACTGAAATTGTGCCACATCCACCCGACTCCTAGTCCAGATGCTTAGACTATAGTGGACACTCAAAAAAGGGACTTACAGGGCTTCCCTGGTGGCGCAGTGGTTGAGAGTCCGCCTGCCGATGCAGGGGACGCGAGTTTGTGCCCCGGTCTGGGAAGATCCCATGTGCCGCAGAGCGGCTGGGCCCGTGAGCCATGGCCACTGAGCCTGCGCGTGCGGAGCCTGTGCTCTGCAACGGGAGAGGCCACAACAGTGAGAGGCCCGTGTACCACAAAAAAATAATAATAATAAAATAAAATGATCAAAAAAGGGACTTACAGGTGAGTTTTGACAATATTGTTTGATTATAAAAGGAAATCTTTCAGCATAGAAAAAATGGAGAACACTGAAATATAAAGAAGAATACAAGCATTTCCCATCACCCCACCTCTCAGAGATAGTACTGTTAACATTCAAGTATTTTTCCTTCCTATCTTTTCTCTGGGCAAGGAAAAAAAAACCCACAACTTTCATATACACACACACTTTTATTTTTACAAAATAGAAATCAAACTTTAAATACAAGTCTGTATTCTGCCTTTACTTACGGGAAAGCAGTTTCTCTTGTCATGAAATATTTCTCAGAGACATCATTTTAAGGGCTACACAATTTCCATTATAAACCTCTACTAAACACTTATTTCAAAGTCAATCCTCTTCTGATGGACATTTTGATTATTTAAAATTTTTTAATATATAAAACGACACTGGCCTGAATAGCTGGTAAATATATCTCTGTGTACTTATTGAACACTGCGATAGGATACATTTCTTGAAGCGGAACTACTGGGTAAATGAGTATGAACATTAAATTTAATAAAATTTGCCCACGTGCCACATACCTACAGAATGGGTGCACCAATTTGCATTCTCAGGATATGAGGGTGTCTGTTTCTCCAAACCTTACCAATAACAGTTTTTAAAAAGTCTCTGCCATTTATATATATATACACACACATATATATAATTTTTATTAGCATTATTAGCATTTTATATAACACATTATATGTCATATGTGGCAACCATTTTTCCCATTTGATGTCTCCTTTTAATTTTGCCTGTGTATTGCAGACCGTTACTTTGTATGAAGCTAAATTCCGTCCTACGTTTTGTATTTCTTCCATTGCCTTAATGTTTAACAACTCCTTGCCTTTGGTGAGATTCGATCAACAGTTATCCATCTTTTTTTCCTCAAGGTGTTTCTGGAAGTGGTTCATTCTTATCACATCCCCCACCACCACCCAAACTCACCTTCCTTTCCCACCTAGGCTGCTGCCACCCACATCTGACCTCCAGCCTCCTCCCTGTCCCAGCTTCAGACTCACCTGCAGAAAGAGGGAGGTCCTCTTGGTCGGGTCCCAATAAAACTCCACAGTGTTGAGTTGTGAGGATAGCACTTGGGGTTCTATCACCCCCACGGACAGTGGCACATCTGCAGGCACAGGGTTGCAGGCAGGGAGTCGGGCTCAGCCCTCCCCATCCACAAGGGCCTCTAAGACAGAAAGCAGCCCTAAAGGGTCCCTGGTCCCTCCCCATTCACCTATGTCCAGGATGCGGTCCCCAGGCCGGCTCCACCTCCACCCGTCCAGCTGCTGCTGCTCTGTGTACTGCAGGCGCCGGTCGTGGAAAACCACACGCACCACACTCTGAGGGCACAGGAGGGCGCCTGGGCATTTGGGAACCAGTTCCCACACCTGCGGCAGGCCAACCTTTCCAGCCTCTCCCCCACCTGGCTTCCCACCATCCAGGGGCAGAAGGACTTAGAATCACCAGATCCGTGTCCAGATGCCGCCTGCCACTCACAAGCTGTGAAACTGAGGAAGTAACCTAGAGCCTCAGTTTCCTCATCTGTAAAATGGAGAACTTAATCCCTTCCCACTCGTAGTCACTCTACCCGTTTCTTTTCTTCGCTGCACTTATCAGTTTGCGATTTGTAAGTCAATCTGTAATTGCATATATTAATAATTTGTGTAATTACATGTTTGTCTCACTCAGCAGAATGCAAGCCCCCTGAGGAAGGAAACTGCATCTGTCTCTTTACCCCTGAATCTCTAGCTCATTGAACAGTTTCTGGCAAAGAATGGGAGCTAAATACTTCTTTGTGTTTTTTTTGAGAAGGAAGAAATCATGTGTGTGAATAATGCTGTGTAAATGTATTTCTAAATCCTGGTTCTGCTACTTACTGGCTCTATGTCCTTGAGAAAATACTTAACCTCACTGTACCTGTTTCCTCAACACTTCCCACCCACCACTCAGCTGTTGTGAAGGTCAAATTGAAAGGTGGACTTGAGAGGGTTCTACTTGACAATGACATCACAGTGATGACATTGGCCTCCTGCCCAGAGGGATAGTCATAGCCGGCTTTTGCCAGTTCTGGAAGGGATGCACCTACCTTCAGCAGCCGGGGCCCCTGGGTGGCATCGCCCAGTTTGGGGTTGCAGAGCATCCTCACCTCATAGGACTGGCCTGGGAGAGATTAAGGGGATGTGTGAGCCCCACTCTGAGGGGCAGAGATGCTGCCTGCCACCCCAGCCTGCCCTGGGCCCAGCCTCCAGAGCTTGCTGCCTCACCAGCCCCTCTCCTTCCCCAGGCCCAGCTCACCCTGGTTCAGGTAGGTGAGGGTCTCCTCCTGCTGCTTCACAGCTGGCGAGGTAGCTGCACAGAGCACGTACTGGAAGGCGGGGCAGGGCGGTTCCGCACGGGGCATGTTGGGCGGCTCTTCCTGCTTCAGGTAGGGCAAGGGCAAGGCCTCCCTGCCAGGGAGAGGAGGGCACTGCTGGCTTTCTGCCCTGTCCACCCCATCCTCTAAGAGGCTTTGACACTTTCTGCCAGGTTCTCCCTTCAGGGAGCCCACAGTTTGCTGTAGCGGGGCACTCCTGCAGCAGCCGGGGCCTAAGGGGCCCCTGTTCAGCTCCTCTGGCCTCCAGCAGACCTCCCTTAAGATACAAATCCCAGATACTACCAAACGTTTGCAAACGTCTGCTATCAATTACTTGTCTGCACCCTCAGGGCTTGCCTGACACCCAGTGAAAGCCCACCACAAGTGTCCTGAGTGGGTGGGTGGTCAGGATGTTTGGAGATGTCCTGGGACCCACTGAACTCCAGGTACATTTGACCACTTCCCCACCCCCAAAGGAACTCAAGAGCAGGAGGCCCATAACTTTTGGCTTGAAACAGATGGCCCTACCATGTCCATCTCAACTCAGAGCACGGCCTTCCTCGGGGACTGTGGGAAGGGGATGTGGCCCTTACCTGAGCAAGCTGCTTGGTGGCCCGGGGTACAGTTCCCCGGGGCTGGGCCACAGGTGCTCCGGCTGGCTGTGCCAAAACAGCATCTTGGAAAAAGAGCAGGACCAGCTGTGTCACAGAAAGCTCAGCACTGGGTTGGGCTGGACCCACCGGGCCATCCACCGGGGGCCTCGGGCTTTATATACAATAGCATAGCCCCAAAAGGGTGGGGCAAGGCCTCAGCCTCTTATTGGCTGAGCAACTGAGGCTCTAGGAAACTCAGGACCTATTAGGCAGCCCAAGCTGGGGAGAATCAAGAAATGGCATCCCTAGGGCTCCCCACCAATCATTAACTCAAAGGGGAAATGGTGGTGCAGCAAAACAAATCACTGGGACGGACATCCACTGCCCCACCATTCCTCCAGAGGCCCAGAAAAAGGAGGGGCACCCTCAGGATGAAAGATTGGCCCCAGATCCATAAGCCATGTAGCGTCCTGGAGACCCACGGGCCCAGACCCCTCACAGGACCCCATAGTGGGGGTGGAGCCTGACCACTCCAGGGGACAGGAAGAGTGACAAACAACATCACATGGACCGACAAAGGGCCTTTGCTCCCCCTGGTCTCCCTCTTTGTCTCTACCTGCCCCCCCATATACACAGGTGCAGTGATGGCCTGACACCTGTCCTGTCGCTGGGGGCTACCTGCCTCGGGGACTGGAGTTTACAGAACATAGTCCAGCTTGCTGTGGAAACAACTCAGGGGGTGGTGCTGGGAGAGGGAGCGTGCCTGTGAGGAGGACGGGGGGGGGGGGGGGGGGGGGGGTGGGCACGGGAGAGCACCGCTCCCAGGGAAGTAGAAGGAGAGGAGCTCCAGCTGGGCTGGTTTCTCTGCCCCTCCTCTGCCCTGGGGCTTGGAGTGCACTGTGTTTATGGACAAATACAGTCTGCCTGGGGGCCGGCCCCCTTCCCCAGGCTCAGCCCCTGTTGTCACTGTACACAGTCAGCTCAGGGGGCCCCCTGCCCCCACCCCCCACTACTGTGTTGGGTGTAAATAAATAAGGGCCTTGCAGAGAGCACAGACAGGGCTCTGAAGATGCAGCTTGACCTCATGTGACCCTAACTATCTAGGCTTTGTGATTCTGGGGGGGCCTTCCTTGCGGGGAGAGGGAAAACCAAAGAGTATGCCCCCACACACAATGAGCAGGGTACCTCCAGGTACCTTGGCCCTTGGTCTTCTCTCATGAAGCCAGACAAAAGGAGGAAAAGGGGATGGGAACCTTCTTGACAAGGAGGGCCAAAGAAACCTGAGTCCCCAAGATCCACAGTAAGACCCCCAAGACTTCAAGACTCACCTGCTGCCCAAAGCTGGATCCAAGGTCAGGAGGCCCCCAAGGGACCCTGCAAGGTTGGACAGAGCAAGATCCCAGGAAGGCCAGAAGGGGAGTAGGAGGGGTCCAGAGGGAGGGCTTGGCCCTGGCCTAGGGGGAGCAGGGTGTAGCGGTGGCAGTGGGGCAGAGGGGATAAGCAGGTGGAGGGGGAGACTTGTTATGCTTGCTGTGGAGGATGGATGTGGAAAAGGTGGAGGCTGGCGCAGGCCCCCTTCAAGGACACCAGTGGAGGAGACTCCAGCTCCATAAGCCAGTCCCGCCCCCCAGCATGTCCTCTATCTCCAAAGCCGTCTGTACCCTCCCCCTTGCCCCTCTGAGTGCCCCCTGTCCCCTACTCATTTTTTTAAAAATATTTATTTGGCTGCACCGGGTCTTAGTTGTGGTGTGCAGGATCTTCGTTGCTGGCCGGCGGGATCTTTAGTTGCAGCATGCGAACTCTTACTTGCGGCACGTGGGATCTAGTTCCCTGACCAGGGATCGAACCCGGGCCTGCTGCACTGGGATCGTGGAATCTTAGCCACTGGACCACCAGGGAGGTCCCACCTCTCCCTTACTCTCGCTGCTACTCCCTCCTTCCGCCCATCTCAGAGTCTCTGGGCTTCTGTCCCCAAAGAGATGTTGCTGGGCCTGTTGCTGGTTTTCCTTGGCTCTGTGTCTCCAAGGAAAGAAGCCAGGCTTGAGGCAGACAGAACCTGGTCACTCAGAGCCCCCACCAGACCCATTCGCTGTACCTCCTGGGCCAGCACAGCACGGAGTATAAAGAGCCCACCCTCAGGCCCAGAGAGGCCTCAGGAAATTTCTGGTCCAGGCTCCCCACTCTCAGAGGAGTCTCGGGCTCTGGGTGGTCTGAGGCCCCCACGAGGCAGGGACACATTTCTGAACCTACTTTCCTCATTGGTAAAATAGGAGCAAGACCTCCCTCCCACTCAGTGTGGCAGTGAGGAGCCAAGGAAATTCTGTGGAGTTGCATCTTATCCCAGTGTTTAATCCTCAGGAGCTTCCCCTGGGGTAGCGAGGGACACCACTAAGGACCCCAGTCTCCTTGGCGGTGTCCCTCGCTAGTTCTGGGGGTACAGACATGACTGTTCCAGAAACTTCCCCCAACACAGATGAATTTCATACCCCAAATGCTCTATCATTTTCTAGGCCATGGCATAACACGATCCTAATAATACCCTTGGGGTTCTCTAAGCCAAGGAAGTAACTTTTTCTCTGTCAAAATTGCTGAGAAATGTCAGTGTCTTTCTCCTCTAACCAAAATGTATTGTTTTGTTTTGTCTTCTATCCCAGGCAACATTCCAACCTGGAGAGTTGGAGAGTGAAGCCTACCACTCCCACAGAGAAACAGAGGCTGAGGGGAGTGTTCCTCGTTCATTCATTCATTCAACAAAATGTTATTGAGTGCCTACTATGTACCAGGCTCTCTCTCCCTCCCTCCCTCCCACTAGTGTGTGGGACCTGGGGCAGGGTACCTGGGTGGGTGGAATCCTAACCTATCCAGGGCTCAGGCACCGCTGTTACCCCTCCATTAGTGGTCAAAAGGTCTGGGCACTGAGTTCCAGGGAAATGATTTTTATTTTTTTATCTTTTAAAAATTGGAGTATAATTGCTTTACAATGTTGTGTTAGTTTCTGCTGTACAATGAAGTGAATCAGCTACTATATGTATACATCTATCCCCTCCCTCTTGGAGCTCCCTCCCACCCCTCCCCCAGCCCTTCCCACCATGTAGGTCCTCACAGAGCACCGAGCTGGGCTCCCTGTGCTATATAGCAGGTTCCCACTAGCTATCTGTTTTACACGTGGTAGTGTATACATGTCAATCCTAATCTCCCAATTCGTCCCACCCTCCCCTTCCCTAAAAGGAATGGATGAGAGCACGATTTTGCAGACACGCACGCACGCACGCAC
Source organism: Kogia breviceps (assembly GCF_026419965.1). Classification (NCBI taxonomy): domain Eukaryota; kingdom Metazoa; phylum Chordata; class Mammalia; order Artiodactyla; family Physeteridae; genus Kogia; species Kogia breviceps. The sequence continues at coordinate 37,261,365 of NC_081328.1, read as the reverse complement.
GCACGCACGCAGGAAGCTGGCAATGCCATATGGCAACCCCTGTGCGCCGTGTGTGTCCGTGTGCACGATTGCCCCCACCCTAGGAGGGTGGTCCTTTTGTCCAGCAAACTGTCTCTGAGACCTCTGGGTGTGCAGCTCCACAGGGCACCACGCTAAACAGCGCCCCCTAGAGTTCGAGGATGCACAGGCCTGGCTCTAAGACTCCAATCTTTTATTCCTGAGAGTCCCTCTCACCGCCAGTAAGTCTCACCTTGCAAAGGTACTCTGTTCACGCTTCAAACTTACTGCCTCCTTCTTAAAACCCTTCCTGCTACCCAGCCAGTTGGCATTTATATTCCCCATGTCCCTCCTCTGCCCTTCACCAAATTCCTTCACAGCAGTCGTCTGATGTGCAGTTTATTCTTAATGTACTTTGTCTAATGTTTGTTTTCCCATCAGAGTGGAAGCCCCTTGAGGGTCTGGACTAAGAGGTAAACATACCTCTAGATAGACCCTGAGTGCAAGCGCAACTAGGTGGATTTAGGCAAGTAACTTAACCTTTCCAAGCTTCGTGCTGCAACTATAAAAAGGAGATGGTGAGAACCTCTACCCCACAGGGCTGGATAATAATGAATGACATAATAATTGAGCCCTCAGTAAATGTAGGTGTTTTTTTCTCTACATATCTCCAGTGCCTAGTACATCATACAGGTTTTATTTATTTCACACTTAAAAGTGTAGGTTTATTTATATAACACTTATAAATGCAGAGGGTCTGCTTATTTAGCAAACAGTTCTTCAGTGCTCAGTATGACTCCAGAGTGCTTTTCAGTCTATCTTCTAAGGCAGATGCTATTTTTTTTCTATTATTCTATTATCACCGCCCCCCTCATTATACAGATGGTGAAACTGAGGCTCCGAGAGGTTAAGTAACTATCTCAAGGTCACACAGCTAAGAGAAGACACAGCCAGGGTTTGAACGCAGGCCACCGGGTTACAGTCCTTGCTCCTAATGACTGCACTATGACCACTCTGCAGGACAAATGTGTGTGGAATTCTGAAATTAACCAGGCAACAGTCCAACCTGGGGAGCTGGAGAATGAGGTCTCCCACCCCTCCCCCAAAGAAAGAGGGGCTGGTGGGGGGCAGTGTTCATCGTTCATGCATTCATTTATTTAACAGCTCCCAAAGAAGTATCAGACCCCGGAACCTGGATGGCAGGGACCCCCGGCATTTCTGAGCTTCGGCCTCTTCAACTGCTAAATGGGGAAAAATACTTTCTGTTCCAGTCCTGGGCTCTGAGCCCTGAGGATGAGTAAATATGCATGACAGTGGCTGGACTGCTGTGATTTTGATAGATGGGGGTGGAGGGGTATTCATAATGGCAGGAGGAGCAGGAAACGGGATTTTTGTCTCCTCAGGTATGGCTATGACTTGACAATTCCCTTGGGATGAGCAGCAGTGGAGGCTGCAGTAGGGAATTCCCTGGTGGTCCGGTGGTTAGGACTCTGCGCTTTTACTGCCAAGGTCCCGGGTTCAATCCCTGGTCAGGGAACTAAGATCCCACAAGCCGTGTGGCAAAAAAAAAAAAAAGACATTGCAGGCAAGGGAAGCAGCTTTTCAGGGGTGTGCAATCCTCCAGGTCCCACTGCACGTTACAACCACCCCTTGAAGTAAGAAGGTCCCCAGTTACAGTCTATACAATTTGTCCAAGGTTATTAGCTAGTGAGGGTGGGCTGGAACCGGAGTCACCTCACTGCCATGCACCCACACCAAGACACAGGACTCCTTCCAGGCCATCCCTGCAATGAAGCCTTTGGCCAGAAGACCCTGAGTCCACTACTCAGGCTCTGTTTCCATGTGGCTGCCCTTGGGAACCAGAGGTATCTTCCTAAGACACAGGAATGACCATACCATAATCACTCGCAGCGCTATTCTCAAGCTGGGCTATGGAAACACCTGGGTAACCACGCCCATCTTCCAGGGCATCTGTGGCACACCATAGCTAGTGCTTAAAATCATTTTTTGGTAGGAAAACCAACATAGATATTCTTGGACTCAAACGCAAGGCTTGCACAAACATTTAATATAGAGACATGTTTTTAAATTCCTTTCAAGTTCTGAGTGAACCACTTTGCCTACCTGGCCCCCGCCCCCCACGCCTCCATGGTACCCCTGGATTGTTCACCTGGGTTCCAGTGAGCGAGTTTGAGAAGCCCGTTTGTGCAGGGAAATGCATCTTCCTGGCCCAGCATCCAAGGCCGTTTGTCCACCTTTTTCTGCCTTTCCCGGTCACCACTCCCTCTCTCCCTCGCTTACCAGCAACTTCCAGAACAGTCTGTTCTGTTTCACACCTCTGTGCCTTTGCCCAGGCTGTTGCATCTGCATAGAATACTCTGGCCCCTCTGCCTTCTAGTCCTCTTGATGGCCTCTGTCAACTCAGCTCAAGGCGCATCTCCGTTCCCGCTGCTTCCTACCCCCAAGTCTGCTCAGAGGGATCCTCTGGGCAGGAGGGCATTCTCTGGGTCAGGATTTACAGGAGGGCCTCAAATGCAGGAAACTGGCACCCTGGGTGCCCAGAGCCTCTCTAAGCACTTAGTAGGACCACATGGTTTAGATGTCTCAAATGTAGACCCTCAAAGGCCCCATCTACACACTCTTCCCTGGAAGACATCCAACGTTGTTTCCTGTGTAGTCTGCAGGGGGCAGTGTGGGCCCAGGCTGGCCCCAGGATCCCCAGCTGCTGTTTCCACTGGGTCTAGACTCTCCCAGCCAGAAAACCTCTCCCCAGGAGGAGTTAACAAGCTGAATCGTAAAGGGGGAGTTACAGGCAGGCTCCATCCCCCCTGCCTCAACATCTCTCTGGCATCGTCACCCTCACGCTTCTCCCACTTAGTAAGCCAGTCACCCTCACCCCTAACACCCAGATCCAGTTGCTTCCAGACTTCATCCTCCCCCTTTTCCACCAGCTCTCAGCAGCACCCTGCAGCCCAGTCTGTGCCCAGGGCCGCTCTGCAGCCAAAGATCCTCCTTTAAGAGTTTGGGGGCCCTCAGTGCTCATATCTCTAAAATTCTAACCCCTAACAGCCCCATCCCATCCACTGGGCTCCACCTACTTGCTCACCCCAAAGTGATGACATTGCTGTTACCTTGGTAACAGATGCTTTGTGGGTGGGTATGGGGAATGGACCAGGGAAAGAAATGCTTGGCTTCAGGACACTATCAGAGGCATGGGAGATGGGGGTGGGCAAACTGGCCTAGGGCCTGGGGAGGGGCAGCCAGGGGCTGTGACCCCCGCCACAGGCTGCTGTCAGCCCTATGTCCCCAGCCTCAAGGGGAAAAGAAACAGAATAGAAGGGGACATCTTTGTGGAAAGAGAGGTTTTCTTACTGAGAGAAGGGAAAACATCCCCCAGACCATTATCCCCGTCCCATGGAAACAAGTCTCCTGGACAGCCTCGACTTGGGGGGGTAGGGAGAGGGGTGCACACACTGGAGCCCATGTTGTTCCCCTCCAGGGAGCCTGGGGCACAGAGAGAGGGAACAGCTCACTCAGGGCGTGTTAGGGACAGCAGCGCCACAGGCAGTGGGAAGGCGGCTCTATGCCAGTGTCCCAAGCTCCAAGGGCTGTTGGCAGCAGGGGGTGGAGGGGCCCTTCTCCAGCCTCTGGGGACCTGACTGTCGCAGATGCCACAGCCGGGAAGTATGTCAGGCACTTGCATAAGAGCCTTCTATATTTCTGTAAAATCATAATTACCGATGCCTGCCATGGGCCTTAGCTCATTAGAACGGTATCTGCCTCTGAGGCCCTGCAGAGGGCTGGCAGAGAGACGTAGGGGAGACAGGGCAAGGCCAGACCTCTCACTGTGTTCTCGGCATCCCCAGCCCCACTGAGGCTGGGTCCTCTTCCTCTCCCCAGCTGGGAGATGAGAACCCAGACTTGACCTCAACCATGATGAACCCCCCTACCCTAGGAGTCCCGATTCTAAAGCTGGAGGGAGAGGCCAGCCACTCATGTGCTCAGCTTGGGCTGTCCTTGGTAACCCATGGGGGCAGAGGCCACAGCAGAGAAGGGCTTGAACTGAAGGTGTTGGTGGGAGAAAATAGGTCAGTCCTTATGGGAGAGGCAATCCCTCACATTAGAGAATCTCAGCACCTTAGTGGAGGGGCCCTGGGTTGTTTAGGCCAGTGGTTCTTAATCTTTTGGGGATCTAAGATTCTCTGAGGAGCGGATGATAGCTCTGGACTCTCCCCCAGAAAATGCTTATCCTCCAAAATTTTAAACAGCTTCAAGCGGTTCACAAACTCCCTGAAACTTACCTACAAGCCCAAGGTTAAGAATCCTTAAAAATTTTTTTAAAAATATTTATTTATTTATATACTTATTTGGGCTGCACCGGGTCTTAGTTGCAGAACGAGGGTTCTTTGTCGCAGCACACAGGCTCTTAGTTGCGGCACGCATGTGGCATCTAGTTCCCCAACCAGGGATCGAACCCGGGCCCCCTGCATTGGGAGTGCAGAGTCTTACCCACTGGACCACCAGGGAAGTCCTAAGAATCCTTAATATTTTTAAAAAATAAAATAATAATAATCACTATTTATCATGCACTTACTCTGTCCAGCTCTTTACATATGTTAACTCATTTAATCCTCAAAAGAACACTAAGAGATATACAATTATTGCCCCCATTGAATCCAACTCCATTTCAAACTAACCTAGTTCAGTTCCACCAATCAGAAGAGACGGAAACCAAAGACCCTCCAGAGATGGATAGCTCTTTCCCAAGGTCAAAGAGCAGGAAAAAAGGGCAGACCAGGATGAAGACCAGGTGCTCTTAATGTGCTGGACATCGTGCCATATGCAGATTTGAAGCCATCTGTCCATCCCTCCATCCATCCCTCCGTCCCCGGGCTCCCGAGAGCCTAGCACCCATGCTCATTCACTCAGCTCTCCTAGTAAGAGGCCCCCTGGTAGTTCTATTATGACTTCTGGTCTGAGAGCACTTCTGAGAGTATGGCTGCCACTCATCCTCCTGGACCACGTTGCCGCTTGCTCTGACAACCCCCCCTTTCTGCCCTCCAAATCTAAGATGGACAGTTTTCCTCCGAGAGAAGCTAGCCCAGTTGCTCCTGCCCCATCGCTGAGCCACAGCAGTGATTCCCACTGTTGGCACTGAGACAGTGACTCAGACTTAGATCATTAAAGACCGCTCTGAAACAGGAAGGCCACAGGCCAGAAAGGACATCCAGAGGTCATGGGATCCAGCCCCCTGCCTCCTCCACAGCTGTCCCACCTCAGATTTCTAACGCCCAGACCACATGGGCCCCAGGACCCACCGACTTCCCTGCCTTTCTCCACTGATTCCCCTGGGAATTCTTTCCCACGTCTAGTCAGAGTCTCCTGGGTCAGTTCTCCCATGAAATAACCATCTCCAAACAGCCGAGGAAAGTGAGGGAAGGAAGCTGTTTCTTCTCTCCACCTCAGAAAAAGACCTAGGAAGAGACAAATCTCCCAGAAGAGAGGAGAGAAGGAAGAAAATGAACTTTCTGTGCCTGTCTTCTCTGGGCTAAGTGGTGTATTACACTGTCTCATTTATTCTCCCGGGAGTGAGGTAGGCACTCTCCATTCTGCTGATGAAGAAATCAAGGCTTTAAAAGTTACCTACCCAAGGTCAAGTGAATTAGTGACTACACAGGTACTGGACTCAAAGGAACCTAGAGCCTCTTCTCTTTGGAGGGAAACAGGGGTACCTCCCCCCAGGAGGCCTCACAAACGCAGACGAAGCCCCTGTTTGCTCCAGCCCAGGACAGGTAGCGATAGAGGGCTGATGACCCCATCTCAGGTGCTCCAAGAATTTCTAAGTCTGAGTTGCCTTGGGAGGGGTCGTTGGGCTGACCTGTGCTGGGCAGGAGGGAGGAGGGTGGCCCTCAGAGGGGAGCAGTTGGTAATGAATGGGCCTTTGGGGAAACTGGTCTGAGGGCTGAGGCCAGGTTCTACTCAAACTCCTTTCAGGAAAGCTAGCACTCAGAGAGTCTGCAGTGTGTGGATCGGGAGAGGACTAAGCCCCCACTACCACCAACCCTCCCGTCCTCCCTTGTCCTAATTCTACCAGTGGCAAATAAATCTCTATTCCTGGACGCAGTAACCTGAGCAGTGCTCCACCGGTGGGCTCATCCTCAGGAGGAGATAGATAGCATGAATGACTATGTGCATGGGGGGGGCGCCGGGGAGGGAACACTAGGTTCAGCCCCTCTTCCAGGGCTGGCATAAAGGCAGGACCCTCTTGAGTGCCACCCACCCCTCATCTCATCACCCACAGCAGATGAGGAGGAAGGAGACTTAGACCCAGAAGTCTCTCCACCCACACCCAGGGAAGGATTCTCTCAACCTCCAACCTATCTCCATTTTCTTGGATAGGCCCAGAGATGAAGCTAGACCTTTTGATCAGGGCCAGAAGGGGCAGGAGGAGAGGGAGGGGAAGTTCGGGAAATAGCAGGTAGGTGACATGCATTAGCTTCAGGCCAAGTGGACAGAGGACACCTTGGAGGGTAAGAAACCTCTTCCCCCTCACCTCTCCCTACCCCCATCTAACTCCATCTGTGGTAGGATCTTTAGGAGGAGGCATGTCTTGGAGAGGTTTGGGGACCTCAGGTGTGGGGACTGAGGCGTCTTCTCTGCTGAAGTCCAGGCAACAAGACTGGAAAGCAATATAGTTGTCCTGCTTCCCAGGACAGGGCTGGCCTTTGACACATGATGTTCATTTGTCCGTTCTCTGCTGAGGAAACCCCTACATAGTCCGAGGAGAGACACATTTGGGGAGAGTGTCTCCAGGGCAGAGAGACATCAAGTTAATTGGGTGGAAGTTTCCCCATTCTTCACATCGCTATCAGGAAGTCCTACCTTTATCTCACTTTCAGCTATCCTTCTGCAGATCCAACCTATTTCTATTCCGGCCCAACCCTTCCAGACTCGAATATGATCTCCTGAAGCTTCCTTCAACTTTGTCATGCCCCCAATTCCGGGATTTTCAGGTAAAACTGCTCCCTCCACTTCTTTACCCTCCAAGCCCCTCCCCATCTTGTCAAGCCCCCCCACCAGGCTCCGCCCAGCTCGCCCTCCTGGCCACCGCGGCAGCCAATAGCTGAGAACCTTATTTGCATAGCAGCGCTGGGGAGCTGCGGAGGGAAAGGGGAGGGACCAGGCGACCTCCTAAATCAAAGTTGGGAGGCGAGGACTGGGCGGAGGGGGTGCCCGGCTGGGGCTGGCGGGGGGAAGGGAAGGGGAGGAGGCGTGGGGGAGCGGGCGCAGAGGACGGCGAAGCCTGCCGGACACTGACAGCTCCATCGCTCCCTCCCTCGGCTCATCCCCGAGTCCCCACTTCCCTCCTCCCCTCGCTCGGAGCAGCATCCTTGGTTGGTCCTCACTCCTGGGGTCGTCCTGCTCCCGCGGCTCCGTGTAATTACCTCCTCTCACCCACCAACCCGGGAACTTTCTCCGCCAGCACCCGGGAGTGGGGGGGGGTGCTTTGCCTAGGCGGGTTTCTCCTGGGGTTCGTTGGGGGCCAGTCTCTAGAGAGGGGCTTCAGGGTCCCAGAGAGACGCCTGCCACCCTCAGCCTGCCTCCAGCCGGGCTGCCGTCGGGTCTCGGCACCCTCTCTTCCCCTCTCGCCTAACCATGACCGAAATGAGCGAGAAAGAGAACGAACCGGATGACGCGGCCACCCACACCCCCCCAGGGACCGTCTCTGCCCTCCAGGAAACCAAGGTAACTCGGGAGGCGAGAGGCCTGGACCCCTGCCCAGTGCGCCCCCAGCCCGGGCGCCCTCCTCCCGATGCGGTTGCCACTGTGGCCTCGGGTGCCCTGGGGTCACAGTAGCGGGGCCCGTGTGGTCCCTAACGCTCCGCGCGGCGACCGAGAGCAGTGGGTTCGTGACGAGGGGCCACAAGGAGCCCCCATCACACAAGCACGACACGCCCTTGCGCGCGTGATGAGCGGACGCTCCACCGCGACCCTCCAGGGAGGTTGTATGTAACTCGGCTTTGTTGGAGGGAGTCGGCGCTGCGAAGGCGGAGGCAGTGTGTAGCGGTGTGTAGCGGGCGTGGGCAGGTATACTCGCCCTCGTGTGCGTGCGAGGCGCACCCCTCCCGTGTCCGCCAGGTCTCTGTCTGTCCCTCTCTCTTTGCCTGTGTCTCTCTGAAAATGTCTCTACAACCTGTTTGTCTCTGTCTTGGTATCTCTCTGTGTGCGTCTCTCTCGGGTCCTCTCGGCATCTCTGTGTGTTTATTTCTGAGTCTCTCTAGATGTCTCTCTCTGACCCGCCGCAGTCCTGCATTCCCCCCCTCCCAACCGGGTTAGGCTCGGGAACGTGCGGCCGCGGCCCGGGGCTGCGCAGCTTGTGAGTTCGCGCTGGGGGCTGCTGCGGCGCGGGCCATCACTGGCGGGGACCCGGGGACTGTTGTTGCGACTCCGGATGCGAAAGACAGGCAGCCCACGCCAGCGGGCCGTGGGCCGGGGAGGGGGACGGGGAGCTGGTAGAAGCAAAAAGGGAAGTCATCATAATTAATGAATGTCATAATTAACCCTAATTATGTATGATTGCTACTCCTGCGGGAGTCACAATGAATAAATTATTCCCCAATGAAGTCAGGCGGAGCCCAGACTCCTGGCGCTGAAGGCGGTGGGGTGGGGGAGAACACTGCTCACATTCAAACCGCCCCCCCCGCCCCGCCCCACGCCTCTACTCTGCCTGCTCCCTCCCCGAGTTCTAGGTGCTGACCCGCAAGAAGTTCTTCGGGAAGCAACCTGAGCGGGGGACCTGGGGATGGGGAGAGAAAAAGGGGCAGTGCTGTCTCTGCCCCCCACCCCGCAGATTTCAGGCCAGGACTACTCTCTCCCTTTCAACCCTGGTAAATTGTTCCCACCTGGCTTCTGTTACCCAGATGAGGAGGGGGCAGCCAGGACCAGAAATGGGTGGGGTCTTTGGCTCCCCCTGGTATCACGGGCTCATCTATAGCTCTTTCCAATGCCCATCTTCCTCCTAATTCTGTCTTGACCGCCCCCCAGGATATGAGGTTAATTCAAGGTCAAGGTCATCAAGGGAGTGACCAAGGGAAGATGAGTAGGACCAGAGTGGCTGGTGTCTGGCTGAGGCACCCCAGGTAGGCTCCTCATGCCTAAACCAAAGCGACCCAGTGGGTCTCCAGAGCCAAGTCTTCAGATTCACACTTGACCTTCTCCTGCTCCCTTCTGAGAACTAGACCTTGGGCTCTCAGACCACAGAGTTACCTCCCCCTCAGAGAGCTAAGTCTACTGGGAAAGGAATGAGGTGTTGGGGGGCAGAATATTGCTTGGAATATTTGTGACAGCTTCCTTCAAGCAGAAGATCCCCATCCTGAGGGAACTGAGCCCCATCCCGAGTTCCAGCGCCTCTGAGCTTCACAGTTGCCTTCTAGTCACCCTGGACAGACACATACAAACCCCTTGCTTGCTTCCCGGGGGATTGAGGGCCTCCCAGGTACTGCCCTGATTCCCGTACCACAGCCTGGCCACTCAGCCCCCTCCTTAAGAGTTCTCTGAGAGCAGGCAGTAGGGCTGGGCAGTGCTGCCTCAGCAGTCAGCAGGCTGCAGGCTCAGCTGTGTGGGGAGGGGTGGTCAGGGCCTGGCAGGTCTGTACCTCCTTCCTCCCACCCCAAGGACTGTCCCATGCCATCACCTCTGGGTCTGAGCCATGGAAATCTGCGGAGCAGGGAAGGAAGGGGAGTGTACACCTGACCTAGTGCCTCTGTGCCAGGCCAGTTGGAGCCCTGCCCCTTTGCCGTCCTCCCCTGTACCTCATTTATGAAGGACTCAGTAATTACAACACAGTCTGGATTGCAGGTCTGGGGGAAGGTACTCAGGAGGGCAGAGGTGGGCAGAGAGAGAATTCAGAACACTTGCCAGCCTCCTTCCGTTCCACCACCTCAACTTGTCCCAAAGTAGCTTCTGTCTTCAGACTGTAGAGGTGGAGGAGAAGGAAGGGAGAGGGTCGGTGCTGCCCACCCAGCTCAGTTTGAGGCAGGTACAACAGAGGTGGCTAGTGTACTTGTCTTCATTAGGCAGTGAAGTCAACATTCCAGACCTCTTCATCGGTGTTTGGGGCCCCCTGGGGATTTCTTGCCAGCCCAAGTCCAGCCTCCTGCTCACCCTAAAGTCGGGTACCACCCGGGCACCCAAGCTACTCAGCCACCCTCCTAGTGTCAGCATCACCCTCTCTGGGTCCCCATCCCATCCTACTACATAGGGCCTGCCATCACCCCCTTTGGTACCATCTTTGGAAAGACCCTGCCATGCCAGCTCTGCCATCTGAGTCAGCTTGTGTCACATCTGCCACCACCCTCTGCCAGCTGCCTAGTGCCATTTCAGGAGCTGGCAGGAACTGAGGAAGGAAGGGACTGTCCAGGGTGTGGAGAGGTGGGGAGGAGGCAGGCAGGCCAGGTCCTGCCTCCAGGAGGGGATTCAGAAGAACAGGTCTGATGGTCCAGGCTCCAAGCCAGACAAGCTCCTGGTGCTTTGGGAGGGAATGGGGTCCAGGTGGGCCAGCTTGCCAGGGTATATGGTGACTTCTTCTCATGCCAGGGAATGGGTCCTGGGACACTGGGGGCACCAAAAAGATAGAGGGTGGGGAGGTAGAGAAAGGTCTTCTCTGGCAACTAGGAGTCCCAAGAGTGGAAATACCTGGCCAGGCTGAGCCCAAATGAGGTTTGGGTGGCCAAGCCAGATGTCTCTGGTGTGGGCAGGCATTAAGCCATTTGGCAGCGATGCTGTCATCTGCTCTCCAGCCACAGCCCTTGACATCTGTCAGCCATCCCAGGTGGCATTCCTTCCCACTTCTCCACCCTCCTGGGATCTGGGGCAGAGTTGGGGCTGCCCTGGTGGTGGGGAACATTCTGTTCCAGAGGCTTTTGGTACCCTGCAGAGGTGGCTCTTGGCACTGAGGCCAGGCGGGGACCTGGAAAGGGCACAGGCTGGAGAGTAGGGAGGCTTGAAATCTCATCCTGTGAAGATTACTTTGGAAATAATGGCCTCAGGAGGGGGGAACATGATTGATGTCTTCAAATATTTGAAGAACTGATGTGTGTAAGCGGGAGTAGCCCTTCCTAGAGCCAAGGGAGAAACAAGGGCCGATAGGCAAGGGAGGCAGGTTTCAGCTCTAAATAGGGAAGCACTTTCCAGCGGTTGCAGCTGCCCAAAGATGGAATGACTGTCCCAAGAGAGGATGTGCTTGCCGTCACAAGAGGTGACCAACAGAGTCAGACAACAATTCAGAGGGGACGTGGCCAGAGCGGTGCAGGGTGGGGACTGCTCCATGTGCCCAGTCTTTCAAGTCCCTTCTAACCCCACATTTCATGACAAGCCCATGGCACAACTGAGGGCCAGAGGTGAGGGCCAAGGCAGGGTGCTCCTGGCCACTTGGGCTCAATAGCCAAAGCCACTGGTTCAAGTCCCGGCTCTGCTACGTAGCAGCTGCGGACTCACGATGAGTGAGTGATTTAACCCCCTCAGTTCCTCATCTGAAAAGTGGGCCAATAATTGTCACCACCTCAGTGGGTAGTGCCAGGGTTAATGAGATTCTGCATATCAATTCCAGGACTCTGACAATGACAGCCCCTCGTTATGTTCATAAATTTAGGTTTTGCTTTGGGGACTTGAGCCTGTATTGCTTAGAGAGCATCTAACCCTGACTTGGAGGTGGGGAAACTGAAACATAGAGAGAGAGGAAGTGAAGTAACTTGCCTTCAGGCAGCAGATTGCGTTCTGCCCCCCCCAGCACATCCTCCCAGAGACCTCCTGTGCTCTGTGCCCACGGCCCCTGCGCAGAGCAGTGAGTGGTTCACTCGCCCCTCTGGGGCCTGTCAGAGCCCCCAGAGCCACATAGAACATATTCGTGTTCTAATTAATTGTCCCTCTGGGCCTCGACCTCGGCCCCAATGCCCAGGCAGCTGGGGCCTGGGGCCCTGCTTCTCAGAGACACACAAAGAAGCCCACAGTGCTGGCCAGGAAGCTGGATTTGGAAGGAGCTGAGCAACTCAGCATGCCAGTCCCCCTAGGGCTCTGGCCTTTCAGCTGGCATACCGGGGCCCGCCTTTTGCCCAAACATTTCCCTCTCTGCTTCCCCCTCTGTCATGTGGCCTGCTGGACTCCCTAGGGCTAGAGGGGCCACCACTTCCATTCCCTTGGCATGGTTGCCAAGCTGGCATCCATGGCACACAGGCTGCCTGGTGTCCCAGCTGGGAACCCTGGCCAAGTGTCCCTGCCTAGAGCCAGGCCTCTGCCCCCCACCTCCACCCTTTTCTTTTTTTAACTGGTAGAAAGGCATGGGAGGAGTAAGGGCTTTCAACAGGAGGGGAGTAGGGCAGGGGTCTGGGTAGAGAGGTCCAGATCTCACCTGGGTAGAATAAGGGCGTGTTTGGGTGAGCAATGGAAATAACTCTGGCCTCACCGCAGAGTCCACCCTGCACTCCAGAACACGTGCTCTGTATAGGATTCCAGCCACTTGCCCATCATTTATTCCACAAACATTGACTGAGCACCCACTATGTGCTGAGGCTCATTATGGGGATTTGAAGCCACTTTCCCCGCCCTCCAGGGGCTCACAGCCTCCCAGAGGAGTGAGAAGTAAATGACAACATAAACCTGATCGGAGCTGTCATGGAAGCCCATCCAGATGCAGCCAACCAGAGGAGGGGGTGGTCCCCCTGAAAGGAATTCCTGCAGAAGAAGAGACAGCCTCCCAGAGAAGGAAGAATCACAGGAAACCCTGAAGAAGAAAGCGTGAAATAACTGGATAAGGCAAAGAGGAGGTCAAACATGTAAAAAGCTCAGAGGCATGAAACACGGATGAGTTCAAGTCCGCGCATTTGGGCTCAGGTGGAAGGCCGGGGGTGGAAGGGCAGGTTTGGCCAAGTTGCAGGTTCATGGCTGGGACAGGGGCCTTGGCTGGGTCCTGAGGAGCCATGAAAGGTTTTTTGCGGGGTCAGGGATCACCTCCCTGGCAGCTGCATGGAGAACAGGTGGGGATGGGCAAGGTGGAGGCAAAGAGCTATGGCCCTGAACCCGACAGGGTGCTGGAACCTGAACCAGGGCAGGGTTCCGGGGTGCTGAGGTGTTGCAGGGGATGCACTGGAGAGGTGTTTTGGAGGGAGAATCAGCCCTGAGGATGGGGGTCCAGGGTGACCGCTCCCCCACTCCCTGTTCAAGGACCGAGGACCTGGTGTGTTTTGGCCTCCAAAGTATTATTTTGTTAAGTCGAGTAAATGGTACATCCATTCAGTGAAATTCCTGTGCGGCCATACAAAAAAAATGGTGAAACTCTTTGTGTATTTGTATGGAATGATTTCCAAGAAAAAAGCAAGGCATGGGAGAAATAGTATACTATCATTTCTGTGAAGAAAAAAGGAAATAAAACCTCTTGAATTTGTTTCTATCCAATTTCACATAAAGTCCTAGATTTCTTAACTGACTTTTTTTTTTTTTTGGCTGCACGCAACATGCAGATTTTCCTGTGCCCCCTGCAATGGAAGCACAGAGTCTTAACCACTGAACCACCAGGAAGTCCCTCTTAACTGACGTTAAATTTCATGAGTTCATGAAATGGATTAATATTTTTTATTAAAAAATTACTTTTATAAAAAAAAAGTCTAGGGGTGGGGTAGGGAGGGTGTGAGGGAGATGCAAGAGGGAGGAGATATGGGGATATATGTATATGTATAGCTGATTCACTTTGTTATACAGCAGAAACTAACACACCATTGCAAAGCAATTATATTCTAATAAAGATGTTAAAAAAAAAAAAAAAAAAAAAGTCTAGGGATTTCCCACGTGGCTCAGTGGTTGAGATTCCGCACTCCCAATGCAGGGAGCCCGGGTTCAATCCCTGGTCAGGGAACTAGGTCCCACATGCATGCCACAACTAAGAATTCACATGCTGCAACTAAGGAGCCCATATGCCACAACTAAGGAGCTGGCAAGCCGCAACTAAGGAAACTGACTGCCACAACTAAGACCCGATGCAACCAAATAAATATTTACAAAGTCTAGATTTCTTTTTTTTCTTTTTCTTTTCTTTTATTTTATTTTTTTGCGGTACGCGGGCCTCTCACTGTTGTGGCCTCTCCCGTTGCAGAGCACAGGCTCCGGACACGCAGGCTCAGCGGCCATGGCTCACGGGCCTAGCCGCTCCGTGGCATGTGGGATCTTCCCGGACTGGGGCACGAACCTGTGTCCCCTGCATCGGCAGGCGGACTCTCAACCATTGCACCACCAGGGAAGTCCTAGATTTCTTTTTGAAAATTGAGAAACCTGGCAATGCTGGGCTGCCCCTACAGACTAGCTCAGCTGGCTAAAGGAGACCAGCAGCTGCTCGCTGGCTGTCCGGTCCCCACCACTCCTAATTAGGTGCCTGTCCAGCCAGAACTCCTTTGCTCGAGGAGGTTCCCTGCCTGGCTCTTGCGGGCACCTGGGACGGTGACCTGCCTTCTGGATCTTGGCAGCCTCTTTCTCAGTACTTCATCTCACCTCTGGCTCTCAGCCTTCGGGCTGCCGCTGGCCAAGGAGAGATCCCGGGGAGCCAATCCCCTCCAGGCTCACAGCCCCTTTTCCTCTCTCAGCTCCAGAGGTTCAAGCGCTCACTTTCCCTCAAGAACATCCTCCGAAGTAAGAGCATGGAGAACTTCTTCTTTCGCTCGGGGTCTGAGCTCAAATGCCCCACCGAGGTGCTGCTGACGCCCCCGACCCCACTGCCGCCTCCCTCCCCACCACCAGCGTCTGCAGACAGGGGCCTACCCACCCCAGCCCTGTCCCCCTGCCCCATCCCATGCCCCCTGGCACCACTCAAAGCAGTGAGGCTGCACAGCTTCCAGGAGCACGTCTTCAAGCGAGCCAGCCCCTGTGAGCTGTGCCACCAGTGCATTGTGGGTAGGTGCCTGGGTGGCAACAGAAGGGGTCGGGGTGGGTGTGGGAGTGGGCCCATGGACCTGACTGCCTGACGTTGGGCTGCTGCTAATCCTAACTGTGCCCCTCCCTCTGGGAGGACACATGAGCACCCTTGGGGGTTCCACCCTGACTGTGTGGAGGTCGGAGCTAGGCCCCAGGCTAGCATGAGGATGCCCAGTCCCTTGCTCCCTCATGCCCTAACCTGCCTCCTTTGCTCTTTGCCCTTGGATGTAGCCTCTCTTGACCACACCCTCTTGCCAAACCCACATTCTTCCCAGGAAACTCCAAGCAGGGTTTGCGGTGTAAGACATGCAAAGTCAGCGTCCACCTCTGGTGCTCCGAGGAGATCTCCCACCAGCAATGCCCAGGCAAGACGGTGAGTGGGGACCACACAGAGATGGCTGGCTGATGCTCCCAGGCCTGGCATGTGGGGGAATGGGTGCCCCGCAGGGCTGGTTTCTCATGTGGGGTGGTGCTTGGGCTTGGGGAAGGCCAAACTCTCAAGGGGCTGTGACCTCCCTGTGCCCTCTCTCTGCCCCACCCCCCCGCCACAGTCCTCCTCCTTCCGCCGCAACTTCAGCTCCCCCCTCCTGGTGCATGAGCCGCCACCAGCCTGTGCCATGAGCAAGGAGTCCCCACCCACTGGTGAGTGTCCACTGTTGCCCCTGATCCACGGTGGTGTGATGAGAGACCCACGCACTCCTCAGATGAGCACCTGAGTCACACTGGCACTGCCTGTTCTTGGCACTACTACCACTCCCTTCTTTTTTTTTTTTTTAGACTTCTTCTTTTTGTTTGTTTTGGTTTTTTTCCCTACTTCCCTTCTTTGGATGCTCCTGTCCTGAATGTCGAGTTCATTCATTCATCCATCCATCCTTCAACAAACACTTTATTGAACACCTACTAAGTGCCAGGCACTGTGCTAGACATGGGAACACAGCCCTAAAGAAGGTGGAGCTCATGGTCTAGTAAGGGAGCTAGACATGAAATAAATAATCACATAAATCATCAATTAACCCTCATTTGGTGAATGCCTGAGACAGAAGGATAGGGACTAAAGAGAGGATAAAGTCGGCACCGACCTCATCCGCAGAGGCAAAGAAGGCATCCAGGAGACTTGAAAGATAGGGAATTAGTCTGAGGATCTGGGGAAGACCAGTGTGGACAGAAGGCAGGCCAGAGGTAGGGAGGGGCAGAGAGTTAAAGAAAGGATAATGAGGCTGGGACTGAGGGAGTCAGAGTAAAAGGGTGAGATGGGACCCCGGGTGCAGGGCCTCGGGGTCCATTTTAAGAGTATTCTTTGGACTTTTTTCTTTTTTTTTTTTTAATTGAAGTATAGTTGATTTACAATGTTGTGTTAATTTCTGCTGTACAGCAAAGTGATTCAGTTATACATATATATATTATTTTTCATATTCTTTTCCATTATGGTTTATCACAGGATATTGAATATAGTTCCCTGTGCTCTACAGTGGGACCTTGCTGTTTATCTGTTCTGTGTATAAACAGTTTGCATCTGCTAATCCCAAACTCCCAATCCATCCCTCCCCCACCCCACCTCCCCCTTGGTAACCACAGGTCTTTGGACTTTATTATAAGGTCAATTTTTGTGTTTTTACAAGAGCATTCTGGCTACTGTGTGGGTTGGAGGGGCTGGACTGGAAGCAGGAAGACCAGTTGGGAGGCCATGATGGTTGCCAGGAAAGAGTTTGGTAGCTTGGACCAGGCTGGTAGCGGTGGAGATGGAGAGAAGTGAGCAGATTCTAGAAATGTTTGGGAGGTAGGACGAGGTGGTGGAGTGAACACGGGCAGTGAGGTGGGCAAGGGGTCCAGGATGCTCCAGGTTTGTGCCTGGGCACCGTGGGAGGACACGAAGCCCTCGCTGACGTGAGGGAGACCCTGGAGGGGCAGGTGAGGGGAGTGCAGATTTCAGTTTAGGGCTGGCTGAGCAGGACAGCCAGCAGGGCAGCCAGGGCTGCGATGCAGGACTTCAGGGCAGAGCGAGGCTGGCAGCAGGGTGCCCGGCCTTGATGGTGACTCCTCAGTAGGGGCCAGCGGGAAGGTGGACCCCGTCTACGAGACCCTGCGCTATGGAACCTCCTTGGCTCTGATGAACCGCTCCAGCTTCAGCAGCACCTCTGAGTCCCCCACACGGAGCCTGGTATGGGGAGCACCAAAGGGGAGCCTCGGGGGCAGAGGTCTCAGAGGGTGGGGGGGGTCCAGGGGTTGAGCCCTCCCCCTCTCTGTGTCCCTAGAGCGAGCGGGATGAGCTGGTTGAGGACGGGGAAGGCAGCATCCGCAGCTCGGAGGAGGGCCCTGGCGACAGCGGTGAGTGGGACTGGGGACCAGGGGCAGGAAGGGGGCACAGTGCGGGCCGCTGCCTGCTGCCTCACACCCTCGCCCCACCCTGGCATCTCCAGTATTCACAGCCCCGGCCGAGAGCGAAGGGTCAGGACCAGAGGAGAAGAGCCCTGGACAGCAGGTGAGGCTGGGCTGGCAGTGAGCCCCCCGCAGGCCAGGTGGGAAGGGGATGTTCTTCTCCTTGTCACTGATCCCTAGGCGGGTGACAGCGTGCTGAGTGGGATTATCTCTGCTCCATCATTTATCCTCAGTCTACGGGGATGGGCAATGCCAGGGTGAGTAGGCCCGGGAGGCAGGGGTGTTACCACTCCCACCACTGACCCAATGCGTACTGTGCCCACTCCTATTCCCCCAAGGGTGGGCAGTTCTAGGGTGCAGCGGGCAGAGGAGGATCCCTCTTCTCCGTCCCTGGCCCAGTCCCTTCAGGGGTGTGTAAGCACAGCAGATAGGATAGTCTTCACCTCCCCCGTCATTGATCCCATCTCCCAGCCCCCGGGGTAGGCAAGGTCATGGCACGGGGCGAGTGGGTGGAATGAGAAAGGTGTCCCCCTCCCATCAATGACCCAGAGCTTTTCCACAGGCCCCCAGACCCCTTCTACTACGGAAGGATGTGGGGCCCATGTACTCCTACGTCGCGCTCTACAAGTTTCTGCCCCAGGAAAACAATGACCTGGCTTTGCAGTAAGTCCTCCAGCGGCCCAGTCCCCGCCCCGGGCAGCTGCCTGGCTCCAACCTCAGGGCTCTGTGCTCCCAGACCTTGGAACATGAGCGTGAGGCGGACCTTCAGGAACTTCCTCCTGGCACACTTGAGGCTACTGAGCCCAAAGAGGAGATAGAGGTGCCAGAGTCCAAGAGGGATTGGTGCTAATGTCCCGTTTCCTGCCCCCTGCCCGGCCTCTGTCCTGGAGAGTGTCACTCAGGGCCCTCCAAGGGCATCGAGAGCTCTCCCCCAGCTGAGGGGGCCATGCAGGGGATCTGGGGGCCTAGGACTGTTGGGATACAGAGTGGGAAGGTCCACCCTGCCCCACGTGCCACCTCCGCTCTCTCATCCCAGGCCTGGAGACCGGATCATGCTGGTGGATGACTCTAACGAAGACTGGTGGAAGGTGACTTGGCAGGGTGGGGAGCGGAGGGTGCGGAGTGGTAGGTACGTCACTAGCCCGCAGCCTCAGAGAGCACTGCCCCAAAGACCTCCTCTCCTTCCTCCACCGGCTCTAGCCAGGCCTGGGCCCACCCTCAGGCCTTACTCTCACTTTGTCCCTCCCTGCCCCCGCCTTGTCCCTCCGCCCACCTTGTGCCCTTTCCAGCCCAGAAGCCACCTGACTAGGGGCTCAAATACAGAGAAGCCAAATCTGGAGGGTGACAGCATTGGCTCTGAGTGGGCATTAGGTCTAGAGAAAGCAGTGGGGGTCAGGGGGTGGCACGAGTGCTCATTGCCAGCCTCATCCCCAGGGCAAGATCGGCGACCGGGTTGGCTTCTTCCCAGCCAATTTTGTGCAGCGGGTGAGGCCAGGCGAGAACGTTTGGCGCTGCTGCCAACCCTTCTCCGGGAACAAGGAACAGGGCTACGTGAGCCTCAAGGAGAGCCAGGTGAGGGCCTGGGCCCTGCATGGCTGGAGAGGTGGGCGTGGGAGAGAGGAGGCAGGGGCGTGGGCGAGGGCCCTGGAGGAGGATGCTTGCAGCCTGGCAGCAGGAGGGAAGGCAGACTAGAAACAGTGGGACTGGGAAGTTCCCTGGTGGCCTAGTGATTAAGATTCTGGGCGCTTTCACTACCGTGGCCGGGTTCAATCCCTAGTCTGGGAACTGAAATTCCCGTTAAAAACAAAACAAAAAAGCAGCAGTGGGACTGAAGGGCTCTCCTGTCCTCCCCTCTGGGAACTGGGGCCGGCAGTTAACACAGGCAGAGGGCTGAGTTATGTTACAGACAGTCGGGGGAGGAGCACTGGATTAGGAGCCTAGAGGCTTGGGTTTGAATGCTGGCTCTGCCTCTGGGTTCTTGTTAACCATGGGCAAGTCCTTTGCCCCCTGTTACCTCCTCTGTGGAATGGTAGTTTGTCCGGGGCATCAGACCAGCTGATCTCAAGGGTCAGACACGAAGTGATGCTCTGTGTCTGCTGACTGCCTGGTCTTGCACCCTGTACTCTCATGGGATCTGCTCCCATCATCCGGGCACCAACCACATCTGATGCTGGTCCCGTCATCCCCTGGGATGGACCGCCTGGGAGCCATCAGCAGGACTCGGGGCCAGGGATGCAGGCAGTGCCAAGCCTCAGCTTCATGTCTCTTCCGCTCAGATCTGTGTGGGCGTGGGCAGGAGTAAGGATGCTGATGGCTTCATCCGCGTCAGCAGCGGCAAGAAGCGAGGTCTGGTGCCAGCCAACGTCCTGACCGAGATCTGAGAAGAGCCAAGAGAACCCAGAAGCCACCCTTGCCTGTGCCCAGCCCTTGCTTCTGGCCCGGGGAGGGGAGCAGGCATCTGCCCACACCCTCTCTTCCTCTGCCCTTCTCCTAGGGGCCAGTCACCATGGCTTGGGAGGCTTCTGCACGGAGGAGGGTTTTATTTCATGGGCCCTGGGGTGCCCTGAGGAGGTTGCTGCTCTGAGACTTGGAGGTGGGGAGGAGGAGAAAGTGGGAGGGGATGAGAAAGCTCCACGTGGGTCCCCCTGGTGCCCATGCACTCCCAAAGCCCGTTGCCATGCTGAGTCCGGCCCTGAGAGGAAGTTCCTGGGGAACTTCCCTGCTGCCTCTTCCAGAGACCTTTCCCTGCCCACAGCATCTTTGCCTGCCTGACAGCTCCCCTCTCCTCACAGAGCCGCTGCTCGGGTCTTTGTGTGTGTGACCCTGCAGCTGCCCCTTTGGAAGTGGGGTCTTGGGAAGGTGCCCTCCCGGGTCCCTTAGCCCCAGCTCTGGGTAGGGAGGGAATTCAGGGCTGCAGAAGGATCCTGGTCTCACCACCTCTGTCACTCCATCAATTCTCAGGAAAGTTCTGCGGTTATCTCTCCCATTACTTGAAACCTGGGTGGACAGAGGAGGGGAGGGCTGAGGTCTGGGGAAGCTGTGGTAAATCAGAGACTGTCCCCTCAAGGAGCACAGTCGCCACAGAGCAGCCTCATCCGACCCTTGTGCACTGGGAAAGGACACCCAAGAGCGGCCTGAACACAGAAACCCGATTAAGAACAAAAGACTGGCCCACGCCTGCTCAAAATAACCCCCAGTTCACTGTCAGGACTCTAAAAGCTCAGTTCCTGTCCCAGTCCTCTCCAGGCCCACCCCAGGAACCCAACCTTCAGGGCTGACCCCGCAGTGACCCTCCCTCACCCCCTCTCTCCAGGCTCTGCAGGGGACAGGGCTGCCGTTGCAGGGGTCCCTTGTCCAGGACGCAGAGCCCTGGGAGGAAGAGTAGGAGTGGGAAACAGACAACGAATTCTGTTGGAGCACCAGGAGGGGAAGGGGGTAGGCATCCTGGGGGAGGGGGTGGGGACACGCAAAGAGGACCCTTCCCTTGCAGGTTGCTTTTCTCTGGTGCCAACTTCCCTCTCCCCCCAAGCTCAGAGCCTCCTCTTGTGCCAGCCAATGCCACCCCCCATCCTAGGCACCGTCACACCCTCCCATGCAGTGGGAGGGACACATCCTCCTACCCACTGGCCCCTGCCCCACCTCTCCCTCGCAGAGCGGGGGGTACTCAAGCCACACTGCCCTGTTTGCTGCCATGAGGGCCCCCCTCCGGCAATGTCCCAGAGGCGGGCCCAATGCCCACTGTACATGAGGCTGCATGAGGCGTCTGCTGGGGCATTGCTGAGCCCCCAGACTCCTAATTAAATGTTTCTTGTCCCAACCTGTGTGCTCTATCTGCTTGGGCTAGAGGAAGGGAAGGGGCAAGGGGTCGGGGGGAGGCGGTGGAGGTGCAGAAAGGGGACAGCCGGAAGGTCGGAGAATGCGTTCATCTCTGAGAGGAGGGGTGTGGGGACAGCTGGTCCCGACAGTGAGGGTCCCCAAGCCTTCTCACTCCCTTCCACCCAAGCAGCCTGAGCCAGGCGGGATCTGAGGAAGTGGGGCAGGAGGTTTGGGGGACGCCGGAGAGAGAGAGGGTGGGGCTGCGGCCACTTTCTGGTTCGAGGCGCTCCTGCCTCGCGCAGGGGGCGGGCACACACACCTATGCGTCTGGAACGTTCCGGCCCAGGCAGAGATGCCCTCGGAGACCAGCCGTACCCAGGGGCGGGAGCGGGGGGGCTCAATACCCACCCGAGATCAGCCTCGCCCCCGCAGCCCCCTAAACCCGAGGCAGATACGTTGGCGGCGAGGACAGCCGCGGACGGTGGGGCCTGAGATGACTCATCGGGAGCCTGGCGCCAGGGGGCCGCGGTGGCGCCCCGCCCCCAGCGGTGCCCGCCGCCCACCTGCTCCGGCTGAGCCGCCTCTTTCCCGTCCGCACGCCCGGCCGCGTCATCGCCCAGGCGAGCACGTCCTGTGCTATTTATAGGCAGAGGGGAGCGCCGAGAGAGAGAGAGAGAGAGAGAGAGAGAGAGAGAGAGAGAGAGAGAGAGAGAGAGAGAGAGAGAGAGAGAAAGAGAGAGAGAGAAAGAGAGAGGCGGTGCCAAGGCAACGCCGTGCTGCCAGAATGCGGGGGGGGGTGGCCTGCTCCCCCAGAGACTCGCCCATCCGGTTCTGCCTTCCAGACCCCCCAAATCAAGGTAGGCCCCGTGGGGCCAGATCCTGGGTCCCCAACCGCTTTCTTTGGGCTGCTTCAGGGATGACTCTAGAGCTTGGGGGTGGTAGGGGGAGCAGGAGAAGGAGGGTGACCCCCTTCCTAGGACCCCCGATGATGGGACTGGATAAAGGGGTCACAAACACAGTCCAGAGTCTTAAAAAGAGGGGAACTCACACAAACAGCCACCTACTGTGCCAGGGAAACTATGCCAACTTAATTTTATTTTATCCTCTGAGGACCCAGTGAGGAAAGTGGTGGTGTCCCCTTTTCACAGATGATGAAACTGAGACCCAGAGATATTAGGTGGCTTGTCCATGGTCATACAAATTAACCAGCCCAACCTTTCCCCTTTTATACTTGGAGCAACTGAGGCCCAGAGCAGACTAGAAACTTGCCCAAGGTCACCCAGCAAATTAACGGTCAAGCTGGTCTCAGAAATTTTATCTCTTGCCTCTCAGTTCAGCTCTTCCCCCACCTGACCCTGGGTCCCTCAGTGGCTTAAACCAGCACGATGGAAACAGAGACACCTTGAAATCCTGGGCTGGGGCCTCCAGGGATCAAGACCCTACTCCACTGGAGAGGGTCAAAGCCTTTCAGCCAAACCTTCTGCACACCCACTTGTGTCTGCACCGGCCAGCAGCTGGCCTGGACCCCTGCCTCCTCCCCAGCTCATCTGACGCACTGCTGAGCACAGCAGCTTCTTCCGGCGGTGGTTGGACCACTAACAGCACGCTCACAGCCTGGGGCTGGGAACAGCTGGTGTCCCCGCTGTAGCCTCTGCCCTCCTCCGTGCCCACTCTGGGGGTAGCAGGACCAGCAACACCACTGGCCTGGGGCAGAGGATGGCAAGCAACCTGCTGGTGGTGCCAACCCACCATTTGGCTCTGTTGTCTGACCCACACGTGCCCTCCATACCCCCACCTCAGCCTGAGCTTAAGCTGGCATGTACCCTGTGGGGATTAAGGTTTAGGGGAGACACAAAAAGAGGGGGAGCCTGGGGGCAAGAGACAAGAAGCCTCAAAGGGCAGAGAGATTGATACGAGGCAGTGGGTGGGGAGACAGACAGGTCCCCTCTGTACAACCCCATCCGTCTTGCTAGCACCACTCCCTTTGGCCCCTTCAGCCTTCTTTTTACCCCCCCACCATTCTTAACACCCCCTCCCCAATGCTTAGGACGTTGGAGGCACCTGCCGGAGAGTGCGACAAGCCAGTGTACCTCCGGCCTTGGCCCTCCCTGTGCTTTGGGGAGTCAGCCTAGGTGGTCCATCTCAGCCTCTGAGAGAGCACCCACTGTATCCTGTACCCCTCCTCCAGCTTGTGGCCCTGCAGCAGCAGCTGTGCTCCGTACCTCTTGGCTGCAGCCCAATCCGAGTCACCCCCTCCCACGTCTGGTCTGGAGGACTCAAAGTTGGGTGCTAGTGTTCAAGCCACACTGGTATTCTGGGGAGTCATTGGCCCCTCCAGGCCTCAGTTCCCTCCTCCAGAAATGGAGTTGGACTTGCTCGTGGAGTCTTTACCTCAGGGCCATGAGACCCTTTAAAGGGTAAAATTATATGATGGGACCAGTTGCAAACTCTTGCGAGAATGGACATGTCGTTTCATCAGAATTTCACAAGGCTCCAGGACCTGGAAGAGACCCAGCCGTTACTTTAAGGGGTAACCCAGCGGTTACTTTAAGGGGTCTGCCTGCTAAGGGGGCCCTCCTAGGCACTGCCCTGGGAAGGGCTTATAGGCCTGTGGTGGAAAGAGGTAAGCTTAGGCCTGGGGTGAGCTTCAGAAAGAAGTGTCTTCTACATGCAAGGCTTCCCAAGAGATCGGCTCCTACAACCTGAGTCTTCCCCGCAACCCTGCCAAAATGAGGCAGTTTCCTACACCTTCAGTGACCTGTGAGAGAACAGCACCATCTCCTGGTCCATGATGGAAACCTTTTCTGTGCTGCAGGCTCAGGAGCCTCAGTAAAGGTCCTTATCTCCTTCCTGTCACCCCTCTACTGCCTGGAGGAAGTGGAGGTGGGCGACCTTCAATGCCCTTCCTCCTCTGGGAAGAAGGCATCTCAAGCTCCAAGTAGCTTAGCCGAGGCCCTTCTTCCAGGCCACAGCTTCCCCACATGAAATGACAGGCTTAGAGCAAGCCTAAGGTTACATTATGCACAGGCTGCTATGGTGGCAACAGGGAAACCAAAAATCAGTGTCCTCTCAGCTGGGGCTCTGAAGCACATGGCTGGTGATGGAGGCTGTCTGGACTATTCTGTCTGGGCCTCCCTGCCTTGGGCTACCCACATCCCCACCTGTCCAGACTGGACGAGGACACTGCAGGCAGAGCTGGGGATAGGTCTGCTGCCCCTAGGATGGCTTTAGCCCCGCCTTTCCCACCCAAGTGCAGATGGAAACATGTGCCCAGTACATATCCTGAAGACACCTCATTGGCCTTCGCATTACTGCCCACAAGCAAGAGTTCCTCAGAGACCGGTAGACCGCAGGGAGGTAACCAGGACGGGCACACCAGTCATAGCTGTGCCCAACTTTCCTCCCCAGACTTCTCACCTGAGCTGACACCCCTGTATTTAACTGACTGACCCCTTCCACCAGGACACCTGTCACTCAAACTGCCACCCACTCAAAATATTCAACTCGGCTCTTCCAGGCATTCTCCCTACCACTAGTTTCTTCTCCTGACCACCAGACGTCTCTTGCCCAGTCCTCCAAAGCTTGAGGCCTGGGGACCAAGCTAGCCTTATTCCTGAGGCCTCCGTAATCAGTCTACAAAGTCCTATCTTACTTCATCTTGAATCCATTTTTCCCATTCAGGCCGTCTTAACAGGTGAATCCAACATCTGGCTTCACCTCTTTTCTCATCTGCAAAACGGAGAAGCTAATAACCTACTTTACTTTTTTAATGTTGTGAAAATTATAGAATCAATACAAGTCAGTGTAAACTGCCTCAGTAACTTGGCTCACAGAGCAGATACTTTACTGAAAAATTCATTGGTGGTTACTACTACCAGTTAATAGGCAAAATAAAACCTACTTCTCATTTGTAAAAAGGGATATGAATTAAGTAACTCAAAATTGCTGTGACAAGTGTGTATGTTATGTGCCTTTATTCCAACTTCTGCTGAGAAAGCCTTTTCTTTGGGCCATTTTCGATGGTTATAAACCAAAAAACAAAACAGGTAACAATCCTTCTAAGGACAGGAAAGAAAAAAAGTTAAGAAATAGAAATTGGAATGCTCAAGATGACAGCTTCAGTTCTATCTCAATAAGGCTGTCTAAAGACAGCTTAGGCAGTAGTCAGCAGTTCAAGTCCAGATCATACCTTCTGGACTGGTGGTGGTTCAAATTCCCACCGTCCTGGAGTTCCAAGGCAGTAGACCACAACCTTGAACCTCAGTGCAGTTGAGCAGCACAAGCATATTATTTTCTGTTTTAAAATAATGTGACAACTCATGCCACAACTGAATACTGGTTCCCAACCAACATTTGAGACCATGTCTGAGGTGCCACTCATGCTCTGCTGAAAAGGGCAGTTTTGAGGCATAGTCTTTGAGGCTTGGGCAGAAGCCATTCCTCTCCTCCCTTCAAAGTAGGTCCCACACCCCATGGACGGAGGGGGCATGAACCTGACCAGAGGCCAGGAGCCAAGGAAGAAATGAAGCAGGAACCCAGGGAATGGCCTGTATCACATTCCTCAGTTCTGGCCCTGTAAACAGTGAAGACCCACCAAGCAGCCAGAAACTAGAAGCAGAGAGGTAGGCAGATAAAGCCTTGTTTTTTTTATTGAATTAGTAATCTATGTAATTGCTGAGGCCACTATGTACAGAGAAGAAAAGGAGAACTTTATTTCTTGGTCTCTTCCTCCTTGGACAGAGTCTTGATGATTTCCTCCTTCTTGGCCTGGAGCCTCTCTTCACGGCGCTTGCGGGCTTCCTTGGTCTTAGACCGGCGGGCCTCAGCCTGGTCCCTGGGTAATGGAAAAGAGAAGACGGGTGAGTTGCTGGGGACACAAAGAGCTCCTGCTTCGACTAGCCAGTAAGTCCCCACACTACCCTGACATTGATGGTAGGTAGTATGTGGGTATGTACAGGACAGAGCAGCACATACCTCTAACACAACAACTGTATTCTGGAGAGACTGCATGTAAGTCAAGATTAGACATCAGCACATTTTAAATGTCTCAGACCTTGCCCCTGTGACAGACACCAATTCCTAAAGAAACTTACGCCAGAAGCTTCTTGCGAGCCTTGTCTGCCTTCAGCTTGTGGATATGTTCCATGAGAATCCTCTTGTTTTTGAACACATTACCCTTCACTTTCAGGTACAGGCTGTGGTACCTGTAGTGTACAAGGATTAGAGGTTCTGGTCAGCAATGGGATCAACACAGAGGCTGGCCGGTGATCTGCTCCTCTACACAAGGCCCGTAAGCATGTAGGGTTCCTTTCCTCTATTCTTGCTGCAGGGACTTCTTTCCCCCAAACCAGGACTTTTTGTGCAATTTCTAGTCAGAAGAGGTCACCTGGCAGATAAACTTAATTCTTAGGCTGTCCTGATGGTGTATGTGGGCAGAAGAACAGGACAGAACAGAAGAACTTTCTTAAAAAATACCAAGACACATGGCTCTCTCCCCAAGCCAATGAGACAGAGCTTATATCTGTGCAAAGAACAAGCCATCGAAACAGCAATGGGTCTTGGTGGGCCCGAGAGAAGGTACTTACATGTGGCGGTCAATCTTCTTAGATTCACGGTATCTTCTGAGCAGCCGGCGCAGAATTCTCATCCTCCTCATCCAGGTTACCTTCTCGGGCATTCGAGCATTGGCAGTACCCTTTCGCTTACCTACGAGGAAGATGAGTCAGGCCCACTGTAGTGCATCTGGGTTACTAGAGCCAGCTGACTGGTCACAACGATAGCTACCAATTTCTGAAACACTTTATAAATCTTTGGGTCATGTGCCAAGAGTTGTACCTCACTTTAAGTAGCTTTATTTCCACTTTACAGATGATGATCCCAAGTATTTAATTTCTTTCATTTACTCAATTTTTAAGGAAGCACAAACAAGGCAGTTATTCCCCATTCACTCCACAGAATGTGGATATGACAGGGCACGCACCAAGGCAGTACGGTAAGCTGGAAGGGCTTTAAAAAGGTGATGCGACCTTCATCTCCCTAGGCCATCATGAGCCTAGAAAGCGGTTTTAGGATTTATTGGACATTTCCCAAGCATCCAGTAGAATGGATGGGTAGGGTACGAGGGTACAGGTGCTCAATAAATGTGACCTCTTTCTACCAATAACTTCAACTCCACCACCAGTGCCAACTTTCTGATTTGCAGAGAGAAAAACACAGAGTAGGAAAAGGGCTCAAAATGAGTCAGAATGGGAAAGGTTTCTGAATATATCCTAGTCTAGACTTAATCATTTATCATTCCCTAAGTCTTAGAGAAAAGGGAAGAACATACTTACCTATGCCCATATGCCTGCCCTTCCGGCGAGCCAAGGTGTTTTTCCGGCATCGAGCCCGGGAATGGACTGTCACAGGCTTCCGGATAATAAGCCCATCTTTGATCAGTTTCCGGATCTGCTGACCTAAGAAATCACAATGCACCTGGTCAGTCAGGTGGGGCCTAGCCCCAAGTACACCAGTCACAACGCAGAGTCCAAACAGGACATGCCAGAGACGCTGCTCACATTCCTGGTTTTCAAAAACGGTGGAAATTAGGGAACTTCTATTTCTTTCTTAAAAAACAAAACACAGCAACAACTAAAAGCCTCTACCCTTTTAGATGTCTTACAGCACAGTCCAAATATACATATTTGGGTATATGTGATCAAAATAGCATACAAATACGGCCTAGTCCTTCAGATCCTGTTTCACCTATTAGCTACCAGTCTAAAATAAGGATTTTTTGAGCACACATTACAATACCACAAACCCAAACAGGTAAAGGATTTCCCTGATATTCACAAAAATTCCTCCTTGACCAAACTTTCATCAGGTTCCTGAAGCTTCTCTTAGGCCCGTCTGTACACTTCCTTGTAAATTCTAGTTTTAGTAAAAACTCTGCTTAAGTTAGTTAAGCAGAAACCCCTACCCCTGATATCTGACCACCCAGGCCAGAATCCCCCTTACCTCTGTTTCCTTAGTAATTTTCTTTTTTAAAAAAAGAAACAATTAAGACAATGTTGTGTTAATTTCTGCTGTACGGCACAGTGATTCAGTTATATACATATATACGTTCTTTATATATATATATTCTTTTCCATTATAGTTTATTGCCCTCTTAGTAATTTCCCATCCACGGATCCCCTACACCATGCTCCCTGGCTATAAATTCCTACTTGCCCACGCTATATTCTGACTTCAGCTCAATCTCTCTCCCCCAAAGTAAAATCCCATTGGTCCCTGTAACTATTGCAATTATTCTGAATAAAGTCTGCCTTACAATTTTAAACAACTTTTTCCCTGTAACAATATTATGTTGAAGTAATGTGGGCATGTTGATGTTATCTGCAGGACTGACACTGTCTTACTACTTTGAATTATATGCAAACAGGCCTCTAATAAAGTCTGAGGCCCCAGGCCTTTCCAATTCATCATTTCATTGGCCATCTCTACCCGGCCCCAGTCCTTGTACTGTCTCTTCACAAATCCTTCTCACAGCTATAAAACAGAACATCCACTCTACCGATATTTATTAACATAACATTGGGTGGTTCCATTAACTTCCATCCTGTCATTCTGGCAAGTGGCAGGAAGAGAACATCTGGCATTCCATATTTCTGTGAACCCTCCATTTTATAATCCCCCCCCCCAAACTATGAGCTCTCCTAGGTTTGTTAACAGTCAACACAATCGTGTCACCTTTCACTGCACAAAGGATGAGAAAGGGATAGGATGAAGAAGGAACTTAGACCCCAAGAACTCACGGGAGTTGGCATTGGCGATTTCATTAGTCTCATTGGGGTCCAACCAGACCTTCTTTTTGCCACAGCGGAGGACACTGGAGGCAAGCCTCTTCTGAAGCCTGAGCATACTGTGACAAACAGAAAACACTATCAGGTCCTGGAAACCATTCCTGGGCAAGAATGAGCATCCCCAACAAGGCCTGTCCTTCAAAGTCTTCTAATGTTGTGAAACAGGGGGTGGTGGTGCATGTGTATATGCATTTAGTACTAAAGACAAACATGTCCCCCCCAGACTTTTGCCACCCACGACGCAGCCCCAGGTTAATAATCTTCCCCATACCAAGACCTTCGTAAAGCTTTGCCTGTGCGTTCCTGTAGAAGGCAACAGCCCACCCTGGGATGTCGACAACCTATAGGTCATGTCTTATTGTGTCTGTTTTCTCCTCTGGAAAATGAGACTAATGGATACAACTGGAATGAAAATGAGGCTTATGCCCTTTCTGGTACCCAGCACTAAAAACAAGTGTTTAACGTGAATAATCCGAGGCCAGTGGGACTGATTTGCTAGTTAATCTAGTCCTTTGCTTCCTGGGCTCGTCTTCCCTTTCTTATCCCATTAATAAACTAGCCTTAAAAATTTTCTTATGACGGGTCTACGGGGTAGAAGGCATCAACGTCCCAGGGATCGTTTCGCTCTCGGCAGTCGGAGGCTTGGGGCCTACTCGCGACCTGTCTTACGTCACATGCAAGCAGAGATCGGCTCGGAGCCATAGATCGGTCCAGCGAGTAAGGGGGCCACAGTCCAGTCCCCGCCGCCGCCTTTCCTCTGCCCGCGTAGGTCTCCTCAGACACGTGTGGGGCGCGACGCCCGCCTTTCCCCCGTCCTAAGGTATGAGAGCGCTCCCCCACCCCCTCCTCTCGAGGCTGGGAGCTAGTGTGCTCCGGCCTGTACCAAACTCCGGGACGCGCCGCTTCAGGGCCGCCTCCACCCCGTCTCTTGCAGCATGGGCTACGATACCGAACCCCGCAGTGCGGCCGCAGCCAGAATCAATCAATATCAGAGACCCGAGAGCCCTTACCTCATGGCTGCGACCGCAGCGGCCAAAGGAAAGAACTTGCTCTCCCCAGGCTCCTCCCATTATCTGTGAAGGGGAGAGCCCACCCCCCCTCCGCTTTCGCCCGTTTTCCCCTCCGGTCCTTTAATCTTCCGCCACCCTAAACTTACTTATATATTCTGTGAATACCCGGGAAAATAGAATTCTAATATCAGGAATCGCTTTTAAACTTTAAAACATAGAAAATATCTTCCTTCGGTATGGCAAAGTGGTATAGTCCGACTTCCTATTAAGCATGCGCAGCAAGCGTGCCTGATCACGTGGGCAGTGGAAGCCGGAAGTCAGTTGGATTGCGCAGGCGGGATAAAGTAGTTTTTACTAGAGCGGCCCACTGCTCCCAGGCATACGGGGTTCTGTGGAAGGATGATTTGTCAGCGGGAAAAAAATGAAACAACAGAGAGTAATGAGGGCAGATATCAGACAAAAGCAACCTTTTATTCACTCTCCCGGTAATTGGCAGCCCCTGGAGCGTAGAATAGATCACCAAAGACATTAGTGTATGTTTTTGAGCCACTGCGGCTCTAAATCTCTCAGTGCCTCAGTTTCCTCTTGTGTATAGTGTACCTAGTTCTAATATATTCGTCGTCTAGTTTTGAAAATCATGAGTTAACGTTTGCAACTTGCAAAAGAAGGCATTAAGACAATGCCTCCTTGATGGCGGGAACCAGTCTTTGGTTTGGCTCACACTGTATTCCAGCGGCCCCATATGGAGCTTTGCACGTAGTAAGCACTTAAGAAATAGCGAGTGAGTGAATGAATAGTTCCGAAAGTCCAAAAAAGAAAAATCGAATGACAGGCCCTCTCCTAGTTATTTCCTCTTGCTCTTGAGCATCCAAGGCAAAAAACCAAGGAGAACATTCCAGGGTCCAAGAAACATTTATCTGAGTTCTGGCTCCAACCCCTTGCTTCGCTCCAGCTGATATCTATCATCTGAACTTTTCCTGGCTGCTATATAGAGCTGAGACGGTCAAAAAGAGGAAGGGAAGGGAATTCCCTGGCGGTCCAATGGTTAGGACTCCGTGCTTTCACTGCCGAGGGCCCGGGTTCGAACTCACTAAGATCCCACAGGTCGTACGGCATGTCCCCACCCCCCAAAATAAAATTAAAAAGAGGAAGGGATGCAAAATTTATGCCACTTCCTCACAACACAAGTAGTGTCATCGGCATTTTACAGCTGAAGTAGCAGAAATTGAAAATCTAGGTCTTTCTGGGCTTCCCTGGTGGCGCAGTGGTTGAGAATCCGCCTGCCAATGCAGGGGACACGGGTTCGTGCCCCGGTCTGGGAAGATCCCACATGCCGCGGAGCGGCTGAGCCCGTGAGCCATGGCCGCTGAGCCTGCGCTCCGCAACGGGAGAGGCCACGGCAGTGAGAGGCCACGACAGTGAGAGGCCCACGTACCGCAAAAAAAAAAAAAAAAAAAAAAAAAAATCTAGGTCTTTCTGACTACAAAACCCATGCCTTCTCTGTCATGCCAGGCTCTCCTGTGCCCAAGGGGAAGATGGGAACCCTGCTCAGTATTGGCTCTTGGGGCTGGCCATCACTTGTTGCAAAACCTAGGGTGAAAAGGAGTCAGTGTATTCCACCAGCAGAACATAGCAGGTTGGCTTATTTTTTTTTTTTACTTTTGGCCGCACTGGCTTAACGAGATTTTAGTTCCCCAGACCAGGGATTGAACCCAGGCCCTAGACAGTGACAGGGCGGAGTCCTAACCACTGGACTGCCAGGGAATTCCCAGGTTGGCTTACTTTAGGGTCTTTGAACCTGCACAAATCTTATTCATTCTACTTCTCATCTCTCCTCTTTGTGGAGCCCTGGAAGGGGTCAAACAAGGAGGTAACAGTTTCTCCTGTCATGATTGACCCCTGCACAGCACCTTACAGCATCTCCAAACACCCCAGCAATCCATTATTTAATTTCATTTCCCTCTTCTTCCCAGTAATCCCAAGTGACAAAGATACCACAGTACCGGCAAACCCATTTTACAGGAGAGGTGTGCTGATCTGTCCAGGGCCACCACCAGAAAGAGCCTGAACCAAGTTGGCACTAAGGTCTCTTGCCAGAATCCCCTACTCTTTTTCTCTCCATAGATCATGGTGGGTGGGGTTCAGGCCTTGGGTATCTGTCCCCAATTCAAGGATGAAGGGGGAGCAATTCTAGGTCAAAAGTCATTAGATCCGGGAGTTTCCTGGTGGCCCAATGGTTAGGATTCAGAGCTTTCACTGCGGAGGCCCGAGTTTGATCCTTGGTTGGGGAACCGTCCTGCATGCCAAACAGCGCGGCCAAAATACAGGAAAAAGAAAAAAAAAAAGGTCATAGATCTGAATTTTGCCAGTCTCTCCTGTCTCAACTCCACATTTCTTCCTTTTTCCTCTCTTTCGAGGTACACAGACCTCACCCAGGCCCACCCCTGCCCTTTTGGAAGGGCTTGGGGGATATTAGCACTAGGGCAATAGGATTCCTGAGTCCCTAGGATTTCTTGTTGCTGTCTCTGCTGAGACTACTTTTGGACACCCTCCCCACCCCAGCTTCAGCCTCCAGCCGGCCAGCACCACCATACTGGCGAGGGAGGGGACTTTCCGTTTGGTTCAAGTAGGCCTGGGACCACACTGGGGAGACAGGAGTTAAAGCCGGGTCCCAGGATCACCAGGGCCGTGAAGTTCCGGTGGCCCAAGCTGGAGTGGAATGGGGAGACCAGCTAGGAAGAGCGATTTGGGACGGAAGAGGGGGGCGGTGCCAGCCATGCTAATCCGCGCTTCAGCTTCATCCGCGCCTGGCATCCACTGGTATACGGCGCCCCCCAACCCCACCCCGCTCTCAGCCCCTTGGCGGGTTTCTAATCTCCCCCATAGTGGGCCACCCTCACCCTAGGCCAGTCGGAGGTTAGCGCCCGCCGCTTCCGCCGGCCTCCCATTGTCTGTGCGGAGCCAGCGGAGGGGCTGCGAGGGGCGGGGCCGGGGCCGGGGAACGAAGGGAGGGAGGGAGGGAGGAGGGAGGGAGGGGCGGGTGGGAGCGGAGGGGGCGGGGGGAGATGTTGAGCCTTCAGGGGAAGAGGAGGCGGCGGCAGCAGAGGAGAGAGCGGGAGGAGGGAGGGAAGGCAGGAAGAGGGCAACCGAAGGCCGGGCCAGGTGGCTCGACCGGGTGCTGGCTGCGCTGCTCTCGGTTCCGACGGCCTCTCTCATGCGTTGAGGGCGCCCGGCTGGGCCGGACCGGCGGCCGGAGGGGAGGCTCCTCTCCATGGTCCAGAAGACCAGCATGTCCCGGGGCCCTTACGCATCCTCCCAGGAGATCCCCATGGAGGTCTTCGACCCCAGCCCACAGGTGAGGCGTGGTGGCCGAGATCGAGGGAAGGGGGCCGGTCCCGCGGACTTTGTGGGGTCGGATCGATGGGGGCCAGGGAAAAAGGGGTTAGTTATATGCCCGGCGCCCAGGGGAGAGGCTGTGCGCCCCCCAGCTCTGCCGGTGAATGATTGATGCGCGCTTGGCCGGGAGTTGTGCTGCGGTTTGGCAGAGCGGGGAGGAGGCGGTCGGGCCGCCTGTCACCCTCGCCTCCTCCTCTCCCACGCGTCAGGGTCTCTGCTGCTCGGGTACCGGCTCCAGTGGGTTGAGAGTGTGGGTGCTGGCGGGGGTACCCGGGGGTTGAAGGAGGCTAGAGAGCGAGCTCAGGCAAAGGGGGGACGGAGAGCACGCTCGGGGGCGCCGGGCGGGTGTGGGTGGGGTGGGGGTGGCCGAGGCGGTGGTCAGAGGGCGGTGCCAGTAGGCCTTCAGAGCCGCAGACACTGGTCCTCGAGGGTGGGGAATGGGCCAGCTCCGGGCCAGGCCCCCGTCCCAGCCACTTCAGCTCCACCCCTATATTGGACCACCTCCCCTCCCCCAACAAACATCCACGTTATCCCTCCTCCTCCACCCCATTCCCCCCCACCCCCAGAAAATGCCTCCAAAGTTTGGAAAGTTGAATGGATGCCAACTCACTGTCCTGGAGAGGAAGAAACTGTGTTACCTGGGGGGCGTGGGGATGGGGGTGGTCTGCCGCCTCCCCCCACTCACACTTCTCCTGTGTCCCCAGGTTACCCCCAGAAAGGGGTATTCTTGGGTGGGGAGGGTGCCCATGGAGTGACCAGCAAGGTCTGGGGTGGTCGTGCCAGGGGATTTCTCTGGGCCATGTCCTTATCCAACCTGGCAACACCCCAAGGCTAGGATAGCATTAACTCTTTTCTTGCTGTGGCCAGCCTGGAGCAACTGCAACCACCATGATAATGTGGGCACGTGGGGTGTAGGGGTCAGGTCAGACCTAAAAATACCTCCCTTCTCCACCCCAGGCCCCTTGGAGCCTGGGAGGCAGCTGACTGGGGCCTTCCTTTCAGCTGTCCCTTGTCCCTCTGGGTGCCACTCCCTTTTCCTTGCCTGGGATAGTGGTGGTGGTCTGAAAGAGTCTGGGGCTCACTGGGGGAATCCTCTTAAGTTCATAGGGATCCTCAGTCCTCGAGGTTGGAGATATGTCTTTCTGGAGAGAAGGTGATGGGAGGGAGGATTCTCAAAGGGTTCCCAGGTGCCCTTCTCTCCCATCTATCCATCCTCCTCCTCGTACCCAGGCCCAAGGAACCAGAGCCTGTAGTCTGGTCATGGCTTACCTAGCTTCTTTGGCAAAGAAACTCTAGAATGAAGGCTGGGGGCAGGGGCTTGGAGGGCCTGAACCCTCAATGATTGCCCCCCACCCCACTCTAGACAGGCTGGGGGGCCAATGTGTATATTTGAGTTGGGGAGAGCAAAGAAGTAGCCCCCTTTACAGGAGGCCTGGAAATACCTGAATGGGTGGCTGCGTGAGAGATCAGGCAGTGTCCACGCCACCGAAGCCAGGAGCCCAGCCAGTGGGACTGAGCAATTCTTCTCCGAGACCCTGCGGGGGGCTGTGTCCTAGACTCATCTCGGGGCAGGGCCAAGGGACATTTAGATTGATGCAGCCTGGTGGATATCATGGGGACAGGACGTGGGCATTGGCAGCTGAGGGTTAGAGGGCTGATCCTTCTTACCCCCTTGGGGAGAGGTATGATCACTGTGACTGTGACGAGGGGCTGAGAAAAAGTCCTACCAGGATGGAGGCGGGGTGCTAAATCTGCCCCCATGGGTCAGGGTTGGGGTTAGCTGTTTACTTTCCAAATACAGTTCCATGCCCCCTACCCCTCCCTGGGAATCTAGTTTTAGGTCTCCAAGAGCTGAGAGCTGCAACTCCCCTCCCCACTCTGCGAAAAACAAGGCAAGAGTTGGGCATGGGGAAAGCCAAGCTGGGCCTGGGTTGGCGAATCCTCTTCTCTCTGGGGGCCACAGGCCCACTCAGCCCCGCTCTGCTGCAGCTGAGGTAGAGAGGGAAGGGGGGCTTTCCCAGGGGCTCTCTCCGCACCCCCAGCACTGCAGGCAGCTTCTCCCTTCCCCCTGAGGCCTCTGCAGCCTGCCCAGCGTCTCAATTAGCTTTGCTGCCTAATGAGCCTCCAGCTTCTCGGTGCCTCCCCTCTCTCTCCCCCAACCTCTCTGGCTTGGTTAGGGGGTTTCTGTGTGTGCTTCCTAGGGCTCTCTTTCACTGTCCCCCACCCCATGGCTGTGGTCTGGCTTCTCCCTCCTGCTCGGGCTGTACCATCTCAGGAAGAAGATAGAGGGGCGGGCTGTTGAGATCAGGGAATGATATTTCCAAGGCTTGGCTGTGGTTCTGGGCCTGATGGGATGAGGGTTGGGAAAGGGCCTTTTTGATTCTACTCTTGTCCCTTCCTGGCTTCTCCAGGGCAAATACAGCAAGAGGAAAGGGCGGTTCAAAAGGTCGGATGGGAGCACATCCTCGGATACAACATCCAACAGCTTTGTCCGCCAGGTAATGGGTAGGCTGGGCAGAGAGGAGGGAGGTGGCTGGTTGGTGGAGACCAGGATTGGTGAGCTCGGTCTGAGGCTTTCTCCAGGCACCCTCCCCCGTGTCATTTGTCGCCTGCCTACAACCACCCCATACCCTTACACCCCGTGACCTCCTCTGCATATACTGTCAGCTGTACCCACTCCCTCAGCCCCCACCCAACCCCTCCCCCAGCACCAGACACCAGCCCCTGCTGCCTGCCTGCCTGCGTCATCTCATTCAGGGACAGCCTGGCCTGCCTCCTTCTAGCTGGCTTCAGGCTGTCACCCACTCCCCCTGCCGGCTGTCTCTTTCTATGTCCTCCCCCAGAATCTGTGACAGCACGGGGTACAGGCAGGTCCTAAGAAATGAGGAGCCAGGACATTTGGGTCCCTGGAGCCCTGATTAGGTATGGATCAGGGAAACGCCCTTCTCACATCCAGATGTGACTGTTCTTTAATGCGCAGAAAGAGAAAGTGTGTTGAGGGAGGTGGAGGAGAGGCAGGAGGAAGTTGATATTAGAGAGGACTTTAGCCCAGCATCCCTGAATGAAGCGGGGTAGTGTAGCTGAATGGCTTTCTGGGGTTTTCTGTTCTCCCATCAGGAAGATGCTGTTCTCCTCTCTGTTCTAACTCTCAACCCCAGGCCATCTCAGGCTCAGGGAGAAGCAGTGAGAGAGCCATGTAGTTGCTATGACTACAGAGCATCTCAACAAAGCCTGGTACCCAAAAAAGGCAAGAGGGGCTTAGGATCAGACAAGGAAAGGAGTGCACTGAAGAAAAAATGGGCAGCATATGAGGGCAGAGGACAGTAGGGAAGTCAGCACACACACACCCCGCCCCCGGGCCAGGAGAGAGAGGGTGATGCCAGGCAGATCCACTACAGATTGGAGAGAGGCCCTTCTTGTCACTTCTTCTGTCTCCATGACACTTGGCACATGTGAGCCTGGGCCTGACTTGAGAGGGTCAGGAAAGGGGCTTTTCATCCCAGCATCTCCATACAAACATGAAGTCCTTTCTTTGATCTTTCCCTCATCCCCTGTGTTGCAGGACTGGGCCAGGGCCAGGGCTAGGAAGAATGGCACTGCTCAGTGGAGCCCCTCTTGACAGAAAAGGGCCTCATTCCTTCAGTGTTTGCCGACCCAGGGGATCAGACCCCAGTCTCCAATCCTTCCTCCTCTTAGCTCCCCAGCTCTGACCCCCTGTAGGTGGCAGGGAGTGGGGGGGCAGTCCTTGCCACATCTCTGAGCTAAATATACCCTAGCAGTTTGCACATGTAGCAACTCTGCTTGTAACCTGAGCCCCCTGGGGGAACGGGCAGTTTGGGCCACCCCCTAGGCCAGCAGGGGCCAGGCACTGAGGGCGCCGGGATGGAGGCGCCCAACCGGACCCTTGCGGTGGTGAGCTGGGGATGGAGTGAAGGTGTGGGGAGGGGGGAGCAGCCCCTCAGGAAAGCTGGTGGGAGGACTTCACTCCCACCAGCCTGTCTCCTTGCCTCACTGTTTCCTTGTCTCCCGCCATTTGTGTGTGTGTGTGTGTGTGTGTGTGTGTATGTGTGTTCGTGTGTGTGTGTGTTGGGGTCAGTAAGTGTCTCTCTGCCACTCCATCTCTGGGTCTGTTCCCCTGGCTCTCCTGGCATCTGTCTTTCTGACTCTGAGTGCTCCCATCAGGAGGGCTGGAGAGTGGTAGATTGACTGATTTTCACGCTCTTTCCTTTGCATCTCTTTTTCAGCTTCTTTTAGTAGCCCCCCCCCACCCCCCACCTTTCCACTCTCCACTCTCCCATTTTCATGATTTGACAGGCAGCTGCCCTCACTAATGCACCAGGCGCTCTGGGGAGGGGGGAATTGGTCTTCTCTCTTTCCCAGGTTCCCTCCATACGGAGCTAATGGGCATTCCTGGCCAGGTGACCCTTTCCTGTCTTCAGGAAAGAACCCCCTCACCTCTGCAGTCTTGTTCTTTCTTCAGGTCCCCTCCTGCCCTTTGTAGCAACACCACTGCTGCACGGTCACACAAATCCACACCTCCTGGCTCCTGCCCTCACATGCCCTCAGGGACACAGACAAGTGAGGGCGTTCCCCCGTTCCGCCCCGTATGCACACACGTGTACCTGTATGCATTCAGTCATACACACCAGGACATACCACAGAACATACCCTTGAAGTTGCACATCCAAGCACATCCGTGAATTAGCGTGTTCATTCACACCCTGGGTCTGGACAGGCTGTGCGTGTCTTACACATGTGCCTGCATCACTGAGGGAGTTCCTTGTGCTCTGGGATGGTCGGTGTGATCGAGGCCTGCTTCCTGGCACACCCAGACTTCTGAGCCTGCCTTAACCCTAGCAGCCGGCAGCCCTAGTATTGAGGGAAGGCCTGCTCGTGTCCTTCTCTTAACTTGCCTCTTCTTGCACCACCCCAGGAATCTTGGGTTCTTTTTTGTATCTTATGAGAGCCTGAGGGCTGGGGCTCCCCAGCTTCTGGAAGAGGAGGTAGGATTCTATCTTTCCTCACCCTTGAGCAGAAAATGGCAAATTTTTGTGTGGCCCTAGCCCATGGAGCAGGCTGCCCATTGCCGCCAGTGCCGAGAGTTCAGGCCTAAGCTGGTGGCTGCAGCCCCTAGAAGGACTCACTGGGCCTGTGCTGAGTCTGTCTCAGCCGGTGCTGGGGGCAGGGGAGGGAAGGAGGAGCAGGGAGTGGAGACTGTCCCTTGGCACTCCACCCCTGCGCTGTGCCCCTATCAGGTTCCTACCCCTCCCTGGGCCCCAAGCAGCTGTCCTTGGACCTGCCGTAATCCCCTGCTTGCTGCTGTCACCCTTCCTAGGGCCACACTCTCTCCAGGGGCCTGCGGACCTCATTCTCTGGCTCTTCCCATCTAATACCACCTCCTCCTAGCCCTTGTGGTGTCATGCTGGGCCGGCTGGGGCTTGAGGCATCCACGACGGGTGCCTTCCGAGGCCCAGGAGCTGGCGAGGCAGTGTTGGCCCTGAGCTGGCCCTGTCTGTTTTCAGGGATCAGCAGAGTCCTATACCAGCCGTCCATCAGACTCCGATGTGTCTCTGGAGGAGGACCGGGAAGCCTTAAGGAAGGAGGCAGAGCGCCAGGCATTAGCCCAGCTCGAGAAAGCCAAGGTGAGAAAGATGGGAAGGGCTGTGCTGGCATTATTTCCCTTACCCCAGGCCTCAGAGAC
Organism: Kogia breviceps; assembly: GCF_026419965.1. Lineage (NCBI taxonomy): Eukaryota > Metazoa > Chordata > Mammalia > Artiodactyla > Physeteridae > Kogia > Kogia breviceps. The sequence continues at coordinate 37,222,270 of NC_081328.1, read as the reverse complement.
AGCCTGGACAGGCCCAGGGTCAAGTTTTGGCCCAGCCACTTCCTAGCTCATGTACCCCTCTGATGTGCTCTGCCTTTCACCTGTAAAGTATAAGCTATAATACCTGCCTCTTTATAAAGTACAATAAGTGCCTAATTTCTACACATAATAGGAGCTAAACATTTCCACTCATTTCTGGAGTCAAATTTTCTGGGCTCTTATTAGCTGTGTGATCTTAGGCAAGTCACTTAACCTTTCTGAACATTCATTAAAATGAATATGGTGGGAGTTCCCTGGCAGTCCAGTGGTCAGCACTCAGCACTTTCACTGCCGTGGCCCTGGGTTCAATCCCTGGTCGTCGGGGAACTATGATCCCATAAGCCACGTGGTGCAGCAAAAAAAAAAAAAACAAAAAACAACCAACCATAAAATGAATATGGTAATAGTACTTAACTTCATAGGGTTTTTGTAATGAATAAATGAGATAATGGGTGTGAAACATATAACACAGTCCCTGTTTCACTACACAGTAGCTGCTATCATTATTATTACTATTATTTGTTCTTATTGTTGTTGTTACTATTATTATTATTCCTTCTTGGTGTTATTCTAGGCTCTCCCGTCACCTATACTTAGCATTCCCTGATGCCCTACTCCACCCTGAGAGGACTGAGTTCTATGGTTTGCTTTTTTTTTTTTTTAATTGTGAAATTTAATATATGCAGTAAAAAACTGCATAAGCCATTCAGTATATGTTTTTATTTAAAAAAATTTTTTTTGGAAGTATAGTTTATTTACAATGTTGTGTTAGTTTCAGGTGTACAGCAAAGTGATTCAGTTATACATATATGTGTATATTCTTTTTCAGATTCTTTTTCATTATAGGTTATTACAAGATTTTGAATATAGTTCCCTGTGCTGTACAGTAGGTCCTTGTTGTTTATCTATCTTATGTATAGTAGTATGTACAGTATATGTTTTAATAAACAATTTACAAAACAAACCTCTCCATAATCACCACCGCAGTCAGGAAGTTGTACATCCCATTGTGATTTAACCCTCTGGCTGTCCTCTTCCTCTAGACCAAGCCAGTGGCATTTGCTGTGCGGACAAATGTTGGCTACAACCCATCTCTAGGGGATGAGGTGCCTGTTCAGGGAGTGGCCATCACCTTCGAGCCCAAGGACTTCCTGCACATCAAAGAGGTGGGGGGGATATGTTGGCATCTGGAGGGAGGGCAGGGTAGTGGGTGCCAGGAGAGGGGCTGTCAGAGCTCTAGTGGAAAAAGACTTCTGAGCCAGGCAGAGCTGGGCTAAATCTGCTGTGTGACCTTAGGCAAATCTTTCCACCTCTCTGAGCTTCGCATTTTTCATTGGTAAAATGGGATGGTAATGCCTAGGTCACAAGGTTGTTGGGAGGGTTTGTGATGAGGCCTGTCAGTGGGGTGGCAGTGTGCCAGGCACATGGAGGTGTCAGCATTTACTTCTCTCCCTGCCTTTCCAGGGTAGAGCTGGCACATGGGGGAGGAAGCACTCTCAGAACAGGGATGTGCTCGGGGGTGTGGGTGGTCCATGGCACAAGAGGATGCTGGTTCCGGAGAGTCCTGAGAATTGGGGGCTGTAATCAGAGGCTGGTGCCAGGGCTGTTTGAGGGTGCCGCCCCCTGGGTGGGGTAGGCAAGTCTGGGGGTGGTGTCCCCTGGAGCTGGCTGCTGGCTTGTACCTCTAATCTCCCTCTTGGTCTCCCCCACCCCACTGCCGTTGTCGTTTGCAGAAATACAATAATGACTGGTGGATTGGGCGACTGGTGAAGGAGGGCTGCGAGGTTGGCTTCATCCCCAGCCCTGTCAAACTGGACAGCCTGCGCCTGCTGCAGGAACAGAAGCTGCGCCAGAACCGCCTCAGCTCCAGGTGTTTGGCTGGGGGCAGGGCACCTCCGGGAGAGGCCAGCCAGCCAGCCAGGAGTAGGCCCTGAGGGTTGACGCTTTGCCCTGAGGACACAAAACTGTCTGTGGCATCACCAGTGGGGCTGGCAAATGAGGGCAGGGCGCGGGGGGCAGCCTGTGAGAGAACAAATCCCCCACCCTCACGCCCACGTCCGTTGCTCACGGCTCCATTTGCCTCTCTGCCCACACAGCAAATCAGGTGACAACTCCAGCTCCAGTCTGGGAGACGTGGTGACTGGCACCCGCCGCCCCACGCCCCCTGCCAGTGGTAAGAGCTGCCGCCACCCCACGGGGTCGGGTGGAGCTCCTGGGCGGGGTGGTCTCCCCACTGCCTGTCCCCTCCTTTCCCTGCAGTTGGGGGTACCCCAATCCTGAGTCCTCCAGACACCTCCGGTGGTACCCCCTCCATGAAGAGCAGGACACCCCACAAACTGGGCCTGTCCGTCAGAGCCCGTTCTGTCATGTCTCTACTCTCCCATTTCTTTGGTAGCTCCATCTCTCTGCCTGACTGCCCTGCCCCCTACCCCCCATTCATTTCTCCCAGCCCTGTTCCATTCACCTCTTCTTCTTTCTTTTTTCCCCATCCCATCCCTGCGTTTTGTACTTGTGTCTCCATGTCCATCTCACTCCTCCCCACCTCGCCTCCTTCCTCCCTCATCCCGACTCTCCGGTCCAGGTAATGAAATGACTAACTTAGCCTTTGAACTAGACCCCCTGGAGTTAGAGGATGAGGAGGCAGAGCTCGGTGAGCATAGTGGCTCTGCCAAGACTAGCGTTAGCAGTGTCACCACCCCGCCACCCCACGGCAAGCGCATCCCCTTCTTCAAGAAGGTAATTCTTGCTGGGTTCTTGCGATAGGGGAGGTCAGAGCCCAGTGCTTTGGCGGGGGATGGGGGCTGGAATGGATTCTGATGTGGTATCAGCCTGATTCTGTGGGAATCAGGCCTTCCTGCCAAGGAGGAGGGAAGGGTAGAATGGCACCGAGAATGGGCACATCCGTCTCCACACACAACTCCACCCTGGCCCACTTCCCCGGAAGGGATGGTTCTTGCAGTGGAAGCACCCTTTCTCTTGGAAGGCTGCCCCCGCCCCTCAACTGAAAGCAGAGTCTGGGTAGTGAGACCTGACCTTTCCCCCTCACTGCCAGTGGGATAGGCCGTGTTTGCCCCCACTCGCACATGTGAAGGGGAAAGCGGAATTGTGACCTTCTTGGCCCTTTTCGGACTCCGTGGGGCTGGGGTGGGCACACGGGGATCTCCTGGCTGCAGAGCAGGACAGTTAATGTACCCTTAAAATGGGCAGTTTGGCCTGCACTGGGGCCAGGAGATGGGCACCAAATTAGAGGCTGTCACTCTTCCCAGCTCTTTTCCAAGACCCAGAAAGGGGTACAGTATGTCTGAATATTCCCAAGTTTACTGGACTGGCTGTCAGTCCTGCTTCCAGCCCTGATCCAGGGCCATCTCTGGCTCCCCCTTGGCACGGGGTCCCATCCCCTCTCTCTGGCTCTGTCTGTTACTAACACGCATGCCTTGTTATCTCTCCTCGTCTGCCCGCTCTCCCTCCCTCTCTTGTCCTGGCTCCTCCCTTGCCCTCTGCCCCTGCCTGGGTACCTTCCCCTTTCTCCTCCCCCTCCCTCCTCTTGGCAATCTCTGGACCCAGCCAAACAGAAGCAGAAGTTGGTGAGTATCACAGCTTTCTGTGTCCCCCTCCCCACCCCCTGGGATGAGATAGGGGGACCTTCTAACACCCATTCCCATATCTGCCCCCCTTTTCCCCAACCCTTCCTGGTTCTCCCTTGCCATACCTCCCCACCCCCACCCCGATCCCCACATCTGGACTTTGGGACCGGGGGAGGAAAGGATGCATGGGGGAGCCTGGAGGTGGGGGAAGAGGGGCTAATGCCATCTCCACTCTGGGGTTTCCCCTCCCTGCTTCCCCCGCCAGACAGAGCATGTGCCCCCCTATGACGTGGTTCCTTCCATGAGGCCCATCATCCTGGTGGGACCGTCGCTCAAGGGCTATGAGGTAGGAGCCCCTAGAGGCGAGTGGACCCAGAGGGGCCCAGACCTCCAGAAAGACTCCGTAGAAAGGTCTTCAGACCCCAGAGAGATCCTCCAGCAGGGCCCTCCCAGGGTTTCCTCCCCAGAGGGCTACAGACCTTCAGAGACACCCGCCTCCATGGGGGGCCCAACCCCCAGGAAGACCCCAGAAGGGTCTAGTCCTCTCAAAAAAAACCCCAGAGAAGTCCTCCCAGAGATCCCACCTAAAAGGATCTTTTCAATCAGAGAGCCCGGTGGAGGCCCCTCAGACTCAAAAGGACTGCCCCTCCCCCAACAGGGGCTTACTCATCTCAGGGATTTAAGAAGAAAATGGAATGTCAGAGGGCAAATACCTAGCAGCCCACCCTCCCTGAGGGGCTTTAAACACCTGACTTCTCCTCCCCCACCCCACCCCACCAACCTTAGGTTACAGACATGATGCAGAAAGCTTTATTTGACTTCTTGAAGCATCGGTTTGATGGCAGGTAAGACCCTGGAAGCTGGCTGTCCACTCCCACCATGGTTCTCTGCTGCTGGGGGTGGGCAGGATGGCTTGAACGAGAATCTTGGAACTCTTGGACTGAGGGATAAGAGTCTGTCCTGGAGCCTGGGGAATAGGCAGGGCGTTCTAGGCCACCCTGACCCCTGGCTCCTCTTGCCCCATCCCCCAGGATCTCCATCACTCGTGTGACAGCGGACATTTCCCTGGCCAAGCGCTCAGTCCTCAACAACCCCAGCAAACACATCATCATCGAGCGTTCAAACACACGCTCCAGCCTGGGTGAGCCCTCCCCTTAACTCCACCCCCACCCCTGCTCTGGGGCCAGATGTGGGAGGTGGGGGAGGGGGGCATCTCCAGAAATGCTCTATTTGCCCACGGCGTCCTGGGAGGCCCCCTTACATTTCCCCCTGCCCCATGACTCCATTCCCCCAGCTGAGGTGCAGAGCGAGATCGAGCGAATCTTCGAGCTGGCCCGGACCCTTCAGTTGGTTGCTCTGGATGCCGACACCATCAACCACCCAGCCCAGCTCTCCAAGACCTCACTGGCCCCCATCATTGTTTACATCAAGATCACCTCTCCCAAGGTGGGTGCAGGAGTCTGACCCTATTGGAGACGGGCGTGCTCCGGTTGGGCTGCCTGTGTTTAAACCCCAGGTACTGCTTACTAATTGTGTGACTTAATCTCCTCGAGCCCAGATTCCCTCCTCTGTCGAACTCCGTTGTCTGGCTATTGTGAAGATTCAACCTAATGTTAATACTTAGCACTTAGCAGAGGGTCTGGTATAATATACCTGATCTTTTTTTTTTTTTAAAGCATTTATTTATTTATTTATTTTTGGCTGCGTTGGGTCTTCGTTGCTGCACATGGGCTTTCTCTAGTTGTAGTGATCGGGGGCTACTCTTCGTTGCGTTGCACGGGCTTCTCATTGCAGTGGCTTCTGCGGAGCACGGGCTCTAGGCGCACGGACTTCAGTAGTTGTGGCACGTGGGCTCAGTAGTTGTGGCTTGCGGGCTATAGAGCGCAGGCTCAGTAGTTGTGGTGCACGGGCTTAGTTGCTCCGTGGCATGTGGGAGCTTCCCAGACAAGGGATAGAACCCACGTCCCCTGCATTGGCAGGCGGACTCTTAACCACCGCGCCACCAGGGAAGTCCCCCTTGTCATGTATTAACTATTTTAAATATTATTATTAGGGTCATGCATGCCAGTCTCCTGTCTCTACTTTGTTGACTTCTCCTAAGTCCAGAAAACAGAAAGAATTCTGTGCTTTCTGTCTCAGTGTCACCCAGCTACTTGGCGGCTGGGAAAAGACCTTTCCTGTCTTTCGATTTCAGCCCTTTTTGCTGCACCGCCTTCATGTAGGCCTTGATAGAGATGAAATTGGTAGGAAGGCTGATTTACTTCCTGGTCATATAGCAGCTCCATTGGTTTTCCCTCCTAGACATTAGTAGGGGTTTGAGAAACATGGAAGGTGAGCTTAGGTGAAGGATTTGAAATGAGAAGACAGCATGGGGTTCAAATCCTAGCTCTGATTGGCTTATTTTTATTTAATTAATTAAATCTTGGTTTTGGGTTGTATTTTATTGAGCTTGTCATCTTGGGGGGATTATTTAGCCTTTGCACCTCAATTTTTTTACCTACAAAATGGGAATTATAATCATTCTCATATGTTATTATTGAGAGGGTTGGAGGTAATGATGTAAAGAGCCCAGAGTTCTGACTGACTGATGAAGGCAACCAGAGGTAACTGTTAACATCTCATGCTAGCACTCAGTTTCTTTTTTAAAAAATATTTATTTATTTGGCTGCTCTGGATCTTATTTGCGGCACACGGAATCGTCATTGCCACCTGTGGGATCTTCGTTGCAGCACATGGGATCTTTTAGTTGCAGCATGCGGGATCTAGATCGCTGACCAGGGATCGAACCCTGGTCCCCTGTGTTGAGAGTCTTAACCACTGGACCACTAGGGAAGTCCCTGAGCACCCAGTTTCTTAATCTTTCTGAGTCCTAAGTTTCTAATGAGCATAAAGGGGGTGATGGGATTTAAGTACTTCCTGGGGTGGCTGAAAGGATCAAATGAGACAATGGCTGCAAAAACACTTTGTGAACTAGAAAGCTAACAGACACTTCCATTGCCCCCACTGAGCACTGACTGAGGTTAAGGGTGGGGACTCTGGAATCAGACTGCCTGAGTTTAGGTACCAGTGCTACCACTTACTGGCTCTGTGCTCTTTTGGCAAGTCACCTAACTTCTCTATGCTTCAGTTTCCTCATCTGCAAAAGAGGAATCCTCAAATGGTGCTTGTGAAGATTAAATAAACAAATTAACCACGCAAAATGCCTGGTACCTACTAAGCACTGTATCTATTCTTTTTTTTGTTTTTAGATTTTTATCTTGAAATAATTTCAAATTTACAGAAGAGTTGTAAGAATAGAAGGGTATCTTTGAATACCCTTCACTCAGATTCACTACTTTTTTAGCAGCTTTATTGAAATAAAATTCACATGCCATTCAATTCAGCCATTTAAAGTATACAATTGAATTTTTTTCAGACTCACTAATTTTGAACATTTTGCCACATTTACTTTATGTATGTATGTATATGTGCGCTTATATATATGTATCTTTTTTCCTGAACTATTTGAGAGTAAGTTGTAGATATTGTATGCCTTTATCCCTAAATATTTCAACATGTATTTCTTAAGAACAAGGATATTAACTTATATAACCACAGTACAATTGTCAAATTTAAGAAATCTTATCTAAAATACTGTCCATCTTCAGTTTTCGTTGTCTCAATAATGCCCCTTATAGCAATTTCCCCTTCAATCCAGGATCCTGTGTTGCATTTAGTTGTTGTATCTCTTTATAGTCTTTAAGCTGAAAAATTTCCTCAGCCTTTCTTGGATTTTCATGACACTGACATTTTTTAAGAGTACAGATCACTTATTTTGTAGATTGTTCCTCGGTGTGGGTTTGTCTGATGTTTCCCCGTGACTAGATTTAGGTTTTACGTTTCAGGTAGGAACATCACCAAAGCGATGTGTCCTTCTGAGGGCGTTGCATCAGGAAGCACAGGATGTCGGTGCTGTTAACTTTGATCACTTAGTTAAGGTTGTAGCTTTATGTTTAGCTATTATCATCATTATTACTGTTATCATTGAGATGAGAATAATAATAGTGGCTGCATAATGGCATTATTGTCAGGACTAAATGAATTGATTGTGTAAAAAGCACAGAATAGTGCCAGTACATAGCACGTGTCTCTATAAAGGATGGCTACTGCTGTTAGCGTGGAGGGGAAGCTGGCCCAGAGAATGAAACCTATAAAGTTTACAGGGGTTGGGAAGGAGAATCACTGCCCTTCATACAGCCACTGCTGGAACTTCCCAGGACAGGCTGGCTTGAGACCCAGCAGAGAGCCTGAGCACTGTGTAGGATGGACACAGGACTGGTGAGGTTATTTCTGAAGAGGTGGCTAGGGCTGAGAGTCATGGAACATCCCCTGGCCCTGATACTGTCTCTCCACACTGGCTCCAACCAGGACCTGCCTCTGAGGCTTGGTGCATTTCAGGGTCCCTCCCTCTAGCTCCTCTTCTCCCCCCACAAACCAGGTTCTTCAGAGGCTCATCAAGTCTCGTGGGAAGTCTCAGTCCAAACACCTCAATGTGCAAATAGCAGCCTCGGAGAAGCTCGCGCAGTGTCCCCCCGTGAGTGCTCAGACCCAGGGGAAGGGAAGGGGCGACGTTTGGGTTCTCCATGTGCCCTCTGGCCTGCATAAGAGAGTGACCGGGAACGCCTGGGAGGGGTCCAGAGATGCAGGCGGGTTTTCTGGGAAGAGTGCTGGATGTTCAAGTCCCAGAAGCACCACTTCTCTGTGGGGAGTTAAGCCCCTCTCCACGCCTTGGTTGCCTTATATCTAGAATGAGGGAGTTGGAGTACTGGGGTACCAAGACCTCTTGTAGTTCTGTCGATTTATATATCTAAGAGCCCTCCTCTTCCTGGACATCCAGAGGTTTCTTTTTAACTTTGTCCTTCAACCCCTTGACTCCACCCACTGCCCCAGGCCACACCCTCACCCCTTCCTCATGCCCAGCTCATCCCAGACCTGCCCTTAACCCCGCCTCCACAGGAAATGTTTGACATCATCCTGGATGAGAATCAACTGGAGGATGCCTGCGAGCATTTGGCCGAGTACTTGGAAGCCTATTGGAAGGCCACACACCCGCCCAGCAGCACTCCGCCCAATCCGCTGCTGAACCGCACCATGGCTACTGCAGCCCTTGCCGCCAGCCCCGCCCCTGTCTCCAACCTCCAGGTACAGGTGCTCACCTCACTCAGGAGAAATCTCAGCTTCTGGGGAGGGCTGGAGGCCTCGCAGAGGGCCAGGGCGGTGCCCCAGCAGCAGGAGCACCCCGTGTAGGTGCCCCGCCCATGTCCCCTCCCGCCCAGGGCTCGGAACTGAGGAACTGAGCACAGTGAACATGGGCAAGGAAGGGAAGAGTTTTATTTTGTAAAAAATGTGGTGAGTGGCAGCTTCTGGTGTCTGTGGTTTTTGATGGGATTGGGGCTGGCTGGTGGGGCCTCCCTGGGCCTGGTCCCACAGGACCATATCTGCTGCCCTGGGGGCTTTTGCCTTGGGGGCCTTGTAGGATAAGTGACTAGGAAGAAACAGAGGAAAATCAATATATGTTTGCTGGACTCTACACCCATTTTAGACCCAACAGAGGTCACAGCATTTTAGACGCAAACAGACCAAGGGCCCTCAGACGCAGGGAATCCCACAGAGCAGGGCTGTTCAAACCAGAGAAAATGCCCCCTCCTCCAGAGCCCTAATCTCAGGAGACTTCTCAGTAGGGACCCAAAATGAAGCATCTTCCATGAGTTGAACCTTCCATCCTTCTCCCAGTTAAACAGATTCCAGGAAAGACCCTCCTGTGGGTTCTCCACCCTGACTTAATCTCCTCCCATGGGAGCCAACGCCTCTCTCTGAGGTCAAACCATTAAGTATTGGGTTCCAGGTTAGAACCAGAAGAAACCCATGAAATCATTCTAGACCATTGCTTTTCAAATTTGTTTTCAGCACCAGAGCCCATTTGTTCACTGAATCTTATGTGGAAGCTCAGTATGTAGACAAGCCTCCTTGCTCTGCTCAGAGGGAGCTAGTGGCTCGGCCTCCATTTCACTTCCACGGGGACCCCTGAAGCACTCTGTGCCCTGTCCACCCACACCAGGTCTCCAGGGAATAGTTTGGAAATGGCTGCTCTAGTCTAATCCCCATCACACCACCACAGAGACACTGGGCCACTGAGACGGGAGTCACTTGCTCGGGGTCACACAGCTTGAAGTAGCAGGGAATGGGGCTAGAACCCAGGTCTCTTTGCACCCCACCCAGCAGCCTCTATGGCCATCTTATCTTCATGTGGCATTTGGTGCTGAGGACATTGGGCCATCTCATTGTTGCCAGTGGGGGATAGAGACCCATCAGCCTTCCCCAGCCTGCAGCTTTGAGTCTTTGTTGGGGGCAGGGGAGGAATCCTATCAACCTTGGAGACTTTGTCATCTGACTAGGCAACAGGGTGGGGGGAAGTGTGGGGTTCCGGAAGCCTGTGACTAGGGTCTGGTTGGGCTGAAGGAGCTGGCTGAAATCCCCCCCTTAGTATATTTGGGAAACTGGGGCAATGACTAACCCAATCAACCACTAACGAGTAGCAATACTAATGAGCTGTTGATGATGATTTAGCCCAAGACAGCATTAATGTGTGCCTTGAGGAATTGATGACTAATTGTTCCGTGGGCTCTCTACCGTGGTTACCAGGAGAGTTCATGCCTTCACCCACCTTAAGAAGGTCCAGTGCCCCCTCTCCTAGTGGAGGAGCAAATGCCTTGAATTCTGTCCTCAGGCTCTCTGGCTGGGCTCCAGAGCCGTTTGCTGGCTGCCCATCCCCTAGGGTCAGCACCCTCCTCTCCTTCAGCCAGGCTGGGTGTCTTGGTGCCCTCACTAACCTGCCTTGCTTTGTTGTGTTTCTCTCACTCCTGCCTGATCTGCATGGTGTGTGCCGTCTGCCTGCTAACCAGGGACCATACCTTGCTTCCGGGGACCAGTCGCTGGAACGGGCCACCGGGGAGCATGCCAGCGTGCACGAGTACCCGGGAGAGCTGGGCCAGCCCCCAGGCCTTTACCCCAGCAGCCAGCCGCCAGGCCGGGCGGGCACCCTGCGGGCACTGTCCCACCAAGACACGTTTGATGCCGACACCCCTGGCAACCGAAACTCTGCCTACACGGAGCTGGGAGACTCATGTGTGGACATGGAGACTGACCCCTCCGAGGGGCCAGGGCTTGGAGACCCTGCAGGGGGCAGCACCCCACCAGCCCGACAGGGATCCTGGGAGGATGAGGAAGACTATGAAGAGGAGCTGACCAACAACCGGAACCGCGGCCGGAATAAGGCGCGCTATTGCGCCGAGGGCGGGGGTCCAGTTCTGGGACGCAACAAGAATGAGCTGCAGGGTTGGGGGCGGGGCGTCTACATCCGCTGAGAGGCAGGGGCCACACAGTGGGAGGAAGGGCTCTGAGCCCAGGGGAGAGGGGGGACAGAGGGGCCCACCACTGCAGATGTATCTTGCCTCCAGGGGGCGCTGTCTCCCTCCTTTCAGATGCCTTTGCTCAATGGTTGGGGTTTCTTTGGTGGTAGCATTCCAACCAGCTCCTGGGACTCCCTTAAGCCTCAGCGGTAGGTTTTTACCTACATGCTGTGGGTGCATGGGGGGATGACAACCTTCTTGCAGTATCCCCTTTCCCACCTCAGGGGGCTCTCTCCCCTCGCCCAGAGAAAAGGTGCAGTTCCTTAACTCCTTCTACTCCAGGCTCTAAATGAGTGTCCTAAAATGGGGTGACCCTTTCTTTTTCCAACCTGGAGTATTTGGGAAGGGTAGGGGGGCTTTTCCTGGAGCGGGAGACCACAGACTCTTCCCCACGAGGGCTGTCTTCCCCAAGCCCCAGATCCACGGTTCTTCACCATGCCCACCCCTCCCCCTAGCTTCCTGGCAGCATTGTCTGGGAGGTGAAAGCTACAGCATTGGAAGCCCTACCGGGATCTCATCTTCGGGAGTGGTCTGGGTAGAAGCTGGCAAGCATCAGATGTAGTGCCCTGTGCCCGCCCAGGACCTAGAACCCTGAGGAGGGGGCAACCCGAGATGCTGCTACCCACCCCACCACCTCCATGCCTCAAGGCTTTGCCTACCCCAGGAATGAGCTTTGCCTACAACATCCCTTGCCTGCAGCCATCAGAAGAGGGGGCCCCTCTGCATCTGAGCCCCCCCATCCCCTTGTCACCTGGGTATGGAGCCCATGGAACACTCTGGTCCAGCTCATTTTGAAACCAAAAAACTGCTCCACTTGCATTCTGAGGCCCCAGGGGAGAGGCCCTGTGGGTTGGTGCCCCAGAGGTACTCGTCACCCCAGGGGTTGCCTCAGGACCTCGGATCTCCCCCGGGGGGGCTTGGCTGCTGCTGCTGCCCTGTATCTGCCTCTTGTGACCCCGTCCTTTACCCATGTCCACGCCCCCCAGGAGAGGCCTTGGTACCGCCTCTGCCCTGGATTGTCCCTCTAGCTAGCACCCCGGAGCCCAGCAGCCCTGTCCCCCACCCCCACCAGCACCCAGCTGGGCCAGAGAGAGCCGATTGTGCCAACGAGGACTGGGCCCTGCCCGGCTGCCCACCTCAGGGATGGGCGCCTCATGCCTGTCTCGCCACCTCCTGTGCCAATGTTGTCCCACCCGCCACCCCCACCCGGGGGTGGGGTGCAGCTTCCACTTACTGGTTAGAAGAGACCACTGCCCAACCTTTCCCCTTCCTGTCTGGTGTCCTGTGCCCCCATCTGTCTGTCTGTTCGTCTGTACTCCCCTAGGAGAAGTATTTTGCCACATATAAAACCGCCATCCTGTCCTTTGCGGCCACCTCCTGAGCCTGCTTCTTTGTTCCCGCCGCATGGTTGCCAGCCTAGGTGTGTGGGAGCTGCTGATGTGCAGGGAGGGAGAGTGAAGGGGTGGGTGCAGGGATAAAGCCGTGGCCAGTCTCGGCTCTGCTCAGCCCCAAGCCCCATACCTGTCTGGTCTGTCTCCCCATTAAGTAGAGCCAGGGAAAACTGGAAGCTGAGATGGGAAGTGGGGTGCCCCAGGTTTCGTTCCGGGGGTCAGATCCAGAGCCACTGGCACACTGTCTTAGAGGCCGGTGCTTACTTCTCGGCTCCTGTGGCCTCAGCTGCTCCCCAACTCCCCAGGGAGGGATGGGCTGAGCTTCCGGCTCCCACTGATGCCTCCACAACTACCCACCCCAGCCCCTGCTAACCAACCTGGTGGGAGGGGAAGAGAATCAGGAACCCCCATCCCAGTCCCAGATGGAGAGAAAGATCAAAAGCCAGGAGGAGAGTCAGCAGGTGACAGTGCCCGTTCCTGCCACCATCAGCTGGCCGGATGTGGGCTTGTGACGGTGGATCCTTTCTGCTGTCGCCTGTATCCTGCCTCACCCAGCACACACAAACCATTTCTCCACTCTCATGGTTCTTGTTTTTGGGGTGGTGGACCTGAATGCTCCTGCGCAAAGTGTGTGTGTAGAGGGCAACAGACGTCAGGACCCTCCAGATGAGGGGTTAGCAAACCCAAGGAAAGAGGAACTGGGAAGGCCCACAGGTCGAGTGACTGGCCCATGGTCAACAGGGAGGTGATGGCAAAGCCAGCACTGCTGGGACTGGAGCCCGGTCTGCTGCCATCGTAGTGCTCCTCCCACTACCTTTCAATGGAATCGATCTTTCTTTCCTGTGTTTATTCATTGAGCAAACATTTATTGAGCATCTACTATGTACCGGGCACAAGTCTAAGCGGGAGCTACAGACAATTCAGGACAGCACAACGAGCTCTCTGATATGGGAAGCAGTGGGTCCTAGGGGAACCTGGAAGAGGGGTCCCTGCCTTAACCTGGGGAGATCAGGGGGTGCTTCATGGAGGAGGTGAGGCTTGAGTGGAGTCTAGAAGGCTGGTTAGGAATTAACCTGGGCAGAGAAGGAGGGGAAGTGTTCAAGGCAGAGGAAATAGGTGACACGCATGACACGTTCTTGGCACTTTGCTAGCAAAGTGTGCTGTCAAGGTGATGGTAAGAGAGGGGTCCGCAGGAGCGAGTCACAGGGGCCTTGAGTCACATTAGGGAGTTTGGGCTTTGTCCTCAAGCTGGTGTGCAGAAATTGAAGGACTGTAAGCAGCGATGGTAAGATTGTCTCGGTTGCAGTTTGGAGCATAGATTGGAGGGGGGGCCTAGCTTGGAAACAGCTGCAATGCTCCAGGTGAAAAATGAGGAGGGTTTTCAGTGGAATGGGGAAGGAGGCGGTGGCTGCCAGAGACATCTAGCAGTTACGATTGAGAGCTCTTGGAGGCAGCTAGTGAGAAAAAGGGAGGCATCTGGGGTGACTGTGGGTGAGGGTCTTCCCAGACATAGAGGAAGCAGGTGAAAAAACAGGTCAGAGGTGGAAATGATACTTAGCTTTGGACAAGGTGGGTTTAAGGTCCATGTGGGAGAATGTCCAAGAGGAGAAGAGCAGAAAACAGGCTTGGTGTGGGGTTGCACAGAGGAACTCCATCTGCAGTGGACCCTGGTACTTTAAAATCAAAGGCAGGGCTCATTAGCTTCAGTTTACAAATAAAGCTCAGCGAGGTTAAGCAGTCTGTCCATAGTAACACAGCCATCAAGCAGGGACATGAACTGAGGTCGGATTTCCAGTTCTGTGGTGTCCGTGACCCCCAAGTCTCGTGCTAATTCTCCTGGCCAGGATGCCCTAGCTTCTGCAAGGGAAGGGGTGCAGGGGAGGAGGAGGCAGGTGTCTGAGTATGTTTCTGTCTTCTCTCCACGTGCCTTCTGCCTGAAATTGCATTTGCCCAGAACTTGCCCGCAGAGGCATTTCTAGAACTTGCCGGCAGAGGCATTTCTAGGTGGCTTAGAGATACTGAGAGATGAGCTGAGAGAGACTTTAAAAAAAAAAAAAACATTTATTTGGCTGTGCTGGGTCTTAGCTGTGGCATCTTCAGTGGCAGCATGTGGGATCTAGTTCTCTGGCCAGGGATCGAACCCAGGACCCCTGCATTGCGAGTGCAGGGTCTTGGCCACTGGACCACCAGGGAAGTCCCTGAGGAGAGGGACTCTTGTCTCCTGGTAATCATAAGCCCTCAACCAGCACACAATAAGCACGTTGGAGGTTGTCAGCATGTGAGGATTTCCACAACCGTGAAGTCGGCTGGGAGAGGCTGGTGCTATGACCGCAGCCACCTCAGGGACTCAGGAACCCCGATGCTGGGGACCCCACTCCTATCTCCCTCCCTGACCAGCTGCTTCTGTCTTTTGAGTAGGTTCTACCCTAGAGTGAGCTGAGGTCGGAGAGACTGAAGATTTCCACCATTGTAAAAGTGAGCTGAGGTGAGGCCACCAGGGCCTGGGAGCAGGGTGGAAAGTAGTGTGGTTTCCAGCCCAGCACCCTTGACAAAAATCTTGTCTTAGCCCCGGTAATCACATCCTCAGGGACGCGTGCCTCGGCTCCCTTCTAAATCGGGCCTTCCAGCCTACTGTCTCTCAGGGTTGTTGCTGTTGTTGGTGGTTGTTTTTTGGTTTTTGGTGCGTGTATTTGTCTCCCGAACTAGATGGCAAGCTCCTTAAGACCCGGACAGGGTCTGTTTTGTCTGCTTGGCGTGTTCCTAATTCCTGACTCAACGTTTGTCAAATGAATGAATAAATGAATGAGTACCCCCTAGGATCGAGGCTCTGGGCCTCACAGCAGAGGCAGCTCTTGTCTGTTTGCTGAATGTGCTCCAGCGAGCAGAACGTCACTTTCAATTCTGCTATTGATGGTGGGTGGGGTCAGGGTGCACTAAGAGGTTCCTTCCGGCCTTCCCTCCAGGAAACAGATGGTAAAAATGCTTTAAACATTGCTGCTTCCCCTAGCACCCTCTGCGCCCCTATCCTAGTCCACCCAGATGCAGCCCCAGCTCCTTTTTAACGAGGGCTGAAATGGAATCAGCCCAGATGGGCTCTGGTAGTCAGTTCTCCTTCCTTCTACCTCTGGGTACCACCCTGGGTGGGATGAAATTTCTGTATTTAGTGAGCTGTTCCCTCTTCTCTCCACACACTTCCCAGCCTTCCTCAATTCTCTTCAACTTGTGATATTCCAAAGACCATTTCTCAGGCTGTAACTTAACTTATGGCTCTTCAATCCAATAACAACACATCCTCAGTATATGCCAGGCGCTGGCTCAGGCAGGGAGTGGGGATGGGGTACACAGATGAGCATGACATGACTCCGCCCTCTAAGACTCACAGTTTTGGAGGTTTTTTGGGGGTTTTTTGGCCACACCTCATGGGATTTTAGTTCCCCGACCAGGGATCAAACCCAGACCCTTGGCAGTGAGAGTGCAGATCCCTAACCGCTGGACTGCCAGGGAATTCCCTAGGACTCACAGTTGACTGGAGAAAGCAGACATGCCAGTTATCATCTCAGTGTAGAAAGAAGCCCCATTTAGTTGGAGAACCAGGCCAGGGCTTGGGAAGTAGGTGGCTTTTATGGCGGGCACATAAAGGGACAGAGGAACCCACCTTTCTGAGAAGGTGAAGGACATTCAGGTGGAGGAAATACAGAAGCAAAAATCATAGTTGGGCCTGCGTGGGCAAGGACCATAGTTGCAGAGCACGGAGGATAACCTGCAGACGCAGGTGGGGGTTGTTCATGGAGGCTCTTCAATGTCAGGTGAGGAGACCGATCTGACTCCAGTGGGCAATAGGGAGCCATTGAAGGTTTATGAGCTGTGGAGTACCAGACTCTGAGCTGTGCTTTAGTGAGGTTAATAAGGATGTGAGGAGGATGCTCTGAGTAAAGGGGAGGCAGGGAGACCCGTTAAAGTGTTGTTCCCTTGGGGAAGGGGAGCACTCATGGGATGTAAGAGGGCAGTGGCAGTGGGCTAGAAGGAGTTGAGTCTCCTGTGTGGTGACTGGTCTCTCTTAACCACCCCCTCAGCCTGAGTTTGGTTTGCCTTCTCCATTTCTCTTTTTGTCTTCTGTTTTTTTCCCAGTTTAAGCAAAGAAGGAAATTCACAAACAGCCACAAGCAGCTCCCCCTTTCGTCTCCCTCTTCCAGCCTGGCTCTCTCTTGGCCCAGGCTCTGCTTGGCTAGGTCTTAGTATCCTGGACCCCTTTTCAGGGTCTCCGGCTGAGAGATCTCTCTTTTTGCTCCGTGACTGTCTTCAGACGCCCACCCTTGGGAATCAGAAAGCTGTGCTGGAGCAGTTGTTTTGTCAGTGAACCATAGAAGCAGCACTGCTCTACTCCTAGAAGTTGCCCATCACCAAGCGGCCTGCGAAAGGAGGGGACACCTTGCCCTTCCCCAAGGGAACTCACTCTGAGTAGGCCTACAGGACCCACACTGGTGAAACAACTAGAGACCTGTAGAGGGTTGGAATGTTCTCCCAGCTCAGAGAGGATCGGTGGGCTCTGTCTGCCTCACACAGCTAGTAAGTACGGAAGGTGGGTGGCCTAGGGTTTTGTTTGTCTGGTGCCTCAGACATGGTACTCGGAGAAGGGAGAGCCGGCATCCGATGTGGGCCCCTGTGCTAGGGCTCTTTGATTTGCAGTAGGGAGTAGTCCACCCAGAGAACTCTGGGGTTTTCTCAGGGCGAGCAGGAGGATGTGAAGTCTGGACCCCATTTTCCTTACACCTCCAGGGCTCTGGACACGTAGCTCATTGTCACTGTGAAGTTCATAGCGCCCTCGAGGGGCCAGCGTCCCACGGGATTCCCAAGCCCCTTAGGGGACGGACTCATGGGACGTCTGCAACCCCGTAGGTAAAGCTTGCCTGGCCCTCCGGGGGTGTGGGGGGGGGGCGGGGCTCCAAGCGCCGGGACTAGACCCGGGCACCCGAAGGCCCCCGAATCCTATCCCTGTCTGACCCGGGACGTGCCATGGGACAACTGATCAGAAAGTTGATGAACATCTTCAGGAAACAGGGTAAGGGGGCGCACAGGGCATCCAAGTGACCGCTTTGATCCGGCTCCCACCTGTCCCCCCATCCCCCCGATATGGGGTCGTCTGGGCAGATGTGATGGGGGACCTTGGGCTCGGAGGGTCCTGAGTGGGGCCTCCCCGCCTGCTCCGCAGTCTCCTCTGCCCCCTCCCCGCCCACTCCTCGGCGGTCGCGCGCTTCCGTGCGCCCAGGGGCGCAGGGTTGGGAGAGCCTCCTTCCTCCGGCTCAACGCTGTCGCCGGTTTCCTGCGATTGTGACTTCACGCTCGCTCGGCTCTTTCCTCAGACCCCTTCTCTTGGCAAGCCCTGAGCTCCCCCGACCTTTGGCACAATCGCTTTTCTGGAACTGTGGAGCGGGGAATGTGGGGTTCAGCTCGCATTTCCACTGTCCAGGAGTGGCGCAGGTGTCTGGGCCCGGTGAGAAAGAAACCTGCCCTGTTGTTTTTTTATGAGGGAAGGGGGCGGGGGAGCAGAAGTAGTAAGATGGGGACAGACCCCCCCAGCCTGCTGGGAACACTTGTCTCCTTCCTGGGAAGCCTGGCGGAGCACATAGTCCCTTGGTCATCGGGTTTGGCCCTGACCTTGCCCTTCCCCCGGATGCCTCCAGAACACAAGGTTATCGTCGTGGGACTGGACAATGCAGGAAAGATCTCCATTCTCTACCAGTTGTAAGCGACTCTCGGATGGGGGGCGGGGCGGGGCCTTCCCACCAGACTGACAAGCATTTGGACCAATCACCGGAGCCCTTCCCTGCGTTCTCCGGTTCCCCTGTAGCCAGGAGGATTGACTGGCGGAACCTGGTGTGACCTTCCTGGTATAGTGGCCGCTCAGTTCAATGACTTCTCGGCCAGGCCTTCGAATCCTGCTCGGTATGAGCAACCCCACTGCTCCCCTCCGTCTACCCCCGGCCCCTGCCAAACCCGGTTGCGGGCTCCAAGCTGTCCGTACCTGCCCGATGGTCTCCGTGCTCTTCGCTCCCCCTAGCGTCAGGTCTCTCCTTCTAACTCCTGCACCCCAGTCTTGTGTCTTCATTTTCTCCCCCTTCTTCAAACCCAAAAGGTAGGGCCAGCTTTGGGTCCGCCTGGTCTCTGTAGCTCCTGGTCTAGCAGAGTCTGGTACAAGTGCTGAGTAATTATCCATCGGAGCTTTTCCGGATTTTCACTCTGGATGGCATCTCTCCTGTTTGGAACCTATTTACTTAGGAAAATTTTCCCCTGAAAAAGTTATATATATATTTAATTAGAAGAAAAGGGAAATTCAAATCCCTCTCACCCCTAACTCCCAGTTTCACTTCCCAGATTTTCCAGAGGCATTCCCTACATATAAAAACTTGTGTGTTTCCTAAGTCACTTTAAACAAAGCCCCTTTCTGATGGCCCTCACTTATGTCTGTCTCCTTTTTCCAATCCCTTGGTATTCAAAGTGTGGTCCACAGACCTGCAGTGTTGGCCTCATCTGGAAGCTTGTTAGAAATGCAAAATGCTGGGCCCTAGCCCAGACCCACTGGATCACAATCTGCACTTTAGCAAGACTCCCAGGTGGTTCAGCTGCATATTAAAGTTTGAGGAGACTGCTCTAAGAAGTCTCCCCTCTCTGGGGTCCAAGCCAGGCAGGACTTGGTCTCACTCCTGTCTGTATTCCCTCATGCCCAGCAGAGGCTCCGTCAACTGGGCTGAATTGTTCTAAGATAGATTCAGCTTGACTTAAGGTGGGGGCCAGAGCTGGGAGTGGACTGGGCTGCACACTTGGTACCCTCGCCTGCCTCCCCAGCCTGACGAATGAGGTGGTCCATACATGTCCCACCATCCGTAGCAACGTGGAGAAGACTGTTTTGCAAAAGACCCACTTCTTCATGTGGGACATAGGAGGAGAGGAGGCTCTGCGCGCCCCATGGAACACATACTACTCCAATGCTGAGGTGAGGAGGGTGCCTGGGCTTAGAGAAGGAGTGTGATATTAGCCAGTCACTTAACCTCTCTGAGCCTTGGTTCCCCCATTGTGAGTTGGAGACCATAATAATGACCTCCCTGGGTTGTGAAAATTAAATAATAAAACAAGAGCTAAGTCATATGTGTCAAATACTTAATGTAGCACAAAGCCCGTTAAAATGCTTGAATACTTCCTGGCAGCTTTCTGTTTGATGCCTTGGATGGGGTAGGCCCTTTGTCTCTGGGGGCCTTACTTTCTCATTCTGGCAGCAGCAGAATTCATTCCTGGAGTGAGAGCTGATTTCAAGCTCCAGTACTGCTACTCATAGGCTGTGTGGCCAAGGACAAGATACATCACCTCCCTGACCCTCAGTCTCATAGTTTGTAAATGGGCATAGTAACAGTTCCAGTTCCACAGGGTTGTGATGAGGCCTAAATGGAGTCATGAAGGCCCAGTGCTTGGCATAACCTCTGACACACAATCAGAAGTTGTGCTCAGTCCACCCTGGGTCTGCATAGAAAAGGGACTTCAAATGGGACTAGGGCAGTGAGGTCTTGAGAATGCACAGTTTGTTTTCTGTGGGACTCACATCAGGGCAGAGTACAGTGAGCAAGGAGACACGTTCATTGAAGAGAAAGCCCATCACTCACAACTCGCCTTTGCTGGCCAGTTCATCGTCCTTGTGATTGACAGCACGCATCGGAATCAACTGCTGACCACTCTGTAGGAGCTGGATAAGATGCTGGCCCATGAGGTAAGACCCCTGCAGTTGGGAGAGGACCCGGTGTACTAGCTCTGTGACCTCAGTCTACTCACTTAGCCTCTCTGAGCGTTATTCCTAATGCCCCAGTCTCGGAGAACCTCTATCCCAGCAGTTTGGGCAGGGCGAGATTATCCCAGATGAAGGGCGATAACATCCTCAGCACAACTGATCACAGAAGTCAGAGTTGCAAGTTCAGGTCCAGGCCCCACTTCTCAGTCATCGTGGGACCCCAGACAAGTTACTTCACCTCTCTAATCCTCAATTTCCCCAAGTACAAATGGGGAGGATCATCAAATTCCTACCTCCTGAGATCATTGTAAGGATACTATGAGCTGGCTGAGAGGCATTCCAGGAGCTGTCGGTGTCACTGCATGTGGTTGTTACTGTTGGGCAGGGCCTCCATCCCCACCCCGCCTGGGAAAGCAGGGGAGGTAGGGAGGCCCCATGGGGCTGGATCCTGGCGGGCTGACTGGGGCTGTGTTCCTCTGTCCACAGGCTCTATGCGATGCTTCCGTCCTGATCTTTGCCAATAAGCAGGACATGAAGGACTCCATGACCACTGTGGAGATCTCCCAATTCCTCACCCTAGTGCCATGAAAGACCACCCGTGGCACATGGCACATACAGGGCTGCTGTGCCCTCACCGGGGAAAGGTTAATGGCTGTCCCACCTGGACCTCCAGGGCTTGGCCTAACCAGTGGTGCTGACCGTTAGAACCTTCTCCTGTGTCTCGCTTGTCAGAAGCTGGCTCACAGTTAGCTCCTGGGTCAAGACAGCTGAGCATCTACCCATGGTTAAGATGCTGTGGGTAAGCAGTGAGCAAGACAGGGTCGCTGCTCTCTAGGGGTTTGTTCTAGTGGGGAGAGAAGTGACACTCCACCTAAACACAAACATTTTAGGTACTGAGAAGTGCTTGAAGAAAGTGAAATTGAATTACAGGGATGGGTTTGCTTTAGCTCTGGTCGTCAGGGACCATCTCTACTAGGAGGTGACTTCTGAGCTGAGACCCTGAATGAATCGACAGCCATGGGAAGACCTGGGGGACAAGCCTTCCAGGCAGGAATCTCTGAGTCCTTTTGGCCTTGAGTTTCCTTATCTGTAAAGAGGAGGGTGATTGATTATACCTGTTCCCTCCCAGAATTCCTATAGAGGATAAATGATATCATTCATTTAACATTCATTGGGCACCTACAGTCCATCCTCCATATCCATGGGTTCCACATCCTCAGATTCAACCAACTGCAGATTGAAAATATTCGAAAACGAAAATGCCAGAAAACTCCAAAAAGCAAAATTTGAATTTGCCGTGTTCCAGCAATGATTTACATAGCATTTATATTGTATTTACAACTATTTACATAGCATTTACATTATATTAGGTATTATAAGTAATCTAGAGTTGATTTATAGTATATAGGAGGATATGCCTAGGTTATATGCAAATATATGCCACTTTATATAAGGGACTTGAGTATCCGAGAATTTTGGTGTCTGCGAGGATCCTGGAACCAATCCCCCATGGATACGGAGAAATGACTGCACTTTGTGCCAAGCACTGTTCTAGGCACCTGAGAAACAGCAGTGAGTGAACAAAACAGACAAAAATCCCTGCCCTTGTGGAGCTAATTTTCCAGTGGGGGTGGGGGCGGGAAACAGACAATAAACAATAAAAATAAGAAAAATATACAGTAAGTTAAAAAGTGGTAAGTGTAAAGGGGAAAAATCAATAGGAAAGGGAAAGGAAATCAATAGGAAAGGGAAGTTGGATGTCTGTTGTGGGGAATGTTGCAGTTTTAGATAAGGTGTCCCTCCAGTGTGAATCCTACTCCTCCCAGATATCTCAGATTCCTAGAGCATTTGCTTTTCTTGTCTTTTTGTAGTGATTTTTTTCACACTGTATTAGGAATTTTATGAAGGTGTAATAAATGTCATTGAAAACCGTTCACCTCTTATTTCTGCCTGCTTCTTCTGCTTGTGCCTCAAACTGGCTTTTGGTTTTCATACAAAGCTCTCAGGCAGGGGAAATCCACCTTGGAAATGGAGGGGGGCTGCCTCAAGGTTCTTTCTAGCTAGGGGACTGGCTCTTTGGTCCTGGGCTGTACAGCCCTCTGCCAGGTGACTGACACCGCACTTGCGGGGACCCAGAGCTCTGGACTCTGCCTGGGCCTAGGGGAAAGAGTGGTTTGATGCTAACTCATGGAGGAGGGGAGGAGGGGCCCTTCGGGGTTGGAAAAATCCAGGGGTCCTATCAAAGCAGAGCTGGAAACAGGATGGAAACCCAGGCTACCCATCTGTGTACAGGGAGCAGTGCTATTATCCCAGAAGACCTGGGATGGTCCTGAGGTCAGTGGGTCTCTTCCCTTCCCAAGTCAGGTAGTGACATCTCTGTGAGAGGCTGGACACAGATATAGAGGGCTCAGGATTTTTTTAACCTTGTGGTTTCCATAAGGCGTGATTGTGGAGAAAGAACTCAGGAATTCTAAACATCGTCGTTCAGATTCTATGTTCCTTCCATTAGATTATTTCCAAAGAGAAACACAATAGTTCAAAGGTAATATCATCCCCTTATTCCACGGAAATTCATTCTCACTGAGAAGCAGTAGGCAGATGGGGGTATAGCTCAGTGGCAGAGCATTTGACTGCAGATCAAGAGGTCCCCGGTTCAAATCCGGGTGCCCCCTCTGCGTGCGGAGGCTTTTCGCGTTTTCTTAACCTTCCAATGCACACGTCAAAGTTCCCTTACAAACGCGAGGGGGAGGGTCCTCCAGCACTGCTGACCCGTTTTGCAGTCGGGCGTGGGTGGAGTCCCCGGCCCTGCCAGACCACGCCCTCAGTCTGTTGGTGGATTATACAAAGGCCCACTCTCGTAATGGTAGGGCGGAGGCGGAAGCACCCGCAGGTGGCCCTGCTCGGGGACCCCAATTGCTGTTGGGAGCAAGAGAAGCTGAGTTTTTAAGGGCCGGGATCGGGCTAGGGAAGGAAGGCCGAGAGGAGTCTACGAGAGCGTGTAGGATGGAGAAGTGGGCGCCAAGAGAAACGCTAAGGGAACTCTAGCAGGGCAGGAAAGGGGGACCCAGGCCCAAAGGAAGGCCCCCTGAAGTGAGGAATCTCTAGGGACTTCCCCTCCCACATTCCCAAACTGCAAGTTTCTTATATCATTAGAATTCTTTAGTTCAGAGCTTCGGGAAACAAACCCTGCACCCACATGAGTAATCTCCTGAGATTCATTTTCTCTCCATCTCTTGTAAACATTGGACCTCATTTCTGTTCTTCGCCCAGTACAGCGCCTGCGCTAGAAAAGCACTAGTAAGTTATCTGCGAAGTGCTGCCAGCAGAGGGGGTATAGCTCAGTGGTAGAGCATTTGACTGCAGATCAAGAGGTCCCCGGTTCAAATCCGGGTGCCCCCTCAAGTGCTTTTTAAGGCACCGGACTCCGATTCTCCAGCAACAATTTTCTTTACAGCTTTTTTTTTTCTTCCACAGTTTTGTGTTGATATTTCCTTCGCCACCTCTATTTTGGGCCGATGAGGAGCGGCGAGAGTACAAAACAGGAATTCTAGAGCAGTGACTCTCAAAATGTACCGAGAACAGCACCACCACCTGGGAACGTGTTAGAAATGCAGATTCTCGTCCCTATATTGAGCTTGGGAGTGGCCCCAGAAATCTGTGTTTTAATAAGCCCTCCAGGTGATTCTGATGTACACTCAAGTTCTAGAAGCTTACATTAAAAAAAAATTACAGGTCGTTTGCTTCTAATTATTTCCAAGTTGCTCTTTCAGCCTGAGTTCTTATTAAGAGACCTTTTAAAACAGACCGCGGGGCATCCCGAACGGGGGAATGTACAAAGAAATCAGTGCCGGAGCTGGAATTTCGTCCTGGGACCTCTCACTTTGACCTCTCGGAAGGTAGGGGCAAAGACTTGTGAACCTGTCTGGCTGGAATAGGAGGTCGTGGGCAGCTCCAGGCCAGGACGGGAAAAGTGAGGAAAACCGCAGAACAGGAGCGTTGCGGCTCGTCACGTGCCCACTAGAGGGCAGCAAGAAGCTACAGCTGGAAGCAGCAGTCTCTGATCCCGAGAGTCGGCAAAATAGCAAGTTAAATGAGACAACAAGAAGAACTTACAGATAGGCCTTGTCCCATTGTAATTGAATAGAGGGCTTAGGACTGGAGGAGGTCGCTTCTGGGACCCTGGGTCCTGAGGAAGGAGGAACTGGGATTCTGAAAGATTAGAGAGTCTTTAGGACCCCAGCCCCGTATGTGTCAGGGCGCCCCCCCTCGCCCCTCTATCTCCCTCCATCCAGCGCTCGAGTTTCTTGCCGTCGTACGAAGTAGGTCGGGGAGGGAAGAGGCACCTCCGTGTCCTGACCTGATTCCCTGCCATCTATTAAATCTCCTCAATTGCAGGTATTTTATTCTGTTGTGGTAGGAAAAATAAAGGGGGGGATCTATCCCCAGAGCCTTCTATAAGGTGGTGGCAGTTGGGGCGAGACATTTCCTTGCTCTGGGACTGGCTTTGAAGATTGACTGGGTTGGGTCCTGAGGAGGCCTGGGGTCCCCGGAGAGGAGGGTGGCCTCGGTTACCTTCTGGGGGTGGGAAGGGGTCCAGGTTATTTCACAGTAGGGGTGAGCCAGGCCCCCTCCACCTCCATGTCTGCTGGGCTGGGGGGCAAGACAATTGTCTGTTGGCAATGGGGGATGGGAGTGGGATAAAGTTGAGAGGAGCCACGGGAGGGCGTGGAATTCAGGCCTCTGCTGCAAGGGGAGATTCTGGGGGTGGGGGTGGGCATCAGAAACCCGCACAACTCCGTGGAACAGCCCAGAAAGTCGGGAAGCCTGGTGGAGCTGGGTCGGGGGGTAGGTGGTAGGAGCTCATGGTCCGAGGAAGAGGTCTGGCCTCTCGAGCCTTTTCTCAACCGCTTTCCCCCGGGGAGTCCTGAGGGGAAGGGAGGCAGGAGCTAAGGTGCGCTGTGGGGGTAGCTGATGCTCTTCGGGGGTTCCTCCAGCCCGAGGGTCCCCCTCCCTGTCCCCCTCCTGCGTCCGCTGCCCCCCTCCCCCCGCCTTGGGAGCAGCCGCGGTTGCTCTCGGGGAGCGCTCGGGCAGGGCTGGGAGGGCTGGAGAAGCCTCGGGGCGAGCTCTGGAGGCGCCGCGCCCCCCCCCCGCCCCGCCCCTTCCCCGGTCCCCGCTCGGGGAGGCCGCGCTGCTCGCTCGCGGTCCGCAGGCGCTCCGCCGCTCTCGCCGCTCTCGCCGCTCTCGGCGCTCTCGCCGCTCTCGCCGCTCTCGCCGCTCTCCCGGCTCCCGCCACTCGCCGGCCCCGCGCTCCGTCGCTCACCCCTTCGCCTGCCAGCCCGGGGGGCCGCGCCGCCAGAGCCCGGCCGGGGCAGCTGCGGGCCGGGGGCGGGCCCTTGCCCCCACCATGCGGGCCGAGCTCTGGCTCCTCGTGCTGGTGCTCAGGGAGGCTGCCCGGGGGCTGAGCCCCCAGCCCGGAGCAGGTAGGACTGGCCAGAGTTGGCTGGGGTGGATCGGGGCGGGGGTCGGGGGAGCAGGTAGGCGGGCGTGGGCATGGGCAGGTGCCGGCAGGCTGGCGATGTTTGGGGCGCTGGGGGTCGTGTCCGCGGGAGGCCGGGCGCCCTGTGGACTGTGGCAGGTGGACAGGGACCCCACTTTTCTAAACACACAAGATGTATGAGTGAGGGAGGAAGCGTCAGACACTGATACCCCGATCTCTCCTTCCCTCCTGGAAGGACACTGGAGGGACCCTAGTAGAGGGGGATCTATAAGGCAGTGGGCTCTGGCCCCAAAGGGGGCAGTGGGAGAGACATAGGGACCCCTGGTCACACCGGATGAGGCTGAATTCTGATGAGATGCGGAGTCTGGGGTGCCTCCTGTCCCAGTTTTGCCTCCTTTTTCTTTTCCCTGCCCCCACTCCCAAGCTGACCCAGGCTGGGGGCTGGGTGGGATCAGCCAGGAGGATGGAGGAGACCCAGCATCTTTCCTCCAACAAGGGCAGTAGGGGCCTAACGCCTTCCTCTCTCCGTTTGGTATTTGGACAGCAGGGCCCAGAAAGAAGCAACTTGCCGCTCCCCCACTCCCAGCCTCCAGGGTCCTCCTGTCACTCCTGCTCTGCTCTGCCCTGGTGGTCCTTGGCCTTTAGCTTCTCTGGCTCTAGATTGGGGGGTGGGGGTGTCCTATCTTGCACACT
Organism: Kogia breviceps; assembly: GCF_026419965.1. Lineage (NCBI taxonomy): Eukaryota > Metazoa > Chordata > Mammalia > Artiodactyla > Physeteridae > Kogia > Kogia breviceps. The sequence continues at coordinate 37,195,865 of NC_081328.1, read as the reverse complement.
CCTCTTCTGCACAGCAGTTCTCTACAATCATCGCTCTCACCTGGAAGTCCTTTCTGAGATCTACCTTGAGTCCCTCCTGTTATAAAAGAACAATTTTTTCAACAAGTAATTTTACATTCTCCTCTTTCCTCCTCATATACATAGAACTTCTCTGGGGTTGGGGAGGTGGGTAATTGCAGTCAAGCCGCTTGACAGAGAGAATTGGGAAGACAGTGCTCCATGACTCACTGGCATACATGTCCCCCAGATGGATGGAGCAGGTGGAGGGTTTGGCGAGGGGGATGCTGTAGTTGGGCTGCTGTGTCTCAGGGGTGTGCTGTCATCAGGCAAAGCATCAGTGACAGTGTGCTTGGCTTTAATGATCCCTGAACGTAGCTGAGACAGGCCTGGGTCCCTGTTAAGAAGGAGGGTGTGGGCAGAGGACAGTGGAGGCTGATACGGCAAGAGGCTGCTGGTGAAGAACCACCAGTTTTCAGAGAGACCACGCAGAGAGTGGCCAGAGACTTGGTTTCTAATCCCAGCATCTCACTTGCTGTGTGACCTTGAGCAAGTTACTTTCCTTCTCTGGGCCTATTTCCTCCCTTATAAAGTGAGGCTGTGGACAAAATTTTTAACTCTTGGTGCTGGGACTATGAGAGATCTTTTTTCTTTTTTAATGTTTGTCTTTCCTTTTTAGATTTGTTAGGATGTGTATGGGGTAATTGAAAACAATATTTTAGATCTCAATATAAAAAGGAATGGGTTGGACAGGTCAATTTTTGAGGTCCTTTGCAAACCCAAACTGGTGGGATCTTCTGAACTTAGGATGTGACTGGGTGGATGAGAGACGGCTCTGAACCTGACTGAGTGGGGAGAACCATAGAGAGGGTTGGGGAAGGGGGCACTGGGAGGAAACAAGGATGTGCTGGGCCATGGGGGCCAGACCCAGGCCGGGCTGGGGGCTGCCTCTTCAGAGTTGGGTTGGAAAAGTAGATACCCTGGGAGGTCAAAAAGAGGGGGCAGACAGAGACTTGAATCACATCTCTCAGTAGAGACACCCTGTCTCCTCGGCTTTGACAGAGATTCACCCAGGAGAAATGGACTTTCCCTGCAGTAGGAGAGATTGGTTAGACCTAAGGAAGCTCTAAGAAGCCAGCGGGGGCAGCTGTTACTCCCAGTGCTGTGCTTTTTTCACAAGGGAAGGCTGGATTTGAGGGGGGCCCTGTGTGGAGGCAGAGGGATGTCTTCTGGGGAGAACAGATGTGGGGTGGGACATTCTGGGGGGGTTGCTCTGATTGGTGGTGGAGCCCTGGTGATGGTGAAAGGGCATCTGGGAGCTGGACCTGAGGGTTGCTGCCATCCAGCCCCAAGGCTCCAAGTCCTCCACGCTGCGGTGGGGATGGGCTCAGGAGGGAGCTGAGATCTCCCCTCCCGCTTGATGAATTGGCTTGTTTAGTGGAGCCTTGAAACTTCGTCTATCATTAAAATGGGAGCAGGAGAAAGATGAGTGACCCAAAGATATAGTCAGGTGGTGGGTGAGACCAGCAGAGGCTGACAGACAGACAGATGGACAGACAGGAAGATACTGGGATGCACAGGGGGAGCGTGGGGGTGGTGGCACTCAGGGTCTGCTCCAGGGGAAACCGGAAGTGCCTACAGCAGACAGAGAAGGAAAAGGCAGCTGGACGTGACTTCCTTGCTGTCAGGAGACCAGGGCCAGCACTGACTCCTGGTGACCCTGGCAACTTCCTTCTTTCTCTGACCCTTGGTTTCCCCATCCATAAAATGAGGTTTGGACCAGATTGCCTCTAGGGCCCCTTGAAGCTATGACTGCTTCCGGCCTCCTCCTTGCTCACCAGGGACCTCCAAGCAGAGCGAGACTGAAATCCAGATTTCTCACAGTGGCCGTCGAACAGCCCCTCCCCACCTCCAACCCTGCTCTCACTCTGCCTGCGGCCATCCCCCAAACCCTCAGGCTGCTGTGCCCTGGGATCTGCAGGTATCGGGCTTCTCTTCGTTCAGGTCTCCATCAGCTCAAGGGCCACCTCTCAGAGAGGCTCACCCTGAGGGCTCTGTCCAGAGTAGTAACCACCCCCAGCCCTCTCGTCCTTCTGTTTCCTTCACAGCCCTTCTCACTACCTCACATTGTCTCATTTGCCGAATTACTCATTTTGTGTGTGTCTTTCCCGACTAGAATCTTCATGGGCACGGGGGTTGTGTCTGCCTGTTCCCTGTTGTTGCCCCAGCACCCAGCACAGTGCCTGGCACACAGTAGGATCTCAGTAAACATGTACTGAATGAGTGAATGAGTCAGAGGGGGTCACAGACCCCAGTCTGTCCCTCTGAGAGAAACTCAGAGAGGCAAACTCTTCTTTTCTCCTCTCCTCCCCTCTTTTCTTCTGAGCTGGTGGCCATCCCTCCCTGCCTCTTCCTCATGCCTCCCTCTCTCTCCCCAGATCAGGGTCCTCAGTGGGTTTTTGCCTGCCAGCAGGAAGGGAGAGGGTGCATTTGGGGGCTTTGTAACTGAGGGGCAGGATTTCAGCTCAGGGTCTGGAGCCTTCCCCGGGCCCCTCAGAAAGTTGGTCCTCATGTGAAATCCAGGAAAGGCAGGAGGACTGTGCTGGGTGCTTTGTGCACATTATTTTATTTAAGACTCAAAATGACTCACCCGATGTAGGTTTTATCATTTCCATTTTCCAGAGGAGGAAACTGAGGCTTAGAGAGATTATGCAATTTGTCCAAAGTCATAGTCAGTAAGCGATAGAGTCAAAGTTCAATCTCAAGCTAGTCTGATTCCAAACCTGTGCTTTTATCGCTGTGATACTACAGGGAGGGTTTCTGGTGAGGCTGTGCCACGAGGGAAGGGTCTTTTCAACCCTGTGGGTTGCAGGTACTCAGGACATTTAAGGATGCCTTCCTCCCTTCCTTCCTTCCTCCCTCCCTGCCTCCCTCCCTTCCTTCCTCCCTTTCTTCCTCCCTTCCTTTCTTTCTTCCTTCCTTCCTCTCTCCCTCCCTCTCTCCCTCCCTCCCTCCCTCCCTTCCTTCCTCCCTTCCTTCCATCATCCATGTCTGCTTGATGAGCATCTGCTCTCTGTCAGGCACCCAGAGCCTGTGGTGGCACAGGTAGCAGCAGTATGTCAGGATCAGGGCTGGGATGGTGCATGTAGCATTTGGGGTGGGGGGCAGAACTATCAGAGGAGGCACTGGGAAGAGGTGACATCTCATGAGACTTGAAGGATGAGCAAGAGCTCATCAGGAGAAAGATTTATTTATGGAGCAGAGTGATCTAGGATGAGAAAAGTGCATGTGTGAAGCCTTGTGGCTGCGTCCTGCAAAGGGCTTTAGGAAGGTGGGAGGTTGGAGAAGCCAGCGGGGATCCCGTCATGAAGGAGCTCAAGTGCTAAGTGGAGTAGCTGGGCTTTCAGCTGAAGGCTCATGGCGAGAGGGAAGCATGGGAGAGATGGAATGAAGTTTGTCCCCTGGACAGGATGCTCTGGCAGGCATGTGGGAGACTGGCCCAAGGGCATTATGGGTGGGGGCTGAAGTTGCCACCAGGAAAGAGGTGCCGGTGGCCAGGACTGAGTGGTGGCCATGAGGCTGGAATGGCAAGCTTGTGTGATGCGTGGGGTGAAGGTGGCTTGGCCCAGGCGCTGGGATTGTGTGACGAGGCCTTGTGAAGTCAGCCTGTGGCTTTTTGCCCTGGAGCAGGGAAGGGGCACCGGAAGAGGGTTGGGGCACTACCACTGGGCCGTCCCCCTGCATTCCAGGGGCTACAGTCTGCCAGAGAAGCTCCCAGGTTCGGACCCAACAGCACCCAGTGCATTCTGCCCTGGGGCTGCCGTGCACCTTAGGACACAGCCTGGCATTGCCGGTCACCTCTTGTACTTTCTGTGGTCTGAGCAGAGCCTGCACTTTTTCTGTGCCTGAGTGCAAATCCTGTCCTGGACTAGTTGTGTGGCCTGGGGAGATTCCTTAATGTCCTCATGCCTCAGTTTCCCAATTTGTAAAATAGATCCAAAACTAGCACCTCTCTCATGGGGTGACTGTGGGGGTTAAATGAGTTAGTGGGTTTAAAGCCCTTGGAATAGTACCAGCACAGAGTAAGCATTCTCTAAAAGTCAGCTGTTATTTTTAACATTACTGTCACTATGGTGACATCCCACTGGACTGTATGCCACTTAGGGCCATGGGTGGTGGAATGGATGAATACATGACTAGCGTATATGCTCTGGAAGCTTCTTGCCGGGAAGAGGGAGCTCTCCAGTGCAAGGCAGAAGGCAGAGCAGGGGGTGGCTGAGGGTTGGATAGGTGTGTAACATGTGTGTGAGCCTGCAGGAGGAGGGCCCAGGTCTTCAGACAAGTGTGCGTGTGCATGTGGGCCCCAGCACACACACGTGAGCAACCAGCCGTGTTGGCTTCTTCTGCAAGCGGAGGGGGTGATGTCCCATCCTAGCCACCTGGGAGGGGCCAGGGTGTCGGGGGTTGGGAGGGCAAGATTCAGGCTTAGGACAGAGTAGGGCAAGGTTACTCGGCAACCTCCCACTCTGTCCCTCGCCCTTGTCTCCTTCCTGGACACTTTGCCTCTGGTCCTGACCCTGAGCATCCCTGTTTATATCATTAACTTTTTTAAAAGAATTAATTAATTTATGTATTTTTGGCTGCGTTGGGTCTTCGTTGCTGCATGCGGGCTTTCTCTAGTTGAGGTGAGCGGGGGCTATTCTTCCCTGTGGTTCATGTGCGGTGGCCTCTCTTGTTGTGGAGCAGGGGCTCTAGGCACACGGGCTTCAGTAGTTGTGGCATGTGGGCTCTGTAGTTGTGGCCCACGGGCTCTAGAGTGCAGGCTCAGTAGCTGTGGCGCACGGGCTTACTTGCTCTGTGGCATGTGGGATCTTCCCGGACCAGGGCTCAAACCCATGTCCCCTGCATTGGCAGGCGGATTCTTAACCGCTGCGCCACCAGGGAAGCACCTCCCTGTTTCAAAAACCTTCTCATTTATGTTTCTTCCTTGATGCTCGTGGTGACCTGTGCCATAGGCATGATTGTCATCCGCATGTTCGTGATGAGTAAACTGAGGCTTAGAGAGGTAAACTGATGGGTCCAAGGTCACACAGGTTGTGGTGGCAGGTGTGCCCTCCGTGGCCCCAGCTCTGGCTGGGCCCCTCTCCCTGCCCTCTCCCCGGGCCTCAGGCCCCCACCATCCAGGCTCCCTCCTCTCTCGGTTGCAGGACTGTGATGCCTGCAGATCCCCAGCATCCCTTTCTGGGCCAGCTGAGCTCCTCTACTTGCTCTGCACATGCTCCTTTCCTGTTCTGGTTCCTGCCCAGGCCTGAGGGCTGCTTGCAGGAGGACACAGGGAGCTGTGCAGACCAGACCAGCACAAATAGTTCTGCCACCAGGGGCAGCTGTGGGCCCCACCCGAGAGCGGCAAGACAGCCCTGGCTTGGGGTCTGGGCCACAGGCAGGCTGCCTTCCCAGAACTGGTCTCAGGTCCATCTCAGCCAGTGGACATCTTGGGGAAGGGGTCTGGAGACCACCCTCCCTCCATCTTTTCCAGAGCATCTGGTTGCAATTAGGGGCAGGGGAGTGAGATGGGGCCGGCAAGGATCCAGCAGGCGCCAGCAGCCAAGAATGACTTAATTGGATAAAATGTCTAATGACAAACCAGAGCCCCACAGCAGGGTCCTGGCCCCAGTCCCAGGCCTGGTCCTGGGCAAGCCTTTTCTCAACCTCTGTTCTTGATGGCTCCCAAGTTACCTCCAGTATAGTGTCCTCAGTTATGCAGTGATTGAGCACCTACTGTTTGCGAGGCACCGAGGATACACATTTGTGGAATGTGGGAGGGTCCTGTGGGAATTCAAGTCTACCAGGGAGACAGGCACAGTTAGACCACCAGCAGATGCTCTAGGAGAGAGGGCTACATCCAGGAGCTCTGGGAAGGGGGTGGGGCAGGTCGAAGTGGAGAAGGGCATCTGATACAGTGCAGGCCTGAAACTGATGGAGATCACAGGGAATGTCACCTCCACCCATCTGGTGGTCTGTGTCCCATATTCACGTCCACAGTAGGTGTAGCAATTGGAGAGACCGTATAAGACACATCTTTGGGGGCATAAATCTTTCTGAAATGGAAAAGCATGGTTTCTTTGTCATTTGGAATAAATTTAATGACCTAGAGTGAACTGGAGAGAGCATCAAGTCGAGGAACGGCTGCTAGACGGCCTGTGTGCACCCACTGTCCAATCCTGTGCCCGCAGCAGACATTGCTAATTGATCATGACAACCTTTCCTGCTAAACACAAATGGAACCTCAGAATTCTTCACAATTAGAGTGCTCCTGACTGTCACTAATCGATTGGAGATGGCTTTTGAGATGAAACCTATTTGCCGTCATCGATGGTGTCTAAGCTCCTTGTTTCATGGGGAAAGTGACTTGCCCAAGGTGTTTGAAGGTAGTGATGAGACTAAACAGTGGTCCCCACTATGGAGACATCTTCAACTGTCACAACCTGGGAGGAGGTGCTACTGGCATCTAGAGGGTAGAGGCCAGGGATGCTGCTAAAAAATCCTGCAATGCATAGAACAGTCCTCCACAACAAAGAATTATCCAGTCCAAAATGTCAGTAGTACCAAGGATGAGAAGCCCTGAACTAAAAGAACTCTGCTCTCTGGCTTCTAGTCCCTGGAGTCCCCTGGAAGGTGAGATTATGTGCCATTTCTGGTAGAGAAATAGGGAACTGGTTTGGAATTTTCCAGAGCAATTATTCTCACCCTTGTCTGCCGTGTAAGGTCCAGGTCTTCTCAAAAGCTCCCCGGGGGATCATTTAAGGATCCTCATGCACAGGCCACACCGCAGACCAATTATATCAGAATCTCTGGGGTGGAACCCAGACACCAGGAATTTTTAAAACTCCCCGGATGATTCCAGTGAAGTTGAGAATAATCACCCCGTTGGGGGCAGATAAGGGAAATTTATCTCCATCCCTACCTGCTGTATGACCTTCTTTAACCTCTGTGAGCTGCTGATTCCTGTCTGCAAAATGGAGAGCACCATATCTACGGTGGAGGGCTGGAGTGAGGGCTAAAATGTTTCCTGTGCAAAGTGCGTGGCATGGAGCTCGGTGCATGTTGGGTAACTCCTGCCCTGATAGTGTCCCCGGAGTCGGTGACGCATGGGAATCAGGGCTTCTGCAGAGTAAGCGGGCTGGTCCCCCTCCAGGGCCTTCACTCTGACTGTCAGGACTCAGCTTTCTGTCCCCTTCTCCCAGGTCAGGATGCAGGCCGAGGCTCTGGAGGGGCCGTCCAGGGGCCCACCATGCAGGGCTGGAATCGGAGAGCCCAAGAGATCCCTGGCCAGGTGTCGGAGCCAGACAGGACTCAGCTGAGCCAGGACCTGGGTGGGGGCACCCTGGCCATTGACACACTGCCGGATAACGAGACCAGGGTGGTGGTAAGTGCTGGAGGGACATGGAGGGGGAGGGAATTGGCGGTGGGGGGAGGGGCCCAGGTGCCCCATGTACACTTGTCAGACACACAAGTGTATCCTTTGGCGTTGGCCCTGGACATCGATGTGGAGAGAGGGGTCCCGGGAGAGGGGATGGAAGCGGGGTCAAGCCTGGGTCATAAAATCTTAGCATCTCAGAACTTCATAGGCTTGCCTACCCTCCTTGTGGACCCAGAGAGGTGAAGTGACTTGCTCAAGGATGCACAGCATGTCCACACAGGGTTCCTGACACTGGACTCTTCCACTTCTTAGGGCCTCCACTAGAAGCTGAATGAAGGTGGCATTATTAGTCACATCCAGCTGCCAGCTCTGGCCCCACCCTGACCTCATTTCTGCACCATCTACAGACCATGTGGCTCCAAAGGGTTAATGGTACAGAGGCTCTGGCTGCTCAGCCTCAGGGGAGGGCGCTCTGAGTGGAGGAAGCAATTAGGGTGATGCTGCAGGAGAAAACCTCCTCTGCCTGCCTGGGGCAGTTCTGGGTGTGGCAATGCAGGGAGGAACTGGCCCCTTGTAGAGCTGGCCCTGCTCCTCAGCTGGCTACCTGGGAGGCTCATGGGGGCCTCTGTGTCTGTGGGAGAATCTGTAATCATGTGTGTGTCTGAGGGTTATTGTGTATATGTACATTGGCCTGTGTGTCTGTCACCATGAGCTGCTGTGTCTGAGATGTGTGTGTGTGTGAGACCGTGTGAGTGTGAATGTGCCCATGGCTGTGTGTGGAGGCGCCCATGGCTGCTGGTGAAGAGGGTGGATTCTCAGGATGTAGAAAAACTATGAAAGGAGAAGCAACAAGAGGATGGGCGTCTTCTTGGCATTATTTTATGTTTAGTAACTAATTTTTTAAATCCAAGAAGCACATGCAGTCAAAAAGGCCAAACAGGACTTCTCTGGTGGTACAGTGGTTAAGAATCCGCCTGTCGGGCTTCCCTGGTGGCACAGTGGTTGGGAGTCCGCCTGCCGATGCAGGGAACGCGGGTTCGTGCCCCGGTCTCCCGCATGCCACAGAGCGGCTGGGCCCGTGAGCCATGGCCGCTGGGCCTGCGCATCCGGAGACTGTGCTCGGCGGCGGGAGAGGCCACGGCAGTGAGAGGCCCTGGTACCGCAAAGAAAAAAAAAAAGAATCCGCCTGCCAATGCAGGGGACAGGGGTTCGAGCCCTGGTCCAGGAAGATCCCACATGCCGCGGAGCAACTAAGCCCGCGAGCCACAACTACTGAGCCTGCATGTCTAGAGCCTGTGCTCTGCAACGAGAAGCCACCGCAACGAGAAGGCTGTGCACTGCAACAGAGTAGCCCCAACTCACCACAACTAGAGAAAGCCCGCGCAGCAACGAAGACCCAACGCAGCCAAAATTTAAAATATAAATAAATAAATTTATTTTTTTTAAAAAAAGTCCAAATAGTGCTAAAATCAGAAAACAAAACACATCAGTCCGCCCCTCTCCTCCGGACCTGCCCACCCCTCTCTCAGAAGGTGTCACTTTGGGCACCTTCTCCTGGCGGTCATCTCCATATTTCTAAGTAAATTGCTTACACTGCTACCTGTCGATAAATCCATTTAGACGTTATCTGTTGGTTGCCTGTTGTGTAGATGAAGAGTGCCTTTTATATGCCTTTTATATACTCCCCCAAGCGCGGTTTAACGCTCTCAATATAACTGTTAAATCCATATGCTCTGCTTTTTATCATAATCAGGTAAATATTGTTCACCACTAATCCAATCAGGGTAATATCATCGTTTACTTTCTTGCATCATTTTTGCTTTTCCTGCCCCCAATCACCACCTACTTTCTTAGTTTTTCGTGCTTACCCTGGCTATATATTCGTTTTTTTTTTTTCTTAGTTAATTAATTAATTAATTTTTGGCTGCACTGCGTCTCCGTTGCTGCGTGTGGGCTTTATCTAGTTGCGGTGAGCGAGGGCTATTCTTCGTTGTGGTGCGCGGGCTTCTCATTGCAGTGGCTTCTCTTGTTGCACAGCACAGGCTCTAGGCGTGCGCGCTTCAGTAGTTGTGGCACGCAGGTTTAGTAGCTGTGGCTCGTGGGCTCTAGAGCGCAGGCTCAGTAGTTGTGGCGCACGGGCTTAGATGCTCTGCGGCATGTGGGATCTTCCTGGACCAGGGCTCGAACTTGTGTCCCCTGCGTTGGCAGGACGATTCTTAACCACTGAGCCACCAGCGAAGTCCACTACTATATATTCTTAAACATCCATTGACCTCAAATATAATTTTTGGTGTGGTCAAACCTGTCAGTTTTTTTTTTTTTTTTGAAACCTCTCAGCCATCGTCATCCTTCTCCAACCTGGACGGGTGCGCGCCTGCCTGCCCACAGCCATCCTGGGCCTCCCTCTCCTTCATCCTGGAACTCCCTTATCTCTCTCCTTGCTAGGCACCCTGTTCTGTTGACCCTGTGTCTTTTCTTTCCCGCTTCATTCCCTTGTTTGTTTAGCTTTCTGAGAAATGTTACAGAAGAGGAGAACTTGCACATCGGAAAATGCCTTTATTGTATCCTCACACTTGATTGATGGTTTGGCTGAATATAGAATTCTATATTAAAAATAATTTTCCTTCACAAGTTTGCAGGCATCTCACATGGTCTTCTGGCTTCTGATGTCACCGTTGAGAGGTCGGATGTGCTTATGCCCGATCTTTGTAGGTGCCTGCTTTCTCCGCCTCTGGAAGCTTTCAGGGGTGTTCCCTTAAGCCCAGCATTCGGAAAGTGCCTGTTTTGGCTCTTTCTCTCTCACTGCGCTGGACTCTTGATGGACTGTTTCAACCCAGAGACTTATATTCACCAATTGTGGAAAGTCTTCTTGTTTTATTGCTTTGATCATCTTTTCTCTACGTACTCTCTTCTTTCTACCAGACCCCTCAGTTAGATGTCCATCTCGGCGATTGATCCCCAAACTTTCTTCTCTCTTCTGTTTCTATCCCTTTGCATTTGTTGTTGTCTATTTGTTAGTTTGCTTGTAATTGTTGTTGATCCACTTTCTGGGAGATTTTCTCAACCTTATTTTCTTAATGTTACCGATTTTTTTCCTACTATCATGTTTTTTCATTTCCAAGAGCTATTTATTCTTTTCTGATCATTTCTTAAAAAAATAGTCTCCTATTGTTCTTGTGTCATGAATGTAATAGCTTCTCTCTCTAAAGATATTTTTAGAATTTTTATATTTTTTCCTGCATCATTTCTTTTCTTCCTCCCTTCTTCCTTTCCTTCCTTCCTTCCTTCCTTCCTTCCTCTCTCTCTCTCTCTCTCTCTCTCTCTCTCTCTCTTTCTTTCTTTCCGTTTAATGCAGGGACAGTGTACACAAGAGGGCCAGGTGTGGGCAGGGTGAAGAAAGAGAAGACGTTAGGAAAAGCTGCAGCAGGGAGCAGCTAAGACCTCTACACGTGAGCCTGAGCTGGCAGGGAGGGTGGGTCCCCAAAGCAGCAAGAGCTGTGATGCCTCTGCAGGAGGGGTGCTGGACAGCGGCTGTACCAGTGGGGGTGGGAGACGGACCAGGGCCAGCCTGCAGCCTGGTGTGGAGGGAGCAAGGTAATACGTTCTCTGAACTCTCTCTCTTTCTGCATCATTTCTGGGACTTATTTTTCCTTCTACCTCGTCCTCAGACATGGCTTGGCCCCATTACTGATCCTGTCTTTATTTAAAACGTTGATCTTTTGTTCATCATGGATTTTTCTGCAGCAATTTAACTAATTTGATTTAAAAATATATGGCATTAAAATATTCTCTTGATGCCTGAGTTTGTAGGTGCCACTTTTTAAATGTTTTTATTTAAGAAAATTTTATTGGAGTATAGTTGATTTACAATGTTGTGCTAGTTTTAGGTGTACAACATAGGGATTCAGTTATACATATACCTATATTCATTCTTTTTCAGATTCGTTTCCTATATAGGTTATAGGTTATAATATATTACAGAATATTGAGTGCTATACAGTAGGTCCTTGTTGGTTATCTATTTTATATATAGTAGTGTGTGTATGTTAATCCTAACCTCCTAATTTATCCCTCCCCTCCCCCCCACGTTTCCCCTTTGGTCACTGTAAACTTGTTTTCGAAATCTGTGAGTCTGTTTCTGTTTTTTTTTTTTTTTTTTTTTGTGGTACGCGGGCCTCTCACTGTTGTGGCCTCTCCCGTTGCGGAGCACAGGCGCACAGGCTCCGGACGCCCAGGCTCAGAGGCCATGGCTCACGGGCCCAGCCGCTCCGCGGCATGTGGGATCTTCCCGGACCGGGGCACAAACCCGTATCCCCTGCATCGGCAGGCGGATTCTCAACCACTGCGCCACCAGGGAAGCCCCTGTTTCTGTTTTATAAATAAGTTCTTTTTGTCGGTGCCACTTTAAACGTTACACCTGAGGTCAGTGCCTCCCTCGCCTCACCCTAATCCCGGCCCTGAAGTGGAGCCATTCACTTCCCATCCTGCCCTGTCTTCTCCATCCTGCAGAACCAAGGAGCCATGGTGGGATGATGGAATGGAGGGCCAGGGCAGGAGAGGTACTCCAAGTAAGGAAACACTTGGAAACTCACCTTGTCCCCAACCCCCAGCTTTGCTGGGCTACCGGTTAAAGAACTGGTATTTGATCTGGGCCAGACACCATGGTCAGAGGGCCATGGTCCAGTCTGTGCAGAGACGCCACTGCAGAAGAGAGCCACAGAGACGTGGCCTTCTGGAAGCAATTGTCTGTGGGTGTTCAGAAAGGGCAGTGAGGGTCATTAAGAGCCAGTATGGATTCAATAACCCCAGAGCTTAAAAACTAGCTCAAATTCTCGGGCTCCACCCTGGACTGATTGGTTGAGAAACACTGGAGCCTGGGAATTTGTTTCTTTAAAAGTCCCCCCAAGTATCCTGATGGTTCTCTAGGTGTGGGAACTTCTGAGCTGCAACATTTCAAACCAATTTTAAAATCGGTTGCCAAATTGAACACTGGAAGCTGAGGCTTTCTCAGGCACCACGTGGCTGGACTTGACCACAAGACTTCCACCATCCTGGGGGCTTTGTGGCCCCCTCAGTAGCCACACGTTAAGAGTGCACGTGAAGAGGCAAGGCCACCCTGGCAGGAGGCCCCTCTGACTGCGCTAGGGGTGTCCGCAGCCCTGCCCAGAAGATTGGAGGATCAGACTTCTAGACCAGGCTTCAGAAGAGAGTTCAGAATGTCCGATTAGGAACCGGAAGGCTTCCTTGGCAGGCTGGTTGATAGTTGGCCTCAGGCCAGGTGAAACTATCGGGATAATTGTAAATCCTGGCACTTCCGTTTAGAAGAAGGTGGGAGAGATGTGACTTAGCAGCAGCTCACGAGGAAAAGACTTGGGGCTCCTCACTGCCTGTGGGCTGGGATGAGTCAGGAGTGCGGAGTGGCTGCCAAGGACGGAGGTGGGAAAGCCAGCTGTGTTCATGGAAACCCACGGAAACCCACAGAAACCCGGGGACCAGGGTTGGGGCTCTGGGGATCCTGTGGGGTTTTTCTTGTCCTGACCACAGCTGAGGGGTTTGAACCCCCTTTCAAATGGCCTTCTAGAAACCAGAGTAGTCCAAAATGGTTGAAAGAGTTTGGGGTATTTAACCTGGTATAGAGAAGCTTCTAGATGTGGCTGTTTTCTGATAGCTGCAGGGCTGTGACTGGGGCAGAGGTAATAGACTATTTTCCTCCATAGCTCATATCCCTTCCTGCCCTGAAGTATCTATTTATTTGTTGTTATTGCCTGTCTTCCCTGAAACCGAGGCACCATGAGACTCAAGATTGTCTTATCACTCTGTAGCCAGTGCCTGGTGCATGATGGGTGTTCCTCTTTTGAAGGAACAGAAGAAGTAGGGATTTCTCCATCTCCAGAGGCCTTGAAAGACAGTGTTGTTGAAGAGAAGAGGTTGTGCCTGGGGGGAGTTGTTGGGCTTAGTGGCCTCAAAGGACCAAACTCTACTGACTCCCGGGTTCTCACACACATAAGAGAATGTCAGTGCTTATACATGCCATAGATGCCGGAACATGTGTGCACACACTGCGACCCGGGGGGGGTCTCGTGCCAGAATCCTCAGAGGGGCCTGTGCTCCATTCCTACCCCGCCTTGAGCCCATTAGGCCTTGCACTGAGCAGTACAGTGATGATTGCCCCCCTCAGCACAGCCAGCCCTCCACACCACCTGGGCTGTGCGCTCACCCTACCCTGGAAGGTGGGCCCTCTTGGTCCCTGCAGGTGCCCTGGGAAGGGGCCCAGAGACAACTGCTTCTCCCGTGTCTCTGGTCAGCGTCTCTGAGAGCTGGGGTCTCTCTGGCCGAAGGAAACCCGATCTTGGCAGCAGAGGGCCGAGCAAGAGGGAAGTGGAAGGAAGGGGACATGTCAGCAGGTTTGATTCGGTCTCTTTCATAAAGTTTTCTTGGCTTTCAACTGTTGACCCATATCACAGTCTAATCTATGCCAACAGGAGCCAGGCTTTAGTTCCCTCTGCTCTGGGGCCGTTATCGAGGGGCTTAGGGCCTGGCGGGTGGGCTGCCATCCCCTTTGCCTCCCCCCACCCCCCGCCCACCCTGGAGCCCCATCATCTTCCTTCTTTGTTCCTCAGTCCACGCTCCTGGCCCCAGCTTCCCTTCTGGCCCAGCTCCCTCCCCTCAGCCCCTCTGTCCAGCCCCCATCCCAGGCCTTCTCTGGGCCCAGCCCCCTCTGACCATCTTCCCTTCTCACCCCTCTGGCCCAACCCCATCTTCCGAGTCCCTTCTGCCCAGCACTTCCTGCCTGGCGACCTCACCACAATGCTCCTTCAAACTCAGACCCTCTTGCTTTGGAGGCCTTGAGGCATCCAGGCTGCGCTCCCAGGATGAGCTGGCAGCTCCAAGGCCCCTGTTCAGAGCCATCTCCTTGGATTTTATTCCCATGCTCACTCAACCACCACATCCCTGTGGAAATAGGATTCTTGTCCGGACTTAAGCTTTCCAGAGATTTTTCCACCAAGACCAATCCTGAGGCTCTGGGGACACTGGAAATTTTGTGGGCGAGGGAGGGATTGGGGAGAGCCATAGTGCTAAGTCAGAAATCCGGGAAGAACCACAATTTATTCTCCAAGAGGCTTAAGGGGGATATCTTCAAGCCTGGGGATTTCCAAATCCAAATTAAAGGTTTTCTTGGTTCTGTGGGTCATGTCTGGGTCACAGTTTGGGAGGAACCAAGTTTAAGAGCAGTCAGATTTGGAGGTTCCCCCTCTAATAGAATAGGTTCACACCTTAATAGAGAATTCGGACTCCCCTCCTCTTACCCCAGTCTTCCTCCTGGCTCAGCTTCTCTGAATTCCTCTCCTCTCTGGCCCAAGCAAAACTTCCCAGCTCATCCAACCACCACAGCCGGCCCAGGAATGCCGAGGGACCACACAGTGGGATAGGGATTACATCATCCAAGACAGTTGGGCAGCGAGAGGAACAAGTGAGTGCAATACCCTCCTGGTCTCTACACCCTCCCAAAGGAGGCAGTTCCCAAAAGGAGACCTTCAGAAGGGCCTAGGGGAGACGGGACAGACAGACTTGTAGCATCGACACATGAAGAGCCCCAAGCGCTGCTCATGGAAGAACCCGGCCACGGCAGTGCGTGCGCTGAAGGGAAAGGATGAGGTGCCGAGGCGTTAGGGGAAGACTTCTGGGGGTTGAGGGTGAGATGGGAGGAGGGCAAGTCGAGAGCTGAATTTTGAAGCGACAGGCGATAAGAGGTTTTGTGAGAAGAGTGGGTGTCCTGGGAGGTGGGAGGTGGAGTCCAGACGTCCAGTCTTCAGCACTGTGGAAAGAGTCCCGCATCTTGGCCTTCCATCTGGCACGTACCAGCTGCTGACCTTGGGCTGGACACTTAAACCCTAAGTTAGCGAACCTGGAGTCTCATGGCCCTACTAGCTTCAGATTTCCCAGATAAGGGGAGGGTAGGTACTGATCTTCCTGAGTTGAGACTCAAGAGCAAAATGCGCGGCCTGTGATGGGTTCTCAGTCCCCGGGGGTCTCCCTTGCCCGGCTCGGTAAGCGCGCCACAGCGCCCTCTGCTGGCTGCTCAGGCCCAGGCGCCCTGTCTCCCACGCAGGTCCCCTTGGTTGACCCTTTTCCTTTTCCTTCCGCAGGCTGGTTGTTTGGTTGGTTGGTTGGTTTTCTTTCTTGCTGAGGTGAGATTCACGTAACAAAAAATAAACCATTTTAAAGTGAAGTGCATTTAATATACCCACAATGTTGTGCAACCATCACCTCTATGTAGTTCCAAAACATTTTCACCACCTCAAAAGGAAATCTTGGACCTTTTAGGCTGTTGTTCCCCGTCCCTCACCCCCTTCAGTCCCCGGTTATCACCAATCTGTGTTCTATTTCTATGAATTTACCTATTCTGGATAGTTCATATATAAATGAAATATCATATATGATCTTTTGTGTCTGGTTTCTTTCACCTGGCATACTGTTTTCAAGGCTCATCCATTTTATGGCTGAATAACATTTTCCATTATAAGGATATACCACAGCTTTGTTCATCTATTCATTTGTTGATAGACATCTGAGTTTCTTCCTTTTGGTTCTTGTGAATAGTGCTACTGTGAACATGTATATGTGTATGTGTTTGAGTACATATTTTCAGCTCTTTGGGCTATACCTAGGAGTGGAATTGCTGAGTCATAGGGTAATTCTATGTTTAATTCTGAGGAACTGCCAAACTGTTTTCCACAGTGACTGAACCATATTACATTCCCACCAGCAATGTATGAGGGTTCCCATTTTGCCACATCATTGCCAACGCTTGTTATTTTCCTTTTTTTTTTTTTAAATTATAGCATCCTGGTGGATGTGAGCTGGTATCTCATTATGGTTTTGCTTTGTGTTTCCCTAATCACTAATGATGTTGAGCATCGTTTCATGTGCTTGTCGGCCATTTGTATGTCTTCTTTGGAGAAATGTCTACTTAAGTCCTTTGCCCATTTAAAAAATTGGGCTGTTTGTCTTGGGAAAATTTCTTTCTTTCTTTTTTTTTTTTTTTTTTTTTTTTTTTTGTGGTACACGGGCCTCTCACTGTTGTGGCCTCTCCCGTTGCGGAGCACAGGCTCCGGACGCACAGGCTCAGCGGCCATGGCTCACGGGCCCAGCCGCTCCGCGGCATGTGGGACCCCCCCGGACCGGGGCACGAACCCGTGTCCCCTACATCGGCAGGCGGACTCTCAACCACTGCGCCACCAGGGAAGCCCCTCTTTCTTTTTTTTAAATAATTTTTTTCCCCTTATTTTTTTGCCTACGTTGGGTCTTAGTTGCAGCACACGGGATCTTCCTTCGATGAGGCATGCGGGATCTTCGTTGCGGCTCTCGGGCTTCTCCCTAGTTGTGGGTTTAGTTGCCCCGCAGCATGTGGGATCTTAGTTCCTGACCAGGGATTGAACCCGCATCCCCTGCATTGGAAGGTGGATTCTTTACCACTGGACCACCAGGGAAGTCCCAGGAAATTTTCTTTTCTTTCTTTCTTTCTTTTCTTTCTTTCTTTTTTTTTTTTTTAAATTTTTTGCCCACACCACGCTGCTTGCAGGATCTTAGTTCCCCGACCAGGTGTCAAACATGTGCCTCCTTGCAGTAGAAGCATGGAGTCCTAACTACTAGACTGCCCGGGAATTCCCTTGTCGTGGGAAAATTTCTTAACCCCTCTGAGCTCATTTCTTCATTGTCAAATGGCGATGCTATATTGCCTAAGTGTACTTGCAAACGTGTCATACAGTAATCTACATAAAGGCGCCCAGGGTTGGAAACGATAAACATTAGCTGACTCTGAATTAGGCTGTGGCCAAGGTGACCAACCATTTCGGTTTTCCCAGGATGGTCCTGATTTTGGCACTGAACCCCTCAGTCTCAGGTACATCGAGACAGTTGGTCATCTTACTCTGGTCCCAGTATGGTAGATAGTGTGTATCTTTGCCATATCATCACTCTAAACCTCAGTTTCCTCATCTGTAAGGTGGGACTGAGAATGCCTCATAGAGTTGTTATAAAAATCGGTTGAGCTAATTGGTTGAAAAGTTAACCAGAAAGGTCTCGGGAAAAAGGGTAGTGCTTTTTCCCCCGGATCTTAGCTGAAAGTACAAAAACGGGATCCCAGCAACAAAAGAGGATTTCCTGGCCTTGAAGCTTCAGGGGCTGCCCTTCATATGCTCACAACTCCTCAACGTACGGTGGGAGCTTGTTAGAAATGCAGGTCAGGCCCGTCAGACCTGCAGCATCAGAATGTAATTCCCAGGTGATTGGTATGCACATTAAAGTTTGAGAAGGTCTGCTTTATATCAGAGGCTTTGAAGCAGGGGCAATAATCCGGGATATGGAAAGCGTATCAACAAATTTATCACAGTAGTATTTAAAAATAGAAAAATAGAGCATAAAAACTGGAAACTACCTAAGTGCCCAACAGTAAGGAAAAAGTTAATAAAATTGTGTGTTTTCTTCTGAGTAGATGGCCGTGACGCCTTTACAAATGATGGTTAAAAGACCATGTTCAACATCAAAAACTGCTTCAGATATCATGAAACATGACAGAAGCAGTCCACACAACTGGATAGTCAGCAGGATAATAACCATGTGAAATTACACTCATATGAAAAAGACTAGAAGGAAATATGGCAGAACAGGACGAGGTGAGAGATGGGGGGGGCTGTTTTTGTTTTTCCTTATTTCCTAATTCTCTGTGGTTATATGATATATATTGATGCTATCAAAATCTCTGGTTGACTGATATCCTCCAAAAGCCCGCATGTAGAATCAGTGTCGGGATAAGATGCTTCTTTTCTTTCCATGAAGCGTGAGGGGTATTAAAAAATGCTTTGTCTAGAAAGCCAGCTCACACCCTCTTTCCAAGCCTGGTCCAAATCGCCACTTCCAGGACCTTCTCAGGTCAGCCTCACCCACCCTGACACCTCTTTACCCCAGGCCCTCAGCACCATGCAAATACCCCTTTGTCTAGGCTGGGTCCCTCCCTTCCCGGGTTAGTCCAGGGGACCTGTTTTCTGCACTTCTGTGATGACAAGTGTTCCAGGTGGTTTATTTCAGCCTGAGACTTAAATACCTCCAGAGGGCAGATGGAGGTCATCATGTGAATGCATGAGGTAAGGGAACTAAAGGAGCCCTCCTTGAGCACTGGCCTCACTCTGTGGCCTTATATTTCATCCACCCAACTACCCCAGGAGGCAGCTGTTTCTAATACTATCCAGGAACAGAGAGGTGAAGTGCTTGCCCTAGGTTGCACAGCTAGTGAGTGCCAGAGCCAGGACAAGAACCCAGGTCTTTCTGTCCTTGGAGTCCTCAGAAACAAAAATGAGTGATGCAGTTGGTCCGGACAGAGGGTGCTTCTTAACCAGTGCTCTTCAAGCTTTACTGTGCAAAATAATCCCCTGGGAAGCTTGTTCAAATGCGGATTTCGATCCAGCAGGTTTCGTGTTGGGCCCTGGATTCTGCATTTCTACTGAGCTCCCAGGTAATGCTGCTACTGCTGGTCTCTGGGCCAGACTTTGAGTAGCAGGGATCTAGGAAACATTCCTATTGGCCTTGTAAAGCCTCCTAGAACGGTGGAGGCAGGGAACAGGATGCCCGTTCCCCCAGTAATCCCCTCAGCATGTCCTGGGTTGGATTCAGTTGCCTGGTATGCCATCCTAACCAGCATGGCTGGCCAGACCTCTCCAATAGGCCCTGCAGGATGCCCTTGGTTGCTTGCCCTGGCATTTCCACTTGCCAGTTGGCTGGCAGGTGATGGGCTGATGGTGACAGCTTAGCCAGAGTTCCTGTCCAGAAACGTCTTGAGCCCAGCCAAGGTAAACGCTGCCCTGCTGTCAGAAATGAAGTGCCTGGCAGGCTCTGGGCATGAATAATTGAGACAGAAAAGACATTGTAACAGCAGGTGCTGAAGAGGGGGCTGGGGCTGGTTTTGAGGAGGCAGCCTCCACAATCAAGACCTTTCCTGGAAAGGTCCAACAGAATCATCCTAATAGCGCCCACTTTTCAAACACCTACTGCGGACCAGGCACTGGGCTAAGAGCTTTATGTTGCTGTGTTTTGTCTAATCCTTTCAAGAGCTCTGCAAGAAAGGTTACTGATGAGGGAACTGATCCTCAGAGAGGAGAGGGATGTTTTGCACCAACTATTATGTAGTGGAGCTAGTTTTTGAACTTGGGGCTGCTCACTCCACAGGCCCTGCCCTTGATCCCAAAGCAGTGGTTTTCAAGTTGCACTCCACGGAACCCTAAGGGCTCCCAGAGGTGCTTCATGGGCTGCTGTAGGCTGGAGGGTGGTGGGGAAGGAAGGAGCACAGCAGGCTGGGCTCCAGGCCCTTCTCTTTCCTTCCCCCAGAGTGGCCTTACTTTGATGTGATTTATGTATTGCGTCTCCATGGAAGTTTAATTGGAAGAAAGGATTTCATGGTCAAACATGTTTGAAAGCCACATCATGCTGCCTACCAAAATGAATGTGGTTTATCGACTGGGGTTTCTTGCAGGCATCTCAAAGAAACATAGTTCCCTTAGGCGGACTTGCCAAATGGTCTGGCTCGTGCTAAGCTCCCTGACCCTCTGTAATGTCAGGTCACCCCATCTCAGCTTCTAGCCTCCAGTCCACAGTGCCTGGAGGGCTGCCCTCTGGGTTATCAGGACTGCCCCACAGACAGCAGGTCAAATGCGGTGACATCTGTGAATTGGGTGAATTCCTCAGGCAGGTTCACTGCCAGCCACGGCCTCTAAATCCTTTTCAAGGGACATATCTATATGGAATATGTGAAGAAGGCTTCGGATTGACTGGGCTTAGGAGGCAGTTTCAGCTGTTGTAAAAAAATGCCCAACTGACAAGGTACTTAGACATGAAGGAGGTTTATTCTTCTCTCACATGTAATAGTGTGAGCATAAGTAAGCAGGAGTTGATGTAGTGTCTCTATGGTGTTAGGGAGCCAGCTTCCCTCTACGACATGTGCCTCGCATGTTGTGGTCCAAAATGGCTGTTTCTGCTCCCACCATCACATCTGCATCCCAAACAATGAGAACGGGGCAAGGTGAGAGTCCCCCAGTTCCTACTGAGGACAGTCATTCCGCTCATCTTCCACTGGCCAGACAGAGTCATGTCTCCTAGCTGTAAGGAGGACTGGGAAACGTAGTCTAGCTCGGTGCCCACATGCCTAACTAAAGCTGGAAGATTCTGCTGCTAAAGGAAGAAGGGGAGAGTGGTTATTGGGAGACAGTTATCCGTCTCTGCTGTGTGTGGACTTTGCCTTCAAAACTGCGGGTGCCGGTGGCAGCATGATCAGGGACCTGCAATGGCAGGCGGGAAGCACCCCCAAGGTTGTTGAATTCCAAGCCACCACCAAGTCAAGAAGCCAGTGGTGATTGACTTTGTAGAAGGAAAAACATGGTGGCTAGTGTGTTGCCAGGGAAAATTTCTCCCAGAAATCTGGTTTCTCATTTCTCTCTTCCCGTGCAGATTCTCACTGTCTGTGCTGGTGAAGGACTATCTGTGGTATCCCTGGAGGTACTTCCTCTGATCACCCCGTGAGAAAGACTCATTAGGGCTCTTTTGGTTCCAAGGAACCATTCCAGCTGTCTCAGGGGAAAGGTTTATAGAGAGGGTGCAGAGACCTGTCACGGGATCGAAGGGCTGGAGATGAAGGACAGCCTGACCTCAGGGACCTGGAAAGCTGTCAGGAACCAGGGCTGCTTTCTCTGTTTTTATACACCCTCCTCAATTCTGTCTCTTTTTTACTTACCTGGCATTTATTTATTTATTTATTATAAATTTATTTATTTATTTTTGGCTACCTTGGGTCTTTTTTAAAATTATTAAGTAATTTATTTATTTTTGGCTGCATTGGGTCTTTGTTGCTGCGCGTGGGCTTTCTCTAGTTGCAGCAAGCGGGGGCCTGCTCTTCGTAAGGGTGCATGGGCTTCTCATTGCGGTGGCTTCTCTTGTTGCGGAGCACAGGCTCGAGGCGCGCTGGCTTCAGTAGTTGTGGCTTGTGGGCTCTAGAGTGCAGGCTTAGTAGTTGTGGCGCACGGGCTTAGTTGCTCCGTGGTATGTGGGATCTTCCTGGACCAGGGCTCGAACCCGTGTCCCCTGTATTGGCAGGCAGATTTTTAACCACTGCGCCACCAGGGAAGTCCCCAGCATATACTTATTGAAGCTGGATGTGAGGGCTGGCTTCCTTCTCCTTTCTGTGGACCAGCAGTCACACTTAGGACAAGGCCCTGATGACACCAGAGGCCCCCTGTTCCACACTTGCTGCCCTGCTGGACTCTCAGTCGCATGATCGAGTACTCTTCCTCCGAGTTTGAGCAGGGGATGCCAGGGTTTCCTTCCATGGCCTGAAAGCATCTCCCGTGTTAGCTTCACTTCCTCGGAGAAGTGAAGCTAACACTTCCTCCTTCTTCTTCCTCCTTCCCTCCCTCCCTCCTTCCTTCTTTCTTCCTTTGACAGAGAACTGTTTTTCTTTCCCCTTCCCTGCATCCCAAACTCCTCCTACTCTGCCCCACTTGGGACAGGAATACAGCCCAACTGACATGCTTCAAGCCTCAACCGTAGCAATTCAGGTCTTCTGACTGGAAGGACCTCCCAAGGTGATGATACGAGCATTTCAGGAAAAGAAGATGGGGAGTTGGAGGTACATTCCTTTGGGCAGGATGTCCCAGCTATGGGAATGATTTCCACGGACTTGGATGCCCAGAGGAGGCAGCTGCTTCCTTCACACGTGGCTTTTGTGTCACCTGCCATCAGTGCTGGGGGAGGACGCTGCCCTTATTGGTGTCACAATGCACATTCTCAGCGCAGAGTCTCCGTCACCATCAGCCGTGGGGTCCTGGTGATTGAACTCATTCAACAAGCAGATCCCTAACACCTACCCTGTGCCAGGTGCCAGCCCTGTGCTGGGAAGGTGCTAGGGGTGAGGAGGGGATTGGGACACGGTCCCTGAACTCTGTGCTCCAGAAAGGATCCACTCTGGTTCTTCTGATGTGAGACATTTTAACTAATCACTAATAAGCAGCCCAAGTCGCCTTCCGGTGGGGTGGTCACTTAAAGACCTGAGAAACAGTGGACAGAGGAAAAGTCACTGCCTTTGCGCGAGACTGACCTGGCTTCAGAGAGTTATGTGGACCTTGGTTTCCCCACTTATAAAATGGGACTAATTTTAGCACTCATCTCCCAGGGTTGCCACGCACAACCATCACAGATCTGCAAAAGCCAACTTCCCTTCTCTTTCCTCCCATTTTCCCAAGCACCTCACCCCCCTACACACAACCCCTGAGGGCTTCATTCTTGGCTCTGCCCAGGAGTGACCCCCAGCTCCAAGTTGTCCCCTCCTCTCTAAGCTGCAGTTTGGCCTCACCCATCACCGTGGAGCCTCCCTAGGCCGGGGCTTGGAATAGATACCGCTCCCGGCTTCACTGTCCTGGGGATAATCAGAGTCACCCCGTGCCAGGAGAGGTGGTCTGTTGGGGCCTGTTGGGAACCTGTGGCCAATTCTGCACGGCTCTGCCCCCTGAGGCAGTCCTTCCACTGGCAGGCCAGCTGCACCTGGCACTTTTGAGGCCAGAAGCAGAGCCTCAGCCTCGCCCACCCGGCCTGAGCAGGGGACCCATAGGTACGGAGGCCCGTGCTCACCCGGGGATCTGCTGACACATTGGCAAGAGTGTGTGCCTGGAGTTAGAGGCAGCAACTCTTTTCGTTTCTGACTCTCCTTGAGTCAGCGCGGTTGAGACTTTTTGTCAGTTAAGAGGTGCCATTGGAGGGCTCCTTGGCAACTCAAAGAATGAGACAGGTCTGTCCCAGGATCCCCCAACAGCACACAGCCTGGCTCTGCAGCGGAACGGCACCGGCTGGAGCAGTAGACTGTTTGCCCTTCATGGACCAAGGACTCAGAGCAATGGGCTAAACGTTCCCAGTCACCCCACCCTTTGCCTCTTAGATGAGGCAGCAAGAGACGTGTTAACGTCTGTTTGGGCTTCACAACTGCAGAGCGTGGCTTCTGTGCGGGGGCCCTCGTTTCCAGCACTTGGAGGTTTGGTGAACGCCCTGACCAGGCGAGTCCCAGGAATCAGGTGATGGAAACCGGACCCCTTTCCAAGCCTCCAAGCAGCACTTTTAAACATAGGCCTCTCAGGTTCCTAGGTGGGAGCTGTATTGACTTCCACTGTACCTGACAGTACCTGTTCCCCATGAGCTGCTGTCCTGCTTTGTTTGGTAATACCATCCCATCCTGGTCACTAGAATGCATGGTGGTAGCCATAAAACAAAGGATGAGGAGGCTTTCAACAAACTATGCTTTGAATGGTCCTGCTCTGAAATTATGAATGGTCATTCATTTATTATCATTTAAACACCATAGGTAAAAGCTGACCTTACCCGTGGGGAAGTTATGGTCTTACAGGAAAGGCAAGTGTGGAGATAACAAATCTAAAAGTCACATCAAGGGAATTCCCTGGCAGTCCAGTGGTTAGGACTTTGTGCTTTCATTGCCGAGGGCCTGGGTTCAATCCCTGGTTGGGGAATTAAGATCCCACAAGCTGCACAGTGCAGCCAAAAAAAAAAAAAAGTCAAGTCAGTCATCACAAGTGTACAACACATTGAGAGGGAGAAGCCTGAGGTGCAATGAGAGTGTAAAGGGGGCATCAGGAAGGTACTCCTGAAGAAGCGACTGCTGAGCTGAGGTCTGAAGGGCAGAGAAGAGTCAGCTTCTGAACTGAATGAGAAAGAGGTTTGGAGATACAGGAAGTACCAAGGTCCTGAGACAGACAAGCACTTGATGATTTCAGGAAATGAGAGAAGCCCAGCAGGGCTGGAGCATGGAGAGCAAGGGCTAGTGATTTTTTTTCCACTCCACTAGCCTTAGGATGTGGCTTTTGTCCTTATGCTCACAAGATGGCTGTTGAAGCCACAGTCATCACATCTGCATTCCAGGCAGGAATAAGGAGAAGGGCAAAGGCAAGAGGGACAAGCAGTCAAATTTGCTTGCTACAAAATCAATGTGCTATTAATCAAAAAGAGGGGTAATGAATATTGGATAGGCAGTGTCTAGAGTTTGTCCCACAGGGCCTTGTAGGTCATGGTGAGGAGTGTGGCCTTCAATCTGAGTACAGCTGGGAAGCCGCAGAATGTTCTAAACATGGTGGTGACGTGGAAGGGGAGACATTCAGGGTTGCCCCACTTGAGGCAGAACAACACACACCTGTGTATTAGCCTCCTAGGGCTACCATAACAAAATATCACAAACTTGGTGGCTTAAAACAATAGAAATTTATTGTCTCACAGTTTTGGAGGCCAGAAGTCTGAATCAAGGTGTCAGCAAGGCCACGCTCACTCTGAAGGCTAGGGAAGAATCCTTCCTTGACAATTCCTAGTTTCTGGTGGCCCCTGGCAATCCTTGGTGTTTCATGGTTTGTAAACTGCATCACTCCAATCGCTGCCTCTATTGTCACATGGCCTTCTTCCCTGTGTCCCCTCTGTGTCTCTGTTTCTAAATCTCCCTTTCCTTTCTTTTATTAGGACACCTGTAGTTGGATTTAGGACCCACCCTAATCCAGTATGACCGCATCTTAATTACATTTGCAAAGACTCTATTTCCATATAAGGTCACATTCAAGGTATGGGGGCTAGGACTTGAACATAGCTTTACGCAGGACACAGTTAAGGCTTCTGTGTGTTCAAAAGGGCTAGAGTGCCACCTAGACACTGCCTTGCTCTGTTGGTCACTCATGTCCCCCTCCCCGACAGGTCATAATAAGACAGCCTAGGAATTAGAGAGACAGGTTTACTTCCAAAATTTTGACAGTGCCAGGCACCGGTCACTCGTTCTAATCCTATAAAAGGGCAAAAGGAAGGTTCTGGGCTCCCAGAACAGGCCTCGCCTCACCTTGGCAAACACTACTCAGGCATCAAGGATTCAGAGACCTTGAGCCATGGGTGCAGAGGTGATCTTGCCTGTCCCTATGTGTCAGGGGCTCAGAGTTGGGGGTTGAGGGTGATGGTGGGAGTAGACATTTAAATGATGGGCTGAATAGCATCTAACTTGGTTTCCTTTCTTCAGGCAAAATTTTAGGCTAACGGATGCCCTTTAATAAACCACTCTTTTGTTGGAGCTAGTGGAGAGAAGAGTTGAGCTGTAGCCATGGCTGTGGCAAGTGGTTGCAGCTGAACCTAAACTGTCTTCAGGGCTGGAGTCCTGCAGACTGTCAGATGCACAGTGTTGGTCAGGGCACCCTGTTGTTTTTGCTTTGAGGTGGAATAAAAACCGCTCACCATGTGACTCCCAGGAAGCAGGCTGGGGGCCCTCAGACTCTTCTCTTGGTCACCTTTGTTCACATGTCTTTGCCTGTGAGTTTGTGTGCAAGGGGCTTTGTTTCTTGGCCGGTAATTTTTTTTTTTTGTAATTGAAGTACACTTGATTTACAATGTTGTGTTAATGTCTGCTGCTGTGCAGCAAAGTGATTCAGTTATACATATATGTACATTCTTTTTTATATTCTTTTCCATTGCGGTTTATCTCAGGATATTGAATAGAGTTTCCTGTGCGATACAGTAAGACCTTGTTGTTTATCCATTCTATATATAATAGTTTGTATCTGCTAATCACAAACTCCCAGTGCATCCCTCCCCCACCTCCCCTCCGCCTTGGCAACCACAAATCTGTTCTCTATGTCTGTGAGTCTGTTTCTGTTTTGTAGACAGGTTCATTTGTGTCATATTTAAGATTCCATATATTAGTGATATCATATGGTATTTGTCTTTCTTTTTTTTTTTTTTTTTTTTTTTTTTTTTTGCGGTACGCGGGCCTCTCACTGTTGCGGCCTCTCCCTGTGCTCCGCACGCGCAGGCCCAGCGGCCATGGCTCACGGGCCCAGCCGCTCCGCGGCATGTGGGATCTTCCCGGACCGGGGCACAAACCCGTGTCCCCTGCATCGGCAGGCGGATTCTCAACCACTGCGCCACCAGGGAAGCCCTGTCTTTCTTTTTTTAAAAAATATATTTATTTATTTTTGGCCGCGTTGGGTCTTAACTGCTGCGCGCTGGCTTTCTCTAGTTGAGACGAGCAGGAGCTACTCTTCGTTGCGGTGCGCAGGCTTCTCATTGCGGTGGCTTCCCTTGTTGCAGAGCACGGACTCTAGGCGTGCAGGCTTCAGTAGTCGTGGCTCACGGGCTTTGTTGCTCCGCGTCATGTGGAATCTTCCTGCACCAGGGCTTGAACCCATGTCCCCTGCATTGGCAGGCAGATTTTTAACTGCTGCGCCACCAGGGAAGCCCTGTCTTTCTCTTTCTGACTTACTTCTCTTGGTATGATAATCTCTAGTTGCATCCATGTTGGTGCAAATGGCATTATTTCATGCTTTTTTATGGCTGAGTAGTATTCCATTGTATATATGTACCACATTTTTATCCCTTCATCTGTAGATGGACATTTAGGTTGTTTCCATGTCTTGGCCATTGTGAATAGTGCTGCTATGAACCTAGGGGTGCATGTTATCTTTTTTTTTTTTTTTTTGCGCTACGCGGGCCTCTCACTGCCGTGGCCTCTCCCGTTGCAGAGCACAGGCTCTGGACGCGCAGGCTCAGCGGCCATGGCTCATGGGCCCAGCCGCTCCGCAGCATGCGGGATCCTCCCGGACCGGGGCACGAACCCGTGTCCCCTGCATCGGCAGGCGGACTCTCAACCACTGTGCCACCAGGGAAGCCCCGCGTGTATCTTTTTGAAGTATAGTTTCATTTGGATATATGCCCAGGAATGGGATTGCTGGATCATAATGGTAATTCTGTTTTTAGTTTTCTAAGGGACCTCCATACTGTTTTCCATAGTGGTGGCAGGTAATTTTTTTGGTTGGTTTTTTTTTTTTTTTTGGTCAAGGTGGGGACCCCAGCAGAGATGGATGGAGATAGGAGAGATGGAGACCCAGGGAGAAAAGATGTGGCATCTGGTCTCTTGCGGGGTGGGAGAGAAGCAGAAGCTGAAGGGGCCACTTTCCCGAGGGAAGCTGTGAGCTCAGGGCATAAGCACGGCTGCCCCGGTGCCCACGAGCAAACTGGGGGGCAGTGGTTCCTCCTCTGGCCATCTTCTGGGACCCCAGGGTAAATGACTGTGACAGCAATGGGAGGCAGCATCCTTGGCATGGGCACCCCAAAGGTGGTGGCATCAGGGTGACCCCCTCAGGTGGCTTCATGAATAAAATCAGAAAGTCACCAGGCATGGGCCCATGTGACGCTCACAAACTGTACCCGTGAGTCAGCCCTTGAGGTGGACGGTGGAGGTCCTCACTTGTCAAGTTGGGGAAGCAGATCAATAAGAAGGTGATGTTTAAGCTGTGCCTTGAAGAAGTAGGAATCTGCCAGGGGGAGAAAGCAAGGTCATTCTAGGCAGGAGGACCAGCGTGTGCAAAGGCATGAGTGACCACTGGTGGCCTCAGACTGTCGGGGAGTCAGCCTGGTGAGTGGGTGGGTGCACAAGGGTGCACAGGCGAAGGAGAGAGGGAGAGAGAAGTGAAGCTAGAGAGAAGGTGGGGCTGGCTCACGGTGAGACCTCGTATGTGAGGCTGCAGTTTGGATTTTGTCTCGAGGGCGGTGGGAGCCCCCGATGGCTCGTGAGCAGAGGGCTGTGGCCTCGTACGTGTTTTAGATTTGTTCAGATTTGTTTGACGTCCGCGCTAAGGATGGGGGGAGGGGCCGGCAGTCTAGAGGCTGGAGGGGAGGAACCAGGCAGTGGCAGTGGGAAATCTACCCCCAGCCCCGCGTTTCTCCTGCTCATCTTCCCCCAGCCCTGCCCCCACCTCAGGTTCCCAGAGTGTGTCACTTGTCAGAAGAGCAGAGTCTGTCTCCGGGCGGATGGAGAGAGCAGGCATCCCTCGGGCCTGCTCATGCTGGGAGCAGGGCAAGGGCTGGCTGGGCAGCTGGCAGCTTGGCAGGGAGAACACGGTCGGCTCTGCTGTGTCTGCGGCCACTGCCGCCCGACAGCCGGATTAATGACCCGCGACGCCCAGGGCTCCGCCCGAGTCAGCGGCTCCATTTCTGTGGCAGCGGCTGAGTGGACCTGCCCGCTCTGTCTCTTCTCCTCCTACGGCTGGTGGCTGGTGCTCCCGGATGGGCTGAAATGCTTTGACATCGCCTCCTCCCTGGGCTCTTCCACACTTTCTGCTGACCATTTCCAGCCTCATTTAAATCCTGCCCCTAGGGCTTCCCTGGTGGCGCAGCGGTTGAGAATCCGCCTGCTGATGCAGGAGACACGGGTCCGTGCCCCGGTCCGGGAGGATCCCACGTGCCGCGGAGCGGCTGGGCCCGTGAGCCATGGCCGCTGAGCCTGCGCGTCCGGAGCCTGTGCTCCGCAACGGGAGAGTCCACAACAGTGAGAGGCCCGCGTCTCGCAAAAAAAAAAAAAAAAAAAATCCTGCCCCTAAATGCTCCTGTACAGGAGAAGCTTTACAGAGTTAACCCCCCGCCCTCTGGGTTCTGGCTTGTTCTTTTATTTTGTTCCCGTCAGGCACATAGTAAAGCTTAAAAATATGTCTTGAAGGCATCATTGCTGCTTCTCTCCCATCTCTCAACCCTTTAGTGACTGATATGGGCCCTGTCTTCTCTCTCTGCTGGAGGGTCTGTGTCTGTGTATTCTGTCTGTATAAGTCCCACCTGCTCCATCAGACTAGCAATGCCCCAAGATCAAGGGTGTGCCTTCATCTTTAGACTGGTGGCTTCTGAATCCAGTTTTTTCATCTCCCCTAAACTGGGTACTCCCCAGGGAAGGGGGCTCTGTCTCCCCCTCAGTCTGGGAGCTCCCCGAAGACAAGGGCTCTGTTTGCGGCTGGCTTGCCTGTTGCTCCCTCACCTCCCAAGTTGAGCTGTGCCTCGGGTGTGCTCTGCAGGGCACTCAGGGGCTGTAGGAAAAGCCTCCTGGCCTGTCTTGGGGATGGCAGGGTGGAGCATGGCTACAGCAGGTATGGATTTAGCTGCTGGGGCCAGAGCTGTTGGGGGCATGGCTAGGGAGCAGGTACTGAGCTATCCGGGGCCAAAGGGCTCCCAGGCCTAAACCAGCTCTGGGCCATGGTCTGGCCCCCTGGGAGGGCCATGAATTCTTGTATCCAGACTCTGTGGTTCTTGGCATCTTGATTCCTCATGCCTCCTGTGGGCTCTGTCTTCGATAACGACAGGAGGACAACCACAGCTACTACGTGTCCCGTCTCTATGGTCCCAGCGAGCCCCGCAGCCGGGAGTTGTGGGTGGACGTGGCCAAGGCCAACCAGAGCCAAGTGAAAGTTCACCGAATCCTCTCCAACACCCACCGGCAGGCTTCGGTGAGTGCCCCAGTCCCCGGCAGCGCTGCCCTGGGCTGGGAGGCTGGGGGCCAGCCCACCACACCTGGTCAGTGGGCATGGCTTGTGGCCTGAGGCCTGTGGTCTGGGAAGTGCCTTCCAGGGGACCCTGGGGGGCTTTGCCAGAGTTGGAGTGCCCTCCTGTGGTACTGCCCTGGACGTGCCTGTGCCTGCCCCCCCGCCCCGATCCCATCCAGATAAGCATGGGGCAGTGTGGATGCCCAGCCCTCTGGCCTGCAGGTTGGCCCATGCTGACTCTCTCCCATCCCCTGCAGAGAGTGGTCTTGTCCTTTGATTTCCCTTTCTACGGGCATCCTCTGCGACAGATCACCATAGCAACTGGAGGTAAGGCCTTGTCTGTGGGACTGGGAGAGGGTGTGGAGATTTCAGCCAGAACTTGGGACCTATCTGGGAAGGTTCCCTGGAGACAGGGTTTTACAGATGGACTGGGGAGGGTCCCACATGTGGCTCTCTTGGGACCCCACTCTCAGGAGAGAGGTCATCAGTGTTTCAGCCCAGCTTCCTCACATCAGCTGACTTGCTTGTGTGTGTGTGTGTTTCTCTCCCTCTGGGTCTGTGCAGGCCACTGTGGGCAGTCCCTTGGCCCCTGTGCTTCTGGGTCTGTAAATGAGAGGGAGGAGACTGCACTGAGAGCCTGCTTCCTGGCACCAGGCTGCCAGTTGATAGGAGGAGCCTGTCTTGGATTCCTGTGCGCTTTCCAAGGGACAGAGAGAGGTGGGAGGGGCAGAGAGAACCCTCTGGTCTGGGGCCCTTTAGCTCCATACATGCCAGACCCATGCCCACTATGTGAGGCTGGTGGACAGAGGTCCAAGACTCCCTTCCAGCCCCGTCTACACTGCTCTTTCCTGCACGAGGAAGCAACCCCTCTGGGCCATCTCTGATGATTTGTCTACACTTCTTCCCACCCCAGGCTTCATCTTCATGGGTGATGTGGTCCATCGGATGCTCACGGCTACTCAGTATGTGGCTCCTCTGATGGCCAACTTCAACCCTGGCTGCTCCGACAACTCCACAGTTGCTTACTTTGACAATGGTGAGATCAGAGCTCAGAGTTTAAGTCACCCAGCGCCAGGGCTCCCTTGGTCCAGCCCCATTAGAGGAGCTCATGTCCCAGAGAGGGCAAGGGACTTGCCCACAGTCACACAGCAAGATAGCCACTCTACCTTTCTGTGTTCATTTTCCTCACCTGTAAGATGGGGACAAAAATGCCTGCTACATGATGAGATAATGAAATGAAAGCGCTTGGCTCTTAGTAGAGGTGAAATAAATATCAGAGACTTTTACTGTTTCTTATTCTCACCAGGTTGTCCCTTGAACACCTAGCTTCCACCCCGGGAGAACAGATGTTTCTCCTATTTCCCCTCCTTTTCATCTCAAGGGGTCAGGGTAGGCAAGAAGGAAGGGGCATGCTTGGGGTTGGAGATGGTCAATCATAGTACCTGGTTGGGGGTGGGGAAGCTGGAGAAGGGTTTTCTGGTTCCTCTTCAGCTTGGAAGTCAGACTGTTTGTGGGCTGCCCAGCTCCTGCCTCCTGCCCCATCATCCCGAAGGAAGCCACGCTGTGGCCCATCCACATTGGCCACCGTTTCCGCAGGGCCCTGCCCCCCTCACTGTCTCCGTGTCCAGCCAGGTCTCCGCTCTCCTCACCAGGGACAGTCTTTGTTGTTCAGTGGGACCACGTCTACCTCCAGGACCGGGAGGACAGGGGCAGCTTCACCTTCCAGGCAGCTCTGCATCAAGATGGCCGCATTGTATTTGGCTACAAAGAGGTGAGTGGGCCCAGCTGCGGAGATGGCCTTTCTTTCATTCAGCAATTATCTGTCGAGATCCTCCAATGAGCCAGACATAGGGTGTGGTGCCTGGGATACAGCAGTTAATAAGACGGCTGACGGCCCTTCCTTTGTGGAGCTGAGAGTCTGGCTGGAGGGATAGATGCTAATTGTGGGGACAAGTATAGAGTTGCCACCGTGACAAGTGCTCGTAAATGAAGATGCCAGGAACGCCTTTCACGGGGCTCTTTACCTGAACAGGGGTCAGGGAAGGCTCTCCCGAGGAAAGGAACTGAAATCTGCAGAATGCGTAGGAGCTAAGGAAGCAATGAAATGAAGTGTGCGCCAGGAGCGAGAAAACACATGCAAAGGCTCTGTGGCAGGACAGAGCATGGCGGGTACAAAGCTCTGCAAGAAGGCCGCCTGGCCGGAGGGGAGAGAGAGAGAGGGCAAGAAGTGGGGCGCAGGGGGACAACCGGATTTGCCTTTGAAAAGGACGCTCTGGTTTCAGAGTGGAGAGCAGGGGGCTGGGGCTCAGAGAGCATGCTGGGAGATGATGTGGGAGAGAGGTGATGCCAGCTTGGGGTAGGGAGGGGGTGATGCAGAGAACTGGAGAGATTTGAGAGCCAGTTAGCAAGCTAATTAACAGGACTGGAGATGTATTAGATGGAGGAGTAGGGAAATGAAGGGGGGTGCGAACTGAGGGTGACTCCCAGGTCTCTGGTCTGCATGGAGGTACCATTCACAAAGAGGGAGAAAAGAAAAAGGAAATGTGTTTGGAGGTAGTGTGGGGAAGACTTGGAATTTCGATGGGGCCCCATTGGGTTTGAGATGTCTGAGTCCTCCAAGAGGCAAGGCCCAGCAGACAGATGGGTCTGGAGCTTGGAGGGGAAGTCTAGGCTGGCCCAAGAGCGTTTGGTGGGTAGACAAAACCTCTTCTTCCCGCTGCAGATCCCTATGTCTGTCCTGGAAATCAGCTCGTCCCAGCACCCCGTCAAAGCAGGCCTGTCAGATGCCTTCATGATTCTCAATCCATCCCCGGAAGTACCAGGTGAGTCCCCAGGGATCCACAGAGATCCCTGGATGGGGCTGGACTCAGCTCAGATTGAGCCAGGCTGGCAGGGGCAATGGCAGTGGCAGGGAGTGGAGGGGAGGTGGAGAGTTGACTGGGAACTGAGGGAAGAAAAGGTGCAGAATGAGTTCCAACTTTTCTTCGGTCAAGCAGAGGAACCGGTTTTTCCAATAAAATCTCCAGGGGGAGGCACTGTTCTGGTGGCGGAGGGGGAGGGGAGCCAGGGCCTTTCCACTCAGCATACCCTCTATTTAGAAAATCTCCAAAGACACCAAATTAGGGTTTACGAGTCCTCCCAGAACACAACCATAATTGCTTCTCCACCCCCAGGTGATAGAAGGAGCATCCCAGGGGGTTTCAGGAGACAGGAAAATTAAGTTTCTCTCCTGTCCCTGATCCCATGTTCCAATTCCCCTTCCTGGAGGCAACCAGTGCTACCAGGGTATTTCTAGGGCTACAAGCCTTCAGGTAAGTATACGTACGTATATTTAACACCAATGATGTCATATGATGTCCTCTGTTCTGCTCCTGAACCAAGTATATCTTGCCCATAATTCTGTATCAGCACATGTCTCATTCTTCCTAATGGCTGTGTGATAGCCCATTGTGTGGATGTACCTTAATTGAACCAATCCCCTGTGCATAGACTTTTCAGTTGTTTCAATATTTCACTACAACAAATAATACTGCAGTGAATATTCTTGCAAATAGGTACTTTTATGCCCTTGTGTGAGTATTTCCATAAGATTAATTCCCACCACTTCACTTGCCTCTCCACTGTCCCCGCCCTGAACTCCCAGTGCTCTAGCGAGTGGCTCAGACCCTGCTCCGTTGCTGCAGTCAGCATCTGCTCTGATTGGTTACCACCTGTACTGAGCTGGTTACTAAACAGTTTCAGTATCACCCTGATTGTATTAGTTAGCTACTGCTGCATAACAAATTATGCCAAAACTTAGAGGCTTAAATTGTTTTAACGCATTAACACATTATCTCAGGGTTTCTGTGGATCAGGAAGCAAAGAGTGACTTAACTGGGTCCTCTGGTTCAGAATCGTTCACAGGCTGTTCTCAAGGTGTTTCCCAGGGTTACCTCAGTGACTGCTGGGGGGAGATCCATTTTTAAGAGCTTTCATGTGGTTGTGGCAAGATTCAGTGTCCCCCCTCAGTTCTTGCC
The DNA here is from genome assembly GCF_026419965.1 of Kogia breviceps. Taxonomy (NCBI): domain Eukaryota; kingdom Metazoa; phylum Chordata; class Mammalia; order Artiodactyla; family Physeteridae; genus Kogia; species Kogia breviceps. The sequence goes on along the minus strand of NC_081328.1, from coordinate 37,162,062 downwards.
ACATGGACCTCCGCATAGGACAGCTCACAACGTGGCAGCTGGCTTCCATCAGAGCAGGCAAGGAAGACAGCGGTAGAGTGTGAGCCAGATGGAAGCCAGTCTTTTTGTAACCTCATCTTAGAAGTGCGGTCCTATTGCTTTTGCCATATTCTGCTGGTTGGAAGCAAGTCACTAGGTCCAGCCCACACCCAGGATAGGATTACACAGGGTGTGAACACCAGGAGGCAGGGATCATTGGGGGCCATTTTATTTTTTTATCTTATTTTAAAAATTTATTTGTTTATTTATTTTTGGCTGTGTTGGGTCTTCGTTGCTGCGCGCGGGCTTTCTCTAGTTGTGGTGAGCTGGGGCTACTCTTTGTTGCAGTGCATGGGCTTCTCATTGCGGTGGCTTCTTTTCTTGTGGAGCACGGGCTCTAGACGCCTGGGCTTCAGTAGTTGTGGCTCACGGGCTCTAGAGCGCAGGCTCAGTAGATGCGGCACACAGGCTTAGTTGCTCTGCAGCATGTGGGATCTTCCCGGACCGGGGCTCGAACCTGTGTCTCCTGCATTGGCAGGAGGATTCTTAACCACTGCGCCACCAGGGAAGCCCTGGGGGCCATTTTAGAGGCTGCTTACCACACGATTACAATCCCATCCCTAGACACCGAGCTTTAGAGTATCTTATTGGATCATCCTCACAGCATTGTAAATGAAGTCTGTACATTTGTTTCTTTCTAAATGAGGACACGGAGGCTAAGAGAGGTGGCATGACTTGCTTTCACTCAGCTATGAACGGTAGAACTAAACCCCAAATCTTCTGTTTTTTAAACCCTGGGGTCCACTATTGAGACTTTGTAAATCTGACCCACTCCCATTCCACCCAGAGGGGTGACTCCTTTCCTCCTCAGTTCCCCAAACACCCTCACACACCCAGGCTGTGCACACACCCAGGCTGCTTTGCAAGAAGGACCATTCTTGGTGTCCATGCCACCCCCCTCCCCATGCATTAATGCATCATCGGAGGGGGCAGTTCTGTGCCTCCCTCACAGCTCACAGGGCTCAAAGTAGGAGAGTCTCAGGAAATCTGTGTTGGATCCAGCTGTTGAATATGATGGTGAATTAGAGGAAGTCAGATCCCCTAGGAGCGTGTGCATCTGAGGCTTCTCTGTGATTCTGGAATGAAAGGCTGTTTTAGAGCAAGCCAGGGAGATGTGAGGAGGTGGGGTAACGAGGGGCGAGGAAGGAAACAGAGCCCACCTGAAATAACAGGAGGGTAGCTGCGCCTGTCCTGTGAGACCAGAAGGAGACGCAAGGGCTCTGTTGTGGGAGCAGCTGGATTCGGTGACGGAGGTGCTGGGTCCACCCGCCAAGCGAAACCCACGCCTGACTCCCAAACTCTGCCCAGCGGCTCCCGGCCTCCAGTCTCCCTGCCCTCTGTCCCCCATTCCTTCTTGTCACTGCCAGACAGATCTGGTCACGTCATTCTCTGGCTCAATTCAAAGTCCTTTGATTCTGGGCACAGCCCACTTTTTTTTCTTTCAGTTTTATTGAGATGTAATTGACATACAGCACTGTGTAAGTTTCAGGTGTCCAGCATAATGATTTGACTTACATACGGCACGAAATGATTACAATAAGCTTAGCGAACATCCACTACCTCATATAGATGCAAAACTAAACACATAGAAAAAAATAGATTTTTTTCCTTCGTGATGAAAACTCTTAGGATTTACTCTCTTAACAATTTCCGTATGTAACAGACAACAGTGTTCATTATATTTCTCATGTATGTTATGGTCACAGCCCACCTTTATAGGCTCATCTCCAGACCCTCCTGTCACCCACCACTCTGTCCGGGCAGCACTGGTCTGCATGCCCTGGGTTCCCCAAACATGCCAAGGGCTATCTGCATCTTTCTGATGCAGTTCCTCGTATGAAATGCCCCCCACCCGAAGTCCTTTTACCACTTGGCAAATCCTACTCATTCACTGGTCCAGCTCAGATGTTGCCTCCTCCACGCAGCAGAATTCGCGGCTTCCTCCTCCATCCCCCCGGCACTTTGTTAAAAGATTTAATATGGATCTCATGACCCTGTCCGGCTCATCCATCTTCTCCCCCAACTGGCTGTGAGCTCCTTGGGGGCTGGCCGTGGCCCCAGCACTTAGCCCAGTGCCTGCAGCAGGGCAGGTGCTCAGAAAATGAGTAGCAGCTCGAGAGTGAGTGCTGATGGGAATGGGTGGAGCGGAGACCCTGTCCTCTGCCCTGTGGTGACACTAAGTGAGAACAGGACCTGACCTCTGAGTTTGGGGGGTGAGTGCTTTGATAATCGCATCTCTTTTTGTCAGATATTTTTTAGCTTGGGGGTGCAGGTAGGGACTTTAGAAGGAACATAGAGGTACAGCTGGAGCATATCACGTGCATGCATTTTTCTGGGGCAGTATCCATGGCCTTCATTGGTTTTTGTTTGTTTGTTTGTTTTTTGCGTTACGCAGGCCTCTCACTGTTGTGGCCTCTCCCGTTGCGGAGCACAGGCTCCGGACGCGCAGGCTCAGCAGCCATGGCTCACGGGCCCAGCCGCTCCGCGGCATGTTGTATCTTGCCGGACCGGGGCACGAACCCACATCCCTGCATCGGCAGGCGGACTCTCAACCACTGCGTCACCAGGGAAGCCCCCATTGGGTTTTAAAATGGGCTACAACCTCTGCTTTTCGGAGTGATGGCTTTTATATGGCTGAGAGATCAGATTCCTCTGCGACTGATATTCAACCCAGCAAGCAGGGAATTCGTTTGAATTTGGTTGAGCTGCAAATAACAATAAATCCCCCAAAAACATGATCGAAGTTCAGGTAGAGAGGCCTCTGGTCCGCAGACCCTATCACCGGGATATTCACCTCCAATATTCCCGTTGTCCCAACCCACCTGTCCTACAGAATGAGTGATGTCACTGCCCTTGTACCCAAGCTCGGTTCCTCCCTGCCTGGGGCCCTGTAAGGAGTGGAGTTTACTCCCCACTATTCAAGAATCCCCCAGTCCCTGAACCCTGTCTGGGGGACTCTCTCCTCTCCCCAGGCTCCAAACACTTTCCTCCCACCCCTGTCTGAGGGTGGAGGGAATTCTGCACAGTCTCATTCCTGGGGTTGAGGGAAGAAAATGCTGAAAACAGCCAGAGTTTCTCTTACCATTACTTCCTTGCAGAAACTGCTCTGCAGGCTTTGGAGCAGATTCTGCAGAGCACACTTTGATGCAAAGAAAAGATTCAGATTAGCAGCGTCTGTTTGCAGAAACATGCAAAACATAGAGGGTAGCTGATACACTCTTTATTTGACTGGAGGGGCCCCCCAGAAGTCAATATGATTTCCTCTATTCATTTGTTTAAGAAACCCTTTCTTTCATGGACCGTATAAAAGCAACTTTAGGGTAGCCAGTGTCAAAACTGACAGAGATTCTGAATTAATGGAATTGTATTAATTCATTAATTAATTGTAGCCACCCCTTGGCTGACCCCAGGACGACCTTGGACGGCCTGAACACTTGGGCCTTCTCCTTTACCAGAACTTTCTTTTCCTTTCAAAAGCAGACTTGAGAAATGTGGCAGAGGCCTGTGCTGTACCTTGGTGCTGGGCAGCTGGGTGGGGAACGGGGAGGCCCCAGAATTGGCTGCAGAGGAGTGAGAAGGGCAGCCAAGTAGGGGTGGGAGGGGTGTCATCACCAGATCTGGCCCAGTTTGTCTTCTCCCTGCTCCTGATAAAGGATCCTTTACAGTACTCTTCACTGTAGCTTTTTAATCCATCCTGGGGTCCTCACCCTCCCCTCCCCTCCCCTCCCTTCCCCCCTCCCCCTCCCCCTCCCCTCCCCCTCCCCCTCCCCTTCCCCCTCCCCCCCTCCGTTTTTCACTTTTCTTTTCTGTTTTTCCCTCTCCTCCTCTCCCTGAGCCTTGCCCTTTCTCACCTCCTCTCCTCCCTCTGCCCTTTTCTACGTTGCATCTGTGCTGAGGAGGTCTCTCCTCCCTCCCCTCCTGGGCTGAAAGCTCCTTGGGGTACAGGACCCTCATTGTGTTTATCTCTGGGGTCCCCTGATGGGGCTCAATTCATGATTATTAAAAGAATAACCAAATGAGCAAAGGAAGATGTGAATGAGTAAATGAAAACTTTTCCCTGAGCCACCATCTTAGATTTTTTTATATCGTAACCACTGTTTTGGAGGGGAGTCTGTGGCTGGACCTGTCAGTCTGATTTCTTCTGACCAAACCAGCCCTCTCCCTGCTGGTGTCTGGTGTGGAAACAGAACAGGACATGCCAACCTCGCTTTTGAGCCATGAACAGCTCTTGATTGCATGGCAGGGCTCTCCGTGTCTGGACCTTAGTGTTTCTGAATCTTTGACTAAGAAGCAGAGATAAAACAGAAACGTCTCAAACTGCCAGAAATGTGGCGCTGGGGCGGCCACCGTCTTGGTTCCGGCAGGGATCCATTGGTCCTGCAGATGGACATCATCGTCCTTGGGCAAGCCCCAGATGTTGGCAAGTTAATCCAAAAGCAAATAACACAGGCGGGGATATTAAGGGCTCTGTTTATCAAGAAAAAAAGTATTGCCAAACCAGACACTTAAAAAAGTACAAGTTGGCAGTTGAAGTGAGCAACTTTTTTTAAAAAATAAATTTATTTATCTATTTTTTTATTTTTGGCTGCCTTGGGTCTTCATTGCTGCATGTGGGCAACAGAGGAGGCTACTCTTCGTTGCGGTGTGCGGGCTTCTCATTGCGGTGGCTTCTCTTGTTGCGGAGCACAGGCTCTAGGCGCGCAGGCTTCAGTAGCTGTGGCATGTGGGCTCAGTAGTTGTGGCACGCAGGCTCTAGAGCACAAGCTCAGTAGTTGTGGCACACGGGCTTAGTTGCTCCGCGGCACGTGGGATCTTCCCGACCCAGGGCTTGAACCCATGTCTCCTGCATTGACAGGCGGATTCTTAACCACTGCACCACCAGGGAAGCCTGTGAGCAACTATTTTTAATCAGCGATATGCTTCTGCCCGCCCACCCTCCTCCCACTTCCTACCATACACATCTCCCCACCCTTGCTGGTAGGGCTGTGTTGCTTTGGGGAGGATATCTGATCATCTCTGGCTGTACCCTCACTTGAGGTACATCCCCACCTCTACTCCCGAGTGGGCTGGTGGGGAGACCCATTCCTAGATTCTGGAATCTGGGGTTTACCGGGAGCCCCGCTTTCCCCAGCTGCTGTTCGTGTGTCTCTATCCATGAATTCGACTCCCTTGACAAGTCCGTGTCTCTATCATGCCCCAACCCTGACCCCCTTTGTCCTATTTCACCTCCTTCTGAACGAGGGCAGGCTCTCCCCTGTATCCTTGCAGGTGGAGAAATCCTGAAAGCCTTTTCTCTTCCTCCTTTGGGCTCTAACTTCGGGAGGGTCTGGCTTTTTGTGGCCCGTTGGCGGCTGCCCTTTTGAGATAGGCCATAATCTGTGGTGGGCTGAGGAGGAAGGTCATTCTTCCTTTGTGCTGCTGGCTGAAGTTATAATAAGTTGCTGGGGTTTTCCTGACTATTTGTAAGCCATTCATTCACTCACAGTCATCTCTTGAGACCCTGTTCTGTGCAGGGCCTGGTGCGAGGGGCTGGGGGACAGAGACATATAACTTGTAGGCTCTGCTCTTGGGGAACTCATAGCCTTGGGGGAGGTGACAAGCAAAGTAAATGTTTGTGAAACAGGTGACACTGGACGGTGCACAGGAGGCTGTGGAGCTCTGAGGAGGGGCCACTAACGGCACCCAAAGGTGGGAGATGTCTTCAAGGGGGGCCTGTCATTTGAACTGAGCCTGGAAAGAGGAGGCAGATTAAGAAAGAAATGTTTACGCAGAGTCTAGACCCCATGACCTCAGGCACCTCGGAAGACCTGAAGTTTCACCTTTATTTTTTATCCTATTCCATTTCAGTGTTAAAAGGGGTAATTCTTTAGGAGAGATCGCTTCTGGGGGTAGTGGGTGGGATGGAGCTGTGAAAGGCTGCCTAGAACTTCCCCATCCTCCATCTAATGTCTCACGTCCTGCAGGTTCACTCAAAGCCCAGTCCACCTTCGCAGAGCAGTTGGTGTCACACAGGGAGGGCCCTGCAGTACATATGGGCCTTTTGTGAATTGAAAATTGGTGCCTCTTCTGGGCAGCTGAATTACAGAAAAGTGTCCTTCCTCACCCCAGTCTCCTTCAGACCCACCCCTGCTTGGCAAAGGGCTTTTCTTGTATTAGGAAAAATCTGTGTGTGTGTGTGTCTGTGTGTGTGTCTGTGTGTGTGCACACATGTGCACACCGGTGAGTGGGTAGTGCTCGCATTTCAAGCACAGGCCTCTGAGGTGGACTGCAGATCCCTGTTTAGTTCCGGGGTAGCGCTGCGGCCACCAGCGCCGGAGCAGTTTCCTTTTCATTGCACAGAATGTTTCAAGGATATTTTGTGGTCGCGGATGCTTCAGGGGCTGAGGTGTCTCCAGGCTCCGCTGCAGGACAGCGAGGTGTGGTGTGAAGAGAGCACGCTTTGGGTCAGACCACCTGGGGTTCAATCCTGGGTTAAGTAGGAGGGAACGGTTCCAAAATTGAGGATAAATAAATGACAGAAACGTAGCTGAGATGTTCTTTTGAGCAGTGGATGCTCCCCTAGATTCTTCATTCAGGATGGGCCACCAAGCGGTTGCACAGGACGCCCTCCTTTTCATGGATGCCCCCACTGAGTTTTGCTCGGGAAACTTTCCTCCAAATCACCTTCAGCTGAGTGAGAAACTTAGCCCACCTACTCTGGGCTTCTAGTGACAAAAACCCAACTGAAACTAGCTTAAGTGAAAAGGAGTGCACTGGGGATACTAAAGTAGCCCAAAGAACCAAAGGAAGAGCCAACAACTGGGAAGATAGGACCAGGGCAGGTCCGGGGACTCCAGAGCCTGGAATGCTGCTGGTTTCTCTCCACGAGGTGGCTTCATCCTCTGGCTTTCCCCATGAGACTGGAACCATGACCATTCATGGACGCCGAGCTTGCATCTTCTTAGCAGTATTACTGGAGAGCAAAGGGCCTTCTGGTGATAGTTAAAAGGTCCCAGGGAAGGTCTCTGATTGGTCTGACTTCATCAGATGCCCCGCCCTGGACCAATCACTATGTGGCCAGGGAGGCAGGGTCATGAAAGAAGATGCAGCACCGACCACATGTAGGAAGGGGCTGGGGGCAGTTCCTTCTGTTTCCAGAAGGAAGAAGGGGTGCTGGGCAGACTGAATACTAAGTGGCCTATTCCCCTCATGGGAAAACTCATTCACGCAGCTCAGAGGCTGACAGCCTGCCTTTTGGAGCTGAAGGAAACCAACCCCAAGTCACGGTTCTTAGGTGGGCATGGGGGTTTGGTGGGAAATATCAGAGCATCTCAGACTGCCATTTTAGGAGAAGTCATTTCATCTACAATTCCAGCTTTTTCCTCCCAAGGATGTTGGGGCAGGTGTTAATGTCTTTCTATTTCACAGACAAAAAACCGAGGCCCTAAGGTTATCCTGCTTGTCAGGAGGAGAACTCAACTCAGAACTCAGGGCTCTTGACTCTGAGGTCCTGTAGGAAGTTTCTGCAGGGACTGAGGCAGGACATAAGCCTGGCTCCAGGCCCTGAAACTTGCTCTCCCCTCCATCAAGGAGGGTCCCCACCCTCCAAATCAACCCTAATGACCACACAACGTAAGTATGGTGAGAGGAGGAGGGCACAGGGCAGAGGGGGGTAATAAGAGGCAGCTGGTCTAGAGCGGCTGCTCAGAGGAAGTGGCCCTGAGCTGGATCTGGAAGGGTGAGCTGGAGAAGAAGAGAAAGGGTGGAAGAACATTATGGATCAAGGGAACAGCAGCTGTGAAGTCACAGAGGCATGGCAAAGTGTGGACCCCCTGTGTCCTGACCCCGGGAACAGCCGGGCCTCTGCGTTATGAACCTGCTTATAACACAGAGCTCTCCCCTCAAGGCCAACTCCTGTTCTCCTGTCTCCCCACAGTTTCAACACCATTATCCCAGGATGATGGGTTTACTTCCTGCCCTCAGTGGCTGCATACTAACTCCTGGTTCTACTCACTACAATCTCTTGCCTACCTGTCAGGCTCCAGGTCCAGGCCCTGAAACCCTCTGGCCCTGAGCTGCTCCTGATGACAGGCTCTGCCTATGTTTCAGAATCTCGGCGAAGGACCATCTTCGAATACCACCGTGTGGAGCTGGACCCCAGCAAGGTCACCAGCACATCTGCCGTGGAGTTCACCCCATTACCAAGTAATTAGGGGTTGTTCCCACGGATTGGGGGGGAGGCATTCCACCATCTCGGAAAGAGCTTTGGACCAGACTGAGTTCCATCCCAGGCCTACCACTGTCCCCTGTCTGGGTACCACCACCTAACTTCTCTGGGCCTCCATTTCTCATTTGTAACATGGGCCTAACACCACCTCCCTCCTAGGGCTACAGTAAGGGTTAGAACTACAGGAGGTGGAGCTGAGGATGTAAATGAAAGCTCAGACATTAACTGGCACATCCCAGGCCCAGGGCATGGCTTGTACTTGATACATGACAGCTATTGTTATTAACACATAATTGAAACCCAGGAAAGAGGTACCTCTGAGAACTTAGACTGAGCTCCTAGAAAAGATAATCTGGGAACTGAATGGGTCCATAAGTTGATCATTGTATTTTCGTTAGAGGAGGCATGATGCTGGCATCCACAGGCAGGAGGCAGTAGGGGATTTAGCCAGTAGCCCTCCAGGGGGTCTGGTCCTGTCCCTCTTCTGTACCCCACTCACCTGCCGTTGAACGCACACCATGGCTGGGGCCCCAGCTGCTGCTGCGGACCCCACAGGATCGGGGCTGGATGTTCTTCAGGATGTGGTCAGGGCAGCTGGGGAGAGTGAGGGAAGGACAGCACTCTCGTTCTAATTTTAAAGAAAGTTTTAATCTCTTCTCCTGTTTCATGGTACCTCCCAGCTTCCCTCTAAGCCACGGCCTTCTCCCTGCCTTCTGGGGCATTTCTTGCTTCTCTTTTCCCCTCTTCCTCTTCCCTGGAGGTTCTGGGAGCAGGGGGTGAAGAATGAAGAGGAGGAGGAAGGGTCTTCTAGAATGCTAGGCCATGTCCCAGCAGGTGTCCTCCCCTGGAAAAGAGGACAGTCCCTGACACCTAGTCGCAGGACAAGGGCACCTGCGGTTCCAGCCCCGCCCCCATCCTAGTGGCCCCACCCCTAGGCAGGGCTTCCTCAAGGACTGGTGAGAGCAAACCCAGGAATGAATAAACTGCATTTGGGAACAAGGACATCCAAGGGCAGGGCTAACTGCTGGGGCGGAAGAAGTGAAACATCCTGGGAATGCGTTTCTGGGACACTGTCTGTACATTTAAGCTGCTTCCCACCCCTCCAGTGAATTTTGTGAGCATTTAATAGCACACAGGACATCTGAAATGCAGATGAGAAATAAAGGTCAGTGGGTTTTATGAATATCCCACGAGGCTCCCAGGGGTTTTTCTCAGTTTGACTGGAGCCATTTAAGGGGTCTCCAGAGTCCCTGGGAATGATCATGGGCTCCGATGTAGGGGGAAGGGACAGTGCTGCCAAGGCCGTGACTTGAACCCCTGGGAGGCCGGGTTGCTTTATCCTCAGAAAACTGTACCCCACAGCCCCAGGCTTTCTCCCTTACCTTTGGGTAGGGGAGGACTTTTAGCCAAAATTCTTCCAGAGGTGTGGCTGGACTGTTTGCAAGCCATAGCACTCCATGGCTGGTCCCTCTTCTAGAAGAGACTCATGAAAAGGTGGCCTGGGGTGAAGGTGGGAGCTGGGGAGGGGGATTCCCACAGCGGGACCTCGAGACTAGGAGCTCAGGCTCTCGGCTCAGACAGACCTTGGTTCAAACCCAGACCCGACACTCTTAGCTCTGTGACTCTCTCCAAGCCTCAATTTCCTCCTCTGTAAAATGGGGATAACAAAAGCAAGTATTCATCGATTCCATAAATGTTTCTTAACTGCCTACCACATGCTGGGCGCTGTTCTAGACCCTCTGGATGCACCAGAGAACAAAACAGCCAGAGCGCTCTCTCGTTCTTGGGCCAAGTCACTTCCTGCTTATTTTCTGCCGATGGCTTTTCCTCCACCCTTCCAAAGCCTGCAGAACCCTGGTAGACAAAAGGACACAGTGCCACCTACAGCCCGTCCCTCCCACAAGGCGACCGAAGGCGACCACGCTGTGCCCGCAGCAGCTTTGCTCGCACTCACCGAGGGCTGGTTACCACCTGCCACCTTGTTGGGGGTCCACAGAATGCAAACCGATTCCCTCATTAATGGATCGTGGCCCAGGCCCACGAAAACTCACAGAGGGAAGAAATGCGTGTAATGTCTAGTGAACGAGTGGTCATTTTGTGTAGTTCGTGGTCACTTCCGGCTGCTACCAACATGTCCCGTTCAGCTGCTCATCAGATGAGCCCTTACGGTGCACACAGTTACTCCGGGTCGGTGCCTGTGTGTCCTTGTAATAAAATGCATGGGCTTTGCGGCAGCCGCTTGCCACTCTGAGGTCACTCTGGTTCACTTAAGTGGGCAGCACTGAAGCAAGTGAACAACTCTTCCAATCCAGCCCCCATACCTCCTGCTCCCCGGGCCCTCTCTGCTAGGGGTCCACGCACCCTCCAGCAGCTGCTCCCACGAACTTCCCTGCTCTCCACCCTTGCCCTGCCCGGCTAGGCCCCAGCTGCCCCTCCTCCCCATTCCTACCACCTTCCAGCTCTCCGCTCTGCTGAGCCGGCTAGCGTTCTCACTGCTGTTGGGAACGTCCCCTGGGATGTGTTCCTCCCGGGCCTCTGCACACAGAGGCCCCGCTGCTTGGACTTCTCTCCCAGGAGAGCTGCCAGGGTGGCTTCCTCGCTCTCTCAGTCTCCTCAGAGGCCTTCCCCAGCCTCCCTGAGTAAAACACATCCCCCACTCTCATTGCACCTCCCTCCTCTGATCCGCTTTTCTCCCAGACCTTCTCACCACTGGCAACCCTAGGGTGGATCTATTTGTCTGTGTATTTGTTGGCTGTCTCCTCCACTGGACTGGAGTTTCCACGTGGGCAGTGCTTCTGTCTTTTCCTGTTTACGCTGCATCTCCAGCACTGGGACAGTGCCGGGCCTGGGGTAGACTCTCAGTAAATATTTGTTAAAAGACTAAATGAGTGAATGAGCACCTGATAGGTATATTGAGGGGAATGATCGACCAGAGTCGATAACAAATAACATTCACTGGCTCACCGTGTGGCCAGCACTGTTATAAACCCTCTCACAGCTGGCCTACCACACAGACAGCATCCTGATCCCTCTTTTACGAGTGAGGTACCAAGGCACCAAGGGGTCAGGTAACTCTCCAGGGAAGATTTAAGCTTGGATGAGCAGAGGTCAGCATACCCCCTAGGAATAGCTCACTTCCAAGAGGAGAGGGAGAGGAAAGGAATGGAATTCCGTATGCCTGGGCTGGTTTACTCTCAAAAACTCAGCCCCCAGACTTCCCTGGGAGGAGCTGGAGAGGCCAGGAGCGGGCCTCTGACGGCAATCCAGCCACACAAACAGTCCCTAGGAGCAGGGAGTGCTAGCTGGTCAAACCAGGACATCTTAAATCCTTTCCAATGATTGTAGACAACACAACTGTAAACACTAAATTTGCCGAGAGACTCGATCTTAATTGTTCCCAGCACTGGAAGAAATGATACTGATGTGAAGTGACAGTGGTGTTAGCAAATGCTAGAGTGGCGATCATACAGCGATATAAATGGATCAAATCCATATGTTGTACACCTTAAACTTATATGACGTTATATGTCAAATATATGTTGATTTAAAAAAATCCTTTGCAACCCTGTAATTGTAGGCAATAGGCCAGAAGTATAACTTTCCAGACTAGGTGCAATCCCTCTGTACGTGCTTATGGCGCCCTGTAATTTTCCTTCGTAAACCTCATCACAATGATAATTATGTAGTTATTTTTGTTTGATGATCTGCTTAGGGTCTGTCTTTCCATATGACTGTAAGGCCCAAGAAAGTACCAGGTCTTACTGCAGAATCGCCAGCACCAGCTCAGGGCCTGACCCCCTGGTGACAAAAGGAAGGAAGGAAGGAAGGAAGGATGGAAGGAAAAAAGGAAGGAAGGAAAGAAAGGAGGGAGGGAGGGAGGGAGGAAAGAAGGGTGGGAGTGAGGGAGGGTAGAGAGGGAGAATTAGAGAATCAAGGCTGTACTCAAGTGACGGTGGCATTAAAAACTTCTAGGGTCCCTGCTGGTCAGAGCCTCCAGAGTTCTGTAAGGACCTAGCATTCAGGAAAGCTGCACCTTTTGGAGGCCTGTGGAGGGGCTGGTACTGAGGGCCCGCTGCCTTCTCTCTTGCAGCCTGCCTGCAGCATCGGAGCTGTGACACCTGCATGTCCTCAGACCTGATCTTCAACTGCAGCTGGTGCCATGTCCTCCAGAGGTTTGTACCAGGCTCACCCTCTTATTCCCACAGGCAGGCTGTGCAGGGGGCAGATGGTGGCACAGCCCCACTCCCTGCCTCGGGCCTCATTACCAACATGAGGGTATCTCTGACCAGCGCTACTGTGACACTTAGGACAAGAATATCATGCAAGTGAGTGTCTCCCTGAGGCTTGTGACCCGTCAAGGTGACTATGTGTCACCCTGTGGTGACACTAGACTTCTGGAAGACCATTCAGAGATTCCAGCTACTGCAGCTCCCTCCTCACACCTGAGAGGGTTGGTTCATCCTCTGGCAGGCCTTCTCAAAGACTGGTCCACAGCTGTGAGCATCCCAGAATCCCCTGGGGCTTGTGCTAAACATGCAGATTCCCGGGGCCCACCCCGGCCCCCTGCATCAGGTCTCTGGGAGAGAAGCCCAAGAGCCTGCATTTTAACACAGTACCTCGTCTGCAAACAAGCGTGAGATCCGCCGGCTCAGAGACAGGATGAGCCTAAGACCCATTGCCATTGGAGGAGAACCCCATGACCCCAAATCAGCACCTCAAGTTCTTTCTCAGGCTGCAGAAGGGTTTCCTGAAAACCACGGGTGTGGAAATTGCAGGCATCTGTGGAAAGCTGGAGCAAGTGACAAAGCTGTGTTTGCTTGGTTTTGGAAGCAGAGAAAATTCTGGATGAGATTCAGGTTCGGGCATAAAGTTCTTACATCCAAGTCATCTTCCTCTCCTGGTTCTGAAATCATTCCCTCATGGATTAGACTCAGAATCTGAGCCCTGTTCTCCTGTCCAAGATAAATAAATGGCAGGGGGGAAAAAAAGAATTTCTTTGGGGACTAGGGCTCCCATGAGAGTGGGAAAATCTATGAACTACAAGAGCCTTTAAGGCAATCTTGTAAAATTGCAAATTATAGAGGCTCTGAGTTCTCTGCAGCTGTCCTGCATCTGTCAGTGTTTCCTTTGCTCCTTTCCAGTATCCTGGTGCAGAAATAGTAGCCACTGCCTTTATAGGCAGCCTGCCTAGCACACAAGACACAGCTGTGGGCCGGGAGGACAGAGGGGTCCTCATCAGGCCTCCCAGGTGTTTTTCCCAACAGCTGTTCTCTTATTCACTCTCTTGGGGCCTCAGTTTGTTTTCCCTGTAAAATGGGCTGGGGTTATGTGATTCGGGGAGATGTGGGTGAGAAACATGCCTGTTATTTTAACTCCTCAAATACCAGATAGTATTTTTGCCAAGTGTTCAGGGCCCTTCACATGAAAGGCACAGAGCCTCAGAGAGAGTACGCAGGGCACACCACAGGTTGGTTCCTCCTGGCGTGGGGCTTTGCGGTGTGGTCCATCTTGTGCACTTTCAAGTTTGAGGGTCACTCTCTGAGCGTAGGGAGATAATCCAGATGACTGCAGAGGAGCCCTGGAATGCTGGGGCTGGCTGCCACCGCATGACTCAGTATCTACCAACAGCTGAGCCATGAGAACTGCAAAATGGGTCAGATGAAAGCAAAACCCTGGCTTGATACACCCCCACTTAATGCATACGCCCAAACCCAGAAAACTATGACAGTTTAATGAGGGTTGGTCAGGGGGAGGGCAGGGCCTTGGGTGTGGACACTGCCTTTGCTGGGTTACGTCAACTACGGGACAAAGAAGCTCCACCAGGGATCCTGTCCCCGGATGTCCATGGGCCTGGGCTCACCGAGCACGGTCCCCTTCTTGACAGATCTCTGGAGCCTCAGCTTCAACTGAGAGCTGACTCCAGGTTCCTAAAAAGCCAGAGGTCAGAGCTCGTGCAGGGGGCCGGCCACCATGGTCTCTCCCACCAACAGCTGCTTGAAACCACCACATGGGTTCTCGGCTTCCCCTCCGCCTACTCTGCCCTCTGCAGCCTCCCAGAGCTTCCCCTCCCCATGCTGGGCCCAGATTTGATTTAGATTATTTCACTTATCATGCAGGTATTTTCCTTTCATCCCTATTGCCCCCCAGTGACCCACTCTGAAGTCTATGGGTAACTTTGACTCCAGGATTTGGCTCTGGAAATGAGGGTCATACATAACCCTTGTCTTACAGTGCTGTCATGAGGGTCCCATGAGATAGCACCGGAGCAGCGTGTGACTGGGGCAGGACCTGGCATTCAGGAGGCACTCAAACAATGACCATTTCTCATGCCCTTCTCCTTTACATCTGGGTTGGTTGGCCCCGAGCTTGGAAAGGGGTGCTCTTAGACATTTATCAAAGGCTCAGTCCTTGAAAGAACCAGTTAGTTTGGCCTAAAAGAAACTTTAGTCCCCAGCCCCCAACAATGCCCCTAATCTTCCATCCCTCAAAGGAGGGGGCACGGAGGACCTGACAGAGGGGGTGTGGATGGCTCCGCTCAGCTGCCCCTGCTGTAGGAGGAGCAGCTCAGAGCCATCTTCAGAAGGAAAGACTTACAGCGCCTGGAAGCCTCAGCCTCACCAGGTCTCGGATAGATGGGCAGGCAGTTGCTGGTGCAGTTAACCAACCACGAGTCCTTTCGCGGAACTGGTGGCTTGGGATATTATCTTCCCATGCGGAGGTTCCTGAGCTTAAGTAGGGCTTGGTGGATTCTCCTGGCACCGAAGAGTGAAGAACGGAACTCTGAGCATGATGCCATGGAGAACGTTCTCTGGTTCGTCCTCGCACCACATCCCTTCCCTAGGGAAGCACTTGACATCTTCCAGCCCAGCTGAGCTCTCATTGTCCCCCGGGAACCCTTGTCAACTAGTGTTTAATCTCTCCCAGTCTCTGGCAGGACCCTGACTTCTACCCTTCAGTGATCACACAGGGGGTGTTGGCCAGATCGGCTGATGTCCACCCTCAGCCCCGCCCCTCCTTGACAAGTTTAGGCTCCTCCACAAAGAAAGGGGGCTTGGTGAATGAGTAAGACTTTCCCCAGATGAGAACGTGTGTGTGAATTCCCTGGATTCTCAGCAATTTCATGGCCTCCCAGAGTCAGGAGGGCCTTAAAGGTCATTAGAGGTCATGTAATCTGTCACAGCTCCCTACACGCACCACATCTGGGCAGATGTGGCCTTGGTCCTGGGGAGCTTGGTCAGGAGGAGGGAGAAGATGCCACAAATAGCTTCCCGTCCTCTGGGGAAAGGAGTAGAGGGGACAGGAGGGTCTGACTCTCGCTCTCACGGCACCTACCCAGTGGTCTCGGGGAGGTTCACCCCCTCCTTGCTATCATCGGAGAGCTGTTACTGCATAGGCGGAGGTGAAGGGGAGGGCTTCTCTGTCCATCCCATCACACCTCTGGCCTTTTGGTTTCCCCTGCAGATGCTCCAGTGGCTTTGACCGCTACCGCCAAGAGTGGCTGTCCTATGGCTGTGCCCAGGAGGTGAGAGGCTTAAGTGAGCCAGGGGTGGGGAGGAGCAGGGCTACTAGCTCGGGTAGCTCTTCTCAAGGCACCTCTGGCTCTTGGTGAAATTCCCCCCTCCACCTGGGGCTTGTCTCCCTGTCTGCTCTGAGCCAATTAGACCCACATGGGAGGTTTCCGAGGGCTCGATGGGTCCCCGAGACAAGCACTTCTGGTGACTTGGCCTGGAGCGGCAGCTCTCCAGGGGCTCTTTTGGTCCTTACAGAGGGTACGTTGGGTGTGGCCTTGGCCACAGCGGGATCCTCCGGGAGGCCGTGCACCTGGTGATGTTCAAAAAGCGACTACCCGGCTCCAGCCCTCCGGCATTTGAGGAAAGCAGTGGTTCTGGGAACCAGGAGGGTTGTTCCTGGCACCTCCCATTTAGAATCCCATGCGGGTTCCTTCTCACTGCTGGAATTTTCCAGAATGCTCAACACTTTGACTCTGGGTGGGGAGCATCCAATTCTCACACCTTATACTGACACAGACCCTTTCATCCATGCATCCTTTCCCCCTCCCTTCCTCCCTCCATTGCGGTGCAAGCACAGCGCGTGTGCCCAGCACTTCACCGCATGCTGCCCTGCACTTGCTGTGATCTACTCCTAACACGGTCCCCGGGAGCTGATCGGAGCGGGAAACTGAGGCTCAGAGAGGTTTAGTGATTTGCCCTGCAGCTCACAGCTGATGAGATGGTGAAGGTGCCAGGCCCAGCATTTAAATGTGAACCCCCAGAATTACTGCTATGTGCTCACCACCAACTGTTTTATCAGTAAGGCTGGGTGAGCTTTTTCTGGCCTTAAAAAAAAAAACTTTGTCCATCCAGAAGCCTACTTCTGACGTTGGCTGTTGGTGAACGTACAGATTTGCTTTGTTTAAGATTGGCATCTCAGCTCCTTCTTTCAGGAAGGATTCGAAGCAGCTGACAGATAAATTGCCCTGTAAGATAAGACGCTTTCAGGATAAAGTGCAAAGCTTAAATGTATTCAGAGCCCAGCTTTGGTTAGATTACCATGCTTGGGCCGCGCACCGGAATCTTAAATCTTCTGGCCGCTGAGGGATGCAAGCACCCCACCATCCTCCTGTGTACAGCATGGCCGCCGCCGAGGCCTCTGTCCAGGGCAGCACCAGGTCTCTCTTGCAGGCAGAGGGCAGGACGTGTGAGGACTTCCAGGACGAGGACTCCTTCTCGTCCTCCCCCAACAGCTCCTTCAGCCCCTTTGACGGAGACCTCACCACCACCTCCTCTTCCCTCTTCGTGGACAGCCTCACCACGGAAGGTAAGGGTGGGGAGGAGCCACCGCCCTGGAGCATCACCATCCCTGATGGGGATTATCTCAGGGAATAGGGTTGCTCCATCCTTTCACACCTGAGGCTCTGAGAGTGGGGGCACTTGCTGGCGAGAGGTAGAAGCCAGGTTTAGAGCGAATAGACTCCACGCCCATATCAGGGCTGTGGGACGGAATTCACTGTGGCGAGGGGAAAACTGACTGTCCCAGCACACTGCCAGGTATTTTATATAATATCGTGGTTCATCTTAATAGCGATCCTTAGGGAACCTGTGAGGTCTTAGCATCCCTGTAGCAAGTATGAACTCAGTCTACACACTCAGACGTCAGGGAAAGATTGCCTAATTTTTCTGGCTTCCCATCTGGCTCCCACCCCTCGCGGAGCTGGCCTGGTGGGGAGTTCCACCCCTGCTGTCCTGGGGCTCGGCTGCCCAGTCCTGTGACATCCAGTGGGCAGAGGGTGGGGTGGGGCAGGGCAGCTCTGACCATCTCTGCTTCTTCAGGCCTGGTTGTCCCCGGGGCCTTCTCTGCCACCCCCATGTTACCGGTGGAACCGTGACTCCTGGGTTCTTGTCCTCTCGAGGGAAAGAATTCAATTGAGAGACATAGAGTAGTTTTAAGCAGCAGGAGTTTTCTTAAGCAAAGCAAAAGTATACCCTCAAGAAGGGAGGCCAGTGAGCCGTCTAGGCACCAGAAGCAGCCCCGCAGCGAGGGTAAGTTGGGTTTTTCAAAATCGTGGAAAGTCCCTCCCTGTGTCCTGCATCATTGGATTGACAAGTTGATTGACAGCTTTAGGTTATATAACTTTTCTCCTTGTATGCAGGCACTCACCCAGAAGCACCCAATCGGAAATGGGGGTGGGGGTGGGGAACCACAGTGCTAATTTTTTTTTTTTTTTTTTTTTTGCGGTATGCGGGCCTCTCACTGTTGTGGCCTCTCCTGTTGCGGAGCACAGGCTCCGGACGCGCAGGCTCAGCGGCCATGGCTCACGGGCTTAGTTGCTCCGCGGCATGTGGGATCTTCCTGGACCAGGGATTGAACCTGTGTCCCCTGCATTGGCAGGCGGATTCTCAACCACTGCGCCACCAGGGAAGCCCCACAGGGCTAATTTATTAGCCCCACAGCTAATTTATTATAAATACTGCCCAATGAACCCCAGGTTAGTCTGAGTCACCTCTTAGGTCTGGGTGCACCTGCGCCAACTGGTGCTGATGGTTTGAAAAACCCTGTTGAGTTTTCAGCATCTTGCTTGGTCCTGATAAGGCTGGAAAGTTAGCGGTCCTTAACCACAAAAAGGAAGGATCTCTGGGCATGTTCTGGTCACTAGTGTCCAGGTGGGGAGGGAAAGATGACCCCATCCAGGATGGGGCGGGACCCACTCACGTCTGACTAGCTACCTAACACAGGCTTTAGTTCCACGGTCCGTTTCTTCCCATTTCTTTGAGGCCAGTTCTCAGAATTGTGGCAGCTTATGTCATGGCTACAGTCTGGTCATCATGTAGTTAACTTCTTCCACCTGATGGGGGTTTCAGTATCTACAAGACAGCTCAAATGACATGGCTCAGAATATTATCTATAGCCCTTGAAGAGGAACTAAAGGTCCTTGACTATGCTTAATGCCTAGACTAATATTATTCAGTCTTATTGGACTGTTTTCCCTTGTTTCTGCATCTTCTCCCATCTCTGATTAAACTTACTCTTTTTTTTTTTTTTTTTTTTTTTTTTTGCGGTATGCGGGCCTCTCACTGTTGTGGCCTCTCCCGTTGCGGAGCGCAGGCTCTGGACGCGCAGGCTCAGCGGCCACGGCTCACGGGCCCAGCCGCTCCGCGGCACGTGGGATCTTCCCGGACCAGGGCACGAACCCGTGTCTCCTGCATCGGCAGGCGGACTCTCAACCACTGCGCCACCAGGGAAGCCCTACTCTTTTTTTTTTTTTTTTTTTTTTTTTTTTTACTCTGTTTTTCCACAGACAAAAGGTAGGCTGAGGACATGGGGGGCAAGGACCGTAGGGTCCTGCTCCGTTTCACCCAGGCCTGAGGTCTTATTGAAGCTGCTAGAGGTCCAGCCACCGTGTGGGGAACCCCGTGCAGGGTCCTCGGATTCTTTGGCTATCTCTGAGAAATTCCTCCCTCATCCTTTTTCAATACGTGGCATCTAGGTTTTAGCCCCTTGCCCTAAGTCTAAGACTGAAAGACTCATGGGCTCTTACCACTTCCCCTGAGCGAGATTACCTGTTTGAAAGGGGCAAATGGAAAGCAGGAAAGGAGAAAAAAGTTAATATTTTTAAACATTATTCATCCACAATCTCATTTTATAGACAAGGAAATGGGCTCATAAGGAGCAAAGTAGTTTGCTCAGAGGTGGAATGTTCTTTTCGTGGTGCCCCCCTGACTTTTTAAATGCAGTCTAGAGGACTGGAGAGCAGGAACCCATGGATCTGGCTGGAGGGAAGTGAACAGTTGATAGAAAGAGCAAATATTTAAGGGGACTGACCATGTGCCACGTAGGGCGGTAACATTGTGCGCCCATTAATATTCACATAGTCTTCCTAACAATCCTGTACGTTGATGCGGTTTGATCCCCATTTTACAGAGGAGACACTATGGCTCAGAGAGGTTGATGGCTTGCCCAAGGTCACACAGCCAGGAAGAGGTGGAGTCAGGTCTCATCTAGCTCCAAAAGCAGCAGTCTTGCCCCTCGACCCCACTGCTTTTCTCAGTGCTGAAAAAAAAAGAGAATAGGGTCTTCATGGATTCAATGGGTGGGAAAATAGGGAAGGGTGAACAAGTGGGCAGATTCAGACAGGTCCCAACACTCTGAACTTGCCCGGGAATAACAAGTAACTGGTTAAAGCTCAGGTGTTGAGAGCAGAGACTGTGCTAGTGCTGCGGGGGGATTCCATAAATCAAATGAAAAAGGAGCAGGAGGAGATCTTGCCCTCAGGGAGTTAATAACTGAGTCCAGGGGTGACCTTGCAGTTAAAGGAAACTCTACTTGAAAAGAAGAACCCCTGGCCAGTCACTCCTGAGTTAACCCTATGTGCTCCTGAGGGCACGGTCTGAGCCCAGAGCTGGGCTGGGGGCTGCACACCCCATCCTCCAGGTCAGAACTCAGCCTTTCCCTCAGAGGTTTACGTCTGCATGAGGCACAGTGCCTGAGGCCAGAAGGGTGGCTGTGTGGGCATGGAGACCCCAGCGCATGGCATCTGGGGGCTGGATTCAAATCCTGACTTGGAAGTATTCTCCATTTCTCCTCGGTTATTGCCCTGATGAGCTGTCCCTACGTAGAGGCCGCATGTTCTGTTTATCAGTTTTATCACGTGTGTGTCTTCTCTCAGCCCAGCAATGTGTCATTTCTGTTTGCTGTGTAATAGTCCCCAAAAGAAAAACATATGTCCTTCCAGTCCTGGAGGGGGTGGTAGAGATTGTTAGGTTACCTCTATAAGAAAAAAATTGGGGGGACTTCCCTGGTGGTCCAGTGGTTAGGACTCCACGCTTCCACTGCAGGGGGCACAGGTTCCATCCCTATCAGGGAACTAAGATCCTGCAAGCCACGTGGTGCAGCCAAAAAAAAAAAAAAAAAGAAAAGAAAAGAAAAGAAAAATTGATAAAGACTTCTCCCCACCCCAAACTCTCAAGGTGTCTGGAGGGACAGGTTTGGGTCACCCCCTGCCTGTGCAATTATAGCCCACACAGGGAAACTTACTGGAGGCAGAGTATATCTTGGGGTCCAGGAAGACGTTGTGAATGAAGGGGATACAGCACTTCAGCCAGGGGGACCCACCTGGTCAGAGCAGAGTTGGAGAGCAGAGAAGTTAAGTGAGAGCAGCTGCTGGAGGGTGTGTGGAGCCCTAGCAGAGAGGGCCCGGGGAGCAGGAGGTATGGGGGCTGGATTGGAAGAGTTGTTCACTTGCTTCAGTGCTGCCCACTTAAGTGAACCAGAATGACCTCAGAGTGGCAAGCGGCTGCCGCAAAGCCCACGCATTTTATTACAAGGACACACAGGCACTGACCCGGAGTAACTGTGTGCACCGTAAGGGCTCATCTGATGAGCAGCTGAACGGGACATGTTGGTAGCAGCCGGAAGTGACCACGAACTACACAAAATGACCACTCGTTCACTAGACATTACACGCATTTCTTCTCTCTGTGAGTTTTTGTGGTCCTGGGCCACGATCCATTAATGAGGGAATCGGTTTGCATTCTGTGGACCCCCAACAAGGTGGCAGGTGGTAACCAGCCCTCGGTGAGTGGGAGCAAAGCTGCTGTAGGCACAGCGTGGTCGCCTTCGGTCGCCTTGTGGGAGGGACGGGCTGTAGGTGTCCTTTTGTCTGCCCAGGGTAGATGTGGACTGGGCTACAATGGACTTCCAAAGGTCTAGATTCAAAACAAGTTGCTTCCAATCAAGTTAATTTGTCCAATGATGTTTAGGGTTACTTTGGTTAGTGTTGAGTAATCAATTCATCATTTCAACTTGTAGTAACAAAACAGACTCAGAGGCGTACATAAATACCTCGTGTACTGAAATTCCTGAAGAAAACGTATCTTTCTATTATATGCCTACAACTCTCTATTTGTTTTGTTTTACTTTGAATTTTTAGGGGTGCTTTTTATTATTTTATTTTATTATTATTATTATTTTTAAATTTATTTCTCTATTTTTGGCTGCGTTGGGTCTTCGCTGCTGTGTGCAGGCTTTGTCTAGTTGCAGTGAGCAGGGGCTACTCTTCGTTGCGGTGCATGGGCTTCTCATTGTGGTGGCTTCTCTTGTTGCAGAGCACGGGCTCTAGGCGCGTCGTCTTCAGTAGTTGTGGCACATGGGCTCGTGGGCTCTAGAGCGCAGGCTCAGTAGTTGTGGCTCACAGGGTTAGTTGCTCTGCGGCGTGTGGGATCTTCCCAGACCAGGTCTCGAACCTGTGTCCCCTGAATTGGCAGGCGGATTCTTAACCACTGAGCCACCAGGGAAGTCCCGAGGGGTGCTTTTTAACTTTAACTTTTTAAAAAAATTATGTAACAGTTAAATGATAATTAACATGGCTCCAAAGTCAAATCTACAAAAATAGCTATATTCAAAGAAGTCTAGTTTTCTCCCCTCTGCCCTATTCCCTCTTCCCTCTATGAGGGACCATTTAAAAACTTTCTTATGGTTTATTCTTTCATTATCTAATGTGATTTTTTTGATATTTGAAGATTTATTGGAAATGTATAGCAGAGCAGGATGCCACGTCCAGCCACTGGGAGTGTAAATAGCTGGGTATTGAGAGGCTCACAGTCTATGGAATCAATGGGACCCAAGATGCCACAGAAACAGATACCAAATGCAATGGGACACAGGGGAGGACACACCCATCTGTCCTCCAGGAAGTGACGGGCCTGGACCAGGACTAGGGTGAGGCAAGTGAGGCACTCAGTGCAGGTATCAAGTTTAAGGAGGCACCAAAAAAAAAAAAGCAATAATTAAGATAATAATCTTTTCTTGCAACGTTTGTAAAAATCAAAATTAATGCCAAAAATTCCATAATAAACAAAATTTCAAAAAATTCTAAAAAGACAGGATCAGAGCCTGTGTCACATGTATCACCCTGGCCCCAGCCCTGCAGGGGGCATTTCACGGGTGGGACTTTTGAAAGAGAAGGGGAGGAAGGGCACCCCCTGCAGGAGGAAGATCTGAGAGGGCTCCAAGGCCTGGAGAGCCTTGGGTAGCTTGTCACAGACACTGCCATGCTGTTGAGTTGTGGCCAGTGGTAGGAGAAAAGAAGATTGGGACACACTGAGAAGGGCCTTGAATATCTGTGAACAAAGGGGAGCCAGTGAAAGCCTTCAAAATGTCGCAGGCCCTACATTGTGGAAGGTTCCGCTGGTTTAACGTTTTGATGCTTGAAGCAGTAATCTCCAGTCATCTAGAACATTTTCCTGACATGGAATTCTTGCTGTCCTTTCCCCATAGGAATCTGTGGGGAAGAACCACAGGAAGGGTCAACCATTGGAACTTATTTAGGAGGCTGCAAGATACACTCCTCGAGGTGTAGAGGGAGTGTGTTGTACCCTGGGAAGTCTCCAGGCAGATTCGATCTTGTGACACACACACGTCTCCTCAAATCCTTCCTCAGCTTCCTGCTGCCCCCTTAGGAGACTGCCCCTTAGGCCCTCAACTTGGCTTTCCAGACAGCTTATCCCCCCACCCCCCGCTTCACTCTCACCACCCTTCATTCACATCCCCGCTACCCGCCAGCTGCACTGAACTGCTTTTTTTGTCTCAAATGGCCAAGTTGTTGCTGACTCCAGCCTTTGACTCCGCTCTCTCCTCTGTCTGGGACCCTTTCTCCCAGCTCCATAGCTCATCCCTCCTTCTTGACTCCCTTTGTCTGGGCGAGGCCTCCAGTTGGAGTCAACTCCTAGTAAACACTCAGTAAATATTTGTTGAATGAATGAACACTACGAAAAGTTGGCTTGTCTGTGGCCTTCTACCTTTACACTGCTGTGTGACTTTGAGCAAGTCACCTCCTCTCTCTGTGCTTCAGTTTCCCGGCCTTCAAAATGAAGGGTTGGACTTGAACCTCCCTAAAGTCTCATCCAGACCTAGTGACAGAGGCCATCATGATTCCACTAATCTTGTGCCTTCTCTCCTTTCCCTTTGAAGATGACACCAAGTTGAATCCCTATGCAGAAGGAGAGGGTGAGTACAGAACTGCCTGCCCCTCTTCATCACACCACTGCCTCTTGGACCCACCCTGGAAGAGGGTGCAGCCGTCACCTGGCCTCATTGCTTTTACTCTGAGTGGGGGAGGGGGAAACAACAGCAGCCTGTGCTTCCCAGACTTCTTGCTGTGTGGGAAGGCAGGGGGCTTCTGGGAACAGACCCCCTAGACTGAAGGAGCAAATCTACATCTAGACATTTCTCATCTCAGCCAGGAACCTCCTGTGGTTCTTCTCCCGGCCTCTGCCCTTGAGTATCTGCTTCCCTGATAGGAGTGAGAGGAGGAAGTGAGGGCTAAGCTAGGGCAGACATGGCTGTGTGGGCCTGTGGCCCTGGCTTCTGTCCCCAGGGGCCTCCCAGCCAATGAGGGGTGGAGAGCAGCTTCTCCCACTCAAGTGGCATTTGATTCCCAACCTGGCTTGGCAGAGAGTACATAAACATTGCCCACCACAATGTTTACAGGGCACCAGAAGGTGGGGTCCCCTTTCCCCAGGACTGCCTGGGGGATAACCTCCTCTCTGGGGACATGGGGTGACCCCACCTCCCCTGCCCTTTGCCCAGAGCCAGCTCAAGCCCTTGCCGCAACTACCACAAAGGGTAGATGGAAGAGCCTTCCGGCCCCAGGGGCTGGGAGACTGTTACCTGGGCTCCAGCAGGAGAGGAGGGGCTATTAACGCAGCACATCTCGATGGGGTCTCCCATGGGAGACAGAGTCATCGCTGCTCTGTGGGCTGTGGATGTGAGTGTACACGTGTGTCTGTTGGGCTGGGGGAAAGCAGGGGGCCCTGGGCCACGTTCCCCCTACTCTGCACCATGTGCTCATCAGCCCAAGCTCTGCCCCTCAGATCATAGGGTCACTGAAGGCTGAGGTCTGATGGCCAGCTCAAGAGAGGCCAGCTTGGGGCGTGTCATCGCAGCTCCCCCAGCTCTTGGCAGATAAAGGCATGAACCAAGCACAGGAGTGCCCCAGGAAAGTTTCTCTCCTGGGTTTTTTCTGCTGACAGAGAAAAGGGGATGGGGAACATAATGATTTTGGATGCACACAGCATCTTATTAAAAATCTCTTCCGCCTGTTGACTCCCATTCCACCCACCAGCGATGTCAAGTGGATTCAATATTTGTGTTGCTTACATGCTCATCAGTCTTCTCTATGTCGTTATCTCCACATCCTTTTAGGGTAGGGAGAAGGAACAAAAGCCCACCCCAGGTAATATCAGGGAACTAGGTTTCTTGGTGGCTGGCACGAACTGTGTCCTTGGACAAATCACTTCATCTCTCTGTATTTCCATTCCTTCAGCCGTACGAGAAAGGGGTTGGACTGGATGAGCTTCCAGCTCGATAGTCTGTGGAAAATACCCAGTCTTCTCCTGGGGAATGTATTTCAAATGCTTGGAATGTTCACAAAGAGTGTCTGCTGGTTTATTAGCCCTCAGAGTGTCTAGTTCATTTCTTTTATTGAGTTCCTCTGATGGGTCTGCCATTTTTTCTAAGAGTTGAAACACAGAGATGAATAAGACACTGTCCTTGCCTTACAGAAGGTCACAATCTGGTAGTGGACAGTGACAGGTAAAAATGTGGTCATTTTGCTATCATAATAGCTAACACTTATTAAAGTTGTCCAAGATACCAGCCATGATCCTCAGCAGTTGACATGAATTATCTCATTTTCACCCTCTCAATAACCCTACCAGGTACTTAACAGTATTATCCTTGTGCTACAGAAACGATAACCGAGACACAGAGAAGTTAAATAATTTACCCAAGGTCACACAGCTCGTAAGTAGCAGAGCCTGGATTTGAATCCAGGCAGCCAGACTCCAGATCCCAACTCTTAACCATCACATGCCCTTTGTGAATTCCTCAAAAGAACTTATATGGGATGGGTACTGGAGAGAAATTTTATGATACTTAGTAGACATTTGGGCAACTTTTAAGTGATTTTGGAAAACCACCTGAACCGTGCTAAGAACAAAGTTAATGTCATACTCATAATGGTTCCACCGACTCCACCTTTTCATGTATTTGATAAGTAAACCTGAAGGTTCAGTCGGCTTTCATCTCTGGGACTTTGTCAGAACCCAGGACCCCATGACCCCACCTTCCTTGCTCCCCTGACCTAATGGTCTCTCCACAGGCCTTCAGAACAACCTGTCCCCCAAGACAAAGGGCCCCCCCTTGCACCTGGGCACCATCGTGGGCATCGTGCTGGCCATCCTCCTCTTGGCGGCCATCATCCTGGCCGGGATCTATATCAATGGCCACCCCACCTCCAACGCTGCGCTCTTCTTCATCGAGGTCAGTGCAGGATTGGGCTGCCTCTCTGGCGTGTGCATCTGCATCAGTGTTTCCCCAGCCTTTCAGTACCTGCCTCTCCCCATCTCATCCCTCACCCGCCACGTGCCAGCCTCCTGTTTCCACCTGAGGGACTTCATCAACTCCATCCAGGCACATCTTGCACTGGCGGGCACCCTCTGAGTCCCTAACCCCCCAGGGCTTGACCCCTCAGGACTCCTCCGGACCTCTTGTCCTGTTGAACAGCCTCTGCTTTTGCGCTCCCATTTGTGAAATCAGAACAGTCCCCAGAGGAAAGAAAGAGGCCAAAAATGCCTCACATGCCCCTTGAGTGTTGTGCAACCATCCCTGATGATTTATGGTCTCTCACACCCAAATTCCAGGCCTGGTGCTTATTCAAAGCCATAATGGAACTGAGGTCTCTGCCTCTTGGCCTGCTGTGTGTGATTTTCGATTAGATTTGACAGGCCATAGTAATCATAAGAGTTGCTCTGTCTGGGAGCTTTTGTTGAGGATGCTGCAGTTTGGAACATCTCAGGATTCAGAAGAGCCAGCCTGAGGTGCAGCAAGGGAAGTAAGGCCTGGGCCCCTTCACTCTGGGCCACAGAGCTCAGCAGCCCCTGCCCCGGCCCCCCCACTCTCGGCCTCTGACCAGCTCTCTGAATCCTACAGTGATGGGGCCTCTGGGACTGCATTCCTCCACATGGGTCACAAGCCCCCGACCAGAGGCCTAGGTCATTCCCTCCTCTCTGTTTAGATGCCCCCTGTTTCTTATGAATTCTAAGCATTCTTAGGTTAAGATTAAGACCTACTGAGGCTAAGGCCAACCTTGTTTCACCTGGGGAACCTGCAGATCCCCAGCCACAGGGATGCTGACCAGAGGTCTGATGCAGGCCTAGGAATCTGCATCTCCTTCAGCTCCCCAGCTCTGATGCAGGACCTGTACTGTCTGGAGGGTTATCTTAGCGTTTCCAGAGCCTCCCAGATCATTCCATCTCTTACCCACTCCCTCACTTTCCACAGTCTCAGGACTTCACTCAGTGTGTGCTGCTGAGCTTTTCACCTGGCGTCCTGCAGTCCACACGGCGGGGAATAAAATGACCTCTTCCTTCCCAACTGCTGGGGCTCCCAGCAGGTTTCCCAGGGGGATGAAGGATCACAGCCGGGAGCCTTCTGGGGGAGAGGGCCCTAGACTTCACCCTCCCCCAGCACCTTTGAGAAGTGCTCAGAGCCGTCCCCCGGGGGGAGGGGGAGGGGGGAGGGTCCCAGGGGAGAGAGAGTGCCCCGCTGACTCTGCGCCTGTGTCCCCGCAGCGGAGACCTCGGAGACCTCGCCGCTGGCCGGCCATGAAGTTCCGCAGCCACCTTAACCACTCCACCTACACAGAAGTTGAGCCCTCAGGCCACGAGAAAGAGGGCTTCGTGGAGGCCGAACAATGCTGAGAGTGCCAGGCCTCCCTTGGGAGGGTAGGAAGGAAGACCCGGGGACCTCAGCAAACATGAGTCAAAGCAAAGCAGAGAAGTGACTTTCCTTGGCCTCCTCTGAACACACCCTGGCTGGGAGATGAGCCCATGGTCTGTGGTGCCAGAGCTATAGTTTGGCCATCCCACCCCAACTATTGAAGCAGGAGGCAGAAAAGCAACCACATTGAATTTTTAAGGAACAGGAACCTAACTTCAGCCTGTTTTGATGCCAGGGGTCTCCCCTTCTGAGTCTCTCAATGGTCTACTCTGTAGCTGCCTCAGAGGTCCCCTCCCACCTGGAGACAGCCAGATGCCCTGCTCCGGTCACCTAACGCCCCTGCATGTGACACAAGAGAACCCAGCTCTAGACGGGGGCCGCTGTATTCCAGAGTCCATAGACTCAAGAGCTGGTCCTCAAGGCTATGGATGCAGCATATTTTGCCCCAGCTTCTGTGCTCTGGAAGTCTGAAGAAGGAGTTCTCTCCATCTGTTAAAACACAGGTATGGCTGCTCCCAGCCCTTCTGGCAAGCCACTGACTGGCGTGCTGGCATCAGAAGAAAGCCAAATGAGAGAAGAAAGAACTTGTGGGAAGATTGTATTTTTAGGCTTTACTACCCCAGCTTGACCTTTCTGCTGAGAACCAGTACTTCTGCAACAAACGTGTGTTGCCCGTGTTGCGGTCTTTATCCAACTGCGGCCCAGCCCGGGCCTGGCGAGCCGTGCTGTGCATGGCCACGTCTACCCTGTGGGCCTTTCATTCCAATGGCACGTTTGCTGTCCACTGTATTCACTGGCCTGGTCTTCTGTCAGTGCCAGGAAGTACCTCCAAAGGCAGGGCCTGCCTGATTAATATTTTTCCTCCCCTGAGCTGGAATTTTATAGCCATTAAAGAGAAACGAGGTGGAGAGAGGGCTTCTTGAAACATACCCAGGAGGGAACTTCAGTTGGATTCTGTTGAAAAGCAAAGCCTCCAGAGGGATTGGGATAGAGGAAGCTGGTGTGGGAAAGAGGGATTTTATACGTAAGACCTTGACCTGGAAAGTTGCTTGCATCTCCCCAGCTCTGCTGGAAGTTCTTGGGGCAGAGAGTTTAGGCTCCCAAACTTAACCTGGTTTTAAGGGAGTTTTGTCCCAGGGATGAGTTGGGGTTGCTTCTGAAGAGCATTTCCAGTGAAAACCTATAGTTAGTTCACCCTCATGCAAAGTAAAAAACATCATCAGCAAATAAATATTAAGTCACGGTGTCCACTTAGTCACATCCTTTTATGCATGTCACCGGGATGCTGCCAAAGAAAGAAGTTAGTTTAAATACAAGGCCTCCTGAGGTGGGGGTAGGGAGTCTGCAAATAACCAGGCACGTCCAAACACTGGGCTGAAAGTTTTCCAGATGTTTCATGCTTTATCCTTGGTGAGGATGGTAACAATCAGAGTGGGAGACATGCCGGACCTCGGCTATCTATATGTATTCTTCATAAACCAGGCAAGCAATAGCTATGGTTTTGAGAAATCGTAGCAGAATTTGAGAAAGTAAAAAGATAATGCCTCAAAGACAATAGGGTTCTTTGCAAGCTTCTGAAGGACAGAAAGGTCTGAAACAGAGCTCTCTTCATGGGAAAATTGCAGCCAGGCACTGAAATACTCTGGGCTTCCAGCACTGCCTGTTGTCAGGAGGGTGATTTTTGCCCTTGCCTGACCAGCAGAGCATCTATGACCTTTGTGTGCCTAAAATGGCCAGTGGGGCAGTCCCCATTGGGTCCACATGCAGCGCACAGCTCCATGGATCCCACTCCCAAACTCCAGCACGCTTCTTCCCAATGGGAGCTCTTCCGATTGTTCTGATTCCTGGAGGGGAAGGACATAAGAGTGAAGAAACGGGCGGTGATGTCCTGAGGTCTCTG
Source organism: Kogia breviceps (assembly GCF_026419965.1). NCBI lineage: Eukaryota > Metazoa > Chordata > Mammalia > Artiodactyla > Physeteridae > Kogia > Kogia breviceps. The sequence continues at coordinate 37,132,603 of NC_081328.1, read as the reverse complement.
CCGGTAACGCTGCAGATAGAGAGAGAAAGCATGAGCTAGCTCGGGCCAGTCAGAGCAAGCCTAGCTGGCGCCTGGGATGACAGTGGGGAGGGCAGTGGAGCTGTTTGGCAGCAGGTAGCCTGGTTTGTTAACAGCAAAAAAGAACGAAAGATGTGGCCCCAAGAGAGGTCCCTGGACATTAAGAGTCCCTCAAGCCAGAACAAAGTGCTCCCAGGAAACAGCCAGCAACTCGCAGAGTTAACACTGGTTCCCAGATATCCTTAGGATCTCTCACAAGATCAAGCATCCCTTAGACCCAGGAGTTTTACTCCAAGGTTTAGCGTGGGTTCTTTGGGTAACTACAGAGAGTGAGTCACCTGCACAGTGAGTGACCGGAGGGAGACAGGGGTTTCATGGTCAACCAGCAAAGTGGTACTTCTGTGCTGTGCTGTGCACGATCAACCACAGGGAGCTTGCAAACTTCAGGTCCCCTCCACCCTACAGGCAGATACAGTTACCAAGGAGAGCAGGTGGTCAGCAGGTCCTTCCTTCCCTACCTGGTGCCTCTGGGCACCCTCACAGTGATCTCACTGGAGGAGGTGGATGGGTCCATGAAAGCTCATCACTGTGACGGGAAGCTTCAACCCCTTGAAATAGCTGTCTGTGTTGTACCCAGTCATCAGAAGCTCTCAGGGAGGCTCTGTTTTACACCAGAACTCTTAAGAGAGCCAACAAGAAAAGGAGGAGAAGAATGCAGAGGCCAAGTGTGAGAGGAGACCCCTGGATCTTAGTTCCCCTTTAATCAGCTGCCCCTAGATTTGAGGATTTGTCCAGTCAGGTCCTTGGGGTTTCTGATTCTAGAACATGAGTGCACTTAAGCCCAGCCACCAACCCCAGTACCCAGAAATGCCCCAGGAAGAGCAGATGGGGTTTTCAAGCTTGACTAACTGGCCGTCTCCCTTCCGCCATAATTAGGTATCACCAGCCACTCACCCCAGCTGGCCCCTGACTCTGGAAACTGCCTCTTCAGGTCTTCAGGTCTCAGCCTGGAGCCTGAGGTTGAAAATGTCCTTTTGTCACTGTTAGAGGTTCTCGATGGGCCTATGGAAACAGTATTTAAAATTTGTGTGTTTTGCCAGGGCTTGCCTGTGTCATGTGTTCTTTTTTATTTTTTTATATTTTTGCGGTACGCGGGCCTCTCACTGTTGTGGCCTCTCCCGTTGCGGAGCACAGGCTCCGGATGCGCAGGCTCAGCGGCCATGGCTCACGGGCCCAGCCGCTCCGCGGCACGTGGGATCCTCCCGGACCGGGGCACGAACCCGCGTCCCCTGCATCGGCAGGCGAACTCTCAACCACTGCGCCACCAGGGAAGCCCCTGTGTCATGTATTCTTGTATTATATATTTAGGTATCTATCTATATTTATAGATAGGTAGATAGATTATTGCTAAAAACATTGGATGAGGCTTGTAGCTGTGCTCAGCCTGTAGCTTGTTGTGTTACATTAAGACAGTGGCAAAAGCTGCCAGCCAACCACACTATGTGAAAAGAAGAGTGTTCACCACCAGAGCTGATCACTTATTTCGTTGTGGGCAGAGCTAAGACTCTCTTCTCTGAGTACAGGAACAGATAAGAGATTTGCATGAAGCACTGATCAGGGGCCACACCCAGACTCCCTACACCAGGTGGAGTCACAAATAAAATCAGCCTCCCTCTCTCACCATCTCCACTCTACCCCACCCACAACGAAAAGCCACCTGAACTTACAGCACAATTCGAAGGACCTGGGATCTGAGGGCACACTAGCTATTCTAAATGCAATGTATTCACATATTTAGCGTGAAGATTCCTTGCACGGATTTCACTGCTAATAAAAGGCAACGTTCATTTACGACTTCTGCCGTGTGCAAAAGTAAATGCAAAGGATTTTGAGTGACATTCTACCACTCCTCGCACAGACTTTAGTCCTGATGACTGCCAGCTTCTCTAAGGACCTGAGCGAAGGAGCAGAGGAACAGCCTCCAGCAATTTGCCCAACAGGGGTGCTCTTCCCAAACTCCTGTCCCACCTCAAGAGAAACAGCCTGGAAAGAGACTCCAGCTATTTATTCGTGGTTTGGTGGAAGTCCCCGGAAGTAAAACCTCATGGGTTTCTAATCTACTATCTAGAGATACAGAATAAATGTGCTAAGTTGACGCTGCCACGTTTCTGGAGGCTTTGCATTTGAACCACTTTAGTAGCCTCGTTGTTTTTATTACTTTGCATATTTTGCTCACAAAACATGGTTAAGCAAACCAAAACAAAAAGAGGAAAAATTTGAACTTCTTACAGCCAAAATCAGCTATGCCAAATTTCAGGCTCCAAAAAAGCCAATTTATAAATAAACATGCTGTGTTTGCCAAATAAAGAGGAATGTGTTGGAGAAGGCCATGTGGATTGGTGAGAAAGCCCACCAGCTGCTCCGCAGTGCGTCAGGAGGCGGAGCTGCAGCCCCAGCCCTGCCCCTGAGGAGCTGTGTGTTGTCGGCCAAGTCACCCAACTTCTCTGGGCCTCTGCAAAATCAGGGGGTGGAAGGACTAATTGATCTAAGGAGGGGATGTTTTCCTCTCCTTAGCAAATACATTTATCTGTTTCTGTTTTGTTCTGTTTTTTTTCCAGTTCACAAGCAGCTCAGATGGAAGCATCCCTTTCGCTTCCATTATCTTGGTGAAGTGATCAACTTTGTTTGCCCGGGACTTCCCTGGCTCTAACGCTGAGAGCCCTGTGTCCCAGGAAACCCCCTAGTCGAGAGCCCACTGGGACAATTGGTTAGTCTATCCTTGGAGTCTATCCCGACCCCATTGGCTGAAGCGATGTTAACAAGCTCAAGTACTTGTAGAGCATCAGAGTCTTGGACTTACCTATTCAAAGTGTGGTCCACACAGGAATCCCCTGGGGGTCAGCTGGAAATGCAGAACTCAGGCCCACCCACCCCAGACCTACTGAGTCAGAATCTGCATTTGAGCAACTCCCCAGGTGACTGAGGTGAAATGCATGAACGTTTGAGAAGCATTTCTAGGCAACAATTTTACTGACATGATCACAGCCTGTCGGGGGGGGCATTATTCCCCCATTTCTCAGATGAGGAAACTGAGGCTCAGACAGGTGGTTTACTTATTTATTTATTCATTTGATCAATACTCATTAAGCACCTACTGTGTGCCAGGCATCATTAAGTGACTTGCCCAAGGTCACACGGCTAGTGAGTAGCTGAGACAGTCCCCAAACCCAGGACTTTGGATTCCCATCTGGGGTTGTTCCCTGGGTACTGTGGGGTGATGCCAGAACCACATGGCCACAATGTAACAGGGAAGCTGATTGTAGATTAAACAGAGCCCTTCCAGGCCTATAGAGAGTCTCAAGAATATGTAGACCAACGACGTCAGATACGTACTCTAGGGACTTTCTTGGCTGTCAAGTGGTTAAGACTTGACGCTTCCAAAGCAGTGGACACAGGTTCAATCCCTGGTTGAGGAACTAAGATCCCGCATGCCATGCGGCACAGTATGTACTTTTGGGTCCTGAAACTGTGAGCTTATCATCTATTTATTTACACAGCCCAAGAGCTTAAAAATATCCTCATTTTTACTGCTTCCTTCTCACCCGGATCCCCCACTCCAGTGACCCTCCAACGTGAAGATGTGGACACACTCTCCGTAAGGCTTTACAGAACACCAAGGCACACCTCGGTGCTTATTTTCTTGAATGGACGGCAATTGATTACTTCATTTCTCCCGTGGGGCTGGAGAGAAGGGAGATGGGGAGGGGAGGGAGAATCCTTACTTGAACTGCTAACACCAAAGAGAAATTCTTCGGGGGACGATTTTTCTGATGTTCATAAAACATTTTTACATTTGGTCCCTAGAGATAGCTAAATCATACCCGCAAAGCTAATCATATCCACAAAGCTAAAAACATGGAAAAAGAAACATCTAAATATAAGCCAATAAAATCTCATCATACACTCCCAGGCTTGGGTGAGAACCTTCCCTTCCAGCTTCAGTGTTTCCTCTTCAAATTTTTCTATTCAGAAACTGACTGTCACCACCAGGGGTTCAGATGGAGTAGCCAAAATGTATGTCTCATCGTGTCCAGCTGAGAAAGTCTGAAAAGCCTCAAAAAATAACAGATCCCATCTCTCCTCCACTGATCCGCCTTACATTCCTCTCAGTTTAGACCCCCTTTTTTTTTTTTTTTTTTTTTTTTTTTGCGGTACGCGGGCCTCTCACTGCTGTGGCCTCTCCCTTTGCGGAGCACAGGCTCCGGATGCGCAGGCTCAGCGGCCATGGTTCACAGGTCCAGCCTCTCCACGGCATGTGGGATCTTTCCAGACCGGGGCACGAACCCGTGTCCCCTGCATCGGCAGGCGGACTCGCAACCACTGCGCCACCAGGGAAGCCCTAGACCCCATTTTGAATACACAGTTTTGCTGCTTCCCACTAGCTATCCACCCTACGTTTGGTAGTGTATATATGTCCATGCCCCTCTCTCACTTCGTCACAGCTTACCCTCCCCCCCCCGCGCCCATATCCTCAAGGCCATGCTCTGGTAGGTCTGTGTTTTATTTTTTGATATTGAGCTGCATGAGCTGCTTGTATATTTTGGAGATTAATCCTTTGTCAGTTGCTTCGTTTGCAAATATTTTCTCCTATTCTGAAAGCTGCCTTTTCGTCTTGTTTATGGTTTCCTTTGCTGTGCAAAAACTTTAAAGTTTCATTAGGTCCTGTTTGTTTATTTTTGTTTTTACTTCCATTTCTCTAGGAGGTGGGTCAAAAAGGATCTTGCTGTGATTTATGTCATAGTGTGTTCTGCCTATGTTTTCCTCTAAGAGTTTTATAGTGTCTTGCCTTACACTTAGGTCTTTAATCCATTTTGAGTTTATTTTTGTGTATGGTTGTAGGAAGTGTTCTAATTTCATTCTTTTACATGTAGCTGTCCAGTTTTTCCAGCAACACTTATTGAAGAGACTGTCTTTTTTCCATTGTATATCCTTGCCTCCTTTGTCATAGATTAGTTGACCATAGATGCGTGGGTTTATCTCTGGGCTTTCTATCCTGTTCCATTGAGCTATATTTCTGTTTTTGTGCCAGTACCATACTGTCTTGATTCCTGTAGCTTCGTAGTATAGTCTGAAGTCAGGGAGCCTGATTCCTCCAGCTCCATTTTTCTTTCTCAAGATTGCTTTAGGGCTTCCCTGGTGACGCAGTGGTTGAGAATCCGCCTGCGGATGCAGGGGACACGGGTTCGTGCCCCGGTCTGGGAAGATCCCACATGCCGTGGAGAGGCTGGGCCTGTGAACCATGGCCGCTGAGCCTGCGCATCCGGAGCCTGTGCTCCGCAAAGGGAGAGGCCACAGCAGTGAGAGGCCAGCGTACCACCAAAAAAAAAAAAAAAAAAGACTGCTTTGGCTATTCAGGGTCTTTTGTATTTCCATACAAATTGTGAAATTTGGGGTTCTAGTTCTGTGAAAAATGCCAGTGGTAGTTTGGTAGGGATTACATTGCATTCTTAGCTTTCTATAATTATCTTCAAAACACTAGCTCATTTTTATGTCCTTTAAGGGAAAAAAAGGAATGTGAGAAAGGGATATTGCAGAAATCAAACCCTGGAAACTTCCCTCAGTGATTAATTCTGAAGGAAGGTCTCAGTACTCAAGGCTGACTGTTTTTTTAAGTAGACCAGATGAGGCACTGGGCTGACTTTCCCATTTCTTTTTTTTTTTTTAAACTTTTCTATTTCCTTTTAAACCTAAATTAGATTAATTGTTGCAATTCCTTTTTAAAAACAGATTAATAGAGCACCTACAATGAGTACTAACAGGTACTTTGCATATTTGTAGAAAAGATACATGTAGAACAAGACGCATGGCTCTTATCTGGAAACTCTTCTTTTCCTCTCCTGAGAAATCCCTCTCAGGGATATTTTGATGGAAAGGAAAAAGGTGAAAAGCCTTTCACGTTATTTCAAAGCCTTGTCACACGAGGCCAAGACAAGCCCAGATGTGGCTCTCCTACAGGCTTGTGCGTGCGGATGGGCTAACAGGCCTTAGGAAGGGTGGGATGAATCCCCATGCCTGGCTGAAGAGGGAGCCTTTAATCTCTAGGCCCACAGAATAACCAGAAACTCAAATTTCTCATTTCTCCCTTGCTTGCTTCCTCTACTTCATGAGGGGAGACTGTTGAAGTCCCCAGCAACCCTAGAATCAGGACAACAGGTCATTGGACACGGAAGCATTTCCCACTCACACAGGATCCAGGGCTGGGTCTGCCAGTTTCTGGTTATTTGGGGGGAAAAGGCACAAATTAACTCTCAGTCCTCAGCACCCAAATATATGACTCATAGGCAGCCTGCTGCATAAAGAAAGGACACAAAATGAGGAAATGCAGAACAAAGTGTCAGAGACGGTTCTGGAACAAACTCCGTCCTGCACAGGGCTTCCTAATCCAGATTTTCAATTTCTGGGGAAAATCGCTTTCTGCAGTGGAAACCCCCTAGCAGAGTGGGAGGCATGGAAAGGTTCACGATCCCGGGCGGGTCAGAATCAAGTACCAAAGGGCTACAAAGGAATATCCCCTTTTCTGTGTCTATGAAGACTTATTGAAAAGTCTCTTTGAGGAAGTCATTCTGCCTCTTAGAGCTCAGAGAAGCAGAAAAGCTCCCATGGGCCTTCTGTAAGTTTTCTCCTAGTTCTTCTACTTGGAGGTGATGGTCGAAGATATATCCACCACAGTGATTTCTGTTAGTTCCATGAGTTCCTTCTTTTCAGGCTGGAGATTTGACAACCAGCAATTACGAGAACCTAAACGAGTACAGCTCTCACAACACTTGTATTTCCCTATGCTCTAATAAAACAAAACTCCTCACCAGTTTGACATACAAGGGGCTCCCTCTCCTGCCTCCACTCTCACTCGTAATGAAAGGATCGCTCCTTTAGGGCTTTACAGCTTTTGAAACACGTTCACTTGTTCAAGTCTTATGCCACGGGGGCGTCGAGACCTCCTGATGCTATTCCTCCCCCCAGCCCAATGCCAAACAAGATGCCGAGTTCAGTACTAGAATAACCATACTTTATATTGATAGATCTTCTTAGTTTTCAAAACACATTCTCAGTTTAGTATCTCATCTGAGTATACTAGTTCTCCTTTGAGATTAACAAGGTGGAAACCTACATCTCATACTAAGGATAAAGGAAACTGAAGCTCAGAACACTGAATGATTTTCCCAGGCCCCACTGCCTCTGACCAGGAGATCACATCAGAACTTCAACTCCACCCACCACTAAAAATATACCAGTGACAGCTAAAGTTTATGGAGCATCTTTCGTAGTCCAAGCAGTACTATGCATCTCATAGGCATTTCAGCCAGAAAGTGGAAAGGAAGGCAGTGACCTTCACTCACTGCTGGATTCCCAAGGACATCAATCAAAATGCACTTTTTAGGCACCAACCTGGGCCCAGCAAAGCAGGAGCTTTAGAAATACAGACTATAGGGCTTCCCTGGTGGCGCAGTGGTTGGGAGTCCACCTGCCGATGCAGGGGACACGGGTTCGTGCCCCGGTCCGGGAAGATCCCACATGCCGCGGAGCGGCTGGGCCCGTGAGCCACGGCCGCTGAGCCTGCGCGTCCGGAGCCTGTGCTCCGTAACGGGAGAGGCCACAACAGGGAGAGGCCCGCGTACCGCAAAAAGAAAAAAAAAAAGAGATACAGACTATAGGGAATTCCCCGGAGGTCCAGTTGTTAGGACCTGGTGCTCTCACTGCCAGGGGCCGGGGTTCAATACCTAGTCAGGGAGCTAAGATCCCACAAGCTGTGTGGTGCAGCCAAAAAAACCCAAAAAAACAAAAAACAGAACATAGGAGATAGTCGCCTTTATGGTACTCATGGTAGAGTCAGTGAGACAAGATAAGATCCTTCGAGATAGAAAATAATACAATCTAATCCATATTTATGGCCTAAATTGGTAAGCTGACTAAACTCTCAAAGTTACAGTAGCTCAAAGGAGAACTAAGATGGAAGATTTAGAACTGCACTATTCAGTCTGGTAGCCACTAGCTACGTGCTACTATTGAGCACTTAAAATGTAGCTGGTCCAAGCTGAGATGTACTATAAATTCAATCTGAACTCTGGATTTTAAAAATTTAGTGCCAAAAAAATTATTGTAAACATATCGCATTAATAATTTTTAGGATTACACATTAACATTATAATGTTTTGTGTATGTTGGGTTAAATAAATGAGTAAAATTAATTTCACTTTTTTAATATGACTACTAGAAAATTTAAAATTACATATGAGACATGCATTATATTCTCTTTTTTAAATTCAAGTATAGTTGATTTACAACATTCTGTTAGTTTCTGGTGTACAGCAAAGTGATTCAGTTATATATTATATATACATATTCTTTTCCATTATAGGTTATTACAAGATATTGAATATAATGCTGTACAGTACAGCCCTGTTTATCTATTTTATATATAGTAGTTTGTATCTGCTAATCCCAAACTCCAAATTTATCCCTCCCATAAGTTTGTTTTCTAGTCTGTGAGTCTGTTTCTGTTCTGTAACATTGTGTCATAGTTTAGATTCCATATATAAGAGATATCATATGATATTTGTCTTTCTCTCTGACTTACTTCACTTAGTATGATCATCTCTAGGTCTATCCATGTTGCTGCAAACGGCATTATTTTATTCTTTTTATGGCTGAGTAGTATTCTATTGTGTGTGTGTATATATATATATATATATATATATACACACACACACACACACACACACACACACACACATACACACACACACAATGGAATATATATATATATACACCACATCTTCTTTATCCATTCATCTAAATGTCAATGGACATTTAGGTTCCGTGTCTTGGCTATTGTAAACAGTGCTGCTATGAACATTGAGGTGTCTGTATCTTTTTAAAAATTAATTTATTTATCTTTTATTTATTTATTTTTGGCTGCGTTGGGTCTTCGTTGCTGTGCGTGGGTTTTCTCTAGTTGCGGCAAGCAGGGGCTACTCTTCATTGTGGTGAGTGTGCTTTCCATTGAGGTGGCTTCTCTTGTTGTGGAGCACGGGCTCTAGGCACTTGGGCTTCAGAAGTTGTGGCACGTGGGCTCAGTAGCTGTGGCTCGCAGGCTCTAGCACAGGCTCAATAGTTGTGGCACAGGGGCTTAGTTGCTCTGCGGCATGTGGGATCTTCCCAGACCAGGGATCGAACCCATGTCTCCTACATTGACAGGTGGATTCTTAACCACTGCGCCACGATGGAAGTCCCGCCTGTATCTTTTTTTTTTTTTTTGCGGTACGCGGGCCTCTCCCCGTTGTGGCCTCTCCCATTGCGGAGCACAGGCTCTGGACGCGCAGGCTCAGCGGCCATGGCTCATGGGCCCAGCCGCTCCATGGCATGCGGGATCCTCCCGGACCTGGGCACAAACCCACGTCCCCTGCATTGGCAGGCGGACTCTCAACCACCGCGCCACCAGGGAAGACCCCGCCTGTATCTTTTTGAATTAGAGTTTTCTCTGGATATATGCCCAGGTCCCATTTGTTTATTTTTGCTTTTATTTCTATTGCCTTGGGAGACTGACCTAAGAAAACATTGCTACAATTTATGTCAGAGAGTGTTTTGCCTATGTTCTCTTCCAGGAGTTTTATGGTGTTCTGTCTATATTTAAGTCTTTAAGCCATTTTGAGTTTATTTTTGTGTATGGTGTGAGGGAGTGTTTTAACTTCATTGGTTTACATGAGGCTGTCCAGATTTCCCAACACCACTTGCCAAAGAGACTGTCTTTTCTCCATTGTATTGAATATATTCTTGCCTCCTTTGTTGAAAGTTAGTTGACTGTAGGTGTGTGGGTTTACTTCCAAGTTCTCTCTTCTGATCCATATGTCTGTTTTTGTGCCAATACCACACTGATTTGATTACTGTAGCTTTGTAGTATTGTCTGAAGTCTGGGAGTGTTATGCCTCCAGCTTTGTTTTTTTTTTCCTCAGGATTGCTTTGGCAATTCTAGGTCTTTTTTGGTTCCATATAAATTTTAGGATTATTTGTTCTAGTTCTGTTGAAAATGTCATGGGTAATTTGATAGGGATCACATTAAATCTGTAGATTGCTTTGGGTTGTATGGCCATTTTAATGATATTAATTCTTCCAATCCAAGAGCCTGGTATATCTTTCCATTTCTTTAAATCATCTTCAATTTCCTTTATCAATGTTTTATAGTTCTCAGCATATAAGTCTTTCACCTCCTTGGTCAGGCTTATTCCTAAGTATTTTATTCTTTTTGATGCGATTTAAAAAAGGATTGTTTTTATACTTTCCATTTCTGATATTTCATTGTTAGTGTAAAGAAGTGCAACAGATTTCTGTATGCTAATCTTGTATTCTGCTACATTAATGAATTTGTTTATCAGTTCTACTAGTTTTTGTGTGGAGATTCACATTATATTCTATGGGACAGTGCTGTTTTCAAATAATGATTAGTCATCATGTTTTAGATGCCTAACTAAATGCTAAGCACTTTATGTGCATTCCTTATTTAATCTTTTCATCATCTCCACAATTTCATTGTTATTCTATTGAATATTTTACAGATGAGGAAGCCATGGCTTAAAGGAGTTAAGTATATAACTATGAAAAAGTGTATGTTAAAACTAAATGTGGGACTTCCCTGCTGGTCCATTGGCTAAGACTCTGTGCTCCCAATGCAGGGGGCCCAACTTCAATCCCTGGTCAAGAAATTAGATCCCGCATGCCGCAACTGCTGCAACTAAAGATCCCACATGCCACAACGAAGATCCTGTGTGCCGCAACTAAGACCCGGCACAGCCAAATAAATAAATAAATATTAAAAACAACAAAACAAAACAAGAAAACTATATGTATTTCAATGGAAAGTGTCCACAATAAATTGTGGGTTTTTTAAACAGTGATCAACCATTATCAGAAAAATAAAATATGCTTATATCATTTATTTTAAATAAGACATTAAGTAACTTGCCCATGGCCATCTAATTGCAGGGCCAGGACTTGAATCCTGGGCCTGGGACGACTCCAAGTTCATGCTCTTATCCCCATGAGAACCCATAGAGGTAAAAAGGCTTTGGAGGGCATAGTAGCTAAACTCCCACCCATGACAGGTCTTCTCTCTGTACTATTCCTGGAAAGCAGCTAACTAGCGCCTGCTTGAATACCTATAGTAATGGGGAGTTCATTACCTTGTTAGGCAGCATGCCTCATTGTTGGCTACATGGTTATTAAGATTTTCCTCCATTAAATGAGGAGGAATCTGTTCATCCTAAGTTCTGTCCTTGAGTTTGGGATCCTCTTAGTGGAGGTGGCCTCCTAGAGCTAGGCTGAAAGGATGGGCTGGTTTGCACTGGTCTCTAAGGAGAGACCTCAGGAAAGGGTCTAGCAGGTTACCCACTGCTTCATAGGGAAGGGAGCCCAAATCTGGCTACACCCCTCCTCGCACCTCCGAGGCCCAGCACTTCCCGCAGACTCACCCAGGTAAAACTTGCCTGCTCCGTGTGCCCCGCCTCCCTGATGTGGGACCACAGATGCAGCAAACACCTGAATTTCCATTCACGGTAAAGCCTCCATCCACTGAAAGGATAATTATCTGCCTGCTGCTCTGACAGGTTCTCATCGGGTAAGGGCTGAACACTGGGTCTTTAGAAAAGACACAAGAAACAGCAAACTCCTGGCCCGGCTTTGGCAGCTTCACTCAGCTACTCTAAAGGGAAGAAAAGAAATTGCTGGGGTAGAGGTTGGGGGTGGGAGTAGGCATAGAGAGGGAAGAAGAAGAATTTGGGATGCTAATGAATTCCTTGTGATCTCACTTTTCTTCTTCCAGCACAGGTCCCTCTGCAAAAATCGATGGGGCTGCTTTGCCAGCCAGAGCCTGAAAATGTGCCCAGGTAGACAGAACCCCAAGTCCCAGGACAGACTGTGAAATGCTGGCTGCCTACAAACATATAAAAGGGCAGGACAGAAAACAAGAGGAGGGATCTGCATCACCAAACCACCAAACCCTCCAAACCCTACCACTGCCTCTTGCCTCCTCTCACTGCCACTTTCAACATCAAAAAATAATAAACCACTATGTTGTACACCTGAAACTAATATAATAATGTAAATCAACGGTGCTTCAATTTAGGAAAAAAAATACATAAAAAATAAAAATAAAAGAAATGCCCTCCAGGAGTTTTAGTAAAGGGTCTGAAGCCTATAATTTGATCCCCAGTTCCATTCCATCTGCCAAAGCTGTGTCAGGCCCCACGGTCACGACAGCAGGCCAGCCTTCTGCCAGCAACCACACCATGACTACAGGTTGTTCCTAAAAGCTGGTATGACTAGCAGGGTTTGGCTCAAGGAAACTCATAGTAGCATTATTTGTTGCCAGTCATGTTCTAGGCTTTGCCCTAAGTGCTTTAGATACTTGCAACAAATTTGTGAGCCAGGAATTATTCTTATTAACATTTTAGGAATGGGGAAACTGGGCTCAGAAGCATTAAATGACAAGATTGCCAGTCAAAAAATAGCAGGAAGGGATTTAAACCCAAATCTGTCCTGCTCTTAAAATCTGTGCTTGAAAATAAAAATAAAAATAAAAATAAAAATAAAATTTAAAAGACAGAACAAGGGACTTCCCTGGTGGTCCAGTGGTTAAGTCTCCGTGCTTCCACTGCAGGGGGCGTAGGTTCGATTCCTGGTCGGGAAGCTAAGATACCACATGCCTCGCGGCACAGACCACCACAAACTAGTGCCATGAATCGTCACCAAGTTATAATGACCGTCAACACAGGGCTTTCTTTGTTGCAGCTCTATGCCCACGCGTTCTCCTTTATTGGGTTACTTTGAAACAAACCCAAGTTTTGTCATTTCATCTGTGAATAGTTCAGCCTGTGCCTCTAAAGGAGAAGGATGTTCAAAGTCTGTGCTCTTGACCGCTTCAAAATAACGACCCTGGGTGAGAGATTACCAAGAAAGTACCCAGAAAACTTTCAAGGTTTCCTTCACCACCAGAGGGGAATGAAGCATTCCCCAGCTGCCTTCAGCCTTTCCGAATGATGTGGGAAGGGTACAGTCATTACCTACTAAGGGCAGGAATACCCATCTGGCAGCCCAGCATCATGGGGACCTGGCCACCTGGCCACGTGGACAACATTCCTGTCTGTTACCCCTGAGTAAAGTTTATCTGCTGGAAAACGTTACCTAACCAGTTCTTTCCAGCTGCACTATCTCAGAACTTGTTACCTTGTTGGCTGTCATGTGCCCATGGAATAACGTTAACATTTACTTGACACACCTACTAAGGGTCAAACACTGAGTTACGGGTTTCTGTCTGTGTCAGGAACCAAACGCTTGATTTTTAAAAATTTGTAGCTGATGTTTGTTGTTCAAATTTCCATTTGGTTCAGAATTCCAAATTCTAGAATATTATGGGAAGGACTCTATATGATCCTTCAGGGGCTGAATCCATCAATCAGCAGCATTTCTTGAGAACATGCACACTTGCATACGTCACCCTGTGAGTCACCCTGGAGCATACCAAGTATAGAATACAGTTCCTGCCTTATACTACAGTGGAACACATTTCTCTGTATTCAAGTCTACGAATAGTAATCTCCTTCTCCTGTGCCACAGGGCTTGCAATCCCCATCCTAAGGAGCTTGGAAGTCTAATAGGATAAGACAAAGTATACAAACAAGTAGATCTATAAACCGGAACACACCAACCAGTACAGCAGATGCAAAAATAACACGTCCTGGGCTTCCCTGGTGGCGCAGTGGTTGAGAGTCCGCCTGCCGATGCAGGGAACACGGGTTCGTGCCCCGGTCCGGGAAGATCCCACATGCGTCGGAGCGGCTGGGCCCGTGAGCCATGGCCGCTGAGCCTGCACGTCCGGAACCTGTGCACCGCAACGTGAGAGGCCACAACAGTGAGAGGGCCTCACACTGCAAAAAAAAAAAAAAAGTTCCTTTCATAAACATTAACTGTTCTGTTTACCAGAGATGTTAAGGAAGAAAATAAACAGGGCAATTTAGAAGTATTTAAAAATTGAAGTTTAAACCATAAGAGAAAACATGAGGCAAAAATGATACAAAACTGCATGAACATTGCAGACCTGAGCTGCCCTTGAAATCTTTTTCTCTGCCTAACATTACATAATTCTTCAACAGCCAAAGATATCAGTTTCACATGCTAAAATTCAATGAGTATGTATCATACTTAAAGGACAGGGTATTGAAAGGAAAGAATAATATAAAGAGATGGAAGAAAGGTTTGGCACATAAAGGCAATGCACATAAAAGCCTGAGTATTTTCTAAAGAAACTTTAAGAATATTATTGAAAAATAAGTGATGCAGAACTAATTCCCCTGCTGAAAATGAAAAATTCTGGATAAAATACGAAAAATATCTTCTTCTAAATGCATGAATACAAATAAGGAATATTCATCCAAAACCAAGTGATGGTAGGAACCCAGAGATAAATGGAGAAATTATCAAACCAGTTGGCTCTCAGTTTTCAAGACCTCAAGGAGCTCCAGGGACAGGAGACAGAGCCCCAGGTCTGCCTAAGGTGGAGATTCTAATTGGATACCTCCTCATACAGGTCAGGCCCTTAAAGGCTATACTTTTACTGTTAGGCTAATCCAGAAATAAATCTAATCCTTCCACTTGGAAGGTCTGCAACCAAAATGGGCTGTCTTGATTCTTGTTACCACAGGAAAGTGAAACAACCTCCTGAAAATGTGTAACCAAAAGCTAGCCTTAAAACAAGTTTGCAGCGCAGATTCATATCAGTTGGATGGTCTGAAAAGTCTCTAGCAGAGAATGTAATGTAAAGTGGTCCTAAGTGCTGGAAGAAGCAAATACAAATCCTCTTAGATGAACCCACCTTTATCTCAGGCCCTCCAAAATTCCCATAGATAAAATTTTAAGAAATATTAAATCATAGTCAAAAATTACAAAAAGCATAAACAAAAAGGTCCTACTGTATAGCACAGGGAACTATATTCCATACCCTGTAATAAACCATAATGGAAAAGAACATGAAAAAGAATATATATATACATGTACATATATATATATAACAGAGTCATTTTGCTATATAGCAGAAATTAACACAACATTATAAATCAACTATACTGAAATAAAATTTTTAAAAAATGATTTTTCAAAGCTGCTCAACATCACTAATTATTAGAGAAATGCAAATCAAAACTACAATGAGGTATCACCTCACACCAGTTAGAATGGGCATCATCAGAAAATCTACAAACAACAAATGCTGGAGAGGGTGTGGAGAAAAGGGAACCCTCTTGCACTGTTGGTAGGAATGTAAATTGATACAGCCACTATGGAGAACAGTATGGAGGTTCCTTAAAAAACTAAAAATAGAATTAACATATGATCCAGCAATCCCACTACTGGGCATATACCCAGAGAAAACCATAATTCAAAAAGACACATGTACCCCAATGTTCATTGCAGCACAATTTACAATAGCCAGGTCATGGAAGCAACCTAAATGCCCATTGATAGACGAATGGATAAAGAAGATGTGGTACATATATACAATGGAATATTACTCAGCCATAAAAAGGAACGAAATTGGGTCATTTGTTGAGACGTGGATGGATCTAGAGACTGTCAGACAGAGTGAAGTAAGTCAGAAAGAGAAAAACAAATATCGTATATTAACACATGTATGTGGAACTTAGAAAAAAGGTACAGGTGAACTGGTTTGCAGGGAAGAAGTTGAGACACAGATGTAGAGAACAGCCGTATGGCCACCAAGTGGGGAAAGCTGCAGAGGGGTGGGGATGGTGGTGTGATGAATTGGGAGATTGGGATTGACATGCATACACTGATGGGTATAAAACTGATGACTAATAAGAAACTGCTGTATAAAAAAAAATAAAATAAAATTCAAAAATTCAAAAAAAATCACAAAAACTAATGAGAATACACTGTAGCACAGGGAACTCTACTTAATGCACTGTGGTAACCTAATTGGGAAGAAAATCCAGAAAAGAGGGGATATATGTATATGTATAGCTGATTCATTTTGCTGTACAGTAGAAACTAACACAACATTGCAAAGCAACTATACGCCAATAAAAATTAATTTAAAAAAAGAATTTATACCCAAAATATTTAAAGATCTCTCAAAAGTCAATAAGCAATTCAATTTTTTTTAATGGGGGGAAAAAATTCACAAAACCCAAGGAAGCTAAGCTCCAGGAGCAAGAGATGCAGGAATATAGGCAGCAGAATCAGATTTATAAAAACTTTAGATATAGGAATGATCAGAAACACAATATAAAATAACTATTTTAGAGCTTTTAAGAAATAAAAAAAGAAATAATATGAGTAAATAAGAAGAGCTACAAAAATGATCAAGTAGTTTAAAAAAGTAAATAGAATTCTGGAAATGAAAAATGTAAGAAATAAAATTTAAAACTGAGTGGACTGGGGCTTCCCTGGTGGCTCAGTGGTTGGGAGTCCGCCTGCCGATGCAGGAGATACAGGTTCATGCCCCGGTCCGGGAGGATCCCACATGCCGCAGAGCGACTGGGCCCGTGATCCATGGCCGCTGGGCCTGTGCGTCCAGAGCCTGTGCTCTGCAATGGGAGAGGCTGCGACAGTGAGAGGCCTGCGTACTGCAAAACAAAACAAAACAAAACAAAACCTGAGTGGACTGAATTAATAGCAGATTAGACATACTGAAGAGAGAATTAGTGAACTAGAAAACACCTGAAGAAATGACTCAAGCTATAGCGCAGTGAGACAAAGAAATGAAATATGAAAGAATACTCAGATTCAAGAATCCCAATGAATTTCTTTCCTTTTTAAAAATCTATCTATTTATTTATTTATTTTTGGCTGTGTTGGGTCTTTGTTGCTGCGCGTGGGCTTCCTCTAGTTGTGGCAAGTGGTGGCTACTCTTCGTGGCAGTGTGCGGCCTTCTCATTGCAGTGGCTTCTCTTGTTGAGGAGCACGGGCTCTAGGTGTGCCGTTTTCAGTAGTTGTGGCTCACGGGCTCTAGAGTGCAGGCTCAGTAGTTGTGGCGCATGGGCTTAGCTGCTCTGCGGCACATGTATCTTCCTGAAGCAGGGTTTGAACCCATGTCCTCTGCATTAGCAGGTGGATTCTTAACTACTGTGCCACCAGGGAAGCCCCCAATGAATTTCTAATAGAAATAAAAGGAGATTTCCAATCCAACACATGATAATAAAATTGCAGAACACCAAAGACAGACTAGATCGTAAAAGCAGAGAGAAAAGTCAGATAACTTCAAAGCTGCAACATTAGACTGATAGCCAACTTCTTAAGAGCAACAATAAAGGTAAGAAGATAATGGAATAGGACTTCCCTGGTGGTGCAGTGGTTAAGAATCTGCCTGCCAATGCAGGGGACATGGGTTCAAGCCCTGGTCCGGGAAGATCCCACATGCCTCAGAGCAATTAAGCCCATGCACCACAACTACTGAAGCCTGCATGCCTAGAGCCCGTGCTCTGCAACAAGAGAAGCCACCGCAATAAACCCGTGCACTGCAACCAAGAGTAGCCCCCGCTCGCCGCAACTAGAGAAAGCCCGTGCGCAGCAACAAAGACCCAACGCAGCCAAAAATTTCAAAATAAAATAAAATAAGAAGATAATGAAACAATACTTTCAATGTGTTGAGAGGAAATTACAATCAACTTAGAATACTGTACCCACTGAAAATCTATAAAGAACGAAGGTGAAAAAGAAGGAATCTCAAACAAATGAAAAGGAAGGTATAGCGGTAAAAGGTAAAATAATTAATCACATATGGACTACCTATTTTATCTAATCTATTGACTACAAAAGACTATAGTTAAGTTTCTAAGTCATTAAAAAACTAACAAGAGGGCATCTGCTGCTATCTGGCCCCAGGGACCGCAGTATAGGTCTAACCATGGCTCTGTGCTACCCTGTGGCCATGGGCTCAACAAGGGCCAGAAGGTGACCAAGATCATGACCCAGCCAAGACACAGCTGTGGCCTTGGGCACCTCATCAAGCACACCGAGTTCCCTCAGGACGTGATCCAAGAGGTGTGCAGCTTTGCCCTAAATGAGCAACATGCCACGGAGATGTTCAAGGTCTCCAAGGACAAGCAGGCCCTCAAGTTTATCCAGAAAACGTTAGGGACACATATCTGTGCCAAGAGGAATGCAAGAGAACTGAGCAATGTCCTGGCCACCATGAGGAAAGCAGTTGCCAAGACACTGAGTCCCCTCCCTGCTCTGTGCATAAGAAAAATTGTACAGGAATAAAAACCCCAAAAAACAAACAAACAAAACAACAAAACCCAACCTCAGTTAAGGTAGAACTAAAATATACAACCCAGTAACATAAATCACAAAGTGGGTGATTGGAATTAAAGTGTTTTCAGGTTCTCACAGTGTTTGGAAAAGGCAAAGGGTAATGATTTACTTTGGACTTTGATGAGTTAAGTACTCATAACAAATTTTTAGATCAAGCACTAAAAGTCTAGGAATAAAATATTTAGCTTCTAAACTAATGGGAGGGGGAACGTAGTGATAAAAAGTTAGCAATCAAAACAAAGTTAAGAGAGCAGAGAAAAAATAATCATAAAAAGGGGAATCAAATAGCTAAAAAAAATCAGTAATTGCAATAAGTATAATGCAATAGATGCTGCAGTTAAAAGCTTGTCAGAGCAGTGAAAAATCCAGCTCTATACACTTTTTTAAAAACCCATCTAAAATATAAGGATACAGAAAGGTTGAAATCAAAAGAATGGAAAAGACACACTAAGCAAATACTAAGTAAAAGAAAGCTGACATAACCACGTAAGTAACAAGACAAAATGTACTTGAAAGCAAAATATATTATTAGATATGAAAAGTTCACTACATAATGATGAAAACTATACTACAAAAACTGACAGACTAAAAGACACGACTGAAAATCCATCAGCATAATGGGAGACAGTAATATCCTCAAGTGATCAATAAACCAAGCAGGCAGCAAAAGAAAACAAAATCAATAAGGATTTATGAAATTTGAATAGCACAATTACCAAGCTTAATTTAATGGACACATTAAATTAATACAAATTTAAATTTAATTAATTAAATTAAATTAAAAACAATGCCAAAGAAACATTCCAAAACATTACAAGGACAGCACAGAAAGGAAAATGATATACCAAGTTCACTCACGAACATGGGTGCAAATATCCCAAGTAAACTATTAGCAAACTGAATTCAGCAGTGTTTAAAAGGATAATACACTATTCCCAAGTTGGATTTACCCCAGGAATGTCTTGTAGACTGAATATTAAGAAGTCAATTAATTATTCATTTTCCTAGGTATGATAACATATTATGTTTTAATAGGAAAAAGTCCTCATATTTATGAGCTGCATACTGAAGTATGTCATCATATTTGCAGGTTACCTTTAAATGGTTAAGAAAAAAAAAACATACAGGGAATTCCCTGGCGGTCCAGTGTTTAGGACTCAGCGCTCTCACTGCCCAAGACCTGGGTTCAATCCCTGGTCGGGAAATTAAGACACCACAAGCCACGTGACATGGCCAAAAATAAATAAATAAATAATAAAATAAAATGTGTGGACTCAAAGTTATTTTTTAAAAAAGAGGGCTTCCCTGGTGGCGCAGTGGTTGAGAATCCGCCTGCAGATGCAGGGCACACGGGCTCGTGCCCTGGTCCGGGAGGATCCCACGTGCCACAGAGCGGTTAGGCCCGTGAGCCATGGCCGCTGAGCCTGTGCGTCCAGAGCCTGTGCTCCGCAGCGGGAGAGGCCACAGCAGTGAGAGGCCCGCGTACTGCAAAAAAAAAAAAAAAAAAAGAAAGAAAGAAAAAAATATACAGCCCACTCATAAAAAGTATATATACATATATATTATTTATATATACATAGATAAAGCAAAAATAGTAAAATGTTCACAATTTTTGTGCCTAAATCATAGGTATATGTGTGTTCACTGTACTATCCTTTCAACTTTTATGTACATTGGAAATTTTTCATAATGCAAAGTTATGAAAAAGGAAAACCAAGCAATGAAATGTACCACGTTAGCTGAGTAAGGGGAAAAAGTCTTTGACAAAATTGAACATACATACATGATTTTAAAAAGAAAAACTATTAGCAAACATAATGGTGAGGGCTTCCCTGGTGGTGCAATGGTTAAAAATCCACCTGCCAATTCAGGAGACACGGGTTCAAGCTCTTGGGAAGATCCCACATGCCACGGAGCAACTAAGCCTACGAGCCACAACTACTGAGCCCGCGTGCCACAACTACTGAAGCCCG
Source organism: Kogia breviceps (assembly GCF_026419965.1). Classification (NCBI taxonomy): domain Eukaryota; kingdom Metazoa; phylum Chordata; class Mammalia; order Artiodactyla; family Physeteridae; genus Kogia; species Kogia breviceps. The sequence continues at coordinate 37,112,234 of NC_081328.1, read as the reverse complement.
CACACCTAGAGCCCGTGCTCCACAACAAGAGAAGCTACCGCAGTGCGAAGCCCGGGTACCGCAACGAAGAGTAGCTCTAGCTTGCCGCAACTAGAGAAAGCCTGTGTGCAGCAACGAAGACCCAACGCAGCCAAAAATAATAAAATAAATAAATTTATATTTAAAACAGAGAGAATTTAGCAAGCAAGTGTATTAGAACCAAAATCAGTAAATGAAAATCAAGCGCATTTCTGTACACCAGCTACTAATAGATTAAAAATATGAAGTACCCAGGAATAAATCTAACAAAAGGTGCACCAGATCTCTACGGGGGGAAATTATAAAGCTTTATTAAGAGATATTAAAGAATACCAAAATAACCAGAGGGCTTTGCTATGTTCATAGACTGTAAGATTTGCATTAATAAAAATATCAGATGTCCTCAAATAGATCTATAGATTCAATGCAATCCCGTTCCACAGATGAATTTAAACCTTTTTTTAAGAGGAAGGAAATTCTAACATACGTTACACATGGATGAAGCTCAAAGACTTTATGTTAAATTAAATAAGCCAGACACAAAAGGACAAATAATGTATGATTCCTCTTATATAAGGCACTAGAGTAGTAAAATTCTCAGAGGAAGTGGAGTCATGGCTTCCAGGATCTGGGGGGGAGGAGGGAATGAAGAGTTAGTATTAATGAGTACAGAGTTTCAGGTGGAAGATAAAAAAGTTCTGGAGATGGATGGTGGTGATGTTGCACAACATCAATGCACTTGATGCCACTGCACCGTACACATAAAGATAGTTAAAATGGTAAATATCATGTGTATTTTACCACAACAAAAAATGGTTAATCCAAAATTCCAGATAATATTCATCTCTGGGAGGAAGAGAAGAGATGCTATTGGAGAGAAGTAGGCATGGGTCTTGACAATGTTCTATCTTGGCCTGGTAATAGATTCACAGGTATTCATTGTTGTCGTTTAAACTAAACGTATATATTTTCACACCTGATTTTGGATGCATGCCATATTTCTCTTAAAATTTTAAGCACTTATATACATATAAATATAAGGAAAATAAATGCATGTGGTAAACCTGTAATGAAAAGCAAGGGAATTTATAAACACAAATTCAAGATAATGGTTCCCTCTGAGGGAGAAGGAAGGAAAGGGATCTGGGAGGGGACCCTAGGGGACTTCAGAGGTCATGATGATGTTTTGTTTTGTTTCCTAAAACTGAGTGGTGAGGTATACACAGGAGTCTGTTGCATCACGACTCTTTTATCCTCACACATATTTTTCAAATATTCTTTAAAATTTATTCAATGTTTAATAAATGTAATTTTTACAGAGATCCCTAAGGATATATATTTTAGAGTTTTGGCTTTATTTGTAAGTCTGGCACAGTGTCAAATACTGAGGCCAGCTACTTAATTAGATTTGTCTAGGCTACTTCTTTCCTAATACCTTTGTGGTTCCGTGGTCTAAAGAAGTACTTGTGATGTGATGAACAGACAACTTTAGTATATAATAAACCATAACTCTCCTTTATGCAAGTGGTTAAAAGGAGAACGTGCCCTCCTTTGGGGTATATTAAAGTTTTGCTGCAGCTCCTCCAGTTCCATGCAGGGTAGAAATTGGGCCACTCTCTCCCTTGGCTGCATTCATCCCGTTAGCTTTCTCTGACTTTTCCCCCAACATCAACAAAGGAATAATACATAAAATACAACCACATAAAAGATCCTGTCATTTTTGACAAAGGAAACATTTTTCCAGGATAAAGTACCAAGCATCTCTACTATTATATTAGAAAGTGAGTAAGGCTAATTATGGGGGCCCAGAGGGCTGTTTGGAAGAGCCCTCATAGCCACAAAGAACCCCAAATTTAGATCTTTGACCTCATCTCCAAATGAGATTACAATACAGTCACAAAGGCACACAAAAAAGATTTTTAAAAGACATTTGTTATGTAGTTTGAAGTGCATGTCCCAATACCAGACCATGATTCCTGTAGTGCCCTGTGAGTTGGTATTTATTATAAGTCCCACCATTATCTTCTGACTAGCAGTTATATTGCAATATATTTCTTGGTTTGGCATTCTAACTTATTAAATGTAAATATGTTAAAATTTACCACTAATTGTATAACACTGCTTTGGTGTTTCTTCATTTTGTAATAAATCAGGAGCCTTTAAAAATTAGGGCTGCCAGGTTTAACAAAGAAAAATATAGGATACCCAGTTTAATTTTAATTTCAGATAAACAACAAGTAATTTTTAGTATGAGTATGTCACATGCAAAAACGGACACTTTTTTAGTGTATGTATGTCCCAGATTTTGCATGGGTCATACACAACTAAAAAATTACTTGTCACGTACTTGAAATTAAAATTTAACTGGATGTCCTGTATTTTACTTGGCAGACCCATTAATGGAAGTACCCAGCTTCTCCACCTCTGAGTGTCCTGGAGTGGGTAGAAAAAGGAGGTAATATTTATTGAGTGTCTGATATGTTATGAGCCAAGTGCACTGCAAGTGTGATCTCATTTAAACCTTGCAACAACCCTATGGGATACTTATTATCACTCCATTTAAAAGTGAACAGTATAGCACAGGGAACTATACTCAATATTTTGTAATAACCTAGAAGGGAAAAGAATCTGAAAAAAAGTAGATATATATGTAGGTATAACTGAATCACTTTGCTGTACACCTGCAACTAATACAACATTGTAAATCAACTATACGTCAATTAAAAATGTGTTTAAATATATAAAATAATTTTTTAAAGGAAATGTTTAAAAAGTGAACACAAAGCTTGAATAATTTATTCAAGGTGAGACAACAGAAATGTGATGGATGAAAAATCAAATTCAGGCTTGCTTCCCAAATCTGTACATTTTCCCTGTCAGTGCACCTCCCATCAGAAAGCTTTCAGATGGCCCCTCTTTTTTTTTTAAGGTTTAATCAAAAAGGGAAATACTCCAAAAGCTTTTCTATCATACCTTAATATTTCATGTGAAATATTATATTTTTTCATATCTAATTAAATTTGTTTGCTTTTAGTATAATGTAATTATAAGTGAAATTTGCATAGCCTGACGTGTTTCGAGGAATTTATGTTAGCGAAGAGTTTTGCCTTAGGAAGGTCAGGTAATCTTTTGTAGCTCAGTGTCTTCATCTATAAACTGAAGGTGTTCTGTGACAACTAAAGCTCTTTCTAATTCCCCACATTGAGGATTTCCACTCCTCATTTAAGAAAACATTAAATTTTACACAGCTCTCTGCTGTCACCTGCTGGAAAAATAACAGAACCTATTCCTACTTGAAATGCACTCTATTCAGTAGCTAGTGAGCTCTTTAGATCCTGTGGCTTGTTTACTTAGTAATTTCAGTCATTAATGAGAATTATAGATTTCTGAGTTTCCCCAATTTCAGTGTTTTCCCAATTGCAGTGTTTTCAATTTCTAAAACATTCCAAATGAATCAAGCCATCTGAGTTGACCGTCAGGAAATTAATTTTTGAGCAGTTTTTTTTCCCCACAGGGGAGTATTTTCCATACTTGCCCCGTGTTTTGTAATGACTGTCCTCCCAAAACAACTCACACAAAATTTGCTTTAATAATCGCTGTTAGTGTTGCATTCATGAGATCTGATAAGAAGTAATTAATAGAACAGAAAAAAAAATTTTTTTCTTAAAGTATCTTTTAAAGATTTCTGGAGCATTTAATTTTTGTCTTCTAAAAGACAAGGGTACAAATGCTCATCTACTTTCACACCCTCACACACAACCTGGAATGCATGTACATTTTTTTTTTAACCTGACTGCTTTATATCTGGAAAGTCTAGTTTTTTAACTGGAAAAGTGTTCCTGAATTAAAGACGAAGTGCCGGCCTTAACTTTTTTATTTTTTTAGAGCAGTTTTAGGTTCACAGCAAAATTGAATGGAAGGTACAGAGATTTTCCATCTACCTCCTGCCCCCACCCCCCCATGCAACCCCCAGCATCAACATCCTCCACCAGAATGTTGCATTTGTTAAACTTGATAGACACAGTATTGTCACCCAAAGTCCAAAGTACATTAGGTTTCACTTTTGGTGTTGTACATTCTAAGGGTTTTGACAACATATAATGACACGTATCCAGTATGACAGTATCATACAGAATAGTTTCCCTGCCCTAAAAATCCTCTGTGCTTTGCCTGTCCATTCCTCCCTCCTCTCTAGCCCCTGGCAACCCTTGTTCTTTTTACTGTCCCCATAGTTTTGCCTTTTCCACATGTCATAGAGTTGGAATTATACAGTATGTAGCCTTTTCAGATTGGCTTCTTTCACTTAGCAATATGCGTTTAAGGTTCCTCCATGTCTTTTTGTAGCTTGATAGCTCATTTCTTTTTAGCACTGAATATTCCATTGTCTGGATATACCACAGTTTATTTATCTATCACCTACTGAAGGACTTGGTTGCTTCCAAGTTTTGGCAGTTATGAATAAAGCTGCTATAAACATCCATGTGCAGGTTTTTGTGTGGACATAAGTTTTCAACTCCTTTGGGTAAATACCAAGAAGCATGATTGCTGGATCATATGGTAAGAATATGTTCAGTTTTGTACGAAATTGCCAAACTGTCTCCCAAAGTGGCTGTACCATTTTGTGTTCCCACCAGCAATAAATGACAGTTCCTATTACTCCACATCCTCACCAGCATTTGGTGTTGTCAGTGTTTTGGAATTTGGCCATTCTGATAGGTGTGTAATGGGATCTGAATGTTGTTTATATTTGCAGTTCCCTGAAGACATGTGATGCATGGCATCTTTCATATGTTTATTTTCCATTTGTATATCTTCTTGGGTATCTGTTCAGCTCCATTGTTTAACTGGGTTGTTCATTTTCTTACAATTTTAAGAGTTTTTCGTATATTTTGGGTAACAGTCCTTTATCAGACATGTCTTTTGCAAATATTTGCTCCCAGTTTGTGACTTATTGGCCTTAATTTTTGTTGTTGTTGTTGTTGTTGTACGCGGGCCTCTCACTGCTGTGGCCTCTCCCGCTGCAGAGCACAGGCTCCGGACGCACAGGCTCAACGGCCATGGCTCACGGGCCCAGCCGCTCCGCGGCACGCGGGATCTTCCCGGACCGGGGCACGAACCCGCGTCCCCTGCATTGGCAGGCGGACTCTCAACCACTGCGCCACCAGGGAAGCCCTATACTTGAATTTTAAAAAAATTTATTGCTAGTTGGGGTTGAGTTGGCTTCTGAGAGTGGGAGCCAATAGCTAGTCCCTTCATATCTGAATCCACACTATCTCAGAGGTTTTTTTGTATAGCTGCCTGGAGCTTGATGCAATCTAAGGGGTAATAAAATCAGAATCCTGGGGAATTCCCTGGCGGTCCAGTGGTTAGGACTCTGTGCTCTCACTGCCCAGACTAACATCCCACAAGCCATGAGGCCAAAAAATAAATTCAGAATCCTACACCTTTCTAAAAACTAATATTGAGGGAGGGCTCCTTTTGAAAGGAGATCCGAAAAAGATTTGGGGAAAAGGGCATAGTGCCCACTAACTGCTGTGCTATTTGTTCCTCGGCCTCATAATTTCCCAGACAAAGCTATCAACTGGCTTAAATATTTGAGTACATTTATTTATTGCTATATTTCAGTTTATGACAATACTCATTTAAAAATATCCAAAACACCTTTTCAACCCTTCTCCGTCTCTTCCATTTGTGCTACAGTAATATACAACAGTGTACATTTTAAATATTTTTTCTAACAATGCAAATAATGGACTCAATACAGAGAGCTTGGAAAACCCCGAAATACACAAAACAAAAAAGAACTTACTTAAATCTCCCTTAATATTGCCATGCAAAAATAACCACTGCTGACATATTACTAGTGTCATTCCTCCTGTTACCTGAAAACTGGGTTCGCCTCTCAGTGGGTGTTGAGCCAAAAGACACCCCCAGGCCAAAGAGAGGGAGAAAGAGGAATTTATTACTTGCAGCAAGTAAGGAGAACACTAGGGATCTTTCCCAAAGCAGTATCTCCCCAAACAGCAAAATTGGGTGAGTTTAAGCTAAGGGTACATGCGTATTCATGAAGGGATCTGAGCAGAGAAGTCAGCATAGAATTGGGACAAAGGTCAACAGAGTTCAAGCTTTAGTTGATTAAAGCCAAGAGGGTCAGAAGATGTCAACATCATCATCCCTTAAGATTCCAGTTGATCTGATGAGCGCTTGACGGGGGTTTGAATTCTGCAAAACAGCTCAAGAAAGTGCTTCAGGCCAATCTTTACCTTTGAAACAGAACCTGGAGTACTTACAACTGATTTATTATCTTTAATATTGCTACTTCTCTTGCCTGGTAACAGTTTGTTCTTTTGTTCCCTTAAGATCATTATTACTGAGACCTGTTCAAGGGCAAGCTCTGTGACCAGACTTAGATGGCAAAATGACTTAAGCCTCAAATGGCTTCTCGTGTCAAAAGGCTATATCTGGTTCTCTTTCTCTGGGGACCCCCTACCCTATCAGCTTACACTTCCAGTATTTTATATACTTATATATACTTTTTTTTCATTTTAAAATAGTATAATACCACACACATTACTTTATAATAGACTTTTATTCTCTCTCTCTCTTTTTTTCCCCTTCTTTTTATATAGTAGACTTTTTAACATAGCACTTTTCCAGGCAAAATTTGACATGACCCAAATGTAATCACTAAAACTGGCTTCATGCCGGGAAGGACACTGGAGTTGAAAATCTTGGGAGAGACGCAACTTGTTGGGCCTTGGTGTCCCTGTCTGAAAAGTGACGAATTTCTTGCTATTCTCCTGCCAAAGCCTTTTATTGGGTGAAATCTTGTCACCATGTTACATCCTAAGGACTCTATGTAACAGTCCCTGGTTCCACATACCCTTAGTTTATACATCTTTTTATTCTCGTTTGTATATTTTTCTCTGACTGCCCTATACAAATCACTTGAATCTGCCTTATTATTTTTGCTGGCAATTTTTGTGATTCAGCTGACTAGTCTTTAAACATGAAGAGTCAAAAGAGAAAATATCCATCTTTTCCATTAAAAAAAAATGAGGACAAAAGAGAAGATAAAAAGTCCTCAATCGGTGGGCTTTACTCTTAGTATTTAAAGAAATAAATGCACAAAAGTAAAGGACAAATAACTGTTTCAATTCAGTTCAACCAATTATGATTTGGTCAGAAGAAAAGGTAACAGACTTAGGGACCAAAATAAAGCAACATCAAGAGAAGATGAGAAATATATCAGAAGGATGGAATAGGATTTGGAAATGCCAAGGAAATCAAATTAGAATGGAAATTACTTTGTCTAAAGAACAGAATTTAGAAGTAGTTTTAATTATTTTCAATTATATAAAAGATATAAGCCAACTATGTGTTTTCTCTATCAAGAACCAACAGGAAATTGCATGTTAGATTAATTTGGACATTAAAAAACTGTTCACTAAGGGTTGGGAAATCAGAAAGTAAAATGTGGAAAATGCTTACATTTTGTACAGGGACTGCTGTTGTACTCTGATATCTGCTCTTCCCTTCTTATATAGTAATAGAATCCCCTATTTTTAAGCTGGGCACAGGGCCCTCCAAAATCTTTCTCAGTTAGGACTGACTATGTTACTAAATTCTGGCCAAATCCATGTCAAGGGAAGAGTCTTTGAAGTATCAGGGAGAAGTCCCTTCTTCCCCCTTTCCTCCTTCCTGCTGACTGGAATGTGAATATGATAGCTTGAACTCAAGCAGCCACCTTGGGCCATGTGGTGGGAGCCACAGGTTGAGGATGTGGAGCAACAAGATAGAAGGAGCCTGGGTTCCAGATGATTGTGGAGCTACCACACCAGTCCTGATTACTTATCTCAAAATTGTTTGTATGAGAAAAATAAACTTCTATCTTTTTTAAGCTACTGTAGTTTGGAGTTTTCTATCACTTGAAGCTTATCCTAATTTTAAGTGCCATCTTCTTAAAACCAGAATTTGAGAAAGTTTATCCTCAGATGAATATACAAAGTGCTCCTTGCAGCACTGTTCAATATTAAAAAATTGGAAACAAACTAGTGATGCTGAACCAATTAAACAAATGTGCGATATATCTTTTTTTTTTTTTTTTTTTGTGGTACGCGGGCCTCTCACTGTTGTGGCCTCTCCCGTTGCGGAGCACAGGCTCCGGACGCGCAGGCTCAGCGGCCATGGCTCACGGGCCCAGCTGCTCCGCGGCATGTGGGATCTTCCCGGACCGGGGCACGAACCCGTATCCCCTGCATTGGCAGGCGGATTCTCAACCACTGCGCCACCAGGGAAGCCCCATGTGCGATATATCTTTATAGTGAAATACCATGTAACTAGTAGAAGGGATGATATAGATCTATATTTATTGGCCAGGAAAGATTCCAACAGGAAGGAGATGTACCAAAGTGATATCAGTGGTTATCTCCAGGTAGAAAGGTTAGGTTGATTTTTTGGGGGGTGGGGGGAAAATATGTATATTTTTACATTTGTCTGCAATAAACATTGATTTCTTGTAGGAATTTTAAATTAATATTTTTAAGGAAAAGAAACCTGTATATTGTTTTAATCAAAGAAATTTGTGGAATTTCCTTACCTAAAATTTTTGTGTAATGTTACAAGTAACTGTTTTTGAATAATTTAGATCAGCTCTCCTCCTACTCTGGAATTCAGGGATGAAGATATAATTTGATCACTCAGCAGCAGTCAAAGGTAAAAGGAGGGCTTCCCTGATGGCGCAGTGGTTGAGAGTCCGCCTGCGGATGCAGGGCACGCGCAGTGGTTGAGAGTCCGCCTGCGGATGCAGGGCACGCAGGTTCGTGCCCCGGTCCAGAAGGATCCCGCGTGCCGCCATGGCCGCTGAGCCTGCGCGTCCTCCGCAACGGGAGAGGCCACAACAGTGAGAGGTCCGCGTACCGCAAAAAAAAAAAAAAAAAGGATCGTTTGGAGGTTTTTCCTAACAGAAGTTTTCATGAAAAGCTCTTGTAACCTTACCCTCTTCCCTCTTCTGGGTCGGGGGTGTCAGGGTGGGGGGAGGAATTAAAAACCGGAGCAAAACTAGATTAAAGGGAAAGGAAGTGGTTTGGAGCAGATGTGTGCTGCGCCAGGTTGGGGCTCTTCGTTTTGCACCCTCCCCTCCCCGTCTCTAATGGCTCCGTCCCTTCCTCTCATCAGCCTGAAGCAAAGGGTGGCTTTGGGCTAAGTTCAGGCTCCAAAGGCCTCATCCTCGTTAATTATTCATAGTGTAGGAGGGCACTGTGGGTGCTGTTTTTAAATATTTATGAGGGGCGGGGCCTCCCTGCCGCAGTGGTTCCTGGGAGGGTTCTAAAATATTCCTGAGGAAGGAGAGTACTATGGGAGCTGGGGTTCTTGCTATTCATGAGGGGGCGGGGCCTTCCTCCCGCTGGGGCTCCTGGGAGGATTCTAAAATATTCTCGAGGCCAAGGTGGCGGCTGTGAGCCTCGAGTCGACAGGCGCCGGAGCCTCCCTCTTCCCGGTGGCAAAACCTTGAGGAAATATTTTCTTTTTTAAACATTAAGAAATTTGAGGATGGTAGGGAAAACGATTAAGTCCTATTTTCCTGTGATCCTTTAGCCGGAAAACTGTCAAAATCTGTGGTAAAAAGAGATTTTTTTCCCCCAGTGCTTTCTGGAGAGTTTCATGGGCTGAAGAGGGTCAAAAATGCACCACAGTGTGGTTTGACTCTTATATTGACCAGTTTCTCTTTTATGGCCTCCCTAGTTTACCTCTTTGGAGATGTTTTGGGCTACTTCCCGAGCAGATGGGGGTGGGTCTCTTCAAAGGATTTTCTTAGGTTAAAACAAAGTAGAAATCCTAATGAATTGCTGTTGGAAGGTTTTCTCTGAAAAGGGGAGGAAAAGTTCATCCAAGAGGGCCCTCAAAGCCTTTCACACGTGGGCAAGAATGAGTGGGGTGGAGTAGGGTATTGAAACATCATCTTATTAGGATTATTTGGGCTCGTGATTCTCATTCTCTAGAGGGCTGAGAAGAAACCAGAAATAATTTGGAATTACACCTTTAGAGTTTTCAGAAAAGCCTTCTATCTCCCCCAAAACGTTCAGGTCTGAGGAACATAAAGAATTGTAAGAGGAGAGTTCAGTTTTAGAAGAATTTGGGTTATTGTGTTTTAGTCCTCTCAGAGGTTTAAAAATATATGTAGTGTGTAGTTGACACACTAAAGTCCCCTGGGTACTGGGTGTCAGTGAGTCTCTGAAGAGCCCACAGGCCCCCCACCCAAGTCCCAGGTTACCTGGTGCTCAGAGAAACAGAACAAATCCTAGGCCAGGTGTATATTTTACTATAATGAAAATGATTTAAAATGCCTACTGTGAAAAGTTAAAAACAATCTTATGGATTAAATAAATTAAGATTCTTCCATTTGATGGAATCCCATGCAGTTCTTAAAATATCAGTACATATACTTGCAGAAGTGTATCTATTGGCATGGAAAGAAATTACAATTCTAATTACAGTTAAAACTGAAAAAGATTACAAAATAGTGTGAACAGAGACTCCCTCTTTTTTTGTAAAAATGAAATATATATATGTAAAATTCTGAATGATATAAACCAAAGTGCTTAATTTTAAATGTTAAAAACCAAATGAATTTAATTTTCTTCTTTTTGTTTTGCTGTATTTTGTAAAATTTTGACAATGCACATGTTACTTGTGTAATTTTAATGATTATTTTAAAATATCTGCTAAATTCAATGCTCCTTGAATGCTGAAGCAGAGTGCTATGTATAGTATGGTTTTAAAGGAGGTTCACAGTATGCTTTTCACTAAGCACTAAGTTTCTTGGCCACATTTTCAAATATATAGCTGATTTTAAATTGACATAAGTTGACATGTAACCTTTTAGATGAATAAGTAACAATGTGATTTTTAGAAATTTTATGACAAAAGGAGAAAATGCATTTTGGTCAGATACATTTGTAACTCTTTGATGAGATGTCTTAGTGGTTCCTTCAGAAACAAGGAGCCTTAGATTGGAGTTGTACTTATGCATATGTACCTATACATGTATATATACAAAGGACAGTGTTTTCCGAATTGTAGGAGGAGTGACACAAAGTCACTGTGTGTGATGAATAACATTTTTTTTTAAATTATTGTTTCGTGTAAATAAATTATCAGTAGTCTTAACAAAGTTCCTTCTAGGAAATATTCATTTTGAAATAAGTCGTGTAGGCCCTTCCTAAGACTTATTTAGTACCTACTATTAACCAAAAGTGGAATTGAAGGAGCAATTATTCATTTAGTCTTATTAGGTTTACAAAACTTTGATTTCATTGCACATAATTGGTAACCATAATGAAATCATCTTAGTCTGTTAGAGCTAGTAAATTTTAAAAGCTGTAAACTAAAATCTCTATTTTTTAATCTCTTTTGCCTTTATTGTTTTAACAAAACATGTCAGTACTCAGTTTTAAAGAAATAGAAAAACATTACTACAAATTTTTAATATTACATTAATACTTTGATTTTTTTAAGAATGTAAAGATTGTAAAAGCAACATACTAATTGACAAATATTGAATATTGAATTTGTTATATTTTGTGTTAAATCTTTTACTTTTAAAAAATGTCACATTTCTATTTTTTAAAAATTTTATTTATTTATTTATTTTTCGCTGCATTGGATCTTCGTTGCTGTGCGCGGGCTTTCTCTAGTTGCGGCGAGCAGGCTTCTCATTGCAGTGGCTTCTCGTTGCGGAGCAAAGGCTCTAGGCACGTGGGCTTCAGTAGTTGTAGCACGCAGGCTCAGTAGTTATGGCACACAGGCTTAGTTGCTCCGCGGCATGTGGGATCTTCCCAGACCAGGGCTCAAATCCATGTCCCCTGCATTGGCAGGCAGATTCTTAACCACTGTGCCACCAGGGAAGCCCCAGGGAAGCCCCTTTAAAAATGTCACATAAAAATGTCACATTTCTTTTCTTGGAACATATCTCATCCAAATACACATCTCATTTTCTGCTAAAGCTCTATCTAAAATATTTGGCTAAGAGGGAAAAGCTTTTTAAGTATTTCATATCATGCTGAGATGAATAAATAGACTCTACTGGTTGGAACTCCATAAATTGGACATCACATTAAAGGTTTTGTAAATATAAAGAGACAGCTGTTGCCCATCAAAGTATGAACCTCTCCATTTAAAAAAACAACAGCTCTTCATCATTATGATTTCCTTTCTTCGTTGTCTCTTTTACTTTGTTTTTCTAATCAGGATAAATTCATGAGATAAGAAAAAGAATGGCATCTAGAATAAATACCAGTTTCACTTTTGATTCCCAACCAGAAATACAGACGTCGATCCAGCCGTTTTTCCAACAACCTTGACCCAGATTCTCAGCCCTTATCAACGCTTGGAAATTTTAAAGCCTTGCCATTGGAAATATTCCAGATAATCTTAAAATGTTTGTCAGGTGAGGTTTGGGGACTATGAGTAGGCTACATGGACAATTGAATGTTTTATTTTCCCCAAGAACTAGTTTGTCATCTTAGGCCCTGCTAGAATGTTAATGGTGTTCACACTGTTTATTTTTAAAATTTCATCAGTGTTAGGTAAGTGGTACTCAAAGAAAATATGATACTCAAATGCTTTAAAACATGCTTCTAATTATAATGACATGGTAATTTGACTGTTACATCCCCAATGTTTCTAATTCGTTGAGAACTAGATTTAAAACAATTTTAAGATTTTCCTTTTCCCCCACTTTTATGATTTATTTATTTATTATTATTTAGTATTAATAATATTATTGTTATTAATCTATTATAAATTAATAGATTGTGCTAATAGTGATGTTCTTGTATTTAAGCCGTTCATATATGTGTGTGTGTGTGTGTATATATATATATATATATTTGTTTCTTTTGATAGTGAACGATATCAGCATTCTAAGCATGGTGTCCAAAACAGTCAACCAGCACATTATTAATTATATCTCAACCTCATCAGGAAGCAAAAGACTTTTACTACAGGACTTTCATAACCTTGAGCTCCCTGACAGGAGAGAAGACTCCACTATATTGGAACACTACAGATCTCTAGGTAATTTATGTAATGTAATGAGAATTGTAACAAGTAAAGAACTATACTTAATTTAGGGGATTTTATTATACAATTCTGTAAGGCCTGTGCGAAATGGAATACTTCCTATTTCTATGATGCTTTTACTCTTCAGTGTGAGGACTTTCCCTTAATAACTAACAGTCCCTTACACTTATATTTAAAGATGAGAGAATGCACTTTAATGTAAAGTGTCAGTCCTTGTGATTTCATGTGGATACAATGTCACCTGTGCTTATTGTCCAGGTGCCTTGCCAGTTTAGGAAATTGATGTATTTTCTATGCTTTACTTCCTGTGAATCAATGAGTTTTATCTCTATACTGCTTTTCCCTTTCAACCATAATCTAGTTCTTAAAATAGAAATTTAAGCATATTATTGTGGAAAATCACTTATTCTCTTATCAGAAACAGTGGTTTTCTTTTTTTTTAAAGCACTGTGCACATTTACTAATAAATCATTATGCTATTATTAAATTAATCTTATCAAAGGAAATTCTGGACAATTTCTTCCCTTGATTTGTAATCATTTATGTCTTTTACCCCATTCATTGATTTCATTCTCCCTAAGAGTGCTGAAATAAAATTCTAATTTTGACTTGACTAATGACACCAGTTTAATTATGAAGCTACTTATAATTAACCAAAACATGGCAATAAAACTAAATATCAGAGTGATGTTGAGATGTAAATAAAGGCATAAGAGTAAGTTACCTTTTAGTAGCCCAAGGATGTCTAGCTTTAAGATAATAAAATAAGACTATATAGATGTGTAAATACATCAGAGTGTATTTGGCAAGTATACTTAGTAAGGCTAAATGAAAGGTCTGTAACCTGGTTACAATGTTATTGGTTTCAGTATTTATGATTAGGCTTCATGAAGCCTGTAACAGAATACGGCAATTACTTTTTGCTACTTGTCATTGTGAATATCTTTTTTCCAATATCATCAGATGCAGAGGAAGGCTACTTGGGAAAAACTTACTCTTTAGTTTTAATTTGAAAGAATTTTTTCTCCCTGACCAGGTTCAATTGCATAAACAAACAAAATAGCATTAAGACAATTATGTGGATAATTCAGTTAAAAATACAAATATGTATTGATCTTAAAAGCTAGCTTTTAAAAATGGTTTTACTCATGTAATGATTTCAACCTTCCACTTAAATTTTGTACAGACACCTAGCTTATGACTAATTCTTTAGACAAATGTTTGATGTACTTACCATTTCCTCATGTTGCCATTCATATCTGATCTGTTCTTGTTTTCTGACATTAAAATAACATTTTCAGAATTCTCCATTCTAAGGATTATAAATTTTAATTTGCTTCTTCATACAAAACAGAGCAGATGGCCAGTGTGGAAAGAACATTGCATCTGACTCTATTTTAGTGGGAGGTAATTAAAGAAGTTAGTCTCTAAAGGGTATAGCAGAGCACCTGTGTTAAAAGAATAAATAAGTCAGCCAGTATTGGTTTTTATGGTAAATTGAAGCCCTTAAAAATAGGCATTCTACATTAGAAAAAGCAACCAACATACAATTATAGCTTACAATTCCCCAGCTATGGTATGCCATGGGACTGGATGCCAAAACATGAAAGGAAGAGAACTCAGCCTGAAAACTAAACACTGAAAATGTCTTTTTATGTACAAAAATAAGGAGGGCTTATGTTTAAAACTCACTTCTGATCATGTGTTGGCCAAACATAGCAACTTCTAAAAATAGATTCAATTCCCATAGATTCTACAGAATTATATATAAAGTAGTTATTATATTATGTAAAAAAGTAAATGCAGAGAAGATGAAAACTGAAGAAAGTCGTGATATTCAGATATATATTTTCCTACCATGTATCTTATTTTTAGTTTGAGGACATTTGGCCTTATAGGAATGTTAACAATGTATTGCCATTTTAGGAAAACAGAACACTTAAAGTTAGAGGAAACAAATCATAACCATACACTTCCTGTCACTGTAGTTCAAGTTACATATCTCACTGGGAAACTGAAGGGTTGTTTTTTCTTTTTAAAATATCTAAACACAAAATTCTATACATTCTTAACATGCAAGCCCCATAAAAGGATGTCTCTGAAGGAAGAGATAAATATTTCATCCAAACTGGATACTTTCTGTGAGAGAAAAACTGACTTCTAATCTCTGAAATTTTAAATACTTATGACTTCAAGTTTTTGTATTTGGAGAAAGGAGTACAAAATCTCTTTCTCATTCTTTCCATTAGCCCCTCTTAAAACATTTTCCATGGTTGACATGAGCTTAATTTTAAGAGATATTGGAATATGTTTTCTATGGAATAAAGACAGTAGAGTTTCCCTGTTGTGTTTTCTGTTTGGTTATTGTATCTTTTAAAATCTAAATACTTTCTCATATCTGTACTATAGCATCAATTTCACAATTTTTTGTAAGATTTTATGCCATAGCCTCTTAGGTGGACACCAGAGTCACTTGGTAAACACCATATATAAGTGCTTTGCACCCTTCCTCCCAAACTTCCTCTTAAAAACTCTATCAGCTCACAGTCCACTATCGTATACTTGACTTTCAGGTAACATTATGCTGTGAATTATAGATATTCTTAAGTTAATTACATTGTTGTCAGTTTTTCATGTGTCTCTTTACTTTCTCAGGTCTACTGTTTAAAAGATGTACATTGCTGCTACCCACAAAGGAAAGACTAAAGTACATTCACAAGATACTCGCAGAAGTAAGATCATACTTCTGAATTAGCTCACAGTCTTGATTTCCAGTAAAGATATTTTATTATTAATGTCTTATACTCATTTAAAATCTATCTTTAATTAGTGGAATTTCGTGAATTGGCACTAAAAAGTTGGTTGATGATAACCTAATACTTTACCAAGTGCTCAGAGATTATAAAACACCAAAATGTAGTATAGGAGTATTTTACTTATTATAAAATAATTTTTACCTATAACTAAGTACATCATTCAAGTTTATTAGGTTTATCGGAGTAATAAAAGTATTTTTACCTCATGTGGGAATTCTGAGGTTGTTTTAAAGTTGTGATTTAGATATTCTATTAAAATGAAAATTATTTCCAAATGTTAACATTTTACTATTTAAATATATGTATTAAAACTATTTTTAATATATAAAATGACAAACCTTTTATGATAATTTATGACTTGGAAATGTGTATCAATATGTTTGGGCATAATCTCTGTTAGACATTGAGTTTTACTATATAAACCCAATATATATTTAATACTGCTGATTCAGTTTTACACTTAATAGTATGCAAACTGTTTCTGATCCACTGGCTTTTTTCATGTCAGTGTTTGCATTGAGTTCAGCTGTATGTTATTGCAGCAGCTTCCAAGATGATCTTTCTGCCATTCACTTCTTCACTTCCCAAGACATTTTAAATGCTGAATCACTTACATCAAATTAATCTTCTTGCTTTTAAAAATATTTCCGTGGCTACTCAATTTCATCAAGATAAGGTCCAAAGTCCACAGGTGGTATTTAGGGTTCCGCCTGACAGTGCAGCCTTAGTTTCTACTACTTTGAGCCTAATTAAGCTGCTCATATCTTTCTATCCAAATGAATATTTAAAATTTTTACCTCTATACCATTTTGCCCTTATTGTTTCCCTCACCAAATATGCTATCTATTGATTATATTTGAATCCTACTTAAAGACATTGCTTGTTTCACATCATTCATAAGCTTGTTTAATCATTCTCAAAATTATCCTTTCCCTGCTTTCATTGTATCTGATATGTTTATTTGGTCATTTTAGCATTTATACATACTTTATCCTGAAATATAAAATTAATTTCATGTATGTATATCTTATTGTTCTAAATAAATTGTGAGCTCCTTGAGGCAAAGACTTTGTTTTATATTTCATAATCCCCACCTATATAACATGAGACTAATCAGTTATTTAGCGTTTTAGTTATTTTCAGTTTAGACTGAAAACAATCCTTGTGTATTTCCATTAAATTTGAACGTCAAATCATTGCACAGTTCCACTGAAAAGGAGGAATTAACAGTTGTTCTCTTTACAGGTTTCCTGTTTTAAATTTAACGGCTGTGTAACTCCATTGCAATGTTTAGGATTACCATGTTATGGCATGGTTTTACAGGTACATTTTTTTTTTAGTGAAAGAAGAAAAGGAATCCTTTTTGAACTGTTATCAAGTAGAGCATGTAATCTGTCTTTCTATAGGATAATAAAAGTAATAATGATCTAAAAAGAAAACAAAATAACATTGTAAATGTTTGAGAATGTGTTAATCTAATAATATGTTTGCCACCTCAGATTTTCTTCTTGGATTTCTCACTGGTAAGAAATGTTTAACATTTATTTGCTCTGTACCAATGTACTTGAAGTTTCCAGCCAATTGTAATGACTAGAAATATTGTGGGGTAGAGGGTGTGTGTGTGCAATGAGTTTTAAGTCTTGGGCTAGTTATTTAAGATGTGATCTTAGAAATGAACCGTATAAAAAAATAGTAACTATAGGAAATGATAGGGATAACTAACCTTTTTGTGGTAATTATTTTGCTATATATATATAATTACTATGTTATATGCCTTTAACTTATACAATGTTATACATCAATTATATCTCAGTAAACCTGGGAGGGGGGAAGAAATCAACTGCATGATTTTAAGAACACTTTTTACTATTTTATTATAAACAAAGAAGATAATAACATTATTATTAATGCTGTTCAATATATTATTAATATATTGCACTGTTCTAAGCAGTTTACATGTATTAACTTATTTAAATATTACAGCAACCTTATGAGGTTTACAACAATCTTACAACAGTCTTGCTTATAACCCATCCTGCCAGCCAGCCACCATCTGCATGTACAGATTCCAGGGGCATAGGCCCTCCTTCTAGCCCTCTTCCAAGATAGATAGATTTCTGCTTTTTCTTTTTCCCTTTGCAACAGGTAATATGAGCACATGTATTCATATAAAATTCAAAAGGTACAAAACGGTATAAAGTGAATTGTAAGTCTCCTCCCAGGCCTGTTCCTTGTTCACAGAGTTCCCTTCAACAGAAGTAACCACTGTTAGCAGTTTCTATTATGTCCTTCCAAAGAGAATAAGATTCATTTTTAAACTACTGAAATGTAGTTCAACTATTTTAAGAAAAATTGATATGATTAATCAACTTTTTCAAAATCTACATATAGTTTAATACCATTTGAATTTTTCATATATGTTTAACTGTACATTCTGGTCTCCTCAAAGATAATTATTATATTTGGTCCTAATAAAAATTGTTTTTTGTTCACACCCAAATGTCATAAATAAATGCTCATAATTGTCATATTAAAATGAGGTCATTATCACTTGTAAGCAATATCATAAATGATATTGAGGGGATCAAAGGGTTCTACTGTAGTCTAAAACTAAGCCACAGTATGGTTGTGAGTCAGATGTCTAAAGTTGTATCTATACTGTCAGAGCTCAAGATTCAGTACCATTTAGTTCCCTGAAAAGATACTCCCTATGCAACCAAAAAGAAACTGGATTTTGGAGCATTTCTAGGTTTTGTTTATATAAAATTTCCTACGAATTTGAACAGTTCCATAGTGGATAAAAATTGCACATTGACTCGATTTTACGCTACAGCAGTTGTGGTCATAAGGCAATAGTGACTTACGTTTTGATTTGATGGTTTGAACATCTGAAATGTTTCATTTGTCATCCTCAGACCTTAACAGCAGGATGGGATGAACTTGAGTGCCATCGTGTTTATAACTTCTTATGTGAGCTGACTAATCTCTCCCGCAAGATGCAGACAGTTGTCGGCAGCAAACCAGGTAAAGAACTAAAATTCATAGATAGCGTTATACAGAGATTAAAATAGAAAAAAAAAGTATAGTTCTAAAGTGTATTTCAAAATAAATTGTGGCATTTGTTTGTAGTAAAAAGACAAAGAGATGTAAGGGAATGATAAATACTGAATCAGATAGTGAGGTAGAAGTGGCCTGTGATTAGAGAAAGAGAAGCACTCAGAGGGCTTCAACCACATTAATAATATTTTATTCTTTAAGCTGGTGGAGGATACAGAGGTGTTCATTATAGTATTCTTTAAACTTCTATATATTCCTGAAATAGTTCATATTTTAAAAATTATAAGCGGGACTTCCCTGGAAGTCCAGTGGTTAGGACTCCACGCTTCCACTGTGGGGGGCATGGGTTTGACCCTTGGTAGGGGAACTAAGATCCTGCATGTCTCACGGTGCAACCAAAAAATAAAAATTATAAGAACCCTACAACTTAGCAATTTCACTCTGAGAAACTCCCACAGTATGCACAAGGAGACATATAAGAATGAACATTGCAGCATGTAACCAGGGAAGGCTGCAAATAACATAATGCCTGTTGTCAGGAGAATAGATAAATGAATTATGGCATATTTATACAATTAAAACTATTGGTAGTGGACTTCCCTGGTGGTGCAGTGGTTGAGAATCTGCCTACCAATGCAGGGGACATGAGTTCGAGCCCTGGTCCTGGAAGATCCCACACGCCACGGAGTAACTAAGCCCGTGTGCCACAACTACTGAGCCTGAGCTCTAGAGCCTGCAAGCCACAACTACTGAGCCCACGTGCCACAACTACTGAAGCCCGTGCGCCTAGAGCCCGTGCTCCACAACAAGAGAAACCACCGCAATGAAAAGGCTGCGCACCGCAACGAAGAGTAGCCCCGGCTCGCTGCAACTAGAGAGAAGCCCATGCACGGCAACAAAGACCCGACGCAGCCAAAAATAAAAATAAATAAATAAATAGATTTTAAAAAAAGAACATCAGTAGTTAAAATGAATTATCTAGAGCCATGTGTCTTACTATGGATAAATCTCAAAATATAATTTGAGAAAAAAAGGTTACCAAACAATACTTTTAATATGATACCATTTATATACATATTAAAAACATGCAAAACAATTTATATATTCTTTATGGTTAGATACATATGTAAAAAAGTATAAAAACAGTTGGGAGGTATGATAGTTAATTTGGGGTGTCAACTTGGGTAGGCCACAGTACCCAGATATTTGGTCAAGTTTCTTTGAAGTTATTTTTTAGATGAGATTAACATTTAACTCAGTAGATTTTGAGTAAAGTAGATTACCCTCTATAATGTGAGTGGGCTTCATCCAATCACTTGAACACCTTAACAGAAAAAGACTCCCCTCCCCAAACAAGAAAGAATTCTACCAACAGACTGCCACTGCCTTTGGACTTGAACTAGAACTCTTCTCTTGTCTGCAGCCTGCCACCCTACCCTGCAGATTATGGATTTGCCAAGCTTCCAGAATCCTCATGAGCAAATTCCTCAGAATAAATCCTTCTCTATGTATATACACACATCCTGTTAGTTTTGTTTCTCTAGAGAAAGCTGACTAATACAGGAGGGATAAAACCCAATTCAAGATGGTGATTACCTCTGGGGAGGAAGGGGATTGGGACTGATACACAATAAGTTTTAACTATATCAGAATGTTTTATTTATTTTTAAAAATCTGAAGCAAATATAGCAAAAAAATAAAGATTTGACAAAGCTAGCTGATCAGTACACAGTGTTTGTTACAGTATCTCTGCTTTTCTGTCAGCTTGAAATATTTTGTTATGAAACAAATCATGGCAGATTTTTTTTTAAAGGCAGACATAGAAACCCAATGAAACAATAACAAAATTAATTTATCATGTCCCTCTCTTGATCAAAAAGTTTTATTAGCTTCCTTATATCTTCAAAATAAAGCCCAAACTATTTATATTGGCCTTCATATTCTAATCCTAACTTACTTTTTCAAAATTATTGCCCACTACCTCTGTATCAGTTTGACATAGGCATATTGCTTTACTCACTGTATCTCAGACACCTCTTACACATTTCTACCTCATACCTTTTATTCATTCTCTCTTTTTCCTGAAATACCATCTCTCCTTTTCACCCTTTAAGACCCAATTTACCTGACCTCCTCTGTAAAGCCTTTCCTGATCTTCCCAGACCTGCAATAATCTCTCTCCTCTAAACTTTTGTGTTACTTAACACATCAAGAGATATTTACATATGGCCTTAGTGCATTGGCAGACTTTCCATTTACACTTGTCTTATCTACAAGTAAGTAGAACATAAATGGTATAAAAATATAAAATGTAAAATGGTGCCACCACCAGGGAAAACAGTTTGGACGTTCCTCAGAAAGCTAAAGGTGGAATTACCATATGACTCAGAAATTGCACTCCTAGGTACATAACTAAGGAAATTGAGAGCAGGAACAAGGACAAATACTTGGACACTGGGGTTCACTGAAGCATTATTTTCAATAGCCAAAAACTGGAAACAATCCAAGTGTTCATCAATAGCTGAATGAATGGACAAAATGTGGCATATACATACAATGGAATATTATTCAGTCATAAAAAGGGGTGAAGTTTTGATACAGGCCACAACATGGATGAACACTGAAAATATATGCAAAGGAGCTTCCCTGGTGGCACAGTGGTTAAGAGTACGCCTGCCAGTGCAGGGGACACAGGTTTGAGCCCTGGTCCGGGAAGATCCCACATGCCATGGAACAACTAAGCCTGTGTGCCACAACTACTGAGCCTGCGCTCTGGAGCCTGCAAGCCACAACTACTGAGCCCATGTGCCACAACTACTGAAGTCCGTGCGCTTAGAGCCCATGCTCCACAGCAAGAGAAGCCACCGCAATGAGAAGCCCGTTCACCGCAACGAGAGAGTAGCCCCCACTCGCTGCAACTAGAGAAAACCCATGCGTGGCAATGAAGACCCAACACAGCCAAAAATAAAATAAAATAAATTAATTATTTTTTTAAAAAAAGAAAATATATGCTAAGTGAAATAAGACACAAAAGGACAAATATTGTATGATTCCACTTATGTGAGGTACCTAGAACAGGCAAATTCATAAAAACAGAAAGTAGATTAGAGGTTACCAGGATCTGGGAAGATGGGGAATGCAGAGTTATTGCTTAATGGTTACAGAGTTTCTGTTTGAGATGAGGAAAAATTTTAGAGTAAAACAGCGGTGATGGTTGAACAACACTGTGACTGTAATTGATGCCACTGAGTTGTATAGTTTAAAAATGGTTAAAATAGCAAATTTTATATTATATATATTTTACCACAATTTAGGAAAATAATGTAATATATCAAAAACATACATTAAAGGGTAAGGTATACAGTATGTAAATTATATATATTTCAATAAAGCTGTTTTAAAAAAACCATGAGATACCACTTCATACCCACTAGGATGGCTAGAACCAAAAAGTCAGATAACAAGCATTGGTGAGAATGTGGGGAGTTTGGAGCCCTCATACATTGCTGGTGGGAATGAAAAATGGTGCAGTCACTTTGGAAACAATATGGTAGTTATTCAATAATTAAATATAGAGTTACCATATGACCCAACAATCCCATTCCTAGGTATATCCTCAAGAGAAACAAAAACATATTCCATACAGAAACTTGTACATGAATGTTAATAGCAACATTGTTCATAATAGCCAAAACGTGAGACAACCCAAATATCCCTCGATGGGTGAATTGATTAAAAATGTGGTATACCTATACAATGGAATACTATTTGGCCATAAAAAGGAATGAAGTAGTGATACTTGCCATAACATGGATATACCTTGAAAACATACTAAGGGGACTTCCCTGATGGTCCAGTGGTTAAGAATCAGCCTTCCAATGCAGGGAACACGGGTTCCGTCCCTGGTTGGGGAACTAAGATCCCACATGCCATGGGGCAACTAAGCCCACATGCCACAACTACTGAACCCACGCACTCTGGAACCCATGCGCCACAACTAGAGAAGCTCATGCACTGCAATGAAAAGATCCCGCATGCCGCAACTAAGACCCAAGACAGCCAAATAAATAAATAAATAAATAGAAAATAAGTATTTAAAAAAAAAATGCTAAGGAAAAAAGTCAGTCACAAAAAACCACCTACTACGTGACTTTATTCATATGAAGAATAGGAAAATCTACAGAGATGGTAAGTAGTGCTTAGTGCTGGGTGTGGTAAAGGACAGAAGGATAGGATAGTGATAGCTAAAAGAGCAGGGTTTCTTTTTGAGGTAATCAAGATGTTCTAAAATTTACTTGGTAATGGGCGCATATATCTGTGAATATACTAAAAAAAACACGTTGAATTGTACACTTTAAATTGGTAAATTTTATGGGATGTAAAGTGTATCCCAATAAAGTTGTTTTAAAAACAGTAGTTCCTTGATAATCTCAAATTTTAGAGTAAAATGAAGTAACACTCTCAGTACAAAGCATTTAATGATGTATGTCTTGACCTATCCAACATGCATATCAATCTTTCTAGGAAGAATTGTTTACAGTTATTTTGTCTTCATAGGAAAAGCCCCAAAACTGGAGTTAAGGATCAGACTGTTCTGTAGGAACGTTCTTCTTGATGATTGGACCCATCAAGGTGACTCTGCACTTTGGTTGACATGTATATTAAAACCATGGCCAATGGTGAATCAGGCAAGATTACTGTATATCATCTTTGGACCAGTAGCTCCTCAAGATGGTGAGCATCCATTTCTTAGGGATGTATGTTACAAAATTGGTTAATTACTTTCACTTTAGGAAACATATCTTTTTGTACCTGCTTAGTTTCATCATTCCTAATAACTAAACCATGTTTCATGATTTCATAAATGTATACTACATTAACTTGTACATAACTTAAGCATCAAGACAGAAATTGTTCTGCTGCAGGCCATTTCCAAATATATTCTCATCATCTCTGATTTACCCAAAATAACTGCATTTCATTTTTATTATATATATTGGCTGTGCTGCACAGCTTGTGGGTTTTTAGTTCCCTGACCAAGGATCAAACCCAGGCCCATGGCAGTGAAAGCCCGGAGTCCTAACCACTGGACCACCAAGGAATTCCCTGCATTTCGTTTTTAAACATTATTATTATTTTTAAAAATATATTTATTTATTCATTTTTGTCTGCGTTGGGTCTTCGTTGCTGCACACGGGCTTTCTTTAGTTGAGGTGAGCGGGGGCTACTCTTCCTTGTGGTGTGCAGGTTTCTCATTGCAGTGGCTTCTCTTGTTGCAGAGCATGGGCTCTAGGCGCACAGGCTTCAGTAGTTGTGGCACGTGGGCTCAGTAGTTGTGGCTCGCAGGCTCTAGAGCTCAGGCTCAGTAGTTGTGGCACATGGGCTTAGTTGCTCTGCGGCATGTGGGATCTTCCTGGGCCAGGGCTCGAACCCGTGTCTCCTGCATTGGCAGGTGGATTTCCAACCACTGCGCCACCAGGGAAGCCCTTTAAACATTGTCTTAACTCAAGATTATATTTGCTGCTGTCGGGGACTAATAATGCAAGGGAAGCAATGTGGTAGTCAGAATTGATGTTTTACTTAATTTGGGGTGCATCATATTATTTTTTGGCCTTTCTAATTAAGTTTTGCTTGGATGAATGTTAAAATTAGCATGTATTTAGTTCACACTGCCTTATATCAGGAGTTAACTAGTTTAAAGTGTGTTGAGTAGCAGCAGGAAGCCAATCTGGGATCAAATTTTGTTTGTGTGTGTAATTCACAAAGAGAATTGGTCATAGGTAAATAATAAAAAATTGACTGGATTACTCTGTTTTGATATAAATGTCTGGAAAATTCTCAAATACAGCATGCTGTCTTTTTGGAAGTCTATCACTAGGTTTTATTTCATTTTAGTAAGATTATATCAATTGTTTATTTTAATTTCTGTTATGGGGTAGCATTTTCTTTGAACCAGAAACAGTGTTTTGCTTGGTGAAACTACGTTTTCTTTTCCTCATTTAGCTATTGTTGCTGTACTTCATCACATCAGTCAGAGACATTAAAATTTATACTGTTATCAGAATTGACCTTTCATTATGAAAGTAGCATATATAAGTAATGGATTCTATTATGCAACCCAACTTCCTTTTTAAACAATCTGTGTAGTCTTTATCACAAAGCCAACTATTCTGTCATAGCCTAGCTTTTGTTTCAATTATCATTCAGGACAAGTGGTTTGGCAGAAAATGATAGAAGGACCTGCAGATGAACCCAGTCTGAAAGGTTTGGCTGATGCCATTAAATTACTATATGATACAGACACTAAAGAATGGACAGCAGATGATGTTATCAGTCTTGTAGATGAACTATCAGGTAAAAAGAATTATTTACCACATACAGTAATAGAAATTTGTTATTAGAATACAGTTATAAAATAGTAAGGACAACTCTATAGGTAACAAAAGAATTGCCTATTGGAAATAACTAAATGCTTTAAAATATTTAAAGTTTGGCTTTATGTTTGAAGAGAATGCATATAATCAACTTACTTTCCTTCCATTTTCCTTGCCAATTTTATAAATATGTATTTATTGCTATTATTTGAAAGCTTCATAATTTAATTAGCTTAATTATTCCCATTTTGAAGTTCTCAGAAACACCTCCGAATGTTGGGTAAGAAGAAGGCCCTTCCTGTTGGTACTGGCTAGATGAAACAATGTTTCCCATTCCTGTATAATCCTTTAGATTCTAAAGTTTACAAGATTTCTTTCTTTAGCAGGATTACACCACCTTGTCTGTTGACCTATGTGTAGGAGAAATGCTTTGACTGTATTACTAGTATATTTGTGAGAGTCGCTGTGACTTGGCAATAAATAATCTCTGTCACCGGTTGAATGCTGTAATAGGAAAACTAAAGCATTTTTTCTGAGATTCTCCCTCGGCACTGATTGTATTTCCAATAAAGTAATATAATATTGCATGTATTTAATGATGTTTACTATAGCTATTGTGTAATTTCTCATTAAATAACTGTTCTTTCTTTAATAAAAGTGGTTCCCCGTGAGTGGCTTCTAGAGAATAATGCACGTCTCCTAATCCTAAGTGGGAACAGCCTCTGTTTCACTTTCATGGCTAGTAAAGCTGTGAATGGACGGGCCATTGAACTGGCAAGGCTGGTAGTGTTTTTGGCTTTGGTAAGTATAAAGTAAGTTTTTTCTAGCAAATTGTTTAACATTATAGTTGACCTACTAGGGAGCTGCCCTGAAGGAACTGAAATATGTATGAAACATTTTGAAAGAATAAGTATTTAAGTATATATTTTTATATATACTTTATATATTTTTTAAATTTTTAAAATTTATGTAATACACTATCATATCTGGAATCATTCCTTGTGTTAACCTCTCCCTGCTTCATATCTGGATTGTCATTATACAGCTCTGCCAAGTTATATTCTTTTTTTTCCCTTAAATTCCATTTAAAAATGAAGCATCCCTTATGATTTGCTCCAGGATAATCCCTGGGCAGCAGGGAGAGAATGTGTAAGTGAGTGGTGGTAGAAGTGAAACAAGATTAGTAATTGTTGAAGCTAGGGAATGGATGCTAGGGGTTCATAATACTACACTCTTTACTTTTATATAGTTAAAATGTTTTTCAAAATAAAAACATTTTAAAATATATTTAATATTCATTCATTTAACACAAATTGAATGTTTACTATGGGCCATACCTGTGAGAGATTTTTAGGACTGTGGAAATTAATAGAACAAATCCCTGACCAAAAGCTGCTTACAGTCTTCTAAGCAATATCAAAGTATACATAAATAAATTCAGTGTGATAAGTGCAAAAATATGTAAAAAAATATACAAAGGTATCAGAGAGGAGCCAATATTGGGTGGGCGTAGAGTACAGAGAGGGCTTCCCCAATTCCAGTAGATATAAGTTTTTTAAATGAATAGGAAGTGTTCACCAGACAGAGAGGTTCGATTATTCAAGCATGTACCTGCATGTGTTGCATAGATATCTCATTTATTTGGCTTCCATCACAGATGCCAGCCCACCCAGTGCTTCAAAAGCAATGGAATAATGTTCTTTTGGCTGTTGTGAGGAATAATTGAATGTAATCCATTTTCTACAAAATGGAGACAGGATCTTCACTAACTCAGCTGCTTAAAACATGAATGAAATCTCTGTGGCTCTTTTAAAATGTGAAGAAAGCTACTAAATTAACTGTATTCTAAATGTAAATGTTTATTTTATTTTTTTTGGTAAATGTTTATTTTAATAAGCAGAGGCCCTCAAAAAAAAAAAAAAGGAAAGAAAATCGAACTGCATGACTATATCAGGGAACTATAAGCAGTTCAGTTCAGTTCAGTATTACTTCTGAAGGGAAAAATGTGCAGAAGAGGAGGAGATGGTAAGTTTAGATAGGAAGGAAGAGGCTAGGTAAGGCAGGGCCTGGTAGAACTTTCTGTGGAGCTTAAACCACAGGAGCCACACTGCTGACAAGTTTTAGGAAGCAGGGAGACATTGTCAGTTTTACGTTTTTGGAAGGTGACTTTGGCCACACTGTAGTAAAAGGAATGGAGAGGAAACCGCTAGGGGTGGAGAAACCTTCTCCGGAAAGCCTTCTCTGTTTAACATCTCAACTCTGGTCATTAATTTTCTCTAAATGGCCTCAGATTTGTCTTCTCTTTATCTTCATTTACCAGTGGTGTTCTAAGGCCACTGTATGTGTGGGGTAAGTCATCTCCCAAAATATATTGCAAGCTCTTTGAAATCCAGGACTATGCCCCTTATTTCTTTCGTAGTGCCTTGTACAGTGCTTTACACATAATAAGTAGTTCTTGTCAAGTTAACACTATTTAGTTACAGAACTATATAGTTGATTTTCATGCTCTATGTTATTTGGCTCTGTGAGTTAAATTGACCATTTAAGATGTTAGTAAATAAACCTTTTTCCTTTCAGTCAGTTTTACCTATAAACATGTAATTTTCACTTTATCTATCTTTTAAATAATAGAGGAATAGTCCCTACTACTCTCAAGGTGGAAAGTTGGTGTCACCACAGGGTTCTCTTGCCTGTTGAAATTGTCTGTCTGGCACCCTCATTGGACTCCTTAATAGAGGCCGTGTCTTTATGGCTTACCATTGTATCCCCAGCTCTTAGCATGTGCTTAATAAACACTTATTGAATGAATGAGCAGGAGCCTTAATAATAATTGTTTTCAATATTATTTCTTACATTAATAAATAAATATTCTATGATAATCTTTTTTTCTGTGATAATCTTGAACCAGGCTTTTTTTACCTCACACTTCTCCCCACTAAATTTATACCATTTGAAAGCAAAGAAGTATTAGATATAAGAGCATTTCCCATTTATAGACTCAACATGATGTTATATGTATTAAATTCTGTAAAATTACAAACGGTCATTGTTAATACCATTTTCAAATTCTACAGCTTTCTTTAAATGAAGATTTACCATATTGCTTTGTATGTCTAAATCAGGTATGTGAGAAAGAACTATACTGCATGGATTGGGCAGTTAAAATGACGCAAAAAGTCTGTAAAGTCTTTAGCACTCCAGTGGAAAGAAATAACTTCCTGCAGAGTGTCGCAAATGCATTTGCGTGTGTGATAACGGAAGTACTACAATCAGTTGTGTCTGGTGAGTATGCATGTAGATGGTGCACAGTTGTGAGTAAAGTGCATTCTAGTCTCCCCTTAAGACATAGATAATTCTGTGTAGACTTTTAAATCTAAGCTAAAAATAGCAAAATCAGACATTGTTTTTCCATGAGATATATTTAATTCCTGGTTTTGTCACCTTTTAAATCTGGTATTAGTTTTAATGGAAAACATAAAGTTGAAGACTCTGCTCTGAAAGGAACTAATTTCAATTCTGCACAGCAAAAATTTTAACTTGCTTACTTAATCAACTATCATAATCATCACAATATTCTTTATTTGTATAGTTTACACATACATATTTTTATAGTTTTATTAGGTGCCCAACATGATAATCAACCCTATTTTACAGATGAGAAAACTAAGGCTTAGAGAAATTACCTGACTTGTCCAAGGTCGTGAAGTTAGAAGCAATAAAGCATGGACCAGCATCTTTTTCTTCTGATTTCTAATTCAGAGCTCTAAATATAATTCCATGATTTCAATGGTTAACGTCTGACTTAGGGAAAATCACTAACTAGTCTTCTGTTACATATTATTAGGGAAACTGGAACATCTTATGTTTCAAATAAATCATATATTTAGAAACTTAACTGTCATTTTCTTTTCCCTACTGTCTATTCCTGTGTGTGGCGTATAGGAAACAATGATGAAGACGACAGAAGCTTTCTGAATTTGTTCCATCTTGTGCGTGCTCAGGCTAACTTCCATAAGGAGGTCCTGTATTTGACCATGAATCCTCTCTCTACCTAAATACTCAGAAAGCCTTGCATTTAGAGAATAACTCAGTGAACTAACTATTAGAAGAGTGCTAGTTTTCCACACTCAGAGAAGAGCATCCATGGGACTTTTATCACCTAAGTAACCTAAGAATTCAAAAGCTGCATAAAAATTTAGAAGCAACTGCTTACACCATTATTAATATAAAAATTTCAGGCAAACCCAGGAATGTATTAAGATTTCTCTAGAAAACAAGCTGTGCTGCTCTAGATTTTGGTAAACCTAACACCAAGCTAAAATGGAACATTAGTGTTCAAGAATCTGGGGCCAGCCAGCCTGTATGTGTGGGTCTTCAAAGCAAGAGAAAATTCTGATGCATAGTTAGAACAGACCCAAATTCACTAAATGGTGTGTATCTATTCACTTTGCTTAGGTTGTGTAAACATAGCGTAGAATGTTTTGTGAAGATTTGCAGTATGATGTTTTGGAATGTGCAGATATAAATCACATTTTTTTTACCACCTTCTTGGCATATGATTACAAAGAACATTTTATTTGCTTCATGTTTTTTTAAATAAATTTATTTTATTTATTTATTTTTGGCTGCGTTGGGTCCTTGTTGCTGCATGCGGGCTCTCTTTAGTTGTGGCAAGCAGGAGCCACTCTTCATTGTGGTGCACGGGCCTCTCACTGCGGCAGCCTCTCCTGTTGAGGAGCATGGGCTCTGGGCACGCAGGCTTCAGTAGTTGTGGCACGTGGGCTCAGCAGTTGTGGCTCACGGGCTCTAGCGCGCAGGCTCAGCAGTTGTGGCGCACGGGCTTAGCTGCTCCATGGCATGTGGGATCTTCCCAGACCAGGGCTCGAACCCATATCCCCTGCATTGGCAGGCAGACTCACAACCACTGTGCCACCAGGGAAGCCCTTGCTTCATGTTTTGCAGATCAAAAACCAAAGGAAGTATGTCTGTGTGTACGTATATATCCATATGTGTGTATATATATATATATATATATATATATATATCTGTATATACACATACATGCACACACACATATATTTCCTTCTCTAAGACAATCTAAAAAGTCTATAAATAGAGGAAAGCATATATTGTTTTAATACAATCAAATCATCTTTTATTCTTTCCTGGGGATTACAGTAAAATGTTGCAAGTAAGGAGAAATATAAAATGAAAGAAAGTAGCTATTCTGCTCCTAAAGCTTTTCTTCCTGTCTTAAAAAATAGGACTTGAAGGAAACTGAAAGCATGGATGGTTCCAGCAGCCCATGAGAGAATGGGGTTTATCTTCATTCAAGTAAATGGATTCCAAGAAGCTCCAGGACTATTTCAGTTTGACTAGCTTCTGCCACTGCCACTCTTACTATTAAAATAGAAAAAATAGTGCCTAACAAGCTGAAATAATGCTGGAGCCCTCCTGGATCTCCTGTTTTCTTCTCCTTGGGTTTGATCACTTTACCTCTGCTGAGAATACACCCCTTCCCACTGGACTTCTCAGAGGCTGACTTTTTCTTTTCCTAAGCCCTTGACTTAACTCACCTCTGGAGTTGAGGAAGGGAAGAAAAACTAGAAGATATGGAAATTACCCACAGGAGTGGGGTACAAATTGTGGGAAATTCTCAAGTTTGGCAAGAGGGGCTCAAGTTTGGGGTACAAGTTGTGGGAAATTCTCAAGTTTGGCAAAAAGATGATTTTTACTTCCACTAATAACAATCTAATGACACATCTTAATAGGATTGAGAAAGAGTGAAAATTGTGGAGAAGATATGAATTGTGATAACAAGGTTTTACTATATTTTAGTAACAAAAGGACTTACCTCTATTTTTGGAGGGTCAGAAATTAACTGCCTTTCTTTGATGGATTGTCCAACTGTAATTCCATCAGTGGCAGGAATTTTTTCTCTAGAGTTTAGTATTTACATATTTATGTACAAAATTCTTGCTTTTATCCTGGTTTCATTTTCTTCTTTTCAATTTAACGATTCACCCACAACTAAATTATAAAGATTAAAAGTTGGCAGATACCAGAATACAAAAATAACACTTTAATTAGCTTTTTCTTTTCCCTCTCTCACCCTTTTTTCCATATGTGCTTTGGAAAGCCTAATCCATTTCTTTGTCAAAACACTGGTGACTCCAAATTGAGAATATTATATTATATGGGGGAAAAGAGAAAAATAAAGGAAAAAAGTAAAATTTTTCATATAAATAGTGAATATTTTAAATATTGTAATAAATAAATGTTAAGTTTCATTCCCTCAGAGAAAGAAATTTGGCATTGTGAAATCTCCTTAAACCTTGAACTATCCAAGCCTCCACGCCAGTTATTTTCAGCAGGTTTACAAAGGAAGCATGGTTTAATTTAAAACATTGCTTATCTGGATTGTGAATCACATCACACGCTTCAATTGACATGACTGCTGCTGTAAATGTTTTTATTTATTTATTTTTTTGCGGTACGCGGGCCTCTCACTGTTGCGGCCTCTCCCGCAGCAGAGCACAGGCTCCGGACGCGCAGGCTCCGGACGCGTAGGCTCAGCGGCCATGGCTCACAAGCCCAGCCGCTCCACGGCATGTGGGATCTTCCCGGACTGGGCCACGAACCCGTATCCCCTGCGTCCGCAGGCGGACTCTCAACCACTGCGCCACCAGGGAAGCTCCTGTAAGTGTTTTTGTTTGTTTGTTTTTGCGGTATTCGGGCCTCTCACTGTTGTGGCCTCTCCCATTGCGGAGCACAGGCTCCGGATGCGCAGGCGCAGCGGCCACGGCTCACGAGCTTAGTTGCTCCGCGGCAGGTGGGATCTTCCCGGACCAGGGCACGAACCCGTGTCTCCTGCATCGGCAGGCGGATTCTCAACCACTGCGCCACCAGGGAACCCCGGAAGCCCCCTGTAAGTGTTTTTAAAACTCTCCTTATTTCATTATTCTTAATAATTGTGAGATTATTATCTCACCCTCCCCAGAAATTTGGAACATAAGAAAATCTGATTCATTCTTTGGGTACAGTAGATAAATGATATCATCTTGCTACCACTAAAAAATAAACTGACAAATTCTTCATTCAATTATTAATAGATAAAATAAACTTTGAGACCAAATTTGAAGTTTCCTCAATTTGGCAGTTTTTTGCCGAATACATTTGTCATCAGGAACAAAGTGTGAATCAATTTTTAAGGTGGCAAATTAACTTGCAAAAGTATATATTATCGGGCTTCCCTGGTGGCGCAGTGGTTGAGAATCCGCCTGCCGATGCAGGAGACACGGGTTCGTGCCCTGGTCCGGGAAGATCCCACATGCCGCGGAGCAGCTAAGCCCGTGAGCCATGGCCGCTGAGCCTGTGCGTCCGGAGCCTGTGCTCCGCAACGGGAGAGGCCACAACAGTGAGAGGCCCGCTTACCGCAAAAAAAAAAAAAAAAAAAAAAAAAAAAAAAGTATATATTATCATTAGTATTGATGTTTAAGTGATGGTAGAGGCAGTCATATTGCCACAAAAAAAGGGAGCATTTGCAAAATAAATAGGCTAAAAACACTGGGAGACTGTCCACTTCTAATTCATTCTAGAACAGTCATAAAATAACGATGTAAACTACCAACAGGTCAGATAATTTATCTCACCTGTACATCTTTCTAAACTAGGAGATTAACCTGGGCTTCTAGCTTTTTTCCGCTTTTTTTTTTTTTGCGGTATGCGGGCCTCTCACTGTTGTGACCTCTCCCGTTGCGGAGCACAGGCTCCGGACGCGCAGGCTCAGCGGCCAGGGCTCACGGGCCCAGCCGCTCCGCGGCATGTGGGATCTTCCCGGACCGGGGCACGAACCCGCGTCCCCTGCATCGGCAGGCGGACTCTCAACCACTGCGCCACCAGGGAAGCCCTTTCCGCTTTTGATAGTGATTTCCTCAGTCTCTTTTGACCTTGATTTGTAGGATGATTTTTACTTCCACTAGAAGCAAGCTCAACAACACATCATTATATTTATTTTTACTATTGTTTCTAAATACACACACCACACCACAAGAGCACTAATAACAATCTAATGACACTCCTTAGAAACTGAAGTTTATATATTGTGATAAATACTCCATACCTTATGAAACCATAGAACGTGTATCGTTCATACTTTTTTGGATAATTTCTTCTCATGCCCTGCTGACCCCTCAACTATATCATCTTCATGATGCAGGCAGTACATTACTGTACTTGGGAAGCCTTTCAAGCATTCAGGAAGCTGAGGCAGTTGTTTATCAGGCCTGCTCCCCATAGCATGAACAATAGGCACCTTATTTCACCTTTACCATCCCTTCATGGCTTAGTTGGTGCTTCCAGTTCTTCTGTTAATAACAAAGATTTTATTGCCAGGATAATTATTCACCTTTGGAGATTAGAGCAAGCATGAGGAATCCAGCAAAAAAGTGCAACTGGAAGAACCACCTTATATCAGTAAAAAGCAAACATGAGCCTCTTTGTGTGATGATTCCTCAAGAGTTAACCCCTTTAAGTGAATAGTACTCAATTATATGATTACAGATTTTCATGTCAATAAATATTGTGAAGTGTAAAAACACAATGCTACCACAAAAATCTCTTTGGTTATTGGACACCTTACTAGCAATGTGACTTCTTTACCAATCCCACTAGCAGGTAGCTCTGAAACCTGTAAGAAATCAAGCAATGGAAATATGCTCCTTGGCTTATTGAGACATCACTAAGGTAGGAAAGATGACCTGAAAGACAGCTGTATTGGACAGTCAGTCTTCTCTAGGTTAAAAAAAAAAAAGTGCCAAAGGACTAAGAACACATTTTTTTTTCATCAAGAAAGCAAATACAACTCCAGAAAATTCCTCAAGTAACTAGACTTAAAAACAAAAATTTAGTTTAGCCCTTGAAAGGCTTTTAAATTTTAAAAAATTAATAATTGTACATATTCTAAGATCTTTGCTTTCTTAAAGGTGCACAACACTGAAAAGTATTCATTGTTATTTTTAAAGAATTGTATTTCTGGTGAACTGTCTTTGATACCTAAATATTTACTAATTTTATTTAATTTATTTATTCATATTAATAAAATAAAATTAAAATTGGAGGGGCTTCCCTGGTGGCGCAGTGGTTGAGAGTTTGCCTGCCGATGCAGCAGATATGGGTTCGTGCCCCGGTCAGGGAAGATCCCACATGCTGAGAAGTGGCTAGGCCCGTGAGCCATGGCCACTGAGCCTGCGCGTCCGGAGCCTGAGCTCCGCAACGGGAGAGGCCACAACAGTGAGAGGCCCGCGTATCAAAAAAAAAAAATTGGAAACATTGCTAACTTGTTCAGAGTTTGTTATGATGCAAATCATTGAGCATGTAATTCCTTTAAATTTTTTTGTATTTTTAAAAATTAAATGTTTAAAATTGAAGTATAGTTGATGTATAATATTATATAAATTATAGGTGTACAATATAGTGGTTCACAATTTTTAAAGATTATATTCCATCTATAGTTATAAAATATTTGCTATGTAATTCCTTTAAATTATTTCTTGTGGAAGAACTTATTTTTATTTAAGCTGTTAATTATAGCCCTACCATGATCAAAAAACTAAATGTCTTAATACAAAATAATGTTTCAATTAGCTATATATTTATGTATATTTTTATGCTTAATATTTTAGTGTATAAATAAATAATTTCATTTACCAGCAACAACTCTTAAATTGAACAACAAATCTATAAGCACAATAGTATTCTATACTCTTCTGTTATTTAATTCAGAGACCAAATTCCCAAGCAAATAATATTCTGATTGCTGCTAATATACTACAATTGTCATAGTTTAACACCAGTTTCAAAAAACAAAATATGTGATTAAGTATTGTGGATTACCTGCAATTTCCCATGACTACAAGATCTTACAGTGTATTTCTATGAACAGAGTTCTTAAATATTTCTAAAAAATGTCTGCCTTAGCAGATTTTTTTTTTCAGTTTATAATGGAAGTTGTGTCAGTGATTTTTTCTGTTTCCCCCTTTATATATGACTTTGCTTTTATTTTTACTTAAAATGGATGGAAGCAAAACTAACTTAGAAGAGGCCATTCTAGGCTTAGTAAGCATTTGGTCTGTGATAAAGCCAAAGCATGTAATTTACAAAGACAATTTTCCCACTTCAACTATGTTTAAGTCCTTTATTAAGCGACATTCCCATTATTTTTTAATAATTTAAAGTTAAAATGATACTGTTAAGGGATTTTGAAGTTTGAACAATGCTAATTTTAAGCCTTTTAAAAGAAAAGAGGGGCTTCCCTCGTGGCGCAGTGGTTGAGAATCTGCCTGATAATGCAGGAGACACGGGTTCGAGCCCTGGTCTGGGAGGATCCCACATGAGGCGGAGCAACTAGGCCCGTGAGTCACAACTACTGAGCCTGCGCGTCTGGAGCCTGTGCTCCGCAATAAGAGAGGCCGCGATAGTGAGTGGACCCCGCTCGCCACAACTAGAGAAAGCCCTTGCACAGAAACGAAGACCCAACATAGCAAAAAATAAATTAACAAACTCCTACCCCCAACATCTAAAAAAAAAAAAAGAAAAGAAATTTTCCGAAATTTAATAAATTACATCATGCCAAGTTTCAAACTCAAAGTTTGGATTTGATTCCATATAAAGTACCCAAACAATGAGTTTTAGGTGGCTCCAACTTAGTAACATTTATCTTCCCATTATTTAACTGTTTCCCAAAATATATTCTTTTTCCTAACATAAAATACATCATTTTCCCACCCAAACCCCTTATTTTTTTTAATCAAGAAAGCAGATATTAATATGATTCTTAGCATTATGCCACATTAATTTTTTTCTAAGTAATCTGCAATTATTTAGAGATTTTTTACTACATTGATGTGGGCCAAGTACAATCCTCATTTTTATAGGACATGATTGCCCTATGACACAGATTTATAAAACTTACACAAAACTTTATACTATTGATACAAAAGTAATTTTTTCAGTGTTTTATTATATTTTAGGATGGCAATACACAAATAGTTTAAATGTGAAATTTAGAAAATTTTATCGAAATGAACACAGTAAAACTGTTATAAACTGGCATATTGGGACTTCCCTGGTGGTCCAGTGGCTAAGACCCCATGCTCCCAATGCAGGGGGTCTGGGTTGCCTGGTCAGGGAGCTAGATCCCACATACCACAACTAAAGATCCTACATGCCGCAACTAAAAGATTCCGCATGCTGCAACTAAAAAAAAAAAAAAAAGAGATCCTGCATGACACAACTAAGACCCAATGCAGCCAAATAAATACATACTTTAAAATAAAAAATAAACTGGCATATTATAGCATAGATATAGGCACAAAGTCATAAAGTTTCTTCCAAAATGTAACTTTATTTTTTAAAAGCATAATATTTCACAAGTAATTGAAAATAAGGGTATCTTTCTGTCTTTTTATATTGTGCCCAATACCAGTGGTATATATCACTGGTGTATAACTGAAATTGGCTGATTGTTTTCACTGAATTGATTAGTTGTTTCAACTTTGTATGGATACAGACTGAAGAGCCTTGACCTCATAAAAGACTTCAGAGGGAGCTGGGTTAGAGACTATACCACAAAGATCTACACCACCATAATTAACTGTGTAACTTGGATCCCTCCAAAATACTGACACTTGCCCTAATTACCTAGGTAAGGACATAGAGCTGCTCTCTTGACTTGAGGTACAAAATTTTAGTTTGAAACACAAGTTATACCAAAGAGTTAAGAGGAATGTTTTAGTGGGAAATGTTTCATCACGGACTCCACAGAAAACAGAAGATCATCCCTGAATGTATTACTGTTCAGAGCCATGCTTCTTGAATTACTGTATCTGTCAGATTACCCCTTTTTGTTATATACCACCATGTAGTATTGTACTTGTTAATATTCCCTAAGCAGCTTAGACAAATGATCACTGATATATGTTTGGGGTAAATAAATATTTTCATTTTCTCCTCACAATGTGGTGGTTGGTACCCAAAAAGAGTTTGAAGTTGTTTTCATTATTTCATATTTCATATTTCAATGAAATATTTCATTATTTCATTCAGTGTCATTTGGGGAGAATAGAAAAGCGGACTACTGGTAAACTCTTAAAGAGTTTCTTCCTGGGAATTCTGTTTTCAAAGATGTAGTTTTCATCCTAGAATTATAGAATTTTGAAATGGAAAGAGACATTAACAATTTTCTAGTCCAACCATTACATTTGTCAGAATAAACTGAAGCCCTGAATGTTAAATCACTTATTGAAGGCCACATAATTTGTTGCCTAGACAAGCTCCTAGAACAGTGTTTTTTCTTGGCTAGTATTTTAAAATGAAAGTTTTCCATCTTAATTTTGACATATACTGCTTCAATTTTCTTTCTTTTTAAAACATAGAAATTGAACACAATGTTATAAATAAAAACTATTAAGTTAATCTTTCTCCTTGCTTATTTTTTTAAAATTTATTTATTTATTTATTTTTGGCTGCATCAGGTCTTCATTGCTGCACGTGGGCTTTCTCTAGTTGCGGCGAGCGGGGGCTATTCTTCGTTGGGGTGCGCGGGCTTCTCATTGCGGTGGCTTCTCTTGTTGTGGAGCACAGGCTCTAGGCATGCAGGCTCAGCAGTTGTGGTGCACGGGCTTAGCTGCTCCGTGGCATGTGGGATCTTTCTGGACCAGGGCTCAAACCCGTGTCCCCTGCATTGGCAGGCGGATTCTCAACCACTGCGCCACCAGGGAAGTCCCTCTCCTTCCTTATTTTTAAGCTAGAAATAAAAATCAAGACAGACTTTTCAAAGGAATAGATACCACAGATTTGGGGCCCAAGTCTACTCTGGACCCTCAAATATATGGTTTCTTCAACCCTTGGACAGAGATATATGTTGAAAGTTTTTTGTTTTGTTTTGCTTTTAAGAAAAGGAACATTTGACCATATAAAAAACATTTATTTGAGGGTAAGAGAGAGATTTTTCCCAAATAACAAGTAAGATAAGTGTAGCCATCTTGTTTCAATAATTTATAATTCAGCTATTCAGAAAGAATGAGGACTATATAACTGTTTCTTTCTTTAAATGAGAAGCTGGAGCACAACGGGTATGGAGTGGGGAAGATATGATAAATCTTAAAAACTCAAATGACAACTTCCTTCTAGAGAGTGAGACATGGGAAATCACACAACCCCAGATTGTGCAATCTCTAAAGACAGTGCTAAAGTGACTACTTCATAGATGAAGATAGACAACATGCTCTTGGACCTACAAGGGAACGCCCTCGTGTGAGAAAGGAAAGAACATACTTTAGCATAATATGCAGTTGCATTTAGATCTAAGGAAAGGCTATCAAATAAATTTTTGAGCAATTCTCCATAGTAACTTTAATGAGTCTACATTTCAGCTCTCTGTGTTCTCAACACCTCTGTCTACAGCTCAAACGCACACAGCAGCTGCCAGCCATGCCCATGAATTCCTGATGTCCCAGCCGAGTGTCTCTGCCTCTGAGCTCAAAAAGCCCCTTGCTTGACAGGGGTTAACCATATCCGGAAGGCTCTGGAAGAGGTCTGCTGGGCAGCAGGACTGCTGTTGATGAGAGGCTTCTTGTTGGACTGGAGTCCAGGAGCTGTGGGAAACCCAGAAACAGCAAGGCTCAGATGGGAATAGCAGCAAAGGTATCAGCTTCCGATACTGGTCCTGGACTAAGACAACAATTAGGAGTTCTTCTCGCCACTCCGCCAAACGCCACAGCTGGGAAAGAATTGACATCTCCCGCAAAACCCCACTCCCAAGTAAATTTGATTTGCTATATCATCCTCAAGTTAGAATGAGTCACTAGTTAATTAATTAATGCAATTATGCAAGCATAATTGTAAGCCACCCTGCTGACATATAAAGATGCTTTTTACCTTTAATTACCAGGAGAAAATGGACAAATTGGAGTTTGAGCACCCAACTTGAAGAAAAAACTAGGAAATATAGTCTCTCCCACCATGCCCACCACTCCCAACACATTCTACTTAAAAATCCTTCACATTGTGGGCTTTACTTTTCATTTTTAAAATTGTTACTTTAAATTAGGTCTCAAAGAAAGAAGCTGGCATTTCTTATTCTTTTCAGAGTGGTCTGGGAAATGCTACATCAGTGCACCTGAGAAAAAAATAGGAAAACAAGATCTCTTGTAATTTTGTTTTTGAATCAATACCCGAAATAATGACCAGAAGCAAAAATCCACCGGTGCGTCAGCAAGCAGGATGCTCGGCCAGTCAGCTTCATCCTTCCCCCCTGAGCTGTAGGCTCCACGCCGCCGCTGCGGGCCCCTAGAGCAGATAGATAATGTAGGACAGAATGACCAGACCTATGATGGCAAAGAACATCAGGATGAAAATATCCAGCATTGTGGAGTCCTTGGCCGAGGAGGCCCCTGGGTCCCGGGGAAATGTGAGCTGTGAGCACGGAGATTGCAGAGTCAGAGGAGAGAAATGGCTCCCTCTTCCCTCCACTGCTCAGCCTTCCTTTCCCCTCCCCCTCCCAGGGCCTGAGACTAAGGGATGCTGCATCTCCATCAGCAGCTTACTCACCCCCCTCACCCCACAGCCAACCAATCACAAAGCCCGGGAGCGGGTAACCAAGGAACTGCTCGATTTCGACCAGGCAGAAGTGAAGAGGCTCAATTTCTCCCCAGGAACCCAATCCTACCCCTTTGTATCTAAATGGACTCTGAATGTTATGGAAGTAGGAAGAGATCTGATCTGTATCCAGGTGCCCAAGGAATGAATCCTCCTGAGTGCCTTTCTTCTCCTTTTTCCCTGCCATCATCCTTGGCAAATAAGCTCAGAAAATAATGGTTGGGAGCTGGGTGGGCCACTGGCACATTGTAAAGTCACGTCATGGAGGGACCATGGATGAGGTTCTCACGTGAGTCTCGGATCACATGTCTGGGGATAGAGCTAACACTTATGGGATTCCTATACTGTGTCAGATACTGCACACGTGGTGTAATTTCAACCTCCCTACAAGTCTTTTATAGATGAGGCTCAGAGATGGTCAGGAACTTGCCTAATGTTTCACTGGAAAGGGCAGAGACCAAGATTCAAAACTAGGCTTGTCCACTCCGGGGTCCACGTTCTTCTCTCGCTCCAGACTGGCCCACCCTGTTCGTCTGAAATGCCCCCTCAGCCCCACCTGCACTGCTGAGCTTGCGATGCGTGTTGCTCAGATCCCTCCGATTACAGTGTGAGCCCCAGAGGTCTCTCCTCCATTGATTCCTTATCTCTTCGTGGTCATTTCCCACATCCTTGTCCCTTTTATATCCTCTTCAGAACTCATTGCAGTGTTATACCCAGAGAGGGCACTAAAGAACTCTCGGTTAGGCCCATCCCTCTGCAGTAGGTGTCTAGAAATGCAACTCAAGTGACTTTTTAAAAATTGAAGTACAGTTGATTTACCATGTTGTGTTAATTTCTGCTGTCCAGCAAAGTGACTCAGTTATACATATATATATTCTTTTTCCTATTCTTCAAGTGGCTTCTTCTGAGGGGAAAGGAGAATTGGTGTTTTATAGTTTAAGCTGGGTGGCGGATAGTCAGTTATGTCGTATGTAAGTTTTATGCCTTTTGTCTTATTTCCTACTAAATTAAAAAACAAAAAAAACCTCCCTGTGTCACCTCTGAGGCCTAGTGTCCTTGGCTCTACCCCAGCTAGTTCTTTTGAAGGACCCGGGATGAGGGCATTAGCAACCCCTTCATCATGCTAAGCCTCAGGAACTCAGGCCATTTCTAGAAGGGGGTCCAGAAACTCCTCGCATGGGTTCCAGCGGGCAAGGAACAGAGCTGTTAGGGAGTGGAGACTTGGCGCTGGTTCCCTCCCAAGCAGACTGTCCCTGAAATCACTCCGGAGGTGACTGAAGCCTCCTGGGCAGAAGAGGCTCCACAGGCAACAGGGTGCAGGCCAACAGAGACAAGAGCTGCCAACTCCTTCCCCGCCATTGGGGCAATATTAGGCAGCCTGCGCCTTCGGAAGGGGAGCAGGTGTCAGTACTGACTTTAATTATCCTACCCAGAGCTGCCTCACCATTCCCTCCACTGCTGCAGCCTGGCAGCCACCTCATCCCCTAATGACAAAGGCTTACGCTGGGGAAAGGCCTTTCCTCTCCAGACTGCTGCTATCCGGAAGCCAGGGAAAGCCTTAATTCTGCGCCCGAGTGGGCAATGCTCCTCTCCACAAAGCCTGACTGGTGGGCCCGCGCTGGGGCTGAAGGAGCTGGATTCCTTCTCTACCACTGTCCCTTTCCCAACCCTTCAGGAGAGGGGAAGCTGGCTGCCGTGCCCGGTCAGAGGTCAGACCCAGGGCACCTGGAGCAAAGGATGGAGCATGGGAGATACTGCCGGGAGAGGGGCAAAGGGCATGTGGCAAGGTCATGGCGGGAGGCTGGGAGCATCACACTGGGGTCCTAACACCTCCAGGCCTGCCACCAGCTGTGTGACTCCCACCAAACATTTCTGCATTTCTGGGCTTCAGTGAACCCCATCTGTAAGATGGATATCACAGTAGTTACTTCTCTCACAGAGCTGGTAATAATGTCAAAAGGGAAAAAATGTGTGTTTAAGATCCATTCATCAGACGTGGTGAGTGCTGCTTCGGGTTGCCAGAGCACCTTGTGGATGGCTTCACCCATGTCACCCCACTGCAGACTGTCCCAGGCCATCTGTCATTTCATTCCTCAAACACTCGCCGAGTTCCTCCTTTGTGTCAGGCAGAGCCAAAATTGCCCCCACCCCCAAGCTGAGCTCATTCATTAATTCAGCAAACATTTGCTGAGCAGCTATGTGCTCAGCCCGGGGCAGGCAGCGGGGTTGGAAAAGATGAATCAGCCCCATTACCTGCCCTGACAGCGCACTGGCTAGTGGGGAGACAGGTGGGTGCAGAACAAAGGAAGTAAGACAGTTAGGACGAGAATATGGGAGCTCAAAGAAGCTTCTGGGAGTGTCACCAAGCTGGGCAAAGGGATGTAGCCAGGAGCCAGCCGGTGAGGAGTCCTTCACAAGGAGGAAGTAGGTGCCAAGGCCCCCGTCAGAGCAGACACACCACTGCTCCCTTCCTCCCAGGGTGGTGACAGCTTCCAGGCTGGTCATTCTCCCCCTGAAGGGCAGCAGAGCTCCCAGGAGGGTGATGGGCCAATGCCCCCCAATCAAACGGGACACACACACAGCAGCACCTCAGAGCCAGAGAGAGAACCAAGTCTGCAGGTAAAAATTATACTTTTATTTGAGTCACCAGGAGAAAGAGTCACTTGTGGTCCAAGTCAAATGTTCAAAATCATAACAGCCCAGAAAGATTTGATCCCAAGCACAAGCCCACGAGGGAGGGGACCAAAACAGACCAAGGAAAGACAACCACACAACCACCCCATATAAAAAGATGAACGGACGGCTTCTCTCTCTCTCTCTCTCTCACACACACACACACACACACACACACACACACACGCACGCACGCGCGCGGATGAAATGTTTGGACAGAGGCAAATTTCACATGGTCATTTCTGTTTCTTTTTAAATACAGGTCTGTGGGGTGGTTTTTTTTTTTTTCCAGCTATTAAAAAAAGGCCCAGAAGTGCGTATGTGAGGGGGAAAAGGCAGAAATTAAGCAATAAAGTAATTTTCCCTGGAGGGACACGAGGAAGAAAACAGGAAGCAATATTGAGAGAATTCACTTTTCTCACCGTTGGGCTTGTTGCATTTTATTATTGGTCCACTAAAGTTATATTCACATTCTAGCTTTGCTTTCCTGGGATTAGATCAGCTAAAAAACCTGTGAAATGTAATAAAAGACCAGGGACCCGGCCCAGCCCTCAGGTTCTGTGCTCTTCTAGGGATGGATGGTTCTGGAAAGGAATAAGGACTCCCAGCAGCCCCTGGGTCCCTCAGCACCAGTGTGACAGTCCCTCCTCTCTCTGGGAGTGTGTAAGAAAAGGTCCCCTATTTTTAGGATGGGAGGAGTAGAGGCTGGCAGCAAGATTCCAGCGGCTGCCTTGCCTTGTTTTGGAAGGAAATTTAAGCCGAGTGAGAAGAGGCTACTTCTTGCTCCCCCAGGGCCTCCTCCCACCCTCTCACCACCCTGCCAACCGCAGGTTCTCCAACAGGATGTGTCTCTGACCTTTGGTCCCAGAATCCACATTGTGCTTTGAGATCGAGAGGAAACCAAATGGACCAGCGCCTGCCTCAAGGCTCCCAAAATTGTTCCCTCTCTGCCTCCCTCATCCCCCAAATTGCCCAATATAAGACACTCC
Source organism: Kogia breviceps (assembly GCF_026419965.1). NCBI lineage: Eukaryota > Metazoa > Chordata > Mammalia > Artiodactyla > Physeteridae > Kogia > Kogia breviceps. The sequence goes on along the minus strand of NC_081328.1, from coordinate 37,068,566 downwards.
ACCTGCCTTCACCTTGGCTCTGGCCAAGGGGGGAAAGGGATTGGTCAGGCAGGGGCTCAAGCCTCTGATTTGGGGTAAATATTCCCAAGTTAACTCACAAGCAGTGAGGACTTGATGCTAAAGATGCCTGCAGGGCACAAGGATGCAAAGATGTCAACCTGTGGGGCCTGAGTCAGCGGACTCAGCGGGGTGAAGATGGGAGGGGGAGACCCAAAAGGGTGACAAGAAAGCCCAGAGATGAATAAAGCCAGGTAAGGGTCGTCACAGCCACCAACGAGCAAGAGAAGGGACTTGGAGATAGCACCATCTTTCCCTTCCTCATCCTGGGTCTGTACTTCCAGTTTTGTAGCCCTGGGACCCTCTCCCTCTGCTTAAAGGAGGCTTTAAGTAAATGGGGAGCTAGCCTGGGAGGGGGGTGGGGGGCGGGGGAGACAGTGCGGGTGACACAGGGTCCCCTGGCCCCCTATTCTGCGGCCCAGGACACAGAGATGGGGGAGAGAATATGCCTGGAGCCACAAAGCCTTCCCCCCACCCCTCCCCCACCAAGCACTCTCCCCTCCCCCTTACTTCTGCCTGGCACATTGGAAAGGGGGTGGGTGGGCTTCTCCTCCATTCGGGGACAGGAGGAGAGCTTTTTCACTCCAAAGAAAACATAAGGAATTTCTCCTCCCCAGCGTCCTCCCCTCTCACTGTGGGTTTTGAGGAAAATATCGAGGACAGCTCTGCACACACAGGCCGCACCCCGCCCACTTCTCTCACGCTCACACTCACCCTCTCCTGTCACGGACACCTGCAGATACTCGCTCCTTCCCCCGCGACAAAGTCCTGGAGATACAGAGGGTCCTGTGGTTTCGCACAGTCCAGCTGGGGTCGCGCGGGAAGCGGGGAGAGAAGAGGCCATGGAAGGCCTGGAGACACCTTGCCAGGAGGCGTGGCGAGGAGCGGCCTAACTAGATCTCGCGGGAGGCTGGGCTGCACGGGCGAGAGACCCGAGGCTTCCTTGCCCCACCCTTCACCAGGAAGCAAGCCAGGGACCCTGGAGACTGGGGTGGGAGTGAGGGAAAAGGGCTGTGGAGAGAACACCCCGTTCCCCTCCTTCCTGGAGCTGTCCCTAAAGTACGAAAGGCGAGAACCGGACCCAAGACGAGCTTCCTGGGGAGCTGCTCGCCCACACCAGGCTCGGGTGGGCAGCAGAGCAAAATCACAGTGTGAAAAGGAACCGTGTCGGGAGGGATGAATGAATCCCAAAGCAGGAACTTCACCCTCCTCTGTTGTCCTTGAGCTGGGGAGAGGGGGGAGAAGGGGGGTGAGGGAGCCCCCCTGGAGGGCTGGCAGCCCCATCTTTGAGAAGCAGAGGCAAAGCCCTCTGGTCCCTGCACGACGGCAGCAACCTCTCCACCCCCGTCCCCATCCCGCGGTGGGGACGGGTCCCAATGGAGGTGGGTCCCACTCCCGGGAGTGTGTGAAGCAACTCCCGGCCGCCCTGGGAGTCCTGGGGGTCTGGGGCTCACCCCAGCCTGGAATGTTTGGGTGTGTGAGGAGGTGGGCAGGAGGGGCTGAGGGGGCAGAAAAGAGAGAAGGCAGAGGCCTGGGAGCTGACGGGTCGCCCCCCCAGACCAGCCCCACGGGCCTCGGCTTCCCCCAGAGCGGTCCACGCCTGTTCCATCCAGAGAGAAAATCAAGAAGTTGGTCAAGGGGAAAACCTGCCAGAGGAAGGACCCGCGAAAGTGGCAGAACAAGGCTTCGGTTGGCAAAAGAAGCTGGAAGAGGGGGAGAATAAACAAGCTGTTGCAGATTTTAAAAAACAGAGACACCAGAGGGTGGACAGGTCACGCCCAGGACGGATGCGATGCTGTGGAATGCACTGAAGACGGATGGGGCGGGCGGTGCCCGGCGGGCTCAGATGGCCTCCACGTAGTTGGCCGGCAGCATCCCCGTGTCGCCGGTGCGCTCCACGGTCCCGTACATCCAGCCGTCGTCGATCTGCTGCACGTTGACGATGGTGTCCCCGTCCTGGAAGGAGACCTCGTCCTCGTCGGCGGCACTGTAGTCGTACACGGCGCGGTACCGCTTCTGCAGGGGTCGGGGCGCGGTTAGTCAGGGGTGCCTAACTGTCTGGGACCCCAGAGCAGAGTGGACCAGGAGCTGGGAGACATGGAAGGGCTGGGCTCTGCCATGGATTTTCTCACCTCTGTGTCTCATTTTCTGAGAGCAACCACCTTTTTAATAATGCATCTGGCGTCTACCAAGGGCCAGGCGCAAACAGGGACGGAGGTTACAATAGTTCTGCCCTGTCTCTCGGAACAGGAACGCAGTAATGGACACCTTGCCGGGTAGAGGTTAAAAATATGAGATGTCCTGTGCTCTATTATCTGCATTTTTTTTTTTTCTTTTGGCCGCCCCGTGTGGCATGCGGGATCTTAGTTCCCCGACTAGAGATCGAACCCGTGCCCCCTGCAGTGGAAGCTCGGAATCTTAACCACTGGACTGCTGGGGAAGTGCCAATCTGTGTTACTATAAGCACCAGTCTTACTTCTTTTTTTGAAGCTGTTGATGAATCTGGTTCCCAAATTCAGAATAAAGACCAATTCCTGTGAGAAAAACCTCCAGGTGACACAAGACATATCTGTCAGGTCCCACCTTCCAACCTCAGCCAAAGTCTTGTGCTTAAGCCCCAGCTCTAGGAAATGTCCAGTAAAAACACATGAACTCTAGCTGTGATCTTGGAAGTAGGCAAGATTCTAATATCCTCTGACCCTCACTGCCCTTGACATCGATTTGTCTCCGGGGGTCAGCTCAGGCTTTTCGGTGCCCCAGGCCAGGCTCTGGGATCAGTGTGGGTCCGACAAGCCCATTAGAAACCTCTGGGATCTGCCCCGACTGCCCCGCCCCACCACCAGGACCCCTGCTCAGACCTGTTTCCAGCCTCTGGTCTGCCTCCTCCAACTGTTCATCTGTTGTGATCTCGGGGGAACTTTCCAAAATGCAAACCTGAGGATGTTACTCCCTGGCTTTAAATCCTTCAGAGGCCCCCTATCCTCTTCAGCATGAAATTTCAAACTCCCCACCCCCCACCCCCACCCCCTGCAGCAGAAACCAGCTTCATCAGCCCCGAAGGCTATGGAATGAGATCATAACTCTCAAGAAATGACTGAAGTGACCTCGGTCTCTTATCACCAACTCTGCCTTTAATCTCTTGGGCCAAGTCACCACATCTAAGCCTGCATCCTGCAATAGCCGCCTAACTCATCTCCCTGCTCCCGCCCTCAACCTTCTTCTATTGGTGCTTCTCAACGCAGCTGCTAGAGCCATCTTTTAAAAACACAAGTCAAACCCCTTACTCTGCACAGCTCACCAGTCACAAAGGCCTTCCTATGGCCTACAAGTCCCTGCATGATCAGACAGACCTCATTCCCTACCCTCTTCCCCTCTCTGGTCACCTTGGCCTTCCTGCTGATCCTTGCACTTTCCTAGAACATTCCTGCCTCAGGACCTTTGCAATTGCTGTTCCCCTCCACCACTCGTTCCTTTACTTTACTGAGAACTTTGCTGTTCTCTCCCCTCCTCATTCGGCTGTCTTTTTCTTCACAGCTTATCTCTGACCTTTTGTTACATACCTACTTATCTCCCGACTGGAATGTAAACTTCAAGAGGGCAGGAAGGTGGACTTTTATTCAGAGCCAAATCCCTTCAGTCCAGAACAGGCTCAGTGAGTACTGGAAGGACTGGCTGGTCTATCTGGAACTTTATCCTTCCCACGACCTCTCCAGCCCACCTGACACCCCAGATAGCACTGACAATCATTCCCTCCTTTGTGTGGTCAGAGCCTGAGGCCTGAGCAGGCCACTTATCTCAAGCTACTTATTTCTCGGAGTATTGTCCCCGCCTGCTTCTACAGGAGCTGCTTTGAATTCCAAGGCACCTGGCACGGAGGAGCTGAGCTTGGCTGCACCTTCACTGGGATAAGTAGCAGGACTTACAGACCGAACTTCAAGTCTGAGGGCTGGTAAGCCTGATTCCACCCCACCTCCCACTTCGCTCATTAATTTATTCACTAAGTTGATGACTGCCCGCTTTGTGCCTGGCTCAGAGTAGGTGAACCAAAGAGACACTGCCCTGCCCACATGAAGCATCAAGTCCAGTGGGGGTCACAGTCAGAAGATGACAAACCCAGAGAACTGTTTTAAGGTGGAAAAAGTGCTCTGAAGGAAACCAGTGGGGCGGAAGGACAGACACGTCAGGGGAGACCCACTCGACACAGGGTGGTTTGGGAGGGTGCCTCAGAGGCAGGGGCAAGCTGAGATCTGAAGGACCTGGCAGGTCGTCGTCATGGAGACTGGGGAGCAGGGCGCAGTCTGGAAGGCCCCAAGCAGCAAGGTGCCTTGTGTGCTCCCAGGCAGCTGGAGTAAGGAAACGTGGGCCGGGAGCTGGGTGGACGAGACTCGCCCAATGTACAGCTATGGCTGGAACACAGGGTCCCAATCTGCCCCCTACACCACACTTCCTTTCTGCTCGAGAGCCTGAGACCCCTATTATCTGCAGATGGCAAGGGAGCTGGGGTCAAAGGTCAGGGGAGGCCAGGCCTCCTGGGTGGGTTTTCTAAGGAAAGTCCAAGAATTACGTCCAGGAAGTGTCCCCTAGGCCCACTCACCTCCCACACCTCCTCTCCCTGAAGCCAGGGCTACTCACCCCGCCCCCGCCTGGGGCACTGCGCTGTATGGAGACCGGGGCTGCAGGCTCCTTGTAGCCACCGTAGGACTGGGCTGCCTGCTGCTGCTGGGGCTGCTGGTAAACTAGAAGCCGGCAGGAGACGGGCTCAGGAACTGTCTTGCCAAAGCCAGCCCGCTCCCTTCTTCCACGAAGCCCATGCCGTGTATTTCCACCACCCATCACCTCAGTCAACCGCCACGCTGCTCAAAGGCTTCTGTCTCTGTGTGCACATCTGCTGGTGCCGCGAATTCTGCAGCAGGGGCTGTGTCTCCCCCCATGGCGCTGGGAGCCCGGAACGGGCCCTGACCCTGGTGCTTGTGCCCTCGGTAGGGATGGGACCTGGGGGGTGTGTGTGTGTACACAAGGCTTCCCTCTCACCTCCTCCCCACCCTGTAGCCGCGGCCTGGCCTCAGGTCCTCTGCCCGCACAGGCCTCACGCTCACCTGGGGCGCTGGTTGGGATGTGGTGAGGCTGCTGTTCCTGGGGCCGCCGATAGCCAGCGTCCTGGGGATCTCGGCGCTCCGGCTCCAGGCCCTCACCCCCACTGGGGCCCATACGGCTCTTCTCAAACTCTTCGTGGTATTTTATCTGCGGGGGCAGAAAGTGCTGGGTGAAGGACCCACAGCAAACCAACCAAAGCTCCCCTTCCACTGCCACTCAAGATCCTGGGACGGGAGAGACTCCTGGAGGTCTCCAGGCAAAGAGAGCTGGGTTCTTGTTGGGAGTGTACCAGCTGTGTGCCCCTGAACAAGCACTTAACCTTGCTACACCTCCATTTCCACTTTACAGGGGTTGCTGAAGGATGCAATGAGATAATGGATGTGAAAGGGCCACGTAAACTAAAGCACCAGACAAATGGTCATTTTTCTGTGCCTGTGGCAGGGGCTAGGGCTACCCTGCTTTCACACTGGTCCACAGCAGCAAAAGCAGCAACTCCTGTTTATTCAGCACCTACTAGGTGCCAGGCACCTAGTGTGCTAGGTGTTCTGCATCACACGCTCGTTTTACCTTGACAGCACCTACAAAGGGGTACAGTATAGTCGCCATTTAACAGACAAGAAGGAAACTAAGGCACCAACAAGCAGCATGAGTTACCCATGCGCACGGAGACTCCAGAAACTGTGCTCTTAGCCAGCAGGCGACTCGGCCTCTTGTGGGCATGACCTCGCAGAGTTCTGCTGAGGACCCTAGCCTGCAGGGCAAAGAAATGCCAGGCCCTCCCTTGAGGGTGGGTTGGTATCTAGAAGATGAGTTCCTTCTCTCCTCAGGTTCCAAAAATGGGCAAAAAGAGGCCTAGAGAAGCCACACACCCCAGGGTCCTCAGCAAGCGCTGGCTGAACTGAACACACCAGGACCCAGAGCTGCGTTCTTAAGATCTGGTCTTCAGACTGTCTGCTCTCAACCCACCTGAGCTGCTTGTTAGAATGCAGGTTCCAGGACCTTCCATAGAATCTACAAAATCAGGGCTGGGGTTTTGGAATATGCACTTTTTTTTTCTTTCTTTCTCTCTCTCTCTCTCTCTCTCTCCTTCTTTCTTTCTTTTTTTTTTTTTTTGTTGGGGGGACTATGCGCTTTAAAAAGATTCCCCCAGGTGAGTCTGAAGCAGGCTCAAGTTTGAGAACCAGTGATCTAGAGCAGAGGTTGGCAAACTCTGGTCCACGGGCCTGCAGCCTGTTTGCTCACGGCCTGCGAGCTAAGAACGGTTTCTACATTTTGTAATGTTCGGAGGATGGGGATGGGGGAGTGGGGGGAGAATTAAGAGGCATAAGATTGGTAACATGTGAAATTTCTATGACATTCAAATTTCAGTGTCCAGAAATAAAGTTTTACTGGAACACAATCTCACCATTCATTTCCCCATTACCTATGGTTGCTTTCATTGCAGAGCTGAGTAGCTTCGACAGAGGCCCTTCGGCCCATAAAGCCTAAAATATTTACTATCTGGCCCTTTACAGGAAAAGTTTGCTGATCCCCGCTTGCCCAAATATGTTGACTGCATATTCCTGTTGGTAAAATCTGTTTTAGCGCAATCCTCCCAAATTGCATCTATTTTATCAATTACACACAAGCATCACTTTACAAATATGGAATGTCTCTTGTAAAACTTACACCAAAAATATGAATAAAACAAAGGATGAGATGAAAAAGAACCACGTCCAGGAGTTCTAGGGTTTTCTCCCTGTACTCCCAGTGGCATGTAGCCCACACCCCACCTTGAGGACCCCTAGTGGGGAGGAAGCAACCAAGGAGAGGTGGAAGGCCCATGGTTTGTGTGTTCCCCGATCACTGGGCTGGGCCGGGGCCGGGGAGGAAGTGGGACAGAGAGTGACAGAATAGCTCCCCCTCACCCCCCAGAGGAAACCTGGAAAGCAGGACACAGAAAACTGGTCCTGTCCTGAGCAGACCCAGGCCTGAATTCTCTCCAGGCCTCGGACCAGAAGCTGGTTCTCACTTCCTGTTCACCAGGATCCCACCGCCCTGTGCTTCTCCCAGTGAAAAAGGGGGTGGGGTGAGGGGACAGGGAATGGATGGGGGCAAAGCCTGCCCTGTTTCCTGCAGCGGAAGCAACAACGAGCGATCCTGTGCCCCGGAAGCCCCTGCCAAGGCCTGATCCAGCTGTCCCAGCCCGGGACCTCCCATGAGCCACCCCCTCCCACTCTGCTGCCTTCTGGCATCCGCTTTGCAAGGAGGGCAAGAGTTAACACTCGGCCAGGCAGGCCTTACACAGGAGTAGCTGGGCTAAAGGTCTGCAGGGGTGGTGGGCTGGGACCACCCACATTGCTCGGCTGCTCTTCCAGCTGTTAACGGACGGTGACCCACTGCAGCCCAGGCCGGGAGAACAGCTGGGGCAGCAGCAAAGCCCAGGATGGGCCCTGTCTGGAGGCAGGGAGGACCAGCCCCCTCCTCCCCCTGCCCCTTCCCCTTCATGCCCAAGTAGGGACCCACACCCAAATGGTGAAATAAACTGAGCCCATTCCTGAAGGGGAGGCAGCTGGCCCTGGTCAGACTGAAAACCCATCGAATCCCTGAACTCCCACAAGGAAGAGCACCCAGGGGTGAAGTTCAAAGACACAGGGCCAGTGCCCTGCTCTCAGATTCCTAAGACAAGGGCAGAAGGTGAGTGTCCCTTAGCCCCACTCCCTTGGTGACCCCGTCCTCTGGTGAGCAGTCGGGGGTGGGGACAAGGAGAGGCCTCTAAGGCTCCCAAGGCAACTGGCTTTCTGACTTGTGTCGTGGGGGGAGGGAAAGGTCAGCTTCCCTTGTTTACTGTCTGTTAATGAAAAGAGGCCTGGGGCTTTCCTGGTGGCGCAGTGGTTGAGAGTCCGCCTGCCGATGCAGGGGACACGGGTTCGTGCCCTGGTCCGGGAAGATCCCACATGCCGCGGCGCAGCTGGGCCCGTGAGCCATGGCCGCTGAGCCATGGCCGCTGAGCCTGCGCGTCGAGAGCCTGTGCTCCGCAGCGGGAGAGGTCGCAGCGGTGAGAGGCCCACGTACCGCAAAAAAAAAAAAAAAAAAAAAGGCCTGACTCTGGGAGCCGATGACTAGGGGAGGGAAAGTGCACATGTGGAGGCGGACAGAGGCCTGCACCCGGCCCTGAGGGAGCCAGGAGGCTGGCTGAGGGGCAGGTGTGTCCCTGGTGCCGGGGCCCAGCTACCCCGACTGACAGCCCACTTCTCTGGCTACGGCTCTGTCTGTATTAGTGAAGGGGTGACTCTCTGAGGAAGAAGGCATGTCTGCGTCGCAGGCCTGGCGCCATCCCCTTTCGTGTCCTGCAGACTTAGTCCTTCATCGAGAGCTGCAGTGTCCCTCCCACGCCTCAGCCCTGGGGTCATGAGCCCTTCACTTGCTCACGTGAGCTTGGAAGAGTCCCGTCCCCTCTGGGCCTGAGTTTCCTCGTCTTAAAAAGAGGTTACGGCACCACCTGCTCCCACGTGGTCTTGAGGCTCCCGACTACCTCTAGGAACCTAGCCAAACTCTAGAGCTGAAAGCAAGTACGGACATGTGCGCGTTTCCACAAGTGGCTGATGGGAGCCATCCTGCTCCTTAAAAAGCCACCCCACATGCATAAACATCTATAAAATTAGGGCCAGCTGATCCAGGTGGACAGAGTAGTGGCAGCCTCCCCACCATCGATGCAGGAACCACCTGTTAATCGTAATAGTAATAACCTTGACTTTGCTCAGCTCTTCACATTGAGTTCTCTGCACATAATCTCCATCGGCCCTGACAATAATCACCCTAAAAAAAAATAAGTCGGATAGGTGCACTTTAATTCCTAATTTACAGAAGCAAATGAGGCTCAGAAGTAAAATGACTTTCATTAGTCAGGGCTGAGGCTGGTGACACAAGGACAAAGCCACAGCTGGACGGGCCCTTTCCTGGGTCAGGGTGACCACATGCCCAAGTCTGCCCCTAGTCCCAGTTCATGTCTTCTGGAATAAATATGAATAGCACTGCCTTTCACTCTCAAAAGGGATGATAATCACAAGGTCACCCTCACTTTGAGAGAAGGGGTGCCTGGCACCCAAGTCAGGAGTTGCAGCACAGAGGGGAAATGGACTGCAAAAAGTGAGCCTGCAGCTCCCTTCTGCCCAGCCCCACCTGATAAAATTTCAATCCTCTCAACCTCCTCTCCCTCCCCTGCCCAAAAAGCGAGGAAACTGTTATTACTTTGCTGATCAACCTGATGGTCTGAGAAGCAAGGAGGCACCTTAAAGGGTGTTAGCACATTCAAAAAGGAAATGAACATTTTTCAGAGGCCAAGGCCCTGTCTGATCCCTCCCTGTTCCAAGCTCAGCAAAGTTCTAATCGTCTAAATGCCCTGAAAAGGCGACACCATAAGCTCAGAAATGTCAGCAGAGCCCTAGTCTAAAAACTGTCCTGGGATCCCATGGAAGGATGCCAGGCTGTAACTGTGCCCATGAGATCCAAGTACACATGGGTGGAGGCACCCAGGCCTAAGGACCCTCCCCACTCATCCAAGGGCCCTGCCAGCCAGGACTCCAGGATGACGAGTTGAGGGTCCATTCCAAACCTAAGAAAAATGCATTTTTTCTGCTAGCTGATGTTCCGTTTTCTGAACCCCTGGCTCTCCTGATTGTGGTGGAAAACAAAGGTCTGACTCCACACTTGCTTCCACATGATGCTACATCATGACCAAGAAGGGAACATCAGGCTTTGAATGGAATAGTCAACTCACCAGCCAGGGTCTGTTTTTTTCTAACAGGGTTTCCGTTTGTTGCAGTCCTCTGTGGTGTCCTTATATGTACAACTCATTTCCTGTTCTCAGCCAGCCCAAGAACAATGTATCACCGTCATCCCCATTTTACAGATGGGGGAACCAAGCTCAGGAGGTAGGTAGGTAAGGGGTGGGTGAATCCTAACATCAGCTCCTTGTTCTCAACCACCATGTTATGCTGTGCTCCCTGTGAGAGACTAACACGATTTTGTTTTTAAAACAAATGTAAATCTGTGCTCGATTTCATTAGTAATCAGAGAAATGCAAGTTAAAACCACGAGATACCACTACACACAATCAAAATGGCTAAAATGAACAAGTCTGAGGACGTAGAGCCACGGAAACTCTCATCACTGCCGGCGAGAGGGTAAATCAATACCACTGCTCGAAAAGTAGTTCAGCGTTATCTGGTAAGGCTGAAGGAACATACGCTCTGAGATCTGGCAATTCCACTCCACATTGACACTAGGAAATATGTATGAAGCTGTCCACAGCCATAGAAGCAATCTAAATGACCATCAACACCAGAATCAATATAAGCATTTTAAATGGAATGCTATACAACAATAAAAAAGAACAAACTACAGCTGCATGCAAACATGTACATGATTCTTTAAACCCAATGTTGCCCAAAGGAGGCAAGACACAAAAGAATAGATATGTTCAAAATTGGGAAAAACAAAACTATAGCATTCAGAAATGCATAGTTGGGGGGGGAGGGATAAATTAAGAGTTTGAGATACATATACACACTACTAAATATAAAAGAGATAATCAACAAGGACCTACTGTATAGCACAGGGAACTATACTCAATATCTTGTAATAAACTATAAGGGAAAAGAATCTGGAGGAAAAATGTATATATAAAACTGAATCACTTCTCTGTACACCTGAAACTAACACAACATTGTAAACCAAGTATACTTCAATTTAAAAAGAAGAAAAAAAATTACATACTAAAAAAAGAAAGCATAGCTACATTTTAAATTGTAAAGAAAAGAACAGCACACGCTTTCAAAAATTAAACTACAGGGTTGTCCAACAAGCCCATCTCCGGGCCATTTGACTCTGGGGCTAGAATTTTCTTTGACTTTACTATTTACCACTGATTAGGCCTGGACTATAAAGAATGATGCTTATTTAAGGAATATAAGCTACTAATTATTTCTGACTGAAAGAAATGCAAAGGATTTCTGCCTGTAGCAAGGCTATCTCCAAAGCTTATGGTTTTGGGTTTTTTAATAAATTAATTTATTTGTTTGTTTTGGCTGTGTTGGGTCTTCATTGCTGTGCACAGGCTTTCTCTAGTTGCGGAGCGGGGGGCTACTCTTCGTTGCAGTGCACAGGCTTCTCATTGAGGCTTCTCTTGTTGCGGAGCACGGGCTCTAGGTGCCCGGGCTTCAGTAGTTGTGGCTTGTGGGCTTAGTTGCTCCGTGGCATGTGGGATCTTCCCGGGCCAGGGCTCGAACCCATGTCCCTTGCATTGGCAGGCAGATTCTTAACCACTGCGCCACCAGGGAAGCCCAAATCTTACGGTTTTATAGTCCTGGAGGACATTAACTAGTTCTGCAGCTAATGCCAGAACACTAACTAGTTCTGTACCTAATTATATCCAGTGCTCTCTTTCACAGACTAGGCATCACCTCTGTCTGTCAGATGCTCCAGCTGGTTCCTCATAATTAAGGCAATTATATGATAGGTACTCACTGCATGAGAGTTACGTTTTTTGGTTTTTGTTTTTTTTAACACTTTGAAAACTCTATTTTGACAGGGGTGCTGTCATGCTCTGCTTCTTGACTTGCATGGTGAGTACACACACAGGTGTTTATGTGTTACACTTCACAGAAAAAGGAAAAGTTAAAAGACCCAAAATTGTACACAGAAAATCAGTATATAAGTAGATATGTAGATAAATAAAAGCTTCTCTGCTTGAAGGCTGTGGCTCCCGTATAGGGACCTCAGCAATTAAAGACTCCCGTCCATTACAGCTATCACAGCTGGTGACCAAAGGCCAGGATAAATTTCAGCTCACAGCCTGTGGTCCTGGCCTCTCACCCCTTCAAGTGCCTTAAATGAAGACACAATTACTAAACAAGGTCCTACTGTATAGCATAGAGAACTATATTCAATACCCTATGATAAACCATAATGGAAAAGAATATTTTTAAAATGTATATATATGTATAACTGAATCACTTTGCTGTTCAGCAGTAATTAACACAACATTGTAAATCAACTATACTTCAATTAAAGAAAAAAAAGACACAAATACTCACCACAGATGTCTAACTAGCACCTTGCCCCCTCAGTTTTCCAGACATTCTCAGTTCTAGACAATGGCCTAACTTTTCAGCCAAACTTCAGTCCACGTCCCTTCTTTAGCCACAGTGTAGAAAGCAGACAAGTCTGCCTTTAAATTAATAGCAATTGACAATATTTATCACATGCTAAATGCTTGACATTTTCCTGGCAAATGAGGAGTCATCTGACATTAACCTGGGAAGTGAGTGACAAGCTACATACAGGAACGCTATTTTGGATACAAAATAAAAGGTGTGGCTCTAAACACCATCTTTCCCAAAACTCTTCTGGAGGAGGGACAAGTTAACAACATGGTTTAAAGTTCCCTGGGGGGTTCTGGGATGTGGCCAGGCCTGGCACCTCTGGTGAAGCTTTTTCAGGCTCTTGGTGACGATTCTCAAACTTCAGGTAACCCAGGGAATGTGTTAAAAATGCTGGTTCCTGAAAATGAAATTTTATTTTCTATCTCTTTAATTTTGTATATGTATGAGATGATGGCTGTTCCCCAAACTTACTGTGACAATCATTTCATGGTGTATGTAAGGCAAATCATTATGTTGGAAAGCTTAAAGGTATACAGTGCAGAATGCCAATTACAGCTCAATAAAAATAAAAAGGAACAACAAAAATAATTGTAAAAATAAAATGCTGGGGCTTCCCTGGTGGCGCAGTGGTTGAGAGTCCGCCTGCCAATGCAGGGGACACGGGTTCGTGCCCCGGTCCAGGAAGATCCCACATGCTGCGGAGCAGCTGGGCCCATGAGCCATGGCCGCTGAGCCTGCGCGACCGGACCCTGTGCTCTGCAACGGGAGAGGCCACAGCAGTGAGAGGCCCGCGTACCGCAAAAAAAAAAAAAAAAAAAAATGCTGGTTCCTAAAAAAAGAGAGAGCGAAAATCTTGGTTCCTGGGTTCTGCTCCCAGATGGCCTGGGGAGGAGGCCTGTGAGCCTACATTTTCAATCAACCTTTACAAGTGATTCTCATCCAGCTGTTTGGAGGCCCACAGTTGACAGACTAACTGTACTTGCTAAAACCAAGAGTATTCCAGCATTGTGGTCACAAGTCACAGGTTCCAGCTAAAGCTGCAAAAGCAGAACCAGGTCAGGCTCAAGTCACCTCCCCCACCTCAGAGCAGAGGACAATCAGCTAATTGCAGCCCTGTGGTTAATGATAAGATGTTATCTCCTCAGGTGTGAGTGTCTTGGCCAGAGTGAGCTCCGTTACCAGGGCTCCCCAGACATTAACACCTCCAATAACTAGTTTGGGGGGAGGAGGGGGAGGAGGAGGGGGGAGGTGGGGAGGAGGAGGGGGGAGGGGGGAGGGGTGCATGCAGGTGCAATAGGCTGCGTGTGAAGTATTCTGGAGGCCTTCCCGAAAGGGAGGCAGGGATGACTGGGCTTGTCTCCCTTCTAAAAGCCCCAGGCTAGAAGCAATGAGTGAATGTGCTGGGGGTTGGGTCGTAGGCAGGGAACAGGTATCCAAGATAAGACAGTCTTCACAATGAAAAGCCACAGAGGCTGAAGACTCAAGGTTCCAGCCAGCTTGGTGAGCCAACTGGGTCTTCCTTCTGTTACCCGTGGCTTCCCCCTCTCCCATTTTGCATGTGGAGAGCTGAGACCCACACCTTCTTTCCTCTGGCTTTACCCTTTGGAGGTCCGGGCACCGACTGGCAGGGCAGGTGTGGCCCTGGCTTATAAAGCAACTGAGACAGGCGTTTTTTTTCCGGCGGGGGTGGGGGGCAGAGGAGCAGGGGAGCAGGGGAGCAGGTAGAGATTACAGCTCTCAGAGGCGTCCTAGCCCAAGGGAAGCACTCCCTTTCCTCAAGCCATGAATTTCAAGCTGCTGGTCAACAACCTAGTTGCGAAACCCAGTTAGTTAAGTCGGCAACCAGCGTCTTTCACAAACTAAAACCGAACTGAAAATATCTGAATGCCCTTTAAGCGGTAAAGCACTCTTTCCTGGAAGTTTTGATTCTGTTTCCCTTAAATAAATCAGCAGGCCTGTTCGGTGGGTCACGACGTGAAATGTATCTCACACTGCAGGTTGCTGTCAAAGCTTAAAAGCCATGGTCTCGGGCATGGCAGGTTCTGAAGGCTTGGGCCCTGGCTTCTGACATCCACCTGAGCTACTGCCGGAGTCCACCCTAAGCACCGTCCAGCCAACTTCTAGAAGGAGTGCCCGACAAGAGAGGTCAGGTGGAGGGCCGAGGGCTGGATGCCGGGTGGACCAGCTAACACCCAGGCCCTCTGCAGCCTGTATCTCCATTCCCTCAGCCTAGTGACACAGGCAACTTGCCAACCCCTTCCTGTTCCAGACATGAAGACAACCGCTTGCCCGGTCCTTTGTAGGACCCTGTGTGGCACGGGTCTGCGGCCCACATCCTGTGCTTGTGGCTCACAGTGGTGTGTCCCACCCCACCCCCCCGCTGACCTCACGTTGCCCAAAGCCCAGAGCCACACAGGCTGCTGGTCCGTGGCTCCACCAAGCAGGGAACTGAGGCCTGTCCCCTGGCCACAGGTGCCATGGGGCGCATCGATCCACTGCCCACTCTCCACACCCAGCCCTGCCATGGCCAGACACTGGTCACCGCCCTGGGCCCAGGAGTGCCAGGCCAGGGGGTGCAGGGCCAGCGGGCAAAACCGGCTGGGGTTTTTACACAGGAAGGAAGAGCAAGCCGAGGTGGGGGAGGAGGCAGAGGAGGGGCGGAAATGACTGCAGTGTCAGCACCCAGATGCAGACAAGGGGGAGGCCGGCCTCTCCCCACCTCTGCCACCCAGTTTGGTTTTTTTTTTTTTTGCGGTACGCGGGCCTCTCATTGTTGTGGCCTCTCCCGTTGCAGAGCACAGGCTCCGGACGTGCAGGCTCAGCGGCCATGGCTCACGGGCCCAGCTGCTCCGCGGCATGTGGGATCTTCCCGGACCGGGGCACGAACCCCCGTCCCCTGAATCGGCAGGCGGGCTCTCAACCACTGAGCCAACCAGGGAAGTCCTGCCACCCAGTTTGGACCTTTGTGCTCAGACAAAACAGCCAGTCTGGACCCTGGCACTCACCACAGACGGGGGGGTGGGGGGGGATTTTCAGAGAGAGTAAGGGGTACGGGGGTGATTTAGCATAAAGGCCCTCCCTGTACACCCCACCCAAAAGTCCAGTCCTTTTAAGGCGGAAATACTATGTGGGCAGAGGGTATCAAAGGGGGAATCCGGAGGTGCACAGAGGAAAGGCATCTGAGAACTCCAAACCCTTCCCTTCCCTCCGCTCAAGCAGCCGCCAGCCAGGCCCGCCTAGGAAAGCAGGGGCAGCAGAGAATTGGCCTCATGCATGTCTGCCAGACGGGCGGGGAGGGAACGAGAAGAGAGGGCAGGGCATGAGTATGGATGGTACACCCCAGGGAGCAGGGGAGCTTACGTTACTGATCTGGTCCTGGGTCTTCTTGATCCTCTGGAGTTCGGGTGTGTCTGCCACCACACTGAAGCCTTTGCCCTTGTTCTTCTCAAACTCCTCCTTGTAACGCACCTGGAGGACCAAAGGGTGGAGAGGGATTGGAGTCGAGGCAGGGGGAGCAGAGAGGGCCCCAGCCTGCAGCCACCTCTAAGGCAGCAACCAGCCAGGGGAGAGACCCTGACCAGAAACCCCCCTGCAGTGACATCCACCTCCACGCCCCAACTCAAAGCACAAGCCTTGGCCAAAAAGTATTAGACTTATGATAATAAACCATTAATATGTATTCAGCGTATCCTCAGTGCCAAGCGCTTTACATGAACTATCTCATTTAAGTCTTGCTGTATACTATCATTAGCTCCATTTTACAGACAAGGAAACTGAGCCGCAGAGAGGCAAAGTCCCACGCCCAAGGTCACGCAGCTTAGCAGCATGTCCAGAGCCACCAGGATGAAACCCTCATCTGCCTGACTCCTGACCCTTCACCACTGGCCCATCCTGCCTGAAAGCTAGAGGAAGAAGGTTCTTTCCAGAGCTCCAAAGACTGGCCCAGCCCTCACCCTAGCCAGGATGTGGCTCTACCCGCCAAAAGCCCGAGGGAGTTTCTAAGTGACCAGCTGAGTGAGGGCTGTACCAAGGGACAAAGTTGGTGCCCAGAAAGGGGGGAGGTAAGACAGCCGCTCGGAAAACTCAATCAATGAGCCTTTGACAGGCCCCGGCGGCTGCCAGGCTGGTTTCTGAGTTCTGAGGTCAACGCCACAGGAGGGGATGAAACTGGCGGGGGACAGACAGCACTT
Source organism: Kogia breviceps (assembly GCF_026419965.1). NCBI lineage: Eukaryota > Metazoa > Chordata > Mammalia > Artiodactyla > Physeteridae > Kogia > Kogia breviceps. The sequence goes on along the minus strand of NC_081328.1, from coordinate 37,052,080 downwards.
CAGAACGGGTTTCCAAGCTCCGGGGAAGACCCCTACCACACCTCCACTGCCCCCCTATTTTCTGAGAATTCCATGGAAACCTGAGTACCAGAGGGACTTGAGTCAGACGTCAGAAAGGACTTCCCAAACAGTAAAAGAATTGAAATATGAAAACTATCCTGTCCTTCCCTGGGTTTTTTTTTTTGTTTTTTGTTTTTTTTCCCCGGTACGCGGGCCTCTCACTGTTGTGGCCTCTCCCGTTGCGGAGCACAGGCTCCGGACGTGCAGGCTCAGCGGCCATGGCTCACGGGCCCAGCCACTCCACGGCATATGGGATCTTCCCGGACCGGGGCACGAACCCGTGTCGCCTGCATTGGCAGGCGGATTCTCAACCACTGCGCCACCAGGGAAGCCCGTCCCTGGGGGTTTTGAGGAACAGAATGGAGGCTGGAAATGCCCCTGGGGCAGAGAACTGTTCCTTGGCTTTCTGAGTCTTCACTGTCCACCTCGGCAGCCAGCTGTTCCAAACCCCAGCAGCTGCCTGGATTCCCTCCATGGGGGTTGTACTGCCCTAGAGGCAGGTCAGCCCAGGACATGAGGCCCAGGACCTTGGGAATCTCCAGGCAGCTCCCAGGCGTGGAGTCATCTGGCCACAGGGCCAAGCTGCACCATGACCCGACTGACAATACATACCTGTCAGTTCCTCTGCACATCCCCCAGGGGCTGGGGTCCCCGTTTGTTCCCCGAGCCCCAGCTTACCCATCCATGGGGTTCTTGTGCCTAAAAGGTTCCAGAACCTCTTTTGTTCTGATCCAGACTAAAAACAAAGGCCTGGATGTGCTAGCTCCCATCAGACTGGAAGTTAACACAGTGGGTACAGGTACCAACCCACCGCAAGGGCCCAGAATTGCCCAGCATCAGCTCCTCCAGGAAGGCCTGGGCCAGCACAGCAACTCTTAGTGTTGGGGGTAGGTGGGTGGAGAGAACCCTCTGGGAAGGGGGCATCAGGAAAGGTAAGAAACTTAGAGTCAAAAATGTGTAGCTCCACACACTAATATGTATAAAATGGATAACTAATAAGAACCTGCTGTATAAAAAAATAAATAAAATTCCAAAATTCCAAAAAAAATGTGTAGCTCCAGATGCAGAAGCCCAGATCCAAGGCCTCTGGCCTCGGTTTCCTCATCTATAAGAGGACCGTCATAGGAATCAGTTAAAATATGGGGAGGGGGCTTCCTATCACCAAGCATAGGCAAAGAGCCAGAGGGAGCTGGTATGAACATAGTCTGTCTCCCACCTGCTGAGTGATCTTGGGCAACTGACTTAACCTCTCGGGGCCTCAGTTTCCACATCTGTAAAATGCGGATCATGATGGACCCATTCCAATAAACGGTGTGGATTACAGACAGTGGCTCTAAAGCAAACACTGTGGCGCACACAGCAGGGCTCAATGCATACTGATAAGGGTAGGTGTGAAAGTGCTTTGTCAACCTTAAAGTGCTGAACAAATGCCAGTCCCCAACTCCTCCTCTACTTCCTGGCCTCTGGAGTGTCAGGCCCCTAATCCAGGGGAATAATTGCCATGGCAACACTACAATGACATCAGCTGGTTCCCAGGCTTGGGAACTGCCTCTCCCTCCCTGCTGGGGAGGGTAATTCATTTCACTCCTGGCACAGGCAGCCCAGAGAGGGCAGGGCTGGGCGGAGTGGGGGCAAGAAAGGATGGGGGACTGGGCTCAGCAATACTTTGCTGTATGTTCCTGGGCTAGTCAGTCCCCCTCTCTGGGTCCCCTGAGAGGGGCTAGCCAGCTGATATCTAAAAGCCCTCCCAGCTCTGGAGTTTGTGACCATATTTATTAAGCACCTGCAAGGCTCTGACTATGGAGAATCAAGGTGGGGAAGATTTTCCAGGAGGCTGTTTGGAGCTGGAGGGTGTGACAGAGGTAAAAGGTGAGGAACCAAGAAAATGGGGAGGTCCCTGCCTAGAGCCTCGCTCAGCACCCAAGCAGGAGTGTTTGCCGTCATCTGGGATGGCTCACCAGGACCTGACAGGGGGCTCTAGGAGGGAAGTTACCTGCCCAAGGTCACTCAACCTGCTTTGTTGGTAGATTCAGGATACAACTCAGCACTGCAGCTAGATAACTGCAGCCTGGATGCTGCCTGGGCCTCCCATCCTGGAAACTCCCAAGGCAGGGCTGGGAATGATGCCTGAGGCCCATCAGGCCTGAACAACCATGGCCCCAAGAAACTCTACTTTTTTTTTTTTTTTTTTACGGGGTACGCGGGCCTCTCACTGTTGTGGCCTCTCCCGCAGCGGAGCACAGGCTCCAGATGCGCAGGCTCAGCGGCCATGGCTCACGGGCCCAGCCACTCGGCGGCATGTAGGATCCTCCCGGACAGGGGCACGAGCCCGTGTCCCCTGCATCGGCAGGTGGACTCTCAATCACAGCGCCACCAGGGAAGCCCCAAGAAACTCTACTTTTTAATATGTAAATTTATTAATTATTCTCTCAGGATCTATCTTGTTCATCACTATTGTAGCAAACAGTAGGTATAAACATATGGTTGTTGGGTAAATGATGAATGAATTGAATGCAGACATAAAATCTCCAAATAGGCAGCATAATTTGAAAAATAAAGCAGAAACTAACACACCATTGTAAAGCAATTATACTCCAATAAAGATGTTAAAAAAAAAAAAGAACTGCCCTGCTGACCCAACTTAAGAGAAAAGATCACGACTTTAAAAAATTTTATTGAAAAAAATACGATACCAACAATTTCCACTTATTATGTGCCTACTATGAGCTGGGGGTAGTGCCTACTACCCCCTTCTAACAACAAAAAAAGTCGTTTTAAAATTAGACACACACAGGAAATTCCCTGGTGGTGCAGTGGTTGAGAATCCACCTGCCAGTGCAGGGGACACAGGTTCGATCCCTGGTCTGGGAAGATCCCACATGCCACGGAGCAACTAAGCCCATGTGCCACAACTACTGAGCCCACGAGCCACAACTACTGAGCCCGTAAGCCACAACTACTGAAGCCCGTGCGCACTAGGGCCCACGCTCCTCAACAAGAGAAGCCACCGCAGTGAGAAGCCCACGCACTGCAACAAAGAGTAGCCCCTGCCCGCCACAACTAGAGAAAGCCCGCGTGCACCAACGAAGACCCAACGCAGCCAGAAAAGATAATAAATAAATAAAATACACAACATTAAAAAAAGAGGGACTGTGATGAGTTCATAACATAAATGGAAAAAAATTAAATGTTCCCAGCAAAAAATCAAAAATAAATAAATAAAAATAAAATTAGACACACACAGATGGGGGAGGAGAGCCAACGAAAAAGGTCAGTTCTGGAAGCAATCATCAGAAGGTCTAGTATTCCTCAGCTTTATCATACCCAAGTTCCATCTCCTCTCCTTTCCAGGAGAATAGTAACAGCGAACATTTATTGAGTGCTGACTGTATGCCAGGAACTGTTTGTTTGGTTTTTGTTTGTTTGTTTGTTTGTGGTACGCGGGCCTCTCACTGCTGTGGCCTCTCCCGTTGCGGAGCACAGGCTCCGGACGCGCAGGCTCAGCGGCCATGGCTCACCGGCCCAGCCGCTCCGCGGCACGTGGGATCTTCCCAGACCGGGGCACGAACCCGCGTCCCCTGCATCGGCAGGCGGACTCTCAACCACTGAGCCACCAGGGAAGCCCGCCAGGAACTGTTTTAAATGCCTAATATATACTAACATCCTCATAACCTTTGGAGAGAGGTAATCCACACTTTACAGACGAAGGCACTAAGGCTCAGAGAGGTTAAATAACTTGCCCAAGGGCACAAGGCTACAGATCCAGCATTTGACCCTCAGCCAGCTCCAGTAAGAGTGACACAGGTATGCTGCCTGCCTTGCTGGTCACAAGATTCAAGATAAGAGAGTGGGAACCCTGCCAAGAGCAGGGCAGAGCATGAGGCTGTGCTACACCCTGTGCCCTGTGCCCTGTGGCATATCCCATGGGCAGCACCATGGATGATGAGGGAAAAATGAAAGAGACCTTTTTCTTGCACTGCTGCCTGGGCTCAGGGGCCTGCACCGCCCCAGCTCAGCCCCACCCCAAAGCTGCTGCCTCTCAGCGCAGGGCTGGCGGTGGGAGAGCTGCCAGGCCCAGCCACCAGTGCCCTGCCTCAGCCAGGCCTGGGCAGGACCACACAGAGGGTCATTTCTGGTCAGCTCTGTGGCTGCTGCCCTCACAGGGGAGGCTCCAGGTATCCCAGACACCCAAAGTACCACTTTGGGAACCAATCTAGAGACAGGAAAACAAAGTTGAAATAGCATGGGCAACTTCCCAGAGACTGGGAAGAGACACACCAATGCAGGCCCAGGAAGGGGCCTGGAAAGAGACCAGCTGACACCCTGGTGGGCGGGGCAGATGAGGTAGAAGAGGCTCCCACCTCCCCGTCCCATCCAAAGGTCACACCAGCAGGCCCTGCCTCCACAGTGGCCAAAGGAACCAGAACCCATCACCACCCCCCCAGCCAGGCTCACCCCCAGCCAGGCCCGCTCAGCCCTTCAAGCCTCAGAGCATGGGGCCCAGCCCCCAACCTCTAGGTGACTGGGTTTGCTGTCCCTATTTTACCGCAGGAAAAAAAAACAACTCTGAGAGGCAAGGGGCCAGACTCAGACCACACAGCTGGGGGGAGGTAGGAGACAGAACCAGGCTTGCAAAGAGGGCGGGACCAGGGTCTCCACCCTCCGCCTATCTCAGCCCCAGCCACCAGGAGCCCAAGTGCAGACTGGAGCAGAGGCCTCAATGCAAAGCCCTAACTCACACCCCTCACGGCAGATCCTCAGCTCCGTCCCTACCCCATAGCCTGGCTCCAAGCCTCTCTGAGCATTTCTGTGGGACCAAAAGCCCCCATCAGAACCACCAGGGCCACCAAAATGCAGATTCATGGACCCGCCCAGAACTGCCAAACAGAAGCCCTTTGGGTGGGGCCTAGGACCCTGCATTCTAAAAGCCCCGCTGTCCCCACTGGTGACTGGTGCATCCTGGGCGTTAGCGCACAGGTGCCACAGCAGGCTGCAGGGGGGCTTGACTTCTGCCTCCGTCACAGGGCTCTGGCAAGGGGCATGGCCTCTCTCACCTGTGTCCCCATCTGCACCACAGGGACAAGAGTTCCTCATCATCAGGTGGTTGTGAGGATTAAATGAGGTCCTATGAAGGATGCAGTGAGAACCTATGAAGAGTGACTGCCTTTCTTATGATTTCCCCAGCCGGCCCCAGAGCCAGGAGCCCAGGACCCAGGAGGCGAGCAGTGGGCCAGGCCCCTGGGGAACAGGAGGGACAGGTGGGTCAGAAGAGCCTTCAGAACCTGGGCAGGGGTGGCTTCCTCCTACAGACCCCGCCCCTCAGGGATCAAGTTCCAGGGGCAAAAAGAGCTGCAGCCCAGCTTTTGTGGGAGCAACAAAGGCTGAGGGAATTAACAGGGTTTGAATTTCTCCTTCTGAGAGCAGAGTGGGGTGTGTGTGTGTGTGTGTGTGTGTGTGTGTGTGTGTGTGTGTGTCCCTTGCTTCTGGCCTGAGCGTGTACACACACTCCCACAGTCCTCTCAAGCTGTGGGGTGACCCCAAGGTGCTCTGGTCTGCCTGCCCCACGTAGCCCCTTCCACCTATGGCCCCTGTAGGCTCCAGACAGGATGGGGAGCCCAGGGCGGAGGTCAAGGGCTGGCTAGGGTCTTCCCTGTGCAGATCAGGCCCAGGCCCCAGCGCTGTGTCAAGCCTACTTCCTGCCAGCTGGGCTGCTCAGCCCTCCTCAGTTGGCAAGGCTCTGGTATCCACACCGGCTCCCCCAGTGACTGTGGCTTTCACACCACAGCGGGGGCGGTGTCTGGGCTGGCAGATGTGAGCTGCTGCTGACATCAGCTTCCCCTACTTGCTCCCCATCACTGTGGGACACGCGGGAGGCCTGAACCTCTTCCACAAAGTGAGACCGATCCTGCCAACTGCACAGGGGTGTTGTGAGGATTGAACGTTAATACGCCCAGGGCACTGAGCACTGCATACATTAACTATTAATACATTCATTACCTCTATGGCTACACATGTGATCTCAGCAAGTCCCTTACTGTCTCTGAGCCTCAGTTTCCTCATCTGTACAATGGGAAAACAGCACCTTCCTTGCAGGATTGCTCGGAGGATTCAACAAGAGAATACACGTAGATGGCCCAGGGCTGATTCTCCTTCATGTGACCAGAGAAGTCACATCAAGATCTGGCAGCAGGAGCCCCACTCTGGAGGGATCAGGAGAGATCCCCCTCTGAGGCCCTGGTGGATCCTGCAAGACATTTTCCTGGCCCTGAGCACCCTGCCCACTTGGTTACGTTCCCCAAGAGGTCTCTGATGAAGCCCCGCTCTGCCCCACTCCACCCCACAATCCAGGCCAGGCTTGTCCCAGAAGCCCTCCCAGACCCCCGGGCAGGGTTAGTCGTTCTGGCCTAAAGGTTCTGGACCTTTTGCTTATTCCTCAGTGTCCCCTGAAGATCGAGTTCTCCCTGACACAGGAAGCCCATCTCCTCCCCTACTGAGGTGACACGCAGGGCTCCCCACCCAGCAGGCGCTCAGGAAAATCAGGCCCAAGGAGATGCAGGCAGCAGGCAGGACAGGCCCCCTTCGCAGCCTGCCCTCTGAGGGTGGGTGTGAGTGGAGAGGAGGGGGAGGGGACCAGCCTCCTGGAGGAGGTGGGCTCTAGGGGTTCCCCACAAAATTCCTGAAGCAGAAAAATTCCGACGCCCACACCCCTCCCACCCACTTTAGGTAGGAAGCGGGGTGCGCTCTCGCCCTCTTCTCTGATCAAGTCAGGAAATGTGAAGTAACTGGGGGTGGGGTGGGGGCAGGGAGATTGGTAACCGCTAGGATTTCAGCGCCTTGGCCTTGCTGAGTAACCACAGAAGGAAGGAGCCCTTGCCAAATCCAGGGGTTGCCCCACCCCCAAGGGCCAGGCCCCGCCCCCTCACCTGACTCTGGAGCTCACTCTGTTGCTTGAGGCGGAGGTTTTCCGGGGTGTCGGCCACCATGGTGAAGGACTGCTTGGGGTAGTGTCTGCAGGACAGAAAAAAAAGAGTGGGGGTCATTCTGGGGGAAGGGGCGGGAAACTCTGGGCTTCCATTCTCATATCCTTGGGCGGCCCCTGCCCCTGTCCCAGCATCAACCACAGTGCCCATTGCCCATGGCCGAGGGGAAGCAAGCGTTTCTCAGAGTCAGCCTGGGCTGAACTGGGAAGACGCATCAGGCCTGAGTGGCTAGCTGGCCACCAAGAACTCCAAAGGGAGGACATGGGGACACTCTCTAAGGATTTCAGATCACCCAAGTAATCCAGGACTATTGCACAGGAAGGTCAAGGGGGCCAGGCACCCAGGAGGGCCTAGCCAGGCTGGGAAGAAGATGCTCAGGGGGTTAGGACAAAGCTTTCAGCTGAGACCAGAAGTGGAGACCAATGTCGCAGAGGAAGGGCGGGAGGGATACAGAGACAGAAGTAAAGGGGAAAGGGATACACATATCAAGGGGGACTTCCAGGAAAAGGCAGTGAGACAGAAAAAACACACACATCCAGAGTGGTGTTTCAAACAGCTAACAAGGTCCAACGTAATCGGAGGGTAGATGAGAAATCAGCTTGAGGCCGAGAAGAGGTCACCACGGGTGACAGATAAGAACACTGTAACAGGGCTTCCCTGGTGGCGCAGTGGTTGAGAGTCCGCCTGCCGAGGCAGGGGACACGGGTTCGTGCCCCGGTCCGGGAAGAGAACAGCGGCTTGGAAAGGTTAAACAATATGGCTAAGGCACAGGGCCAGTAACTGGAGGCATCCAGATTTGTACCCAAACGGTCTCCCAGGACCCAACACCCTGAACCAAACCCTCTAATCTCCAGACACAGGACAGACCATGGTCCTGTCCCCCAGAAAGAGGGCTGGCTTGGAGGTAGCAGGAACCAGTTCAGCCCTCAGAGCCAAGCCTGCGGGGACCTCCAGGACCATCCGGTCCAACCCCCTCCTTTCTCCTAGAGGAGGAAGTCGTGTGCTGGTGCCAGGTACTTAGCTGACTTCATAATTATTTGTCACATCGGTTTACTGTCTTCTCTCTCCACTGGGTCTCCATGAGGTGAGGGCATTCTTGGTCTTTTCTTCATTGGTTTATTCCAAGCTCCCCAAATAGTACCTGGTGTTCAATAAATATTTGTTGAATAAACGAATGTCCTACCAGGTGTTGAAGCTGAGCCAGGACTAGAACTCGGGTCTCCTCCATTCCCCTGGGTCATCATCACAAAGTCCCCCAGCAAACCAGCTAGAGGAGAGGCAGCCCTGAGTCACTGTGGTCTGTGTGTAGATGCTGGTATGTGAAAGGGCTCGGGGTCTACATAGGCCCCAATAATTTCAGGGACTGGTAGGTGGCTTCTCTGAGCAGGAGCCAAAGGCTGGCCATTCTTAGCTCTGGCTGGCCACACCCCACCACAACTATGACCACTAGCCGATGCCAGACTCACAGGCTGTCCCCAGGTAAGAGATGGATCGCCATCTTCCAGCCAGCCAGGTTGGCTGACGTGCCCTGGAACTGGAAACCAGCAGCCCTCCACCTCCGTGTGTTTCACCAAGCCTGGCATGTTCTCCAGCTGCCCGGCCCATCCTGAGCCAGAGCTACTGGTGATCACACACAAACTTCCTCGGGTCAAGGGCAGGACTCAGGGGCTGGAGAACTCAACTAAATGGTGGGGGGGAGGGTGGGGGGTGGCTAGAAGGAGCACAGTGCTGGGTGCTGGCCCTGCCACTGTTTCACAGGGTGACTGGCAAATCGTTTTTCCCTCTGAGCTAACTTCATCATCTTGGACCTAGAAGCACAAAAGGTGATTCTAGCTGTGTCCCAACTCCTAGCCTGCACTGCCCCGCCAGAGTCCTGCCTCCCAGATCAGCCCAGGCCCATGGCTCCCCAAGCAGAGGGAAGAGCAAGGCAAGAGACTAAAAAGCAAATAAATACAGGTGCCTGCAGCCGGCAACAGAAATGTCCCAAGGATGAATGTGGGGCTAAGGCTGTGGGTCCAGTCCCAGGCTTGGCCCAGCTCCACAAAGCCAGGGCCACCTACAGCTGAGGTGCGCCATTCAAAATCCCTGAGCAGGGGCTTCCCTGGTGGCGCAGTGGTTGAGAGTCCGCCTGCCGATGCAGGGGACGCGGGTTCGTGCCCCAGTCTGGGAGGATCCCACGTGCCGCGAAGCGGCTGGGCCCGTGAGCCATGGCCGCCGAGCCTGCGCGTCCGGAGCCTGTGCTCCGCAACGGGAGAGGCCACAGCAGTGAGAGGCCCGTGTACCGCAAAAAAAAAAAAAAAAAAAAAAAAAAAATCCCTGAGCAATTCCAGGAAAAGGGAGGATCAACTGGGAGTCTGTTCCTAGAGACTAGAAAGAGAACAGCAGGAGGGATCTAAGTAAGATCTCTAGCAGAACTGGCGGGCCCTGAGGTCCTAGGAGGGAGGGCTTTGGAGAGGACCCTCCCACCAAATCAGAGCCATTATGAAGGTGTCAAGGAGTGGGCAGTGTGGTGAGGAGAGTATCTGTAAGTAGGGGCTCATGAACACAGGAGGGAGGTTAGGTCCTGAAGCAGGGGGATGGAGAAGACCTTCAGGGCAGCTCTGACCCAGAGCCTGAAGGGTCCATTCTGAGATGGTGGCTCTGGTTAGCACTTGGTGGGGAAAGGTGTCTGGCAGGCTCGGAAAACACAAATGCACAGGAGCCAGTCTGCAAACTCGCGGTTTCCCATTTGCCTGAACGTACAGGGTTAAAACGGGAGTGCCAGGTCCCGTGGACCGAGGTCAGCCAGACGCAACCCCACTCCACAATTCCGAGGCTCCTGTGCACTCTGCGTTATTCCTCACACACGATGAATATCTAGACGAGCCCTCTGCAGCAACGCACTTCTCCTAGACACTGATGCCAGCAGGTCCACGTTCACATACCTCCTACACGCCACCAGAAGGGTCTCAGGAGACACCCCCCCCCAACATTCAGTGGGTGCCTCTGGATGGGGCTGGTGGGTCTTTCATCCTCTCTTTGGAGCCATCATGACCCCTAGATCTCAGCCCCCCACAGCCAGAACACTAATTCCATCAGAAGGGAAGGGGGGGGACCAGCCTAGATGTCGTCGACTCAGCTTAATCTGGTGGGAGGAGGAGGGGGATTTTAAGCCTGCATCAGATTAAGATAGATTAAAGAGGGGCTCTGGAGCCTCCAGTCTCTTACCCTTGCCTCCTAAACCCCAACCCCAGGCCAAAAAAGGCAGGCAGCCATGAGCATGGGCTATATTCCTCCTGCTGGGTCAACCCTGTCCCCTACCCACAGCCCCCAGCCCTGGCGAGACAACTCTGCCTCTGCCTTTCCCGTCCCCTGCTCACTGCGCTTCGGGTTCCCATGGCAACCGCATCCTCGGCTCAAGGCAGGAGAGCGGTGAGAGCAGGCAGACAGAGAAAGTCTATGGGGGTGGGGGAAGAGACACAGACAGCCAGGGTCCTCAACTGCAGAGGAACCCACGAAGGCAAAACTAGGAGGCTGTGTCTGCAGGATCCTTGTAGACAATTTCGGTGAGGAACACAGGTGCCACGGGTTTGTTTTTAGAAGGGAGGATGTGCCAGAACGCCAGTGCTGTGCCCCTCCCCCATCCACGTGACTGCTTTCCAAGAGGGCTACAATCGATTTGACCTCCTTCCAGAAACAACTGCTGGGAATTCTACCTTTTCCCTCCCTCTCTATCCTCAGGTTGAAGTGCCCCCCCCCCAACCCATTACCCTCAGATCCCAGTTGAGATGAATGGATACATGCATATCCCAATGCAGGTGCAAAGGTAGAAGAGGGGTCCCACCCCCCACAGCTAGTGACCCCACTGGAACCCCAGCCCCACCAACAGACTGGGCCATGGTGAGGGAACGAGGGACCAGGGTGGGGAGAACTGGGTGTCCCAACCCTGGCCTGGAGCCGGGTCCAGAGCACAGCTGTTCTTTGTCCCTTCTGTGGGCCAGCCCGCACCCGGCCCCTTGTTAATCATTCCAAGCGGTGGGCCCTCTGCCGATGCCCCTCCCCACCCTCGATGGCAGTAGCAGCTGCTCTGGGAAAGAGAGAGGCATGGAGAGAGCCCACTAGGACAGGAAGCCTGGGGGGCAGGACAATCAATCTGGCAGCTGCTGGCAGCAGCCCAGGCCTCTAGGAAAACTGAGAGTCACATAGAGTGACTTCTGGATACACTGTATCCTGTGCACATTCTCTCCTGAAACCTGCCACAAGGCTCTGGGCTAAGAAAGGCAGGCGTTATCACTGTGCGCATTTTACAGATAAAGAAACTGAGGTTCAGTGTCAAGGACAGAGATCTGGCCCAATGCACTCTCCCCTATACCAAACCTGCCCAGCCAGCTAAGCACAGGCTGACATCCCTCCCTGCCAAGGTGAACACGTGCCCACTCCCAGCTCTGAGGAAAGATATGCTTGGTTGGGTGGGTAGAGAACTTCCTCTTCTAAACCCAACCAGTTTCCAAGCTTGGCTATTATTAGAGAACCCTCTGGGGTTTCTCAGCCTCCCCCAGTCAAAAGCCACCTACTCCTTAAGACACTTCTAAAGCAGGTGTCTCAAGAGTCCAGACATGACTTGTGGGGATGCAAGAGAAGTGGGGCTTGCCCCAGAGGACCTCTGAGTCACCTTCCTGCTTGGAGGCATGATGAGGACAGGGAGGATGCTGAGAAGCTGCAGGGCTCCTGCTATGGGCTTACTGGGGACAGAGATCACTTGTAGGAAGCCCCACTCCCAGTCCCGCCATCAGCTGTGTTCCAGAGGCAGAACAAGAACAGACCAGATATCCTGGAAGCCCAGCTCCCCCTTTCTACAGGGAACCTCGCCTCTTCCAGCCTTGAATCCCTTCAAAAACCACAGCTTTTTGTTCAAGGAGGAACAAAAATACATCAACAAAAGCAACAAGGAGCCTTTGGTTTCACCAAAAGGGGTGGGGGTGGGGGCGGGGAACCCACAGCCCCTACATCCTGCCTCTGGAAGGAGCTGCTGATTCCCCTGCTGGGAACACTGCCCACGGGCAGGCGGGCAGGGAGGGCTCCCTGCTTACCCAGTTTCTCACCAGTTCCCCAGGCCAAAGGGGCTGAAACGGTGGGGATAGGAAGCAACAAGGAGGCATTGTTTGAGCAGAGGGAAAAAAATGAGCAGCCAAAAAGATCAAGGCTAGACATGAAGAAGAACTTACCAGCCCTCAGTGGTCGTAGACAAAATGAAAAATGGCAATACACAAAGAGAAATGATTCTGCCAAGTCAGGAAAGGCATGGAAACACTGCACCTCAGTTTCCTCATCTATAAAATGGGCTGTTAGGAAGCAAAGTGATCCCTGAGGTTCCTTGAGGCCCTGACATCTGAGTATAAGGATTTGGGGGTGAGAGAGAGGTAGGGGCTGCCTAGAGGCCACACTGCTCGCTGCGGATACCCCTTTGGACTCCCCGCTCCCAAACACAGTACACACACCCATCTCACTCCCTCTCCTGGTGCTCCCCCCAGCTCCCCAAGACATCTGATCCCATTTTTCCCAGTCAGAGGCAGAGAACTCTGGGGAGGTGGGAAAGCCCCAGTCCCTATTCCTGGATTTGCCCACTGCTGCCCCATCCCCTAAGAGCAGCTGGGCTTCAAGACAGTTTGCTAGAACACAGAGATACTTCAAGCCCCACCAGCACAGGCCCCACCCCACTCTCTGAGGCCTGGGGAAGGAGTAGGACCACAGTCCCTTGGCTCCCCAGAACCAGGGACACCTCCACCCTCCTCAGCCCCTCAGCCCACAGCTCAAGGCAGCTGAAGGACAGACGCCTACCACTGCAGTCAGTGAGGAGGGGAAAGGTACAATTGAGCATCCCCTGCTTTCTTCCCCAGCCCATGTCCACCCCCTACTTGACACCCCAAAAGCTGGTTCCCCTGGCCTGCAATTCTGCCTCAGGTCTGCAGCCTCTACAGATTCATGGCCCCCAAGGAGAAAGGAACAGGTACGCATCCCCCTGACCACCCCCCACCACCACCACCCCCCCTCCTCTGAGCTCCTCAACTATTTGCATGGAGACAAAGGACCAGGCTTGTATGTGGACCCATCTGCCCACTTTCAGAAAGAATAGTTTACAAAACAAATCATCGAGGGCATAAATATTCCTATAACAACTGGAATAGGCTCACCCCACCTACCCAGAAGCTTCAAGAGAGAATTCGATTAACAGTGGGTTCTTCGCCCGCTGGCTATTATGCAAAAGCAGGCATGCTCCCCTCTACCTTGTCATAGCAAGGCTGAGTGCCTATGGCCTGGGAAGTGTGAACACAAACGCAGCCTATACAGTCCGACACCCTGGCGTTTCTCCCTGGCCCCACAGCTGGCGGCAGCGTGTGTGTCTGGATATGCACAGGCACGTGTGTAAATGCACGTCCTTGGGGGTCCACTACCACCCAGAAGGCCGGCTGTGAGCTCTGGCCTATGTTCTCTCCCCGGCCTCACCCCAGATAAGTCTGGTGCAAAGAGAGAAACAGAAGAGGCTTTTTTGCTACTTTCAGTCACTTTCCAGAACTTAAATCTCAATCTTGAGAAGCCACTGGAGAGAGACAGCTTTCTTCTTTCTCTTGCCCACCCTTCCTGCAAGACTGGCTCAGGGACTCACCAGAGATCGGTAGAACGTAGAGGCCCCCCTGCACACCAAACGTGCACACTCCCTCCCTGGGTGGGCTCAACTCCCTGGCAAAGGGCCGGGGGCCGGGGGCCAGGAGCGATCACCTGTCCCTCTGGGGCCTGAGCGGGACATGCTGAAAAGTCAGGCCTGAGCTTCACAAAGCAAGACCAGGCTGGCCTTATCCTGGAAACTCCAGGATTCAGGAACTGGAATGTCACTGGGGGATGGAGCCAAAGGCAGGAAGAAAACAGGAAGGGATGAGAGTAAACACTCCACACCCGTGCCTGGCACATCGCAGGTGCACAAAACTTTTTGGTCTAGGCTCCAGCATCCCTGGGTAGGAATTTTTAACCACGGGAAAACTGAGGCCCAGACAGGTCCGGAGGGCGCCCCAAGCAAGCTGGGCCTGCCTCTGGGTTATCCCGGAATCCCCACGTCTGGCTCGCTGGCAAGGACCTGCAGCTCAGCAGACGCCAGCTGAGGGAGTGTGGCTGTCTCGGGCCAGGTGCTACTACAGCGCGAGTGAAACACAGCTGGGCCGCAAATCCCCGAAGTGTTTGGCCCCTCATCCAGGGTCCTTCCCAGGTAACATCCCAGCTGAGCCAAAGGTCAGCTAGGCGTGGAAGAATAAGGACTGTAAAGGCTCAGGGAACGGACAGGGGTCAACCTGCTTCTCTGGCTGGAGGCCAGGAGAGAGACGGGGGAATCTCGCCCTCGGCAGGTGGAAGCAGCATCCCAGGAGGGGTGTTTCAGCTTCTGCCTTCCCTGGAGCACCCCCAAACCCCTGCAGGAGCTACCCACCCTTACTTGCTGCAGCCTCCCTAGAAGAGGGTGAGAAAAGCAAGCTGGGACTTTGGCACTAGACTGAGAACAGGCAGAGAAAACAAGGACAAGCCGCCGATGTCTTTCTCCAACTCCCAGTGCCTGCTGCATTCTAGGCTACCGGACTCTTAGGAAGAGACATGAAGAAGCCTTAGTCCCTGCCATCCACTGGGCTCCGGGCTCAGCCAGACTTCTGCCTGGAGGGGCCGAGGCGCAGAAGCTGCCCCCAAAGGAGCCTAGGTGCCCAGAATCTAGCCTGAAGTGGGCCAGCAATCAAGGGGTTAACTGCCCCAGCCTCTGGCTTTGCTGAACCCCACCCTACTCCCCAACAGAGGGAGGAAGTTGCAGAGAATCAGGGCTTGTGTGAGCCTTTAAGAATTTGAAGAATGTCCCATTTCCCTTGGGGGGGGGTGGGAGGGGTCGGTAGGGGGAAGAAGACCAGTGGAAGCTAATAGAGGAGAAGGGGCAGCTGAAGAAGGAGCCAGGACAGAGCTGTGACCCTCCCTCTACCCCAGGCACTCTTCCCAGTGCCCCAATCCGTCCCAGAAGGGAGGTGATGATTCACGGTGCTTCTTGGGCTTGAGATTTTATCAGAAAATCTGCTTTCCCAGCACCTGGCACAGGTTGGCATCTAGCAGCCAGCAGGCAGGCAGTAAGCACCTGATGAATGCTCCAGCCCCAAGGAGATGAGGCTGTGATATGTGCAGGGGAGGGGAGGGCAGTAAGGGGGAAGACAGCCTTTCACAGGGGTTTAAGGCCCCAACTCCTTTTAGACAGGTCCCAAAGTTCCCCTCCCAGGTGAACTTCAGCTGCAGAAAGCCTCCTGACTGAGAATTTAAAAAGGAAAAAAAAAAAAAAAAAAAGGGACTCAAGTCAGATCCTGAATTTTTCTGAACACTGATCTTGCCGCCTACTTGCAGAGACTTGACCTTCTGAAGCCCCACCTAGTAGCGTGGCTGTGAGGTCCTACATGAACCCTGACCTGAATGCAATCAACCTGAAACTGCATGGGATGGGATGGGGGTATTCCCCTGGAATGGGGGACCCCACCTCTACCCACCTCCCCACAGCAGACCAGAGCAAACTCCACTGGAAAAGACATGAAGGTCTCCACCTCCCACCAGGCAGGGAACAGATCTGCCTGCTGCTTGGGGCCAGGACGCTCCCTTCATGCTGTCCCCACTTCTCAAGAAATGACTACTGGGAAGGGCCACAGCCAGGAGCCCCCAGGCCTAGTGCCCAGACCGGCTGGTAAGGGGCAGGGGAGAGGAAACAGTCAGGTGCTGGCATGGGGAAAGAAATGTGGAAGGCGAAGTGGAGAACACAACTGGGGAGAAACAGGACTTTTCCTTGAAAGACCACGCTGGATCCCTCTCTCACAGCAGAGTGCGGTGGAAAGAACAAGCTTGCTCTACGGGGTTTGCACTGGCCTGTCACTAGTCATTCATCTTGGGAAAGCCCCTTCCCTTCCTCAAGCTTCAGTTTCCTTCGCTGTAAAATGGGCCTATTAACAGCCCTGACTTCATCCAGCTGTGGTGAGGAGGACTCAACATGGTTAAAACATATGGAGCAGAGTGTGGAAATGCTGGGCCACGTCACCTTGTGGGTATCAGAATGGAAGGAAGCACTAGGAGGGAGCCAAATGCCCACCCAGCCCCTGCCCAAGGCGGGACTCACGCATTGCAGTAGGGCTTCTTCTCATAGCCCTTGTAGTTCTTCATGTTGAGTGTCATCTTGCAGGTCTCACAGTGGAAGCATGCTTTATGCCAGAACTGGGGACAGAGGCAGAGGGAGGACACCCGTCAGACACCAGCATTCAGGAAGGGGGCTCAGGCCCCAGGAAGGAGGACTCCATCCGGGGACTGGAACACAGCCACACCCCAGGTGAGCCGGGGCCATCTCAGGTCACAGGCTCTGGCAGCTGATGACACCACCCTCCCCGGTCCCATTGGAGCTATCCGGACCACTCCCTCTGGCGAGCAGGAAAAGCCTCATTGCTTATGCAAAGCTGCGCCAAGGTTGCTTAAGAAGCCGGTGCTGAACGTGAGGGGCAGCTCCTCGGCCTTGACAGAGGAGGAGGGCCCAGCCCCCATGCACCCAGTCCCTCCTAGCTCCCACACCAGGGCCTCCAGACACACCTGGGCCTCCAGACACACCAGGACCTGGGCAATGCGCCAGCCCCAATGCCTCCCCTTCCCGAGCGACCCCTGCTCAGACTGGGGGTGGGTGCCCCAGGTTCTAGCCACCACACCCACACCCTTCCCCCACCCCTCAGCTGGTCTTCCTGAGGCACCGCCCTCCTCTGCTTGGAGGTGGACACCCCCCCCAATAGTGGACATCAAAGCCCCACCCTGGGGCTTCCCTGGTGGCGCAGTGGTTGAGAGTCCGCCTGCCGATGCAGGGGACGCGGGTTCGTGCCCCGGTCCGGGAAGATCCCACGTGCCGCGGAGCGGCTGGGCCCGTGAGCCGTGGCCGCTGAGCCTGCGCGTCCGGAGCCTGTGCTCCGCAACGGGGGAGGCCACAACAGTGAGAGGCCCGCGTACCGCAAAAAAAAAAAAAAGCCCCACCCTGACTAGCTGTGTGACCTTGGTCAGGACCTACGCCTCTGAGCCATTTCTGCGTCTGTAGAATGGAAATCATAATACCCATCTCTCTTGGGATTGTTGAGGTTTCAATGAGAAATCACCTACAAAGCCCTCAGCATAGCACCTGGCACCCCTATATACTCGAGTGTCAGGTGCTGGGCGCCGCAGAGATGACCCTCAGCCGAGGGGGCTCGGTGGCTTGGCGGCAGGTGGGTGTGTCTTGGGGTGCAGGTGGGGCTCTGCCGTGCCCAACCACAGCTACAATGCGTGTGAGTGAGAATGCGTGGCAGGGAAGACTCCAGTGAAGCCCAGGGACCCAGAACAGAACAAGGATCCATCCAGGGTGGCTGAGGGAGGGCAAGAGAGTCAAAGACCATGGGGACAGGGGAACTGATGCAACAGAGGTGACCCCATCCTGAGAAATGCTGATGTTCACGCGAACCCAAGCAAATGAGAGAAATCCGCCCCTGGCAGCCCAGGACGAGGCCCCTGGATCAGCACCACCAGGAGTCCAGCTTCCAGGACCCCGGAATCCGGGCTGCTGGGGTGACCCAGCTGGCCCATCCCTGCCCCATTTCCCAGCAGCCAAGGGAGACACTCCTGACCCCTCAAAGAAAGAGGCCAGAAGCCAGGGAAGGGCACAGGCAGACTTCCGAGGTGCCCAGCACACACCCAGTTCCTGGCCACCTGTCAGGAAATTCCCGCAAGGAGGTGCTTTTCAAAACGTGTTTCCCAACAATGGGTTGCTTCTAGGACACTTCAGAGAAGCGGACAGAAAAAAGGAAGCTGAGACGTTGGCATGCCACCTCCCTCACCCTGGCGCACTTCAACCAGAGATGACAGGGTAATTTGGGGGGTAATCACCTTCTAACAGGGTACTTTCCCCATCAAGGAGACCCAAAGGACTCTCCACTGATAGAAGAGTAAACGAAGTGACGGGAGAACTGCTCTTTGGGAAGAAGGTCAGTGGGAAATCTGGAAGCAAGGGATGGCTGGTGTAAGCTGGGCCTCCACCCCAACCGGGGCCTATCCCTGAGTCCAGCCCACACTTCTGCTGGTGCAAAAGCCCAGCACAGACAACCTATGGAAAGCTAGAATGGGGTAGTCCCTGCCCCCACCAGCCCGCGAAGTGAAAGCCCCTCTCCCTCCCCCAACGCCTGGGAGGCGCTGGCAGATTGCCCCAGCCCTGTCACCACCCAGTCTGCTGGCCTCTGCCTGCTTAGCTGCACATGTCCCTGCCTGGGCCCCTACCCCCGCAGGGGACTGCCAGGAAAAACATTCTCTGGAATCCAGACCATGACCCACTTTCACACACACGTAGGCAGGAATCCGCACTGTCCTGGGCCTGGGGACCTCCGAAGCTGCCCCCTGATTGACTTGGGGGAGAGAAGAAGAGAGACACAGACACTTCCACACTAGCAGACAGCCAGGTCCCCCCGCTGGAGCCAAGCCCCTTGGGAACGGGGCAGAGTATACTGGCACACACACACACACACACACACACACGCACACACACACACACACACACACACACACACACGCCAGCTGCCACTGGGAGGAAAGGGAGCCCCGTACGAGGGATCGGTGCCCATTTCCATCGGTAGCTCCTCCCCACCTCACCCCCACCCCCCTTGCTCTCAGCTACACATGTTAGAGGCTGAGGCAGTGGTCATCTGTTCTCTTACAGGGGGTCTAGGAACAGAGAAATGAAAACAAGAGTGGACTGAGTACCTTCAGGGTAACTACGGAACTCGGTCTCTGCATCTGTAAAGAGGAGCTAAAACTCCCGGTCCAAAAGAGGTGCTGGGAGAAGATGACACAGGCTCCAAGCCTGGCACCACTAGCTGCTTCTCATCACTTCCCTCCCTGCTCTGGAGGAGGGCTCCAAGGTTCAAGAAAATCCAGCAGCTCCTGCCACTGTGTCCTTCTGTCGTAGGAAAGTGAGGGGAGCAGGGGCAGAAAGTGACAAGTCATTCAACAGCCCCTTTGGGCCAAGCCTGGGCTGGGAACCCTGAGGGGACCCCAAATGAAAAAACCCCATCCCTGTCTCAATTGGGTCTGGTGAAGGACACAGGGAAATAAGTCAATACAACCCCACAATGAGCCTCTGCCTGCCTCTTTCCCCCTGCCCCATGAGCCCTGTCTCAGAGCAAGAGTCCCCTCTTTCTTTTCAATTTCTTTTTTTTTTTAATATTTTTTGGCCACACCATGCGGCATGTGGGAATCTTAGTTCCCTGACCAGGGATCAAACCCAAGCCCCCTGCCTTGGAAGCACAGAGGCTTAATCACTGGACCACCAGGGAAGTTCAAGAGTCCCTTCTTTCTTAGAGGCCACAGGTAAGAAGATTTCAGAGAAGCATTCCCGGGACTCAGGGAGCAAAGTTACCTCTAAGCATGCAACTTGAATCCTCCCTGCTGCCCCGGAAGTCCACTGTTTCCCTATTCACCAAAAACCAGACCTCTGGTGCCTGTTAGAAGCTTCTCAGTCCATCTCCTAGGCTCCAGCATTGCCCTCAACTCTCCCTTGCCTGCAGCTTCAAAGCTGCAACCAACTCCACAGAAAGGTAAACAGAGGCTGATGGGACAGAAGCAAGATCCCCCGCACTTGGGTGAGGCTTGGGCCAGCCCTGTCTCTCTGGAATCACCCTGGAGGTGGCGGAAGTGGCTGCTCACAGCCCTGGGTGAGGGGGATGCGTGAACTTCGGGTCGCTGTGCCTGCAGCCTGGTATCTTGCCCTCAGCACCCGGGCTGCCTATGACTCAGGGTTGGAGTATGAGACCTCTCCCTCCCTTCCTGTCACCCAGGGTTACAGTTTCTCACTCCTCCAGGGGCAACCCTAGCCCCACCCTGGCCAGGTCACCAGCCTAGCTCAGTTGGCCACCTGGGAGGCTGGCTTAAAGGCATAGACCGTGGCTGCACCACCCCAGATTCCCAGGGAGTGTTATTCCTGGTTCAAGAGCCCAGGCCCAGAGCATTCCTCAGGCCAGGGTCAGGAAGGGGAGGGACCACTATTAATGACACAGTGTAAATAAAAGTACATTTTGCAAACACAACAGGCAGAAGAGCTGAGCACGAAGAACTTTAGATTTGAATTCCAGCTCTGGAGGAAAGGGGAGTGAGCTGCATGACCTGTCTGAGCCTCTGATTATGGGGTTCTTAATTTACAGGAGCGATCACATCTGCTTTGTGA
Source organism: Kogia breviceps (assembly GCF_026419965.1). Classification (NCBI taxonomy): domain Eukaryota; kingdom Metazoa; phylum Chordata; class Mammalia; order Artiodactyla; family Physeteridae; genus Kogia; species Kogia breviceps. The sequence continues at coordinate 37,031,791 of NC_081328.1, read as the reverse complement.
GGATCCTGCGAAGACTGAGCCTGGCACATTCCAATAAGTCGTAGCTATCATGAATGGATGGTCACGGGATGATCGTGGGGTGCTCTCAGCTAGGAAATGAGGCATCAGAGCTGCAAGGCCTTTTCTCCTTTTTTGTGTCCAGCCCAGTTTCCTTCTACCTTGCTGCCCCCTGTGGGGGCTGAGATGAGGGTGGTTCAGACAGCCAGAGGCAGAGAACTCTCCCAATGGGAGAGTCCGGGGAACTAGCAGCTCACCAATCCTCCACCCTTCCCAAATGCCTCCACCTGTGTTCAGGAGCCCGGAGAAAGCAAGCCAAGGCAGAGGGACATGACAAGACTCTTGACAATGCAGGTCCCCAGATACGACTGCTTCCTCACAGGGTCTGGGACAAAACTCCACCTCCCTCAAAATGTAGAGGACGGGGCTTCCCTGGTGGCGCGGTGGTTGAGAGTCCGCCTGCCGATGCAGGGGACACGGGTTCGTGCCCCGGTTCGGGAAGATCCCACATGCCGCGGAGCGGCTGGGCCCGTGAGCCATGGCCAATATGACCCTGCGCGTCCGGAGCCTGTGCTCCGCAACGGGAGAGGCCACAACAGTGAGAAGCCCGCGTACCGCAAAAAAAAAAAAAAAAAAAAAAAAAAAAATGTAGAGGACCTTGTGAGACACAGCCCCTCTCCCTCTCCAAAAGCCCTGCAGCAGCCCCTGAGAGTGCCTGGCACAGAGTAGATGCTCAATAAATATTTGTTGAATTAATGAGTGATGTCACCCTGTTTCTCCCCCAACTCTGATCCCATAAGTCCTCTGGGGAAGCAAATCTCGACCTCAAACACCAGCAATACATATTTATTCAGGACACAGAGCACACTGGCTATGGCATGTTGAGGGCAGGGTGGCCATCAGAGGTGACATACATAACCTTTCACCCAGCTAAGCCTTTGGGAGATAAAGCTCAGGGAGGAGAAAAGGCTAACACCAAGGACGTCGCTTGTGCTCTGGGTCATGTCGTGTCTTAGGGAAATTGCAGGGAAACAGGCAAGTCTAATTTGGCTCTCTCCTGTTGTAAACGAGAAGCCTTGGGAAGTTGGTTAGCAACTGTATCTATGGGATCGAAGGTTCCCCCTCAGGTCTCAGTCCTGCAGGCACCAGGTCCCCATTCCAAGTGCCTGCCCTTACTACCTGAAGGGGGTTGGGAGGAATAGGTCTGATAGCTGGATATTCCAGGCCTCCTGCCCAGTGCAGGGGGGAGGTCTCCTCAGGGCCACCTCCTGTAAGGAGAGTTCTAAAAAGAGAGAGGAATCACGAACTCTCACTTCCCAGGGCAACCTCCACCTGAATGTCCTCTTTCTGCGAGGGCAAGAGAACAGCTGGGGAGGGCACCTTGAAGGATCCCTGCACCACTCTCCTCTGACTCCAAAGGTGTAGGGCTGGAGAGAGTTCCCCAGCAAGGTAGGGAGGGCACAGCCTATATACCACATCCCCTTCTGGGCACTTTAGTGCACTTCCCCACCTTCAAGGAAAAGACATTACCATACCCATTTGATAGACGGTGAATACTGAGGCCTAGAGCCATTCGTAGAGCTGGCAGGAGCAGACCTGGAACTAGGATCAAGTCTCCCAACTCCCAGGCTAGCAATCCCTCCATCATATATGCTTCTGCCTTACGTGGGTGGAAAGTGGCCACAGCCTCTTCCCAGTTCACGACCGTGCAGAAGAAGGAGGGCACAGGGAACTCAAGATGCAGAGACCCAAATCCCTACCACCGGGAAAGGGCAAAAACCCCAGTGTGCAAGGACAGAGAGCTCTCAGGTCCTGCCTCCAAGCTCAAATCCTGCCTTCCGGCACGGTCATTGGGAAGGTCTATACCCACATCCCTTGTACCCATAACATGGCCTTCCTCTCCACCTGCCCAGCCAGGCCCAGGACAGTGAAACAGCAGCAGCCCCATATGCCCCTTTCCTCCAAGAGCAATTTCAAATATATCTCTGAACCTTAAGATCCCCACCCCCTCACCCTGACTCAGAGACCAAAGGTCACTGAGGAAACACCAACCCCAAGGTGGAAGGGAAAGACAAAAGTCTCCAATGAACTACCCTTTCCCAAACAAAACCTGGCTCCAGGTGGGCTCTGCACCCCTCTTCCATCCCATGCCCCTCAGCCCCTGCCAGTCCAGACGGGAAGGAGGGAATCCTTGGACTTGGAGCCAGCTTTAGGAGGTGGATGACAGGCACGATGAGGAGGGGGACAAAATCACACAAGCTTCTCCTCCAGACTGGGGAGGGGATGCAGAGAGGAGGTGGATTTTGCCCTAGGATCTTCGGGAGATTAAAAGAAGCCAGGATCCTACCCCAAACTGCCGGAAATACCCAGTTCTACTCTCCGCCCCCCTCCAAAAGTATAATGGCAACCAGATGAACGAGTCCAGCATGATTGGGGGGGGGGGAGGAAGACGCGTAAGGGCCCCCAGGGGACAGTGAATTTCCAGAAGGCCACCTTCCCTTCCCACTAACACCTCCCCCTTTTCTTGTCTTCCCCTGAACTCAGCCAACCCCACCCTCCACTGGGGAAACCTGCTTTGAAAAGTTAGCTCTTTGTTCTACAAGCTGGACTCAGCCTCTGAGCACAATTTCAGGAGATTTCTGTGAAGCGACCCCCACCCACCCTACTCCAGCACGCGACCCCGCCCCGGTCCGGCTGGGCGGACCAGCACTGGGAGTTGGCTTCCAATTTGAGGTGGGGGCTGGGAAGCTAAGGAGGACGTCTGCTAGTCCATCAACCGCTGACCCACCAAGAGGACTGCAGGTCGTGCAAAAAAGGGGGTCTCGCAGTGGGGCTTGGGGCCTTATCCGAAGGCCAGTTCACCAGATGCAACACTCGCCGGCTGATAGCCCCCGCCCTCCAGTCTCCAGGCCAGGAAGCCCGGCCATTCGCCGCCTGAGCGGACGGTTTCGCTGGGGCCCCCAACCTCTGCCCCGCCCCCCCGCCGCCCCCTCCCCCAGCGCCCAGCGCTTCCGCCTACTTGGCGCTCGGCGAGGCGGGGAGAGGGAGCGGCCGTCTCCTCTCACTCTCCCGGCCCTAGGGGGCGGGACTGCACCCCTAACCTTCCCTCACTCCCCCCACCCCCACTCCGGGGCCTGCCTTCCCTACTCCACTCGCGTCCTCCCAACCCCTGGGCACAGAGCCCACTCTTCTCCAGTAGTGGCTGCCCGCCACGCGTGGACTCCTTGCCTCGCCCCAGATCTCCTGGTTTCCAGACGGGTCTGTCCCCACACCCCACGACACCGCCCTCCCTCCCTCCTCCCAGGATCGCGGGGATGAGGCGGCAAAGACCCAGTCCCGCTCTCCTCCCCCGATCTGGAGCACTGCTCGGGGATTGCAAAGACGCGTCTCCGGGTCCCGCGACTCACCTTATCCAGACAGTTCACCTTCTCCGTAGGGTACACGATCTTGCCGCACCGGGCGCAGTTGGGATTCATGGCTCCGGGAAAGGCTAGGGCGGGGACGCCGTAGATCGCGCACGTTCTCTTTCCCCGTAGCGAGCTGGCAGGAGACGGCCGCGGCTGCAACTGCACAGGCGACGGCGACGGCGGCTGGAGCTAGGGAACTGGCCTCCGCCTCCGCCCTCCTTCCCCTAATAAACACAGCGGGGAGGAGGGGCTGTACCGGGGCGGGGACGCGCCGCGGGCGCGGGCAGGGGCGCGCGCGGCGAGGCGCGCTCCCCGGGCGACCCGGGGCTGCGCGGGGGCGGGTTTCGGGGAGGACTGCGGGCCCGGGGGTACGCGCCTAGGTGAGCTCCCAAGCAGAATGAGCCCTGGAGAGATAGGCCCGGAGGCTAGGCGCGGACAGACGACCTTGCCCAGGGCACTTCCGGCGGGGCGGAGCCGATCTGGCTGCACATCTGGGCGCCTGGGCTGGAGGAGGCGGGCAAACCCCTCGCACCCCGCCAGGGTGGGGTTTGAGCCCACCCGAACACCAAATCAGATTCTCCAGATTTGGAGACTTCCTTTGTACCCGTCGGTACCCGGCGAGAACCTGCGGACCGAACGGGAAGCCCCTGCTCCGCCCCCATTCGCCTACCCCTGCAACATCCTTTCCCACATTTGTAGGGCGGAACCAGTCCCTCCCGCCAGGACTCAGCGCCTAGCAGCCCTAGTTAGGTTTTCCTTCCCCGCGCCTCTGCTGTGCAGCTTTCCTGTGGTTCCCCGGATCCGGGGACCTTCTGCTTTCTGCTTGGCCCCTTTTCCTCTTTCGTTCCTTTCTCTATATCCTTACTCTCCACCTTTGGTGTAGCGTTGACTTAATGCCCAAAAGAGCAGTATCCAAGCGCACGAACGGCGTGGGGGTATAGCTCAGTGGTAGAGCATTTGACTGCAGATCAAGAGGTCCCTGGTTCAAATCCGGGTGCCCCCTCGTACTTTTTTCCCTAAATTTATGTAATTAGTATAATTCATTCTTGACTCATTTTAACCTTGTGTTCTGGGTTAAAGAAAGCAGAGAAAAGCTATTTAAAATTTCCTTCCTCATTTTCCAACCGTAACGGAAAGCTTTCGGCTTTACTTCGTACTCTGCAGGAGGAGGGGGTGGGTACAGGCACAAATCAGGTACAAAAGAGGCAGGTCCCCACTACCCACGCCAGCGGTATCAGGATTTCTGCGCTCACCGCTGGCAGCCTCAGGGGTGTCAGGCATTTCCAGGAGCTGGTTCAGGAGACAAGACTTCCCCAAGTTCGTGTTCAGTTTCGGGTGGGGCTGGGTCAAGGGAAGGAAACCCACAGACACAGACTTTCTCCAACTTAAACTTTCTTTATTACCGGTGACAGGCGCATGCCGTGTTCACCTTTCCCTATTGCTCATGCCACCGGCAGAGTGAAAGCACTTCGAGAACGTCGAAATGGCCAATGCCGACCCAAAAGTTCATTTAATTTACAAAAATAAAGTTACATCCGGATGTAAACTGATATAAACTAATGTCGTGGTTCTCAAACTTGAGCTTGCGTCAGAATTACCTGGATAGTTTGTTAAAGCACCTCCCGGTTTCTGATTCTCTTGGCCTGGAATGGGACCCCGAGAATGTGCATTTTTAACAAGTTCCCAGGGAATGCTGATGCTGCTGGACCACACTTTGAGAACCACTGAACAAATAATAAAAGGCCATCAAGTTTCGTAACCTAAAGATGGGGACAGATATCTATTGGCTGCGTGACTGACAGTATCACTATTGGGTCGGAGGAAAACGAGAAGGGAGCAAGGCCTCTCGACTTGGTTTTGCCCAAAAAAAGGAAAAAGAAAGGATAGTGGGAGAGACATGCTTCTTCAGACAGGGGGCAGTTGTGATATTTTAAACTCGGAATTTGGTTGTGTCAGCCCTCGGGGCCCTGGGGGAATACTACTCGAATGCATTTTTCCCCACGGCTCCCATTACTGTGCGATGCGTCGCGAAGCTGGATATGGCGATTAAACAGATCTGCTGTGCGGTGCAAAGCCCGAACCCGAGAAATAACTAATTTTTCACCCCTTTCCTGGACACCAGGCCTCAATCTCACCACCTGTAGGTGTAACGGGCCAAAGCCCTGACTTTGAACTAATATAAAGAAGGAGAAAGCTGTCCGCTTTTCACCCTCCTTCTTACATCTATGCTGTGTCCCGTTGAACTTCGCCACTATATAAACCTTCTGAACTTGGATTCTCTTCTAATTGGCCTGGTCAGAGTATGAACTAGGGAAAATAATATTGCCCCGCCCCAACATTCCATCACCCACCCACCCCCGCCAAGAAACTGTAATTAACATTAAACCAATACGTCTGGAAGGGTCTCAGGGGCTAGAATGGTCTCAGCCTTCTTTCTGCCTGCTGAGGCTTCTTGCCACTGAGTGGTGGTATTCAGTTGAAACATGGTAGAGTCACCCCTGTGCGACTTCTGGGGAGAGAAAAAATCCACCAGGTGCAAGAGGATCTCCAGGATCCTCTTTGGATCCTGAAACCGCAGACTCATGAGTTATTCGGGGTTAACCTGAATGGGTGTGGAAAAAACAGACAGCTGGGTTAGGGGGCACCCGGATTTGAACCGGGGACCTCTTGATCTGCAGTCAAATGCTCTACCACTGAGCTATACCCCCTCTATCATCAGAGACCTGCTAAATTCTTTTTAAATCCATTCCAAATTTTTCCTTCTGAAAATATCCAAAATTAGTTTCTTCTTGTTACATGATACTGAATTTAGTAATAACAAGTTAAAAAGACTAACTAAAATGTGGAATTTTGAAAACATGTGAACTTAGGTACCAATCCGCCTTTTCTAGGTTCAATTCTTTATCCACAATCCCACTCATCTCTTCACCCTAAGAAGTCAGAGAAGAGCTTCTTGCAAAACTGAATAGGGAATCCTTTCCCCTGGTCTCTCTAAAAAGAATGCAAACACCAGCTGAACACACATCTCTACTAAGAGACTTTCCTGGGCTATATTCTCTAGTGGTCCCTCTCTCTTTTTATGGAGCAACTAGTGCAGAACATACTTTCAAATAGAAAGACACACAGGTTCTCAGTCTCACTGAGTTTAAAATCTAGTGGAGTTAGAATAGAAACAAATGCACAAATGAATAAACAAGGAAATGCCCAGTACTAATAAGGGAAGTGACTAAAATGAAAAACAAGATGGTGTCTTAGGGAGGTCCAGGGGGTTATTTCAAGGTGGATAGTCATGGAAAACTTTTCTTTGCAGGTGATTTTGGAGTTAAGATGTGAATGATATGAAAGAGACAGCCATTTGCCCAACCCATCTGTCAGGGGCAGGCATTCCAGCTAAAGGAGATGGCCACTGCAAAGGCCGTAGGGCCAGAGTAGCTGGAGGAACATGAAACAGGGGAGAGTGATTCAGGAGAGCTGGAGAAGTAGCCAGAGAGCCTTATAGGCCCAAGTAAGGAGTTTGGATTTTATTCCAAATGGATGAAAAGCCAGTCGTTGGACAGTTTTGAGCGGAGGGACTGGAAATCATCATTCACGCTATTGTGGGGGAGATTTACAGGGAGTAAAGAATAGAAACAGAGAATACACACAATGGAATACTATTCAGCCTTAAAAAGAAGGAAATTTTGCAATATGCGACAACAGGGGACATTATGCTAAGTGAAATAAGCCAATCATAGAAGGACAAATACTGCATGATTCTACTTACATGAGGTACCTAAAACAATCAAACTTACAGAAGCAGAGAGTAGAATAGTGGTTGCCAGGGATGAGGAGAGAGAAACTGGCAGTTGCTAATCAATGCATACACAGTTTCAGTTATACAACATGAATGCATTCTAGAGAGCTGCTGTTGAACATTGTGTCTATAGTTAACAGCATTGTATTGTAAACTTAAAAATCTGTTAAGAGGGTAGATCTCATGTTAAGTGTTCTTACCACAATAAAGAAAAAGAAGAAAAGTGGACAGAATAAAATTTTTAAAAAGAGAGAGAGAGAGAGGTTAGGTAGGATTCTATTGCAACAGTGCAAGTGAGAGATGGTAGCGATGTCTGAGACTACAGTGACGTATTAGTTTCCTGTTGCTGCTGTAACAAATTACCACATACTTATTTGCTTAAAACAACACAAATGTATTATTACCTTACAGTTCTGGAGGTCAGAATTCCAAAATCAATTTTACTGGACTAAAGTCAAGGTGCTGGTATGTCCGCATTTCTTCTGGAGGCTTTAGAGTAGAATCAGTTTCCTTGACTTGTGCAGGTTGTAGAGTCTGCCAGCATTTCTTGGCTCATGGCCCCTTCCTCCGTCTTCATAGCCAGGGTTGCATCTCCTCACCTTCTGATCTCTGCTCCTATCCCCATGTCTCTCAGTCTCTGACTCTGATCCTCCTGCCTCCCTCTTATAAGGACTCTTCTGATTACTCAGATAATCCAGGATAATGTCCCCAACCCAAGACCATTAATCACATCTAGAAAGTCCCTTTTATTATGTAAGATAACATAGTCACAAGGGCCTTGGGATGTGGACATATTTGGAGGCCCATTTTTTAGCTTATCACAGGGGGAACAGCAGAGCTAGAGAGGAGAGCAGGCATCCAGATTGACCATGGCAGGGGAGCCATGTCCTTCCTGTACACTGGATGGCTTGAGAAAGATGAGGGAAAGAGACGAATCAAGAATGACTCTTCTTTAGAGTCACTGTTGGAGGGAAAGTAAATTGCTGCAGCCACTGTGAAAAAAAGTATGGAGGTGCCTCAAAAAACTAAAAGTAGAGTTGCCATATGATCCAGCGATCCCATTCCTGGGCATATATCTGGACAAAGCTATAATTCAAAATGATACATGCACCCCCGTGTTCATAGCAGCACTATTCACAATAGCCAAGACATGGAAACAACCTAAATGTCCATCAACAGATGACTGGATAAAGAAGATGTGGTACATATATACAATGGAATACTACTCAGCCATAAAAAGAATGAAATAATGCCATTTGCAGCAATATGGTTGGACCTAGAGATTACCATTCTAAGTAAAATCAGAAACAGAAAGACAAATACCATATGATATCACTTATTTGTGGAATCTAAAATATGACACAAATGAACTTACCTAGGAAACAGAAGCAGACTTACAGACACAGAGAACAGACTTGTGGTTGCCCAAGGGGTGGGGGAGGGATGGCTTGGGAGCTTAGGATTAGCAGATGCAAACTATTATATATAGAATGGATAAACAACAAGGTCCTACTGTATAGCACAGGGAACTGTATTCAGTATACTGTAATAAACCATAATGGAAAAGAATATGAAAAAATATATATAAATATATGTATAACTGGATCACTTTGCTGTACACCTGAAACTAACACAAAATTGTAAATCAACTATATTTATTTATTGGTTGATTGATCAATATATAGTTTTACCAAGTGAATCTCTATGTTGAAGGTATCTAGTCAAATCTTGCCAATAGTAGACATTATTTTAAAGAAATACACTAATACTCCGGCCCCCAAAAAAAACATGTTATTTTATTTATTTATTAGACATTACAACTTCTTCCTTTGTTATATTACAAAGCTCTTAGGCTCTAAATTAATTAAAGTATGAGATTGGCAGAAAAATAGAAAAATAATTGGAATGGGTAAAAAAATGTAATGTAGCATATTACAGACATGGCATTTCAAGTCATTTATGAGGAGAATTTTTCCAATGGTTTTCAAAGTACTTCCTGGAGCCTCTCCTGTAGGGAGGGGGGGAATGGGAGTAGGGAGTGTTGCCAGGTTGGAATAACTCTCATCCTTCCCCATTTGAACCAAATTTAACTGTTTTACATAGTGAACTTATTGGTAAGTTGATCTGAAGGGTTCTGGACCCAGGATCCTGCGCTGCCAGCAGACTCTGGTCACTAAGCCCTTCCTCTCCCTAGACATTCCAGAGCTGTCACTGCTGCTCTCTGGAAAGAGTCACGTTGTTATCAGGATAGAAAGGCTCTGAGGAGTCCTTCACCGAGAGCCTTTCATTCCCCTCCCCTTCTAGGAGTCGTGAACTTCAGACCCTCTGCCTCTGACACCCATTCCCTTTAATTCTCCAACTATACTTTAATAAAATAAATTTTTTAAAAAAGAATAACTCTTCTTTTTTGTCTTCACTATCTGGGTGGATGTGGTATTCTGAGATAAAGAACTGAGAAAGGAGTAAGTTTAGGAAAAACAAAAACAAAAAAAACCCTCAAGAGTTTCTTTTTAAAGCTCTGAAACAAAACGTAATAAAGTACAGCCTCCTATCCTTATAGACTTCACATTCTAGTATGAGGTCAATATGCTGAGTTTGAGGTGCCCTGTAGACGTTTAAGAGGAGATGTTAAGTATGCAGGTGGAGATCCAGTTAATTCTGAAGTTCAGGGAAATGTCTAGGTTAGAAACATAATTTGGGGAGTTGTCAGTGTATAGTTGGTAGCTGGTGAAAGAGGGAGTCAATCCCAGAAGTGCACTAGATTCGACTCATACCGGCTTGTGAGAACCAATTGTTAAATTTTCAGGAATTTTTAAAGCCAGTTGACTTCACTGGAAATTAGCAGGTGGGCGAATTTGCATTATGGGAATTGGCAAATGCTAAAAATCAGGTCCCCTGGAGCCAGTCGTTAGCCATTTATCAGCACAACCCTGCTCCTGACTGATTCTGACTTTCTCCAAAAAGGAAGAGGCCAACTCTTCAGCACTCTCTGAGGAGGAAAGATAAGGTGTAGAAGGTTTGAGACTGGAGAACGTATGTGAAATAGTCATTTTAGAGAGTGAGAAAGTGAACCTAGTCAGTCAGTGGTGAAAGAGTAATAAACAGGGAGACTGAGATTGGTGGAGCGACCCAGACTTCTGAGCTCTCCCCTAACAACATTCTGCTGCTCGGGTGCAAGCTTGGTGGAATGCCATAGTTGAGTTTAATTAGGTTTGGCTGATAGGTACCACCCAGGGCTTATAGTGAACCAGGCACTGTGCCACTGTGGGGAATACAAAAAGGAATGCAACATGATCCCTGCCCTCAAGGAACTTACAGTCTGGTTGGAGAAACAAGATACATACTCCAAGGGGAAAAAAATACCTGACAGTAGAGAAAGTAAATGTAGAGGGTAACAGAACTACGGAGACAGCTTGTTGATAAGGAGAGAAATGAAGTCACAGACTTTCTTAAAAATTGGTAGTGAGAAAGAAGAAATGGACAGGCAATAACAGCTAAAGGGAAGATTTTCCAGTCTAGGGAAAACCTGTTGATGTTTGAAGAAGCCAAGCGAGTGGAAGAGACTGAAGATGCTAGAGAGAATGGAGGTACTGCGAGCAAGTCTGGTACAAGAGCAGGGGTGTCTTGGGAAGGACAAGGGAAGCACTTCCTCTCCTGTGCAAAGCACAGGCTGGGGATCCAATGCAGCTCAGGGTGCAGGCAGGGAGGTTGGAAATTAGACTTAAAGAATTCCAAGATGCCAGAGGTACAAGAGGTTGTTGTTGAAGGAGGGAAATCCCATCGCACACCCCACAGGACCCTCAAGCCCAGCTCAGACCGGACTTCGCCCTCCCCTTCTACCACTTGGGTGCGAATTGCCTTTTCTCTTGGTTCTTTAGCATCACCCCAGGAAACCTGAAACAATTGGTCGTACATATCAAACTATTGTTAATCACCAATGCGATGTCTGGTCGGTAAACACTACTAATAAGCTGTAATCTCTCTTTTGCCAGCAGAGGGGGTATAGCTCAGGGGTAGAGCATTTGACTGCAGATCAAGAGGTCCCCGGTTCAAATCCGGGTGCCCCCTCACATTCTCCTTTTAAACCTAAATCATCCCAAAGGTGGTAGAAAAGAAAGGTGGTACTAACCAAGCGCGTAATTCGGTCATTTCTTGAGTGTTTTCTGGGAATACAAAAAATACTAAACTACAGCCTCGTAGATTTTATATTCTAATGAGGTCAACGCGCAAAGGAATTTCCTGTGTTCTCTATCTCTACGTCAATGGTTCCCAGTCTGTGGTTTGGGAGTTGAATTCTTGGAGGTCTGCGTGTGAGACACTTTCTAGGTAGGAAAAAAGAATTTATTTCATACTTCATTGCTTACCTGTTTCATTCTTATCCATTCATCAGTACCGTGGAGCTTTCCAGAGGCTACATGATGTCACAACAGACTAAATGTGGAAACATGAAAATCCAGCTGTCTTTCATTAAGCCAGATATTAAAGGGATTTCTAAAAGAACGTAAAGCAAAGCTACTCTTCTCACTATTTTTAAAATTTAAATACAGTTCTTTTTCATTTTAAAATGTTATGTATTTTAACAGGTAGTGGATTTATTACCTTAAACATTTCACAATTTAAATTTCTAATCTGGTAAATGTCAATAGATATAACTGTATAAACAAAACCTCTTCGGAGTTCTCAATAACTTAAGAATGTAAAGAATATTCAGACAAAGACATTTGCGAATGACTGCTCTAAGTAAAGAGGTGGTTTGGGGAAGAGCATGCTGGGGTTGTGAAATGGCACAGGGAAGAGATGGCTTGTTCAAAAATACATGACATCGAAAAGAGTTTTGAAGAACATGTAGTGGATAAAGCAAGAAAGAGTCCTGAAATCCTAAGCAGTTTGGTCTTTCCGGAGCGTGAAGTGTAAGAGGTGAGGTGATGGGAGATGAGTCCAGGGAGAAGGTAAGCCATTTCAGGAAGACACTCCAATGCCATGCTAAGGAGCTTGGACTTTATTCCATAGGCACTAGAGGGCCAGTACAGGCTTTTAAGCAACCAGAGGTTATGGTCAGACCATTTGGAGGCTGTCGCAATAGCCTTGCACCAAGGGCAGACTTTTAGATTCATGGACAGAAAAATTAGTAGCACCAACCAAGACAACTAATATAGGCAGAAAAGCAAAATTTCTGGGAAAATCATGATTTCGGCTTTGGACATCAGCTTTGAAGTGCCTGTGGGGTGGAGGTGTCCCAGTCATTGGTTCCATACATTGGCTAGAGCTAAGCAGAAATGTCTGGGCTGGAGATACAGACTTGTGAGTTATCAGCATATTGATGGTAATGGAAGCTACTGGGTGGTGTGATCACTCAGAGAAATACACTCAGAAGGGACAATGCATAAGGAGGAGAGAGCAATGCAACAGAGTGGCTTAGAGCCTGTGCTTTGGAATCAGCCAGACTCAGGGTGCCATTCCATTTCTACCTTTCATGATCTGTGTAATCTTGGACACATGGCTTAACTTTTCTATTTCTCAGTTTTCTCATCTGAAAAATGAGAATAATAATACCTAAATCACAGGGTTGTGGGGAGGATTCAAGAAGTCACATTCCTGTAAAATGCTTAATTCAATGACTGGTACTTAGTAGCACTCCAAAAATAGTAACTTCTATTATTATTAGCATCATGGAAACCATGGGTGAAGAGTGTCAAGAAGATGGGGAGGGCCCCAGTGTGAAATGTTGTGAGGTCAAGTAAGATAAAGACTGAGGAGGGTCCTTAGATTTTGGAAAGAGTAGGTCATGGTGACCTTTCTAGTATAACTTTTCAGTATGTATAATTTCAGTCATGTAGTGAGGACATAAACTACACTACAGGAGTTCAAGGAACATGTGCATGCGGGAAGTAAGGAAATAGAGACAGATCATTCCCAGACCTTTGGTTTTCATGGGCCACTGAAATTACAAAAAAAGGGGGGGGGCACTGTTGGGATGGTAGAAAGTTGACAGTTGACATAGGGTTGAAAGGAACATTTTTAGCAAGAAAGAGGAAAGATAATCCCAGAATAATAGGCAGTCCTTTAAATTCAGCAAATGGAGCTTTATAAGAAACACTGTGTTTTCTAAATATTTCTAATTTTGCCATAGATGAATAAAAATTCCCTCACACAAGGATGCTGACGTATGGAGACCATAGAGGTAGACGTCTTCATTTGTTCAGCGATCATTCAGCATGTATTTACTGAGCCAGGCCCTGTGCTGAATGCTGGGGATATACCACTGAACAAAAAGGAGAACATGGACTCAGCCTTTAATGCAGCATATAGACTAGTTGAGGGGGATCGTTACTCAACAAAGTCATCAAATATATATTGAAGAATTGAAATAAATAGTAAGAAGGAAAAATACTACGTAAGAGAGGTCAGGGTAGAATTTCCCTAAGGAAAAGATATTTAAGCTGAGATCTGAAAAATCAGTAAACGTGAAATACATGATACGGGTAGCCAGGGTAGAGTATTCCAAGCATGTGTGAGGCCTGTGGGTATTCAGGAGCATGGATGGTATCTGGGACCAAAACGTCAACCCTGCAGAGCAAGACAGAGCACGGTGCAAGATGAGGTTAAGAGGTAGGACAATGCCAGATCAGGGCCTAGTAGGCTGTGATATGGATTTTAACTTTGATTCTAAGAGTACAGAAACCATTGGAGGATTTTCAGGAGAGTGACATAGTAATGTTTACGTTTATGAAAAATTATTTCTGGCCATTGTATGAAGAGTGAGTGGGTGGAGGGGGGAGAAATAGACGTCAAGAGACATGTTAGGAAGCTTCAGAAATAGTTTAGGCAAGAGATGGAGGTGACTTGGTCCAGAGCATTAGCAGAGGAGATGAAGAGAAGTGCATATATTCTAGAGACATTGAGAAGGCAGACTGAAGAGAAATTGGACAGGAATCCCAGAGGGACACCTGGATGGATGCTAGTTTCATTTATCAACAGAGACAAATATGATAATGAAATCATACATTCAGAAACACATGGAATTTGGCTGAAAAGTGAAGGAGAGAGAAAAACTGGTAACTAGAGAAACTGGCAGGAGCAAGTGAAGGATTTAAGAGTGATAAGACAAATTTATAAATGTATAGATTTATAGACCTCTTAATGTTGAAGTACCCCAGAGCTTAGCCCATGGTCTTTTTCATTTACCCTCGCTTCTTTGTGAACTCATCCACTATCATGTCTTTAAATATACTGCCAAATTTACATCTCCCTCTTTCTGGAACTCCAGGCTAATATGTCCAACTTGCTATTCAAATCTCTTCTGGTTGTCTAACAGACATCTAACTCAGTATGTCCAAAACTGAACTCATACTCTTATCGCCAAACCTGTTCCTCCCATAGCTTTCCCCGTCTCAGTTGATGGCAATGCCATCTTCCACTTGCTCAGACCTAAAGCCTTGGAAACATTTTCTTCTCTTTCTTTTGCACCCCACATTTTGTTTGTTCTACCTCCAAAACATATCCAGAATCTGATCACATCACTTCTGTTGCTACCTCTTTAGTCTAAACCACCATCATTTCTCTCCTGCGTTACTGTAAGAGCTTCCCAATAGATCGCCTTATTGCATGCATCTTTGTGTTCCTTCCCACAGCCTAGTCTCAAATAGAGTGATCCTTCTGACATATTAGTCAGATCATGTCCCTCCTCTGCTTATGACTCATTGGTTTCCTATTTCAGTCTGTAAATGTCAAAGTCCATAGCAGTGTACAAAGCTCTAATGATCCAGTTCCATTACTTCTGACCTTCTGTCCTACTACTCTTCCCTTCACTTATTCTGTTCAGTCACTCCTGGCTTCCTTGCTGGTCCTCACATTGTTCAGGCACAATCCCACCTTAGGGTCTTTTATTGGTTGATGACTCTATCTGGACTGCTCTTCCCTAGACAATCATATTGGTAGCTCCCTCACCTTAAAAATCTTTGCACTAAGGTCAACTTCTTCCATGAAGCCCACACTGATCATTCTATTTTAAATTGCAATCTGCCTCTCCTCCCACTTCCAGATCCCTCTTATTTTTTTCTACTTTTGTTTTCATAGTACTTATCACCATCTAACATACTATATACTGCAATTACTACGTCTATGGCTTAGTATCTAATATCCACCTTCACCGCCACCCTGGCTGAATGTAAGCTCCACAGGGCATGAATGTTGATCTGTTTTGTTCTCTGATGTAGTCTAGCGTATGCCCAGAACAGAATTTGGCATAAAGTAGTCGTTTAATAAATACTTGAATGAATAAATATATCGACAGAAAGAAGTCCGAAGATGGGAGAAGTTGAAGCAGTGAAAGGAGTAATGAATAAAGCCAAGATATCTAAAATACAGATGGGTATGGGACCAAGCACACACATATGGAATTATCTGTAGCGCTATAATGGTACTTCTCAGTTATATCAACCTAATGAAACCGTTTCGAACTCTTTCCCTCTAGACCCCCGACGCCGTGTGTCCTTTGGAGGCCCCTATACAGCACAGACCGTTTAATCATTTCTGAACCTCTAGCGTCCATCGAAGTCCCTGGCACATACTTAGTGCTCAGAGAGGTTTTCCGATAAATTAAACCAATGTTTCTGGGTCCCAAACAACTACTTTCGAGTTCGTATGCTGTGTACACTGGGTACCAGGAACACTCCGGCAGCCCTGGAACCATCCACCTCCCACTTCACAGCGAGAGATCTATGCGATGTCCAGGACTTATGACGTAATAAGACCGCGCCCTGGAGAAGAGAGGCGGATTGAATAAGCACCGGGTCACGTGACCAGATTGGGCGGGGCGTTGGAGTTGGGATCTCAGTTTCCTTTATACGTTCTTCCTTTTTGTCCTTTTCCGGCGTTCAAGATGTCGAAGCGAGGTGAGTCTTTGGCTTTGGGAGATCCTTCGCCATCCGTCGCGAGGTGGCTGCTGGCCTCGCCGGGAACGGCGGCCATGGGCAGCCGGGACGCTTTGCTCTGCTCCGGGCCGGAGAGGGAGTGGAGGGACACCGCGAGAGCACCGGGAGAGCCCCCGAAAGTGACGGGGGTACCTGGAGGGTTGAGTTCGCAGGATCCAGTCGTGATTCTTGACCGAATCCTGCGGGTTCACTCCGCGCCTAGCGCTTCAGTAATGGTGTTGGAGTTGGACTGGCTTGAGTGGGCGACGTGTGCGGTCTCCCGCCTTGTAGGAAGAACTACGTGGTGCAAAAGTTGGATCGAGAATTGAGTCGTCCAGGTCCCTTAACCTCAATGTAATGTGCTAATAGTGAGGAATTGGCTATTTGCCTTGAGAACTGGGTGGCACATGGGGAGGGGCTAAGGAGTCCTAGACAGAGCGAATCTACAGTGTACCGCTCCCCGAAGCACATGCGAATGAATATATAGCTTAAGAATGTGAAGGGACCTCTCCTGTTTTCCTTCTTACTTACAGGACGTGGTGGGTCCTCTGGTGCGAAATTCCGGATTTCCTTGGGTCTTCCGGTTGGAGCCGTGATCAACTGTGCTGACAACACAGGTGAGACCTTCGGCTGCACTCTGCCAAACTGCCCCTTTTAAAAGCACTCAGTGGGCCTTTTGCTAATGACCCACTGAGCCGTCAAGAAAGGGCAGAGTGAAAACACCACTTTTGGGTGAAGCGGCAGCATGTTGTGTTGTTTTGCTTCAATCGGTGGTGTGACAAGGTGTTCCACCTGGGGGAGGACTAACTGCTTGGGAGTGTGTGTGGAGGGGGAGGCCTTGGAGGTGTTGGGGAAATGCAGAACTGCCTAACAGACCCTCAAAAGAAACCTTTGTTTGTTTGTTTGTTTACTTTTATAGGAGCCAAAAATCTGTATATCATCTCTGTGAAGGGGATCAAGGGACGACTGAATAGACTTCCTGCTGCTGGTGTGGGTGACATGGTGATGGCCACAGTCAAGAAAGGCAAACCAGAGCTCAGAAAGAAGGGTCAGTAGAGAGACCAAATCCTCCTTTTGGTCTGTGGACAGTTGAAGGACTTCTCCCTCTATTGGAAAATAGAACAGTAGTTTTACCATTCTCAGGGCCTCTTAAAGCTTGATTTTCTTTGAGAGGCAGTGTGAGATAATCTGCAGTTGGAGTTCTATTCTTGCTGTCTTAAAGACCATTCTTTTATTTTTATTGGCATATAGTTGCTTTATTTACAATGTTGTGTTAGTTTTTACTGCACAGCAAAGTGAATCAGCTATATGTATACATATATCCCCTCTTTTGGATTTCCTTCCAATGTAGGTCACCGCAGAGCATTGAGTAGAGTTCCCTGTGCTGTACAGTTCATTAGTTATTCTCATTAGTTATCTATTTTACACATAGTATTGATAGTGTATGTATGTCAATCCCCATCTCCCAATTCATCCACCACCACCACCCTACCCCCAGTTAAGTTATTAGTTGGCTTCCAAAGTAAGCTAGGGGCTCTGCATATTTACCCTGCCATTTCCCCCAGCAAGTTCAGCCGATAGTTAACAGACCACATCACATATTTATACCGATAGAAACAAAAGTTCTGTCCTTCTGGGATTTACAGTCCATCCACATAGTTCCTTCCCCGGCTCTCCTTTTAGTTCTTGGGTCTTTTGTTCCAACTTAAATCCCTTCCTTTGTTCCTCAGAGTTTTGCTGTGCCCCCTACTAGGGCTGTGTCTTCTGTGAGAGCAGGTCTTTAATTAATGCTGATTCCTTGGCTACAAATGAACATGGTGGTACCAGGTGAGATCACAGCCTTAAGTCACCTCAGGCAAGTTTCCTTTTCAGGAACCACTAATTTGAAAAGGAATAATTATACGTAGATGAGATTAACTCTGGGCTGTGACTTGTCAAAAGTTTGGCATGGTTGCTTCTAAATGTCTTCTGGTAGCAACTAAAACAGGGTGCTGCTCATATCTTAATCGTGGACAACCCCCAAAAGTTTTCCTACTAGATGTATGGGTTAGAGGGGGGCCTCAGACACTTCTGACTTGACTGACTTTAGAGCTTTCTGATACTCAGTGTACTTGAGTTTCCAGCTCCTGAACTTCTCTCCTGTGCCTGCTTAGTTTGTCTCTGGCCTGGGATGTTTTGCTTTTCCTGAGAAGTCCTCTTAATGTGCAGTACACGTGGGACAGGTCTCAGCCATGTATCACAGTTACATTTTTTCTTTGGGCCTTGTTTCTTCTAAATGAATACAGTTGACCCTTGAAGAACGAGCAACGTGGGTTTGGACTGCATGCGTCCGTTTACAGATTTTTTTTTTCCCGCACAATATATTACTGTACTACACTATCTGAGATTGGTTGAATCAGTGGGTGCAGAGGGTCAACTATAAGTTACACGTGGATTTTAGACTGCACAGGGCTGGCGCCCCTAACCCTTCATTTTTTTCAAGGATCAGCTACATCTCCTGGCCTTAGACTTAATTATAACATACAGAAATGTGGAAAGGAGCAGGACTGGAAATCCAGAGTCCTGTATTCATGTGGCCTTATTTATTTGCTGGATGCATTTGTGAGAATTTAAATTGTTCTAAGTAGATGAGAGTCCAACGGAGGAGGGTCTCAGCCAATATTATCTATCCCTCAGTGTGTTTCCCATTGTTAAAAAACTCAGAGACTATCTGTGTACATAGATAGTACTTGCTTCAAGGATAGCCAGGATCTCTGTCCTTAGAAGATCCTGCATTTCTAGTGTCTGATATTAAATATGGAAATGTAACTATTATCCCTACTTTACAACAGGGAAACTTGAACTCCAGAAGATTAAGTAACTTGTTCAAGGTCTCCAGGCTACTGTCAGGGATTGAATGCGTGTTTTCTTTCAAGTGCAGTAGATGCTTTGAATGTCTGGAAAAATGTTCACTTTAGGAGCAGGTAGCGTTTTTTGTTTGGTTGGTTTTTAAAATTTATTTTATTTTTATTTATTATTTTTGGCGGTGTTGGGTCTTTGTCGCTGCGCACAGGCTTTCTCTAGTTGCGGCGAGCGGGGGCTGCTCTTCGTTGCGGCGTGCGGGCTTCTCATTGCGGTGGCTTCTCTTGTTGCGGAGCACGGGCTCTGGAGCGCGTGGACTCAGTAGTTGTGGCGCACGGGCTTAGTTGCTCCACGGCATGTGGGATCTTCCCAGACCAGAGCTCAAACCCATGTCGCCTGCATTGGCAGGCGGATTCTTAACTACTGTACCACCAGGGAAGCCCTGGAGCAGGTAGGTTTTTAAAAGTTACTTATGACCCTGGAAAACATTTCCTCAAAAAGTTAAACCTAGAGTTAATTAAATAAGAAATAGAAGTTGAATTTCAGTTACCCAGCTCTTAGACCTCCAAGGGATGATCATTTTTAATATTTTATGTCCTACTTTCCAATGTAAATGGGACCATTACCTTCCCATAGCCCATTTTTGCTTCACAGATGATTGTCTTGCATATTAAAAAATTACAGAAGTACATAATCATTTAAAATGGTTCTGTTCTGTGCGTAAGTCATGAGATATTTAGGTTAATTCCCGGTTTTGCTCTTAAAACGACATGTGCCCTGCAGTTAGAAAGGCCATAAAGTGCTAATTTTTAGGTCAAGGTGTGTACTTGGAGGTTTTGATATAAATTGGGATGGAATATTGCATAATAAGGAGTTAATAGCTTGGCCTCTCCACTCATTCAGTGTGAGGAGGGTCCCATTCCCAATTCTATGGCATTAGGATCTTTTTAAGAATTTACTTGGATGTGCCCGGTCTTAATTGTGGCACATGGGATCCCTGTTTGTGGCATGCAGGATCTAGGTCCCTGACCAGGGATCGAACCCAGGCCCCGTGCATTGGGAGCACAGAGTCTTAACCACTGAACCACCAGGGAAGTCCTGACATTAGGATCTTAAATGGTACCCACCTCTTGGGTGAAGTGAGGAAAAGTATAGAAAGTGCTTAGCAAGTTTCCTGCTGGTGTGTTGCTATCGTCCTCCCAAAGTACAGATTTACATCTGCAAGGAAATGCAGGCAGTTTGGACTTGAAATGAGTAAGGTCTTTCCTGAAGGGGTGATTGGTGTTTACATTGTCTTTCACACTTGATTTTAGGAAATGAAAAGCTAATGAGTATACATTCTGTCCAAATGGGAAGTGTTGGAGAGCTAGCCAAGGTGCAAATTGCCTTCTCGTGGTAGCACTGGAACTTGGCAGGTTAAATGACAGCTGCTTTTTTTTTCTCCCCTCTCAGTACATCCAGCAGTGGTAATTCGACAACGGAAGTCATACCGGAGAAAAGATGGTGTGTTTCTTTATTTTGAAGATAACGCAGGGGTCATAGTAAACAATAAAGGCGAGATGAAAGGTAATAAAGAATCCGCATCATTGTTAGGCTTTTGAGATTGGATGATTTAACTGGAGTACAAGTAAAGGGCCTTTTGAGCTTATGTGTCACATCATTCTTTTATGCAGGTTCTGCCATCACAGGACCAGTTGCAAAGGAATGCGCAGACTTGTGGCCCAGGATTGCATCCAATGCAGGCAGCATTGCATGATTCTTTGGTGTATTTGTAAAAGAAAAAAATGATAATAAAAATTATTTGCTCCATGTCACTCTTCTTGACACCTCCTAACCCTTACCCCCTCTGTAAAATAAAACTACCCAGCACAGACTTTCTGTGGGCATGTGTAAAAAAAGATAAACAGTCATTGCACTTCTGTCAGTGTGCGGACGTTGGGAACTTTGCAATTTCTGCTGTAAAAACTTGAGTTTATTAGTTCTTAAACTAAATTGCAGGTGGTAGATACTGCTTGGTGACAGGTTATCCCAGGTGACTGCCCTACAGTTAGAAAGGTATTTGAGATAAGGTAGCGTGTATGGTCAGATCCTGAACACTCACGGAATTCAAGGAGTGATGTGAGTAGGAACCAGGTACACGTGTATATATGTGCACTTCTGCAGTTAACAGGTTTCCTTTGGGTAAGTTGGCACGTAAATGAGTTTATATTTGTAAAACCTGACACATAATAATTGCTCTCATGGAAGATGACTAAGTTGTTAATATCTGCAAGTTTTTTGCTATCAAAAGTATTTTGACATGATGGTCATATATCTGCGAAACACTAGCTTGAGAATAAAAGATGATGGAATGCCAGCACAACAGGCATGAGCCCTGGCAAGTTCTGCCTGAAGGTATTGAACATTGTAGCTTTTTTTTTCCGTAGCCATGAGAGTAACATTGTAGCTTTCTTTTTCCCAAGCCATGACAGTTGATTTAGGTGACATTCAGGGTCTGGGGAAAATGAGCACTCAGTTGGTTTGGATCAATAGTCTGGCCTAAAAATGTTGGAAGAGGATTTTTACACTAAAGTTTGTGTCCACGTATCTAGTATCTGGAAATTGTTTTATCTGTAAGATTGGGTACAATGAAAGGCTGAGGATTAGAGTGTATGTGAAGACCCAAGCACACAGTCACTTGGTGAGATGACTTCTCTTTTGTACTTCAGATTGATGTCCTTCAGATGTACCAGAACTAGAAACCAGAACTAGAAAGGTTCTCAATCTGAGGAGTTGAAAATGTGGCCAGGTCATATCTCAGACCAATTAAGTCAGACTGTGGAGGTGGGACCCAGGCATCAGGACTTTTTACAGCTCCCTAAGAGATTCTGAAGTGCAGCCAAGTCCTCTGTCTAGACTAAGTCAGTCTTGGTTTTAGGAATATTAAATCCCAAAGTCTAAAATAGACGGGTCTTCCTCCCCTACCCCATCCTCCAGGCTGGTGAATTTCAAGTCTTTAATGTGACATGAAGCCCCCAGGTACTCCATTTAAAATGAATCTTTTTTTATCCCATTGCATAATATGAAATTTCTCACCTGCCTTCCTCAAATGTGAGGTGAGAGCTGGGCCTGTCATTTTTCCCCCTCGTCCTCTCAAGTCCTCTAATGTTCTTTCCAGGTTCTTTTCACGTTTTAATAGAATGGGCTCAAATTATAGACTTCCTATAATTTCAAATTTGATTGCTAGGAGCTTGCCTGTCATAGTGTAGAAAGATTAAATATGCTGAGTATTGAGATGCTGGGATTGGTGATTATGTGTAGGTATACTGCAACCTTTTCCTAATTAATACATGTGCCTTTGTATTATATTATTATGTATAATATGTTTATGTTGCTAGTATTATGATAGTAACAAAAGAATTCCTGGATTTATTGCCTCATCTGTAAAATGATAATAGCACCTCAGAGTTGGTGCAGGGAGCAGAGAAATTTGTGTAAGTCACTTTGGTATGTAAAGCATCTATATGAGTTTATGCAAGGGGGAAATTTGGGAATAAAAAATATAAAGGGGGCTTCCCTGGTGGCGCAGTGGTTGAGAGTCCGCCTGCTGATGCAGGGGACACGGGTTCGTGCCCCGGTCCGGGAAGATCCCACATGCCGCGGAGCGGATGGGCCCGTGAGCCATGGCCAATATGACCCTGCGCGTCCGCAGCCTGTGCTCCGCAACGGGAGAGGCCACAACAGTGAGAGGCCCGCGTACCGAAAAAAAATAAAAAATAAAAAAAATAAAGTGGGAGCAGAGAACCTTGCTCTTAAAAGGAAAACAGGGAGCTGGGCCCTACTGCGTTAACACTGCCCACATTCAGTAATCCCCCTTCTCTTCAATCTGATTCCTCTTGCGTGGTCCCCCTCCTAGACATCCCTCACCTCTGGGCCATTTAAGCAACTTCCCCGCAGCCCCGAGAGCCTACCTCGTAGGATGGGGACAGTAGGGTTTGTGTCACAGAGGTCTCTGACATCACGTAACAATGCGCAGGGGAGCCCCAACCTAGGACCCTCCGCTCCCGCTAGAAAAGCCCTCGGAGGTTGCGGTGGCTAGGATGGCGCACTTCTGCGCGTGTCCCCTGTGGCTGGAGAAGAGCTTCATCTTGGACGGAGTGGCCGTGAGTACCATGGCCCGCACCTATGAGCACGTGAGGCCCAAGCTCTGGTCGGCGATTCCACCCTACAACGCTCAGCAGGACTACCACGCCCGCCAGTACTTCCGGAGCCGCGTGGTTCCGCCCATCTTGCGGAAAACTGGTCAGGTACAGGAAAGCCGTGGAGGACCCCACCGTTTGTGCCCGCAGAGCTTGGCCCTCGTGGCGGGGCCGACTTCCCAGATCCGGGCGTCTCATGGCAGCGCCCTCACCACCAGGGAGGCTCCCCGACTCGCACCCTCTCAGTTTTCTTAATGAAACCCGGGAACTGGCGGAGGCGGGAGGCAGGTGTTGAGCGCAAGCTCACTGAGCTCAGAGAACCACCTTCCACGCCTGAACTTGAGAATGATCTCATTTTGGGTTTCTGCAAGCCTCTGCCAAACAAATGGGTTTCGTTGTCCTTTTTGGCATCACGGATCCACCCTTTGGGGTGACCTCCCGCCGCAAATTCTCAAAAAGCCCGACAATCGTTAAAAAGACAACTGCTTAGGTGAGGTGCCCTCGGTCCGGTGACGTCATAGTTCAAGAGGGCTCGCTCGACTGGAAGGAAACCTCCCAAAGTTCTGCAGCCCTCGCTTCTCCCCAGGCCTTTTCCCTCGTGGATGTTGCCCCTCCCCCGCAGAGTACTTCCCCGGGATCAAAGATTCTGAGGCTATTATAGGCTCAGCTCCAATTTTTTTCAACACTTTTACTTCCAATATTTGTGTCTATAATACATGTCAGTGACTTAGGGAGAGGAGGACTTAATGCGGGTTATTCTGTGAACAAATCTCGGGAGTTTTTGTGGTCCCGGGTGTTCGTGTGTGCGCCTGTGTGTTCAGTACATGCATATGGACACACACATCTGTGTGTGCCATGTTTGTGTGTGTTTGCTGTCTACTCATGTAATTTTTATAGCAGAAGGAGCCAGAATCTGGGGGAAAACTCGAGAGTTTAAAAGCTTGAAAAATAATACGGTGTACACACTTTTGAAATTTTCTATTTTCCATTTTGTAAGTATTCTTTAATCATCACAGACACCATTTGTGGTAGGTATTATTTTCATTGAAATTAAGATCATGTTTATTGAAACTTTAGTATGCCAGGCCCTTTATTTGAAGGCCTTTGATATCTCACTTAAATTTCAAAGCAAGCCCCCCATTTTACCCATGAGGAAATTGAGGTCCCAAAAAGCTGTGTCATTGTCCTAAGGTCACAACAGCTTGTTAGGGGTAGAGCTGGAATTAGAACCAGTCTCTCTGGCGTTAGACATTGAGCCCTTAACTGCCAAGCTACACTGCCTCTCCCTGAAAGGCAATAAGTCACAAAGTATATTTAATCTGTCTGGCCCAGTTACCCCTGGCTGTGACCTCTCCCTCCCTCCAACAAGCCCGGAGGCAGGGGTTGGACCCTGCATCTCTCTGCATCATGACTGACAGTCTTCTGCATTTTCTCTCTCATTCTCAGGGTAATGGCGGTACAGGAAGGGATGGCTGGATAGTGGATTATTTCCGTATCTTCGGGAAAGAGCAGAGATACCTCAACAGGAGAAACTGGGCAGGGGCAGGCAAGTGCCACCTCCCTTTCCAGTCTCACCATGGTCCCACCTAGAAAGAGTGGTGTGCATTCCACAGAGAGAGAAACTGGGCCATAAAGAGACCTGGTTGGGGGAAGAGAGCCAGGGTCTGACTGCATCCTCCAGCTCTTCTCATACATGAGCAGATGGTGCCACAGTGCTCCCTAATAGTTATTGAGCATCCGCTGTATGTCAGGTGCTTTTTACCCTCAGAGTATCCTCAGGTTACAGCCAGGGAAATTGAGGTTTAGGGAGTTAAAATGATTTGCTAAGAAGGGCTGAGCTGGGGTTGGAATTCTACTCTTTGCAACGAAAGCCTGCGTTCTTCTCACTGCTCCCAGAGCAGGCTGTGTCCTGCTCACTCTCTAGGCCCCATTTAGCAGCAACAGGAAAAGGGAGAGTTGAGACCTGTTTTTCTGGCAGGGTGAACCCTCCTCCCACCCCAACTCCACCACCCTTTGGCCACATTCTAGTCACATGTCCCCTGGCACCATTGGCCAAATTAAGCTCATCCATTTTCTCCAGCTGGGTCAGATTCAAGGGTGAAATTTTCTCAGTTCTCCTGGCAGCAAAGCAAGTTCAGCCAAGGCCAGAAATTTCTGGCCCTTCCTGTCCCAGCATGTACCATTCATGCTTCTCCTGCATGCTATTCCTAGTATGAGGTTTGGTTTCAAGGATGCCATCTGTCTCCTCCACCTCACCAACCCTTGGCTTTTCAGGATTGAGGGTTCAGCTGGGACATGGAAGCCCAGTGACTATACCTGGATTGGCCTCCTATACCAGCCCAGTGGGAGCGGGGAAAGCAAGAGGGGGCTGAATACAGGCTCAGGCCTCTCTCTCTGTCCCCCAAGGGCATTCCCTCCAGCAGGTGACCGGACATGACCACTATAATGCCAATCTGAAAGCGACCCAGGGGTTCAATGGTCGGTTTGGCTATCGCCGGAACACCCCAGCCCTCCGCCAGCGCCCATCTGTCTTTGGAGAGGTCACCCAATTCCCTCTCTACTAACAGCAGCTCTTCTCTTCACACTCCTCGACCTGAATTTCTAAGATGTGTATATGAACTCTCAGTGTTATTTTAGATTAAAACTTTTGTGTGTGTGTCTCCAAGTGTGCTGTTTCTTCTTTGAGGCTGGTGGAGGGGGCAAGCTAGTTTCTCCATCCTCGGCTTCCCTACCCTATGGAGGAGGTGGGAGGAGAAAGGGCATCTCAGGGTGTGCCCTTAAACTCCATGCAAACGGAGTGCCAGGCTTGAAAGGAGAGGCCTCAGGTCTCCCCTGCCACTGTGATAAGGAGGAACCATGCTACTTAAACCCTCATCTAAGCTCTTCCCCAGGAATCGGGACGGCCCAGGTCAGAAGCTGGCTACTGTTTCCATCAAGAACGGAGCAGGCAGTGCGGCCACAGGGATTGGCGTTGGTTGCCCTGAGAAGGAGTTCCTGATTTTCCTGAGCCCTCCCATCCGAAAGAACTGACATCGTCCTTCTCGTTCCCACCCTCAACCCATCAAGAGGCAAACAGACAAACAGAGTGTATCTGGGGCCGAGGATTCTGACACAGTAATACCGTGTATATGGAAGCTTTCTCTACTAATGCTATGTCAGCTTCCTTTTCAGCTAGATTCCAGCATGTCATTTTTCAAGTGCCCCACCCAGTTTATTGGTGGCCAAGAGGAAAACCAGAGCAGATGATGGATACAAAAGGAGGTGGAGCTTTAGAATACAAATCTTGCCAGAATTCCAGAGTGGGTAGAACCTGTTCGTATTGAATCACCATAAGTGGACAAGGAAGAGAGTCCCAGGAGGTTGTGGGGTTGTAGCTCAGAGGTAGAGCATTTGACTGCTAAGTCAAGAGGTCTCAGGTTCAATCCTGGTTGCTCCCTCCCTTCCTCCTTTATCCTTTTACTTCCATTAAGTGGAAGTGAGTAAATATTTCTTCACTCCCAGCCCCAGGGTCACTAGAGGAGGAAGACAAGAATTCTCAACAGATTCTTGTTCAGAAGTACTAGTTATGCTCACATTCTAAATGACCACTGAGAACAGATCCCTGGAGGACTCCGTTGGGCTTCAATTAAGACAAAGTCCATGAGGAAATTCTTAGTCTAAGATTAGATCTGAGCACCGTGAACACAATTTAGCAATATGATGTATGACAGGGTAAAGATAAAGACATTCGTACAACATGTATTGTTGAGAGCTTAGCACACGCAAGGCTGCCGTGAATTAAAAGATGAAAGAGGGCAGCTGTCCTCAGGGAGCTTTCAGTCTAGTGGAAGTTGACACATTCACACACAGCCGTCAGAGGAAGAGCACTCTGTAGCTCAAGAAAGAGATACCTTTTAAAAAGACCTATCCAGGGCTTCCCTGGTGGCGCAGTGGTTGAGAATCCGCCTGCCGATGCAGGGGACACGGGTTCGTGCCCCGGTCCAGGAAGATCCCACATGCCGCGGAGCGGCTGGGCCTGTGATCCGTGAGCCATGGCCGCTGAGCCTGCGCGTCCGGAGCCTGTGCTCTGTAACGGGAAAAGCCACAACAGTGAGAGGTACGCTTACCGCAAAGACCCATTCAGGGACTCTCCTGGCGGTTCAGTGGTTAAGGCTCAGTGCTTCCAACGCAGGGAGTGTGTGTTCGATCTCTAGTCGGGGAACTAAGATCCCACAAGTGCTGTGTGGCTAAGAAACTTTTAAAAAGACCTACCCACTTTTTCTAGATATAATTTAGAAATCCAGCTCAGTCTTGTCCCTGGAAGTGTCCACTGCTTGTGCCAAGAACCCTAGGCACATCTTCAGGACAATTCCTCAAGTTTGAAAATGGAAGCATTTGATTGGAAGCCCTGAAGTGGAAGCATTTGATTGGGCGAGCCGTGGTCAGACACGCATGTCGTTTTCCTCCAGGAAGGGAACAAGGTGGTCTTGCCTCACCAGGTTTGACAACACAAGATATTATCCCAGAATTGGAGGGGTGGGTGTTTGGATGTAAAAATGAATGCATCACCACTACACCTTTTTTCCTCCTTGAAGAAACTACTGTAATGATAAGTTATAAATTTCAGTCCTGGCAGTCAAAGGTTTGCTTTCTCACGCCCCTTTATTTCCCATTTGCTAAAATTAATTAAATCAAAATTTTGTATTAAATCGTGTTCACATTTTATGGTGATCATGTAAATACTATTTATTATTGAGTCTATCCATATATACTGTGATAGTATTTCCTTTCTTGAAAACTTTTCTGAAGAAAATTACCTCATTTTCTCATTTGTGTATTTTTCTTTGTGACTATTGGTAATTTGAACTTCAACAGCCTCACAGTACAATTATTCACCTGCTCCAAATGTACCAAATTAATTTTTTAAGGCAGTCCTCCTGACACCCTCCATCCTTCTGTTTCAGGCTGTTTAGACCTGTCACCCAGTTTGGGGTGCCTTGGGAATTCCCATTCTGTCTCCTCTGTGTTGGATGCTCTCTGTTTCCTGGGCAATGTCTTCTTTTTTCTTAGTTTCCTTCTTTATATGGTGGAGAATAATCCGCAGGAGCTTCTTGAGAAAGAATATATGGGAGGCAAAATTCTTGAGTCCTGGCATGTCTGAAAATATTTTTATTTTACCCCAACACTTGAGAGATAGTTTGTCTGGGAATAAAATTATTGTTGAGAATTTTTTTTCAGAAGTTTGAAAATCATTTTCTTCTAGCTTCTCTTGGTAGGTTTGATGTCATTCTTATTTCCATATGTGACTTGCTTCTCTCTGTAAAATCTTTGAATCTTTGTTCCTGATGTTCTGAAGTTTTTCAATGATGTACATGGTGATCCCTTTCAATCTAGAGATTCAAATCCTATCTTAAGTTTTATTTTTCTTTTATACTTTGTTCTCCATTGTTTGCTCATCTGGGGACCTACCTTTTCTCTCCTACTGTTCCTTTGTCTTTTTCTTCCCCCCTACTCTTCATTTGTCTTTTTGTTGTACTTTCTAGGAGATTTGCTCATTTGATCTTCCGACTTTTTTGTTAGCTTTTTGATTTCAGTTTTCTCATAGTTCCAACTGCTCCTTTGCTACTACATTCTGTTCTAGTTTTATGGATACAGGTTATTCTCTGGTTTCTTTAAAATTATGGTTGTTTCTGAAGTATTCTTCTCCAAGTATTGTCTATTTTTCCTCAGTGTCCTTTTTGCTGCTGTTTCCTTTGGTTTTAGATTCTTGTGTTGAGAGCATTCACCAAATGACTGGCACTCCATAGGGTTAAGGCCATTGGAAGCTCTGTGTTCTTCAGTAGGGCTTGCTGACTGATGGATTTCCTTGTGGAGAGTCCAAGGGTGAGCCAGCCTTTTCATTTGGGAACTTCCAAATGTCTATATCTGTGGATCACCATGCCCCTATTCCTTGGGTCATTTAGTTTCTCCATAGAAAAATTCTGAGATCTCCTGCCTGGGGAGTAGAACAAGGAGGAGGAAGGGAATTAGTGATGCCATATTTTAATAAGCAGACTTTCACTTAATCCCTACAGCCATCTGAAAGCACTTGGCCACCCAGTTGGAAGTGGAGGGGTCTCACAGGTTCAGTCTCCCCAACAGATCTTTCACCCTTGGGACTGGGGATAGAGATTAAGGATCTTAACTGCTCCTTATATAGACTCTCACCAAAATACCCTATTTGCAGCCCACCTGGTGGTGCCAAGTTCCCAGCTTTTCTGGGATTCCTCAAGTATCAGTCACACTGATACTTTCCAAGAGTTCTCACTCTTGGAAACCACCATTCCATATTCTGTCTGTATGAATTTGACTACTGTAGTACCTCATATAAGTGCAATCACACCGTGTTTGTGTCTTTTGTGTCTGGCTTATTTTACTTAGCATAAAGTCTTCAAGATTCCTCCATGTTGTAGCAGGTGTCAGAATTTCATTCCTTTCTAAGGCTGAATTTTATATACACACAAACATATATATATATATATATATATATATATATAAACACTTCGTTTATCCATTCATCAGTGGACACTTGCATTGCTTCCATCTTTTGCTTACTGTGTATGATGCTACTATGAACAGAATATACAAATATCTGTTTGAGTGCCTACTTCAGATTCTTTGGAGTATGTACTCAGAAGCAGAACTGTTGGTTCATATGGTAATTCTATGTTTGACTTTTTGAGGAACTGCCATATACCCAGAGATATTTTAAAATTTGATGCCTAGTGGGACCCAGGTCTCCAGATTTGTTTCTTTATCTCCCAGGTCATTTTAATGTGCACTCAAGATGAAGAACCACTGTCAGAGCCAATACTTAGGTTTCAGCTTCCTCTTCTCTGCTAAATCACACACCCCCACACTGCTTTCCATCTTCAAAAACTGTTTGACACAGCTCTTCTGTTCCCTCTCCAGTTCTCTTTGTCCTTGTCAAGTTATATATGCTATTGTTTTAGAAGAGTTTTGGGAGGGAATGGAGCTATTGATAAATATACATGTTCCATGTTTGTTTCTCTATGATAATTATTTTATATGGATTTTTAAATGTGCATACACGTGGCCTATCTCTTGAGTTGGAATTCCTTAGGAGCAACTGCTTTGCTGTGCTTGCTCTTTCTTTACAGTGGCCAGGAAACAGTTTTCTTGCATTCCCCCATTCATTCATTCACTCATTTGTTCATGTAGCCACAGTACAGAACGCCTACCACGTGCTGGGAGCACACGGTATGCCCCACATAGGATGGCAGTTGTTGGCCAAACAACAGATATAACTCTACCAATGTACATATTTGGTCAAATGAAAGCTGTCTTCAGTTCCTTGCCCTTTTTGTTGTGTCTTTGTTTTGATAGACACATGCCAGGATGATATATGAAGTTGCTTTTAACACACTGAGCCACCTCCACCTTTTAACCTTAGTAATTAAAAGGTCACCTTTTTATTTATTTATTTTTAATTAATTTATTTTTTGGTTGCCCTGGGTCTTCGCTGCTGTGCGCGGGCTTTCTCTAGTTGTGGCGATCAGGGGCTGTATCAGTTTCAGGGTACAGGCTTCTCATTTCGGTGGCTTGTTGCTAAGCACAAGCTCTAGGTGCACCGGCTTGGTTGCTTTGTGGCATGTGGGATCTTCCCAGACCAGGGCTCGAACCTGTGTCCCCTGCATTGGCAGGCAGATTCTTAACCACTGTGCCACCAGGGGAGTCCCCCACCCTTTAGATTAAGTGTTGCAACACTTAACAGAATTTGGACTTATTACAGCAGAACTAGAATCTTTCATTACCCAGCAGGAGTCCCAACCTCAAGTCCTACTGTTCCCTATGCAATCACTACACCTTTTCTATCTCTTAGTAGTTTCCAAGAAACCTGGGGGCTTTGGGTCCAATTCTACCCAGTGTTGCTGAAGAAGTTTTTGAGAAAGCTCAGCTGAAACTGCCTTAATTAATTAATTAATCATCAAAGTGTGGAAGAAGGGACTTGCTGTCCCTTCCTTTTGCTCTCACAGGGCCCCAGCTGGGGAGAGAGTACTTCCTTACAATATTCAGAAGGAATGTCTATTACTGGATGATGGCAATGCACTGGTGGGGGTCAGAACTCCGTGGTGGAATAGTTTGTCACAAGGCAGCTGGTCCCTATTTCAATTCAGTTTTCTTCCCCAGAAACTCCCCCCTCTATTTCTAAGAGACAGCTTAAACCCAATTGGCATCACTTTTAGAAGCCTGTTTGTACATTGATAGCTGAAATGCTTTTATGTCCCTTCCTTTGCCACTTAGCAAGAATTGCTTAAGTGGAGGGAGTACATGCCACACACTCGGTGCTGTACTTTGGCTTCACATCTTGTACCTCAGTCTGTCCCAAGGGTGGGATGGGTATACAGGTACATGCAATTTGACAGCAGCTAGCCAACAAACAGGTCACAAAAAACGCTGAACCACAGAATGAAAAAATTATTCCTTTTTCAATTCTTTTTTGTTCCTGAGTAATTTAAGGGAAAAGTTTTATTTGGTGTCAACTGTATAACACTTCTGAATCCTCTCTCTTTTTTAATCAAAGAGAGTAGATGTAACTATCTAGCTAGTGTTTTTTATTTGTTTGTTTTTGCTGTGCCACGTAGCGGGCCCTGGGCAGTGAAAGCATGACATCCTAACCACTGGACCGCCATGGAATTCCCTAGCTAGTGTTTAATACTTTGTATTTGATTTTCCATTCTATTTCTGGCAAGTGATACTGGTTTTCTTTATTTAATGACAACTTTATTGATATAATTCGTACTTGATAAATTTACCTATCAAACATGCACAATTCAATTGTTTTTAGTATATTCACAGTTGTGAAACGGTCACCACAATCAATTGTAGAACGTTTTCATCAACCCCAAAAGAAACCCCATACCCATTGGCAATCACTCCCCATTCCCTCCAACCTATCCATCTCTAGGCAACCACTGATCTACTTTTTATCTCTATAGATTTGCCTATTCTAGACATTTCATATACATTGAATCATATAACATGTGGTCTTTTGTGACTGGCTTCTTTCACTCAGATACTGGTTTTCAAAGTTTATCCATGTTGTAGCATGTATCAGGACTTCACTCCTTTTTATGGCCATATAATATTCCATTGTGTGGATATACCACTTTTATCTGGCCATTCATCAGTTGATGGATATTTGGGTTGTTTCCATGTGTTGGCGCTTATGAATAATGCTGCTATTGTCAAAGAAAAAAAATAGTTGATCTAAGAATGAAATGGAAAATTTTATGCAAGCCAAATCGAGAATTATAACCCAGGAACCGCCTCTCAGAAAGCTCTGAGAACTGTTCTGCCCATTAGAGGTCAAAGCACAGTTATATATGGTTTTGAGACTGAGGACTGTACATTAAATGACAGTTTACACAATCCAGGTCTACAGGTACAAAGCAAGTAGTGGGTGGGTCACGGGTCACAAGATTAAGAAGGAAGGTTATCTCCTAAGGAGTTGTGACCCTTGATGAGATTAAGAAGGAATGTTATCTCTAAAGACATCTGGTTAATGCAGATATACAATATACACTAAAGGGGAGGGGGAAGAGGCTCAAATGGGCAAAGACAAATTTTCTGTTTAAATTTTTCTTGCTATAAAATGAGTTTTATTTCATCACTATGAATATTCACGTACAAGTTTTGTTTTTTGGTTTTTTTTGTGGTATGCGGGCCTCACTGTTGTGGCCTCTCCCTTTGCGGAGCACAGGCTTCAGACGCGCAGGCTCAGCGGCCACGGTTCACGGGCCCAGCCGCTCCGCGGCACGTGGGATCCTCCCAGACCGGGGCACGAACCCACGTCCCCTGCATCGGCAGGCGGACTCCCAACCAGTGCGCCACCAGGGAAGCCCACGTACAAGTTTTTGTATGGATATATGTTATCATTTAACCTACATATATACTGAGGTGTGGACTTGCTGGGTCATTTGGTAATGTTACTGAAAGTGGGGTCTGGCTGCTCACCTCTCAAAAGCCAGTAAAAAGGCAAGGTTGGTGGAAAGGAAAATTTGCTTTATTTTGGATGCTGGCAACTGGGGGGAGGGCAGACTCCTGTCCAAAGGCTGACTCCCCACCACTGACAATCAGTGGGCAAGAGCTTTTATAGATGGAGGGAGGGCGCTACATGCAGAAAGCTCTGACAGTCATCTTAAAATTGGTCATGCGGTGGTCTGACTGGCATCATCCTGATTGTTTTAAGTACAGTTAATCTTCAGCTCCAGAGTCAGTTTGTTCCCATTTCCTTGAGGCCAGTTCTTGGAATTGTAGCAGCTTATGTCACGGCTACAGTCTGGTCATCGCGTAGTTAGCTTCTGGGGTGGTTTCAGTATCTACAAGACAGCTCACAGGACATGGCTCAGAATATTATCTATAGCCCATGAGAAGGAACTAAAAGTCCTTGACTATGCTTAACGACTAAATTATCTTATTTCTCTGATTAAACTTATTCTTGGGCTAAAGTTTTTTCACAGACAAAAGGCAGGCGGAGGATATGGCGGGGAAGGACCATAGGGTCCTGCTCTGTTTCAGTAATTATGTTTAACCTTTTGAGGAACTGCTAGACTGTTTTCCAAAGGGTTGATTTTCTGTTAAAGTTTCTTTTTCAAATAAATTTAAGTAAATATTGACTCCGTACACAACAGCTACAAGAACTAATAAGTGGGGAATTCCCTGGCGGTCCAGTGGTTAGGACTTGGCACTTTCACTACCAGGGCCCAGGTTTGATCCCTGGTGGGGGAATTAAATTCCACGAACGTGCAGTGCTGACAAAAGAAATAATAATAAAATAGCTTCACAGTGGTGATCATTTTGAAATGTATAGAAATACTGAATTACTATATTGTGCTCCAGCAACTTACATAGTGTTGTAGGTCAATTATTCTTCAGAAATAAACAGGGACTTCGCTGGTGGCGCAGTGGTTAAGAATCCACCTGCCAATGCAGGAGACGTGGGTTTGAGCCCTGTCTGGGAAGATCCCACATGCCGCGGAGCAGCTAAGTCCATGCACCACAACTACTGAGCCTGTGCTCTAGAGCCCACAAGCCACAACTACTGCGCCTGTGTGCCACAACTACTGAAGCCCGTGCTCTGCAACAAGAGAAGCCACTGCAATGAGAAGACTGCACACTGCAACGAAGAGTAGCCCCCGCTCGTCGCAACTAGAGAAAGCCCGTGCACAGCAACAAAGATCCAATGCAGCCGAAAACAAATATTTTTTTAAAGCTGCTGGATTCTGAAAAATAATGTAGTTATTAAAAACAAACAAACAGGGCTTCCCTGGTGGCGCAGTGGTTGAGAGTCCGCCTGCCGATGCAGGGGACACAGGTTAGTGTCCTGGTCCGGGAAGATCCCACATGCCGCAGAGCGGCTGGGCCCATGAGGCATGGCCGCTGAGCCTGCTTGTCTGGAGCCTGTGCTCTGCAATGGGTGAGGCCACAACAGTGAGAGGCCCGCGTACCGAAAAAAAAGAAAAAGAAAAAATGACTCCGTGCTCCCAGTGCAGGGGGCCCAGGTTCGATCCCTGGTCAGGGAAATAGATCCCACATGCATGCTGCAACCAAGAGCCTGCATGCTGCAACTAAAAGATCCCTCATGGACTTCCCTGGTGGCCAATGCAGGGCACACAGGTTCGAGCCCTGGTCCAGGCTCAAGATACCACATGCCGCAGAGCAAATAAGCCCGTGCACCACAGCTACTGAGCCTGTGCGCTAGAGCCCGCGAGCCACAACTACTGAGCCCAAGTGCCACAATTACTGAAGCCCGCGTGCCTAGAGCCGGTGCACCAAAACGAAGAGTAGCCCCTGTTCGCCGGTACTAGAGAAAGCCTGTGCGCAGCAACGAAGACCCAGTGCAGCCAAAAATAAATAAATTAAATAAATTAAAAAAAGAAGATCCCTCATGCCACAGTGAAGATCCCACGTGCCGCAACCAAGACCCGGCGCAACCAAATAAATAAATATTTTAAAAGTACTTAGGGGGCTTCCCTGGTGGCACAGTGGTTGAGAATCCGCCTGCCGATGCAGGGGACACGGGTTCGTGCCCTGGTCCGGGAAGATCCCACATGCCGCGGAGCAACTAAGCCCGTGAGCCATGGCCGCTGAGCCTGTGCGCCCGGAGCCTGTGCTCCGCAACGGGAGAGGCCACAACAGTGAGAGGCCCGCATACCGCAAAAAAAAAAAAAAAAAAAAAAAAAAAAAAAGTACTTAGGAATAAACTTAACGAATGATGGGCAAGATCTCTATTCTGAAAATTACAAAACACTGCTGAAATTAAAGAACACTCAAATAAATAAAAGAATATACCATGTTCACATATAGAAGACTCAGCAATGGTAGGGGATGTCAGTTCTCCAGACCCATAGAAACAGCACGATCCCAATCAAATTCCAGCATTTTTAAGTTGTCAAGCTGATTCTAAAATTTATACGGAAATACAAAAGTCCTAGAATATCCAAAGTCATCTTCAAAGAAAGGAACAAAATTGAGCGACTTAACACTGCCTGCTCTCCATACTTTATATAAAGCTATGGTAATCAAGACAGATGGTACTGGCATAAGGATCGACAAATAGATCAGTGGTGGAGAATCGAGAGCCCAGAAATAGATGCCACTTATATGGTCATTTGATTTTTAACAAGGCACCAAAATAATTCAATGGGGAGAAAAAGTCTTTTCAAAAATCAGTGCTAGAATAACTGGATATCCATATGGAAGAAGATGAATCTCATACCATACACAAAAATAAATTCCAGAGATGGCTCATCACTACCTAGTGTAGACCCAAAATGTAGTGATGTGAGCTAGTTAAGCCTAGAGTTGACTATGATTTCAGTGACATCCAGAAGTGTGTACTCTTCAAGGCTCTCTAGAATACAGGAAGTCTCCTTCTTAATAACCACAAAACCAGGCAAATACTATGGGCTAATGACCCAGCCAGAGAAAATGCAGATTGGTGAACTGGAGGCTATTGTTATGCTCTGTGACTCCTGTTAAAAAGCAAAATTCAACTGAGTAAATTTGAAGATCTAATTGGTTTTATATAACAATTCATAAGGAGCTCTGAGGAGCTGTACAAAAATGGAAAACTTTTATAGGCGGAAGGGGGCAGAGCAAGGAAGTTATTCTAGCAAAGAATGGCTCGTTTCAGGCAAGGTCACCTTTCTTTGGGGATAGTTGGGGGGTCTATCAAGTAGATTACCTCACTAGTGTTGACCAGGTAATTCCAGATTGGTCACATTCCTGGGAGAAGCTGAAACTGCAGTTACGTTAGGTATTAAGTCTTTGTTTGCTGATGTGAGACTTAGCACAAGTGACTCCATTTGGGGGCCTGTTGTTTATTTTTTTAAACACTCTCTAATTGTTTCCTAAGCATTGTGGCTTGTTTTTGAGTGGCATGTCAATACCTTCCTGGTGTATGTGGCCTGTTTCCACTGGAGTTGTGAGCATTTATGCTTTCAACCCCAGGCTAAACACATTTTTATGATGTCCCCCTGTTTAAATGACCTTGTCCTGTGCAATAAATGATTGTCTCCAAAAAAATTAATTCTAGAAGGATCATAGACCTAAAGCTATTAAAGGAAAACATAGGAAAATATCTCTCTGACTTTAGGCTAGGCAAAGGTTTCCTAGTGCATGACTAGGAGTCTCTCCATGAGCAAACTTAGGCATGCACGCTCTTGTGAGTTCTCTTCCAACTAAGCCTTGACTTTTGGACTTCCGTGTTCCTCTCTGCATTGTCCAATTTTAGCAAGAATCTTGCAAAGTCAGTTTGGTAAGAATCAGAATCCTCCCTCTGCCATATCTGAACTGGTCCCTCATCCCCCATCAACCTGCAGGTGATGTGTGATCATTCTGGCCTGCTTTTAGTTTGGTTTAGCCAGAATTCTATCCCTGCCCCTCATATTTTTTCGTAGTAACTTTCCATCCACTAACCCCTGAGCTGCTGCTTGGCTGTAAATTCCCACTTGCCCATGTTTCATTCAGAATTGAGCCCAA
Source organism: Kogia breviceps (assembly GCF_026419965.1). Taxonomy (NCBI): domain Eukaryota; kingdom Metazoa; phylum Chordata; class Mammalia; order Artiodactyla; family Physeteridae; genus Kogia; species Kogia breviceps. The sequence continues at coordinate 36,994,638 of NC_081328.1, read as the reverse complement.
TCTCTTTCCCCCACTACAAGACCCCATTGCAGTGGTCCCTATCGGCCCTAATCTTAAATAACATTATTCTTTAACAAGTGTCATGAATAATTTTTCCTTTACCAAGAGGACACAAGAAGCATAAAAGAAAATATTGATAAATTAGACTTCATCAAAATTTAAAGTGTCTGCCTATCAAAAGACACTGTTAAGAAAATGAATGGGCAAGTCTAGACTAGGAGAAATTATTTACAAAATATATATCTGACAAAGAACTAGCGTCCAGCATATGTAAAGAACTCTTACTACCTGAAAGTAAAAAGATTGTAAGCAATCCAATTAAGAAATGGAGAAAAGATTTGAAGAGACATTTTTTCACAAAGGAAGAGATACAAATAAATGGCCAATAAACCCATGAAAAAATATTTAATATCATTAGTTATCAGAAAAATGCAAATTAAAATCACATTGTGACACTCCACATGTATCAGAATGTCTAAAATTAAAAAGACTGACAACACCAGATACCAACTCTCAAGCAAATTGGTGGGAATGTAAAATGGTATATACCATTTTGGGAAAAGGTCCGGCAGTTTGTATAAAAATAAAATATATTGACCTACCTCTCAGCAATTCCATCCTTAGGATTTTACTCGAGATAAATGAAAACATATGCTCACAAAAGACCTATACAGAAACATTCATAGCAGGAATTCCCTGGTGGTCCAGTGGTTAGGACTCTGCACTCTCACTGCCAAGGGCCTGGGTTTGATCCCTGGTCGGGGAACTTGATCCCTCATGCATGCAACAACTAAGGAGTCCACATGCTGGAACTAAAGATCCCTCATGCCACAACTAAGACCCGGAATAGCCAAAATAATTTTTTTTTTTTTTTTTAAGTGGTTGCCTGTTGTGGGGAGGGACAAAGATTAACTGGGAAGGGGAATGAGGGATGATGTCAATGTTTCATTTCTTGCTGGAAGTTTGGGTTACACAAAGTTAGTGAACATATACCTAAGATTTATGCATTTCATTTAATGTAACTAACATAAACATTATAAAAACTGAATATCTAATTATAGTTAATGATATGCATGCTGAAGTATTTAGGAGGAAGTGTACTGTTTGTCTGCAACTTACTTCAAAATGTACTAAAAATAGGAGGACTTACTGGATGGAGAGAGGGATAGATATATGTATAGAAATGTAATAAAGCAAGTAGAATAAAATGTTAACTGTAGAATCTAGTTGGTAGATATATGGGTGTGTCATGTAAAATTCTTTCACCTGTGTTGAATGAAAAATTTCATAATAAAATGTTGGGGACTTTTTAAAAAAGGTGAATCAATGTAAGTAAAAGTATTAAATATCATTGCTTTATGAATGTGACAAAAATTTTGAGAGCGGTACTTGAATGATTGAAGTGGAGAAGTAGAACATTACTTCATTGAATCTGCACAGCAACTTTATGAGGTCGGTTAGGTACTAATAAAGTCATTGTTTTAGTAATGGGGGAACTAAGGCTCAGAAAGGTTAACTGACCTGCAATGTGGCATGCCAGGATCTTAACCCAGGTATGCTTTGACTCCAGCACACACTATGCTTCACTGCTTGTGCAAAAAATCTTTATTTCCCTGGGTTAATATATTACTTTGTATGTTTCTCAACTATGACCTTTGCTACACTATAGTGATGTCAGGTATTTAGGCATCTGCCTCCTCCTTTATACCATAAAGGGGTATAAAGGCCAGGCGCAAGTTTCCATCTTTGTAGCCTCCATACTTAGCATTGTTCTTAGTATAGTGCTAATTAGCACATAATAATTAGGTTGCTGAATGGATGCAGGAAGGAAGAAAGGAATGCTCCCTAACTTGGATGATGCTTTCTGGCTTAACCTCTCTCAACAGCTCACTCTTCCACCACTTTATGCAGGATTCATACCTAAGCAGACCATTTGATCAGGGCTTATAGTTGTTAACCTGACGTAACAGCTGTGGGGCTATTTATGGTTACCTGACTGTAGGGCTGGCTTGTACAAGCTCCAAAGCAGCAGAATTTGGGACAACCATCTCTGGAGTAGCTGAGAAGTAGCAAAGACCTGACTCTACCTTGGGAAGAGCATTTATCAGTTTACAGACTATGGCTATAGTACAATTTGTCCAGAGTCTGACATCCACTGAATGGACAAATGAATGAATAAATGATGATGAAAGGCAACACAGATCAGTCATGGCAATTAATTCTTTGATTTGCCTCTCATAACGCCCCTCTCCTCACTGGGAAAACAGCTCTGTATTACAGTGTTTGTAAATAACCTTTAGGTTTCCTGGCTTAAGACAAGACTATTTCATTTATTTATTTATCTTTGAAAACTAACTTTATTCTAAAGCAGTAGTTTTTTTTTTTTTTTTTTTTGCTGTACGCGGGCCTCTCACTGTTGTGGCCTCTCCCGTTGCGGAGCACAGGCTCCGGAAGCGCAGGCTCAGCGGCCATGGCTCACGGGCCCATGTGAGGCATGTGGGATCATCCCAGACCAGGGCACTAACCCGTGTCCCCCTGCATCAGCAGGCGGACTCTCAACCACTGCGCCACCAGGGAAGCCCGGAAGCGTGGATTCTTAACCACTGGACCTCCAGGGAACTCCCTACTGTATTGACTTTTGTATCTTTTAAAACATATTTACAATGTATTACCCACTAAAAAATGTTTTTTTTTGTTGTTGTTAAGAGTGTTTGGCTAGGGAAATAAAAGTTTAGCTCTAGCATAGTGAGTGAGAGGTAGGGAGTCTTATGAACCTGGAGAGGTAAGAAGAGTCAGATCATGCAATAACTTGACATGGCCGCGCAGCCCGGCTTATGGGATACTAGTTCCCCAACCGGTGTTTGAACCCGGGCCCTCAGCAGTGAAAGTGCAGAGTCCTAACCACTGGACTGCCAGGGAATTCCCAGGACTTCACATTTTTTAAACGCGGGCTCTATAGTATGAATAATGGGGAGCTATGAAACGTTTTAAAGCGGTGGGCTGATACAATCATGTCTGCATTTTAGAGAGATCACACTTAGCTATAAAAAGAGTGCATAGATCTATAAGGTATAAAACTGAAAACGGGGAAGTGGACTTCTACCGGGTGAGGGATGATGGCCTGAACCAAGCAGGTGGTGAATGTCATGGTGAGGTGGACAGATTTGAGAGATGTTGAGCAGTTAGAATCTTGTTGATTGGATGTTGGAGATGAGGGAGAGATCTAGAATGACGTCCGGATGGAGAAGAGGTGGTAGTAGGGGATTGGGGGAGTAGGTATAGGTGAGATAACACATTTAGTTTTTAAGTGACTTCCAGATGTCCAATTGGAAATGCCTAATAGCCAGGCTTAAAACCCTGGAGCTTGAAAGAGGGCTATGACTGGAGATAATGAATTTGGGATTCATTAGCATATAGATGGTAACTGAAACCCTGTGAGTAGATGAGATCACCCGAGGAGAGCACCTACTGTGAAAGGACCTAACAGAACGGATGAGGAAGAAAAAAAGAAAATGTTCCCTGAGAAGGATCTAGAGAAGGAAAATTTGGAGAGTGATGGGAAGAAGTCAAGTGAAAAGTGTTTCGATAAGGATAGAGTGGTCCTCAATACCAAAGGCTAGGGGTAGTCCAGATGAGGATGAAATGTGTTATTTGATTTAAATACAGGGGTATTACTGAAGATCACAGGAAGAATAGTTGAGCGGAGGGTTTAGGTTAAGCAGAAGATGAAGCGGAAGCATCTTGTCTCCGAAGTGGAGACAACTTGTTTCAAGTTCGCTAAAGACGGAGAGGAGAGTGCAGCAGCCGGGGGAAAGACACGAGCTTTTTTCTTTTTTAAGGATCAACTGAGCGTATCTAAAATGATGATGACAAAGAACCAATACTTAGGGAGATAGAGGAGAGAGGAAGGAATTGAGTAATACCAGATGTGAGGGGTGGGATCCGAGCAGATGAACCGCCGTGCCTTAGATTAGGAGGGATGCTTCTTCCATCGTAAACGAAGGGAAAGGAAAGGGGAAAGCTGGCAGATTCTAAAGGTTTGGTGCAGGGAAGCTGATGGAATTTCGGTTCGATGGTTTCTACTTAACTCCGTAAAATACGCCTGGAGTAAGGGGGTTGGCTGAGTCGAGGTCTGAGGAGACTGCGGATTTGAAAAGCCGTTTAGAAATAACGGGCGGCCTAGGCTGGTCCACGCTGGGGCCTCGCGAGGGAGCCCCCGAGTGGAGCTCCGAGGGGGGTCGCCGCGGTGCGTCGCCATGGCAACCGAACCGCCGGGCTAGGCCCAGGACCAACTGTAACCCGAAACAGCCGCAGCGTTTTGACTCACTGCTCCAGAAATCAGGGGAGGAGCCAACCCGAGGCGACCAAAGTGAAACCACATATCCCGCGATATTACGGCCGCAACCTGCGAAACTGCACGTGACGCTACCGCCACGCAGCGCGACAGCGAGTATTAAACGTCATGGTACAGCGACGCCGTCGCTGTAATACAACGCTCTCCCGGAAGTGGTCTCTGGATCGGGCAGTGAAAGTGGTAGCCAGCTGTACCTGGGGTCAGATCTCCGGAGGTCACAGCTGAACTCTTTCTCTGCGTTTCTCCTCGATCTTTCCTGAGTCTTCCAGGTCCGCGTAGTGAGGAAACTCGTCTCCACCATCATGGGGGGCGGAGACCTGGTAAGTGAGGGAGCCCAGGGCTGGGGGAAGACTGAGGCCGGAGACCGACTGAGGCTGGGGACAGAAATTGGTGGGGGTCGCAGTGGGTATTCTTGGCAACGCAGCCGTTGGGGACAGGGAGCTGTAGCCCTGGACAGGGGACGGATAACTAAGGCCATGAGGGACCGGGCGGAGACTTGGGAAGATATGTGAGGTGGGTCTCCAAGGAAGGCAGGTGGTGTTTGTTGACAGGGAGCCCTTCTGGCTGGAAATTCTGGGAAGCCTCGGGGGTGGTTGGAACCGTGGCTAGGAAAGGAGGCAGGTATGGAGGACGTGTCACTTTGTGTTGTATATCTTGTCTTGGGATACATCTCCTTTCCTCAGCTAGGAGTTCAGTCATGTCCTGGGCTACAGTGATTCGTGCCCCCGTTCTCCTCGTCCCTGAGCCATGTCCTGGGGTCACGGAAGATCTTTCTCATGTTCACCTTTTTGACTTCCACTCCTTCAGTGCTGCATTCTGATCTGTAGTGGCAGAGCTTTCTTCTGAATTCATAGCACTTAATATGTTATGTGGCTATTTCTCTTAAACTGTATAGTTCATTTGTAGGGGGCTAAACCTCCGAATTGGGCACATGTACCCATAAGAGCATTGTGCAAGATCAGAAAAATGCTAATCTCCTGAAAGTGTAGCTAATTGAATCAGCAAATAGATTCGTTTAGCCACCTGTCCAGTAGCTATATTAGAGTTTGTCAGGTGTTACCAGTTAGAATGAGTTCCAAGATACCATCAAGGTTCTTCTGACTTAGTGTCTTCAAGTAGCTGCATTTAGGGACAGGAGAGCTCTAATCCAGAGTTTCTCAACCTCAGTGCTATTGACATTTTGGGCTGGATAATTCTTTGTTGTGTGTGTGGTCCTGTGCATGTAGCAGCATCCCTGGCCTCTAGCCAGTAGCACCTTTCTCCTTCAGTTGTGACAACCAATACTGTCTACGGACATTGCCAAATGTTCCCTGGGAGGCACAATCACCTATATTGAAGGTGAGAGAGGAGGACCATTAGGACAAGGTGGAGGGTTGGGGAGGAAGGGAGGAAGGACCGAACAACCTGATGAGGGGAAAGGGAGTACAAGAAGAGAGAGAGGGCTTCCCTGGTGGCGCAGTGATTGAGAGTCCGCCTGCCAATGCAGGGGACGCGGGTTCGTGCCCCGGTCCGGGAGGATCCCACATGCCGCGGAGCTGCTGGGCCCGTGAGCCATGGCCGCTGAGCCTGCGCGTCTGGAGCCTGTGCCCCGCAGCGGGAGAGGCCACAGCAGTGAGAGGCCCACGTACTGCAAAAAAACAAAAAAAAAGAAAGAAAAAGAAAATATTCCCTGACCAGGCATTGAACCCCGCCCCCTACAGTGGGAGCACGGAGTCCTAACCACTGGACCGCCAGACAATTCCCTCATTTAGGTTTTTTAACTGGTCTCCAGGTTTTCAATCCTGATCCTCTCCAGTCCATTCTTTACATGCTAGGCTGGTCATGCCTCCCACCTGCATATGAATGCTTAGTGTTTTCTACTGTTAACAGGATAAAATCCAATTGCTTAACATGGTTTATAAGGCCCTTAATCTGTTGCTTTCTTAGTTGGCTTCATCTTGAGCCCCTTCCTATCAGCTTGCTCTCCTATCTCCAGCCATGCTGAATTATTTGTTCTTTCTCACCACTGGGCCTGCAGTTGTGTGTGCTGTTACCTCTGTGTGGAAATCTACCCCACTCCTTCCTGCTTCCTACATCACTGGGCTAATTTATAATTATCCTTAGATGTCACTTCCTCCAGGAAACCTTCCCTGGTTGGGAAGCTGAACCAAAGCAGTGGCTCATGGGGAGGAGGGAGAGGAGAAGCATTCCTTGAGAGTGGGGAGGAAGATCAGAACCAGGGGGAGATTCTTGGGAAGGAAGGTTGAAAGAGGTACTAGGTGGGGTTGTAAACCATGCAAGTTTAAGGCACGTTAAGTGGACTCAAGGAAAAGAAGGCTGTGTTCATAAGAATGAACGTCCAATGCCAAAGGCACTTGAATTCTTTTGCCTTTCAGAGTCTATACTCTCCTGGTTTGTTTTTTTTTTTTTTTTTTTGGTGGTACGTGGGCCTCTCACTGCCGTGGCCTCTCCCGTTGCGGAGCACAGGCTCCGGACGCGCAGGCCCAGCAGCCACGGCCCACGGGCCCCGCCGCTCCGCGGCACGCGGGATCCTCCCGGACCGGGGCACGAACCCACGTCCCCTGCATCCGCAGGCGGACTCCCAACCACTGCGCCACCAGGGAAGCCCTTTCCTGCTTCTTTACCCCATTCCTCCTGTATTGTCATCACCAACCCTCACTTCAGGCATGGCCAGTGGAAATCAGGCTCACACATTTCAGGATAGAAGTATTTGAAGGGAATCTCGGAGGGGCCTGTTTTATCCTGAAGCTTTATGTACTTGAACAACCTCTCTCCTGCCCCCCCCATGTGTGAGATTTTTGGGTTCCAACCTTGCCATTGTTAAAGACGTCTTGCCCTTACATGCCTGCCTTGGCATGAATGTAGAGGTGGGAAAGGGAGGGCCAGTTATACTCACCACCCACCCACTGCCCGCATTGTTTTCTCCCTCCTTTCATTTACCACAGAACCTGAAGAAGAGCTGGCACCCGCAGACCCTCCGCAATGTGGAGAAAGTGTGGAAAGCTGAGCAGAAGCATGAGGCTGAGAGGAAAAAGATCGAGGAGCTTCAGCGCGAGCTGCGGGAGGAGAGGGCCCGGGAGGAGATGCAGCGCTACGCGGAGGACGTTGGAGCTGTCAAGTACGTGAGGAGCTGGGGCGATTTGGCTTGGGGGAGTCTTGGTGTGTGGGGAATTGCAGAACTGCCTGCAGGTGCATCGTCCAGTTGTTGCATAATAGCTGGTTAAGAGCGCGAGTTTGGAATCAGACTGGCCTGGGTTCTGAGGCTGGCATGGCATGGACTAACCTAGCTGTGTAACTGGGAGCAAGTTTGGGAGCCTTGGTTACCTCAGTAGAACCGGGGGAATGAGAGTACCCAACTCCTAAGGTTTGTTGAGGATCAAATGAGATGCCATATAAAGGGCTTAGTGTAGACCAGGTTCATGGTAGATGATTGCCAAACAACTGTGGCTGAGGATGATTGCCTGTACCCTGCTTCTCAGTATGTGTTGAGGCCTCAGTCCTGCTTTTGTTTATTTATGTATTGCAGGCTCATTTTATGGAGGCAGAGAGGTCCCATGGAAGGAGGTAGATGGTGTGTCTTTCAGTAAAAGCTGTGTGAATGTGGACAGTCTCATTCGATTTTCCCTGACTTCAGTTTCCTCTTGTATAATGTAGGATAGGAGTAACAGACAATAATTACTCTACCCATCTCATAAAAGGAGATGGGAATAAATGTGTTCTGAGAAAAAAGCATAAAATATTCAGTGCAGGTTTCCCGGAACCTGGGATTCTAATCTGGGTTGTGAGGATAGACAGTGGGAATGTTCTTTACCGATTTCTGTAATTTAATGAGGGGAGATCAGCTCCGGGTCCAGCCGGGGCTCTTGGCCGGGAAGTGGCCGCGCACCGAGCTGCCTGGCAGTGGGGAGGGCGCTCTCAAGCGGAGGTTCCGCGGCCCAGGGAGGGCAAAAGCAAAGTCTCTAACTTGTTCTCAGAGGGAGGTTTCTAGAGCCAGGGAGGTGGTCCATGGTGGCGTTAATGGAGTTAGCACTGGATAGAAGCTAGGTGTTGTGAGAGCGCCCCAATTTTTTTTTTTAAAGCCGATCCGAATTTCCATCTCTATTTTCTTTACTCTTTCTTGTTTCTAAATATTCAGTGTACTTTTTCTGCAGCTAATGAAAAGTGAAGGTCTTCAGATGTCATGTTTGAGAGTACAGGTAGTATTCAGTGGAAATTGGGAGTCATCAATATTTTTTTTTTTATCCCAAGAACATAAAACAATCTGTACATACATATTTTTTGTAAATCTTAAATGTAAGAAAATATAGTTAAAAATCACCTGCTTTAAAATCAAATGTAAAATTATTCTTTGGGAATTTGTTTTTTTAAAACAGTGAAAAGCAATGAGTAGTGCCTGATATATTCTATATTCTGTGCCTGATATGTCAGAAATTTGGGCTTTGCAGAGTCTAATTAATGAGGTCAGAGTATAGACGAGCAGTTTCAGAGCTGGGAGTCAGTGTATATCCTGTTGCTGATCCTCATGCCTTCTTGTCTGTTGTGAATGGGAAGAAGGTGATTTTATATTCTTTTGATTTTTTTGCCCCCTCACATATTCTCCAGTGTTATGAAACTCAAAGATTAGCACGTAGGTCCCTTTTTGTGGTCTTTACTTGCAGATGTGTTTAGACGATCTGCTTGTCCAACTGACTGGTTTGTGTAGTTCTTTGCATAGTGTCGTGCTTTTCATTTATCCAATACAACCCTTTGCTATTTAACAATTCACTTGTATGGTTCAGATAATCTTTTCTGTGTTTATTATACAGCTCTCTTAGAACAAAGAAAAAACCTCAATATGCATGTTATCCTTGATCTCCATCCAAATCCCTCTTTGCAATAGAATGTTGAGTATTTACTGATAATATTAGAAAACTGTGTTTTCTTTACCAGCATTTTTCAATGCTTGCACTTTAGGGTATCCTTGGAAGATTAGATAAATGAAGATGGGAGTGATTCCCACCCAAGCAGACTCTCTAAGAATATCAGGGGGTGTCTGGGGCAAGGGCATCTGGATACTTTAAGAGCTCCCCGGGTGATCCTCATGGGCAGCCTCAATTGAGAACCTGTTCTATATCCTTAGTGATAGCAACAGCAAAAATCTGTACGTCATTTCATTTTTATATGACTTTTACCCCATATCTTCTCTCATTTAAAAACTCAGAGAGAGGGTCTCACTTTAAAAATGATGACAGATGGCAGTCACTAGCTCCATTTTAGACTTGAGGCTATGGAAGTGCACAGAAGTAACTTGCACGTTTACCCAGCTGGGTAGTGGCGGAACCAGGTCAAGTCCAGTGGCACTGGATCTCAGTGATACAACATGTTCTCTTACTGGAGGGCCTGAGCAGGACTGATATTAGTTGATAGAAGGATCTGTCTTCATTTTTCCTATCCTTTCTTCTGGATATGTTTTGCTCCTTTGCCTGCATATTCCTGGCCCTCCTACCTCTCCATACCGTCTCTTCTCTTTTATTCACTTGCTTAGCTTTTTTCCCCTCATCCAGTAACTGCTCCTGCTTCCCAAGGCTCACTGTTCTTCTCTCTTCATCCCTGTGGTACTAGTGTCTACTTCATGCTGACGACTCCCACGTTTATCCCACACAAACTCTTGTATCTCTGTATAGTCAGGCAGTTCTTTTTTTTTTTTTTCAGGCAGTTCTGCTTCAAGCGTCCCACAGTTACCCATCACATACTTAGCTCTCAGCAGCACTGTTCAGTAATTTGTTGACCTCTGTGCCTCATCTGGTAGCCTGTGAGCAACTCAGCTGCCTGAATCTTTGTCACCTTCTGCCTGGCACATAGGAAGTGTGCTGAGTCAGTGTTTACAAATGAATAAACAAATATTTATTTCCAGTTTCCCCATCTGCGTTTGTGTCAGGTATGCATAGGCATGATCCCTTGAGTCATCTTTGACGAGTCCTTTAGGATCCCTCCATACTCGATCACTGAGACCTGCTTTTCATTCAAAAGGTACTTCCAGCTCCAGACCCATAGCCCATGAATTGTCAAACACTGAACATATTAGACAACTGTCTTGGATTCATTCCAGCCATCTAGGAGTTTAAAAAAACCTGGTGGGAGATACAAAACACATACATAGAGAATAAAAAGACTAGCTAGTGGGAACATCAATGATTATCCCCAGGGTAAGAAGACATGACAGAACTAAAAGGTAGGTTATGGGCTTCCCTGGTGGCACAGTGGTTGAGAGTCTGCCTGCCGACACGGGTTCGTGCCCCAGGCCGGGAAGATCCCACGTGCCGTGGAGCAGCTGGGCCCGTGAGCCACGGCCGCTGAGCCTGCGCGTCCAGAGCCTGTGCTCTGCAACGGGAGAGGCCACAACAGTGAGAGGCCCGCATACCGCAAAAAAAAAAAAAAAAAGCAAAAAAAACCAGACTAGCTAGTGTTTATTTAATACTTACTTTGTGCCATGCACTCTTCTGAACACCTTAAAAATTCATTGACTTATTTAATCCCCAACAACCCTATGAGGCAGGTACTCTTTTATCCGCGTTTTACAGGTGAGGACACCAGTGCTCAGATGAGTTGCTTGGCTTTAGGGCCGGGATTCAAATCCATGTTGCCTGACTCCAGAGCTTGTGCTCTTAACCATTATGTTATACTGCCTTTCAGGAAAATGAGCTTGCCATAATATTCTAATCACCACCGATCTTCTTGCTCAGACCTCTTTAAGCTCTTATGTAGTCTGCCTTTCACAGTCAATTCCCTCCAACCCCCAGGAGTTTTTTATTGTTTGAATAACAGAACACACAAAACCAGGCAGAGAAGTCTCCAAGGAAATGATGGTTGTGTTTCACTGTTATTTGTCCCTTTGTTCTTCATCTTCTAAGCACTTATTACAGTTTCTTTTAATGCTGTTAGACATGTATTTTGATTATAAATACAGTCCAACTGTGAATAAATAACTGTATTGTCTTTTTACACCTATCCCCCATGTTCCTTTAAGTAGAAAAAAAGTGCTCAATGTCTCTTAATAGCCTACTGGGCCATGGTTGTCTCTTTTAAATCACATGGTTGTGATTTAAAAATACATTGTATCTTGATCTTCCAAAATCCTTTTTGAATTACAGCTTATTCCGTTAAAGAAATTCTGGGAAAGAAGTCATTAATATTGTTGATAGTCTCCAAAAGGTGAGGGTGGTAACTGAGTTGAAGGCACCCGGGAAGGATCTTCAGCAAACCGAGGACCACTGGGAAACTACACAGAGGCAGATCTTGTCAATAAGATACCAGCTCCTCCAATTAACCCTAGGAGAATGCCACCAGTCACAGCTGACCCAACAACTGTGGCCACTGGTCCCTTTTGGCTGCCAGTGTGACTCCTGTGAAGGCTGCACTTGTGACGGAATTCCAGAGGTCTTTCTAACATGCACCATCCAGCAGAGAATCATGGAAAACAGGCCTCCCGAAACTGCAAAGCCACCTCCCAACTGTGGAGGCCTGGTTTTAATAGCTGTCAAACTCCCACGTAGTCTCTGGTTTACTCCCACTGGAGAATGGTGAAAACCTTTAATTGCATAAAAGACACTACTACCTCTGGTACACATCATAAAGTCCCCACCACAGCCTTCCACATAGTTCTCCAGGGCACGGCTCTCACTCTTGCTCCTCCATCTTGACCCCAGTGGTGTGAGTGAGGTTGGGTAAGCTGGGTGGAGCCTGACCCCAGTGGCCCACAATCAATTCTTTAAAAAAAAAAAAAAAAAAAATTATTTATTTATTTATAGCTGCATTGGGTCTTTATTGCTGCACTCAGGCTTTCTCCAGTTGCGTCGAGCAGGGATTACTCTTCATTTTGGTGCACGGGCCTCTCATTGTGGAGGCTTCTCCCATTGGGGAGCACAGGCTTCAGGCATGCGGTCTTCAGCAGTTTGGCGCACGGGCTCAGTTGCTCCACGGCATGTGGGATCTTCCCGGACCAGGGCTCGAACCCGTGTCCCCTGCTTTGGCAGGCGGATTCTTAACCACCGCATCACCAGGGAAGCCCCACAATCAATTCTTAATCATAGACTATAGTGTTTCTCAAACCAATCCTTATAATAGGAAAAGAAATCTGAAGGGCTAGATCCTCTATTATTGGTTTAAATTATTTTTATTGAAAATATATGCAGGGGCTTCCCTGGTGGCGCAGTGGTTGAGAATCCGCCTGCTAATGCAGGGGACATGGGTTCAAGCCCTGATCTGGGAGGATCCCACATGCCGCAGAGCACCTAGGCCCGTGAGCCACAAGTACTGAGCCTGCGCTTCTGGAGCCTGTGCTCCACAACAAGGGAGGCCGCGATAAGTGAGAGGCCCACGCACCGCCATGAAGAGTGGCCCCCGCTTGCCACAACTAGAGAAAGCCCTTGCACAGAAATGGAGACCCAACACAGCAAAAATAAATGAATAAATTTAAAAAATATATATATATATATGCAAAGATATAACTAGGAAGGTATTATTTATGCTCGTAGTTGTATAATCTTAAACAAAAATAAATATACAAAATTAAAAAGTCATAGTCAAAAACCATTGCACCTAATGTTATAGATAATACTGTTTCGATGAACCTACTTTGCTACTTATAGTGTGAATGTGATATTGGCTGCTCCAACACATGTTCTTATGAATGAATTCAGCACACCTTTACTGTCTGTTGAGTGAGGGCTCAATTTTCTCACCACTTTTTTTCTCTTAGAACCACAGGAAAATATTTGGCATGATACTGTGACATAATTTGGCTTCCCTCTTTTGGCTTGAAAGCATAACTTGTTATTGCTGGTCTTTTCTCATTATCTCCTCGAATGTAGTATATTACCGCTCGTGCCAAGGTGACAGTAAGCACCAAAACACACAGTAAACACAGCTGCATATGTGGTCACTGAAATTGTTTTGGTGATGAGCTGATCCAGAATATGCATGTTAGCTCTTTCAGATTATCCTCGAAATGAAAGCACAACGTAAAGACTTTGTAAAGGAGACTTGAGAAGCCCTGAGCAAAAGATCCATGCCCCAAGCTGAGGAACTTTTTTTTCCTCATAAATTGCTTTAGGTGTGTGGAAATGATCTCTCTCCTAAAATTTTAAACTCCATGACAGCAAGTACCGTTTCTTCCCAAGTGCCCCGTAGAGTGTGGTGTTTAGCCCTTGCTAAGGAGCCTGTAGAATGAGTCCAGTTCTGACCAGCTGTACCTTTTTTTTTTTTTTAAAGTTTGGTCACACCTTGTGGCCTGCGGGATCCTTATTCCCTGACCAGTGATGATCAAACCTGCACCCTTGGCAGTGAGAGCGTGGAGTCCTAACCACTGTGCCGCCAGGGGATTCCCCCAGCTGTGCTTATCTATCCCTCATGTTCAGGTTTTGTGTGTAGGTTTGAGAAGTCTACATTTTCTTTGACTGTATTTTTTTTTCTTGAACTAGGAAAAAGGAAGAAAAATTGGACTGGATGTACCAGGGTCCTGGTGGGATGGTGAACCGTGATGAGTACTTGCTGGGGCGTCCCATTGACAAATACGTTTTTGAGAAGATGGAGGAGAAGGAGGCAGGCTGTTCTTCTGAGACAGGACTCCTCCCAGGCTCTATCTTTGCCCCATCAGGTGCCAATTCCCTTCTTGACATGGCCAGCAAAATCCGGGAGGATCCACTCTTCATTATCAGGTACTGATGAGCAGCTGAGAAGGGGGTTTTATTACAGAGATGCTTAGCAGAGATGTTATCTCACCTCTTGCTTTGCAGTTGGTTTCCTGTTGGCTTTTGTCTGCCATGTAAAAGGATTTGTCTCCATTTGGGCTTCTGATGTTGAGAAGGAGGCTCTATTAAGGGTGCCTGAACTAGGCTGTTTGGGAAGGGATTGGAAAGTGTACCAGACCAGACCAAATTTATTCATTTACCTTTGGCCCTTAAACAAAAATAAGAGGTAGAAGCAAGGTGAGAAAGACTGGCAGCTTCTTAGAAATTGGGGGATATGTGTAGAGTTGGCTGCGGGGGTGAATAGGCCTTTCCCCTCCCCTCTACCCCTCCCTTTTGTTTGTTTTTTGCAGCAGACCCTTTGAAAAGAAACTTTAGAATTTTTTTAACCCTAATATGTAACAGATCAAAGTAGAGCTGCATTTTGGGTGTTAAATGAAATCATGTGGTGCGTTTTTTTTGTTTTTGTTTTTAATTTTCATTATTTTATTTCAAGTGTGTAAGGTTGAACATTAAAAAATGTTTATTTCTTATTTACATTTCTTCTGAAAATTCTTTTAAAGTTATCTATATATTACAGATATATATTTATATGTAAATATTTTCTCCCATTTTTTTAGCATCTTAATTAACTAATTGTGGTAAAATATACATAACATAAAATTTACCATCTTAACTTTTTTTTTTTCCTTTTTTTTTAAAGTTCCTTAAACTCACCAGCATACAAATGTGAGCAGGCACTCTTCCCACACTCACATTGTATCATGAGTACATGTTTGGTTTTTTAAAAATAAATTTATTTATTTTATTTATTTATTTTTGGCTGCATTGGGTCTTCGTTGCTGCACTCGGGCTTTCTCTAGTTGTAGCGAGCAGGGGCTGCTCTTCGTTGCGGTGTGCATGCTTCTCATTGCGGTGGCTTCTTTTGTTTCGAAGCACAGGCCCTAGAGCGCATGAGCTTCAGTAGTTGTGCCGCGTGGGCTCAGTAGTTGTGGCTCGCGGGGTCTAGAGCACAGGCTCAGTAGTTGTGGTGCACAGGCTTAGTTGTTCCGTGGCATGTGGAATCTTCCTGGACCAGGGCTTGAACCCGTGTCACCTGCATTGGCAGGCGGATTCTTAACCACTGCGCCACGACGGAAGTCCCATCTTAACTATTTTTAAATGTACACTTCAGTGGCAGTAGGTATATTCACATCATTGTGCAACTGTCACCACTACCTGTCCTTCTCCAGAACTTTTTCATTTTGGCAACTGAAACCTTATACTCATTAAACTGTAAGTCCCCATTCTCTCCTCTTCCCAGCTCCTGGCAACCACTTCTACTTTCTGTCCCTATGAATGTAACTACTGTAGTTCCCCATATAAGTGAAATCATATGGTATTTGTCCTTTTGTGACTGAGCTATTTCACTCAGCATAATGTCATCAAGGTTCATTTGTGTTAAAGCATGTCAGAATTTCCTTCTTTTTAAAAATTGTGGTAAAATACACATGACATAAAATTTACCATTTTAACCATTTTAAGTATATATATAGTTCAGTAGTAAGGGTATCCAAATTGTTGTGCGACCAATCTCCAGAAATTTTTCATCTTGTATAACTGAAAATCTGTATCCATTAAGCAACAACTCTTCATTTCCTTTTCCCCCCAGGCCCTGGGAACCACTATTGTACTTTTCATTTCTATGAGTTGGACTATTCTGAACCTCATAAAAGTTGAAATCATTCAATATTTGTTTTTTTGTGACTGGCTTATTTTACTTAGCATAATGTCTTCAAGGTTCATCCGTGTTGTAGCATGTATCAAAGTTTCCTTCCTTGGGCTTCCTTGGTGGTGCAGTGGTTAAGAATCCACCTGCCAATGCAGGGGACATGGGTTCGAGCCCTGGTCTGGGAAGATCCCACATGCCACGGAGCAACTAAGCCCGTGCGCCACAACTACTGAGCCCGCACTCCTAGAGCCCGTGCTCTGCAACAAGAGAAGCCACCACAATGAGAAGCCCGCACACTGCAATGAAGAGTAGCCCCCGATAGCCACAACTAGAGAAAGTGCGCGCACAGCATGCAAGACCCAACGCAGCCAAAAATAAATAAAAATAAAATAAATAAATTGAAAAAACAAAAACAACAACAACAACAAAAAAGAGCCCATCACAGCCCCACAATAGGTGTCTTAAAAAAAGAAAAAAAAATTTCCTTCCTTTTTAAGGCTGAATAATACTCTGTTGCATGTGTATACCACATTTTTTAATCCATTCATCTGTAGTGCACATTTGGGTTATTTCCACCTTTTGGTTATTGTGAATAATGCTACTATGAACATTGGTGTACAAATATTGTGCATATTATTTTATAAACTCCTTTTTATCACCTAATCATATATATGGGACATTTTTCTATGTTGCTGACTATGCTTCTGTCACATCATTTTTAATATCTGTATTGTATGGATATACCATAATTTATTTATTTATTTTTAAACATTTTTTTGACACCTTCCCTTTCTTTTTTTTGTTTTGTTTTTTTAAATTTTTATTTATTTATTTTTGGTTGTGTTGGGTCTTAGTTGCGACATGCAGGATCTTTCATTGTGGTGCGCAGGCTCTAGCTGTGGTGTGTGGGCTTAGTTGCCCCAGCATGTGGGATCTTAGTTCCCCGACCAGTGATTAAACCTGCATCCCCTGCTTTGGAAGGTGGATTCTTAACCACTGGCCCACCAGGGAAGTCTCTACCATAATTTATTAATATTCTCCTGTTGGATCCCTAACTTGTTTCCAGGTTTTCATTGTTATAACATGAACACCCTCTTAGTGACCTTCCTTGATTATATCCTTTCAGTAACAAATTCTTGAGGAAGCATTTGTAAGATTAAAGAGTTTATGAGTAGGTACAGGCTGTGATAAATGTTGCTGAATTGTCCTCCAGGAAGGTTGACCAGTTTACCCTCCTATGAACACTATGTGAGAGTAAGACTTCTTGAAAGAGGAGTCCATTCTGTTTATTTCCCAGGGGTTATCATACTAAACAGTGGAGGTAGTATTGAAATGTTGCATACATTTGATACACAAGATGACATACATTTACTTGACAAGCTGGGAAGCCCTGAGCATGAAGCTTAACAAGCAACAGACCAAACTCACTTTCTTGCACAACAGGGAACCAGTGTGAACTTTCCCCACAATATTCAATCCCTTATGCAGATTTGCGAAAGATTTCTGGCTTCCACACAATCATGCAGATTGCACCATGGGGCCTTTCTGCCTGCATTGAGAAAAATGATTGCTGCATAGAATTATGGAGAGTAGAATGAATGATTTAATCCCCTTTTCTGAAAGAAAGAATCATGATTTTTATAACTTCTCTTTAGGAAGAAAGAAGAAGAGAAAAAAAGAGAGGTATTGAATAATCCTGTGAAAATGAAGAAAATCAAAGAATTGGTAAGTAGTACATCAGATAAGCATCAAGAGCTACTTAACATGAAAACTCCTCTCCATTTACTCTTACGAGAGGGAAAGCAGAATGGCTTTAAACTTTTTTGTCTTTTAGAGACCTTCTCCTGGTGATTTTGTGCAATCTTAACATATAAAGCTTAATTATGCTTGATTTTCTCTTTTATGTCTTTTGGTTGGAAAAACAGCATGTTATATCATTCTTCCAGAAAAAGAGGGGTATTGGGATATGCCTGTGGAAAGCATGATTGTGCAGAGTGTTCAGGAGATCAGGTGGTATCAGGCCTTTAGGGCCCATTCATCACTCATGTAACATATTATGTGATTGTTTCTTGGATTAGTTGGTAAGGAAAATTTAAAGATTGACCTTGTGGTCCCTGATTACTGCCAGTGGAGTTGCCCTCTTTTGACAAATGGGAATTCCTAGGCAGTGATTCTGGGGACTGTTACAAAACACAGATTCCCAGCCCCACCCACCAGAGAGTCCATTCAGTAGTCTAGGGGCGTTTGTGCACAACCAGGGTCCAGACCCTCCGCTCTTGTCGACAGGGGACGTCTGATCATGTCCTGGACCCATGTAGACCCTGAGGCCTGGAGGCAGGTAGTTTACACATAACCCCGTCCCCTCAGCAGAACTGACAGGGGTCCCAGTAATCTTTTGCGGTTATGTTCTGGGCATTTTCTAGTTGCAAATGAGTCTGGAAAAAAAGGAGAAGAAGAAAAAGAAGGAGAAGAGAAAGAAGCACAAGAAACATAAGCACAGAAGCTCAGGCAGCGATCGTTGCAGCAGCGAGGATGAGCACGGCCGGGAGAGGTGAGCGTGTGGAGCGGCCTCCTGCACTGTTGATTCACTCACTCATTCATTCCATGGATACTAACTGAATACCTGCTCCAGGCCAGGAGCCACCAGGTTCTGGGGGTTCAGTGGAGAACACTTGCACACCGGCCCTCTGCCCCCAGAGCTGGCCAGCTAGCACTTGAGTTCCCGGAGGAGTTGGCGAAACCCCCAGGGGAGCTGGCTGTAGCTGTGTCAGTCTTAGGTCAGACGTCCTGGATATGACTTTCATCTCAGCTCTTGATTCCTGCAAGACTTAAGTGGGTTTTATGGAGGCTGCTTTTTTTTTTTTTCTTCAAATGCATTAATGGGCCCATCTGGACCTGTTCTGTGTGTCTTCTTTGCGGGAGCCTCCAGCGCTGTCTCTGCTGACTCACTCGTAGTCTCTAGAATAGCAGCACGAGGTGAGAGGAGAATGTGCTCAGGCGCTGGGACTGAAAAGCAAGGCCCACGGTTTTCCTCAGGAAAAACATGACTGTGCTGATGCATCTTCCAGCAAAGATAGGGAAACATACTCCCATGTGAGAGCCGGGAGGTGGGAAAGGTCACGTTTGAAACAGGAAGCCCGTCTCAGCACAAGAGCTGTAAACTGGACCTTTAGGCATTTTCTTTTTCAATGAGTATGTGTTTTAATCTCTTAGATCTCAAAAGAAGATGGCAAATTCTTCCCCGGTTTTGTCCAAAGTCCCTGGATATGGCTTACAGGTAAGGATATGGGCTTCTCAAAGGACGTGACTGTGGGACTGGAACGTGCCAACCTGGCTGCCTTTTTGGACACAGAGCATATTTAGCAGCCAATCAGACATGCGGAAAGAAGGGAGTTTGGGCAGCACTGACTGGAGACCAGGCCCGTTCCTTATCCCTGAGCCTCTGACTATGGCTGAGGGCCCTCTGAGCAGAGAGGCTAAACTACCAGTGGGCACTTCAGGCATTCCGTCCATCCCTCTGCATATAACTTACATGAAATGCATACATTTTAAGGGTTGATGACTTTCTGATAAATGTACATCCCTCTGGATTCCTTTTTTCCCCTGAGTATGTTTAACCTGAGGTCCTGTCCTCCATATTCTGCCTCCTGCTCCTCCTTAGGCTGTAGCAAAGAGCCAAGCCAATTTAGGTGGTTGGGTGATACATCCTTTTAGGGCATTCTGAGGATAACTTTCCTAAGTTCATACAGCTCTCAGTGATGATAACTGTGTGATGGGATTGATATACCCAGTTGGCTCCTTACAGAACCTCAGTGCTTATTCATTTTCTTGTTTCACTGCATCTTCTCCTGAGCTGCTAGGTTTTCCTATGAATAGCTTTTCTTCCTTGCCTTCATGATATAGGTCAGGAACTCTGACCATAGCCAGGGACTGCAGGGTCCTCTGACAGCTGAGCAAAAGCGAGTGCATGGGTTGAAGAATTACTCCAGGTCCAGAAGCTCCTCTCCCTCACCTCCCAGACATGCCAGCAAGAAGAGCACCAGAGAAGCAGGGTCTCGGGACAGGAGGTCTCGATCCCCGGGCAGAAGGTCACGGTCCCCAAGGCCAAGCAAACCGTGAGTGTGGGAATTCAGCAGGAAATAACCTGTGAGTGTGGGGGCCTGGTTACAGCTGGTATTTGCTTTTAGCGATGTCTGTTCATCAACTCTTCCAAATGTCTTTGCTTTGTTATTATCTTTACTTTTTTTTTTGTAATGTAAAGCTCATACCCCTAGAACTGCATATTTATATATGTGGAATCTCTAGAGTGAGATTAATATCAAATCTTATGTATCCTTATGCCTTTGTTTTTCTTCTACTTCTTCCCTGTATTTTCTTCAATTTGGATTATAGTTCTAAAACTGTTAGCTTTTCTTCCATCATTTGAGGGACATGATAAAAGCCACTGTATTGAAAAAGCTCTTCTCTTCTCTGCCCTCTGTGTCTGTTACAGGCACAACTCTAAGGTAAATAGGAGAGACAGAGGCCAAAGTAAGAGCCTATCACCTAAAAAAGACATCTACCAAAGGCGGCATTATCATGGGTACACCAGGTGAGTCAAGAGCCCAGTAGGTTAACTTCAGACTTTCAGGCCTGAGTCTTGGAATGGCTCAGACCAGGGCAAGTGGATAATCTATATCACCTTTTTTGCCTACCCCTCTTTTATTCATCTTGGTCAACTTTTAACCATCTG
Organism: Kogia breviceps; assembly: GCF_026419965.1. Taxonomy (NCBI): domain Eukaryota; kingdom Metazoa; phylum Chordata; class Mammalia; order Artiodactyla; family Physeteridae; genus Kogia; species Kogia breviceps. The sequence continues at coordinate 36,974,116 of NC_081328.1, read as the reverse complement.
CCCTGCCCCCCACCCCATGCGAGTCACATTGAAAGGACAAGGTAAATAGTTTTGTACTATTGAACTAATGACCAATTCACTAAGTGACTGTCTCTCAACACCTGTAAACATGTTATTCTCACAGAGATTTCTACAGGAAGCTTTTCTTAAGAGTGTGCTCCTTTCTTGAGGCATCAGCTGAAAGGGAAGCAGGAAGGTGGTCTCCTTGAGGGCAGACACCCTAAGATGAACTCTGTGTTTGAGTTGGGTGTGGTGTGGGTCAGACAGAACATGGGTGTGCAGTCATGGGACCTGAGGGGAGTTGGCTGTGCCCATGAAAGGCTGTCCCTAGGGGTCTCGATTGCTCTTAGAAGTTTAGATGAGGGAATTCCCTCGCAGTCCAGTGGTTAGGACTCGGCGCTTTCACTGCCGTGGGCTCCAGTTTAATCCCTGGTCAAGGAACGAAGATCCCATAAAAAAAAAAAAGTTTAGTTGACTTGGGCAACTTCTGTGTACTTCCTGTAACTGCCTCCCCCAGTTGGCTGCACATTAGAATCACCGGGAAAGCTTAAAGAAAAACCAAAATCCCAATCAATCCCTTGCTGCACCCCAGCCCTATTATATCATAATCTCTGAAGGTGGGCCCAGACATCAGTATTTTTTTTTTTTTTTTTTGCGGTATGCGGGCCTCTCACTGTTGTGGCCTCTCCCGTTGTGGAGCACAGGCTCCGGACGCACAGGCCCAGCGGCCATGGCTCACGGGCTTAGTTGCTCCGTGGCATGTGGGATCTTCCCGGACCAGGGCACGAACCCGTGTCTCCTGCATCGGCAGGCGGACTCCCAACCACTGCGCCACCAGGGAAGCCCAGACATCAGTATTTTTAAAGCATCCCAGTAGTTCCAGTGCACAACCAGCACTGAGAACCACTGAGAGTTCATAACAACCTCTTTTATTCACTATGCTGTTAGAAGAGAGGGAAACCCTAAAGTCCCTTTTAACTTTTAATTGCCTGATTCCCTAAGTTTAAGGTTTCATTTTCACTGGCAACTTTCCAAAATACCCAGGTACATATTTCTTTTTTTAATGTATTTTAAGGCTCTTGGTCAGCGCAAGGTCTGCTTTTTCAGATCCCGCTTTGTTATTCTGTCTCTTGCCATCTGCCATCACTTAAATTTCTCACTTTGTCAGCCTTTCTTATCGCCCTTAGAATCTTTGTTGTGATTTAAAATGAGTTAGAATAAACAACAAGGTCCTACTGTATAGGACCAATAGACCAATACTTCAATAAAGATTTTTTAAAATATATATTATTTTTGGCTACATTGGGTCTTCGATGCTGTGTGCAGGCTTTCTCTAGTTGCAGCTAGCAGGGGCTACTCTTTGTTGCTGTGTGCGGACTTCTCGTTGCGGTGGCTTCTCTTGTTGTGGAGCACGGGCTTTAGGCATGTGGGCTTCAGTAGTTGTGGCACTTGGGCTCAGTAGTTGTGGCTCACAGGCTCCAGAGCTCAGGCTCAGTAGTTGTGGTGCATGGGCTTAGTTGCTCCGCGGCATGTGGGATCTTCCCGGACCAAGGCTTGAACCTGTGTCCCCTGCATTGGCAGGCAGATTCCTAATCACTGTGCCACCAGGGAATTCCCAGTAAAATTTTTAAAAATAAATAAATAAAGTGAGTTAGAGCCCTCAAGACTTCTGTCTTCCAGGAATGAAAACACAGAAACTTGAAAGCATGGATTCTGTGATATCTCTTTGTTTTGGTTTGGTGTTCCAGGTAGTTGAACACCAAAGATGTAACCAAGATGGTGCTGAATTAAGATAAAAGAAAAGTTATGGCTGTAAAACCTTTCTTAGCACTATTTACACTGTTTCTCAGATTGAGAGTCACTGGGTATTTCCTAGGGGTCTGAGAGTTCTATAAGAATTTAAAAATTTTTGAGTTCTCTTTTGTATGTATGTTTTGTTTTAATTAGTGATCTAAAACAACTTTCTTGTCAGCTGAAGGATGAAGCTTTTCTTTAGCAGTGAGGGTCTCAATTTAAAGCGATTTTTATAGACTAAGACTTTTTTTTTTTCTCTTAAGTTTTTGTTGGGGGACTGGGGGATTCCACATTATTTTTCCATTGCTTTCAGTGCTTCCTAAATTTCTTACAGTCAACAGAGCACTTTAAAAAATTTATTCAAGTATAGTTGATTTGCAATGTTGTATTAATTTCTGCTGTACAGCAAAGTGATTCAGTTACACACACACACACACACACACACACACACACACACACATATACACATTCTTCTTCATATTCTTTTCCATTATGGTTTATCACAGAATATTGAATACAGTTCCCTGTGCTATACAGTAGGACCTTGTTGTTTATGCATTCTATATGTGATAGATATCACACTTAAAAAAAAATTATTTAATTAATTTATTTTTGGCTGTGTTGAGTCTTCCATTCTGTGCATGGGCTTTCTCCAGTTGCAGCGAGAGGGGGCCACTCCTCACTGTGGTGCGCAGGCTTCTCATCGTGGTGACCTCTCTTGTTGCAGAGCATGGGCTCTAGGTGCGCGGGCTTCAGTAGTTGTGGCATGCAGGCTCAGTAGTTGTGGCTCTCAGGCTCTAGAGCACAGGCTCACTAGTTGTGGCACACAGGCTTAGCTGCTCTGCGGCATGTGGGATCTTCCTGGACCAGGGCTCGAACCCATGTCCCCTGCATTGGCAGGCGGATTCTTAACCACTGTGCTACCAGGGAAGTCCCGGTTTTTTCGTTTTGTTGATAGTTTCCTTTGCTGTGCAAAAGCTTTCAAGCTTAATCAGTCCCATTTGTTTATTTTGGCTTTTGTTTCCTTTATCCAAGAAGACAGATCTAAAAAAAATAATTGCTGTGACTTATGTCAAAGAATGTTCTGCCTATGTTTCTTTTTTAATATATTATTTTAAAAAATATCTTTATTGGCTTATAATTGCTTTACAATGTTGTGCTAGTTTCTGTTGTACAACAAAGTGAATCAGCTATAAGTATATATATATATATATATATCCCCATATCCCCTCCCTCTTGAGCCTCCCTCCCTTCCTCCCTATCCCACCCCTCTAGGTCACCACAAAGCATCGAGCTGATCTCCCTGTGCTATGGAGCAGCTTCCCACTAGCCATCCATTTTACATTTGGTAGTGTATATATGTCAGTGCTACTCTCTCACTTTGTCCCAATTTCCCCTTCCCCCTCTGTGTCCTCAAGTTTGTTCTCTACATCTGTGTCTTTACTCCTGCCCTGCCACTAGGTTCATCAGTACCGGTTTTTTAGATTCCATATATGTGCGTTAGCATACAGTATTTGTTTTTCTCCTTCTGACTTAGTTCACTCTGTATGATAGACTCGAGGTCCATCCACCTCATTACAAATAACTCAATTGTGTTCCTTTTTATGGCTGAGTAATATTCCACTGTATATAAATACCACATCTTCTTTATCCATTCATCTTTAGATGGATGTTTAGGTTGCTTCCATGTCCTAATTGTAAATAGTGCTGCAATGAACATTGTGGTACATGTATCTTTTTGAATTATGGTTTTCTCAGGGTATTTGCCCAGGAGTGGGATTGCTGGGTCATATGGTAGTTCTATTTTTAGCTTTTTAAGAAACCTCCATACAGTTCTCCATAGTGGCTGTATCCATCTACATTCCCACCAACAGTGCAGGAGGGTTCCCTTTTCTCCACACCCTCTCCAGCATTTATTGTTTGTAGATTTTTTTTTTTTTTTTTTTTTTTTTTTTTTTTTTTTTTTTTTTTTGCGGTACGCGGGCCTCTCACTGCTGTGGCCTCTCCCGTTGCGGAGCACAGGCTCCGGACGCACAGGCTCAGCGGCCATGGCTCACGGGCTTAGTTGCTCCGCGGCATGTGGGATCTTCCCGGACCAGGGCACGAACCCGTGTCTCCTGCATCGGCAGGCGGATTCTCAACCACTGTGCCACCAGGGAAGCCCTGTTTGTAGATTTTTTGATGATGGCCATTCTGACTGGTGTGAGGTGATACCTCATTGTGGTTTTGATTTGCATTTCTCTAATGATTAGTGATGTTGAGCGTCTTTTGGGTTTTTAAAAAAATAAATTTATTTATTTATTTGTGGCTGTGTTGGGTCTTCGTTGCTGTGCGTGGGCTTTCTCTAGCTGCAGCGAGCAGGGGCTACTCTTCATTGTGGTGCATGGGCTTCTTATTGTTGTGGCTTCTCTTGTTGCAGAGCACGAGCTCTAGGCATGCAGCCTCAGTAGTTGTGGCTCGTGGGCTCTAGAGCGCAGGCTCAGTAGTTGTGGTGCACAGGCTTAGTTGCTCCGTGGCATGTGGGATCTTCCCAGACCAGGGATTGAACCCGTGTCCCCTGCATTGGCAGGCAGATTCTTATCCACTCTGCCACCAGGGAAGCCCCTGTTGGAAAGTTTTAAATCACAGTCTCAATTTCAGTGCTTGTGATTGGTCTGTTCATGTCTTCTGTTTCTTCCTGGTTCAGTCTTGGAAGGTTGTACTTTTCTAAGAATTTGTCCATTTCTTCCAGGTTGTCCATTTTATTGGTATATAATTGCTTGTAATAGTCTCTCATGATCCTTTGTATTTCTGCGGTGTCAGTTGTTATTTCTCCTTTTTCATTTCTAATTCTGTTGATTTGAGTCTTCTCCCTTTTTTCCCCTATGAGTCTGGCTAATGGTTTATCAATTTTGTTTATCTTCTCAAAGAACCAGCTTTTAGTTTTATTCTTTGCTATTGTTTCCCTCATTTCATTTTCATTTATTTCTTATCTGATCTTTATGATTTTTTTCCTTCTGCTAACTTTGGAGGTTTTTTGTTCTTCTTTCTCTAATTGCTTTAGGTGTAAGGTTAGGTTGTTTATTTGAGATGTTTCTTGTTTCTTGCAGTAGGATTGTATTGCTATAAACTTCCCTCTTAGAACTGCTTTTGCCGCAGCCCATAGGTTTGGGGTTGTTTTGTTTTCATTGTCATTTGTTTGTAGGTATTTTTTGATTTCCTCTTTAATTTCTTCAGTGATCTCTTGGTTGCTTAGTAGAATATTGTTTAACCTCCATGTGTTTGTATTTTTTACAGTTTTTTTTCCCTGTAATTGATATCTAGTCTCATAGCATTGTGGTCAGAAGAAATGCTTGATACGATTTCAGTTTTCTTAAATTTACCGAGGCTTGATTTGTGACCCAAGATGTGATCTGTCCTGGAGAATGTTATGTGTGCCTTTGAGAAGAAAGTGTATTCTGTTGTTTGGAGATGGAATGTCCTATAAATATCAATTAAGTCCATCTGGTCTAATGTGTCATTTAAAGCTTGTGTTTCCTTATTTATTTTCTGTTTGGATTATCTGTCCTTTGGTGTAAGTGGGGTGTTAAAGTCCCCTACTATTATTGTGCTGCTGTTGAGTTCCCCTTTTATGGCTGTTAGCATTTGCCTTATTTATAGACGTGCTCCTATGTTGGGTCCATAGATAGTTACAATTGTTATATCTTCTTTTTGGAGTGATCCCTTGATGATTATATAGTGTCTTTCCTTGTCTCTTGTAATAGCCTTTATTTTAAAGTCTATTTTGTCTTATATGAGTATTGCTACTCCAGCTTTCTTCTGATTTCCATTTGCATGCAGTATCTTTCTCCATCCCCTCACTTTCAGTCTGTATGTGTCCCTAGGTCTGAAGTGGGTCTCTTGTAGCCAGAATATATATGGGTCTTGTTTTTGTATCCATTCAGCCAGTCTATGTCTTTTGGTTGGAGCATTTAATCCATTTACATTTAAGCTAGTTATTGATATGTATGTTCCTATTACCATTTTCTTAATTGTTTGGGTTTGTTATTGTAGGTCTTTTCCTTCTCTTGTGTTTCCTGCCTAGAGAAGTTCCTTTAGCATTTGTTGTAAAGGTGTTTTGGTGGTGCTGAATTCTCTCAACTTTTGCTTCTCTGTAAAGCTTTTGATTTCTCCATTAAATCTGAATGAGATCCTTGCTGGGTAGAGCAATCTTGGTTGTAGGTTTTTTCCTTTCGTCCCTTTAAATATATCTTGCCACTCCCTTCTGGCCTGTAGAGTTTCTGCTGAAAGATCAGCTCTTAACCTTATGGGGATTCCCTTGTATGTTATTTGTTGCTTTTCCCTTGCTGCTTTTAATATTTTTTCATTGTGTTTTTAGTTTTTGTTAGTTTGATTAATATGTGTCTTGGCATGTTTCTCCTTGGCTTTATCCTGTGTGGTACTCTGTGCTTCCTGGACTTGATTGACTATTTCCTTTCCCATATTGGGGAAGTTTTTAACCATAATCTCTTAAAATATTTTCTCAGACCCTTTCTTTTTTCTTCTTTTTCTGGGATGCCTATAATTCGAATGTTGGTGCACTTAATGTTGTCCCAGAGGTCTCTGAGACTAGCCTCCATTCTTTTCATTCTTTTTTCTTTATTCTGCTGTGTGGCAGTTATTTCTACCACTCTATCTTCCAGCTCACTTATCTGTTCTTCTGCCTCAGTTATTCTGCTATTGATTCCTTCTAGAGTATTTTTGATTTCAGTTATTGTGTTGTTCATGACTGTTTGTTTGCTCTTTAGTCCTTCTAGGTCTTTGTTAAACTTTTCTTATATTTTCTCTATTCTATTTCCAAGATTTTGGATCATCTTTATTATCATTACTCTGAATTCTTTTTCAGGTAGTTTGCCTATTTCCTCTTCTTTTATTTGGTCTTGTGGGTTTTTATCTTGCTCCTTTGTCTGTAAGATATTTCTCTGTCTTCTCATTTTGTCCAATTTACAGTATTTGAGGTCTCCTTTCCCTAGGCTGCAGGGTCGTAGTTCCTCTTGCTTCTGTTCTCTGCCCCTGGTGGTGGGGTTGGTCCAGTGTCTTGTGTAGGCCTCCTGATGGGAGGGCCTGGTGCCTGCGTTCTGGTGGGTGGAGCTCTTTTCCCTCTGCTGAGCAGGGCCGTGTCAGGTGGTGTGTTTTGGGGTGTCTGTGAGCTTAGTATGACTTTAGGTAGTCTCTGTGCTAATGGGTGGGTTTTTGTTCCTGTCTTCTTTGTTGTTTGGTGTGATGCAACCAGCACTGGGAGCAGCTGGCAGTTGGGTGGAGCCGGGTCTTGGATTCATATAGAGGCCTCTGTGAGAGCTCTCGGTGATTAATCTTCCCTGGGGCCAGGAATTCTCTATTGGTCCAGCATCCTGGACTTGGTGCTCCCACTCCAGAATCCCAGGCCCGACTTGTGGTTGAGGGACCAAGACCCCACAAGTCGCTCATCCCAGCAATAAAGGGGATTAAAAAAAAAGACTAACAAAACCCCGGACAAATGGTAAACAGTAAAATCAAACAAACAGAAACAAGGAAGCATGCACACACACAAAAGAAACAAGAACAGAACCAAATAAATCAAATAGCAAGGGAATAACCAGACAAACAAAAGAACCTAAGAATGAAATCAAACAATTAAGAAGAAAGCTGACAAAAACCCCAAACCAAAAAACAAAACCAAAGCAGAGTACCAGCTGAAGAATGAAGCAAAGAAATGAAACTAACCAACAAAAAATGATATTAAAAAAAAAAAAGGAAGAGAGGGAAAGGGGAAAGAAGACAGAACAACAGAAAAGCAACATAGAAACAGAAATATAAAAAAATAAAACAGAGGGCTTCCCTGGTGGCGCAGTGGTTGAGAGTCCGCCTGCCAATGCAGGGGACAAGGGTTCGTGCCCCGGTCCGGGAAGATCCCACATGCCACGGAGCGGCAGGGCCCGTGAGCCATGGCCTGCGCGTCCGGACCCTGTGCTCCACAACAGGAGAGGCCACAACAGTGAGAGGCCCGCATACCGCAAAAAAACCAAAAAACAAAAATAAAATAAAATAAAACAGAAAATATATTAAAGAAAAAAAGAAAAAGACAAAACCCTGGAGAAATGGTTAAAACAAAATCAAACAAACAAAAGCAGAAACAAGGAAACACACACTCATGTAAAATAAACAAAAACAGAGCCAAATAAAACAAAAAATGAGAGAACCAGACAAATAGAAGAACTCAAAAATGAAATCAAACAATTAGGATTAAAACTAACAAAAACACATAATCTGAAAACAAAACCAAAGCAGTGTGCCAACTGAAGAGTAAAGCAAGGAAACAACCGATAAAAATGACTAAAAAAATAATAATAAGGAAAGAAAATAAAAAGGGAAAAAACAAAGGACAACAGAAAAACAAAGTAGAAATGAAAAGATTAAAAAAAGAAAAACAAAGAAAATGAGGAAGAAAAAAATAAGGGAAAAGAACAACAGAAGAGCAAAGTAAAAATAGAATTGTATAAAAAATAAACAATAAAAATATGTAATAAAACATGGAGATCCCAAAAGACTGAAAAAAAAAAAGCAACAACAAACAAAAAAAGAAAAGAAAAACCAAAAAAAAGCTAGAACCAACAACAGACTGAATCAAAACATAATAAAATTAATAGTAATAATTATGTTTCCCTCGGTTGTCTGCTGTAAGTGTCCTTGCACACGTCATGAGTCACAGCCCTCCTCTGCCTCTGGGCTGGTCTCTGGACCTGCTGTGGGCCCTGTGAGCAGCACTCAGACTCTGATCTGGCCCAGTTCCTGTGTGTGCTTGCCCCCAAAGTCCACAGCTGCCAGAGCTAGACCGTTTTCACTTGTGGGAAACACTCATTGTCTACTCGGATATTCCCTAGACACAGGGTCTACCTAGCTGATCCTGGGGATTTAATCTGCAGCTTGTATAGCTGATGGAAAGATTTTCAATCTTCTTCCTTAGTTACCCTGTCCCTGGAGTTCAGCTTTGGTTTTGTCCCCACCTCTGCGTGTGGCCCACCCACAGGAGTCTGGTCCTGAGGCTGCCTTGGAGCTCTTGGGTCTGCCCCTGTGAGGATGGGGTGCAGAGGTGGTCTGACTGCTTAGATCATGGGAGCCCGGGCCATGCCAAATGCGCAGGGAAGCCGGTGACCACAGGCGCAAGAGATATGGCCCTAGTGAGGGCCTTTGCTGGCGCCCGGCATAAGGCACGTGAGGGCCAGCCCTGGCCAGGGTTTTTCTGGCATCCGGCAGCAGGCGTGTGAGGGCCAGCCCTGAGTGGGCTTCTTTTATTGTCTTTGGCAGGCGCCGGCGGCGAGTGGGGAGAGAGAGGTTACAGTAGTGGCTCCTCCCCATGCATGTGACTCAGCAGTAGCGCCTGCTTCCATGGCAGTCCGTTCTTCCTGCATAGGCATTCCCTGCTGCAGATTTCCTCCCTCTCGTCCCCTCAGTTCATCTTCCCACATCCAACAGTAGTTCTTACTCTGGGCCCATTCTCCAATCCCCACGCACCAGCTCCCAGCCCCCTTGCATCCCTGTGAACACACGTCCCAGTCCGGGGCACGCAGGCCCGCGGTATGGACCATCTGTGTAGTTCTCACTCTGTCCCGTCTGCCACAGATCGGCCGCTTCACCCTCTTCCAACAGCCTCAAATGCTTCCCTTCTGTCCCAATGGATTTCCCCATCGGAGAGGGGGATTCCCCGAATTCAGGACTCTCTCCTCTGCTTCAACTCCCCTGCCCCAGGGTGCAGGTCCCATCCACTTCCTTTCCTCCTCCCTTCTTTTTTTTCCATCCTACCCAGTTATGCAGGGATCTTTATAGTCCTTTCTGGTGTCCAAGGTCTTCTGCTAGTTTTCAGTCAGTGTTCTGTGAGAATTGTTGTTATCTATAGCTATATTCCTCATGCATCCGTGGACAGAGATGAACACGTCCGCTTACTCCTCCGCCATCTTGAATCTCTCTGCCATATTTCTTCTAGGAGTTTTATGGTTTCCGGTCTTATATTTAGGTCTTTAATCCATTTTGAGTTTATTTTTGTATGTGATGTGAGAAAATGTTCTAATTTCATTCTTTTATATGTAGCTGTCTGGTGTCATTCTCCTGTGTGGTTCAATTTCTCAGAAAGTACTGGAGGGTCTACCCTCTGGAGGGTCTCCTGTAGATGTTTGGGAGAGGAGTCACTGGCTTCCCCGAGTCAGGCATGAGGATCCCAGAATGTCTTAATTGCTCCTTATACAGACCTTAAATTAGTCCCTTTGTTTTCAACCCTGTGCACCACCCTCCAAAGTGCTTGGTGCCTGCAGTCCCTGAACCTTTCCTGGGTTTTGCAGTGTGAATATCTTGCTTCTGATCAGTATCAGGCACTTACCATTCAGTTTCCTCTAATCTGTTAAAGTGGTTACTACTGCTTCATCCACTTCCATCTTCTGACAATTTGTTCACATCTCTTATCTAGTGTTATTTCCTCTTCCATCTTCTTGTGCTTTTATGTATTTTAGTTATCAGGGTTTTTGAAGGGGAGGCTTTTCATTTCTCTATAGATAACTGAATGTCAAATTTTAGTATCTTAATTTTCTCAAAATTGGGCTCCTACTCCCTTATGGGACTCCGGTAATTATTTTTCCTTTTAAAGGGGGATCTGTACATCACACCAATTTGAGAAGCAATAGATTTGGATATCTGACATTGGTAAATATGGTAAATAGTGATCAAGCTGGTTCATCACCTCCTCTTCTTTCTCTTCATTTGCAGTGAGTGGCAGGAAAGACCTACCTATTACTGTCTGAGGCTAAATTGAATTCTTCGGGCATCCTGCTTCTAGCTTAGTCCTAAAGTGGTATACTCATGCACTACGTCCATGAATTTCTAAGCACCTCTAGTGGGTAGGTGGTAGATGTTAACTGTTACATGGATGAACTTAGTCCCCTGTTTTATAAGTTGTTGAACAAACAACTGGAATATAATTGCCATAGCCTGAGGCTCCTGATTAGTTCTCAAGTTATTTTTTGTATTTATTGTTTCAGAGTAATTACTCCAGAGATTATTGAGTGAAAGTATGGAATCCTTCACTAAAAGTCTTTGAAATTTGAATGCAACCACCTGAATAAGATATGAGGAAGGAAGGAAACTCATGCTGAGTGTGGCACTGGGCTGGGCATTTCCGAGGGAAGAGAGCCATGGGCTGGAGAACCTGGGGTCCTACCTGGTTTCTCTTCTCCCTGTGGTGTTTCTCTTTTTGTTGTTGTTGTTGCTGGGAGAGAAGTAGACCTTAGGGTGATTTTTGTGTTCAACAGAAAGCTCTCATCAGAGGAGCTAGAGCGAAAACGGCAAGAGATGATGGAAAACGCCAAGTGGCGGGAGGAAGAGAGGCTGAACATCCTCAAGAGGCACGCTAAGGATGACGAACGGGAGCAGAGGCTGGAGAAGCTAGACTCCCGGGATGGGAAGTTTATCCAGTGAGTGCATCATTTTCCTGCCTATCAGCTTTCATGGCGATGGTCCCAAGGAGGCAGTTGGGCAACTGGTTCATTCATTGTGTTCCCAGTGTTTCTGTGTCTGTGCGGAGCTCAGCCCCCAGACACCATTGTTACTACTCCCAGCTTCTGGCCAGACAGCGGGATGTTTTTCATCTGAGGGGAGAAGTGAATTGGTATTTTCACTGAATCTCCTTGGCCTTCTCCTAAGAATTCATGGTTCAGGAAGCCTTTTTCAAATGAAGCTTGGACTTATTTTCCAAAACAGATACATTTCCCTTATAAATTTATTAAAAAATTGAGTTCCAGATGGAGTCACTTGAAAGCTATCTACATGGGCTTAAGGGAGCTTGTGCTTCTACAGCTGCTTTATGGCTAGCAACCTGTTTTTTCATATTCTGCCAGATAGTTGACCAGTTGACAAATGCTTGTTACTTAACTTTCACCTGTCTTCTCTTCCCAGCCGCATGAAGCTAGAGAGTGCATCTACTTCCTCTCTGGAAGATCGGGTGAAGCGGAATATTTACTCTCTACAGAGAACCTCAGTAGCTCTGGAGAAGAACTTTATGAAAAGATGAAAGCCATCCCCTCTCTTGCTGGTTTTCCTGAAATTTCCAGGGAGGCTGCTGATCCCTTAAAAATTCTCTTTATAAGAGTTCAAATGGCTTCTTCCACAGATGTCAAACCACCACTGTTCAAAGTGACTTTGCTCCATGGATTCCAAAAACAGCTCACTTCTTTTGAGAACCAGTGTGACTTGCTCTATGGGACCCTCAGTAACTTGCTGGGTGCAGAGCAGGTCTTAACTGTTTTTAAATGGGTGGGCACTGGAACATCAAGGTGTGAGCACTCATCTTGCTCTGGAAGGAGGCTCCCTTATGCCTCTTCCCTCCACCTGTGTGAACAAACCTATTCTACCACCTCAGAATAGACTGGACCTTTCAGAAACCTCTCTCCCCAGAGTCACCCAGATAGTTTGTGCTTACCAGGGTAAACGAACATTTACTTGATTTAGTAGATAATGTGACAGATGATGTCAGATTAGGGCAGAGCCAAGTGAGTGACAAAGAATCTGGAAGGGAAAACAATGCAAAAAAACGCCCTAAATGAACTGTTGAACTATTTGGACTATCTTTCAAACTGTAAAGTATATTGTGTATATGTACAAATGTATAATTTTTACATGCTTTTAAAAAAAGTAGTTAGCTTTGTTAGAATATCTTGTTTGGTAAGTGACTTTACTATGTAATAGAACCACATTGTATCTTGTTATCCAGTAACACAGTAAGGCAGGTCAGCTTTTCTTTCCTCTTGGAATCTAGCTAGTTGTGGAGGGGCCTGGGTTTATTGATAGGATCTAGGGTATCTATCCATTTACACTGCTTACAGTCTCTGATGTGGGCAGTGCAGTGTTGAAGTCAAATGATTTTAGTAGTCAGGACCAAACTACCAGTATGCTTCCTGGCTCTTAAAAGAAAATATAATGGAAGCTGTTTATTTCATGGCTTTCCTTTTATCATGTAGTAATCTTATTACACTTCTAGATTTTCAGGAGTTGTTTGCTATTATTTTTTAGTCAGGTATTAAACAAAACAAAACAAAAAACCCAGACTCATGGGATCCATCTCCTTGCCTTTACCCCTTTCCCTTCTCTTTTATCAGAAGCCCTCATTTGACCCAGGAAGTCCTAGGCACTCTTGACCCACACATTAGCTGGGCCAGTTCCTTGTTCTGCTAATTCCTAACTCTGCTTAAAGTGAATTTGGATTTATATATATATATATATATATATATATATTTGTTTTTTTTTTTTTGCACAGGCTGCGGACGTGCAGGCCCAGCGGCCATGGCTCACGGGCCCAGCCGCTCTGTGGCATGTGGGATCTTCCCAGACCGGGACACGAACCCGTGTCCCCTGCATCGGCAGGCAGACTCTCAACCACTGCGCCAGCAGGGAAGCCCTGGATTTATATTTTTGAGCACCTATGATGCCAGACACTGTTATGCTTAAAACCCAGTCTTTCCCCAGAGAGAAAGTAACATACACTTGTTATGCATTTAATCACCTTATCCTGCTTCCCTATACTAGGGTTAATTATGTCTTTTATTTTATTAATTGGTAATAAAGGCTACATTTATTTTTGTAACTGCAAAAAGCCACCTGTGCTGAGTAACGAATTCCCATACAGAACAATATTGATCCGCAATTTGTGTCCGGTATAAAATGGAGAGCCTTAGTCTGAGAGGAATTATGTAACAAAGCGTGGACAGTTTACTCAAAGATTTCACCGAGTGAGCCAGAGAGTAAGACGATCATAATTCTCTGCCGAAGGATAGGTGTCTTACGGTGACGGCCTGTCCCTTAACTGGACCCTTTGGCGGGAGGAGGTCGGCAGCCAGTGGGTGGGAGCGGGACCCATTCATAAAACCCAGGGCTCCCGGCTGGCTCCTCTCATTGGCCCTGGGGGGAGGAGGCGTGTCCTGCGGGTGGAGCGAGCCCCGGGGCCCAGGGGAGTGGGAAGATCCACGCCTGGGTGCAGCGAGGGGGCGTTTCTTTCCTCTCCCGGCAGGACTTTACCCCTCGCTGTGGTCCTCCTCTCTCCCCCGGGGTGGGGATGGTACGTCCCACCCTCCTCGCATTCCCTCCCCTCCGCCCCTCCTCCCCTCCGGAGCAGTGGCGCCGCCGCCATCTTGGCACGTCAGGTTGAGGAAAGAGCCAAACGCTAAATTTGGGGGCCCCGAACAGGGAGACCCTCCCGCGGTAGACAGCGAGACCTACCCAGCCCTCCTCCCCTCCCTGTTCGGCCGCGGGACTCTCAGGCGCGCGGAAGCCGGCTCGGTTCCTGTCAGGCTCGGGGAGAAGGAGCGGGCCTGGCGGCCGCTGCCTCCCCAAAACGGGCAATACCACCCAGGCGGGGAGGAAAAGGCCTGGTGACGGTGGGCCTGCTGCACCGCCCGGGGGCGGGGTGCGGAGCGGGCCTGCCGGCTCCCTTGGGCGGGGCGGGAAGGGCGGAGCGCGGGGCAGACGGAACCACCGGGGCGGGGTGGGGAGGTAACGGGACGGGCGCGACCATGGCGCGGTGAGGGAGCGGGGGTGGGTATCGGTCCGGGGGAAGCCTGGGACCGCTGGCTTGTGCGCCGTCTCGGACGCCCCCCCTTTCGCTGCCGCCGCCGCCGCCCCGGGCATGTCGTCCAACTGCACCAGCACCACGGCGGTGGCGGTGGCGCCGCTCAGCGCCAGCAAGACCAAGACCAAGAAGAAGCATTTCGTGTGCCAGAAAGTGAAGCTATTTCGGGCCAGCGAGCCGATCCTCAGCGTCCTGATGTGGGGGGTGAACCACACGGTAACCAGCTCCCCGGCGCGCGCCCCTCCGAGCGCGGCCCCGCGCGTGCTCACGCCCCCCGCAGTCCCGGGCCTTTGCCCGGCGGGCCCCGCCAGTGACGCCTGCAACCCTTTGCCAAGCCAGCTGCACGCCCACCCCACCCTTGCACGCCGTCCCGGCCGGGTGTGCCTCCCCGCGCGCCACGCGAGGCCTGGTGTCACCGTCGGTGGTATGCCGTCGCGTCCTTCCCTTCTCTCCAGTCCCTCAAGCTTCCTGCGTCTGGCTTCGAGCAGCTCCTGGAGCGCAGAGGGAAGGCCTGGGTGGGGTGGAATGGCTTTCATCCCTTCTTCCTCTCTTCTCGCCTCACCCCGTTTGTTGCATTTGTTTTCCCCCATGTTCCTTATAATTGGCTGCCTAGCTCACTGTCCAGTTGACAGGGCAAGTGGCATTGGCCTTCCCGAGTATTCCTCTATTTCTGGTCGTTTGGTTGGTGTGGCTGCTCAGAGTTTCCCCATCCTCCAGACCTCCTGGCCACTGACTGGAAATCCTCCTTGGGTTTCCTTTTTTCTTCTTGAACGAGATGTATCAACTGGAGAAGCACAGGCTTCCTTGGACCACAGACACTTACCAGGGTCTTCCTGGGTTAGGGAGAAGGGAGAATGTAACCATTTGAGAGAAGGTGAGGCCTGCTTATGAGGACCACTCATAGTAGAAATGATGTGTCTTCCTGAATACTGTGGTGTTCATGTCAAAGATGTTGACTTCTCAGTTATTGAGCTTTCTATTGTATGGTCATGAGGATGTGATAATGGACAGTGATTAAGATGAGAGAGAGGTTGCCTGGATCCTTGGGGTGTTTTGAGATTGGCCAACAGCTCCTGTTAGGAAGTTGGAGCCCCGCACAGTGTTTGAGCTGGAGACTTCGTTTGTGTCCTATTTGTTTGGCGTCTTCTTTCTCTTCCAGCCACTTGCTCCTTGCATTCTGACCATTTCATTGAGTCCCTACACTGGAAATGAGAAGAGGAAGTAAAAGGACCTGAAATGCCAGCTTCACCAACTAAAAGTTTGGAATGAGAAAAATGAAGCTAATGTCTTGAGTTTCCTGTGAATATCAGTCCTTTAGGCTCCCAGACTTTTCTGAGCGCTTGAAATTGCCCGCAAGACCAAATGATGACAAAGGGGCGCAGGGCCAGCAGGACTTTTTGCTTAGCTTTTCTAGAAGAGCCTCTGGCTGGAGATTGATGAACCATAGTCTGAGCCGGGGCTTTAGATCTTTACCGCTAATACAGAAGTGCACATGTGGGTCTTGGGCAGGTTACTGTTTTCAGTAACCTTACTGAGGTGGACGTCCTGGCCAGGGTAGGGAGAACCGCTGGTTTAATGTCTAGACCTCTGGGAGCTGCTTTGATGCAGTAGTCCAGCAGCATTTGTTGCCACTGCTTCCTGCTGCCTCAGGGGTCATCTGACAACATTGCAAGGGAAACTGGGTCATCAAAATGTGAACCCTGTGTCCCTGCCTTGAAATCAATGCTTGATTTTGTTGTGCAGCTTGTTTCTCACTAGAAAGCATCCTGTCTGTATGGAGAATTGGTAGAGGTCTGAGAGTCAGGAATGTTACAGCTAGTCGTAAAGGACTTTGGGTCCCTTATTTTATACATGAAGAAATGGAGGCCCTGGATGGAGGATTAGGTCGCCTGTGGTCACAACAAAAGACGCAGCTCGTTGTCCAGTACTGTGGGCTGTGTTGGCCGATGGTGGTGCTTGAACAGGAGGTCTTGTTTTCTTTGCCTTCTTTTCCTTGTCCTGCCTCTCATCCTAGTGCCAGGACAGATGGGAATTATGGTCTTGTTAGAGAACCTGAATGTACGGTAAGGTGTGTGTGTGCCTGTGCCTGCCAGTTCCCAGGAGTGTGTGTGGTGCTTGGTTTTCTGATAGGCAGGCAATGAGTCTCTGGCAGATGAAGAGGCATCTGTGCTTCCTAGTCACCTTTTTTTGCTAACTTTAAGAAAGTTTGAGAGCTAGCTGGGAAGGCATTAACTTTAAGCAAGACCCAATCCTCTGGACATAATGAGCGAACACCTCAGGGGAAATGCACTGGGCACCACTGCCCTGGACAGGCCGAGCTCTGGAGCTCAGTTCGTCAAAAGTTTTCTTGCTTTCGCTTGGCCTGCAATAAGGTCTAGGACTTCGTGAGTCCCCAGGGGAAGTGGAGCATCTCCCCAGAAGACTATAAAATCTTGCAGTTCTCAAGGGGGTCAGGACCACATTGTTTTGGTGGATTGATAGCCTTTCTTGGAGGTCAGCTTCCTTCAGAAGCCCACCGTTGCAACTTTTTGCAGTCTGAGTTTTCAGATATCACCTTTTCTTTGATTTTTTAGTTTCTCACCCATTTAAGCGTTTAGGCTGTGATGGTCTATGGTTGATGGTGTATGAGACATGAAGGATGGATATGTCTTTATCTGTAGTACAAGTCAGTTACATACTCTCTCATGAGGTGGTTGGTTTACTTCTGGGTGGAAAAAGAGGCCTTTGAACTCAGTGTTGTAACAGGAGCCCCTCTTGTGGACAAGAGATGCAGCCCCTGGACTTTGCGGAGGAAGACTGTGTAGGAAACGGAGAAAAAAATCAGAAGACTTTGGATCTGTTGGGAGAACTAATAAAGAGAGAAAACCAGAGTTTTAGTGAATGAAATACAGCCCAGAGGGTCTGGAGTTAGGGAAGAGGTGGCCTGGGAGAGGGGTGTGGAGACCGGAGGAGGCAGACCTGGCTTGATAACCTGTTGGCCATTTTAGGAAACGGGTATGTATGCAGCCTCACCCCAGTGATCAGAAGGAATAGGGGAGGTTGATGGTAACTATGTTTAACTATTTGGGAAGCTGCCTGACTGGTTCTTCAAAGTGACTGCACCATTTTACATTTCCACCGGCTGTGTGTGTGGGTTCCAGTTTCTCCACATCCTGACAACACTTGTTATTGTCTGTCTTTTTTATTATAGCCACCCTAGTGGATTTGAAATAGTATCTCATTGTGATTTTGATTTGCATTTCCTAGATAGCTAACAATGTTGAACATCTTTTCATGTGCTTACTGGCCCCTTGTATATTTTCACTGGAGACATATCTATTAAGATTCTTTGCCAATTACTTTTTGCCCATTTTTAAATTGGACTATTTGTCTTTTTATTATTAACTTGTAAGAGTTCTTTATATATTGTAGATATAAGTTCCTTATCAGATACATGATTTGCAAATATTTTATCCCATTCTTTGGGTTATCTTTTTTACTTTCTTTTTAAATTAATTAATTAATTTATTTATTTATTTTTGGCTGTGTTGGGTCTTCGTTGATGTGCGTGGGCTTTCTCTAGTTGTGGTGTGCAGGGGCTACTCTTCGTTGCAGTGTGTGGGCTTCTCATCGTGGTGGCTTCTCATTGTGGAGCACGGGCTCTAGGCATGTGGGCTTCAGTAGTTGTGGTGTGAGGGCTCAGTAGATGTGGCTCGCGGGCTCTAGGGCACAGGCTCAGTAGTTGTGGCACACGGGCTTAGTTGCTCCGCGGCTTGTGGGATCTTTCCAGAACAGGGCTCGAACCTGTGTCGCCTGCATTGGCAGGTGGATTCTTAACCACTGCGCCACCAGGGAAGCCCTTCTGTACTTTCTTGATGATATCTCTTGAAGCTCAAGTTTTTAATTTTGATAAAGTCCAATTTATTTTCCTCTGGTTGTTTGTTCTTTTGGTGTCATATCTAAGAAGGGTTTGCTTAACCCAAGATCGTGAAGATTTACTCCTATATTTTCTTCTAAGAAAAACTCAGCGTTTTCTAAGAAAAACTCTTTTAGTTTTAGCTCTTACATTTAGATCTGTAATCCATTTTGAGTTAATTTTTGTGAATGGTGTGAGGAACAGATTTATTCTTAAGTCTGCTCAGTTCTCTCCCACATTCTACCCCCATTCTGTCCACACATTTTCTTTGCCTAATGCAGACCCAGAACCTCCTTTCCCTGCCTTTTTCTCTTTTCCTGCTACTTTAAAAATCTTTAGTAAAGAGGGACTTCCCTGGCAGTCCAGTGGTTAAGACTCCGCGCTTCCAACGCAGGGGGCATGGGTTTGATCCCTGGGAATTAAGATCCCATGTGCCGTGCAGCGTGGCCAAAAAAAAAATCTTTCGTAAATATTCCTGCTCTAGTGAAGCCTTTGGATGAATTTGTCCTTCAGCACACCTTCCCACCTCACAGATAACACTGGGACTCAAACAGGAAAAGAAAAACCAAGGTGTAAAAAGGGGTGAATTTGTTGGCACCTGTAGCTCTCTGTTCTTGCCCCTTTCCTTTCTGGAGTTTCACATCTCGCTTGGACCTCCTTGGTTTCGGGAATGTGTTCCTCAACACATCATGTTTTCTGATGGTGACAAGTAACAAATGATTGTCAGTGGTGGCCAGCCCATTGATGAGCCACCCACAGAACCCTGGGACATGTCAGGAAGCCTGAATGCCCAACACACGCCTCCTGGGTAGCAATTCCTATGAAGGTCACAGAGGGAGGTGGAGGCTTCTGGAATCAGAAGTTCACCAGACTAGAACTAGTGACTGAATTCTCAGGTCCAGTAGGACCAACACAGAGTAAACTCTGCTTCTAAGTTGCTTCTCACTGAGCTTGTTTAGCCTCCTCATTATTTATGCTGATGGCTCATAGAGTTAATCTTGTGGATAATCCAAAAACCACTTACACGATGTGAGATACAACAGACTTACCATCCTAATATGTTCTGTTTATCATGCTACTCAAATGAGTGTGCATTCCGCAAGTGCACTTCTGCTGAAGGTGAAAGAGGTTGGCCGAGAAATGTGCTAGATAGTAAAGGAAAGGCACGTCTTCCTGAAACATTGCTTTAGTCACAACCTTTCATGCTTCAAAGCTTTTGGTCACTCTCCTTTATTCTCCTCTCCCTGGCATTTAAGACTCTTTACATTCTGGTCATAGCCTCAGTAGCTAACCTTAATCATCTTTCCCATCCTCCAGGCCATGAACCTTAGGCATGGTCACACCAGCTTTGCTATGTCTTTTTCTCTTTATCCTAGTGTTAGTTAGCCATCTTTCAGTTCCCCTTTTCTAGCCATCCATCCCTCCATCCAACATTTATTGTGTAACTAATGTGTGCCAGCCATTGCGCTAGGGCCATAAAAATGGGTAAGGTAGTCTCTTCCTTCTAGGGGCTCACAGTCTAGTGGAGAAATGAAACATGTAAGTAAACAATTACCCAAGCAAATGTGATATTTACGATATAAAGATACACAGGGGAATGAGTAACTAGTTCAACCTGGGGAAGACAGGGAAGCTTTCACAGAAGTGTTATTTAGTCAGATCTTGGATGATTCTCTTAGCTTTATTCCTTCTTCTATTCTTGCTGCCATAGTCTGTTACCTGAACTATTGTAATAGCACCATAAATGGTCTTGCTGCTTCTTATCTTTGCCCTGTCCAATCCTTACTTGATTTTGATTCCAGAATTACCTTTCTATATCACCCATCTGATCATGTGAATTCCCAGACTTAAACCTGAGAGGACTTCCCATTGCCTGCATAGTTAAGTCCAAATTTATCATATAGTGGACAAACTAAGTTCAAATTCAGGCTATGTTCCTTAGTATAGCTTTGGAGTAGTAATTTTTCTCTCCGAGCTTCATTTTCCTTTTCTATAAAATGAGCATGACACTTTCCTTGCAGATTATTAGGACAGAGGAAAGGAATGGAAAACACGACCTTAGCCAAGGTAGCTGCCCATAAGGAGGATTGCACAGCACAGTGTAAAGAGCCCAGGTTTTGGCACCAGCAGACCTGGGAGCAAATCCTGACTCTACATGTATTGTCTGTGTGACCTTGAGGGAGGTGCCTTGAACCTTTTGCAAAAGGCAAAATCAGATTAATAATAATTCATGTGAGTATTAAATATTAGAAATATAGAATAGGATATATATATAATATATGTGAGATATATATATTATATATATATAATATATGTGAGATATATGATATATAATAATATAAAGCACTGGCCACTTACAGACATTCCATAAATAGAAGCAGCTGTTATTTACTAATATTAATAATATGTGAGGCCACTCACCTGTCTTTCCTGTACTGTCTCCCTCCACTACTTATTACCTCTGTCCTACCCTGCCACTATCCCCCGGCCCCCCTGCCTAAAATGGGCAGTATACTTTTACAGCTCTGAGGCTTGTTTCTGACTGTTCCCACAGCTGGGATTCCCTTCCTCGGGTTTTGTGCTTTGTTCCTTTTTTTTTGGAGAACTACCCTCCTAGGCCTTTCTCACAGGTATTTCTCTATAGCTTCCTCTAGCCACCAGCTCTCCCATGCCCAGGCAGAATCAATCATTTCTTAAGCTACTTTTCATAACTCTATAGCACTCATCACGTTGTATTTGTTATATGTCTTCCCAGGTAAACAGAGACCATATCTTTCCATTTTTGTATCCCCAGCTTCTGGCACAGTACTGGCACATAGTAAGGCTACATTGAGTAGAAGTTAACTAAATAGAAGTTTGGCAGAGTCTGAGCCAGATCAGGAAAGACCTAGGCTGAAGGAGTTAAAACTTTACCCTGAGGTTGGTGAGGAGCCATGGAAGATTTTTAAGCAGGGTGTAACGTGATCTTGTTGTGGGTTCTTTCAGTGTCAAGTGCTCTTGGCAATACGGGGGGGGGGGTGCTGGGGGGGCATTAGGTTCCGTTTCTAGCCTAATGTATAAGGGCTGGGAGTCTGACTCTGACCATATTAACCTCACCTTCCTCTGACATGGCTGTTCTGTTCACCATCCCTGTGTTCTCACTTACTTAAATGCTCCTTGACTTCAAGATTTACTGTATCATGGGTTTGTGTCATCTCCCAGATAAGAGGATAAGCCTCCCACTTTTGTGTGCACAGTGCACACGCTTCCCTTGCTGCACACTCCCTTCTCCCTATAACATAAAATGAAGCATGTAGTAGGTATTTCAGTAAGTGCTTGTTCAGCTGAAATTGAATAGAACTCTGGGGATGTAAAATTTAGCACAACTAAAAAAAAAAAAAAATAGTACAGCTAATCCCTAGAGTGAATCATCTACATGTGGCCCAGTGGAAATGAGGGTGAGTCTACGTAGTTCAGCTATATAGATTGTTCAGCAATATATTATCTGTTAGAAATTTCCTGCTGTTGGATTGTATAGTCAAGAATAGAGATGAATTGAGAACTAAAAACTGACCAACTTACAACTATTCAAACTATGCTGCACTTAGAATTACACAGAGAATTAACGAATGGAACATCCCTGAATAGCTCTTGTTAGAATGGTTCCTCCTGGCTAAGGGGCAATTGACCCCTCGCAAGCAAGTGTTTTAGTCTTTCCTAGTTCTCCCAGTAACAAGCCCTGGCCATGGCATAGAGTCTGTATTTTAGACTAACCCACATCAATCAGTAGCAGATACTAGAACCTTTTGGTATAAAACCATATTCTTTGAGCCAGTGATATGTTCTTTCTAGCATGGTGGAATAAGCTAGGAAAGGTAGAACTTAACTTTTTTAAAATCTCAGAGCCAGGCTTAATATGCCAGGAAAAAGGAAGTGGGACAGCTACTATGAATTGTTTCTATTGGCAGAAAAATGGTGCGGAATGCTTTCCTCTCTAGGCACTCACTAAACAATGAGCTTGCCTTGTGAGCACCCCCTGGAATGGTAACTGGCAGAACTTTTTTCTGTGGCTGTTGAGCCAGTGGCGGGCATCTCAGACCTGGATGCTGGGAATTTTAAGTGTATGATTTGAATTTTAAGTGTATGATTTAAGTGTATGATTTAAGTGTATGATTTTAAGTGTATGAGTTAGAACGTTTCTAATAGCCTAGAATTGCGCCTCTTACCTCCCTGTATAATCATCCACAACCCCCACAACCCAGGCAGCCTCTTACTGGATTTCTGTCACTATAGATTCTAGAATTTCATATAAATGGAATCATACAGGCTGTACTTTTATGTTTATGCCCGTCAGTTATGCCAGCAGTTTATTGTCTCTGCCCCACTGCCAACTTACACGGCTACCCTACGGCCCCTCCTCATACACATGCACTCGTATATGCCTTCCTTCATTTCCCTGTGAGTAAATTGGGTTTTTCACCAATTCTAGAAAGGTATGGTTTCCCCAGCCCAGTTACTACATTAACTTGAACTTCCTCCATCCTCTGACATTTCTAAATAAAAAAGGTTTGGAACATGAAAGGAGCAGCAAATACATGGTATTTCCCCCCATTTATGCTCCTGGAGGAGTCCTAATGACTAGGTTATTCCCTCACTGCCACATGGGGCCTCATTGAGATAATAGGATTTGCAAGGAAAGTATCCAGGAGATGCAAGACTGTGCTCCCCCTGCCCCCTATCCATTCAATCGGGACTAAGGTTTCCTCTCTAAATCCTGAGTGCATTAATGGCAACTGGGTTGAGGGTCAAATGTCAAATACTCTGCTGTGATGGGAGAGGACATCTGCGGCTAATTAGACCACTAATTGGCTAAACTGGGGATGGGGAAGGGCAGGAGCTGCCCTCTCAGCTCTGCACCAATGGGAAGCCAGTTCCCTGTGCAGCCTCCAGCTCCCTGAAGGGGGATGAAGGACAATGAGGTTTGTTTGCAGTGAGGGCAAGGCACCCTCCCGCATCTCCCCCAGTTCAGCACAAGAGAGGACATGGCTTTAGGGACGGACTGGCCCTGCTTTAATTAGGAAAGTAAGAACGAGCCAGTGGCCAGATGTCTACCTCTTCTGCTCACTTTAAATTTAATCCTTTACTTTGGAGATAAAAGTTACATACTCACATAAACCCATGCAGCTTTTTTCTTGCCCCAGGCTGATTTCTTGAGTGACCCCTGATTGTAATGAAGATGTTCAAAGGCCTCAATTAATACTCACATAGGTTGGGTGATATTTATTCATTGATCCGTTTATTATTGCATTTGATAAATACATATATAGTACCTGCCATATGCAAATTGTGGTGCCAAGTACCATGTGTGGAGCCTCCAAGGTCAGTTAGATGATCTTTGCTTACAAAGATCAGTGACAGGATCTTGCCTAGCTTATAGTCAAGCAGGCTTGTGAGGTTTGTGAGCATTAACTGCAATGTGAGGGGGGCTGCGAGATGGCCAAAAGATGGATACAAACAATGCTTCAGGAATTCCGAGATAGGAAAGAACATTTATGGTCTAGAGAATCATGGAAAGCTTCATAGGGCAGGTGCCTTTTGAGCTGGACCTTATCAGGTGGGGAGAATTTCAGTAGGTAGAGATGAAGTTGGGAACTTATTTGAAGAAAAGAACAGAAATAAAGACAAGGAGGGAATCCATGGACATGTGTCTGGTGAGATGGTGGCATCCACGGTGTAGCATATTGTCTCTCTGAGGCAGGTGGCTTGGCTGAGAACCTCACTTTCCCCTTGCTTTGCAGATCAATGAGCTGAGCAATGTCCCTGTCCCTGTCATGCTAATGCCAGATGACTTCAAAGCATACAGCAAGATCAAGGTGGACAATCATCTCTTCAATAAGTAAGTTGCCTGCTGAGTGGGCTCAGGTTTTTCTGGGCAGTTCTTTCCCTCAAGGCAGAGAGCCTCCCAAACCTCGCTGTGGTGAGGACAGGCAAGCACCTAGCAGGGTGTGACAGCAACACCTGGCTCACAGAGCTGAAAAACTGGCTGGGAAAATGCATTCATTATGTGCCTATCCCTCTTGTGCCGTCCTGTCATCTCAGTCCTTTCTCAGCCTACCTCCAGTGTCCCTCAGGGCTTGTGGCTCGGCCCAGGGTGATTCATCTAGGGCCAGTTTAGTTAACAGTGAGCTGCTCGGGAGCTGAGGTGTCTAGTACGAGGCTGACAGCAGTGGCCCTATCTTGATCTTAGTCTGAGGCAAGAAGCTGCCAGGCATGTTCCTGGCCTGGGATGCAGCCAAGCTTCTTTCTTTCCAACTAGTGTGTGAACAACAGGCTGAGCATGGTGCCCAGGGGCGCTATCTAAAATCATTCTTCCTATTTTTGCTCATTGTGGCTTCTTGGATTAACACTGGTGTCTTTGTCTCAGACTATGATGGAGCAGCCGTCTCACCTGGCACAGTTTGGGGCCTGCTGTAAGCCCTTTAGAGGCCTTGCTTTTTCATCCTCCTATGGGTCACCCAAGGAAATATTTGCTGCTCACACTCTCCTCCTTTCTGCATTTGAATCCTGGTTCCACTCTCCATTGTCTCACAGTCTCCACCACCTCACCAGCTGGGCTCTGTCACCCCACCATTCCCAGACTGTTAGCCCAGAGGAGAAGCTTGATTTGAAAACATCCATTAGTGGCCTCTCTCTGCCATAGTAAGTAATAACATCATATTCTAGAAGCTGTCTGTCTTCATAGCTGCTACTTGCTAAGTGGCCACCTGTATAAAAGAAAAACTGTGTTTCTCCTCTACTCTCACATCACTACTCACTTCTAATACCAAAAGTGTGTGTTTCCCACACATCAAGCAATTCTGTAGGACACTAACTAGGTGTCCTACAATTCAGTTCATTTCTGACACTCTCAACCTGGAGTTAGCATCAGGTCTCACAGGTTAAGGGCTGAGTCCCACAGGACTGCCCCTCCACACCGCTTCGGAAACCAGTCTCAAGTCCTGTGCTTCTGACCAATTTACTGTAGATCAGAGGTTCCCATGACCCTCCCCCCTTGGGTTGGATTAATTTGCTTGAGTAGCTCACAGAACTCAGGAAAACAGTTTACGTACTAGATTTCCAGTTTATTATAAAAGGATACAACTCAGGAACAGCCAGATGGAAGAAAGGCATAGGGCAAGGTATGTGGGAAGGGGCAGGGAGCTTCCATGCCCTCTCCAGGCACACCACCTGCCCCAAACCTCCACGTGTTCACCAACCTGGAAGCTCTCGAACCCTGTCCTTTTGGACTTTTATGGGGACTTTTTTATGACAGCATGATTGATTAAGTCATTGGCCATTGGCAATGGATTCAGCCTCTAGCCCCTCTCTCCTCCCTGGAAATCAGGGGTATGGGACTGAAAGTTCCAACCCTCTAGTCCTGGTTGGTTCCCCTGGCAAAGAGCACCCATCCTTAGAGGCTTAACAAAAGTCACCTTGTTAACATAAATTCAGGTGTGATTGAAGGGGGTTCGTTACAAATAACAAAAGACACCTTTATTACTCTTACCACTTAGGTAATTCCAAAGATTTTAGGAGCTCTGTGCCAGAAACAAGGACAAAGACTAAATATATATTTGTTATTATATCCAATATCACACCACCTAAGGAAGGAGAGGCAGCGCTACCCTGTGAGGCAGGAAAGGGGATTGTTCTGTGCCAGAGGTCAGGGCTCAGGTGTGGCCATTGTACCAGGGTCCGTGGTGTCCACCACATTGACATCTTGGCCTAAAGTGGACATCCAGTATCTTTATTTGTTTTTTCATCTTTCTTGATTCCTTCTGTCCTTTCAACAACTGTTTATGTGATAGTTACTAGACTGCAGTGCTATTTACTAGAAGATCAGGCCCCTGCCTTCAGGAGAGGCCACTGCTTTTTATTTCCTTGAAGTCTACCATCCTGGAGTAGTCAGAGGGACATATTTCTTTTTTTTTCCCCTCATTTTTATTGAGATATAATTGACATACAGCGCTGTGTAAGTTTAAGGTGTCTAGCATAACGATTTGACTTACGTACATCGTGAAATGACTGTCACAATAAGTTTAGTGAATAGCCATCCTCTCATATAGATACAGAATTAAAGAAATAGAAAAAAAAATTGTTTTTCTTGTGATGAGAACAGAGGGCCATATTTCTGAAAGGGAGTTCCCAAGCAGGTTGACTATTGTCAAGATGGAGGATTTGGAGGAGGCATCCCTTCAAGGTGATTCTCTTCCCTCCTGGGAGTCTGTGGATTGACTAAGGAGTGGGGAGGGCGTAGACTGGTGCCAGCAGCCAGCAAACGAGGCTTCATGAAAAGATGGGATCCCAGTCAGTTGATTGAGGACCTCTTCAATCTGAAGCACCCTCTCCTTCCATCCCAGTGGAAGCCAAGGGCAGGACTTCCTGAGTGTAACCATCTTCAGGATGTATTGATAGGAGCAGCCCCAGAAGAGGGGGGTCCTTTGATGAGAAAAGCCTTTCCCTTTAGCAGTCAGACTGACATTTACCTCACAGCAGCTCTTCACATGCGGCCACCTACCTGCAGCAAGTACAGCACTTGTGAAGTAGGGCCAACACTCAGTCTCACTTCTCTGCAGGTAAGGTTTTTTTCCCCTTTAATGTAAATTTTATTGAAAGATAGCATGTACTCAGAAAAAGTACACAGATCATAAGACTACGGCTAGATTAATTTTGACAAAGTATATGCAAGGAATGTGAAGTTTTAAAACTTTTACATGCTCAGAATCACCTGGAGAGTGTGTTAAAAATGCAGATTTCTAGACTGACCTCCGGAATGTTGAGGGCTTAGCAGCCTACATTTTAAGTGCTGCAGATTATTCCAATCCAGGTGACCTGTGGACCACACTTTGAGAAGTCCTGATGTATGAGTTAGAGGAATAAGAAGTTCACAAAAACATGTCTCTGCTTTTCCCCAGAGAGAACCTCCCCAGCCGCTTTAAGTTTAAGGAGTACTGCCCCATGGTGTTCCGAAATCTCCGGGAGAGGTTTGGGATTGATGATCAGGATTACCAGGTATGGGGTGTCTTTGCAAAATCAGAGGGGTTAGGGAGTGGAGGGGGGTCAGGAAGCCACAGGACAAGTAGGGAACCAAACGTGTCTACTGTTCTTGTGCTGAAGTCTTCCTGTCTTGTCTCACTCCAGCCCAGGCAGTCTTTCTCCAGTGTTGGTGGGCTCTTGGAGGGGTGAGGGCCTTAGAAGTGCTTCTCCTGGTGCCTCACCGGCTCAGGCTCCTCTCCCTGGGAGGGAGCACAGTGGGAGGGAGAGGGGTCTACGGAAGCTGCTTCATCTTAGTCTGACATTCCCAGTCTAGGCTGAAGATCCCTTTTCCTTCGTAGTTTGACTTAAAAGAGAGAATTATTGCCAGCAGGAGATGAGGCCTCTTAAAGCTGATAAGACAGATTATAAAAGGAAGACTTCAAGGGTAGTGTAACTTCTTGCCAGGTATGAGTGCCACCTCCTAAACTCCCCTGTCCTAACGTTGGGAGGGGGGCTAGGCATGGCAGGGCAGCTGCCCCCTTCAGGGGGTGATCATGTCACAGAGGCCTTTGGCCTATTTGGAGGAATCAATCCCAATATCAGGGACATTCTAGTCTGACTCATTGTCTAGGGCTTCTGTTACTTCTCCACCTAGCACCTTCCTTGGACTTCTTCCCCTGGCAGACAGGCTAGTGGTGAAGGTGGGAGAATTTTCCACTTCACTTGTGCAGCAGTAAGAAATACAGCTGATTTTCAGTTGTCTGTTGGGGGAAAAAAGGAGTGTACAGCCTAGTGAAATCTAAAATGGATGCACACATCTTGTAAGATACTGTCATTCCTCCCATCCCACTCCCAGGAAGTCTTTCACAGAGTAGATCATGAGAAGCAGGGTCTCCCTCCCCTCTGTCCTCCACTCCAGGGGGCCTCCTGAAGAGGAGGGTGAGGGAACGTGAGAGGAGGAAGAGATGCCAGGGACAGTCAGGACCAGCCATGTCCAAGAGGTGCTGGGAGGTCCTCCAGCCCCTCCTGTTGGGACCAAACCCTGAACTAAGTCATGCCCTGATTGGAGCATAGGTTTTTGGAAAACTTCTTGCCATTATTGGCAAGGTTGCTTGGGTATCTTCCTTCCACGGTGGCTCTTTCCCTTCCCGTTGGCCATCTAGCCACATCCTGTATTTGTTCTCCAATAAACTTTTGGGCAAATAATTGTGCTCAAGACTGAAATAGGGGCAGGGAAGATGGTGTTCAGGGAGGGGACTCTCTGCTCTTAGACTACCAGTGACTTAGAGAGACAGGAAATGCTGCCTGGAAATGAGGCAGGGGTAGAATTATGCTTGTCAGCCCTCTGTCTTGTGACCTCCCGAAGGTCTTTTCCCAGCATCTGCTTGGTGAAAACCTCTCTTTGGTTGACTCACACCTTCCACTACTCCCTCCCCGCTTGAGGCTTCTCCTGCCTTCTGATCCTAATGGGAATGGAGCTCCGAGAAGGAGCAGGGACAGAGCTAGAAAAGCTCCCTGGATCTGCCTCGTAGCTCTGCAAAGACAAACAGGACTTTGAGGTGAGGGGAGAGGTGTTGGGCAGTGGTGAGGACCAGCTTCCTGCTTTGGGAGAGGTTTTCCAGCATGAGGGTACATACAGGAAATAAAGGTGACTGTGTCCACTCCTTCTTTATGCTTGACTGCTTGAGTATTTCCTAAGCTTTATCTTCATCACCCCCAAGAGACTGGGAAAATCATCTCATGTTCCAGGTGAGGAAACTCAAGAGTAGAGAAGTTCCGTGGCTCACCCAAGGTCATATTACACGTGAGCATCAGGATTAGAACCCAGGCCTCTAACATCTGAGGCCAAGTTTTAGTTTCTAGAGCAAGCTCTCTAGGATCAGAATGAAAAGAAATATTTCACAGTCAGTCCTCTTCCCATCCCTGTCAAGGATTAGGAGCAGGTGGTAAGGAACAACTCTTGTCTCTCTTATGGAAGACATTTTGGGAAAGATGTGAATTTCACATGAGAAAGGGGGTGGATAAGGTCCCATCTGTCTCAGTGTTGTTGGCCTTAGAGCAATCTGACCCATAAGAGAAGACTCAGAATAAAAGAGTGTTCATTCCCCTCCCAAGACCAGCTTTTGTCTTGGTCCATCAGAATTCAGTGACGCGCAGTGCCCCCATCAACAGTGACAGCCAGGGCCGATGTGGCACACGTTTTCTCACTACCTATGACCGGCGCTTTGTGATCAAGACTGTGTCAAGTGAGGATGTGGCTGAGATGCACAACATCTTAAAGAAATACCACCAGGTATGGTGAGTCAAGAGCCTCAACAGCAGAGGAAGGGTTGGTGGAAGAGGGAGAGGAGCCCCCGGTAGAGCTTCCTGGGGAGAGCTTGGTCCTCTTTGGTAATGGCAGGTACCTCCTGATAACCAAGCACTTGCCTTCCCCCAGGGCCGTGTTTCTGTGAGGTGAAATGCCTACTTGAGAAAAAGAAAAGAAATGAAGGCATGTTAGCAGTCCCAGTTGAACAGCTGTTTCTCGTCAGAGTTGGAAAGTTTTCACACTCTGGCACCTGCCTCATTTCTTCTAAAAGAGGTCCTGTCGGCTCAGCAGGGCTGCTGCTTTTCCGCTCCCATTCTCCTCTCATCTGGAACTTGCCCATGAGAAAAGCAGGGAGTGCCTGCCCGAAGCCTGCCTGGGTCTTCAGGGAAAGCTGGCTTCTCTCTGGCCACCTGAGAGGTTGTGAAAGGGACTTCTGGTGTTTCGGGAGTTACAGCAGAAAACCCTGGGGCCTGGCATGGCCAAGAGCTTTGGGTACGAAGCCGTTCAGTTTTCCCAGGCGACCGCATCACAGCCCTGCCTCTGCATCCTCTCTCTGCCCTTTGGCTTTCCCATTTCAGGCTGGCGGAGAAGGTGCAAGTCCTAGATCAGTGATTTTCCTGCAGAATCCCAATCGGCTGAAACCAAAGGGGCTCTGCACTGCCTGCTCAGCCTCTCACTCTGCCTTGCCAGTTAGGGGTGGTGGTGGCTGTTACCTGTTGTAAGTCTGAGGAACCCCCGTGACTTCACAGAATCCAATTTGGAAACCACTGGTCTAGAGGCTAGAATCCCAGGGAGCATGTTAGCCCAGGAAGAGCCCCATCCATACTGGCACTTTCACCTGTTCCTTCCCTGCCTTCCTTTCTAGTTCATAGTGGAGTGTCACGGCAATACCCTTCTGCCACAGTTCCTGGGCATGTACCGCCTGACTGTGGATGGCGTGGAAACCTACATGGTGGTCACCAGGAATGTGTTCAGCCATCGGCTCACTGTACACCGCAAGTATGACCTTAAGGTAAGGGGCCCTGTGTTTCCCAGCTCTGTGGCCTCCCTCTCCCTGAGGCTTAGAGGGGCCACGACTCCAACTTCCACATAATGGGAAAGCCAGAGTATATGTTTTCACATGGGTAAGTGGCTTTGGAGTTGATATGCCTTATTCTTTTTTTTTTTTTTTTTTTTTTTTTTTGCGATACGCGGGCCTCTCACTGTTGTGGCCTCTCCCGTTGCGGAGCACAGGCTCCGGACACGCAGGCTCAGCGGCCATAGCTCATGGGCCCAGCCGCTCCACGGCATGTGGGATCTTCCTGGACCGGGGCACAAACCTGTGTCCCCTGCGTTGGCAGGCTGACTCTCAACCACTGTGCCACCAGGGAAGCCCAATATGCCTGATTCTTATGAGCCAAAGGCTGTCTCAAGTCCAGGTGACAGTGACAAGAGGTTATTGAAGCCCCCAATGTACCATATTTATGTAACAATTGATGTTTGTCAACTCCTGTCAGGGGGATGTGCACACAGAGGGCAGCTGTGCTGACGCAGGCACCCTGGCAGCTGTCCAGGCCCCATGGACTGACAGCACAAGCACATTTCTAGACACGGACAAAAACACATGTGTGCCCGTGAACCACAGCACCCCGTTGTTCTTGAACCTGGCTTTCTGACTCCTGTCTCCTCACACCACTCTCCCTCTCTCTGCTGCAGCTGCACTGGTTTCCTTTCCGTTCCTGCAGTGCCTGTGCTCTCCGCCTCCCCAGATCTCACATAGGCTGCCTGTGATCTTTTCTCTCCCTGCCCTTTTCTCCACCTCCATTTTCCCCCACCTAATTACTTCCTACTTAACCTTCCAAGCTCGGCTCAAGTATCAGTTCTTCTAGGAAGCAGGCTTTGGCCACTGCCCTTCCCCAATCTGGACCCTGCCCCTGTACTACATGCTCTCAGAGAGTCCTGCCTTCTCCCCTGTACCACTGAGCACCATTGTAATTAATGGATTAATTAATCGTGTAACTCCTGCTTACTGTCTGTCTCCCCTGTTAGAAGGAGAGTTCCTTAAGGGCAGGGACTGAGTCTCTCCGTTCAGCCCGATATCCTGAGCATGTGTCTGGTATACAGTCAGATCTCTGTAAGCGGTCTGTGACAGAGGAAGTGAACAAGTTGCTGCCTCCTGGCCCCTCTAGGAGTCTAACCAGCCTACTTGAGTTCACCTGCTGCCTCTCCCTAAAGACCGGTGCATGTTTTTTCGATCAACGGAATTTGCCTCAGCTGGACTTCTCCTGATGGCTCTTATCCTTTCAGGGTTCTACTGTTGCCAGAGAAGCGAGTGACAAGGAGAAGGTATGCTGGGGCCTGTGCTGATCACTGTGGAATGGGTCGCTGGGAATCAAAAACACAGTCTGTTGGCCATCCTGTCCCTTCCTCTGCTGCCGCCCCAGCCTAGTTCCCAGACATGCGGTCTGTTGATGTGAAGCGCTGTGTCACTAAGCTTGTGGCTGTCCTCATCCTTGGCCTAGGCCTTGGTCTCCAGCCTTTTCCTTTACCCTTGCTGGGTTCTTCATAGTCCTGGAGGGCTGGCAGTTTCCATCTCAGTCCAGCCTGAATCCGTGGGTGGCTGGCTGCTTGAGCCCTGAGGTAGTCTCAGGGCTCAGCAGGAAGTCCTTTGGTCAGTCCTCATTGTCTGACTCGTGCTACGTATTTGCCATCCCTGCCCGCCCGAAACTGGGACTGTAGACTCCTGGACTTGGCCACCTTTGTGCTGAGGACCCTTTCCTTTCTTGTACCATTGCCCACAGCAGAGGACTCCTTGGGGTGAACAAATCAGGCCACCAGCCTAACACTGCTATTGCTCTCTCAGGCCAAGGACTTGCCAACCTTCAAAGACAATGACTTCCTCAATGAAGGGCAGAAGTTGCACGTGGGAGAAGAGAGTAAAAAGAACTTCCTGGAAAAACTGAAACGGGATGTAGAGGTATGTATTTACCCTCGTTTTTACTTTGGTTGAGCAGGACCTCCTCTTGTCCCCAGAGCAGGAACCTCTTTAATCTTAAGAAAAATTGAATTCACCACTTCCCAGGAGTGTGGACAAGAGGAAGGGTGGTGATTTGAGCCATGTAGGTAGTTATTTGCATCTAAAGCTAGTGCAAATGTACATTCCATTTGGGGGGACACAATTTGTGCCAGTAGAACCTGTGTAACTCAGTTTGGAGTTCTTTCCCTCACCTCTTCTCTAGTCTGTTCCAACACCCCCTTTTTTTTTTTTTTTTTTTTGTGGTACGTGGGCCTCTCACTGTTGTGGCCTCCCCCGTTGCGGAGCACAGGCTCTGGACACGCAGGCTCAGCGGCCATGGCTCATGGGCCCAGCCGCTCTGCGGCATGTGGGATCTTCCCGGACCGGGGCACGAACCCACGTCCCCTGCATCGGCAGGCGGACTCTCAGCCACTGCGCCACCAGGGAAACCCCCAACCCCTTTTTCAGACTCCTTTTCAAGCTTCCTTTCTGATGGTGTCCCCATAGTGGAGAGGGCATCCAACTGTTAGAGTGACAGGAAACCAGCTATTAAGATCCGCCAACCGTGCCTTTCTCTGGTTCTGATTCTCCACTTACCTAGCAGCATTCTGGTTGGAACAGGACTTCCTGTGGAGAAGTTCCTTTGGGGAGGACAGGTGGTAAATAATGAATGTGATATCTGATAACTCAATGTCTCCTATTTTTTAAAAAAATATTTATTTGCCTGTGCCATGTCTTAGTTGCGGCATGCAGATCTTCATTGCTGCGTACGGGATCTTTAGTTGCAGCATGTGGGATCTAGTTCCCTGACCAGGGATAGAAACCGGGCCTCCTGCATTGGGAGCACAGAGTCTTAGCCACTGGACTGCCAGGGAAGTCCCAGTGTCTCCTATTTTAATACATTGGGAGCCTGTTCATTAAATCCAAATTCTATAAACTTTAGAAAATGTTTTACTTTTTTTTATTGTGGTAAAATATGCATAACATAAAATTTACTACCTTAATCATTTTGAAGTTGAGTGGCATTAAGTACATTCACATGGTTGTGCAACCATCCCCACCATCCATCTCTAGAACTTTTTCATCTTCTCAAACGAAAACTCTGTACCCAAGAAACACTAATTCCCCATTCCCCCTTCTCCCTTGCCCCTGGCAACCACCATTCTACTTTGTGTCTCTGTGAAATTGACTGCTCTAGGAATCTCATATAAGTAGATCATACAGTGTTTGTCCTTCGTGTCTGGCTTATTTTCACTTACCATAATGTCTTCAAGGATCATCCATGTTGTGCTACGTGTCAGAATGTCCTTCCTTTTTGAGGCTGAGTAATATTCCATTGCATGTATATACCACATTTTGTTTACCTATTCATCCATTAATGGACACTTGGTTACTAGTTAAGGTTAACTAGTTAATCTAGTTTCTAGTCTCCAGAGAAACAGAATAGGGTGTAGATAGATAGATAGATGTTTATTACAAGGAATTGGCTCACATGATTATGGAGGTTGACACGTCCCAAGATCTGCAGTTGACCAGCTAGAGACCTGGGAGACCTGCTGGTGTAGTTTTAGTCCGGAGGCCAGCAGGCTTGAGACCCAGGAAGAACTGATGTTTCAGTCTGCATCTGAAGGCAGGAAAAAACTGATGTCCCAGCTCAGAGGCAGTTAGGCAGGAGGAGTTCCCTTTTACTCACAGGAGAGTCAGCCTTTCCATTCTTCTCAGCCCTTCGACTGATTGGACGAGGCCCATCTACTTTAGGGAGAGCAATCTGCTTTACTCAGTTTACCAATTCAGATGTTAAGCTCATCCATAAACACCCTCACAGACATATCCAGGATAATATTTGACCCAACTTCTGGGCACCCAGTAGCCCAGTCAAGTTGACACA
The DNA here is from genome assembly GCF_026419965.1 of Kogia breviceps. NCBI lineage: Eukaryota > Metazoa > Chordata > Mammalia > Artiodactyla > Physeteridae > Kogia > Kogia breviceps. The sequence goes on along the minus strand of NC_081328.1, from coordinate 36,939,641 downwards.
TAAAATCAACCCTCACACTTGGATTGCTTCATTGTGAATAATGCTCCTGCGAACATGGGTTTAACAGACTTCTTTTTGTTAGTATGCTTTACCTTAACCACCCCCTACTATGTTTGTGCTTTTATTCTGACATTTGGTTTGTCCAGAGTCTTTCTCCTCCTTTTCCTACTTTTCTCCCTACTCTGCCTTCAAGAAGAATTTAAGGCAGTTAACACAATTCATTTGTTTTCACTTGCATGTTACTTTATAAATGTTTGCAGATGGACGGGAGGGGGAGTGGCTCACAGAGTGTCTCTTTTCTGGGACCCTGGTCCCTTCTCCTTCGGCCTTCAGAGGACATTGTCCAGAGGTGCTTGCAATGGTGCCCCTCACCTTTCTTTCCAGGCTCAACTCCTTTCCTCAGGGAGGCCCTCTCCCCGCTGCTGTCGACTCCCACAGCTCCTCGCCCTTGTGGAATGACTGTCTTCTCCATTAGACATTGAGCCGTTGAGGGCAGAGGCTCTGATGTCTTATTCTCTGCTGTATTTCAGAATGGGAGAATTAAGTTGAAAGGAATGCCTTTTCTCCCCTTTCCAGATGCCACTTTGCCTCTCCAGATGTCCCATGTAACCTATTCCTTCCATCTCTCCTTCCCCCACCTCCCTAGTTCCTGGCCCAGCTGAAGATCATGGACTACAGCCTGCTGGTGGGCATCCACGACGTGGACCGGGCAGAGCAGGAGGAGATGGAGGTGGAGGAGCGGGCAGAGGATGAGGAGTGTGAGAACGACGGGATGGGTGGCAGCCTGCTCTGCTCCTACGGCACACCTCCGGACAGCCCCGGCAACCTCCTCAGCTTTCCCCGGTTCTTTGGTCCTGGGGAATTTGATCCCTCTGTTGATGTCTATGCCATGAAAAGCCATGAAAGTAAGTAGGAGCCTCTGCCTGCCTGCCCCGTCCCCAGCTCTCATCCTACCCTGCCCTCCCCCACTTCAGTGGGCCTCCATCTTATTAACTGCTGACTTTGGCCCCTTTCTGCCTCCATCCTGGGTCACCAGCAGTAACTCTGTCTTCTGGGGCGCTGGGGTCCTTCTCTGTCAGGCCTTCCTTCACCTCTTTGCTTGTCCTGGATAGCTGAGGCCTGGTTTGGCTCTGGTTCATGGGATGGACAAAACCTCCTAAATAGTGTCACGTCAACCTCACAGGGTGGCTGTGAAGACCAAATAAGATAAGAGCTGTGAAAGCTTCTAAGAAGAACTCAATGGTCATTCCTTTCCTCACATTCAAAATGATAGGGATGAATCTGGATGTCATATCTGAAGGGTTATGGACCAGCTGCTTTCTGCTCTTCTCCCTGCCTCTTCCTCCTTTCCTGCTTTCCCTCCCCCTTCAGGTGCCCCCAAGAAGGAGGTTTATTTCATGGCCATCATCGATATCCTCACGCCATATGATGCTAAGAAGAAAGCTGCACATGCTGCCAAAACAGTGAAACATGGGGTGAGTTCTTCGTGTCTCCATCCAGGCCCGGGGGAGAGGGGCCTCAGACGCCCAGGGAGGCCTCCTGCTCTAAGGAGATGCTCTCCTGGCCCCTTCGCCCAGGACAGGGAACAGGAAGAGCAGCCTGCCTGGTTGCCTTGTGTTCTTTCTCCGCCATCTACGTCCCATCTCTTCCCTGCAGCTGGCTGATATGCCCAACTTGTTTTTCCCCTAGTTCTCTGGCTCCTACCCCCAAGGGCTGCTGGGCATGTCATGCATCTTGTTGACTGCCAGTAATAGCTTTGTTTACAGGCCCACACTGCTCCCCAGAGGCCTCTTTTCCCATGGGCTTCAAGCTACTGTTCTCTAAACAAGGGCCCCCCAGAGCTCTAGGGCCCCTCTTCTGCCTCCCCATAGCCTTGTTCCTGCTTCAGTGGGAGCAGCCCTGGGATTGTGAATCAGAGGAGCGGGGTCAGGGCACTTCTGAGACATGGGAACCATTTCTCAAGGTGGCCTGCCCAGTTGGGGGTGGGGGGTAGTATTCAACTCTGATGTGGAGCCAGAGGCTCCTGAATACCCAGGCCCCTCCTAGGTACAGCCCCCTGATTAGGGCCTCTGTGTATTACAGGCGGGAGCGGAGATCTCAACTGTGAACCCTGAGCAGTACTCCAAACGCTTCAACGAGTTCATGTCCAACATCCTGACGTAATTACCCTCTACCTTCAGCCAGAGCCAGAGTGCTGATGTGGGGTCGGGGATTGGAAGAGGGAGAGGGTGTTATTTGGGCTGAATGGGAGGGCGGGGAGCACAGTGGCGGGTAGGGGAGGGCTTTAGCAATGCGACTGCAGCCTGTGACACTGGAAGAGACTAGCTGGAGAGGAGGGGATGTGCTGTGTGTGCGCCTGCTCACAGGATGTAACCTCACCTGCTTACCCTTGATTTCCCCCCCATTTGACCCAGGTTAAAAAGGGGTTTCCTTTTTGTTACCCTGTAACTTTTTAAGATACCTTGGGGCTAGAGATGACTTTGTGGGTTTATTTGGGTTTTGTTTCTGAAATTTCTTTGCTCCAGATTTGCTATTTATAACAATGTATGTCATCACCCTATCCACCCTCCCCATCCCTGACCTGCTCTCACTTGCCTTCGATTAGAGAAGCACCCATAGACCCAGTGAAGGGTCCTCTCAGAGCAAAGCGCTCTGGTGCCACAGGAGAGGAGGTTAGACACCTCTGCCCTCCCTGCTGCATTTGATCTTGTCTAGATTAACTTAATTTCATGGAGTATTGTGCACAGCTTCCTCCACTTTTTCAGCCTCAGCTCCAAGTGAAATGTTACATGATTCCTCCACCTAAATGCTGTTCTTCCCGAAGGAACACTCCAGATCAACATCAGGCATCTTGGATCAGAATCAGAGATCTCAGAGGGGAGTGAGTTCATCCTCATGGGATGGTAAGGGGTCGGGGGCTGCTGGGCTCTCGGACAGGTGGTTCTCAGAAAACCCCATGATCACCACCCAAGCTCCTGGGCTCTTTCGGCCCCTGGAGTTCAGATGTCTTCTTTATAAAGCCTCCCACTGAGTTAAGAGGAACTAGAGAGCACCTTTGGATATAACAGGACCTTCATGCTTAAATGGTTATTTCCCCTTGGGAAAGCTCAGAAAAGCTGATGAGTATCGAATGAGGTCTTGTGCCCTCCATCCATTTACTTCCTTCTGACCTTCTCCCAGGCACTCTCATTTGTAGGTGAGCTTTTAGTTGGGGGCAGATCTCCATGTGCGTGGGGTGCTCCTTGCAGAGATACCTCTTCAACCCCCAGGGCTACCATGTAGGTAATCTGACTCCCTGTGGTTTGTCACCTGGATGGTTGTAGCCAGCAGGGAGTGGTGCCCCCGACCTTGGAGCGTGGCACCCAAGCCTGAGGTTACTTCTGAGCCACTTGAGGATCTGACTGGGAAATCCAATTTGGAGGCTTGATGTGCGATTCAACCTGGCCCCAACCTTGGATCTGTTTTTCCTCGATGGCCCCTCTAGACTTTTCGCAGATCTGCCACCCACAAGCCTCCTCAGGAGTGGCATCCTGCAGCTTCCTTCAGGATCTCTACCCACCTTCTGAGCCGGCTACCTAAGCCTCAGAATTGTGTCCTTCTGCGATGCCATCAGAGCAGTCTGGTCTGGCTAGGAGAGAAAACAGCCCTGTGTTGGGGGAGGTACATGGTGAGATGGCGTCTTCTCACCATCTCACCAGGAACTGGGGTCTTGGGATGAGACACGGTAAAACTTGTAGATAACTCCGCAAATGGAAAGAAAGTGTGTGGAACCATTTTGAATGAATGGATTGGTTTCCTTGGCTCCCTGCAAACCTGGCCAAGCTCAGCTGCTGGAGCAGGAACAAGCACCATCTCTGTGCCCAACCCCACAGTATTTAGGTCAGGGAGGAATGGAGACCGCATTCTTGGACTCTACTGGGGCTCTCGGAACCCTTCTTGAAGAGGCAGACAGGGGCCAAGCAACTGCCCTGGCCCCAGGAAGGGGCTGTAGGTAGCTCTGAACGTCAGCAGCAAGACCGCGAAGTGACCTGGAGAAGAACTTGGAACCAAGTGGCTCGTGGAGAAAACAAATTTGACTTAGGAAGGGATTCGTAGGAATAACGTTTGGACTTGATTTCCCCACCTCCTAATCAAGAATGAAAATTTGGATCTGCTCCTAGTCGAGCCCAGCATCTCCCAAGCTTTGCAGGCTGTCCTCTCGCAGCCTTCACAACCTTGGGCTCCCTCGGCTTCCTGCGTTTGGTCTGCCGATCATGTCGCCATCGTGTGTATGAAAAGTGTAACCAGTCGTTATCAGTTGAAGGTGAGCTACCAGGTATCTGACTTCTTTAACATTGAGTTTTTGTGGGCTTTTGTTTTTGTTTTGTATATTGTTTACATTTTGAGAGGTAGCATTCTGTTTTAAATGCTCTTTTTGTTTTTCTGACAGTATTGTTGACTGGGTCAAAACATTTAAGCTGTGGTTTGGTGGATTTTAAATTTTGTTTAAAGCTCATTCTCTGTGCTATCTTCAAAACCTTGGGTTTGGTCCTTTAACTCCTTTGGCATTCAAATGTTTAAAAGCTATTTATCTTGTTTTATACAAGTTTTTTCTCTTCTTTTTGTAACGATGAAGATGTTAAATTTGGTTTGCAGTCTGAATGTAGAGAAAGTGAAGTGATCCCCAAACCTTTGTGTTTTTTCTCCGAGTCCCACCGTGCCCTCTCTGGGCAGGTGTCTGAGGGGGAGTGACTGCCCTCACCATCACTCTTTGGAGCCGTGAAGAAAAGCTGAATGGTCTTAAGGCATCCCAGAATAATTTGGTCTCCCAAGAGCAAAGGCATAAGAATAGACCATGGCTGACTGGGTGAGGCCTGGATGGGGATAGGGCAGGATTTTTCTCCATTCTCTCCCTCTGCCATTTAACCAGTCACAGCTTCTCCCGTCCTGCCCCTCTTCTGAAAGTCTATGGCTGAGAAAACTCTAGTCTCCCAGGTCTCCCCACAAAAATAAGGGGTTCTCTGAAAACTCCACCTAGACCACTAGAAGGCGGCCTCTGGCCCTTGTTCCTATTAATGAACCACTGAGTCTTTGTCCCCTAGTGCAAGCTCATTCCCTGTGCCCTGCAGTTTGGGGGTTATGGGGCAGGCTCGGAAGCCAGCAGTTCCAGAAGCACAGCCTGAGGCAATGCTCGATGTCTCCTTATCTAGCTCAGGGGTTACTGGTCTGCGGGACGTGCCATGAGTCGCCCCTGTGGCTGCTCTCAGCGGCACTCCCTAGGTTCCCTCCACAGGCAGCTCGTCATCCCTTCTCCCTCTTCCTACTCGTTTCTGTTGCCTGTGCTTTAGGCCTCAAACAGGTACCCTGGTAGCGCTCAGGGCTTGGGACTACATACTCCTGCCCTACTGACTGCCCTCTTCACAGTCAGCCAGGGCCTGCCCCAGCGAGGTGGGTCAAAGACCCAGGACTTTTCTCAGTAGCCAGTCCCACCCTCCTAATTGTCTTTTTACCAATTCAGGTTGGGAGAGAGAAGAAATTTCAGCAATCCCCAGCATTTGAGCTACTCAAGTGTTAGGGGCCAGAAGGGACAGTGTGTTTAAAACAACTTTTAGAAAGCTCTGGCCTTAGACCTATGGCTCCCCCAGTTCCAGAGACCTCACTTTTTTCTGGCAGAAATGTGGGGAGGAGGCTCCAGCCTGAGCACAGGAATCAAAGGGAAAACATTCAAACTGCCCCCAAATCTACCAGCCATCTGCAGGCGGCTTTGTGACACAGCCCTAGCCTTCTTCTGAAACGTGCCACTTACGAAGAGGGTCTCCAGAGTGACGAGGAGAATCGGCCGTACCCGGCGGGCAATCCTTTGGAGGCTGGGGAGGAAATTTCCAGAGGAGCCCCTTCCCCTTACTCAGAGCCATTTTGGGAGGAAGTGGGAACTAGCGACCTTTGGGGGAAGGCCTGGTGCGGCTCAGCACACCCAAGCATCAGGTCAGGTCATTGTAATAAAAAAATGTGAATGAAGTTTAGATTCAGCTTTTTGGGGGAGCAGGATAAACTACCACCCCACCATATGTGTGTGACTTCTCAATTTCCCACTGCAATTTCCATTTTTTAAAAATAGGTATTTTCAACCCCCTGTGCTTGTCTAATGTCTGCTCGGAACAATTCGAGACCCTGTTACTGTTTTAAGATGCATGCATGTTAAGATGAATCTCCAACCCAAGGAAAAAAATAAAATTCAAAAAAGGTTTGTGTACACACCTGTTATGTATGAGTCCTTTGGAAATGAGCCTTGTATCTATCTTTTTCATAATTAAAAGGTTTTGGTCCCAGTTTTAGGGGCTGCTTGGGCTAAGTCAGGGTATGGCTTGAGTTTGGGGAAAGAACAGTCAATGACTTTGGTCACCCACTGTCAGATGCAGTTAATAAGCAATGGTTAAGAGCACAGGCACCAGAGCATCTGCCTGTCAGCTGCCATTACCACACTCGCTGAGGAATGGACCAAGAGCCCCTCACTTCTCTGGCCGCATAGAACCAACACTTGCTGGGAGCCACACACCCGACACACCTGTCCTAGCTCTCCCTTGACTAGCTATGTTGCTGTCTTAACAAGTCACCTCTGTGCCTCCGGTTCTCCATCTAAACTTTTAGCTTAAAATCTAGTGGTTCTCGGGCTTCCCTGGTGGCGCAGTGGTTGAGAATCTGCCTGCAAATGCAGGGGACAGGGGTTCAAGCGCTGGTCCGGGAAGATCCCACATGCCGCGGAGCAACCAGGCCCGTGAGCCACAACTACTGAGCCTGTGCGTCCGGAGCCTGTGCTCCGCAATAGAGGCCACGACAGTGAGAGGCCCCTGCTTGCCGCAACTAGAGAAAGCCCTTGCACAGAAACTAAGACCCAACACAGCCAAAAATAAATTAAAAAAAAAAAATCTAGTGTTTCTCAAAGTGTGGTCCTGGACCAGCACCTGGGAATCATAAATTCTTAGGGCCTTCTGCAGCTCTGAGTCAGAAACTGCTTTAACACAGTGACCCCCCAACCTTTTTGGCACCAGGGATTAAAGACGATTTTTCCACGGATGGTTGGGGGGGATAGTTCAGGTGGTAATAGAAATGGCGAGCGAGCGGCAGATGAAGCTTCGCTCACTCGCCTGCTGGTCCGAGGCCCAGGGATTGGGGACCCCTGCTTTAACAAGCCCCCCAGATGATTCTAATGGAGGCCAAAGTTTAGGAACTTCTTGCTTATTAGGGCATCTGCTACAGGTTGCAAGCCGAAATCATTTGGGGAACTTTTTGAAAAAAGAGGTGCCCAGGCCCCTTTAAAAGGCCAGATAAATCAGGGATGGGATCAAAATACCTGTGTTTTAGAAGCTCCCTATGTGACTTAATATGCAGCTAAACACTGATGTGGGGACTCCCCTGGTGGCGCAGTGGTTAAGAATCTGCCTGCCAATGCAGGGGACATGGGTTCAAGCCCTGGTCCGGGAAGATCCCACATGGCACGGAGCAACTAAGCCCGTGTGCCACAACTACTGAGCCTGTGCTCTAGAGCCCGTGAGCCACAACTACCAAGCCTGTGTGTCACAACTACTGAAGCCTGTGCGCCTACAGCCCGTGCTCCGCAACAAGAGAAGCCACCGCAATGAGAAGCCCATGCACTGCAACGAAGAGTAGCCCCCGCTCACCGCAACTAGAGAAAGCCTGCGTGCAGCAACAAAGACCCAACGCAGCCAAAAAAAAAAAAAAAAAAAAAAAACACGAAAAAGAAACACTAATGTGCAAGGATATTACTTATGGATACTTGGCCAAATTTCTACCTGAAACAAAGAAGATTTAAGCGTTTTCCAAGAGTTGAGTAAAAAGGATGCTAGGCTTTGGAGTCAAATGTAACCTGGGTTGACATCTTTGCCCTACCACACAGTGGCCCCAGGCAAGTTATTTAACTGTCATTAAACAAGGATAATTAATGTATATTACCTTGAGTCAATATGATGATTAAACTCTAGAATGTGTAAAGGACTTTGTGCATGGCCTAGCACATAGCACGTACCCAACAAGTGATCTGTAGATACTATCCCCACCGGTGGACCAGTGGAGCACACTGCAAGTCAAGACAACCTGAGGGCCGAGCTATACCCCGAGTAGCTATTTGTAATTGCCCAACTGGGGACAGAGATCTGTGGTAAAACACTGAAAGACAAAGAAGCAGGAGTGAAAGAAAGTGAAAGAAAATCTTTTATTTTTAAAAAAAAAAAAAAAAAAAAGAAAGAAAGAAAAAGTGGGCTCTGGGAAGAACAGAGTTAGTCCATTCGGGCCTTCAGTGTCCTCGTGGTGATTTTGTCCTTCTCACTGCAGAGGGAGAAAGTCACAGAACATCTACACCCATTCTAGACTGCAGAACAAACTAGAACAGCTGTCCTAACTCTGGGGTTAACTGTTTTGCCCATGTTAACACTAATGTTAGCTTGTTTTCCTGGCCTGTGGTGAGGAAGGGGAGAATGGAGAAATTTCCATAAGTGGAGCCATCAAGAGTTGGGATGATTCAGGGCTGGAGTGTGAAGCGCTCCAAAGCAGGGAAGGAGCTCCCCAGGCCTAGAGAACAAGTAACTTAGGAAGGAGGTGTGAGGTGTTTCACTCCAGGGAAGGGAAAAGATCGTTGGGGTGGTAAATTCTCTGTATTAGCCCCAACGGTAATTAAGCAGGTTTTTCACGGTAATTAAGCAGGTTACCCCATAACAAAAGGGTCCAAATGCTTGTTCTGGGAGGTTCCCAAGGAAAGCTGTTGGGAGGATACCAGGTTCCTGGTGACAGCCCCAAACAAGTAAGAGGGAAAGAGGGTGGCAGTAAGGCACCTGGCTGGGGGGTTGGAAAACATTCCCAGGGCTCAGTACACCACACAGTTGTGGGTTCCATGCTGGTGTGAGCTGGGAGAGGAGAGGAGCCACCCAGGATTTATTCTGACCAATCTGCAGTAGCTCTGCTGTGGCTCATCCCCACAAAGGTCCCTGAGACTTTGGGGACGGTGTTCAGGAAGGAAAGGAATGGCTATTGTGAGCAAGGGGAGGAGACTCGGGGACATGGAGCCTCACCAGACAGAGGCCAGGGGAATCTGGGTAGGCTCCCACCTTAGCTGCCACCCTTAGGAAGCATGGATTTCTGCTCTCCCGGGCCTGCTGCAAGTGCCTTTCTTATTTCACACCTGACTATGGGGCTGGGAAGATGGGGTGTTTGTGCAGGAGGGGAGAGGCACGTGTCTGCAAAGCTTCTAGACTTCTCCCAATGCACACTTACATGATGTGGACAATGACTCCCATGCCTGACACTGCATCCCTGTCCACGGCATTCAGCATGGCTTGTGAGATGGTTTCAAACAGGTGTTCTGGATCCTGCCGACAGAGCAGAAACCTTTCAATCCCCAGAGCCTTGGCCCCTCACTTGGTCTGGCCCCTTAACTCTCTCTTCTCTAGGCTCAAGGTGCCCAGCTCTGGCCCCTCCCGTGTCTGGAGTGAGGGATGGTTCCCTGGATGCGAGAAGCCCCCCTCAGCTCCTCAGAAGGCAACAAGGTTACATAAGATACAGTTCAAGCCCTGCACTTCCTCCGCTAACCAGCAGTGTGACCTTGAGCAAGTCAATGTCCCTTCGCTAAGCCTCAATTCCTCTTCTGTAAAAGGGGGGGAAGAATCCCCGTGGCTCCTATGTGCTTTACCAGCTATCTCATGGACTCTCCTCCTGGGTGGCTCAGAGGTATTGCACAACTCAACCTGTCCAACCATGAACCCATTTCCCCCCAAACCTGTTGCATCCACTACATCCTCTATCTTGGTTGGCTTAGCTAGAAAACCCAAGTGTCCTCAGCATCTCCACCTCCCTCACTTCTGTTTTAAGTGACCAAGTACTCTAGACTCTGGCTGCCCCGCTGCCCGACTGCGCTCAGGACCTCAGCGCTGCACCAACCTGCAGGCCTCTGATTCCTCGGGTCTCTTACTGCCTTTGACACCATGTCAAAAGAAAAAGTTCCAATGAGGTATCACCTCTCACCAGTTAGAATGAGCATCATCAGAAAATCTACAAACAGCAAATGTTGGAGAGGGTGTGGAGAAAAGGGAACCCTCTTGCACTGTTGGTGGGAATGTAAATTGATTACAGCCACTATGGAGAACAGTATGGAGGTTCCTTAGAAGACTAAAAACAGAACTACCATACTCCCCAGCTATCCCACTACTGGGCATGTACCCAAAGAAAACCATAATTCAAAAATACACATGTACCCCAGTGTTCACTGCAGCACTATTTACAATAGCCAGGTAGGTCATGGAAGCAACCTAAATGCCCATCGACAGATGAATGGATAAAGAAGATGTGGTACATATATACAATGGAATATTACTCGGCCATAAAAAGGAATGAAACGGTCATTTGTAGAGACGTGGATGGATCTAGAGACTGTCATACAGAGTGGAGTCAGAAAGAGAAAAACAAATATCGTATAATAATGCATATATGTGAAACCTAGAAAAATGGTACAGATGAACCAGTTTGCAGGGCAGAAATTGAGACCCAGATGCAGAGAACTAACGTATGGACACCAAGGGGGGAAAGTGGCGGGGGTGGGGGTGGCGGTGGGATGAACTGGGAGATTGGGATTGACATGTATACACTAATATGTATAAAATGGATAACTAATAAGAACCTGCTGTATAAAAAATAAAATTCAAAAATTCAAAAAACAAAAAAAAGATCCAACTGCTTGGTGTGGCATCCAAGGCATTTCCAAGTCTCCTCCTGATTTCATTGTCCTCCTTCCTCTCGCCCCACATTCTGCCCACACTCCAGCAGCCACAGCAGCCTCTCTCCAGTCACTAAACACACTGGGCCCCTCCTGTACTTCTGACCTTGGCACAGGCTGCTCCTTCTGCCAGCCAGGCCCTTTCTTTCCTCCTCCTCCTGGCAAACTTCATTTCAACGGGTATTTGTGGGTCTGTCTTGTTTCATTAGACCGCACTAAGCCCTTGAAGACTGACTATCTGGTTTCCCTGGTGCCTGGCACAGCTGGCACAACAGCCGACCCTGTCAGGTACTGTTCCGATCTTCCCAGGTGATTTCCTCACACCACCACTCATAAGATAGATTCTCTTATTATCCCCATTTTACAGCTAAGGAAGTGGAGGCACAGAGAAGTGACTTACCCAGAACATAACTAATGAGATGGTAGGTGGCTCTGGGTTTCCAACCCAGACAACCTGACTCCACAGCCCATTCTTCTGAGCCGCCCCTAAGCCTACACCTTGTTAAATGTGTGTTCAATGAATGCACATGAGAACCCTGTAAACCCAACGTGGGGAATTATTTGTTGTTGTAGCAAATATCTGACTGAGGTCTCTTCATGGAAGGTGCTCTCCCTGGGAGCCAAGGCCCCGGCAGATGGGAGTTTCTGGACACCCTTCCAAGGCTCAGCAGCTGTGGCTTTCTCTCCTACCTGCACCATTCTTCCCATTACCTGCCAGGTAAACACATTTTCCCCTGATGGCCAAGGGGTGGGCACCTCAGAACCCAGCCCCGCTCCATGCCACCAACTCACCATGTTGGGCTCCCAGAGGGACTCGCACATCCCGTACATTTGTTCAGTGCAGGTACCACTGACGACAAAATCATCAGTCACCATGGGGCAGCCGATAAGGTCTAGAGAGCAAATGAAGGGCTTAAAGGTCTTCGGGTCCAATCCAGCAATGACCGGCTCAGTGTAGTAGGGCCCAAACCTGTGGGGGCCAGGAGCAGAGAGAGAAAGTGGAGCTCAAGAACATTCACTTTCCTGTTCAGGCCTGTTCAGACCAGGCCCTGGCCCAGACCCAGGGAGGAAAGTGGAGGGCCCGTTTGGGACAATCCCCTTTCCCCCTCTCCTGGCATCTAGCAATGCTCTAAGACTTTTTCTTCTTTTCTCTGACACTTAACCTTCATAGCCTCCTCACCCCGACCCTCTCTTCCTCTTCCTTTCTTTGGGAATTCTGTTGTTGTTGTTTTTGTAACCTACTCTCCCTATCCTCATCCAGGTCCTATCACCATTCAATCTTCTATTTATATACCTATACCTTTACTCCTTTCAAAAAAGGATTTGAAGCAGTTTGTAGAAAAAACACTGAAAAATAAAACCAAACCGCTAAAACATGATGCCATTTGCAGCAACATGGATGGACCTAGAGATTATCATACTAAGTGAAGTAAGTCAGAAAAAGAAAGACAAATAGCATATGATATCACTTATGTGGAATCTAAAATATGACACAAATGAACTTATTTATGAAACGGAAACAGACTCACAGACACAGAAAACAAACTTATAGTTACCAAAGGGGAAAGGGAGTGGGGAGGGATAAATTAAGAGTTTGGGATTAGCAGATACACACTACTATATATGAAACAGATAAACAAGGCCCTACTATATAGCACAGAGAACTATATTCAATATCCTGTAATAAACCATAATGGAAAAGAATATGAAAAACAATATGTATATATATGTATAACTGAATCACTTTGCTGTACCAGAAACTAACATTGTAAATCAACTATACTTCAATTAATTAAAAAAAAAAAGTTCTTCCTATGCACCAACTAAAGAAAAAACCAACCCCAAAATCAAGAGTACACGATACTCAGATGAAACACAAAGTTTTGTTCTGAGTCTCCCAGCAGACAAAGCAAAGAAGGATACTCAGTGAGCTGGGTTATTTTCATTGTTTGCCATTAGGAAATAACAGCTTATCAGAAACTTGTTCTAGACCCTGAGCTTTGAGAAGAATCAATCTTAGGGATAGTCAGATAGAAAACAGAAAATACTCAGAAAGTAATGGCCACTATCCTCAATAGAAACAGTAAGGAAACAGACATTTTCCATGTCTTATATCAGCTCAGAAATTTCTATGGGCATGATCTTAACTTACAACTCTGTAAAAAATAATTCTAAATAAGAAAATAACAATTTTAAGGTGGAGGAAGAGGTTGGAGTAGCGTGCTTTGATCTGGCATTTCTCAAACAGATCCCTAGGTATCAAATTTCTCTAACAAATCTTAAATTTTGTATTTTCCTCTCAATAAACTGAAAACAAAGTTAATATAAGAATGTCCTGTATTATCTGGGTAACCTTAAAACTAAATACAACATGGCTTAGGGCCTGTGTTTGTACTTCCAGTCATGTCGATGTCACGGTACCACCTAAAGGTCAGTGTTTACTTTTTACTGGCAGTGTTGCACAGAGGTGCTTGGATGGATTCTCTGGGGTCTATGAGAAGTTATTTACTTTAAAAAGGGTCTGGGCTTCCCTGCGGGCTCAGTGGTTGAGAGTCCACCTGCCGATGCAGGGGACACGGGTTCAGGCCCCGGTCCGGGAAGATCCCACATGCCGCAGAGCGGCTGGGCCCCTGAGCCATGGCCGCTGAGCCTGCGCATCCAGAGCCTGTGCTCTGCAACGGCAGAGGCCACAGCAGTGGGAGGCCAGCGTACCGCGGCGGGGGGGGGTGGGAAGGGTCCGTACATAGCTCAATTTTGCAAATCACTGCATTAGCCTATCCTGCTGGAAAATCAATGATTTCAGTTGGGCTTGTAGAGAAAACTCCTGGTTACAGCAGCTAAGAATCTAGCATTTTCCAGGTCAGCCTCAATGTCCTGTATTTTTATTATGAGTAAACATGAGTCATTAAATATATACCTAAATGTGAGTTAACCTGTACAACTTCGTAAGACTTCCTCCCTATATCTGAAGCTAATATAATATTGTAAATCACTTACACCTAAATTTAAAAAAAAAAAAAAAAAAAAAAGAAAGACCTCTCCCCCCACCCCCATGAACCAGTTTAAAAAAATCTTTTGTTAAGCCTTTCTCAATTTGGGATTTTGATAAACATGGTTACTACATATGGCAGACAATTCACAGCTGAGGATATTAACATAAACCTAAAAAAAAGTAACCATTTGTTTAGTTTATTTTTTAATAGTAAAAAGACAATAATATTGCTCCAGGTATGGAAATGGCAAAAACTTAGTTTTGAAAGCTGAAGAGTACTTTTGCAACTTTTCTATAAAGTCTAAAATTATTTCAAAATAAAAAGTTAAAAAAAAAAAGGAAAGAAAAAAAGCTTAATGGCCATTTTTTTTTTTCTTATTGGAGAATAGTTGCTTTACAATGTTGTGTTAGTTTCTGCTGTACAATGAAATGAATCAGCTATATGTATACATATATCCCCTCCTGTTTGGATTTCCTTCCCATTTAGGTCACCACAGAGCATTAAGTAGAGATCCCTGTGCTATACAGTAGGTTCTCATTAGTTATCTATTTTATACATAGTAGCGTATATATCTCAATCCTAATTTTCCAATTCATCCCACCCCTCCTTTCCCCATTTGGTGTCCATACGTTTGTTCTCTACGTCTTTGTCTCTATTTCTGCCCTACAAATAGGTTCATCTGTACTATTTTTGTAGATTCCACATATATGCTTTAATATACAATATTTCTTTTTCTCTTTCTGACTTACTTCACTCTGTGTGACAGTCTCTAGGTCCATCCACGTCTCTGCAAATGGCACAGTTCCTCCTTATGGCTGAGTAATATTCCATTTTATATATGTACCACATCTTCTTTATCCATGTCCTGGCTATTGTAAATAGCGCCGTAGTGAACACTGGGGTGCATGTAACTTTTGAATTATGGTTTTCTCCACGTATATGCCCAGGAGTGGGATTGCTGGCTCATATGGTAGTTTTATTTTTAGTTTTTTACGGAACCTCCATACTGTTCTCCATAGTGGCTGTTTCAATTTACATTCCCATTTGCCACCCAGTTCTGCCCAGAGGTGGGTGGAGAAAGTACCTACAGCATTCTCCCTTCAATTTCATCCCAGCTTCTGCACTGAATTCTACAGTTAGGGGCCCCTTCTCTTCTCATCATAAAGTACTCAAATGTCAAAAGTTAACATACCCAATTCCTAGGTTCTGTGTATTCCAGAGCATCTAATGACAACAGAATAAGCTCTTGGGTAAGGGTGGCTCCTGGCTGGGAGACGCCAGGGCACACTTTGGTAGCGTTAATTTTGTTTCCTAGGAGCAACGTCACTTGCTGTTTGCCTCCCCTGCCTTCTTCTGAAGTACCCCTTTCTTTCCTATTTGGTTGTTAGGTCCACAGAAAAGACCCCGAAAATAAGGATACTATCCAGCAAATAAGAAATGAGTCAACGAGGAGGAATCTCCTTCCTGGATGCCCCCTCCCTACTACTTGCCCAATCAAAGGTTTCTGCATTCCCCGAGTCCCAGGCTACATTTCTACTCACCGTTTCTCGTACAAGAGGTTGGCCACCATGCTCATGAGAGTGTAAGGCTTGATCTGCCGACCTTCCTTCAGCTCATACAGGTTCAGCCGGAACTTGAGGCGCTGGGCACTGTGGTAAAAGGAGAAAAGTGAGTTAGTAAGTCATTGCTGAATGTCCCCTGGTGTCCGCCTCATGGAGGTCAGGAGGTGCCTAAGGAGACACACAATCCCAGCCCCTGCCAAGAGGCTCCTCCCCACCTGCCAGTGATTTTCTTACCAGAAGTCCAGCCTCATATCTGCTTTTCAGTCTTGTCCAACACTTCTACCCATAAACATGCCACTCTGCTAACCTTTTTTCTCATACTTTTTTTTAGGGTGAGAAAAGCAGAGTTAAGAAGTGGATTCTCCCCCCACTTTTTTGAGGAACAGTTTATACAGTACACTCTGGGCAGGAGTCTGCCTGCAGACATAGTGATGGCAGCTTACAGTAGAAAGAGCAGTGAACTGAGAGAGCTGACCTGGGCTAAGCCTTCATCTTACCACTTAATTTTTCCATCCCTAAGATAGGGACAAAATAAGTCACCTTGTTTTGTGAGATAATGTATAGGTGTTAATAAGCAGCAGCTGCTGCACTAATGGACTGAAAGGTGCCTAAGAAAGTAGGCCACACCTCCTCCCGTCCCATCTCAGAGCCCAGGGACAGGCCCTGCAGGGAACAGACCAGTGACATACATGCTGGAAGCAGAGCAGTGAGTAACAGGACACCAGAACAAAGAGCCTTAGACATGACCTAAGCTTCATCATACAGGTGAGGAAACTGAGGCCCAGCAAAGTTAGCAATGACTGCCCCAAAACTTGCAAACTCGGTGAGAAGAGGCTCCTGAAGAAAAGGAAATAGTGTGAAGGGAACAGCAGTGACTGGAGAGAGGACGGCTGATGGGGGCCTTCATACTGCCAGGAATGCTACGCTATCATTCTCTGATTCCACCAACAATGGAAAAAAAAGGGCTGGCTGGGTTAGATTTCAGGAAGAATTTCCAAAATATATGTTCTTGAGACTTTAGAGAGGTTTAAGGGAAATGAGAGAGAAAATTTTCTGACAAGCTCCCACCCACCTTAGTGAAACTATCCATCTTCTAAGAACAAGGTCCAGGAACTGCTGCTCCTTAGGCCACCTGTGACCACATCGTCCCTCTTGAAACGTTGACCCTCTTTTCCACTGGCCTCTCTTCTTCCCCAACTGCTGAATATACAGTTCAGCTCTGGAGCTGCAGCTTATTTTTTCCCTCCGTATATTTTGTTTCTCCAGAATCTGTTCCCATAGATTTAACAAATCACCAATGCCTATCCAGCCCTGAGATATAATCTCAAGACCCCAACTGCTCAGAAGATGTTTCTACTTGGCTTGCCTTGTCCCTTTAAAATTGGTATCAAAATCAAAGTCATCACCTTTCCCCTAAAACCAGTCTTCCCAATTCCTATAGTTCAGTCAACATGCTCAAAACGAAATCATCTTTAAAACACTTCTGGATTGCCTACATGCCGAGTACTACAATAGATACTAATAACAAATAATAAAAGACACGAACCCCGACTTCAATGGTTAACTCTTTGGCCTTACAATATCCAAGTAGCCACTAAGGTTGGTCAGCAAAAACTCTCAGAAATGCCTTCCTTTCCTTTCCCACCTCACCACCCCATCAGAACCACAACCTTCACACCCGGACCATCACAAGAGCCACCTATTTCATCTCCCAGACTCTCCCTTCTCTCACAGAACCATTGTAAACTAAGTAACTACTCTAGCAGTTAATAGGCACCAGCTCATGATGGGTTAGTTATCTTTCTGTATGCCTGCCTTTTCTCCCAACTAGACCTGAAGTTCTTTAGGGGCTGGCATGGGCTTTGGCCTCAGAGATTGGGATCCTGGGGGTCATTCATTAGTTTACATCTTGGCCAATACACTGTGACCCTCAGTTTCCTCATCTGCAAAATGGGACAACATGGTAATGTGGTTAAGAGGATTAAAGTCCATGGATGTAAGATGCTTTCCACAGTGTCTGACACAGAGTAAATGCTGCTAAGTTGGTTAGGATACCACTCTATCGCTTACGGTGTTCGGCAAAGTCTCAGGTTCACTGATGTTGTTTAGTAGAGGACTAACACCCACGCCACTCAAGCCGCTAAGCAAGAAAGGTCCAAGAAGGAGCCTGGGTGTAGGTGGGGACCCCCGACACTTACACTGTCTGGACGTCGGTGGCGAGCCCGGCCAGGCCGATGTACAGCCGGTCGCCCATGGGAAAGATCTTCTGGAAGTCCGTGGTCACCATCTGGGCCTGGATCCCGAAGCGCCTGTCGGCAGCGATGGCCACACAGTTCTTCCCCTTCATGGCCATGACGGCCCCTCCGTTATAGGACATAATAGACTGAAGCAGACAGAGCGGAAGGGCTCAGCACGAGGGGCCAAACGCGGCCCGGCGCAGCCCCTGATTCGGAGGCTCCTGTACGCATCGTCCTCCACTCTGGAGGCGCCTGGATGCCCTGAACTCCAGCTCTGAGATTAGCGCTGTGAGGCTGCGAGGAGCCCCATTCCCTGCCTCGGTCCTCACCGCGGTCCTCTCCCCCTTCAAACTGGAGCCGCTTCCTTCAATCGACCACCAGGCCTCTCCGCCTCCCAAACTCCCCATGACACCCCTCCCCATCCCTCAATCCCTACTCCGTGTCCCTTCTTGCTCCCCACCTCACCATGATTGCGGCGTATTAAGACCTCCAATAGCCACAATTGCAGCAAACCTGCTATGGGGCTCACTGCGCAACCACTCTCGCTGCTTTCTCTCTATTGGCTGGGAGGCCGACCCTTCCGGGACATTTTGGCTTCCTATTGGCTTTGCATCTCTGTCAGTCATCAGACAGGAGTTTGGTTGAGAAGCCAAAACCAAGGTGAGGAAAGCGCAAAGTGAAAAGTCACTCTCAGTGCGGAAGAGCCCGGCGTCGCGGTGCAAGCTGGTATAGCGGTGGACTCAGTCTCTGGGCGCAGGAGACGCCGGCCGGAACCTGCGCCCACGTGGGCTAGTGAAACCCGAGATAAGGGCCTTTGGCTCCAGTGAAGGGCCACGGGGTTGGTTAAGAGCCCGCTGTGTGGGTCGGGCATATTACTCATGAAGTTTGTTTCATTTATTCATTCCAGAAATCCGTACATCTGTTGTATGCCAGGCACCATGCTAGGCTCTGGACATGCACTGGACTAGAGCTGTGCCTAGTATTTAAGAGGTGCTCGTAAAGTGCGTATTTACTCTTGCGACGGGGGAAGGGCACAGGGAGCGTGTCACGGGTATTCTGCGGCTACAGGGGTTGGGCTGCAAAGGGGACGTTTGGAAGCCGAAGGTGGTTCTGCTTTGGGGGACTCTCAGCAGGTAGACTTCACGTATCCCCAATCTCAGATCACCCTAAAGAGGGACATCACGGGCTTCCCCAACTTTAAGATCCAGAGGAGGCAAGCGACGATTTCCGCCACCCCCGAGCCAATGTAGGGGAGGCGAGCACGTCCCACCTGCTCCCCTCCCCAGATCCGACCCTTCTTTGGGTCTGACTTCGTTACTCCGGTTATGGAATTTCGAGTCCTGCGCTGTCACAGGCTCACTCCCATTGACTCGGCTCACTGCCACATGAGTAGTCATCACGTCTCTGTGGCGCAATCGGTTAGCGCGTTCGGCTGTTAACCGAAAGGTTGGTGGTTCGAGCCCACCCAGGGACGCCTCCTGCTTTTTTTTTTTTCTTTTTTTTCCACCCTGAAAAGGAAAACCTAAAGGCATTATTCTCCCAACCGCTGTAAAGCCAAATTTTGTATTGAAATAGCAGGGACAACACTTTTTCTATAGCTAATCAGACGGTCGTTGTGACTGAAAATTCGTTGTTGTTCCGTTAGTGACAGGATAATGTCTCCAGCTCTTCCCTCCTCCGCCTACCTCCCACCCCGCCCCCAAGCTGGATTGCAGGAAAGGCAAAGACAGGTTTTTCTATCACCATGCAATATGTTTAACGTTGCATTTTTCGTAGGATTAAGGATGAATTTGCAGTGGAGGTTGAACAGTTTTCCATTGTCTGCTTCAATCAATGTTACAATCTCGAAATATTACATTTGGAAAGGAATAAAGTAGTGCGAGAGACAAAGGCAGTGACAAATTGAGGGATGAAGAGAAAGGTGAGAAAGAGAACACAGCTGTGATATACGGAGAGAGACAGAAAGAGGGGACACGACAGAGAAATAGGTGGGTGAGTGGAAGGAAGACCCGGAAAAAATGGAGAGAGGGAAAAGAGAAGAAGTTAATATGAGAAGCATGAGAAAAAATAAATCAACAACAACAAAACAGGTGTTTTCTAGAAATACAGAGACGTGGGGAAGAGGATGGGGAAATAGAAGCAGAATCTGACGAAGGACATTGTTTTGGGGAGAGAGAAGGAGTAAAGAACACAGGTAAAAATAGTCATAATATCACTAGAGGAGCTGCCCTCTCCTACCATTGTCATCCTCTTCCAGGAGATCTTATTCTCGCAAGTATCTCTTGGTATATGTGCTGGAAATAATTACCTAGATTCCCGAGTTCCTGCCCTCTGGAAACTTCTAGTCTATGACACACACAGTGACTCTTCTGATGAAGAGTTTGTCAGCTAGGTGACCTCCTGAAATACTACAACTAACACAATGGAGGGGAAGCTTTGGCATCTCACGTCCGCCAGAGGTGCCTCCCTGGGCTGGGAGTGGGAGCCTCCACTTTTAAGAGGGGCTAAGCTAAGGACTCTTTCAAGCAGTTCCCTTCCACATTTGGTGTCTCCTCAAGACTGGGCTCAGAGGAAGCCTCTCTGAAAGCCTTCCCCAGTGCTCGCCCACCCTTACCTCGAGCTTACAGGGGCGGGGGTGGGGGGTGGTAAGCTGCAAACGGAAGGAAGGATACAGTGCCCATAAAAGCTAACGGGACAGTCTGCGTAACCCTCTCGCTTGCCCCCGCCGGCCTGTGAGCACCCTGTGGGGCAAATGCCCGGTTCATCAGCTTTACATCCCCTGTGCTTAGTGTAATCTTTGACAATGGCACAGGACAGGTACTGCTTTGTCGGGAAACCTGGGAACTTCAGAAGTGAGAAAGGTTTGGTCAGACGTTCTCCTGATAAAGCCAGAAAGGCCAGGGATATGGGGACTGGAAAGTGATGGAAGTGATTTAAATGAAGCTTGAGTGGGTAGTGGGGTCTTCTGTCTTGTGGTTTTGCTCGTGATTGGCGCTCAATAACTGTCTGAGGAACAAATGAACGGATTCCCAGTGAGCACGGTCGTCCCCTGGGCAGCACTCCAGGATTAAAGGGCCGCAGTGGGGACTCAGAGGGACGTCAGCCTTCTTCCCAGTAGCTGATATCCTCCCACCTTCATCCAAGACAGCCGCTGGGTGCCCCCTGTGGATCATGGGTGAGACCGAGACCTTCGCGAAACCCCTACAGGTTTCTCTTGCCCGGGATCTTCTAGCCCGAAAGGAGTGGCAAACCAGGAGTCCTTGCTGCACTCCCCTCCCCGCAGGGTGACAGGGGGACCGTAGAGGATGCGCTAGCCTTCCCGGGCAGAGTCCAGGATGCCGGCAACACACTTGCCCTAGGGACAGTGGGCGTGTCCACGTCAAGAGCCCCCTTTCCGTGAAGGGCGGCGAACTCCCGGTCTCCCCGCACAAGGCAGGAAAGGACAGCAGGTGACCGAATCCTCCCCGGCCCTGCTCCCGCGGGTTCTCAGACCACCCCCTCTGGGCGGAAATCCCTCCAGCCCTTCCTTTTCCTCCCCGCCCCCACTCGGTGGGTGTGCGCCAAAGACTGAAGCTGGGGTCACTTGGCGGCCAGTGTCCGCAGGTCTTCTGGTCGCCAGCCAAAGGGTGAAAGCATTCAACCCGGGGGCCTCAGCTTCGGGTCTGCCTGGGCTGCGGAAGAGGAGGGAAGGAGGAAGAGGAAGGCGGTCGGATGCTTGCTGAAGATTCGTTTCCTAATTTCCTAACTTGAGCCACCCACCGCCAGTGCGCTTAATGGCGCTTCTGGCCGGCTAATTGAGCTCTTTGGAGCGACTGACATAATGATCATCCCTAATAAATCCTGAATAACGAATACGCGAATCGACCGTCCTAATCTAATGAGGCGGGCCCACGGTAGTCTCCATCACGTAGTATCGATTGGCTTCCCCGGCGCCGGCCTCAGCTGCTGCTCCAAGCTTTTCCAAGCTCCCTCCTAGTTTTCTCCTCCCGGCGGGAGCCACTGGGTACCGGAACCCGGAGCAACGATAGGAGTAGGCGGGCACCAGCCGCCTTTGCGCTCGCCGGATTCCTCCCGCCGCCTGGTGGAGCGAGGCGCACCAACCTTGCAGAGGTCGGGGCGCAAACGGCGCGCGGGCGAAAAATGCGGGAATAAGTGCCCGGCAGGAAAAAAGCGCGGGCCCACTTCCGAGCCCCGGCGCCTTGTTTTCGAGTGCATTCTGGCCTCTCGCGTTAGGCCGGGTTACTGTGTCCCGGGCCCGGAGCCTGAGCTGACGTCTTCAGCTTGCCTCCCGGCCCAGGTTGCGTTCCGATCTTGACCAAAGCACACCGGAGGCGCCCGCCTCCACCACAGCAAACCGAGCCCTCGACGCGAGACCTCCCTCCAGGCCTCTGCCTCCGTCTTCCCGGCGGTTTGCTCCTCCGAAGCGCCCGGGCCGGGTCTCGGGCGCAGCGTTTCAGAGCCGCCGATCGGGCCGCGGAGAGGGCAAGGGGAGTGGGGAGGAGACGCTCGCTCTCACCCATGCAGTTATTAATTTCAAGGGAGTGTCACTTAAGTGAATGAAAATAACCCGGACTCGTGGCCAGAAGCGTCGCGTCCCCCGCCTGAGCACATTGCCCTTTGGTCTAGCCCGAGGGGTGGAGGGCTGCAGAGCGAGCCACATTTCAGCCCAGTCCTCACCTCACCATTTTCCAGGCGCTCCAGCTAGGGGCGAGGATCGCAGGGTCAGGGGGTAGGGGGGGCGCACACATATTTTGGGGGCAGTGGTTAGTTGAGGAAGGGTGAGGTCGTGGTCTAGTTTTGGGGGGCCCGGCACCCGGTTGGGGGCCTTGTTAGCCTCTCCCCCTCCTCCTCTTCCCCTCTCCGCAAACACCCTGAAGGAATGAGGTCACGTGGGTGAGTGGTGGGCGGGACCTACTCTTGTCTGGAGGAAAAAAGCCATTTTGTCTCCCCCCGCCTCCGAGCTTCGGTCCCTCCCCTCCCCCCTCCGTCCCCTCCCCTCCCCTCTCTCCCTCCCACCCCAAACCGCTTTCACAAACTCCTTTCTTACCGTAGCTTTCTCCCCTCTCGCCGCCCGAGCGAGCGACACGGCTGCGGTCCCCCTCCCCTCCCTTCCCTCCCTCCCTCCCATCCCCCCCTCCCCGAGACCCACCGGACCCCGAACCCAGGTAAGCGGACGAGGACTCCCCTCTCCCTCCTTCTCTTACCCCGTAACCATCTGGGGACTGGGGCTGGGAGCCGGTACCTACTTCTTTACAAACCCCTGTGGGGGTAGGCTCTGAGCCGGGCCTCCTCGCGCCTCCGCCCCATCCCCGCCGGCCCCTGTCCTAGCTCGCCCCGTCCGCCTTTCTTTCTCCCTTTTTTCTCTCTCCTTTTCCTTTTCCTCCCTTCCAAGATGGCCGAAGTGCATTACCCTTTTAACGATTTGGCGTCTCCCTCGACCACCACCTCTTTGTGCCGCAGCCCCCCTAGACCCTGCTCCCGAGGTAGCGAGGGGGAGGGTCCGAGGCAGCCACAAGGGCTTTGGGGCTCCGCGCTGGGGCGGATCTCTGCCCCCCTAACCCTCTCCACGAGCCTGAGCAGCTCCTGGACCTCTCCCACTACTCCTTTCGGTTTGGGGAGGGGTCGCTCTCGGCTTCTTCGTTGGACACTGGGGCGTCGTGGACGCGCGAGGACTTGAGGCTGGGAGGAAGGGGACGAGCTTCTCGATTGCTGCGGGGCCGGGGGAGGGCGCTCTTCCCTGCCGGGACCGGTCCTCTCGGGCACCTCCCCCAGTCGGTCCCTTTCCCCCCGCCATCCCGGGACTGGGCGCCCCGCCCCCTCCCCGAGCCACCTCGGCGGAGCCTCTTTCCCCGGAACACCCCTCCTTGGGCCCCGCCGAAAGTTTGGCTCTAGGGAAGGTAGGAGCGGCCACCCGGTAACTGGGGTCTCTGATCTTCTGACCCAGGTTCCTGGGGATGCCGGGGTGGAGGGAGTAGAATGGAGATGGGGAAGATTTATCGCGATATTTCCTATCGCCCGCAGATGCAGGAGGGGGCTGGCGGACTGGCCGGTCTTCCACTGGGGAGCCCGGCTGCCCCCTCCTTTCCTAGGTCCTCCTGCTTCTCTTTCTGAGGGGATGGGACCCCTCGGCGAGCAGACACCCCTGCCCCTCCTGTCTCCACGGGGGCCCAGGCATGCCTCTCTCCCTCCCCCACTGCCCCCGTCTACCCAGAATTGCTCCGGATGGCTTGAGGTGGGGAAGGAGGAGGCCTGGGGATGGTGAATTTGCCTGTAAATATTGTGGAAGCGTTGCCCCGCGCTTCCCCCTGGTCTTTGTCTCTCAGAGAGCCCCCCGCTACCCCCCGCCGCGCTGCCTCAGTCTCCAGGGCTCCCTGTCGCTGGGGGCGGGGGGGTGGTCTCCTGTTTGTCTCCCACTCCGTTCTTAAGCCTCCTTCTCTGGGCCTCTTGCAGTTTGCATCTGTTCCTGAAACTCTATAATTTCTCTTCCTCCCCCTCTGCACTCTGTTCCAAGGTGCTAGTACTTGGAGAAGGAGCATAAAGGCAGCTCTGTTATAGCTTTTCGGTGGGGAGGTTTTCCCCGGGGTTTCCTGGTTTGGAGTTGGCGGTTGAGGTCTTAGAGCTGTCTTTGGAATGAGGCAGGAAACAGGCCTGAGGTGAGACTTGGGACTTGGGATCCAGAGTGTAGCTGGGTGGGGTTCAAGTTGAAGTCTTTGTGGGGGTGCTCTCTCCTGCTTCTGGTCTTCCCTGGGAGATCTTGGTTGATGGAGCTGTTGCCATGGGAATGGAGAGAGCCTGAACAGGAAGAGGTAACATCTTCGTGCAGGTTGGATGCCCACCCCACTCCTCCAGCCTCTGGCCCCCAGAGCGAGGCTGGGAGCTGCACTGCCTTTGTTGCTGGAAGACTTATGTTATAATTTACCCTCAGTAGACCAGGGATTCACAGAAGGGTGGTGTGTGTTTGCAGCTCTGGTTTCAGGCGGGGATGTCAGACTGTGCTCCTGGGGTGGGTGGGGGCAGCTTGTACATCTGGCAAGCGTGGGCCTCGCTCTGGTCTGGCTCTTATGTGTGATGGGGTGTGTCTGTGTGTGTGTCTGGCCAAGTGTCTGGCCTTGTGTGTTGTGAATGTGAGAGAGAAATGGAGGGGGTGTGTCTGGCTGTGTGTGCATATGTGTGTGTGTGTGTATCTGGCAGTGTGTATCTGTGTATATTTTGGATTTTTGTCTTTGTTTGATCTTAGGAAGCTGAGGGGTGGGAAAGGGAGGGGCGGGTAGAGTGAGCCTGTCTTCAGGAGACTAGAGGACTTTTTTGATGCTGCTGGTGGGAGGCGCAGATCCTCCTCCACCCAAGGTCAAGGATCAGGGAACATTGAGAGTTTGACAGTGTCCCCAGACAGACCTCCACCCCCTACTCTCCCTACACACACACAAATATACAGGCTTGCGTA
Organism: Kogia breviceps; assembly: GCF_026419965.1. Classification (NCBI taxonomy): domain Eukaryota; kingdom Metazoa; phylum Chordata; class Mammalia; order Artiodactyla; family Physeteridae; genus Kogia; species Kogia breviceps. The sequence goes on along the minus strand of NC_081328.1, from coordinate 36,914,646 downwards.
GCTGAACCCGAACTCCTAGGACCCAATACAGTCTGGCTCACTGAGCTTCCACAGAGCCTGCTTCCATATCTGTATCAGGAAAGTTGGGTGAGGCCATTCGCCTCTGCCCCCTCTTGCTACTTCAAGGCGAGAATGTGTGCTGTTGGTTATGTTTTGGCCCAGGTGGCTCACTGAATGGTCTCCTGTGGAACCTCGAGTCCTTCTACCTTCCACCTGCCTGGATGGAGTCGGGCCAGGCTTATTGGTTCCTTAGATGAGTAGGAAGCCTGGCCTGGGTGCCAGTGTGGAAAGAGCACTGGAACGGGAGTCAGGCTGCGTCTAGTCCTAGAACTGCCACTGAGTGACTGCATGACCTGAGACAAGTCACTTCCTTCTGAGTTTCTTCATCTGTAAAATGAAAGGGCTGGACAAGATGCTTTCTAATAAGATCCCTTCCACCTCTGCAATTCTAGATGGCTGGATGTGACCTTCAGTGACTCTTCCCAAGACTTGGAGATTTTCTAATGAGGGAGTTGGGTGAATTTCATGTGGAGGGAAAGCAGAGCAAAGAATTCTGTAGCTGGGCATCTGAAGGAGCAGAAGGGAACCTGTGGGTTATCAGAGAGTGGCTGTTTCTGCAGGGAAAAAAGAAAAAAACTGACGCTGAGAGAAGTCTAAATTACGGGGGAGCTTCCAGAAAAAGACTGGTAAGAATGGAGGGATGGGGGGGTGATCTCTATAAGTAGGGGGCTTTGAGGATGGGGAAAGACACATGCCAGTCTTGGATGGCAAGGAGGAGTTGGGGTGGGTGCTGGGTGCTGATCAAGCTCCTTTCCTGCCACTATAGCTGAAACCCGGGGCACCAGGGGCCAGGAGCAAGGGCTGTTCCACCATGATGCCCTTGCAAAGACAGTGGTTTGGGGACAGAAGGTATTGAAGGACTTGGCCCCCGGTTGGGGGAGGTATTGTGGGTGGGAGACAGTGCTCAGGTCCACTGTGGGGATGTGGTCAGTACTGACCTGTGAAAGCCTCCAGAGCTCCACAGGGCCACTTCCAAATGGCCCTCGGTCTCCCTTTATCTGCTTCTTGGCACTTGTCTCTCCCTCTCCTTCACCCTCAGGCTCTTCCCTAAGGTGATGGGAGCTGGAGGTCCAGCCAGTTGCAGCTGGGGAGGAGCTGGGTATGAGGTGTGGGGCCCTGGGGCCTCATGGGGGGAGAGAGATGGTGAGTGGGTGAGGGAACAGAGCTCCTGTTTACAGTTGTTCTTGGTACCTGCTGGCAGGGCCCTGCAGGTAACCATGGCAATCAGGTGAGGAACCAATCCGTGCTTCTCCCTACCCCCCAGCCCCAGAGGTCTGAGGCCCCTGGGGATGGGGTTGGGGGAAGCAGGGAGGGTGGCAAGGGGGCTCATTTCTTAAAGGGAGAAGGAGGAACATTTCATCCAGTAAGCACCACCCGTGCCTTCACCCGTGCATCCAGAACAGAGCTTGAGGGGTAGTCTTGCAGAAGGGAGAGGGTGAGGGTCACAGCCATTTGCTTAGGAGCTCTTGCATGTTGAGGCCACAGTTGGCCTGGAAGGAACTGCATGGGAGTTCTTAAAAGCAGTGTCTGTTTTGAAAACACAGTGAGTATGTGAATGAGGTGGCTAAGGCAGTGTGAAGCGCCCACGTGTGTGTGTGTGTGTGTGTGTGTGTGTGTGTGTGTGTGTGTGTAAGTGTGTGTGAGAGACAGAGAAGAGAAGGCATGAGATTTGCCAGTAGCAACCAGGACCCTCATACATTATCAGACCCCAAAATATTTTGTTTCTGGCTGTGCACACACACACTGAGATTCATTTGGACAAGACACACACATGGGGCAAGTAGTCACATGAAGTACCTTTGGAGGTCCAGCAGCATGTACGCATTTGATGGATATTAAACACGCTCAGCGAGTCAGCCACTTGGAGTTTGTTCCCTCCTCTGGATGGTTGTAATAATATTTGGGCATCTTGCCAGGGGTTACTATGGGAACGACCAAACAGTGTAGTAGCCAGCAAGGCTTCTACATAATTATGAAGAGAGGACCCATGCAGGGAGAGCTGGCCGAGGGGAGGCGGGAACCCCTTTCCTTCCTTGGGCCGTGTCTGCAGGTCTTGGCCTCTGCGTCTCCACTGGCTCTGGGCTTGCTTGTTCCTCTCTGTCTGCCCTGCAACTTGGTGTCTCTCTCACATGTGGCCTTTGTGTCCCTCCATCTCTTTCGGTCTCTGGCCAGCCTCTGTTGACTGTTTGGTTCCTGGCCAAACTCATTCTGGGGTCTCTATAGAAACTGCTGATTCCCAGCTGTGAATTTTGGGTCCTAGAAAACCCAATGTGTTGGCTTTAGGAATCTTTCTGGAAAGGAGAGAAGGATGTATGTTGTAAAAGAGCTGTCGGGATGTGGCCGCCCTCCCCAGCCCTGCCCCTTGGGCTTCTACTCTGGGAAAGAGGAGGGAGGTGCCATCACTTCTGGGTGCAGGTTGGATTTCTATACCAAGAAGTAAGCACATCAGCCAGTCCAGAACTGGGCTTTGCCTTTCCTCCCTGGACCCTGCCAGGGCCTGGCTGGGCACTCGGTGGGCTGTGGGGAGAACTTTCTGCATAGCTTTGGCAGGCACCTCTGAGAGCCTGTGGTCTGTCACTGGGCAGCTTGTGGCCAGGTTGCAGACAGGATACGGTGGGTGGGTAGCAGTGCCCATGTGGGGAGATTCCTGCGTGTGCCTGGGAGGGGCAACGTGCAGCAGGCTCTTTGTTGGGGCACGTGGTGGCCTTCCTGTGGAAGGGGCAATAGCAGTCTTTTTGCCCAGACTTTGCAGTTAACCTGCAGAGTCCAGGGCTGGGCCAGGGGGCGGGCTGGAGCTGTGTGTTCCCAACTTTGGGCACATAAGGACCATCCTCAGTATTTCCTGCTTGAGCACCAGGCCTAGAACCTGCGTGGTCAGCATATGGTGCATTTCCAGGGAGCTGCTCCAGGGCTGGGGCTGGATGCAGCAGTGCAAGGACAAGCTATGGGGTGCCCCCTTCAGCCTTAGGGCGGATATGCTCCCAGTGTTTCCAGGGAACGCTTCCTGGAGAAGGAGTGATGGGACGGAAGGAGGGTAGGATGGAGTAGAGAGACCCAGTCAGGAGTCTAAGTTTCCTCATAGTTCCTAGTGAGTTCACTTGAGTGAATTTGGATTGGGGTCAGGGAGATTTTTTAAAACTCCATTCTCTTCCATTTTCCTGCCTCCCCACATTCTTTGGAGAGTTGAGTAGTACTTCGTGTGGTCTAACCTCAGTCTTTCTGCTGTCCTGAGATAGAACCTGACCTTGTTGCTCAAGGTCATGAAATCTCCAGAGCCCCTGGCACCCAGTGAACTCTCAGAAAGAACCATCCCCACATGTGCACCCTGTCCGGCCTTAAAGGGAAAGGAAGGGCCTTGGGCCCAGGAGCGGTGTCGCTTGTGGGGCAGGTGGAGTAGAGCGTGGGAGGGGCTCTTGGCTCTGTGGGTTCCTGATTCCATGTTTATTTCCCAGGGTGACGCTCCCCAGTCCCCTGCCCCCCACCCCGGCATCATGCATCGGACCACACGGATTAAAATCACCGAGCTGAACCCTCACCTCATGTGTGCCCTCTGCGGGGGGTACTTCATCGATGCCACTACCATCGTGGAGTGCTTGCATTCCTGTGAGTTGAGTTGAGGGGCTGCTCCTCGGGTGCGTGGCCTCTGCCCTGAAGAGCAAACATGTCCATGTGTCTGGTGAGGGTCCCAGGTCCCTGAGAGGCTGCCTTGGAGGGGATACTGGAGGGTTCAGCTCAGAAGTTCATATGGGGAACTTTTACCTGAAATCTCAGTTCTCTCCTTGAATCTCTGTGGCTGAAATTGCACTCCCTGAAGATGCAGGTGCCCTTGTGTGCACCATGGGCTTGTGGCTGGGGGTCAAGGACCCTGGGAGGTGTCCAATAGGTTGGCTATTGTTTTGTACTCCGTTTGGGGGGCTTGGGACTTGGGGCTCACCTTCTGCATGGTACATGACACTGGCTAGGCTACACACACACACACACACACACACACACACACACACTCTGCCCTGATGACACTGGCTAGGCTACACACACACACACACACACACACACACACACACACACACACACACACTGCCCTGATGACACTGGCTAGGCTACACACACACACACACACACACACACACACACACACACCCTGCCCTGATGACACTGGCTAGGCTACACACACACACACACACACGCTACACACACACACACACACACACACACACACAGCCCTGATAAGGGGCAGTTGCCATCTGTGCAAGACAGGACTGTGTTAGGTCTTTGAACAGGCCTGAGCTGTGGGAACAAGGTGGAGAAGAGGGGATACCTGAACCCGAGCAGGGGGCATGGGGGTTGGTCCTGGGTGATGAAGGGGACTCTGACTCTTCCTCCTCTCTCCACACCCCACCCCCCAAGTCTGCAAAACATGCATTGTGCGCTACCTGGAGACCAACAAGTACTGCCCCATGTGCGATGTACAGGTCCACAAAACCCGGCCGCTGCTGAGCATCAGGTGGGCCCAGCACTTCCTCCTGTCCCTGCGAATCCTCTGGGGCAGCTGCCCTCTGTCCCCCAGCCCTCCTTGCTTCCTGAAGCCAGGGTGGCAGGTGGAGGAGAAGCACCAGGCATGGGCCGAATCCCCTTCCTTCCCTCAGGGGTGTATCCAGCTGAGAAATTCTAGAGAGGTAGAGACAAGGCCTCTAGGGACCCCCATGCCTGGGCCCTGGGTCTCAGGAAGGGAGGTGGGAAGAGGGGGCCCCAGGCTGGAGAGTCGGGCTGACGTGGTTGCCAATAGGCCCCTGTGTGCTTCTTTCCAGATCTGACAAAACCCTTCAAGACATCGTCTACAAATTGGTCCCCGGGCTTTTTAAAGGTACCTACACCCTTCGTCGTCCTGCCACCCCCCCCCCCCAACTGCCCAGCCCGCTGCTCCCCGCCTCAGCCTGCTTCCTCTCTTCTAGATGAGATGAAACGGAGGCGGGATTTCTATGCAGCCTACCCCCTGACAGAAGGTGTGTTCACGTGTGTGTGCGCGTGGCGCTGCCCCAGGTATAAGGGCCAGATGCATGGAGGGCCGGTGGGCACCACACACGGCCTCCCCAGCCCAGGGGTGGCTGGGCTCGCCGCACTGAGCTCTGAGATCCCTGGGTCCTTGGTGGGGCTCCTGTCCCCCCTCCTAGGCCAACGCCTCAGAGCTCTCTCCTGCAGTTCCCAACGGCTCCAACGAGGACCGTGGTGAGGTTCTGGAGCAGGAGAAGGGTGCTCTGAGCGACGACGAGATTGTCAGCCTCTCCATCGAGTTCTACGAAGGCGTCAGGCAAGTCTGGCCCATGCCTGGTCCTTTTGGGGTCCTAGGCTGGGTCCCTTCTCCCATGCCGTCCCCATTCCCCTGGGAGGAAAGGGTGCTTCCGGGAGGGCCTTCCGGACGTGTGCAGTTAGATCCTGCCTGCTCCAGGGTCTCCCTCGCTTCATTCCTTCTCCTTCTGCAGGGACCGGGAAGAGAAGAAGGGCCCCCTGGAAAATGGGGATGGTGACAAGGAGAAAGTGAGTGCCAGGGCCTGCCCAGGAGCGGGGTGTGGGCTGGGAGAGAGTGCCGGGGTGGACCCCAGCCCTTGGGTGCCTCTCCCCCACCAGACAGGGGTGCGCTTCCTGCGATGCCCAGCAGCCATGACTGTCATGCATCTCGCCAAGTTTCTCCGCAACAAGATGGATGTGCCCAGCAAGTACAAGGTGAGTCCCTGGGCCCTTTTGAAAAACGTGTCCGTGTGTGGATGTATCTGACAATCTGTGCATCTCAGTCATTGTTCAGGGCTGCCTGGGTGTCACCAAGGGCCTGCACGGTTGTGTAATTGAGCCCGTGTGGAAGGGTAACTGAAAACTAGATTGGGGTGGGGCAGTCTGCGTCTGCTGAAGCCAGTGTGCAGAGGTGCAGGAGACCAAGATGGTGTGTGTGTACATGCTTGCACGTTTAGAACTATGGCAGAGGTGTGTGTGTGTGTGTGTAAAAATGCAGGGCCTTACCTGGGGCCGGCTGGCTGTGGGAATGCTAGTCTGAAATGGCCAAGAAGCTTTAGGACATTGCTTCTCACATTTGAATATGTATATATGATCCCCTAGAGATCTTGTTAAAATGCAGATGCAGGTTCTCTTTTTTGGGGGGGGCGGCTGTGCTGGATCCCACTGGATCGCCAGGGAAGTCCCAAAATGCAGATTCTGATTGAGCAGATTTTGCATTTCTGGCAAGTTCCTAGGTGCTTCCGGTGCTGCTGGTCCATGGACTATTGAGGCTCTAGGACAGTGGATCCCAAACTTTGCCGCATGTCAGAATTACGTGAGGGGTTGCCTATCGAGATTAAAACTCGATTCATGTCATACCAGTTAAAACGATCTCTGGGAGTGAGATCCAAGCATTGGTGTGATTCCACTGTGCAGCCTGGGTGAGAGTCATTGCTCTACAAGTTTCTTCTCACCTGGGCCTTTTCTTTGCCTGTTAGCTCCTCTGGAGAACATGCCAGAGATAGAAGGGGACCCAGACCGCCGTGTGGATTGCTGGGGCTGGGGCTGTTGATGATGTGGGTATCTTCTTTGGATCCCTTCCCACCTGCTGGTCAGGAGTTATGTTGGAACAACTCTGATAAGGAAGTCGAATCCATCATGAAACCCCAGAGCAATGAGGGACCACCTGCTTGGAGCCTCTTTGCCAAACAGCTGGAGGCTTGAGCTGTCCTCCCTTTTCCTCCTCCAGGTTGAGGTTCTCTATGAGGACGAGCCGCTGAAGGAATACTATACCCTCATGGACATCGCCTACATCTACCCCTGGCGGCGGGTGAGTGGGTGGGGTGGTGCCAGCAAGGAAACAGGGCCGAAAGGGGACACTGGGCCATCACGTGGGCCACACTGCTCTAATCACAGTTTATCCCTCGTCTCATGAGCTGGACATGTCCAGGGTGGCCTGCCACACACCAGGTCCGCCTCCAGACGCTCTCTCACTGATGCCTTCCCACACTCGGAGAAAAGGATCCCTGGGCAGATCACGTGCCCCAGTTTGGGTGTGGAGGAGTAAACTTTGTCTTCGGCTCTTTGGCCTCCCTCTCTCCCTTTTCTGTCTCTGGTCTTACGTGCGCTCTCTTCCTCTCTGGGTCTCTGTGTGCCCGTCTCCGGCCTTGCTTGGTCAGTCCCACGTTGCGTGTCTCCTCCTCTCTACTCAGTCTTTCTCCTCTCCAAGGCCTGGACCTTTCCTTCTCCCTGTTTGGGTGCCGTGGGGTGAAGGTGGGTGGCTGCCCCATTAGCCTCTTTCTCCTGACGCCCTCCCCTCCCCTCTCCCTGCAGAATGGCCCTCTCCCCCTCAAGTATCGCGTCCAGCCAGCCTGCAAGCGGCTCACCTTGCCCACAGCGCCCACCCCCTCCGAGGGCACCAATACCAGCGGGGCATCTGAGTGTGAGTCAGTCAGCGACAAGGCTCCCAGCCCTGCCACCCTGCCGGCCACCTCCTCCTCCCTGCCCAGCCCAGCCACCCCCTCCCATGGCTCTCCCAGCTCCCATGGCCCCTCGGCCCCCCACCCGACCTCCCCCACGCCCCCCGCAGCAGCCAGTGGGGCCACCACAGCTGCCAACGGGGGCACCTCGAACTGCCTGCAGACACCGCCTTCCGCCAGCAGGGGGCGCAAGATGACTGTCAACGGAGCGCCCGTGCCCCCCTTAACTTGAGGAAAGGGACCCTCTCCCTCCTTTTCCAGCTATGCTTCTCCACCCCTCCACTTTTTCGGGGCCCCCTTTTCCACCTCTTCTACTCTGCCCAGCTCCCCCCACCTTAGGGGTCGGGGATGGGTTTTATAAATAAATCTATATATATATGTACATAGGAAAAACCAAATATACATACTTATTTTCTATGGACCAACCAGATTAATTTAAATGCCACAGGAAACAAACTTGATGTGTGTGTGTATGCGTGGGGGATGGGGTGCTCAGTTTTAGGCGGTCTTGTGTAATTTGCTCTGCTCTTTTTGGGGGTGCCTAGAGGTGGATTGGTGGGGTCACTTGAGGCTCGGTGAAGCCCTGCCCCATCCTTCTGTTTCCCAAGGCATATGCGGTGTTGGAGGGGCTCCCACCAACCCCCAAAGCTTTAGGCACGACTCGAACTGGCTGTGTATGAGGTCCACCCTGCTTCTCTCCCCATCTTGGCTGCTGTCCTGCCCTGACCCTGACCAGTACTCTCCCCCCCACCATTGTTGAATGTCCAGAGAATTGCTAAGACAGTGCCTTTTACAAATGCAGCCTATCCCCTGGTTCTGAGGAGCAAGTGGGCAGTGGAGAGGGCATCTCCCTTACCTCCTCCTCTTGCAGTAGAAACTTTGTGTAATAGATAGTTCTGCCTTTTTTTTTCCCGTGTGTGTGGCCTTTGCATCATTTATCTTGTGGAAAAGAAGATCGAGGCCACAGAAGGCCTCTCAGCCCTTGAACTTCCACTGTGGTGTCAGCATTGTGAACCGCTTCACCCCCTTCTTCCACGCCCCCCACCCAGGAGCCCGCACTAGCAAGGCGGATGGGGAAGTCTCACCTGGGGGCCTGTAGTGGAGAGGTGGAAGGGGGGGGTGACCTCAGATAAGCACAGACCCCAGATTTTGCCAAAGGCAAACAGTCCTCCAGTGCCCTCCCCACCCGCAGCTGAGGCCAAGTCAGGAAAGAGCAACAGGCATCTAAAAGCACAAGAAGACAGAACCTGTGAGATCTGACCTCAGCTCCATCCCAAGAAGTCAAGTGGTCTGCCCCCTGAGGGGCAGACCCCAACAGACCCCTGCCCCCCCAGTTTTTCCTCCAATGTACATAGGTCAGATCGGGACGAGGGGAGGAAGCAAGACTGTCACAGCCTCTGTGTTTGGGGTCAGGTGTTCCCCAATGGGTTTTTCTGTGTTCGCACCTCGTCCTGTGTCTGAGGTGCTGTGGCTGTATCCTCCTCCTGGGACATCTGTATCTCCTGGCTTTGTAATAAATGCTGCATACTCTCCAGAGCCTGTAGTTCTTTGGGATAGAGGGGACAGGGAAAGGGTGGCTGGGTGCCCTGGCCTCCTCCTCTTGTCTCTGGGCTCAGCCTGCCTTGGGGGGACCCTATATGGAATGAACCTGAACTGCCCCCTCCCTGTGTGGCCAGTCAGGTGTCCCCAGCGCATGTTAAGATCCTGAAGGGGGACCGGTCATGTCCCTCACACCAGTGACCACAAGAACGCCACTCTGGGCCGGCACGCCTATTTAATGCCACCTTTGCCAGCAGGCATTGGGGCAGGGGCCCGTTCCAGCTGCCCCAGATTGGAGACCTTGGGTTACGGGAGCAGGTCCTTCACAAGCCAGCTACGGGTACGGGGGTCCCTGGGGTGATCCCTTCTTGGGCCGGTCAGCAGCCGCCCCCTCAGAGTGGGGAGCCCACGGCTGCCTTCTGCACCCGCTCACTCCTGTGGGTGCCATCACAGTATGGGGGCTTCCGGGTGGCCTTGCAGGTACAGAGCGCCACCACGCGGGTCTCCTGGGCCTTGAACTTGAGTGGGGATAGGCCAGTGCGTTTGAAGAAGTGGGAGCCATCACAGAAGGGCTGGTGAGGGAAAGAAGGAAAGTCAGAGACCCAACCCCACCTGCTGAGGCCGGGCAGGGCTGGGAGGAGTAGCACACGGGTCAGGGCCCAGACTCCTAAGTGATGCCGCCTGGGTTCACTACCACACCTTTCTCAGCTGTAATGTGACAGTAAAAAGCATAGCGTCATCCCAAGAAAATAAAATACATAATGGTTATCATGCACTTTGCCAGTAGAAAGTGTTCAGTAAGTATGAGTCTTTACAGGAGTCCTTTCTGGGGTCCCCAGAGGACCAGGACACAAGAACAGAATTTTCAAGGCGAAATGGGCCCTTAGGTATCAGCAATGTTTACACTGATAGGTGTTTGTTTGTTTGTTTTTTAATGGCTCCGAGTCTCCACTGGTTTATGAAATTCATTTCCTTCTCCATATTTTGGGGGTAAAAACTTCTCTGGGTGGGCTTTAAGACTGGGGTATCAATTTTGTTTGGCTCCAGGAAATAACTGGGAAGGGGCGAAGGGGACGTCCCACAGCAAACTGGCTGCCTGGTGTGAGCATCTATGCCCTTCCATCCTGGAAGGTGTTCCTGGATAATGGAAACAGGCCCAGAGAGGTGGTTAGCTAGTTAGTTAGTGGCAGAGCTGGACCCAAGGCCTCTTGGCCTTGGAGTCAGGGTGCGATAGGAGAATGGATGAGAAAAGTGTGCAGATAAGAATCAGCAACCTGTCCCAGAGGGCAAGAGGCAGAGAGGCACAGAGGGCTCTCCTGTGCTAGGCCTCACCAGTGCGCTGCACAGCGCCACCCTCATGAGGACCTGCTCAAAGTCCACAGCAAATCAGTGACAAAGTGGGACTCGGGGCCCTGGGCCGCTGAAACCACCACATGCCGCTGGGAGGGACACAGTTCAGAGCCAGCTCAAGAAAGAAAGGGACCCTGGAGGCTAAGAATATGGGGCAGGTTCCTGCTGGATGAAAGGCTCCTGGAGCAGATGAGAGAAGGAGTTGGGAGCAGGCAGCCCGGCTGACAAGACAGCAGGAAGCCAGGAAAGTCACAGAAACTGAGGGAGGGTTTTCAGGAGCAGATGCCAGGAAGGGGCACACAGGGCCAGAGAGGCTGTGCAAAGTCTTCCCAGTGTTGGGGTCCAAGGCCTGGGAACCTTGGACCCAGAAGCTTCCTAGGAGGAAGAAGGAGAGAGGGGAGAGAGAGACAGGCGAGCCGCTCAGGGCAGAGCCCAGAGCCTCTGAGAAGGAGGGAGCACCGGAAGAGGAGGAGAGAACCCTGGCTCCACCTGAGTTTCTGCCTCTCTGGCTGCATCTTGAAGGGGGGATGCAGAGAACGGTGAGCTCAGGGCTGTGGGTGGCGCTGGCCTGAGAGTATCCCTCCCCCGCAGTCTCCCTTGTTGTCCCTCAGGTATGTGTGGGAAAAAGAGGAACGTCTTGGGTGGGAGTTCCTGGGCAACATGTAGCGTCCCCAACCACAGCTGTCATATATCAACGGGAAGGAGGACACAGGTCTCTCACCTGCTTCTTGCTATGGCCACACACACACCACCTGTAGGTTTTCCCAGCCACCAGCTCCACCTTGATGGGTGTTTTTAGGGCCACCACGGACTTGGCTGGGGTTTGGGGGAACCATCGGGCCTGTGGCAGAGAAGATGAGGCAGTGAGGGTCAGCTCATGCCCTGGAAGCACTTTCTTGCCTGTGGCCTTGTCCAATTTCCCAAGAGCCTTGGCTGGTGACAGGCTTCCTCTGCAGGAGGCTGATCTGATGCCACCCTGCCAGGACACTCCCCCCAGGACACCATAAGCCCCCTGAGCTCCAGACAGAGAAGAGATTTCAAGGCCATGCAAGCACATAGGTTTCGGAGTCCAGGCCTTCCTTTCAAACCCTGGCTCTCACCTGGGTGCAAGGGAGGGGAGGCCCAGGATCCTGCCAGCCTAGGTGGGGCTAACTGCACCTAGGGTTGGGTTTATCAGGCACCGCTGTTCTCAGGGCAGAAGCCTGCTCCCTGCCCTGTGCCCTCTTGTCACTCTATCTCCCCTGAGCCATCGGGAAGGTAGCTATGGACAAGGCAGTCTCAGGCTGAAATCTACAAAGCAGGGCTGACCCATTCTGGTTCCCTCCTCTGGTCTCTACCTTTGGGGTCTCTGGGCCTGGGGGACTAGGGCAGAGAGAAGTGCAAACGGGGTATTGGGGGGTAGTACTTACCAGCCAGGAGGTGATGTCCCGTCTCTGGTTCAGCTTCTGCAAGGCAAGCAGGCATTGCAAGACGGTGGTTTGGAAACAGAAAAATAAAGTCAACGGAAAGCGGAAGACTTCCAGAGGGAAGTCATCTGGGAGGGAAGAGACGACAGGGCTTAGGCCCGTGGGAGAAATACGAGTGTAAGAATAAGGGGTCCCAAGAGAGGAACGGGAGTTGCTGGGGGAGGTGCTGGCACCCAGCGGGCGCTCAGGGAGGGCTGCAAAGGACCAGGAGACGTAGGGGCTTGAGGGACGCTCAGCCGAGGGGCGGGCGGGGAGGGCTCGGGAGGGGAGTTGGTGGGGGGGGGGGGGCCGGCCGGCGGGGCCGTGGCTGCTCACCAGGGCCGCCGGCCTCAGGAGCGCCCCCGCGCCGCCCATGCCGGCCCCGCTGCCGCCACCGCGCCGGCTCCGCCTCGCGCCCCGGTCACCTTCTCGCTTCCCCGCCTCCCGCCGGCCCGGCCCCGCCTCGGCCCGGAAGACGCTGCGGGGTTCGCGCGGTGCGGGCCGCGGGCCTGCGCAAGCCGACCAGCCCCAGCCGCCGGAAGTCGGGCCGAGGAGCAGACCCCGCAGCCGCCTAGGGGGCCCCGGGGTGTGGAGGGCTCTCCGGCGCCCCCTTTGGTTCCCGCGTGTCTGCGAATGACCCGCGCGGAGCATCGCCGCTCATTTCCTTGCCTGCGCCTCCCGGGCCCCCCACTTGCGAGCGGGGACCCTGACCGGAACCGTTTTCTCTTGCGGAGACTTGGGGCAGTTCTTCTAGAAGCGCGGTGCGGACACATCCCGTCGCCTAGGGAGCTTGTTTTTTTAATCGGATTCGCGCCTGGCCCAGGCCTACATGTTACATTCTTATGGGTGGGGCACAGGTATCTGCGTTTTCAATACGCAGGGTATTTCGGGTATGTTGTGCATTTTGGTCTGTGAACTACTATTCCAAGTGCTTAAAGAAATGTTCATTGACCATCCCCCCAACCCCCATCCCTTCCCAAGGCACCCACGGATGGCAGCCCCCGTCCCGTGTTCCCTTCAGTAAAGCCAGACAAAGCAGGGTCTCTTTGGATTTTTTTTTTTTTTTTTTTTTGTAAAACATTCTTTTATTAAAAGAACAAGTGCTGTTTACGAACTGCCCTTCGTACAAATAACATCCGTTATACAAAGATACAAGATCCGGGTTATGCACAATTCCAGGCTTGGAGGTGGCAGGGGAGGGGCATTGCCTTTTGGGTTGAGGATATAAAGGAGGCTTTAGAAAGAATGAAAAAGGAGCCCCTGGGTTTGCAAACTGTAGCTTCCCCTCCCTGCTCCCCTAGGAAGGGTCTGCTACATTGAGACAGGCTGGGGCGGAAAGGGGGGGGACAGGCGAGGAGCCAGGGTTTGGGTCTCCAGTCCCACCACCTAAGTCCCAAGTTGGGCTGAAGGACGTGACCAAAGGGCAATGAAGGCACCCCCTCAGTCCCCAACTTTTCAGTAGATCAAGTCAAAGTGGCTGGGAGCCAGACACACTTTTAATCGGGTTTGATGTGACTGGAGGGAGCCAGGGTACTATGCCCCACTTTCCTGCAAATTCCCAATTGAAGTGACCTTAATCCCTCCAGGCACCTCTCCCCAGGAAATAAATTGGGATAAAGGAGAACTGGAGGCAAGCTGCCTACCCTTAACTCTGGCCCACCACACACCAAGGAAGATGCTGGAAGCTGGCAGGGGGAGCCTGTGCCTTTGAAAACTTGTCTGCATTTCCAGTTTGGGAAAGGGCAGTGTGGAGAAGGTCACCCTTTCTCAGAGCTGGCTCTTTCTCTTTCCCAGGCTCTGGCTCCCTTCCTAGGAGTACTTCCCTAGAACTCAGGACAGGAGTGGGCAGGGGTGCTCTCATCGGCCTCAAGGGAAGGGCGCCTGAAGGCAGCAACAGACCTAGGAGTCTGAGGGGAAAAACTCATAAACAAATCGGAAAAACTTAGAGAAGAAAAGGCAACCTTTAAAGTGTCATTGTCTCTGGAGAGGATCCATCAGCTCTGAGCTAGGACAGTCAGTGCTTCACAGATACCCCCCACCCCGGCACAGCCCTGCACTCACACCACCCACGCGTCACATACACAGGGACAGACGGACAGCCACAAGGAGGCAGTGCAGTGGGACAGGAGAGCCGAGGACCGGGAGGCCAAGGTCCTGAGGGCTGGTCCTGGCTCTGCGCCTGAGCCCCTGCCCCTCCTAGGCTTGGAGCTATCACCTGTGAAGCAAGGAGCTGGCTCAAAAGACACCTAAAGACAGGTCCCTTCCAGCTCAGACATTCGTGCGCTAGTTGTGACCTCAAGGCCAGACAGCGGCTCTGCACGCACACTGCAATCACACCTCTGCGCTGAGGGGGATGACATACTAAGCTCCACTCTGCATTTTCAAACTCCACTTCCGCCCTGCAAAACACAACCTTCCCCTCCCCTAGACAGAGCCATATGTAAATCTGCATCCCTTTCTACTCCCCATCCAAATTCATCCTAGAAAAAGGGACTGAGCCTGGGAGCCGGGGGGGGGGGGGGGGGGGGGGGAGTGTATCGGTATCCATACCCCTTGCACTGGGACCCCACTCCGTCCTGAAGTGCTCCAGACCTTTCCTATTATAAAGCTCCCTCGAAAGAGGAAATGCACCACCACTCGCATGTCCCCCTGCCCCAAATTGAGGCAGAGCACCAATCCATACCCAGCCCGGGTCCCTTCTTCAAATCTAACCTGCCTACCTGCCACTGCACCCCGGCCTGGGGAAAGTCAGAAAACAGAGACTCTTGGAGATGAGAACCCCAGACTCCCGGGTGCTGGAGGGAAGGGGAGGTCTTGGTTCCAGTGCACTAAGTCATTTGGACCTCTCACTCTCTGCCACAGCGGCCTTGGGGTGGATCGACTTCCCTCACTGTCCAGAACAGAAGCTGACTTCAGCTGTAAGTGGGCCGGCCTTGGGCAAGGGTGTGGGTGTGAATGAGCAACTCTTCTAAGAATCTCTGAAGGTTATTTTTCTTTTCAGTGGTTTGGGGGCAGGGAGTTAGACAGCTTAATAGATGAAGATGAATAAAATGCTGAATTCTATCATTTCTTTCTAACTGATATTTAGCGTTAATAAAAAGTGAGTATTTCTGAGGTCATCACAACTGCCTCCCCCCTCCCCCCAAGCCCTTGCAAGTGCCTAAGAAATTGCCTCTGAAGGATCCCACCCACCCCCTCCATTATCAGCTCCCTAACATCTTACAAAGTCTTATCAACAGGAATATTAATATTATTTTCAGTATCAGAAAAAAACCAGTTGAGCAGCACAGGCAAAAATATATCTGCACTACGTTTCTGTCATTGCCAAAAATATACACATCTTCTTTTCTTTATTTAAAAAACAAAACCAACAACAACAACAAAAACCCAAACAGAAACACACACACACACAAATCCACACATGCAAAGAAACTGACTAGACGTGGTCATCAGGGAAGCTGGCCACGCTCCTCCTGGCTCCGACCCCAGTGCACCCGACAGACACAGACACAGGCTTCAACCTCGCCCCTCTCCTGGTTGTCCCACTGGCCCTCAACCTTGGCCACCAAAGGCTCTGGGCAGGTGGGGAGTCTTTAAGGTGAGAATTGCCCGCTACACCCCGGGGAAATAGCTGGTGGGTGAAGGGACAGTTGCAGGTCAGCGTAAGCTTAAGTCTCCCCTGGTGGGTGGGGGTGGGGTGCGGGAAGGCAGGCTGGCTAATCCTGGGAGGAAGGTTTCACTAAAAGAAGTGGCACTTTACCCCCCTTGCCTCGTCCCCCAATCCCTGGGGCTCCCCTTTGCCAGGGAAGCAGGACCAAGTATCTAGTGGGGGAAGGGGAGCGCTGAGGGGGCACTGAGACCATGTGGAGTCTGGGGGAGGAAAGGCAGGATATTACCCTGATTCAAAGCCCCCCAGCCCCCAGTTGCTCTCCAGTATTGGAGTATGGTTCTGGTTTTTGTTAACCATTCGGGCCCCAGAGAGAGACCAAAGTTGGTGAGGTGAGAGGGTGCAAACAAGAGCTGGGAGCGCCACTCTGACACTGCCTCATCAGAGCACTGCTCCTATCCCTGCCCTCGGCTGCCCGGGCTCCAGGGGTACACAGACAGACGGACGGACAGACACACGCACACGCATACACGCTCTCTGAGTCAGGCAGCTCCATCTCCCCACCCTCGGCACTCCTAAATCCAATAGTGCAAACAAGGGGCAGGGGATCGAGGGGGCTGGGCCGCCCACCCCCTGCCTTCCCCCAGCCCATCACTAGGGCCCAACCCCCAGAGGTAGGGAGGCTTGGGCCAAATTTGATGCCATCCTACCCCTTCTTCGGCCCCCTTGTCTGTGGGCTTTTACAAGCTCAGCTTGTGACCCTTGTCTGGGGCGGGGGAAGGGGCCCAGCGAGAAACAGTCCAAGGAAGCCCTCTTGCCATCTGCCCAAGTTGGGAAGAAACTGCAGGTCAAGTAGGGCCACCCGTTCTTCCGTAAAAGACTTCTGCACAGGGGCAGGCCCAGGGCCTAGCCCCCCACTTATCCCACTCAAGTGCTAATCCATTTTACGTGGTGGGTTCAACCAACCCCCCACTTATGCCATGGCCCACTTTGCTCTCTGGGGAACCTCAAAACATTCGCTGAGAGTGGGGGCTCCTAGGCGGGCTTGGAGGCTGTCCTCCTTCTGAGCCCCTCACGAAGGCGCCAGTGCAGAGGGGGAGGGGGGCCAGATGGAAGGGGCTCCCCTCTCGGTCTCAGTCCTCGGCACCAGGAGCGCCCCACACTCCCCGGGCCTCGGCACGTGCTCTGGGCCGGGGCTCTCCAGTGTCTGGGTGCAGGTGCCCGCTCCAGGCTGGGACCCCTCAGACCAGGATCTGCCCCTCCACTTGGGGGGTCAGCAGGAGCCTGGGTGGATTTAGCCTTTTTCCTGGTTGGCTGAGGCTCCTTTGTCAGCAGTCTGGAAAAAGAGGAAGGAAGACTGGGGCTTTGGGAGGTGTGTGGTCCTAACACCCAGTTGAGAACAGCTTCCTGGGTCAAGAAAGCTGATGTTGGATGCAGTTAAGGGTCTGGGCTTTGGCGGTTGCACACCAGGGTCACCTTGTGTGTGTTGTGTGTCTGGGGGAGTTGCCCTGCATAGGGCACCCAGCTAAGCAGACATGTGCCAGCCGAGGGCAGCACACGGGCTCTGGCCCTTTGCCCTCAGAAGAAGAAGGGAGGGGAGGGCCTTTCTTGAAATGGCCCACCCAGAGCATCATCTTCTTCTAAATGGTCCAATCAGAGAGGAAACCGCCTTTCCTAATGGGTCTCCCCAGAGGAACGCTGTTTTCTAATTGGTCCTTTCACTATGAGGCCGTGTGCCAAGTGTATCTTTCCTGGATCTGCAGGAGGGCACCCATGTGCTGGCAGAGGCCCTGGGGTCTAGAGCAGGGCACTCTGCTGCCCTAGCAGCCGCTTCCTTCCTCCTTCTGATGGTGCATCTGACGATGTACCTTCTGATGTTTCCTCGCTGCCCATCCAGGAGAGGGAGACAGGACCGTCCCTCTGCCCCCCTCCCGGCCCCTCCCCCAAGCCGGACACCTTACTCACCCCTCCTTTGGGGCCACTGCCACTGCCATCCGCCCCCGACAGGCTGAGGAAGGGGTTGGTCTGGGCAGTGAGGACTGGAGGTCCGCCTGCTGCTGCTACTGCTGCGGCCGCAGCTGCTGCGGCCATGAGACTTGTGTTGTTGCCGAGCGAAGGGGCCACCAGGGCTCCGGCGGGCAGCAGAGGTGGGGCAGATGCTGTGGGCAGCAGGCCAGGAGTGCCTGCGGACAGCAGCGGGGTGGAGCTCCCGGCCAGCAGGCTGGCCATGGGCAACTGGGAGCCCCCGGCCATCTGCAGCCGCTGCAGCTCCCGCTTCTGCTGGATCTGCTGGATCATCTGGTAGACAACAGTCTGGTGTTCCTGCAAGGGGGCCAGATTGCTTACTGGCCAGTGGTCCCCAGGGTCATCTTGCCCTCATTGGCCTGGGCCCCATCCTATCACACTAGGACCATGAGGCAAAAGACCTGGGAGACAGTCAAGGTTCCGTCTAACTCCCTCCTCTGGGCCTCAGTCTCCCCATCCAGACAAGAAAGTGGTTGCACACCATCAGCGTTTGTCAGCCGGCGCACTATCGGCCAAGTGCAGGGGGTTTAACATCCCCGGCCCCACCCCCCCTCACTAAATCAATTCCTCAGTTGCTATGACAACCACAAATGTCCCCAGGGATGGTATGACCCCAAGTTGAGAAACACTGAATGAGGTCAATAGTTTTCAACTCCCCTCTTTTTCGTTCGTTTTTTCCCTTAAGAGTCATTTATTTTTGCTTTGAATAGGCAAAGCATTTTCAGTGTTCAAAAACCCAAAGTGATTTATTAAGGCTTATCTTCAGAAATCTTGCTTTTACCCCTGCTGCCATCTGGCCTCTGTAGATAACCAATTGAATTGGTTTCTTACGTATCTTTCTCATGTTTCTTTATATGAAAATGAATATTTTTCTATTTTTTCAACTCCCTCCTTTTTAAAAGGAAGAATTCCTTTCCTCCAAAGGAATTCTTAGCAGAACTCAACACACAAGAAAGACCTAAAAGGGGCTGCTCTGGTTGAAGCGGTGTCTGTCACCTGCTCGGCCACCGCTCTATGCAGACCCTGAAGTTCCCCACTGAAGAGCCTTGGGGCTGGAATTGGAAACGCTCAGTAACTGAGGAACCACTACCCTCCAGATCCTCTCGCTAGGATGTGATCTGGGGCCACTACAGCATCCCTTCCCCAGTGCCCAGGGGCCCCCCGAGAGGAACCCTTATGCCCTCTGACCCCACATGACCCTTAGGGGCAATCTCCACCCAGCCTGGGGCTGCCCTCCTTGGGCTGGCCCAGACCCTCTGAGAGGGCCCTTCCAGCAGAGCTGGGGGAGGGGAGGTGGCCCAGGAAGGGAGGGCCATTACCGGGGTCAGCTGTGGGGACGCCAGGAGCTGCTGGAGCTGCTGGAGCTGCTGCTCTTGCTGCTGCAGGAGGTGTCGCTGCTGCTCGGTGAGGCTGAGGCAGGGGGACAAATCACAGACCATGGGAAGGGACAGCGGAACCCTCCTCGTCTGCTCCCCTAACTTCCCAGACTCCCTCAGACCCAGGTGGGGAGAGGCAGGATGTGCGATATTAGAGGACCAGAGCGAAACGGACTGAGCTCAGAGCGGACAGTGGGAGGGAGGCACGTCAGAGGGAAGAACTTGCCCAGAAGGAAAACCTAGGCTAGCTAGGGTACAAGGCATAAACAGACGACTTTGTCCCTGGAGAGCTACCATCTGGAGGGCACTCACATCTAACATCTAAGGAGAACCTGGGGTGACTAGAGTCTAGACCCTGTAAGATCAGAGGACAGCTTTCCTTCTGAGGAACTGTGGGTGTTTGGGGGGATTCCCTCCCAGAGCCAGCCTCCCCCTTCCCTTCCCCAGACTGAGCTCTCCCTCACCTGTTGAGACAACCTGGCAGCTGCAGCGCGGGGGCCCCGCCAGCCTGGCTCAAGCCCGCGGGGTTGGGGGCGGCAGCCCCATTCAACCCCCCCAGGAGCCCATTGAGGGGCAGGGCCCCGCTGCCCGCCAGCCCCCCCAGCAGCCCCTCAGCCATGGGCATAGCCCCCAGCCCTGCTGCCCCGGGTGCCCGGCCTAGCCCATTCTGTGGCTGGGGCGGGAGCGGGGCAGGGCCCCCAGGCAGGGCCAGGGGCAGAGTAGCAGGGCTCTGCTGGAGCAGGGGCAGCGGTGGGGGCGTGCTGTGGAAGGACAGCGACGAGCTGCTGCGGCTTGGGCAGCCTGAGTGTGGGTCCTGGGGAGGGAGGGGGAAGGGAGGGGTCAGAGGGGCAGGGGGCCAGCATGACCTTTCTGGCCCCCGGCCCGGCACCCACCAGCATTCTCACAGAGCACAGCCACCCACCCCCTTCCCCCAGGCAGAGCCACCCAGGAAGAAGCAAGGCCCGGGATAAAGGCTAAGAATCCAAACAGCCTTCACAAGTCACTTCCTAGGGGCCCAGCACCCCTCATGATGCTTGTTTAACACTGAACAGGGATGACGGTAGTGACCACCTGGTGAACCAGACCCAGGGTTCAGTGCCTGACCTGTACTAACTCGTTACTGCCTTTTTATGAGTGAAACCACTGGTTCTTAGACAGGCTAAACAACTCTGCAGGCAGCTGGAGTGAAAGATTCAGGCTCAAATCCCATGTCCACAACTTAATGGCTCGAGTGGCTTCTCTGTTTTAGTTTCCTCACTCATAACATGGGGGTGAGAGGAGAACCTATTCCATAAAACTATTGTGAAGATGAGACACACAAACCCTTTAAAAGTCTCAGCACAGGACATGACAAAGGGCAAGTATGCAATTAATGTCGGTTACCATTATGATTATTGTTGCCCAAGTCACACATTTAGAAAGTAGCAGGGAGAACAAGAACCCACTTTGTTTGGTTTCCAGAACAACCACTATATGACAATAGCAACGGCTCCCCCAACCGCCAGCAATTACACGGGGATTATTTTGTGTGCAGCTACAACAAACTATAATAAACTCTTCACAAACACTTCTCAAAGAGGCCTTCCCTAACTACCTTATATTCAGAGAAGAATCCCACCCTCCATTCTTTCTCATAGCCCTCAAATTATTTCCATCTTAGCACTTTTCCTGATTTGTAATTATTGATTTTCTTGGATTGAGCCTGTCTCCAGGAGCAAGACTGTCCGATTTGCTCACTCATTGCTTAGCCAATGCCTGGAGCTAAGTAGGCACCTCATAATTATTACTTATTTAATGAAGGAATGAATGGGTCAGTCAACCAATTACTCAGCCAATCACTCCACCGTCCAGCCTCCAATAGCCGCAAGGTAGAGATGCGACTAGAAGGACCTTTCACCTCCCCACTCCTGCCCGTCCCTCGTGCCCCTCCCCGTGGCGCCCACCTCGGAAGACGTGGACAGCGAGTTGTCCAGGCCCAGACTGTTCTTCCCTGGAGGGCTCTTGCTGGTGCTCAAGGAATCGCTGCTGCCGGCTGAGGGAGGGGGATCACGGAAGGAGGTCACGGGCTGGAGTCAGGGCCAGTTCCGACCGCACAGCAGAGGCCCCCATCCCCGGGCTGGGTGGGATTCCCCTTACCTTGGGGAGGCAGGCCATAGGGCCCAGGGACAGGGCCGTTGGTGGCAGGCAAGGCGGCAGGCAGGGCGGCGAAGGGCACAGAGAGTTGCACGTTGAGAATCTGCAGTCGCTCTTTCTTGGCCGTAAGGCTCAGTATCTGCTCCTGCAGCCTCTGGTTTTCCTTCTGCAGTGCATGCAGCGCCTTCAGCATCTCTACGACTGCAGACAGAAGGCGAGAGAGCGCCTGAGCCCCGCGGCCCTGGAAAGGCTGGGGGCGGGGCCAGGTGACCGGGGGCGGGGCCTGGAGGGGCGGGGCCTGACGGAGGAAATCGGACTGAGACCTATCAGAGAAGGCGCCGGCTACCGAGGGACGCAGGTGAGTCCTGGGGAACCAGAGGTATGAGGACCACAGGTGGGGTCTGAGGCTTGGGGTGAAGGCCAAGTGCTTGGCAGGGAAGGGGTGGGCGGAAGTTGGGGCTTAGTAAAATAAGGGCCAGGAGGTCGCGAGGGCCAAAAGCCCTGCGAAGAGGGGGCGGGCCCAGGAGCAGGACCCAGCGAGGGTTAAAGGCAAGGCCCGCGGTTGGCCAGAGTTAAGGCAGGGGCGGGGCCGCAGGCGGAACCTTAAAGACGTTTGGGGACCTCGGAGAGAAAGGACCGAGTCTGGGGGTGTCCCAGGACAGGTCACCCAGCCCGACGTCACCCCTTCTCACTGTTGACTCCGGCCTCGCCATCGCCCTGCTTCTCTAGCAGCTGCTCCATGTTAGTCGTTCCGGGGGCCGCTGGGTCCAACTGGCCGCCCCCGCAGGGTGCTGTCTGGTCGAAGAGTGCTGGGAGACTGCTGATGGGGGACCTGGGGTCAGAAGGGAAAACCGAGCTCAAGCTTATCTCACTCCCCGACTCCAGTCTCCCTGCCCTCCTCCTCCTGCCTTAAGGGTTTCAGTCATCCCCTCTGGATCCCACCCTCTCCCCCCCACCAACCACCCGCGCCCACCTCTCCGCCCTCTCCTCCCTGACAGTCCCTCCACCCCGCTCCCAGCCCCTCCCCCAAGCCGCCACTCTCTCCCTCACATGGAAGACAGACTCTCCTGGGGGGACGTCCCCCGACATCGGAAGCTGCAGTCCTCCAGGTCTGGCTCTTGAAAGGAGAGGGGGGGGGCAGGGATCAGCGAGGAAGAGGTGCCGTCGGCCTCACAGTCCCAGCCTGGGAAGTGGGTGCGGGATCTGGGACCTTACCGCAGACCCCTTTCCCCAGGATCTCCCAACCCCAGATAGCCAGTTCTAGTTCTTAAGGCGCTGGGAGCCCTGGCTTGGAAACCCAGCGCCGTGGGAGGCAAAGCCATGAGATCTCGTCCCTTCCTCCTTCTCTAGGCAGAAAAGCTGCTGCAGCCTGGCTACTTTCAGATCCACCTCCCAATTTTTTTCCTGGAAAACTTACAACTTCTGAGTCTTAGAAACTTGGGGCCTACACAGTCCTGAGTTGAACTTGGATATGATACTTACTTGCTGTGTGACCGCGGGCTTGAAACTAACCTCTCTGAAGTGATTGTTATGATTAAAATAAGGTAGTGAATGTGAAGCGTTAATCTGAACCGTTTAGCTGCCGTGCAGCAAGGCCTTAATTACTGTAGCTATTATAATCAGTTTTGTATGACTTTTATATTAATAAACTAAAAAATTAGACGTCAAAACCCTCTGTTGGGCCACTGAATTCCACTTTGCGTTTTGGAAAAATACAGTCACCTACTCTGTAGGGTTCTCAGATTCGGTCCCCTTAAGGTTTACCTGAACTGGTAAGCCCCGCCCTCCAGCCGACCAGGTGGTACCTCTGCACCAATCAGCTCTCTGGGGCTGGGTTGACTCTCCAGGGAGAGGGAGGGGCACTTGTGATCCGCCCCCTTAACTCCTAAATACCCAGAGAGCCTGTTGTCCAGCTGGTGGGATCTCTGTAAACTCAGATCCCAAGAACTCACTAAGAGGCCAGCAGGGAGCTAGGCTACAGCGGTGAAAGAACTAGGCTTGAAGCAAGGGTACCAGAATTTCAGCTGCTGCTCTCTGCCTTTCCCTACCCCAACTGCCTTGAGCAAGTCATTCATCTCTCTGCCTTTTTGTTTTGTGAGATGGAGCAGTATTTCTTCTGCCCTGTCCTGTCCCGCCTCCTCACAGGGGTTTTAATGTGCAAATGTAGGTTTGTTGTGTGTGGAATGTTTTTTTGCAGGGTGGGCAATGGCCAGAGGGTGGGGGCAGCCAGAAAGCCCTCCCATCCTTTCTGGGGTGACAAGCAGATGACGGGTGCCCCTCAGGCCTTTGGGAAGAAAGGGGAGTGGGGTCAGAGACTCACATACCTGTGTGGCTGCTCTCGGCTTGGGTGAGGAGGGGGTTAACGGCACCCATGGGGGTTCCAAAGATGTGGGTAGAAGGGAGACTAAAGGTGGAGCCAGCCAGAGAAAACACCTGAGGGAAAGGAGGTAGAGTCCAGCCTGGTGGTTATTCTTGGATCTAGAGCACAACTGTGTGCACCGGGGTGGAGGGGACCAGGTGTGCTGGGGAGGAGAGAGGACCAGAGAGAGGGAGAAGTTCTGGTGGTGATCAAGCCCAATCTCTCAAATTCCCATGGAAAGCTGGGGTCCTCAGCAGGCTGTCCCCCACCTGCCCAGGGATGGCGGAGCCCAGGAGTAAGGCCTCACCTGAGTGGTGGAGATAGAAGCAGAGGAGGAAGGGAGGGTGCTGGTGAATGGGGAGCGGCTGAGGCGGGGCAAGGCCGAGGTCCCTGGGGGCCCCAGAAGGCTGGAGGAGAGGGGGGTGCTGCAGACAGCCCGCAGCATTCCACCACCATGGGAGATGGGGTCCTTATTACTGGTGTAGATGCCTACAGGCACAAGACAGACACAGAGGGAAGCTTAGTCACCACTCCCCCACACCCCACCTTAGTCAGGTGGCTGGAGCAGCCTCTCCCCAAGGAGAACACTCCCCTGGATCTGGCCACACACCAGTCTCACCCTCTTGCTGCAAAGATGTCACTTCTTGCTTGGGTGACATCTGCTTGCCATGCCTGCTTATTCCACTGCCCTGCTAAAGCCTGGAGAATTCCCAGTTTTTCTAATTCCCCAACTCAAACTTGGTTAAGTCCTGTTGGCAATCTCTCCCGCTACAACCATGCAGAAAATGCGTATGGGGGAGTGTCTCAGAGGTGACTGTCATCTGCATCCTTTGTCTTTTGGAGCAGTTTCGATCACATTCCTTCTAACTGCATGTTTGTGCCTCTGTCCCCTCACTAGACTGGCTGGGCCCTGAGATACCCTCCATCCCCAGGGGTCACTAACCTGCCCCCAGCAGGGGGGACTCCAGGCTCAGGCTGGGCAGGCTCCCAGAAGGCCCAAAGGTACGGGAGGCCAGACCACCCAGGCCAGAGCTGACAAGGGAACCTCCGGAGAAGGGTGAGGCAGCAGTGGCCGTAAAGCCAGCCAGCTGGGCACCGGGCAGGGAGGGAAGGGCCGGGCCCCCGGTGCCCTCCTTGTTGCGGCTGCCCTTGGGACGGCCTGGCCCGTGTCGGCTCCTCTTGCTGGCTTTGTGCTTCTTCTCTTTCAGGCCTGTCTCAGGGGTCTCCTCAGCAGGCACAGGGGCGGCGCTCAGTGTGGGCATCCGCTTGTGGGTGCCTGCTGAGGCCCCAGAGCCCGAGACGTGGGGTGACTTATAGTCCCCAGGGGACGGGGCCCGGGCCCGGCCTGAGCTGGAGGTGGTGGTGGAGAAGCGCATGATGGGCCCAAAGCCAGAAAAGACCACCTTCTGCTCAAAGAGGTCAGCCTTGGGGGGCTCGGGGGCTGAGGGAGAGGGAGGAGCGGAAGGGGGGTGTGCTGTGGGCTTGGAGTACTTGTCCTCCTCTGGCTGCTCCAACTTGGGGAATGCAGAGAAGTCAGGGGAGCTCTGCAGGGACGAAACTGCAGAGGGGGAAACGGAATTACAGTTGGACCCCAGATCCCCTGCCTCCCTCCTGCTCCCAGCGTGCACTAGTAGAGAGAGCTCTGGTCAGGGGATGGGGAAGCTGAGTTTCCTGTCCCAGCTCTGCCACTGTCTCTGCGTCCTGGGACGAGTGTCCCCGCCCTCCAGCTTTCCCACCTGTGATAGAGTAGGAGGAGAATACCACCCTAGCACCCTAGCACCACCCTAGTGACCTCACTCGATGACTACAGAAATTACAGGAGATTAGAGTTGGTGCTTTAAAAATGGTACCTGACAGCCTAAGTGCAGGGGATAATGAATATGGTTATGGGGGTTGGAGAGGTGGGCCCTGAGGGAGACCAGAGGGGAGTTCCATCTCGAGAGGAGAGGGCTGAGGGGAGGGTATGGAGAGGAGTCACTTGGTGGGGATTTGCCCCACCTCAACCAATTTAGGAAGCAAATGAGACGCAAACCAACATTAAAAGGCCCTTGGTAGAAAAGCTCAGGGCCAAAGACTGTCCCGCTCCCAGCCTCCTCCGGGATGCCCACACTCACCTGCAGGCTGGAAGGGCCCCCCAGAGGAGGAGGAAGAGGAGGAGGAGGAAGAGGAGGAGGCGGAGGTAAAGCTGCTCACACCTTTCCCACTGCTCAGCTTCTTCCCCTTGTGACTTAGGCCATGGCTGGAAGACTTTTTCCCCTTTGAGTCCCTGCTGCTTTCAGAAGTCTCCTGAGTGCTGGCCTCATGGTGGGAGGAGGAGGAAGCTGAGGAGGAGACCTGAGGGAAGGAGGAGAGGAAGGCTCGAGGCCGGCTCCCAGGGTCTGGGCTCACCCTGACTTGGGAGTGGAGGAGGACACAGGACCTAGGGCTCTACTGGGAGAGCCCAGAGTTAGCTTCAGGAAGTATCTTCGGGCAAGGGGACAGTGGCAGGAGCTCCTAGACCAGGGAGATGGGGAGGCAGCTCTGTAGCTTCTGGGTGTGAAGAGTTGGGAGCTCTGAACCCAAGAAACTGTCTGTCCTTCACCTCGGGCAGGCGAGAGATGAAAACAGTCCCAGAGCCTGTACTGAGGCACGTATCTTCTTAGTCACTCATTTAAGAAATACTTAGGCCTAAGAGGGCTGGACTTGTACTGGGAAGTGGTGTACGCAGGGAAGAGACACTCCAAGGAGAATGGGCTGCCCTGGCCCCATTCCTGGGCCCCCCAGTCCCCACCACTCCCTCCATGCTCACCCCCAGATGCAGCCACCTGGCCAACAGCCCGCTCCCTGGCCACTCCATGCCCTTCCTAGACAACCTGAACTTCCATGCCCAGCCCTCTGCCTGGAGAGCCTAGCCTTCCTCTTCCCGGGAAATGTCTTCTTCCAAATCCAGCTCGTAAGCCCCCTCTCCCGTGAAGTCACCCTATAGCCACCTGGGGTGGAACAAATCTTTCTGTCCTCTTATTTCCCGGTATCGTGTACCCACCCACATCAGCCATCAGGTGCCACACTGTACTGCAAGATACGGTCCCCCATGTCTGAGGGCGGCAGCAGTGGCTGGAAGAGCGGGGTCTCTGGGGTCTGTGAGCCTGGTGGGTTCTGCCGTTTACCACCGTGTCATGTTGTGTGGTCTCAACCTCACCGAGCTTCAGTGTCCTTATGGGGCTAATTATGCCTATTTGGAGAATTACGAGGACCACAGTGCCAGATACATAGTATGGGGTCGATAATGATGATGATTCTGATGGCATGGCTGCTAGTGATACACTGCAGAGACAGTGTCCTGTGGTGGTTAAGAGAACGGGCCTTCAAGCCCGACTGCCCGGGTTCAAATCTTGACTCCACCGCTCCCTAGCTGTGTACTTTTAGGCAAATTACTTAACTTCTCTGTGCCTCAGTTTCTTCATTTATTAAATGGGGTTAATAAAATACCTACTTCATTGGATTATTTGGGGGATTAAATGAGCAAATCCCCCAGGCATCCCCTCCATCCCCCTGTTCCAGAAGGGAGCCTGGCATGTGGTGAGTGAGTCAGGGCTTTGTATTACTACCAGGGGTGGCTTTTCCTCCTGGTGGAGACCAGGTATTCAGTAAATGAATAAATGCCAGAGGGAGGATGGATGGGAGAACGAGAGCCACCCTGTGCTGCCCTTTCCTGGGCGGAGCCCCGGTCTCTTGTCTTTTTCTTTGTTCTTTTCAACAGCTGGAGTTCTGAAGGGAGCCAGATGTGGTTATGAGAGCAAGGGAGGAGAGGGCCCGGGGGAGGGGTGGCTGAAATGCTGGGGTCGGTGGAGGGGGATGGGCAGAGTGCTCCAACACATCCAAAGGGACGTCCGGCCACTAGGATAACTCCTAGATCTCTGGCCCTCTCGTTCCCCCTGCCTGCAAACCTCAGGGAAAGACCAGAGGGCGCAGACAGGAAGCTTTTCCAGGTGAGCCCTGGGCAGCAGGGAGGGGAGAGGGTTACTGGGACAGTTGCCACAGCAACATCACCCTGGAAACCTGATACCTGAGCCTCCTGCTAAGATGCCCAGAGCTCTGCCAACCTCCTGAGGCCAGTGGAGGTGAATGGGGCAATAATGGTGACAGGAGGAGGCAGTGTCTCCAGGCCCCTGTTCTCCTTCCGTGGGGAGGACGGGCTGGAAGGAGGGGCAGGGAGGGTTGCTCTGGCTTGGATTAGCCATTCCCTGGCCTCGGGTAGGGCCTGCTGGTTGCTTATCCAGATGTTGCCAGTTTCTGGAGTCAGGCCTGACATGCCATGCCCCTACCGGGAAGGTGGGATCAGTGGGGATTTCAGGGTGTGGTCCACAGGCCTGCCCCGCAAGCCATCAAGGGCCACACTTTCAGTCCCTCCGGCCTGCATGGGGCGGGCTTTTGGTTAGGTGACAGGCTCTGGGCAGCCTCCTGATGTGGAGGAGGGATGAGAGTGAAGGGGTCCTCTCTGCCTCTCTTTGGGGAAATGGGCCCCAGAAAATCAGAGAAACACCATGAGTACTGTACCTGCAGACAGGAGCCCGGTGCTGAGGCCCTCTGTCTGGACAGAGGCAGATGTGAACATCTGGCAGCCAGCAGGCAGGGCGGTGCCCCCCACCCCACCCCTACTCTCCCGGTTGGTCAGTGATTGGTGTGGCTGAGGAGCAGAGGCCCCTCCTGGGCTAGAACAGGAGTTGGGGGGAGGGGGTGGAGCAGAGGCATATTAACCTGAAGCTGTGGAGGTGCCCAGCGGTGCTCACCCTGACCCCTCACCCTGTGCCTCCCTCCCGCTGCTGCGGCCATCCCTCCAGGGTGTAGGCAGCAGTACCTTGTCAGCAGTGGGGACCACAGGTGGGGTGAGGATGCTGGGGGGTGACTCAGGCCGCTTCTTGTGCTTCTGTTTAAGGCGTTCTTTGTCCTTTCGACTCTGGGGAGGAAGAAGGGACCGGAACTGATGTGGGGGAACAGTCTGGGTCAGGATAAACACAGCACATGCATGTGGGGAGTGGGGTCCTTTCAAGGACGAGGCTTTGTGGGCACCATCTCCCCCTATGGAGGGACTGGGGGACTTTGGCGGGACAGGAGTGGCCCAGGCAGGTTCCTCTGAGAGCCGACAGCCCTTCCCCCTCCTCCTCACTGCCTGCTAAAAATAGCCGGTCCCATTATCATGCCAGTGACACAGAGCACCACTCATGTGAGCACACACCCGGGACACGGAGCTGTGCGGAGGGACGGGAGCCAGGCACTCTGTGACGTGTGGCGGGGACGCAGGCATGTGCACCTACAAACGGGACCGACACATGGCTAGACTGTGGTGTGTGTGCAAATGCTGGGGACACTGTCGTGTCATGGGGAGGACACGGAGGAACCACACAGATACAAAGAGCCCCAGGGAAGCCAAGCCTTCACCTCAACCTCCATAACCCTCACATGTCACTTCCTCAGTCCCCTCTCTGCCCTCAGTGGCCTCAGAGGAAGGAAGGGGGTAGGCCCTATGGCCTTCCGGATAGCTGTGGTGGCTTCTTGAAAGAAACAGGTGTTTGTGAGTGCGCAGGAGGGGTAGACGGAAAAGACTTTTACCTTCTTCTGGCCCCTCTCGTGGTGGGAAGGGTGCTTCTCCTGCTGCGTGGATGGCGAGGCCGACCTGCTCCTCCGGCCAGCGATGAAGCCACTACCGCCTCCCCCTGTGCCTCCCCCTCCTCCGCCGCCTCCCCCACTCGTGTGCCGGGATGTCTTCTGGGGAGAGAACCGAGAGGAACTGCCATACCCTCCTCTCACTAGCCCAGGGAAAGGTTCCTGAAGATCAGGGACCCCCCACCCCAACCCTGCCTGTCACTAAGAGGGCCCTGGGTCCTTAATGATACTCTGCTGAATGGAAGTGCGTTCCCTAGACTGGAATCCTAGTTTCCCTGCTGGCTTGTCCAGTGCACAAGATTCAGCAGCAACTGAGGCCCAGAAGAGGTGGGGCGTCTCGGCCCAGCAAGGCATGGATGGAGGTAGGCCTCTCACTCTCCGCCCACCTCTTTTCATGGTGCCCTCTTGGCCCCTCTCAGGCCCTGGGCCACGGCCCACCACCACTTCCTTCCCTGGGGTGGAGGACATACAGGACAGCCCTCATGGGGGCCCCTGCTCCCCTGTACTCCATACCCCATCCTCTCCTCCAGACACCTTGCTCCAGCCATCACCCCTTCTCCTTTGTTCCTGGCCCTCCACCAAACACAGTGGTTCCTTTTGTCCAAAAGGACCTGCTGCCCTTAAGAAGTAGGGTGGGGGGAGTAAACATCCATAAGAAAAACCCAAACAACCCCTGTGCTTCCATTCTTCCCAGCCAGGGCCTTGAACTCCCCACCGCCTAGGCTGATGACTTCACCTGTCCTAGACTTATAGCTGTTCCCCCTAAGGTCACCCAGTACCTCCCAACTGTCAAATGCAAGGACTAATTTCAGGCCTTGTCTGACCCCATTCCTCCCCAGCGGTGGGCACTGCTTCTACTCTGCTGAGCTCTAAACTCCCCACCTCATGGTTCTCTTCACACCTGAGCCCCCTACCTGATGGGCACCCAGGGATTCCAGCCCCAGCCTTATACACCTGGGGCTGCCATGGCCACCCTGCCCAGAGGCCTCACAGCCACCAAATCTGAACATCTCCACTTGGCACCTCCTATGAACCAAACCGAGCTCCCTACCTTGTCTTAAGTGGATATCAAACCCTGCACCTAGATGACCCTATGACTTAACAATCCTAAGTAGGACACTTCTGAAAATGAAAAGGGGAGCTATTAATAATTATACCAGGGCAAAAGGCACAAACTGGGACTCTCTGGGGCAGACCAGGACATACGCTGGCCCTACAGAAGCCTACTGCACCACCTGTTCACAGTACCCTCAAGTGCTCAAGCCCCATCCACCCAGAACTGATAGCCTGGATCCTATGTGCCACCCTCAACTCCTCCTTCTCAGCTACCCCGACAGGTAGGCAAGTCTATCTAGAAATGGTTCTAGAACCCAGCTTCATCCCTCCATCGCCCCTTTCTCGCAGCTGTCTCCCAGCCGCCGCCCTGGCCCTTCAGATCTGGCTTCACAGTGGCTGCCAGGGTCATCTTCCTGAAACACAAATCTGATCGTGTTACTACTCTCTTGCTTTCAAGCAGCGTTACAAGCCTGTGGCCTGGGGGTGAGGTCCAAGCTGCCTTCCCAGTCAGGCCACAGCATACCTCTCCAGGATACCCCACAGCTTCTGGAAATGCACGTCTCTCCACAAATATGGATTAGTACCCCTTGGGCCCCTGAACCTGGGGCAGAAGCAAATCCAGCTCTGGCCCTGCTTGAGCTTTTCCACCTCATCTCCTGCCTTGTCCCTACCACACACCCTGTTCTTCTGCTTATGAATGCTCTTTCTCATCTCGGGACTTTATCCATGCTAATCCCTCTGCCTGGGATTCCTTTCTCTCTGTCTTTGCTTAGCAGGCTCCTGAGGAGCTTCAGACTGTCTGTTCTGAATCCCACACACCAGCTGTGAGATAAATAACATAATCTTAGTGGGTCTTAGCTTACTCATCCATAAAAACGGGGAAATGCAGTACACCTAGTTCTTAGAGTTTGGGGGAAGATCACACAAAAAAACACATATAAAGAGATTAGTACAGAGGCTGGGACACAGCAAGCTCCACAAATGTTGGCTCAGCTTAAATGCTGCCTCTTTCTTGAAGCCTCCCAGACTCTGACAGGCAGGGCCTGAGCTCCGTCCTCTGGATGGAGCCTGGTTCGGCTCTGATTCACACCCCTCAACGGTGCTTCAATTATTCCTCATCCAGTGGTGAGCTCCTCAAGGGCAGGGACATAGTTCCTTCCACGTCTGTCCTCCCAGCACCAGGCACTGGCCTGGCCTGGAGCCCATACCCTCTAAACCATGGCTGACTGACCCACTCATGCCCGGATGAAACTCACCATTTTGCTGAAGTGGTATTTGCAATAGCCACAGTACTTGACATTGTCGACCTCCAGCACTTCCTCCTCACACAGCAGGCCTGCCATTTGGGCACTAACCAAGAGAGGTCAGCCTGAGAAGGGTGTGGCCACAAACCAGACCTGCCACCTCCCTTGCACCCTCCTAGATCCCTGCTGGGGTGAAGCCGAGACCACCCAAGGAAAGCACTGCCATCATCTCCAAAGACACAGCAGCTAGGATGAACCTATTTGGCAGTCACCCATGGCAAACCTCGGAGGGGGTTGGTACAGCTGGCTAGAGAACCCTTCGGGGTGGGTGCAGGGCAGGCGGGGCTCTCACCAGGTGACATGGAAAGCTTGTCGACATCCATGGCGGTTACACGTCATGCAAGCTCCTGAGGCTGCCTTGCTCTCCCGGCCCTGCTCCTCACAGATGTAACATGTCTGCAGGATACAGTACAATCGTGCCCTCCTCCCTTCCACCTGAGGGATCCTTTGGTCTCCCCCCTCAATTCCATCCTCTCCACATGATCCTAAGTCAGGGGTATCCAAAAGCACTTTTGGTGATGATGGAACTGTTCTATACTGCACTCACTGTCCGATACAGCAGTCACAAACCACATAGGCTACCGAGCACTGGAAATGTGGCTAGTGTGACTGAGGAACTGAATTTTAAATTCTATTTAATTAATTTACATAACCACATGTAGCCAGTAGCTACTATACTGGACAGTGCAGTCCTTGGATGGTGAGCCCTATAAGGCCAGGGACTGTGTCTGCCTTCCTCACCGGTGAGTTCATCCCCACCTCTGGGCCTCTGCACATGCTATTCCTTCTGCCTGGTACCTGGAACTCTCCCCCCTCATCAAGGATGGCTCCTTCTCATCCCCCAGGTCTCAACCAAAATGTCTCTTTCCTTGACTACTTTATCTAAAGTAAGCCCCACCTCGCCCCCCGCAGGGTATCCTTTATTTCAGTACATTGTTTGTTTTCTTTACAGCACTTAACACAAGTTGCATTTACTTTATTTGCCTGTTTATTGATATCTATAGTCTTCCCACACAGAAGTGTGAGTTCCGTGGGGCAGCGAGCACACCTGTCTTGATCAATCTAAACACTATGTGTCTAGCATCTTGCCTCAGTTTGGGCACATAGTAGGCACTCAGTAAAATATGCTCAGTGAATGAATAAGTGAACTGATCGCTAAGGTCTACCTTCAGGCAGTACTTCTGCAAGGGAGCCTACTATTTCACTTGAGTTCCAGAGCACGAGCGTGAATCTATCAGTGGAAGGTGCCTACCCACCTCCTGAGTTCCCCGAAAGTGTAGGTTGGACAGAATCAAATTACACTGGATGAAGAAAGGGCTAGAGGGACCCAAGAATGGTTGGCTAGGGAAGGGACTGGTATGGGGCATGGTAGGGGCCGCTGACCTTGTTGAAGCGATCATGAGGCACGTACTGCAGCACGATGGGCTCCATGGTGAGCACGTTGGCAAACTGCACCTCAGGGATGTAGAGGGCACACACCACGTGGGCCCAGCCTGGGGCAGTGTGGGGCTGGCCTCAGCTGCGATGGCGAGCCCAAGACCCCCACCTCTCACAACCCGATACTGCAGATGGTCCCCTCCTCCATGGCCTTCCCATCAGACTCCACTGCCAGCCAGGGAAGGGAAGGGAAACCAGCCTCTGCATTCCACCCCCACCCACAGACCACTCCTGCCTTCCCAGACCCTGCTCAGGGGGCCTTGCTGACCTCAACAGATGAGCCCTGGGGCTCAGCAGCCCCCTCACCTCCATTGTCAGTCCTCTTCAATGCCCCATCTTTGTGTGGGCACAGCTCACACCTCTGCCAATAAAAGGGGGCACAGGGGTTTGGGGGGGTGGGCTTTCCCAAAGAGGGTGGGGGATCTGCTGAGCTGGGCCCTCCCTGAACACATTCAGAGGGCCCCAGAATGTAATGATAAGATGTCTAAGGAGGAACTGGTGGGGGTACAGAGAAAACAGGATTGACCACGAGTGACCATTGTTGAAGACGGGTGATCCACATCAACATGAGGTTCATTATAGCATTCCCTCTACTTTTGTACAGGTTGGAAACTTTCCATAATAAAAAGCTCAAACAAACAAGCAAACAAAAATAAAAGGCCCGGTGCCTGAGGTGACGCAGAGTGAGGGATAAGCTGAGGGAGAGATGGGGTTGGTGATAGGTGTGCAGAAAACAGGAAATCCTGTGTGACAGTCCCACCCCAGCCTCAGCCTCAGAGTCCCCTAGCTCGGTGGGGAGGGGGGGATGCTCAGGTGTACAGGAGGGGAGAGAGGAGTCTCAAACTCACCACCCTGGCTGCTCGCTCCTGAGATTCACATTTCCTGCAGAACCAGGGTCCTGTTGGCACCTGGACGATGCCATAGCAAGCTGGGGATGAGGGAGGAGAATCACCAAGCAAATCTGTCACCAGTGGCTGTTCCCAGAATAACTGGGGGAGGGGGGTGACTCTAAGGAACTAGGCCAGGGGGCTGGTCCCAGCCTGGGGGGCACTCACTAGACAGCAGGACCACAAGGAATGCCCAACAGCACGCAGCCAGCTTTCAACCACACAACCAAGTCCTCCAAGCAGAGGTGGGAAGTCTGAGTCCTTGACCTTAAACTTCTAGAAGATCCTCCCCTCATGCCCTTTCTGTACCCAGCTTTCTGTTTCCCAGCTCCTGCCAGGACCAGTCCTCATCATCAGGAAGAGAAAATCAGAGGAACAACATTTACGATAGACAAACGCGTTTTGTTGTTATTGGGGGGGGCATTTCTTAAAGGGCCAGTAATGGAAGAGGCGGGGAAGTCGGGGGTCTAGGGAGCTCATCTTCTGCCACTAACTATAATAGGTACAGCTCAAAAGTCAAGGCCGAGAGCAGGTGCAGTGCAGGTAACCAATAGGAGAGTGGCGGGAAGACCCGACAGCGACAGGATTAAGGGCTGTCCCAGGAAGGGGGGGGGCCAGCTGGCTGTGCCAGACAGGCGGGAGATGCCAGTCTGCGCCCTCGGCAAGATTCCTCAAGGAGTTAACTCCCGAACCATGTGCTGCTGGGGGAAACTCCAAACCTCCCTCTTCTCGATTCCCGGCCCCCTGCGCAACCTCTCTCCTATCTGCAACTCTTCCCCGGAGGATTTTAGGAGTCCCCTCTCCCCTGGGACTCTTCTCCTCCCTTCCCAATTCCGCTCCTCCCAGTATCCGGAAGCAGGAGGGGAGGATGACCCCCCCCCCTTGACCTCTCCCTCCGAGAGCCGGGACCAAAATAACCGGGCGGGAGGGGACACCTCGCAGGTAAACATTCTCCAAGCAGCCCCGACACTGGCGGTGTGGGGCGCGGAG
The DNA here is from genome assembly GCF_026419965.1 of Kogia breviceps. Lineage (NCBI taxonomy): Eukaryota > Metazoa > Chordata > Mammalia > Artiodactyla > Physeteridae > Kogia > Kogia breviceps. The sequence continues at coordinate 36,879,972 of NC_081328.1, read as the reverse complement.
AGTGCACTCATTGGCCCCTAGACTGTCCCCAAACTCCCTCAACTTGGGATGGGGGGCGCGGGACTGGAACAATAGGCAAGAAAACAATGCCTGACCCGGTCCTCCAGGACCGGGCGGGGGCAGCCCCCCGACTCCTCCCTTCTCTTCAGGTGGGGTGGGGGAGGGGCGCCCGAGCCCCGGGAGGTCTCCAGAGGGCGCGGCCGGGGGCTCCCTGCCCACACCGCCCCCTGGGTCCCTCCGCCCCCCCGCGGGCCACCCCCGTACCTTGGTGGACAGCCACGCTGCACGCGTGCCCATCACAGTAGACCAGCGGATTCTCGGCCCAGCCCCTCTCGTCCGAACATACGCAGCAGCCTCCTACCATCTCCTTCATACTCCCATGAGCTCCCTCCGGGGCTGGGGCGGGGGGCCGGCCGGCGGGGGTCGGGGGTCAGGGGGGGAGGGAGGGAGCGGGGGGCCGCGCGCCTCCTCGCTCCCTCCTCCTCCTCCTCCGCCGCCGCCGCTTCTTTTCTTTGCCTCCTCCTTCCTCCTCCTCGGCGTCCTCCTCCTCCTCCTCCTCGCTCGCTCTGTCTGGCCGCCCCCCCCGCCGTGCTCTCGCCCTCATGCCCCGACGGGCCCCCCCCCTCAACAATGAGACCCGCGCGCCGGGCTCGCCCCCTCCGAGCCGCACGCCCAGCTACCAGGGCCGCCCGGCCGCCGCGCAGCCCGGGCCCGGCGGGGGAGGTGCCGAGTGGCACATCGCGGGCGCCCGCCCGCCCCGCGCCGCCCGCTCACGCGCCGCCTCCCCGGCCCCCCTGCCCGGCCGCGGCAGCCATGGCCGCGCGCCTCCGCTCGCTCGCTCCCGGCCCGCCCGCCGCCCGCCGCCGGGTAAAGTCTTAGGTTCAGGGAACAAAGCCTGGCTTGGTAGGGAGCTTTTCTCTCGCTCACTCCGTGCTCATTCTCCCTCTTCCTTTTTCTTTCTATGGCTCTCGGTTGGCGCTCCTGAGCCCTCCATATGCCTGCCCTTCGGTCTCGGCCCCGGGTCTCCGATTCGCCAGCCCCTTCCGCCCAGGTCTTCGTCTCTGCGACTGTTCTTCAACCCCAAGGAAACTTGGAGGTGGAGATCAGGGGAAGGGGCGCTAGAAGCAACGGGAGCGACGTGGGCTGCTCATCCCTCGATGTGCGGCGGTCTTTTTGGTGGCCGCTCGCGGGCTTTTCCCTCGGAAGCCTGTCTGGAGGGTAGACACTGTTACACGCAGACATTTGTTCATTCAACAAATATTTATTGAATGCTTACTATGTGCAGTCGTTGAGATAGAGCAGTGAACAAACGGGTGTTCCTGCCCTCGGGGAGCTTCCGGTCCAGCTCACAAGCACACACGCACGCACAGGGACTCAGACCCCTCAGAAGCACGCCGAGGCACCCACAGACACACAGACTCACTCTTAGCTTCATCCAGCCACACTACCCTACACCCTCCCAGAGGGGCACACCCCAGGTCCAGCCATTCAGGCGCGCTTAGAGACCCACGCGAGTTAGAGAGCCACTATTGCGGAAGTGCTCACGAGCAACACATTTACGCTTGAGCTCAATACATGTACACAAACACAAAACATAGACTCACACACAGCACCCCAAAGTATTAAAGTCCCTGAAATTGGGTCTGGGGAAGAAGTGAGGGGGCGTCGTCAACCCGAAGGCTTCATCCCCAAGGCCGGTGTGGGCAAGGAGGACGAAACCTGACTCCCCTACTTCCTAAAGGGGGGTGGACACCCGCAGGGACCAAAGGTCACACTCCCGCAGCGTAAGATAGGGTGGCGGAGGGGAGAAGAAGCCCTGAGGGCTTCAGCGACACTTCAAAGGGGTCGGGGCCGGGAACGCTTCCTGCGGGGGAGGGGCTGACCGAGAGGAGGGGGGGAAAACCGGCCTGAGGACTGAGGCGTGGAAGAGGCTACCCCCACTTCGGCGCAGGCCCCCCTGGCCGACTCTTCCGCCGGGTCCGCCTCCTTTTCACCAGCACCTGTTCAACCGGAACATCAAGGGGCCGGGGCCCGCCACCACCCCTCCCTTCGCGTCTATTTAGTACCTTTCATCCGGGAAAGGGGGTGAATTCCCGCCCAGGAGGGGGGAGTAGAGCGGGGGAGAACTTGTCCTTGACCTGGTCTGTGGCATCAGGGATTTACTCCCTTAATCCCGACGAGACTGGAGTTTGGGGAGGTCGGGGAAGCTAAGTTCTGGGTTGCAGTCCCCAACTCCCTTTGCCCCTGTAGGGACACAAGAATCCGGAGGGCCGCCAGGTCGTAGAGGCTCTGTATAAAGTGGCTGGGCCGGGGGTGGGGGAGGCCTGTCTCTGCCGCTTCCGTGCCTGGGGGAGGGGGCCGAGAAGCAGGGTATTGTTGGGGGCCGGTCCGAGGGCCGGGATCCCCGTAAGGACTGCCACGCGCCGGCATCTTGGTTTGCTTTGTGAACTTCGCTCATACGAAAAGTTAAACAAGACACAGACGAGAAGTCTCACTTAGGAGTTTCTAACGAATTACCTTCACTGACAAGAGTAAAACATCAAGGAAATTAAACGCAAACATGTCAGTCCTAGCCATGCGCCAGTTTTGGAATATTTGCTTTCACGACCGACCTTGGCCGAGGTGACCGACCGTAGTTTCTGGTTTCGCTGGACGAGGGTCACTCGGAGACCCGTCGGTCCCTCCGTCCAGGAGTGGGCGACTTGCGGACTAGAGCAGAGGAACTTTTGTTCGGGTCCTCACCGCGTACAGGTGTACCGCCCGAAGCTTCTGGGATGGGCGGGTAGCTATACCTGCGCATTTAGTTAAGTGTACTAGGTACATTGTTTCGTTTAAGCCACCCACAGCCCTTTGGGGTGTATGTTAATATCCCCCATTTTATTGATGGAGCAACTCAGGTCCGGGCAAGTGAAGTGACTTGCCGAAAGCCACACTGTCTGAAAGCGGCAGAGCGGGGATTTGAACCCAGTCTGTCCTCCGCTAGGGCTGGGGCTCCGCCACCACGTGTTCGCCGAATGCCTGCGTCGAACTGGGATGTCCGCCCATCGCAAGTGTTCCCTTCCGAGGTCTGGGGAAACCCTGTGCCCCGCGGGCTGGGCTGGATTCGCAGGGGTACTCCCAGGGCTGAGCTGTCAAGCTCCTCCATCTTTCAGCATCTTCCTGAGCACCTACTATGTGCCGATCCACGAAAAACGAGCAAGAGCAGGACTCGGCCAACAAGTGGTTCAAGTTCATCGCGCTCTCCTTGGCGTAACGGAGCACTGATCTGGGGTGTCAGGCTGATCCTGGCTGTGCAATTTTCGGCGGGTGACTTCACGTCTCAGAGGCTCAGCTTGTCCCTCTTAAATGGGGCGTTAACCCCCTCCAGCAAGGGCTGCAGTGAAGATCTAACGAAAATCCTTTTGTAAAGCGCTAGGGCACACAGTAGGCGCTCAACCCCTGCTTGTCCCCTCTCCGCCCCTCTAAGCGTGCCAGGGCAGCGCCTTCCCGCTCCCGCTTCCCGCCTCCGACACGCTCGCCCGCCTTGCGCGTCCCACGGCTAAGGGACTGGGGCAGACAGGACCAAACAGAAAATTATTTCCGCCCGCTCGGCCCGCCCCGCCCCGCCCCGCCCCGCCCGTCCCCGGAGCCAGAAGGGGATTGTGGGGCCGCCGCGGCCGCCGCCGGAGCGGAGCGGGGCGGAAGCGCGCATCGCGCTGCTGCTCGGGCCCGACCGCGCCTGCCCCCGCACCTCCCGGCCCGGGACTGTGGGCTGTGGTCTGGGTGGTCCCGGGATCCGAGGCGGCTGCCGCCGATCGCATTTCCACGAAACCTTGCTCCCTGGTTCCCGGAACTGAGCGGGGGAGGCTGAAGAGTGTTGAGGTTTCGCTTCTGCTAGCTGGCCGGGCGCTTCGCCGGCCCCGGGGGCGCGCCCTCCGCATTAGAAAGCCCCGGGCTCCGGTAAAGGACTGCGCGGGTGCCCGCGGGTTTGCATTTTATTTGCGTCTCGTTTGCATATCACTTTCTCCCCCGAAAGCAAAGATTCTGACCTTGGGGGAGTTCAGAGAGGTTAAGTTACTTTCCCGAGATAGCCCAGCCAGTAAGAGGCTTCAGGTGGTTTACCTGCCGGCTGGGAGACTCTGGCATGGCCAAATGGAAAGCGCAGGCACTAGAGTCAGAAAGATCTAGGTTTGATACCCAGACTAGTCATTTACTGGCTTTGACCATGGATTAGTAATGCCTTATCAGGGACCCTCAATTTCCCCATCTCAGAATGTGGACGTAGTACCAACTTCAGGGTTGATGTGAGCAGTGACACTGTCAGGTACCTGGTACAGGGAGGGGTGATTTCCCCGTCAAAGGTTATGACTCTGCCGTGGTCTCTACAGTAGGCTTGGTTGGGGTGCGAGCGTGGGTGAACAGGTTCTTTCCTAAGTCAGACATCCTGTGCAAGAGGGATAGAGGCTCGATTTAAAGAGGAACTGGTGGGAGTGAAGGGATTCCCCCAAGCATTAGGAGGCCAGTCGTCATGATTATTGTAAATAGTGACTCTGTGGGATTTTTGGCTTTTCAGATCTTTCTACAGGAAGAGCACAGTGCTTAGTGTCCAATTAGCTCGCAGTGTAACCCAGAGTCTCACTGCCTCTGTTTGCCAATCTGGAAAATGGAGATAATTGGATCCCCTCCTCCATTTGGCAACTCCAGCCAGCCAAGCTCCCAGCAGGTGTTTTAAGAGCTGTGTCTGAGCCCACATGGTCCCTTTGACCGTGTTAGGATGTAAGGCACTTCCTTTAGGGAGTTAAAATAGGTCGGAAGGGAAGAGGTTCGTGGGGTGAGGTAGCCATCTGCCCAATCTTTTTCCAGAGCTACTTGGAATCTAGTCCCAGCCCTGCCCCTAACCAGCTGTGTGACCTTGGGCAAAGCAGTTGCCCTCTCTGGCATTTGGTTGGGTGACTGGATCTTGAAAATCCCCTTGGAGTTAACATTCTGTGGTTGATGATTTTGCTCTTGGGGAAATTTCCAGGCTGAGGGATGACGGATGAATAGCACATTTGCCCTGCTATGTTCTTCTTTTCCACTAGCTCCTCCTGAAGTCTAATCATCTCTCCTGTTGTAGCTGCCATCAGGACAGAATTGGAAAAAGTTGTATTATTCCATCTTTCATCAAACACTTCATTGAATCATCGTGGGCAGGCCATAGGAGATATACAGATAGTCCCTGGGATGGTGGGAATGACAGATATATAGAGAAATGACCTCAAGATCATAAGGGCTGTGACAGTGCTAAGAACAGTGCTGACACTGGCGGGGAGGAAGTAACCATGTTTGCGGGATCGGGGAAAGCCTGAGCTGGGACCAAGTGAGTGAAGGAGGGTTTGCAGGCAGATGAGGGGCAGAGAGCTTTCCAGGCAGGGGGGACAGCATGTTCAAAGGCACAGAGGTAGGAACCAGCAAAGTGTGTATTGAAGTTGTACACTGTGGACACCCCATGGTGGTATGTGTAGTAGGCGAACAGGAGGGAGGGTTAGAGGGATGACCAAAAACCAGGTTAAGGGGACCTAGGATATTTTGCTAGGAGTTTGGATTTAATCCTGAGGGCAGTGGGGAGCCAGTAAGGGCTTTTAAGTAAGCGGTGCATAGCCTTATTTGCACACTGGTTGTCAAGTCTGGGATTGGTTAGGGTAGGGGGATTCTAGATTAGTAGGACAGCAATTCTCAACCTTTAAAGTGCATGTGAATCCCCTGAGAGTCTTGTTAAAATGCAGAGTATGATTCAGTAGGTCTGGGGTGGAGGTCTGAGACCCAGCATTTTTAGAAACTCCCAGGTGATGCTGTGTTGCTGCTCCAAAGAGCACACTTGAATAGCAAATGGTAGGAGACTTGTAAGGGCCCAGTTGAGAGATGAGGGTTTGACTCTGGCAGAAGCAGAGGGGATGAGAGAAGGGCAGGGTATGAGGATGTAAAGCAGAGGGATGTTAAGACCGTGACAGGGACTGTTTGGCAAGGCAGGACCGGGAGGATGCCTCCCAGAGGTGCAGCCTGGAGGATTTGCTGGCTGGGGCTCATCTCTGCACTCACAGTAGCACTCAGGAGTGGGGGGGGGGTGAAGCTGGCAAGGAGCCGCTTTGGACATGCTGACATCGACATCGGGTGTCTGTGACACACGGGGTGGTGATGCTCGGTAGGCAGTTGATTGGGTCTGGATCAGCAGTCTGGGCTGGAGAGAACCAGAGTGAGCAGGCCAGAAGGGTGTCCTGAGAAGCAGGGAGTTCACGTCATGGAAGTCAGAGAGGGCCACTTAAGAAGGAAGAAGTGGGCTTCTCTGGTGGCGCAGTGGTTGCGAGTCCGCCTGCCGATGCAGGGGACACGGGTTCGTGCCCCGGCCCGGGAGGATCCCACATGCTGAGGAGCAGCTGGGCCCGTGAGCCATGGCCGCTGGGCCTGCGCGTCCGGAGCCTGTGCTCCACAATGGGAGAGGCCACAGCAGTGAGAGGCCCGCGTACCGCAAAAAAAAAAAAGAAGGAAGAAGTGATGCCACTGAGCGGTCAGGGGAGGAAAGGGTTCTATGAGGAGGAGGTCCCTCCTTGGTGATTTCCGCCTGGAAGATTCCAGGCACTAGTGGGAGGAGAAGGTGACCACAGTGGGTCAAACATGGATTGGGGGTGAGAAGGGAGGAAATAGTAGAGAACAGCACTGAGGGTATGGGTGGGTGAGGAGGCAAGGATGGACACCTACGGTGATGGTGGTGGTGATGATGACAATTGCAATGATAAGAGCAGCAGCTCACTTCTGATGAGAGCTGATGTGCCAGGCACTGTGCTAAGCATCTACTATGCTCCTTGCAACAACCCTGAGATAGATTTGATTCCTGTCCTCATTTTACAGGGAAGGAAATAAGCTCAGAGCACAAAGAGCACCGCAACCAGAAGGTACAGAAGCAGGATCTGAACCCTGCTTTTAACCATGGGGTCGGTCCCTATGATCAGTAAGGGGGCTGCTCTGGGGCTAGCTCAGAACTCACTATCCCCTTCTCACCAAGCCTCTCCCTATCTCCCTAGTAGTAGTCACACTACGATTGATTCACTGTCATTTATTTAATCCACCACCATTTGTTGACCCCCTACTATGCGCCAGATAATGGTCCAGGCACCCGTGATGCAGAAAGGATCAAAGTGGGTTGCAGCCCTGCAAGGCGTCCAGGGTGGAGAGGAAAAGCTGGCTGGTGGGCAGGCAAACTGCACCATGAGGTGTGATATGTGTTATGGTGGGGGGTGGACCATTTACAGAGGGAGCCTTGGAGAAGAAGCCCCAGCGTCTGCCTGGGGAAATCCAGCAAGGCTCCTTGGAGGAGGCAGGGTCTGAGCTATGACTTGAAGGTGACCAGGAGTTTGCTGGATAGCCAGGCGAGGGAGAGTATCACAGGCCAAGGATGAACGAATGTACCTGCTAGCATGAGAGCCCTGCTGTGTTCAAGGGGTACAAGTGTACAAGTGTTCCATGAAGGAGGAGTGGAAAGTGGGAGGGAAGGGATCAAGACAGGTTACCTGAGGCCCAGACTTGACCTCAGGAACGTGAGGTCCTGTGGAAGATGCTGGGCAAATGTACATGTTGCAAAGCTCAGTAGCCACGACACAATTGGTGATCAGAGGGGTAAAGGTGGAAAACAGAGTGACTTCTGAAATTATTGCAAGCTCTAGAATATCAGTTCCATGGGGCAGTGATTTTCTTCTATTAAAGTAAGTTGATTTCCAATATTGTGTTAGTTTCAGGTGTACAGCAAAGCGATATATATATTTTCAGATTATTTTCCACTATAGGTTATTACATGATAATGAATATAGTTCCCTGTGTTATACAGTAAATCCTTGTTGCTTATCTATTTTATGCATAGTAGTTTATATCTGTTTGTATCATGCTCCTAATTTATCCCTCCCCGGTTCTTTCCCACTTGGTAACCATAAGTTTGTTTTCTATGTCTGTGAGTCTGTTTCTGTTTCGTAAATAAGTTCATTTGTGTCCTGTTTTATATTCCGCATATAAGTGATATCATATAATATTTGTCTTTCTCTGACTTACTTCATTAAGTGTGGTATTCTCTAGGTCCATCCATGTTGCTGCAAATGGCAATATTTCTTTCTTTTTTACGGCTGAGTAATATCTCTATCTCTATCTCTATCTATCTATCTATCTATGCCACATCTCCTTAAACCAGTCATCTGTTGATGGGCACTTGGGTTGCTTCCATGTCTTAGCTATTGTAAATAGTGCTGCTGTGAACTTTGGGGTGCATGTATCTTTTTGAATTAGAGTTTTCGTCTTTTCTGGATATATGCCCAGGAGTGAGATAGCTGGATCATATAGTAGCTCTATTTTTAGTTTTTTAAGGAACCGCCATACTGTTTTCCATAGTGGCTGCACCAATTTACATTCCCACTAACAGTGTCGGAGGGTTCCCTTTTCTCCACACCCTCTCCCTCTATAAATTATTTGTAGACTTTTTGATGATAGCCATTCTGACCTGTGTGAGGTGATATACCTCATTGTGGTCTTGATTTGCATTTCTCTAATAATTAGCATTTTTTTCTTGTGCCTGTCAGCACATCTGTACGTCCTTTTTTGAGAAATGTCTATTGAGGTCTTCTATAGGGCAGTGATTTTTACCTGTTTTGTTTACTGATGTAACCCAAGCACCTGGATCGGTGTCTGGCACATAGTAGGTGCTCAGTTAATACTTGTTGAATGAACGAATGAGTGAATGGATGAGCGCTTGAACGTGTCTGGGAGTGAGAAAGAGGTCCTGGACTGGAGTGTTGGTGGGGATGGCGAGAGGGAATGTGTAGGGAGTAAAATTGAGAGAAGCGGGTAATTGACAGTTGGTGATCATGGAGTGTGGGGGGGTGACTCCTAGGTTTCTGTCTCAAACAGCTGGACTCCTGAAGAAGGGAGGAGGAGCAGAATTGGGAGAGGGTTGATGAGTTCAGGTTGAGCTTGCTGAATTTGAGGTCTAGTGGACCGGACCATCCCAGAAGAGGGTTGGATACGTTTATCACTTTAAAAATTGTAAAATGCTTTTGAAGCATATGTAATATTCTGCCTACCTCTTCTGCCATATCCTTGATACTCTGAAAAAATATTCAGAGATACCTTTGAGCGTTGTCAGCAATCGATGGTAACTGAAGCCCTGGCATGGGTGAGATTATGCTGGGGATCTGCTCAGGTACAGAGAGCAGAAAGCCAAGGCCAGAGGTTCAGGGAATGCCTGTATTTGAGAGGGGGTAGATGGGGGGGGAATCAGGCAAGGAGCATGAGAAGGAATGTCCAGAGATGGAGGAGGACCTCCAGAAAAAGTGGTGTCATAGAAACCAGGAACGAGAGAGGGAGGAGGGAGGGAGTGGCCCGCAGGGCAGGTGTCTCAGAGAGGGGCAACTGGTCCAGCATGGTGGAGGAGGTGTCAGCAGATTGGATGAGGAAAGCGAGAGAGAGTGTGAGCGTAGGCATCCTTCCTCGGGGCTGGGCTGGGAGCGAGAGAGACAGGGCAGCAGGGGAGGAGGATGCAAGGTCAGGGAGGGGTGGCCTGCCGCTTACTGGACAGTCTCCAGCACAAGGGCTCAGGTGGACGAGAGGGGGCACATTGCTTCCCCCAGAGAAGGGAGGAAGTGAAGGATGGGGACAGATGAGTGTGTATGTGTAGGATTTTTCTGCTTGATAGAATGTATTTTTTCCTTAAAATTTTTTTTCAGTTTTCTGGGTTTTTTTAATCAGCTTTTTATGGTATAATTTACATGTAGTTAAACGCACACATCTTAAGTGTGCAAGTGATGACCTTTGACAAACGTATAGAGCCGTGTAACCACCACCCCAATAAAAATATAGAACATTTCCATCTCCCTAGAAAGTTCCTTCATATCCCATGGCAGTCATTCCCCCAGCCCCAGGCAACACTGATCCGATTTCTATCACTAATAGATCTTGATAGATTCATTTTGCAGATTCTAGAACTTCATAAAAGTGGAATCTTAGACTGTGTTCTCTTCTGTGTTCAGCTTCTCTCGATCACCACTGTATTTTCTTTCTGAAACAGGAAGCAAAGCCATTGCTGAGATGGGGGCTCAGGTGGAGAGCAGGAGAGGAGCCCCTTGGGGCTGGGGGATGGAAGGGCTAGGCGGGGAGGGGGCCAGCAAGTGGGTGGTGTCCCCCAAATGTGGCAGAATTGGGGAAAGCAGCCACGTGTATTTGGGTTCAGATATGAGGCTATGCTCAGGGCACTGAGGATTTGGGGATGCAGCAGACCTTGGTCATAGCAGGGGCAGTGTGAGGTCTGGGGGCTGTAGTGGTGTGAAGATGAGGAATCTTGGACTTGGAGATAGACATGGAAGGCCTGTAGGAGGGCGGGAGTGGGATTCAAAATCCTGGAGTCATGCCTGTCGCCGCCTTCTCTCTCATCTGCTGTGGGCCGGCCACCTCTTCTTTTGACGTCTCTGGAATCCTTCCCTGTTTCCTGACCCTAGTCCAGACCCTTAGCCCCTTGAGCTTGAACCTTTGCTCTCCCTCTGTTTTTTTTTTTTTGGTTGCACCGGGTCTTAGTTGTGGCAGGTGGGCTCTTTGGTTGGGGCTTGCCAGCTGGGGCTCTCCAGCTCCTGAGTTGTGGCATGTGAACTCTTAGTTGCGGCATGCATGTGAGATCTAGTTTCCTGGCCAGGGATCGAACCCAGGTCCCCTGCATTGAGAGCGCTAAGTCTTATCCACTGCACCACCAGGGAAGTCCCTGTGGAGATTCTTTATCCTGATCTGCAAACTCTCCTTCATCTGCCTATTTCCCCTCAGCCTCCAAATGGGCTCAGGCCACCTCCATCCTAAAGGCCACTCCCTTGGCCTTGTCTCTCCATCCCTCTGTCTCCTGTCCATGTTATGGTTTGTAAATCAGGATGCTGGACCAAAAGCTCGGTTTCCACGTACACAACTCACATTTACTCTCTGACTTCCCCTCACCCCTGCTGAAATTGCTCTCAAAGGTCACCAGTAACCACCTGTCGTGGATGTTTTCTGGAGGTTGTGGCTGCCCAGTGTCCCCCTGTCTATTTGAGGGGAACGCCCCACTGGGTGATCCACCCTAGACCTCTCCAGCGACCCCACCCATGCCAGCTGCTTCACCCACAGCCTTCTCCATCTTGATTGATGGCAACTCAATCTTTCTAGCTGTTCAGGCCCAAAGCCTGGGATCGGTTCTGGTTCCTCTCCCACATCCACTCCGTCAGCAGATCCTGATGCTCTACCTTCACAGTACACGCAGAATCCAATGACCTCCCACCATGCCACCATTATTCTCTCCCCGGGATTATCATGGTAGCTTCCTAAGCAGTCTCCCTGCCTCCATCCTCGCCCCTGCCATCTGTTCCCTACACAGTGGCCAGAGTGATCCCCTTAAACTGTACCAGGTCACTCCTGGGCTTCAAGTCCTCCAGGAGTTCCCACTGTGCTCAGAGGGAAGCCTAAGTCCTTACAGGGGCCGACAAGGTCCTAAACGGTCTGTTGCCCCCATGCTTCTAGCCTCATCTCCACTCTTCCTCTGGCTCACGTGCTGAGGCCGCATTGCTTCCTTGCAGGTTCCTGTACACACCAGGCATGTCCCTCCTCCTCAGTTAGGCTTTCCGTGGCCACCTTATATACACTGCAATCCGCACCCTCCCCCACCACTCCCAATCTTCCTTATACTTTTTCTTTGTCCTTAACCTTCTACATTATTCACATATTTATGTCTGTTGTTGTGGTCAGTCTTTGCCCTGTAATGTCAGTGCTGTGAAGACAAAGATCTTTGTGGATTTTGCTGCTGTATTCAGGGGCCTAGAGCTGTGCCTGGCAGATACCAGGCACTCAGTAAATATTTACTGGAGGAACTGAAGGAAGGAATTCGGAGCCTCTGTCTTGGTGCCCTGGGAACTGAGATGTGGGCATGTGATTCAGCCTCGCCTAAGTCTAAGGCCTTCACGCTCTGCTCTGAGGAGCAAGTGACCAGAACAGAGGCTGCTGCCGGGGGGGCAGGGGGTGGTCCCCTCTTGGTGGCTTTGCTCCTGGTGCCCAGTAGATGACATGTCCTGTGTCCATTCCTGCTGAGAGACAGCTCTGCTTTTTGCTTCTCGGGCTCCACCTCCAGGTGATCCTTCCCACTTCTCCGTTTTTGCTAAGAAGCCGAAGTCGGTTTCCCAGACCCTTGATTGGTTCATCTCAGAATCACAAAGGCCAGTAGCTCCTCCATCATTGTCCTGTGAAACCTCTCCATGGCATTTGGTCCCCAAGACCGCATGTCTCACTCTCTCATGTTTCTCAGCCGCTTTTGTTGGGGTCCTTTCCCGAGGCAGGGACGGGGCAGGCGGTCCTCTTCTGGTTCCACATGACTTTCCCTGGAAATGCTTATTCATGCCTGTAGTTTCTCCTTTGGCCCCGTGGGTCTGTGACTCAGTTCTGACCTCTCTCCAGTCCCAGCCGGCCTTCCCCAGGTCTCCTCAGACCACATCCACTTAGATTTGGCTCCTGGTCCAGTCGACATCTCCCCATCCCTGGACCCGCCCCTCCTCTTGTAGGTCCCCCCCCTAGTCGATAGCTTCCACCTTCTCTCCTGAGACAAAACCCCAAAGGTCCTTCTCAATTCTTTCTCTTCCTCCTTCTCTGAGTCAGCCACTAAGTCCCATAAAATCTACCTTGTCTACACCTCTTAAATTGAAAAGTTTCCCTGTTTCCCCTAAACACAGCCCTTTTTCTTGCCCTGAGCATCCTTGTAGCCAACCTCGGCAGCTGCCTCCCTACTGACCTCTGAGAACCATCTTCCTTGTCACTGCACCCTCCACATGGTTCCTGGAACCAGCCTCTGAACCGCACTCCTGCTGGGCATTGAATGTGCGGGTTCCAGGACCCCACCCTCAGGCAGCTCCCTATCCCGAGGGGAGCCCACACTCCCAAGCACCAGAGACAGATAGACTGTAGCTGAGAGAGCAGACAGCCACCACACACCCTGACATCAGTCTCTGACCCATTTGGACCGAGAGAGAGAGAGAGAGAGAGAGAGAGAGAGAGAGAGAGAGAGAGAGAGAGAGAGAGAGAGAGAGAGAGAGAGAGAGAGTGTGTGTGTGTGTGTGTGTGTGTGTGTGTGTGTGTAGGGGGTGGGGGGGCCCTCGCGAGAGACGAGAGAGAGAGAGAGAGAGAGAGAGAGAGAGAGAGAGAGAGAGAGAGAGAGAGAGAGAGAGAGAAGAGCTCCGTGTTCACACTCACCCTGTAACACTCACGGAAAACGGGCCATGTCAGAAGGAATGGAAGAGTGTCCTTACTTTGAATGAAACGCCAATGAGGGCTATCTTAAGCTAATTATCGAGTCATGCTGGAAGCCAAATCTAGACATTGTCATGTTATAAACACCATTTCTCAAGAGAGCACTTGGAGACATCTGGGCAGCTGGGAGTCTGAGCTTATCTTATCTCCCCTCCAACCTGCTCCATCCGACCTGCATCCCACCCACAACGTGCAGGAAGTTTCAGCTTCAGCCAGGGCTGCCAGTTCCTCTCCTCCCCACACCCAGCTACTTATAAGTACCGATGATTCTCCTTCAACCCCTGTCCACGCTCATGGTCACTGCCTTCCTTTAGGTCTTTACTAGCTCTTTGCTGCAAACTTGGGTGAGTGACTGAATGAGTCAGAGCCTCCATTTTCCTCATCTGTAAAATAGCCTTTTTCTTTTAAAAACAAGGAAGGTTTCACTTGTGTCAGGTAGGCCAAGCGCCTAGCATAGTGTCAGTTCAAGCTGAGCATTCAGGAAATGCTAGTTCCCTATTCCCTTTATGCCTCCTCACCCCTCCCTGTTGCCAAGTTTGATCATGTGATTTCCTTTTCTTGAAAGTGGTCCATAATTCCTTGTCCTACAGGATAGAGTCCAAATTTCTTATCAAGGCCTCTGGCCCTTTGAATTCTGGTTCCTGTCCTCACCACTGTTCAGCCACACTGACCTACTTCATTGATTAAAAACGCAATCATTCCAAAGTATTGTCCCATAGATTTCTTTCTGGCTCTAAAGGAAGAAAATGCAACTTCTCCATAAAGGGATCAGCTGTCCCCAGTGGGATCTACCAACCAGTAGCATTCCATCAGTGAGAGCGGAGCTCGGGCCCTGGGGACACCCTGACGTAGTGGCCGAGGGAGGAAGCATCATGGCCCAGGAAGTGTTTTTGCCAGTATAGTCAACCTGAATCCAATGGAGCCTGTACATCTAATTTCCAGTTTACAGCAAATACAGGGTAAACACCACCATGAGGAAGCAATCAGAGAAATCTAGAAGGTGGGACATGATGTCTATAATTTACCTAAAATGCTTTAGCAATTCAACAACTCAATGGCATAAGGGGAAAAAAGATTATTCTAGATTTAAATGAGATGGAAGAGACATAACCAAATGCAACGTGTGGACCTTATTTAGATCCTGGTTAGAACCAACCAAAAAGCATTTTGGGGGGACAATTAAGGAAAATTGAATATGGGCTGGGTGTTAGATGATATATGGAATTATTATAATTTTGTAAGGGGTGATTATAATATGGTACTAAGAAAACTTACTGAAGTATTTAAGGGTTAAACTGTCATGCAAACTTGAAACCACTTTAAAATATTTCAGCAAAAATGATAAATATACTAAAATGTTAATAATTACAGCAGCCACTATGGAGTTTCCCTAAAAAACTAAAAACAGAGTTGCCATATGATTCTGCAATCCTACTCCTGGGCATATATCTGGAAAAAACAAATTCGAAAAGATACATGCACCCCGATGTTCACAGCAGCCCTATTTACAATAGCCAAGACATGGAAACAACCTCAGTGGATAAAGAAGATGTGTGTGTGTATACACACACACACACACACACACACACACACACACACACACACAGAGGAATATTACTCAGCCATAAAAAAGAATGAAATGATACCACTTGCAGCAGCATGGATGGACCTAGAGATTATCATACTAAGTGAAGTAAGTCAGACAGAGAAAGACAAATACCATATGATATCACTTATATGTGGAATCTAAAATATGATAGAAATGAACTTATTTACAAAACAGAAATAGACTCACAGACATAGAAAACAAACTTATTGTTACAAGAGGAGATAGTGGGAGGAGGGGGGAGAGATAAATTAGGAGTTTGGGGTTAACATATATACAGTACCATATATAAAATAGGTAAACCACAAGAACCCACTGTATAATACAGGGAACTATACTCAGTATCTTGTAATAACCGGTAATGGAAAAGAATCGGAAAAAAGAATATATGTGTATATATATATATATATATATATATATATATATATATCTGAATCTCTTTGCTGTACACTTGAAACTAACACAACATTGTAAATTAACTATACTTCATCTAAAAAACTTTAAAATAATTACTTATCTAGGTAATGGGTATATGGGAGTTCATTTTATACTATTCCCTACTTCTCTTTAGGTTGAAATATGCATAATAAAAAAGATTTTTTAAAATGTATTTGAGTGCTAGTTATGTGCTAGTCACTGAGCTAAGGCAAAATCTAATGTGGCCCTTGAAACACAGAGTGTGGTATGTTTCAAGGGGAGAGGTGAATAATCAGTTAACTGCACTAACAAATGGACAGTGCCGAGCGGATGAGAGTGCTTTGAAGGAAAGATACACAGATGTTGATGGGGGATGATGGTGGAAGCTGACCTGGTCAGTCTGGAGGGGTGGAGAACGGCTGTCTCCCAGGAAGGAATGAATCAGTGGAGCTCCGAATAGAAGCAGGCGTGGGCCAGGCACAGGAGAAGGGAGGTGGGGGAAAAGTGTATGGTCAGAGGGAACAGTATGTTCTAAGGGAGGGAGAGGAGGGAGCTGGGTGCTTGGGTGCTAAAGGGAGGCCTGAGTGGCTGAAGGGAGAGAGGACAGCACAGGGGAGGTGGAAGGTGAGGGAACCTGTGGGAGGTTGTCTGGCTACTGCTGTCACCTACCTGTGAGCCAAGTTAATGGTTGCATTCTTCATCCCGAAGGCAGTTGGAAGCCACCAAAAGGTTTTGAGTAGGGGGTAACACAATCCAGTTTGCGGCTTAGATAGAGGGCATGGCCGGGTTGGCTGGAATGGAGGTGGGGAGAAGAAGACCTGGGATGTAATGACCACGTGACCGACTGAGGCATTGGCTAGGAGGTGCCAAGATGACGCCTGGGTTTCTGGCTGTGGAAGGGGGTGGATGGAGGAGCCATGCACTGGAACAGTTTTCCCTGAACCTGGAACATGTCGCAGAGGAGGCAGGTCGCTGATGGTTTGAGACAGGTTGCGTTTGTGGGGCTTTTGAAATGCCTGAGGTGGAGGCCAAGAGGCCAGATGGTACCTGCGCAGCGGACACAGCAGAGTGTCCAGAGAGAGAAGAGGGAAGTTCTGGACGAGCCTTAAGGAACGCTGATGTTTGGGCGGAGGAGGGAAGAATGAGCCTGGGCTGCAGACCAAGAGGGAGCAGCTGGTGAGGCAGGAGGACACCAGGAAAGTGCAGTGCCCAGAATGCGAGGGACTGGAAAGTTCCTAGAAAGAGGAAGTGGCCAATCATGTGGGATACCGCTGAGAGGTCAAGACAGGAGGGCTGATGAGAGCCTGCCAGTTTTGATGCGATGGAGGCCACTGGAAACACAGCAGGAGCTATTTCAGTGGCAGGTGGAGGTGGAAGCAGATGGAAGTGGGTTGAGGAGGAAGTGGGAAGTGCGAAAAGGAAGACAGTGTGTAGACAGCTCTTGGGGGAAGTTTGGCTGTGAGGGGGAGGAGGCAGGGGTGGGGCTAGAGCCTGTGGGGTCAAGGGAAGATGTGGCTTTGTAATGGGAGAGACAGGCGGATGGAGTTGGTAAGGGAAATAATGAGGGATGACTCTCAGAGCGCAGACGGCACGGGACCCATGCCAGGGCCCCCTCTACTTCGCAGGAAGGAAAGATGGTGACGGCTGGTATCTGGCAGCACAAGGGCAGGGACTTTTGTGTCTCTGTTCCTTGCCCATACTGTTTCCGCAGCTGGAATTCTTCTCCCATGTCTCCTTTGAGTACTTCTGTCCATCCTTTAGAGCCTAAGTGGAAGATTACCTTCTGTGAAAAGACTTCCCTCTTCTACCATCGTCCCGCCTCTACCGTTCCAGGGACCATGGTCATCTGTCTATTGTTACTTCTCAGATTAGCCTAGAATGTCCATCTCTCCCACCAGACCGTGTCCCCTTTGCCTCTGAGTCTCCAGGGTCTGGTCTGGGGCTTGCCGCAAGGGAGGTGCTTAGGGAATGTTGGGTGAATAGATAAATGAACTAACTACAGACCTGCAGAGGAAGTATAGCAGGAGGAGGGCAAACCCAGAGTAATCCCTGGGGGGTGGGCGTGGGGGGTGTGGAACAGGGATGGAAAAGGGAAGAAACAGGAAAAGGGGACAAGGCTAAGTTACTGCCAAGGACGCTTGCATTTATCAAGGACTTCTATGGACTGTGTGTTAAACATACGGGTTTCTCTTTTAATCCTCACAATATCCCCATAAGGAATGGTGTCTGCTGGTATA
Source organism: Kogia breviceps (assembly GCF_026419965.1). NCBI lineage: Eukaryota > Metazoa > Chordata > Mammalia > Artiodactyla > Physeteridae > Kogia > Kogia breviceps. The sequence goes on along the minus strand of NC_081328.1, from coordinate 36,862,413 downwards.
TTACCTGGCTTCCCCTAGTTTACTAGAACGTACACTCGCGACGTGGGGTGGGATTTGTCTGTCTTGCTCACCACTGTGCCTCCAACGTGACACAGGCACATAGGTAAGGCTGCCAGATGACCCATAGGTCGTTCAGTTAAATTTGAATTACAGAGAAGTAATTTTTACGTTGCTTGACTACATAACACCGTGGGATTGCAACCAGTAAATTCTAGACTGTGGGAAATCTAGACGACAGTTGGGTATCTTCAATGAATGAATAAGTTGCAAAGAGAAAATAAAAAGAGAAAAAGGAGGAATTTATAGATTAAAAGAGAGTTAAGAAACATATCAATCACTTGAAACCCTTCCTTGGATCCTAATTCAAATAAGCTAAATAAATTGTAGAGAAAAAAATATTTTAAGATAATTAGAAATTTGAACACTGACTGGCTATTTGATGAAGTTAAAGGATGACAATTCTGTTTAGGTTTGATAATAGCATTGGGGTTATGTTTATTTTCAAGAGTCCTTATCCTGTAACAATATGTATTGAAATAGTTTGGAATGAAATGATATGATACCTGGGATTTGCTTCAAGATAATATACGGTATGTTCTCTATCTTAATTGTGGTTAGTATGGGTATATTCAATTGTGAAAACTGTACACTTAAAATGTGCATTTTATTGTATGTAAATTGTACCTCAGTAAAGTTGGGTTTTGAAAACTGGGAGTAGGGAAGGAAATGGATGAGGAGAAGGATCAAATGAGATTAGCCATGAGTTAACAAGTTTTGAAGTTGAGTGTTGGGTACATGAAGGTTCATTACACTTCTCTGTTTACTTTTGTATAGGTTTGAAAGTTTCCATAAGAAGCCATTTAAAAAAAACTGCATGAAGGAAGATGCCATTTCTATCTTATAGATGAGGAAGCTAAAGCAGAGGTTAGGTAACTTGCCCCCAGTCACACCGCTGGTAAAATGAGGAGTCTGGAATATGAAGAGACCCATCTGAGTTCAGAACTTAAGCTGTTAACCTCAGCAAATTTCCAGAGCAAAGTGTGGATGTTGGCTAAGGGATGATACAGCCTTCTTGGTTGACGCAGGCTGACTCAGGGAATTCTGGAAGCAAGATGGATAAAAATGGTAGTGGCTGTGGTGTGGTGGGCGAGAAATGGCTTCCCTCTTAGATTCATCGTCTCGGGGTGGACCCGTGGTTATGAGCATGGACTTGGGACCCAGCTGCCCCTGACACTTGCTGGCAGTGTGAACTTGGGCAAGTCACTTAAAATCTCTGTCCATCACTTTCCGCATTTGTGGCATGGATATATTAATAGACAGTTTGGCGGTTTCTTTAAAAGTTAAACATAAACGTACCCTATGACCTTGCAATCCCACTCTTTGCTATCTATTCAAGAGAAATGAAAACATGTCAGCACAAAGACTTGTATGCCAAAGTTCATAACATCATTGTTTATAATAATCAAAAAGAAGAAAAAAGCCAAATGTGATTGGATAAACCAAATGGGGTCTATCCATACTACGGGATACTTGAAATAAAAAGGAACAGACTACTAATATATGCTACAACACTGATAAAACTCAAAACATTATCTTTTTGTAAAAGAAGTCAGATGCAAAAGACCGCATATGGCCTTTCCATTTCTATGAAATGTCTAGAAAAGGCAGATCATAGGTACTACCTCACACTGGTCAGAATGGCCATCATTAAAAAGTCTACTGGGCTTCCCTGGTGGCGCAGTGGTTGAGAATCTGCCTGCTAATGCAGGAGACACGGGTTCGAACCCTGGTCTGGGAGGATCCCACATGCCGCGGAGCAACTAGGCCCGTGAGCCACAACTACTGAGCCTGCGCGTCTGGAGCCTGTGCTCCGCAACAGGAGAGGCCACGACAGTGAGAGGCCCACGCACTGCGATGAAGAGCGGCCCTTGCTCGCTGCAGCTAGAGAAAGCCCTCGCACAGAAACGAAGACCCAACACAGCCAAAAATTAATTAATTAATAAACTCCTACACCCAACATCTTTTTTTGTGTGTGTGTGGTACGCGGGTCTCTCACCGCTGTGGCCTCTCCCGTTGCAGAGCACAGGCTCTGGATGCGCAGGCTCAGCGGCCATGGCTCACGGGCCCGGCCGCTCCGCAGGAGCATATGGGATCTTCCCGGACCGGGGCACGAACCCATGTCCCCTGCATCGGCAGGCAGACTCTCAACCACTGCGCCACCAGGGAAGCCCCCAACATCTCCTTAAAAAAAAAAAAAAAGTCTACAAGTAACAAAAGCTGCAGCGAGTGTGGAGAAAAGGGAACCCTCCTACACTGTTTGTGGGAATGTAAATTGGTGCAGCCACTATGGAAAACAGTATGGAGGATCCTTAAAAAACTAAAAATAGAGTTGCCATATGATCCAGCAATCCCACTCCTGGGCATATATCCAGAGAAAACTATAATTCGCAAAGATACATGGACTCCAATGTTCACAGCAGCACTGTTTACAATAGCCAGGACATGGAAGCAGCTTAAATGTCCATTGTCAGATGAATGGATAAAGAAGATGTGGTATATATACACAATGGAATACTACTCAGCCATAAAAAAGAATGAAATAATGCCATTTGCAGCAGCATGGATGGACCTAGAAATCATCATACTAAGTGAAGTAAGTCAGAAAGAGAAAGACAAATACCATATGATATCACTTACATGTGGAATCTAAAATATGACACAAATGAACTTATTTACGAAACAGAAACAGATTCATAGACATAGAAAACAGACTTGTGGTAAAAAGGAATGAAGTTGGGTCATTACGTAGAGACGTGGATGGACCTAGAGACTGTCATACACAGTGAAGTAAGTCAGAAAGAGAAAAACAAATATCGTATATTAACGCATATATGTGGAATCCAGAAAAACGGTACAGATGAACCAGTTTGCAAGGCAGAAATAGAGACACAGATGGAGAGAACAAACGTATAGACACCAAGAGGGGAAAGCGGGGCGGGGGTGGTCGTGGTGGGATGAATTGGGAGATTGAGATTGACATATATACACTAATATGTGTAAAATAGATAACCAATAAGAACCTTCTGTATAAAAAAATTAAATTAAATTTAAAAAAGAAAACAGACTTATGGTTACCAAAGGGGAAAGGAGGTAGGAGAGGGATAAATTAGGAGTATGGTATTAGCAGATACAAACCACTATACATAAAATAGATAAACAACAAGGTCCTACCATATAACACAGGGAAGTATATTCAATATCCTGTAATAAACCATAATGAAAAAGACTATGAAAAAGAATATGTATATATATATATATATATAACTGAATCACTTTGCTGTACACCAGAAACTAACACAACATTGTAAATCAACAATACTTCAATTAAAGAAAAAGTACCTCAGAATTATTATGGGGATTAAATAACATAAAGTTCTTAGAACAGAGACTGGAATGCTGTCAGTACTATAGAAATTATTATTGGGCTGGACGTCTAGGGCCAGTTCCCTGCTGTGCCTTCTGGGGAAAGTGGGCTGGTCCCCTGTTCCCAAATCCTTGAACACAGGCCTTTGGGTGAGACTCAGATGGGCCACAGAAAGGGAAGCCTGGCTTCCAGGTCTTGAGGGGCGTTTCCTATCCCTTATCCCGGAGGAGTCAGATGGGACCCAGCATCCAGCCTCGTCCCTATTTTTCTCCTCTGGGGAGGAGGAGAGATTTCTGTGAAGGGTGCTGCCTCCTCATCCCACAGGCTGAGGATGGGGTCGAGTGTCCTCGAGTGTCCTCTACTGTAGGCAGCAGGAATTGCAACAGCTGGGTCAGCCCGCTCACATCGTTTCCACCCTCCTGATAACGTCGTGAGGAAGCCACTGTTTTGCCTTTTCACTGATAGGGATGCTGAGACTCAGAGTGTCCAAGTGATCTTCCCAGGGTCGCACAGCAGACACCCCTGGTCCAAGCCCTCTGACAGTGGAGGTTCGATGACTCTAGGCCCTTTCAGCTGGAGAGTTACTCAGACTAACCCCTACTGTTTGTATAGTGCTTCTGTGCCCACAAAGAGTTTTCACACCTGGGCTGTATTCTGGGGTGCCTGATTCAAGGAAGGGGAAAAAAGGGAAAGTGGAGGTGGAGAGAATTCCTCCTCCAGGGAAGGACTCTCAGTAGTAATAGACCCAATAAAACCCCTAAACTCATATTTGTGGGACTGGTGGCTTTTGGGATGGGAGAAAGAGGAGCCCTTTTCTGCATTGATATATATGATTCATTCATTTATTCATGCCACAAATTTTTTTGAGTGTTCTCTCCTTGTGTCAACACTGTGCTAGGTATGAGGATACAAATATGAGTGAGACTCTAGAGGATGAAAAGAGTTTTCCAGTCTAGCGTCCCGCATGCGGGGCCCAAGCCCACTCCCCAGGTATCTTAGTTGCAAAGAGTCTGGAGTCGGGTCGGACTGAAAAACATGCCCCCTGCCCCATAAGCAAAAGAAATCTGGTACTACTGTCTCAGGGTAAAAGTTTTCAGCACTGTCCACCAGGAGAGACAGCTGTGAAGATCATCATCCTTCCAGAACTTTCCTCCCAACTGTGTGTGTGTGAGTGGTGGGGGAGCAGTGCTCTTGGCCCTCAGGAAGCCTGGAGTCTAGACCTGGCAGGTCCCCAGGATCCCCCTTCATGACAACTTCCCTGAAGACTTCTTCTGCAGAAGATGCTAGGGGGTGAGTGTTTTGAGCAATAGAACACAACACCCCCTTGTTCCTCAAACCCTAGCTCCACCTGGGGGACTTTACCTCTGGCCTCTGCAAAAGGGAGGTAGGGACGACAGAGCTTCCTGATCCCCTTACAGAAACCCTCTCTTGTCCCTGCCTCAGTGTAAGATATTTCTCTCTGTGACCCCCCCCCACACACACACATACGAACACACCCTTACTCCATGTCATCATATCAATCTCTCTGTATATTTCTGGGGATGGGAAGTCGCTATATTCCAATAACCTGATTTTTATTAAGAGAAATGTTTCAGGGATTCATTCATTCACTTACAAATATATACTGAGCACTTATTAAGTCTGGGCACTGTTCTAGGCACTGAGGATGCAGAAGTGACTAAAACAAAGTTCTCATCAGCTCATTTCCAGACTAATGGGAGAGACAGACAACAACAACAACAAAGAAGAACAGACAATAAATAACATTCACAGATTTTCATATAATAGCAGGATCTACAGAAACTAAATAAGGGTAAGAGGATGGAACGTGCTGCGGGGATGTGGTCCTCCATTATCAGGATTTTAATTGGAATTCACTTTTTCTTTGCTTTACTCTGCCTGGGGGAGATAAGAGTGAGGGTGTGTGTGTCCCCTCCTTTGGTCTCCTCAACCCATTTTGGCACTTCAGGTCTCACAGGGCAGAGTCTTGGGATTTGAGGGGGGCTGCAGAGCCAGCCCCTCAGAATTTGTTCAAGGGGCCGTTTAGAAGCTAAGTCAGAAATGGAAACAGGTACTGAGAAAGTCTATTTATCGTCTCTCGTGGGTGTAATAATACTCCTCCTCTCCGATTTCTTCCTTTTATCATCTTGCACACACTCACTGAATTCCTAACTATTCATTCAACATTTTTTGAGCCCACTGTGTGCCAGGCACTGTTCTAGGCGACGGAACCAGAGAGGTTGGGAACATTCTCTGCTCGCATGAGTCCCTGCTGTGCAAAGTTTCTAAACAACCTCTTTTCATCTTTTCTTTCATCTTCGCCTTTGAGATTCACCTATGTTGATTCACGTTGTCCCAAGAGGGTAGATATGCACATTCCCATTTTACGGATGCGAAAACCATGACTGCTAAGGAAAAAAATGAAGTGCTTTGCGGCGACTGAACACCAGGACGCCACCGCGCCACGTGCAGTGGCGCGTTTTGCCAGTCGCGATCCCACCCGCGCACGCACCCTCCTTTCCTCCCTCCCAGCCGCCGCCGCGCCGGGTCCACGTGTGTGTGTCTGTGTGCGGAATGGGGACGGGGGCGGTGCCGCTGGAGGGGTGGGGTCCGGGCTAACGTCACTGGCAGTGCCGCCCAATCAGCGGCGGGCTCGCGGCCCCGGCGCTGGTATTGGGGCAGCGAGGGGGCAGTTCTCTATAACGCGGTCTCCGGGAGCCAGCGGGGAAGAAAGAAGCCGAGCGGGCGGAAGGCGCCCTCCCTGCCGCCTGGGCCCGGGCACCGGGTGCCGGGCCCGGGGTCCTTCCCGCCTCCCGCGGCCGCCGGCCGCTTTGTTTTCCCAGCCTCTGAGCTCTGGGCAACTCAAGAGGGGCTCCCGCCTGGACTGCACAGAGATCGCGGCGGCAGGAAGGGCGGCCGACCGCGCCGGGACTCGCAGGGACCCAGGAGTCCGGCCGCCAGGAGGGCCGCGTGACGAGATCGAAGAGGGAGCCGGAGCTCCGCGGCCCAGGGGTGCGGGCCGGGGGCTCCCGTGAGCAGAGATCTCTCCGTCGAGGGGGGGCGATGTTCCCCTCGCCCGTGGGCTCTTCGGGCAGCCAGGGCATCCCCCCGCTGGGACCAGGGCCCCCGCAGTGGGCACCCCCCCGGGTGGTTCCATGGAGACTCTGTGCCCCGCTCCCCGCCTCGCAGTGCCGGCGTCCCCGCGAGGGTCGCCCTGCTCCCCCACACCCCGGAAGACGCGTCGGGGGACCCAGGAGTTCTCTCCGCTGTGCCTGCGTGCCCTTGCCTTCTGCGCCCTTGCCAAACCCCGGGCGTCCTCTCTGGGCCTGGGGCCTGGAGAGCTGGCGCCGCGGGCCCCGGTGCTGCTGGGCCCTCATGCCCCCCTGTGCACCGGCGGCTGGGCCCCGGATGGCCTGAAGCACCTCGCGGGACAGACCGGGCGGTACAGCGATCCCAACTCCCCGGCCAGCCAGGATGCCGACGCCGCTGTGTGCCGGGGCCGCGGCGAGGAGGAAGAGGGCGGAGGCAGTTTCCCGCACTTCGGCGCTCGCTCCGGCGTACCTCCCGGCCGCTGCCCGGCGCCCCGGCGCCCTCGGGAATCTCCGACCAGCTCCGTCTCGGCTCCGCCTAGGCCAGCCCCGAGTCTCGTCTCCCAGGCTGGCCCCGCCGCCAGCCCGCATCAGGAACCGGGTTCCCGGCCTCCGCCGCCACCTGCGGGCCTCTCCTCTGAGCCCGCGGGGCCCGGGACAGCGCCGGAGCCGCCCCCGCCGAGCCAGACTGCCGCAGTCGATGGAAACACCCCGAAGGCCGCCCCCGAGGCAACGGCCGCCAGCCCCTCGACGGCCAACGAAGCTCCGGCGGCGCCCGGCGATCTCCGCCAGGAACATTTCGATCGTCTGATCCGCCGCTCGAAACTTTGGTGTTACGCGAAGGGCTTCGCCCTCGACACTCCGAGTTTGCGCCGGGGACCCGAGCGGCCCCCAGCCAAAGGGCCCTCCCGGGGAGCCGCCAAGAAACGCCGGCGGCCGACGCCCCCCCAGCGCAGCGCACAGCCCCGCCGTCCTGCACCGACGCTCCCCACCACGAGCACCTTCAGCCTCCTCGACTGCTTCCCCTGCCCCCCGGCCCTGGTGGTGGGGGAGGACGGAGACTTAGGGCCGGCATCCTCGCTTCGTCTCCAGGGAGACTCTAAGCCCCCGCCTGCCCACCCGCTGTGGAGGTGGCAGATTGGGGGTCCCGCTGTCCCTGAGCCCCCCGGCCTCAAATTCTGGGGGATCAACCTGGAGCAGCTCTGAGCGTGAGACTTCTGCCAAAGGGGAAAAGTGGGGGCCACAGCCAAACTGCGGGCTCGAGGACAGAGCCTCATTTCTCACCTTTGCCTGTCCTCTTCAGGTTTTATGGGCTGTGGTCAAGAGGGACCTCAAATGACAGTGATCTTCAAGCACCTAACTGGTTGGGGTGACACCCCCTCCCCCTCATCCTTTGGAGACGAACCAAGGGCTGGAGTCAGGAGAAGGCTTAATCGAAAAAGGCTTAAAGACATAGATTCCAATCCCTCGCCTCTTCCATCTCGGATCTCTGGGGGCAGGGCCTTCACCCCAGGGGGAGCCGAGGAGGCTACAGCTCAAAGACAAGGGGAAAAAAAAGAGGGAGAGAGATCTTGGTGATGGACAAACCGGTTGTTTCTGTGGGCGAGCCTGGGGATTGGGGTGGGGGGGCCCTGGTGGGGGTGGGGAGGTGATTGGCAGCTCCCGGGGGCATCCCCCACCCGCACCATCCAGGCCTTTAACCCTTCACTCCCCTCGGGCCTTCCCTAGTCTCCGGGCACCACTGCAGCCTTCATGGGGGAGGGAGCAGCTTAGGCAAGGGGGAGATCACCCCCTTCCGGTTCTTTTCCTAGGGACCCCCAAGTCAAGTGACCCCTAGTTACCGAGATCTTCATTCTCAGCCACCAACCTTTCCCCTTTGTCCAGTTTTGGGGTTCGCCTCTTCAGTATTCCCCGTTTGCTTTCAGGTTATAAGGTCTGATGGGTAAAAGAGGACTCCCCCCCGTAAGTCAGCCCCCTCCGCCAGTTTACTCCTCATATTAGGAGGCGCACGGCTGAGGGACCTCCTCCCCTTCAAAAGTGCAGACTTTGTTTGGGGAAGGGGCCAGAGACCATCCCAGGGAAAGTAATGGAAGGTGGAAGAAATCAATAAAATCAGACCAAACAAGTTGCCTTTCCACGTCCTCGCCACCGGCTTAAGGATGGAGGGAGTGGAGGTAGAGGGCAGGCCTGGGTCCATTCTTTGAACACCCAAACTGAGACCCCTTCAAGGCTAGAAAGAAGACAAGCTGCTCTTTGTGGAGGGGGTAAACGAAAGGGCTCTTGGCCTAACCACAAGGTCCAGTGGGTTTTGAAGGGGCAAAGTTTGGGTTTGGATGGGAACTGGGCTGAGGAACCTTTAGCATCCTCCCCCCACCCAACTTCAGGCATTTCGGGAGTTGTCAGGGACCTGATGGATCCGAAAGGGGCAGGGCCAGGGGATTAGTTTTGAGGTCAGAAGTTCTGTTTTCCTGGGGGAGGGGAGTGAGTCGGAGAGGAGTGGAGTTGCTTTCTCCTCCACCCAGGTGAGGTCTGGGGAGTTTAGCTCTTAGGGAAATTCCAAGTTTAGGTGTGAGGGGAACCTGAGGGTTGCCCGTCTTCCCAACAATTGAGGGACTCAGTGGCCCTTCTGCCCACACTAGTGAATATCACCCCCTTTTCCCCCAAGACGGGACAAGGGAGGAACAATTCCCACATATGATACTGGGGAAGGACTTGTCTCCTTTTCTGTGAAAATGCTTTGTAAAAAGTTGTTAATGTTTGCATAGAGCAGATTCTCGAGAAAAACTGTTTTGGACCACAAAAGTTTTGTTTGTTTTAAAAGCTGTCTCTTAATTTTTCTTTTGCTGGGAGTGGGGGTGGGGTGGGTGGGTGTGGGTCGAGCACTGCTCTCTTTCTCCTCAACATCTGGCCTTTATGAACCCTGCTGACCTCCCCTCCCCCTCCAGCTGTGTTGTGGGGAGGAGGGAGGAGGGTGGAGGAGTGCCTTCCATTCCTGTGCTTCAGGGGTATCCATCTTATCTTGCCCCCCAAGAATGGGGAAGCCCAAGGAAGAACGCAAATGTGAGGGGTGGGGAGAGAGGTGCTGTGAAGAGGGGGTGAGGTCTGCAAGGAGAGATTCAGAAAGGCAGACTCCTGCTTTTAAAGAGCTCCTTGCTTTTAGTCGGGTCAGTTTGGGCCCATTCGACCAGCCTAAGCGGGGTGGCGTGAGCTCTGAGCGACGGAGAGGAGTGGTGGGTCATGAAATACCCTTTTGGGACTCTTCCTTCTTCTCTGAGGAGTGGGAGGGGATGCCTGCCGTTCCTTTGGCTTTTCTCCTCCTTCAAGTCAAAGTATTAATCCTCAACCTGGAAGGGGGCTGGGCAGTGAGTTAAAAAAACATACCTTTTGGCCAGACCTGGAACTCCTCTCCTTGCTGAATGGTTTAATCTTAGGGCTGGAAGCATCCCTAGAATCTTCCTAGTCATTTTACAGAATAGGGTACTATATTAGTCTCCTAGGGCTGCCACAACAAATTGCCAAAACCTTGGTGGCTTGAAACAATAGAAATTTATTCTCTCACAATTCTAAAGGCTAGAAGTCCGAAATCAAGGTGACTGCGGGGCTGTGCTCCCCCCAGAGGCTCTAGGGGAGAATCCCTCGCCTCCTCCAGCTTCTGGTGGCTCCAGGTGTTTCTTGGGTTGTGGCTGCCTTACTCCAATCTCTGCTTCCATCTTCACGTGGCCTTCCCCTCTTCTGTCTCTTATAAGGACATTTGTCATTGGATTTAGGGCCCACCTGGGTAATCCAGGATGATCTCATCGTGACAACCTTAATTAAATTACATCTGCAAAGACCGTTTCTCCAAATAAGGTCACATTCACAGGTTCTGGGGGCAGTGGAGTTAGGGCGGGGACTTATCTTTTTGGGCGTCACCATTCAGCTCACTACAGAAACTAAGTCCCAGGATGGAAAAACTTGCTCAGGCTTCCTGGAGGAAGGAAGCATGTACTGTGGTGTGCTGGGTCCGTGTGGGGGTACACACCTTCTTGGGCTGGGACCACAAGCCTCCCTGAGTTGGAGCAGCCTGGGGAAAGGCAGAGTTGGATCCCTTGCTTTCCTCAGGCTGACACAAGTATGCTGGGACTCTCCCTCCTCCTAACACTCACTGAGGCGGGGTGGGGGGAATCTCCCCAGGAGGGTCCCGAGGAAGCTCTCCCTCCCTCCCTGGTTTCCTCCACTCTCTCTCTCTGTGTTTCTCTCGGAGTCCCCTGCCCCTGCTCCCAGATTATCAGTGCACCCTCTTTCCATCCCTCCCCTCCCCCAGCCTTCATGTCCTCCGAGGCTCTACCACTGGCCACTGTGCTTTTGCCTAGATGTGGGTGTCGAAGGGTCTTAGCTTCTGTCCGGGTCTCTAAGTTCCCTTCCTGGGTTATCTCAGTTCCTTTCGTCTCAGAGGGTCTCTATCTCTCAACAGCTCTGGGACCAGGTGTCTGCCCCTCCTCATCAGGGCCACCTGCACGACCCTGAGAGGGAGAGCCTCCTTAAGTTTTGTTCCCAAGGCACCTCGCCTGCCTCCCCCTAATCCAGCTCTGCTCACCATCACCTCCCTCCTCCCGGGATCCTCAGCTGCCCCACACCCTGTGCCTCTTGCCTTTTAAGTCTTTGTGGCTTGACTTCTGCCCCCCGAAACTGAAACTGCTCTTTCCAGGGTCACCCATGACAACCCTCAACCACAAATCCAGTGGTTGCCTCCCGGCCTCCCTGACCCCTGAATCACTCCATGACCTGTGACGCTGCTGGACGTGCACCAGGGTCTCCTGGTTTTCTCTCTCCAAAGTTCCCTCTGTCTTCTGTGACTCCTCAGGTTCCTCTGTCCCTAGGAAGCTTTAAAAAGAGGCAGACTGATGATGTCCGGGTGACATCTACCCTCTGCACCCATGTCTCCCCACGTGATTTCTTTTGTCTTCTTCCAAGTCTTCAGCTGGCACAGGCATAGGTAAGTGACTCCCAGATCACAGGCATAGGTACCTGCCTCCTCTCCCTCCAGCCCAGCCCCTCTCCTGAGCTTCGGTGCCGGGTCTCCTGTGGGTGCTGGCAACTCACACTCTCCGTGTTGAAGACCCAGCTCATTGTCTCCACCCCCTGCTCACATCAGTCCCTTCCTGGTCAAGTCCACATTCTGGTTATAGCTCTGCCTTTTTCCTTTGCATATCCCCAAGACTCGGCACCTTGAATTCTCCCCTGGGTTCTCCCATTTGACCCACTACTACCAATTTCTGAACTTCTAGCCTCTCCAGTATCTCTTATTGTCTCTATCATGGTGCAACTCCCACAGGTGTGGACTGGACTCTTGCAGTAGCCACCTAACTAGTTTCTGGATCTCAGATTTTTCTCTGACCTCCTCGGATTAGGTTACCTTCTTACTCAGTGGGTCCCCTGATTCTATTAAATGCAGCCTCCTTGGTGTGTCCTTTGGGGCCCTCTATGATTTGGCCCTAACTCTCCTGTCCAGGCTTTCCCTGTTACTTCACTTTGTACACTGTATGGTCCATCACACCGGAACGCCCTTCCTGCCCCAGCCACCCACTCTTTCTCTACCTTCATTCCCCATGTGAGATGCGGTCTCCTCCACGAAGTCTTCTTTGATTCCCCCCATTTGGATGTGATCTGTGCCACCACTAGACCCTCTTCATTCTTATGTCTGGGGGAGGGGTAGTAAAGTGTGGTAGAAGAATATGGGCTTTGGACACCCCCAGTCCTCCTCTCCTGGGAAGCTAGTCCGGCTATCCTAAGGGGATCACCTTTCTGACCTAAGCTTTCATTTCATTGCTTTGGCCTTAACTAAGAGTCATTGACATGAAACGGCCACTTGGAAATCATTCCTGCAATTGTAAAAACTTCCTGCAATTATACTCCAATAAAGATGTTTTTTAAAAAAGCTTCCTGAGAAGACACTGTTCAGTGTGTCAAGTCCTCCTATGTATTTTATTTAAGATAAAAAAGTAGGATATTGATGATGCGGTTATAATTGTTCGCGATTTTTTTCTTGCACCCCTCTGCAGTCATCTTGTATCTCTTGCTTCATTTTATTTAGGTCCTGGATCCATGTCCGGTACACAGCAGGCACCTAACGAATACTTGTCCAATGTAGAGTGCCTATTTTCAAAGGCTTATTTAAAGGACTGCCCCCAGCTTGGAGAGTGGAACTTGGCCAGCATGCAGTTACAGAGTTGTCCGCTAGATGCAGCTGTCTGCTAGCACCAGAAGGAGGATGGACGCTGGACAAGGGTGGGTGGGGAAGACATAATTCTTACAGGCCATTGAGCACCTCCCAGTCCTGGGGCTTGGGAAGAGGGATATGTAAGACATGGTCCCTGCACACAAGGAACTTAGCCGGGCGCTTTGCATGCATTATTTTGCTTTTATAACAAAAGAATGGTATTATTAGCTCTGTTTAATAGATGAGGAAGTGGAGGCTCAGAGAGGTTAATCAACTTGCCTGACGTGGCACAGCCAGTGACAGAGCAAAGTTTACCTCTGGACTGTCTGCCTGGGTTTTCCCCTAATAGAGGTTATCATAACAAACACTTTCATGGCTTGGGGCCAGGCACTGTACTAAGGGCTTTATGTTTAGTCACTCATCTAATCCTTAGAACATGATGAGGTAGGTACTATTATAATCCCCATTTTGCAGATGAGGAAACTGAGGTACAGAGAGGTTAAGTCCACACAGTTACAGAATTGTGCCCTTAGAGTTTGTGCTCTTAATGACCACACTGCTGCCATGTTTCACCACCCCAAGTAGCAACAAGTTACAGACTGGGGGTAGCCCCCACCAATATTTGGAGACCACAGAGCTCTGTGCCAGAAACACAAAGACACAGAGCCTGCCCCTGAAGAGCCTTTAGTTGCATGGGCAGTCCCCTCCTTAGGATGTGGGCTTTCCACAGACGTGCTGGGCAACTCCACCTGAGTGGTTTACCCTCTCTGGGCTTCAGTTATCATCACCTAAAATCAGGGGACTCGGTAGCAGGAAGTGGCTCTGAGACACAAGACGTCTGTTATCCACGATTTGTTGCAAAATTATAGCACTTAAAAAAAATAAAGGGCAAATTATCTACTTTAAAGCGCACAAGAAATCCAGCTTGATTAACATTTGCACATGGACATAGCTGTGTGAGCACCACCCAGGTCTAGGTGAGCAATGTTTGCAGTCCTCTGGGAAGCTTCGCCAGGCCCACTCCCAGTCAATCCCCCGCCACCCCCTGAGATAACCACCACGCTTCCTCTGTCACCACAGATTTATTTTGCCTGTTTTTGACCTTCATAGACATGGAAGGTACTTTTGGGTTCTGGCTTCTTTTGTTCAACCTTATGCCTGTTGGCTTTATCATGCTGTTGCGTGTTATTCTTTTAATTGCCGTGTAGTAGTGTTTCACTGTATGAATATTCTACAGTTGATGCATTCTGTTGATGGATGTTTGGGTCATTTCCAGTTTTTAGCTTTAAGTATCAAGCTGTGAGGCACCGTTTTAAAGGAGTTGGGAGGGGCAGTGAAGAGAGCTAACATTTACTCAGGCATTAACTGTTCTGGACAATGGGCTAAGGGCTAGAGATAAGAAATGACAAAACCCACATATTTCTCTCCCCAAAGCTCACAGCTTAGTACAGGAAAGAGACAAATGAGCAAGCAGTCACAGGACAGCATGACCAGCGTGGAGATGGAGATGCCTTGTGACTGAGGGGACGGCGGAGCAAGTCAGGGAGGACTTCCCAGAGGAGGAGATACGTGAGTGGAGGCTTGAAGGGTAGGGAGGAATCTCTGGCTTGAGTGAGTGGGCCTCTTGAACAGATCATATTGCCTGGAGCACAATGGTGAGCAGATCAGGCGGGGTCCTGGCCCTCTTCCAGTGTGTGTGGGACCGATCATCATCAATAATAATAATCTCACGCTGAGACAAAGGGCTGTGAAGGAGACGAGTGTAAGGGGCCGGGGGCTGGGCCAGAAGGGTTCACCCTGGTCAGGGAGAGCAGAAGAGGCTTCTCTGGGGAAATGATCCTCGAGATGAGCTTGGGATGATGGCTACGAGTTAACAACAAGGAGAGGGGAGGAAGAGTGTTCCCAGCAGATGGGACAGTGTGGATAATGGTCCCAGGGCTGGAGAGAGGGAGGCACATCAAAGAACCGAGTGTGGCCGGAGCCCAGTCAGAGGAGAGACTGCACAGAGGCAGGGTGTGGGGCCAGGTCCTGTATGGTCTCGTAGGCCAAGGTAAGGATCAGGGCCCATCCTGACAACACTGAAAGACAGAGATGGGTCTTAAGTGACGCTGTGACAATCAGATTTGTGGCATGTGGAAAGGATCTCTGTGGCATCCGTGTGGACAATGGGGACAAAGGCAGACGCAGGGAGGTTGGTGAGGAGTCAGAGTCCAGGCAAGAGGTGATGGTGGCCTGGCTGGGAGGATGGTTGCGGTGGGGTGGGGGGATGTAGATGTGGAGTGAAGTGGACGCAGGTACAATTGACCGGATGTAGTGAGGGTTAGATCCGGGGGATAAGGGAGAGGGAGGTGACAAGAGCAAGTCTTGGGACTCTGGCTTTAGACCCGGATTGGCAGCGAGACAGGAAACACTGTGCTGGGTGGGAGGAGGGAGAACATCCTGAGCTCAGATTTGGGCATGTAGAGTCCAAGGTGCCCTTGAGGCGTCCAAGTGGATATGTCTGATGCTCAGAGAAGCGGGTACTCGTGTGAGTCACCTGGGCATCCTTGGGAATGGAGGTTGGGAGGCTGGATGTGGGGCTCAGGGAAAGACTAAAAAGTGGGAAGAGAAGAGGGCTCAGGATTGGACCTTGAAGCCCCACGTGTCACTGGAGGATGGTGTGAAGTACTGTGGGGTGGGTGGAGGCAGAGAGATGAGTTTGGAGGCTGTGAGAAAAAATGAGGGAATCTGCAGGGAGAAGGAGAGGAGAGGCCTTTATAAAGCAGAATTGCCGGGCCTTGGTGAGGGATGGAGAGTGGGGTGGGGGCAGGGACGTGTCTAGCTTGAATCCAGCGTTTGGCCCTGGTATCCAGGGGGGACTGCTGTTCAAGAGGGAGATTTGGGCAGGTGATAGAAATGTTTGGAGTCATCAGCATATGACTGGACAAGAGTGATCAGGGAATGTGGGTCCAGTGGGAAGAGATCCAAGAGCAGAACCCTGAGGGACATTAAGATGAGAGGAAGGGCCAGGAGGTAGGAGAGACGCCACTGAAACTCTGGCGACCCCTGCCGGTCGTCCATCCATGGCTGCGCTCCAGGGGCCGCGCAGGTGGACTCGCTTTCCAGCTAGCTCCCGGCCGCCAGGCGTGGGCGTGTGATTTCATCCCCACCAGTGGGAGGCCAAGGGGAAGTGGTGTGAGCCCTCCTCTGCCTGGGCTTTAAGACCCTAGGTAAATCCTCTGTACCCTCCTTTTCCCCTTCCCGAGGCTGGAGCCCCACAGGGCAATCCCCTATATCTGGTCTTGAGTCACCGATAAGCCCTAGGGGGCAGTGCAGCAACACCACGGAGGGAACCTGGGTCTCGAATGACTGCAGGGGAGTTCCTCACGGACCTGAAATGTAAGAAACTTTACATTCTTTGAGCAGCTGTCTTCTTTGGATCTCTCTGTTACAGGAGTTTAGCCTAACTAATACAACTTAACTAAGCTAATACAATTTAGCCTAACCCAACTAATGTAACTAATTAGCCTAATAAAAGTTATTAACCTAACTAGTACAACATAAAATTAAAATACAATGAAATAAAAAGTTGGCCTAATGAATACAATATCACTTATCCTAACTAACACGAGAACCAAGGGAGGAGAGTGTATCAAGAAAGAGAAAGTGGGGAACCGTGTTGAATGTTGCACAAGGGTCAGATAAAATAGGGGATGAAGAACATCCACCAGCCTTGGCAACTAGGGGGTGACTGGTGACTCTAACGGCCCTTCAAGGGCAGCGGTGGAGGTGTGGGCTGGGGGATGGGTGCGTGAACCGGGCGGTAAAGAAGTAGATTCAGCAAGTGCAGGAATCTCTTTTGAGGCAGTTGGATGTGAAGGAAAGGAAAGAGTTGGGGAATGATCTAGAAGGGGACTCAGGGTCAAGCCTGATTTCAGTGGAGCTGGGGGAGAGGGAGGGGTTGAAGATGCTGGAAAAATGATGAGTGAGGGAGTTAGGCCTCTGTCGAGGGGGGGGGGGCTGGGACCCAGAGCTAGGTGGACAGGGCGGGAAATGTGCGTTCCCAAAAGTAAACACACACTCAAGGCACGTTGGCAATTGTGGGAGAAGAGGGAGTACTTTCTAGAGAGCTTCCATTTTCTCTGAGAAATAGGACTAGGTTGAGGGGTACAGGGCGGGACAGGGAAGAGTTGGCTGGAAGATTGAGGAGATCAGAGAAAGTCAAGCTGACAGAAGGAATCTGCCAACAATACAGAGACAGTTGCAAACTAGGGGTTGGTGGAGGCACCAAACTTCTGGGGTGTGAGGCTTTTTCCATCTGAGCTTAGCCTCTAGGGCTGGGGTCCAGGAGTGCAGGAGGCACATGGGTGGGCCCAGGGCGGGAATTCTTCCTACTGCAGGCAGAGGAAGTCCAGGACCACGAGAGTGAGGGTGTGACGTGATGGATCCAGGGGTTGGATGGGGAGCGAAGTTGAAGGTGGGGTCGGGGCAAGATCTCAGTAGAAAACTGAGAAGTGTGAGAGGGTGAAGGTGTCAGGAGGGCACAGAGCAGCTTCTGTGGAAGCAGGGAGGCAGAGGCCTGGGAGGGAGGGGAGGTTGGCCAGTGGAGGCTGCCTACTTTTGGGGTTTTGCTGGGACCCCGAGGCTGCCCAAGATGACAGCAAGACTTGGGGCGGAAAGGCTTTCTAGGAGTCAAAAGCCAGAGTCTTTGAAATATGAGGGATGTGGGCAGGGCGATCTCCCAGAAAAAGCAGGGCGGCCAGTGGCTCTACCCACTGTGCAGACATCAGCAGGCCGAATAAACAGTGATCTCTTACATTTATGGCATGGAGCTTGACAATTTACAAAGCCTTTCATTTCCCTACCTGTGCAATTCAGCATTTGTTTTAACAGAGGAACAGCTGAGAGGGATGAAGATTCTAGAGGCCCCACAGTGGGGTTGCCTTACCCACTTCCTGTCATCGCTGCAGACGGAGGTCACAGGACCTTGTTTGTTGCTATGAAAACAAACATGGAGTGTCCCCCACCTTTGGTCCCTCCCATGGAGGTATAGGGTCCTGTCACAGGGAAATAACTCACCTACAGTTCTGAAAGGTGGGCACCCTGGAGAGAGGAGGGGAGACTGAGGATACATTCCTGGGTTGGGGGTGACCCCGATCCCGTGGCCGAGGCAGCCATGAGCCTCCTTTGGTGTTGTTTTGGCCTAGAGGACCTGGCAGCAGGAGCTGGAGACAGTGGGGTGCCCCTGTGGGGAATTGTCTATGGCTTATGAGGGCCCGTATGTCTGTCCACATGTGTCCGTTGGTCCTGTGTGTGTGCTTGTGACTGGGTCCCTGACAGGTGCCTGAGTTGGGGAGGTATCTGTGGACCTGCGTGTGTGTGCGCGTGAGCCTGAGAGTGTTTGGGAACGAGCGCCGAAGTTCCTGCGTCAGGCTATCCTGAGTGCGTGGGGCATGCGTCTCTGGGCCATGCACCGCTCTGCGTCTAAGAGCATGTAAGGACATGTCCCCTCTGCATCGAGGCAGAAACGAGGTCAGCGTGCAGGCGGGGGTGGAGCTAGGAATTGATTCTCCAGCAGTGACTGGCTGAGCGGGGAAAGGGGGCGGGGTGGAGAAGGGGGAGAGGGCAGGGAAAGATACCCTTGGACCTGGGAGGCCCCTAACCTCTTCAGAACACCTGCCCTTGAGGGAGAGGGCCAAAGAAGGGAGTGGGAGATGTGGAGAACCTTATCACCCAGGGACCAGGAATGGGGGTGGGGAGGCAGGCAGAGGGGCAGAGATGTTCTCAGTCTCTTGGCCTGGGGCTGGTGGGATGGGGGGCCAGATGTTGTCTGGAGTAGCCAGCTGTCTGGGGCTTTGGTTAAGAAAAATGTCTCTAAAACCTTGTTTAAAAGGCTGGCGTTCCTCTTGCCTGATACCACCAGATCTGCTGTAGCAAGATCCCATAGCAACACCCCTCCGTCCATCCCGTCCTCCTCTATCTCTACCTGGGCATAAAGAGAAGCTGCAGGTAGACCCCGAGCAGCCCTTCACCTGGGTGGGGAAGAGTGCTGAGGGATGTGTGATCAGATCGGAGAGTGAGGGTTAGATTTGGTTAAGAAAAAGATGGAGGGCATCTGTCTCCAGGTACGGTTGGGGCATCTTTGGGGACCTGCATTTTTTCCGCTGGGGAAGGAAGGACACAGAGGTGTCAGGGCACCCTGCCCGGGGACCTGGCTGCATGGGAAGTGTCTCTTACCCCAGGGAGTGAGAATCCTTACTCCTCTGGGACCTGAGTTCCCTCCAACCAGGGAGCTGTTCTTTTGTCTGCTCCCCTAGTGCTAGCCACTCCTTGATTCAGGATCCCTAAGCCCTAAGCCCATAACCCCCACGTCCTCGTGTATAATGGGAGCAGGGAGTCTGCATGCCAGGGTCCTGGAGAGGGCAGTGGGCCCTTCCCTATGCCAGGCCTTTCTAGCGAGGACATGCCCCCGTGTCAGGGCCCCGTGCCTTCCCTGCCTCCAGCTTCCCTCTTCCAGCTGAGCTGTTGCTGCAGCAGCAGCACCTTCTCTCCAATGCCTTCCAACCCGGGGCCCAGCCAAGTACCACCCAGCCCACGGCAAGCAGGCTCACAGCAGCCCCAGAGCTGGCACACTCCTTGACTCCCGCCCCTCCCCTCTGCTGCCTCCTTCGGCCCCTCCCTTCCTGCCTTCTGCATCCTGGAGAGGCTGTGGAGAGCCCCCTGCTCTGTCTGGGGCCCCACTGCAGCCCTCTTTAGCTCAGGGGCTTTGTTTCCAGGGCCACGTCAGCCCAAGCCCTTGTGAGCTCCGTGTCACCCTGGGTACCAATGTGGCATCACCTTAGTCCTTTATGGTTCCAAGTCAATGCAGACCCCTGTGGCTACTGTGGATTCCATCTCACTCTGGGCCAAAGCAGGCTCCACTTTCAGTCGAATTCCTTGTGGGCGCCGTGATACTCTGGAGCAATGCGGGCCCTATGTTAGTTAGTTTAAGACCTCCTGGGCTCCATGTCAACTGCAGGCCCTGTGGGCGCCTTAGTGTGGGCTGCTGTGGGCTCCCTGACATTCTGGGCTGGGAGTTCCATGTCAGCTTGGACCCAGGCAGGTGTCATATGGTTCTGATTCCTTGATCCGCTGGACACCATGGATAGACACCCTCTTCATCAGCACCCTGGGCCCCTCAGGACTCCTGTGGGTTCTTTGTCCGTCTGAGCCAAAGTGAGCTCCATGTTCTAATTCCTTGTAGATCATGGCTGCTCATTTGGGGTCAGTGGACAAATAGCACTGGCATCACCAAGACGTGTTGGAAATGCAAAATCTGAGGCCCCACCCAGACCTTCTGAATCAGAACCTGCAGTTAACAGACCTTTGATGCATGTGCACATTAAAGTTGGAGCAGCACCATTGTCAAGTTCATGTCAATCTGGATCAAGGTGGAACCACATTGACCCAATGTTATATGGGCTCCACGACACCCCGGGCCAGTGTGGGTGCCATATTAAAGAAGGCCCAATGCCACATGGGAGTTGAGGTGTTCTCCCTGTGACCCCCCAAGCCTCTGCCTCCTCTGTCTCTCAGCTTTCCTCTTCCTCCCTGAGACCTTGCCTCTAACCAACTTCCTTCTCCAAAACCAAATGCTCGTTCCCCTGCCCAGAGTCTCTGGCCCCCTCTGCACAGAATCCAAGCACAAAGGGCTTTTGTCATCCTCCACTCTGGACTGGGCTTTGGGGATCCTCCCTCCTGACCCTCCCTCCCCACCAGCCTCCTACCGACCTCAGGCCACCCGAGCTGGAGGCTGCTGCTGTAGTTTTCCATCCCTGCTGTTCTCTGCCTTATACACACGTTGCACAGATAGATCCAAAGTCTATATCTATATATACTTCTCACCCCCCACCCCCGGACGGCGTGCGTCTCCTTTGCCAGGCTGTGGTCGTGCAGTCTGTCGCTCGTTAAGGCACTGTCTCAGAATTGCATGTTTAATATTTTATCCAGGAAGCGCTCCTGGCTGGGGCCCTGGGAGCTGGTGTGAAGCTGACAGAATGTCAGGCCCCGGAATGGTTGCTCACGGGTGGTGGCGGTGGGATAAGTGTCTGGGGGACAGGAGAATGGTGACGCCAGTTCCTGGCTGCTGGTCTAGACGTCAGTATCAGGGTGGGGGTGGGGAGAACACATCAGAGTTCCGCAGCCCCAGCCTGCACGGAGAGCCCCCCTTCTTGGGGCACAGCCATTGACCTCTGATGTGAACTTGCTTTTTAGGTTCAGCGACTCCTCCAGGTCTCAGTCAATATCAGTGCCTGGGGATTTTCCAGTGGGGAGAAGCCCTTTGGCTGCATGGGGAAGAGGCGAGGAGCTCTTCCTCTTATCTGGTTTCCCCCATACCCAGGGCGAACCATGGAGGAGGACAGAGTGGGAGGGCGGAGCTGGGCAGGAGAACAGCCGGTGCTGTGTGACCTTGGGGTGCCATTGAGCTGGCTGGTTTCTGTGAGTGACAGGGAAGAATCATCAGCATCTTCCTTCCCCCTCTGGCATGTTGGAGATCTGAGTTAGCGGCAAGCAATGCAGAATATTGACAGCAATCCCTTCTGTTCCCAGATATTTGTAAAGAACTTAGTGGGCAGCAGGGAGAGAGGAGAGAGAAAGATGAGGCTCTGGCCCTAGGGCAGATGGAAAAATCTGAAGATGGAAGAGGGGGAGGGGAGAGCAGACAGACACAGGCCTTTCATTCTGACCCTTGCGAGGCATGAAATGCCCGATTGTGCCTGTGTCCTGAGGGTTCAGTGGGACCTGGAGGTCAGGAGGTAGGGGGGAGGGGAGGGAGAGGCTGCTCCATCCCCTAAGCCCCTGGGGAACAAGATCCCCACACATTCCTCCGCAGTCTGGCAAGGCTCTGATAGAAAGGGCTTCTTAGAGAAGGGAGGATGGGGCATGGCCCCGGCCCCTGCTCCCACACCCCTTGCCAACTTTCAGGGCCTGGAGGTTTGTGCAGGACTCAGCCCTGGTTGGGGGCGGGGGCCAGGAAGGAGTGTGTGTGTGTGTGTGTGTGTGTGTGTGTGTGTGCACGCGCGCGCGCGCCCGATTATCCCTCAGCCTGTAACTGGGACACCCCACTGCCCCAGAGCTCGCTGCTGCACGGCCTCTCCCAAGAGCTCCTCTCCCAGGGCTGCATTGGAAAGTTCTTCCTGGTGTCTTGCCTCAGTTCTTTCTGCCTCCACTTCTGTGCGATTACTCTCTGCTTTGCTCCCTGGGGTCGGGTAGGGGATTAGAGCCCTCATTTCCTGGGGTTTGTGCTGCCTCCTTGACCCAGGAAGAGGCATCCTGACCTGATATGGAACCCTGGAGGCCTGGTCTGCCTCTCTGGTCCATTCTCCTGCCCACATACATCGAGGGCTTGGCCGCTATGTAAAGTGATACCCTCCTGTCGGCATCCCCAGCATCCACCCACTAATAAGAAGCTGGAAAAGAAGCTTAAAGGACCTCCAAACAACCACGATGGACACCACCAAGCTGCACACCAAAGCATAGACATTTTCCATGTTAGGCAGCCCTCTGCTCTCACAATAGGATGCTAAACATCCTATAATGCACAGGGCAGTCCCCCTCGATAAAGAATTGCCCAGGGACTTCCCCGGTGGTCCAGTGGTTAGGACTCGGCGCTTCCACTGCAGGGGGGATGGGTTCGATCCCTGGTCAGGGAACTGAGATTCCCCCATGCCACGTGGCTCGGCCAAACTTTAAAAAAAATTTTTTTAAATATAAATAAAAAATAAAAATCACTTAAAAAAATTGCCCAGTACAATACATCAGTTGTGCTGAGGGTGAGAAACCTTGGTCTAGACTCTAGATGATACCAGAGTCTTTACTGTATCTATTTATTCCCGCCACCAGAATGTGTTCCCAGAAGTTGGAAACAATGAGTCTTCTACTTGTCTACTGCATCTGCCTCTGGACTTTATGCAGAGTAGGTGCTTTACAAGTATTTGTTAGGTGAATGCGTGAATAAATGACTTACCTGGACGTGGTAGGCAGCCCTCTTCTTTCAGTCCAGAGCCCAGTTTGCCTTGGGGGAGGCACATGCTACTTCCATTTAGCTAATAGATCCTGCAAGGGATCTTGACCCTGGGCAACCCTGGGAGAAAGCTGGGGAGGGCTCACTCAAAAGTGCCTGAGCTGTTGACTCAAAAAGAACAGATGCTCATTTGCAATGCAATTTACATATCACTTGCATATTGCTTTGAATATAATTTGCATGCTGCTCCTTTAAAGTCAAAAGGCACAGATCTCCCGCCTGGTCCTGCCTTTCCCACCTCTGTCCCTTCACTGTTTCGTTGCTCACTTTCTGGGGAACATCCACCTGTTGGGCCCACATTTGCTTCCCCAGGGCCTGGCACAGAAAACTTAAGAAACCCATTCATGGTGAGATGCAAAAAAAAAAAAAAACAAACCCCAAAATAGCAGACCCCTTGCATTTTGCCCATTTCTTGTGGTCAAGATTCTAGCCTTTTGTGTCCCACATGCTTGAGTTTCAACTCGGCCTCTGCTACTCCACAAACTGTATGATCTTGAGCGAGTTATTTAATCTCTCTGCCCCTCAGTTCCCTCATCTGTGAAATGGAAGTAATGATGGAGCTACTGTGATGATTCAATAAGAAAATCTGTTAAAGTGCCAGGCATCTGGTAGGCACTGAAGAAAGGGTAACTGTTGTGCTTGCTATTAAGCCTCGTTTCTTTGAAGCAGCCGTCACCAGGAGGAGCTGCTTTTCTGAACTTCTTGCTCTGCTGCTCATCCCTTAGCTGATCTCGTTTTTCCTTTTTTTTTTTTTTTTTTGTACACAGGCCTCTCACTGCTGTGGCCTCTCCCGTTGCGGAGCACAGGCTCCAGACATGCAGGCTCAGCGGCCATGGCTCACCGGCCCAGCCACTCCGCGGCACTTGGGATCCTTCCGGACCGGGACATGAACTCGTGTCCCCTGCATCGGCAGACGGACTCTCAACCACTGCGCCACCAGGGAAGCCCTCTTTTTTCCTTCTTGAAATTCTCTCTGCTCTTGGCTTTGAGTTGCCACTGTCTTCTGGATTTCCTCCCATCTTGCTGGCCACTCCTTCTTAGTCTGATTCCTTCTCCTCTCTCTACCTCTAAAGTTTGGAGACTCCCAGGGCTTGGTCCCAGGACCCCTCACCTTTTATTCCTGGGTGTCCATGGCTTTAACCACTGGCTCCACTCCAGGGACTCTCAGTTATTTCTCCAGCCTGGAGACTTACAATCCACATCTACCTGATATCTCCACTCGATGTCTAAAAGACATCTTAAAATCAACGTTGTGATTTCTAATCCCTTTCCTCTCCCAGGCGTCCCTACTTAGTAAAATGGTACTGTCATCTATCCAGTTGCTCAAGCCCCACAACTCAGAACGTCTTTGATTCCTCTCTCCTTCACCCCCTGTTTTAGTTATCTCTTGCTATGGAACACATTATTCCCCAAATTTAGTGGCTTAAAGTGATAAGCATTTACTATCTCACATAATACCTACTTCTTTGGGTCAGGAATCCGGAAGTGACTTAGCTGGGCTCAGAGTCTCTCATGAGGTTGCAGTCAAGATGTCAGTGAGGATGCAGTCATTTAAAAGGCTTACTTGCGGGCTTCCCTGGTGGCGCAGTGGTTGGGAGTCCGCCTGCCGATGCAGGGGACGTGGGTTCGTGCCCCGGTCCGGGAGGATCCCACATGCTGCGGAGCGGCTGGGCCCGTGAGCCATGGCCGCTGAGCCTGCGCGTCTGGAGCCTGTGCTCCGCAGCGGGAGAGGCCACAACAGTGAGAGGCCTGCGTACCGCAAAAAAAAAAAAAATTAAAAAAAATAAAAAATAAAATAAAAGGCTTACTTGGGCTGGAGGATCTACTTCCAAGGAGACTCCCTCACATGCCTGTTAAGTTAGTGCTGCTGGTTGGCAGGAAGCCTGCATTCCTTGCCAAGTGGACATCAGAGAGCTGCTTGAGTGTCCTCATAACATGGCAGCTGACTTTCCCAGAATGAGTGATCTAAGAGATAGCAAGAGAAAGCCGTAGTCCCTTTGCTGATTTTGTCTTGAAAGTCTCACACTGTTACTTCTGACATGTTCTATTCATTAGACAGGAGTCACTAAGTCCAGCCCACGCTTTCAAGGGGAGGAGAATTAAGTTCCATCTCTTGAAGGGAGGCATATCAAAGAATTTGTGGGCATATTTTAAAACCACTACCTAGGGACGTCTCTGGTGGCACAGTGGTTAAGAATCTGCCTGCCAATGTGGATTTGACCTCTGGTCTGGGAAGATCCCACATGCCATGGGGCAACTAAGTCTGTGGGCCACAACTGTGGAGCCCGTGTGCCCAGAGACAGTGCTCTGCAACAAGAAAGCCACCGCAACGAGAAGCCCGCTACTGAAACGAAGAGTAGCCCCCACTGGCCGCAACTGGAGAAAAGCCCACACGCAGCAACGGAGACCCAATGCAGCCAAAAAAACCCCAAACAAAGAAATACGTAAATTGGGACTTCCCTGGTGGTTCAGTGGTTAAGACTCTGTGCTCTCAATGCAAGGGGGCCTGGGTTCGATCCCTAGTCAGGGAGCTAGATCCCACATGCATGCTGCAACTAAGAGTTTGCATGCTACAACTAAGGAGCCTGCCTGCTGCAACTAAGACCTGGCACAATGAACGAAAGAAAGAAAGAGAGAGAGAGAAAGAAAGAGAGAGAGAAAAGAAAGAGAGAAAGAGAGAGAGAGTTCTGAACTTCTGCTTTAGTCCAAGATGGAATAAGAGGGAATGGATTTACTCTCCCATCTGAAACAACTAAAAAGTCAGACAAAATATATGAAACAATGAGGTTCAGACATTAGAAATCATGTAGCACAGTTCAATGATCCCTGAGAGAAGAGAAGCAAAGCTATAATCTCTACAGTTGTCCCAGCCTACTACCTGGAGTGAGTTTCCAGGCCACAGCACAAGTAGGGGTAACTCGGGCAGAACCTGGTGATATACCTCCTGAGTTTTAGTAAATTTATACAGTTGTGCACCCAAGATGGTACACTTAAACTCAACCATATCAATAATTGCAGCCAATACACCTGGTCTAGACAATCTAATTAAAAGGCAGATAAAAAAGAAAGACCCAACTACATGCTGTCTTTAGGAAGCCCACCTAAAAATAAAAACAAGTAGGTAAATAGTAAAAAGCTATACTATGCTAAAACTAATCAGAAGAATGCTGGAGTGGCTATATTAATATAGAATATATCATGTTAACACTAATCAAAAGGGCTATATTAATATCAGACAAAATAGATTTCAGAGCAAAGATTATTACAAAGGATAAAGAGGGCCATTTTATAATGATAATAGGGTCATTTCCACAAGAGGACATAGATTTTTTTAAATGTTTTTGTTTTGTTTGATTTTTTTTTGCTTTTTTTTTTTTTTGTGGTATGCGGGCCTCTCCCTGTTGTGGCCTCTCCCGTTGCGGAGCTCAGGCTCCGGACGCGCAGGCTCAGTGGCCATGGCCCACGGGCCCAGCCGCTCCGCAGCATGTGGGATCTTCCCGGACCAGGGCACAAACCCGTGTCCCCTGCATCAGCAGGCGGACTCTTAACCACTGCACCACCAGGGAAACCCCAATCTTTTTTTTTCTTACTTAAAAAAATTTTTAATTTAACTATAGTTGATTTACAATATTGTGTTAGTTTCAGGTGTTCAGCTTCAGATTCTTTTCCATTATAGGTTATTATAAGATATTGAATATAGTTCCATGTGCTATACAGTAAATTCTTATTGTTTATTTTTTATATAGTGGTGTGTATCTATTAATCCTACACTTCTAATTTATCCCTCTCCCTCCCCTTCCCACTTTGGTAACCATAAGTTTGTTTTCTATGTCTGTGAGTCTGTTTCTGTTATATAAATAAGATGATTTGTATTATTTTTTTCAGATTCCACATATAAATATCATACAATATTTGTTTCTCTGTCTGACTTACTTCACTTAGTATGATAATCTCTAGGTCCATCCATTTTGCCACAAATGGCAATATTTCATTCTTTTTTATGGCTGGGTAATATTCCACTGTATATGTACATATACCACATCTTTTTAATCCATTCATCTGTCGATGGACATTTAGGTTGCTTCCGTGTCTTGCCTGTTGTAAATAGTGCTGCCATGAACATTGGTGTATCTTTTCATTTTTAATTTGTTTATTTAGGTTGCACTGGGTCTTAGCTGCGGCATGCAGGATCTTTAGTTGTGGCCTGTAGGATCTTTTAGTTGTGGCATGTGGACTCTTAGTTGCAGCATGCATTCGGGATCTAGTTTCTCAACCAGGGATGGAACCTGGGCTCCCTGCACTGGGAGAGTGGAGTCTTACCCACTGGACCACCAGGGAAGTCCCAGTGTATCTGTTCAAATTAGAGTTTTCATCTTCTCCGGATATATGCCCAGGAGTGAGATTGCCAGATCATATGGTAACTCTATTTTTAGTTTTTTTAAGGAACCTCCATACTGCTTTCCATAGTGGCTGCACCAGTTTACATTCTCACCAACAGTTTAGAGGGGGTTCCTTTCTTTCCACAGCCTCTCCAGCATTTACTATTTGTAGACTTTTTTTTTTTTTTTTTTTTTTTTTGCGGTACGCGGGCCTCTCACTGTTGTGGCCTCTCCCGCTGCAAAGCACAGGCTCTGGACGTGCAGGCCCAGCGGCCACGGCTCATGGGCCCAGCCGCTCCGCGGCATGTGGGATCCTCCCAGACCCGGGCACGAACCCGTGTCCCCTGCATCGGCAGGTGGACTCTCAACCACTGTGCCTCATTGTAGTTTTGATTTGCATTTCTCTAATAACTAGCGATGTGGAGTATATTTTCATGTGCCTATTGGCCATCTGTATGTCTTCTTTGGAGAAATTTCTATTTAGGTCTTCTGAAGAAAACATAATTCTAAAGGTCTATTCACAAAGCTTCAAAATACATAAAGCAAATACTGATAGAAATATAGTCACAAGTGTAGTCAGAGATTTTAACACTTCTCTCAACAAGTGATAAAACAAGTAAACAGAAAATCAGTAAGAATATAGAAGGTTTCACCATACTATTAACTAATTTGACCTATATACATAACACATATTTATATTATATATATTTCTTCTATGTACACTGTTATATTATTGGTGAAAAATGATTATTTCTTCCTTTCTTTTTTAAAAAAATATTTGAGTATATACAGTGTACTGCTATAAAGTGAATGGTGGTTTTTTTTTAAATTTATTTATTTTATTTGTGGCTGAACTGGGTCTTTGTTGCTGCACCCGGGCTTTTCTCTAGTTGTGGCGAGCTGAGGCTACTCTTTGCTGCGGTGCACTGGCTTCTCATTGCGGTGGCTTCTCTTGTTTCAGAGTGCGGGCTCTAGAGTGCAGGCTCAGTAGTTGCTGCACATGGACTTAGTTGTTCTGTGGCATGTGGGATCTTCCCAGATTAGGGCTCAAACCCGTGTCCCCTGCATTGGCAGGCAGATTCTTAACCACTGTGCCACCAGGGAAGCCCATTTCTTCCTTTCTAATCCTTGTATTTGTTATATAATTTTCTTGCTTTATTACATTGACTAGACTTTCTAGTACAATGTTAAGTAGTGGTGATAGAGACCTTCTTGTCTTGTTTTCTATCTCAGAGGAGGGCTTTCGATAGTTTGGCATTTATCAGATCAAGGAAATTTTCTTCTCTTCTTACTTTGCTAAGAGTTTTCTTTTTTAAACAGCATGAATTGGTGTCAAATTTTTTTCAAGTTCTTCTGAGTCTGTTGAGATAATCATATGGGTTTTATACTTTATTCTGGTAAAGAGATGAATAACTTTTTGATTTTCTAATGTTAAATAAATCTTGCCCTCCTGGAATAAACCCAATTTGGTAGTTATGAATTATTCTTTTTTTTTAACCAATTTATTATTTATTTATTTGGCTGCATCGGTCTTAGTTGCGGCACAGGGGATCTTCACCGTGGCACACAGGGCTGTTCACTGCGGCACATAGGCTTCTCTCTAGTTGCGGTACATGGGTTCTCTAGTTGTGGAACGCAGGCTCTAGAGCGTGTGGACTTAGTTGCCCTGCGGCATGTGGGATCTTAATTCCCTGACCAGGGATCGAACCTGCATCCCCTGCATTGGAAGGTGGATTCTTAACCACTGGACCACCAGGGAAGTCCCTGTATTATTACTTTTATATATTATTGTTTAGGATATGCTTATATTTCATTTAATTTTTTTTCCATTTCTATTCAAGGCAGAGACTGACTTTTAATTTTCCTTTCTTTGTAATATCCTTATTTTTTTAAACATCTATATTGGAGTATGATTTCTTTACAATGGTGTGTTAGTTTCTGCTTTATAACAAAATGAATCAGCTATACATATATATATACCCGTATCTCCTCCCTCTTGTGTCTCCCTTCCTCCCTTCCTATCCCACCCCTCTAGGTGGTCATAAAGCACCAAGCTGATCTCCCTGTGCTATGTGGCTGCTTCCCACTAGCTATCAGTTTTACCTTTGGTAGTGTATATATGTCCATGCCACTCTCTCACTTCCTCCCAGCTTATCCTTCCCCCTCCCCATGTCCTCAAGTCCATTCTCTATGTCTGCATCTTTATTCTTGTCTTTCCCTTAGCTTCTTCGGAACCAATTTTTTTTCTTAGATTTCATATATATGTGTTAGCATACGGTATTTGTTTTTCTCTTTCTGACTTACTTCACTCTCTAGGACAGACTCTAAGTCCATCCAGCTCAATACAAATGATTCAATTTCGTTTCCTTCTTTTTTTTTTTTTTGTGGTACGCGGGCCTCTCACTGTTGTGGCCTCTCGCGTTGCGGAGCACACGCTCCGGACGCGCAGGCTCGGCGGCCATGGCTCACAGGCCCAGCCGCTCCGCGGCATGTGGGATCTTCCCAGACCGGGGCACGAACCCGTGTTCCCTGCATCGGCAGGCGGACTCTCAACCACTGCGCCACCAGGGAAGCCCTATATTGTGCTTTTTGTTAAACTCTCTTTTCTAATTGTTTATTGCTAGTATATGAAAAATAATTGATTGGATATTGATCTTGTATCTAGAGACCTTGCTAATTTTACTTATTAACTCTAACAGTTTATCTGCAGAGTCTATTGGATTTTCTACATACAAAGTTATGTCACCTTCTGTTAATTACAGTTTTGCTTTTTCCATACCAATCTTCATATCCTTTTCCTGCCTAATTGCACCGGCTAAAAACCAATGTCATGTGGACTTTCTTGCCTTGTTCTCAAATTAAGAGAAGAACATTCAATATTTTATCATTAAGTGTGATGCTAACTGTAATTTTTTTAACCAATGGTTTTAAGTTCCTTAAAACACCCTAAAACAGTTTATATAGGGCTTCCCTGGTGGCGCAGTGGTTGAGAGTCCGCCTGCCGATGCAGGGGACGCGGATTCGTGCACCGGTCCGGGAAGATCCCACATGCCGTGGAGCTGCTGGGCCTGTGAGCCATGGCCCCGGAGCCTGTGCTCCGCAATGGGAGAGACCACAACAGTGAGAGGCCCGCGTACCGAAAAAAAAAAAAAAAAAAAAAAAAAAAAAAAAAAATTCTTTAAATGGATGCTTAAATCATTTATTTTCATCTTTTATATTTTTCTAATATATAAATTTAAGTCTATATATTTCTTTTCAAGTGTGGTTTTAGCTGTATCCCATTATCATTCAGTTCAAAATATTTTGTAATTTCCATTGTGGTTTCTTCTTTGGTCCCATTGGTTATTTAGAGGCTTATTAATTAATTTCTAAACTTTGGGGGAGGGGGTTTCTAGTTATCTTTTAGTTACTGATTTCAAATTCACTGAGTTCAAAGAATACACTCTGCATTGTTTTAATAACTTGAAATTTGTTAAGACTTGCTTTATGGCCCAGCATATGGACAATTTTGTTAAGTGTGAAAATTGATATTTGAGAAGAATGTGCCTTCTGTAGTTGTTAGTTTCCTCCTTTATATATATATATATATATATATATATATATATAGTAGTCTATAAATGTCAGTTAGGGAAATTCGTTAATTATGTTGTCAAATCATCCATTTCTCTACTGATTTCTAAAATCTACTTGTTCTATCAGCTGCTGAGAGATATATGTTAAAAATATAAACTATAATTATGTTGTCAAATCATCCATTTCTCTACTGATTTCTAAAACCTACTTGTTCTATCAGCTGCTGAGAGATATATGTTAAAAATATAAACTATAATTGAAGGTTTGTCTATTTATCCTTTAATTCTGTCAGTTTTCACTTTATATATTTTAAGGTTATATTGTTAGGTGCATATAAATTTAGGACTGTTATGTATTCCTGTTTCATTGGCCCTTTTATCATCATAAAACGTGTGTGTTTTTAGTAGTACTTCTTGCCATAAAGTTTACTTTGTCTGATATTAATTTAGCTACACCAACTTTATTTTGGTTAGTGCTTGCATTGAATCTTTTTTCATCCTTTAATTTTAACGTTTCCATGTTCTTACATTTAAGATATGTCTCTTGTAAATAGCATATAATTGGATTACTTATTATAGTTTGACATCTCTCTCTTTTAATTTGAGTATTTAGCCCACTTACATTTCACATAAGTACTAATACAGTTGTGTTTAAGTCTACCCTGTTCTATTTGTTTCCTATTTGTTCCTATATTCTCACTGGCAAAGGTCTCTGACTGCAGTGTGACGACTTGATTGGAGAAACACTTGAACAGAAACAAGGATACAAGTTAAGAGATTGTAGCAGTTGTTTGGGTGAATAAAAAGGGCAGCATGGATTAGATTCATAGCAATGGGGATAGAGAGAAGTGGACAAATTACCCTTCCGGAGGTAGGAAAAACAGAACTTAGTGATTGGATTTAGATTGCGGAGTGAAAGAGAATAAAGAATCAAAGAAGACTCTCAGGTTTCTGGTATAAGCAGTTTGGTGGATGATACTACCATTTATTTTAAAAATTCAGGAGGAGAAAGAGGATTAAGGGGAAAGATGATGAGACCAGTTTTGGAACAATCAACAGCCTAGTGGAGAGAGGTCTTGTATGCAATTGAACGTATAGGACTGGAGCTTATATCTGAGCTGGAAATATTAAACTGGGAACTGCTAGAATATGGATGGTAATTGAAGCCATAGAATGTTAGGGAGTGAGGATAGAAGCAGGCCTAGAACACAAACCTGAGGAACATCTAATAGGTTGAGCAAAGGAGACTAAGAAAAAGTTGTCAAAGAGATAATGAAAGGAAAACCAAGAAAGTGTAGTGTCCTAGAGGCTGGGAGGAGAGTATGTTTTAAGAAGGGGGAAATAGGTAACTGCTGTATGCTGCGAAGAAGTCAAATTAGATAAGAGCTAAAACAGGGGAGAGTTCCCTGTGGCCCAGTGGTTAGGACTCTGCACTTTCACTGCAGGGGGCACAGGTTCAATCCCTGGTCAGGGAACTAAGATCCTGTATGCTGTCAGGCACGGCCAAAAAAAAAAAAAAAAAAATCTAAAACAGGTATGCCACAGCATTAGAAAGAGTAGTTTGGAGTTGAGGGGGAGGGGAAGTGTAGCACCAGGTTGGAGTAGGTTGTGGAGTGGGAGGTGAGGAAAGAAGATACATTTCGATCACTACACCAGTCAGAATAGGCTAGGTTTTGCTATGGCAATAAACCTCCCTCAAATCGCGGTAGGTTAAAGCAGGAATTGGCAACTTTTCCTGCCAAGGGTCAGATAGTAAATATCTTAGGATTTGCAAGCTGCAATTACTATCACAGGGTACAGAGACTATAGTCTCTGTCACAACTACTCAACTCGGCCATGGTCATGGGAAAGTAGCCATAGATAACAGTAAACAAAAGGGTGTGGCTATGTTTCAACAAACCTATATTTACGAAAATAAGCAGCAGGGTGGACTTGGCCTGTGGGCTGTAGTTTGCTGACCCCTGGGTTAAAGAACTCTGAGGGTCATTGAAATGTGCTGCTCAGATTTCCTTCAAGGAAACCTGCCACGTGGAGGATAGTTGACTGACAGCCCCAGCTGCCACCCCTATGAATCCTTCATTACATTTTGTATTGAGGCCATGTTTCCCCTCTGCTGCTCAGCCACTGGGGTACTAGTGCTGGCTCATTCCTGTGGGACTTGGGACTCTACTAATGGGTAATTTTGGCTTGGGGACTATCTCCATCAGCCTTTCTTTTTTGTTTGTTTGTTTGTTTGGCCGCGCGGCATATGGGATCTTAGTTCCCCCGCCAGGGATTGAACCCGTGCCCCCTGCAGTGGAAGTACGGAGTCTTAACCACTGGACTGCTGGGGTAGTCCTTCCATCAGCCTTTCTGAAAGCTTGTTTTCCTGCCCAATCCTTCTCTCCTTCTCTCCTTTCAAGGTGTCAGACTTGCATTGTGGTCTGATGGCTCTCCATGCCTACTCTGGCTCCTAACCCTTTCTCCTTAACAGGCGTTTGCCCCAATAAATGCCTTGCCCATCTAACCCTCTCTAGAACTCTGCTTATTAGAGAAACCAAACTACCACAGCATCGTGGCTTGTTTCTTGCTTGGGCTACATGGCCATCATGGGTTGACATGAGGCTCTGTTTCACATCATCTTCACGTCAACCCAGGTTGGATGGAGCTCCCACCAGCTAGTTACTGATGGTCCCTCTGGCAAGGGAAATGGAGCATGGCAAATTGTACACCAGTTCTTCAAAGCATCCAGCTGGAAGCAACATATGTAAATTCCATCCGCTTTTCATTGGCCAAAGCAGGTGACATGGCCATCCCTAACTTCATTTTTTCTTTTTCTTTCTTTTTTTTTTTTTTGCACAGGCTCCGGACACGCAGGGTCAGCAGCCATGGCTCACGTGCCTAGCCGCTCCACGGCCTGTGGGATCTTCCCGGACCGGGGCACGAACCCGTGTCCCCTGCATCGGCAGGCGGACTCTCAACCACTGCGCCACCAGGGAAGCCCCATCCCTAACTTCAGAGGGCAGGGCAGTGGAATCTTACCATGTGCCAGGAAGGAAGAGACACAGACTAGTGATGAACTGTCCTAATGACAACCGCAATCACTCTTCTAAAAGTTTAAGGAAGATAAGTGGGAGACTTTGAAAGTTTTTTAGAGATCAGGAGAGGTAGTTAATAGGAGCGTTGTCAAGCCATGTTCAGGTTCCATATAACATGAAGAACCACCCTTTTTTTTGGGTTCCTGTCTTTTCAGCTGTGTGTTTTTCTCTAGTAATACTCAGCTGCTTGGATATAGGCACAGTGAAAGCAGAAAGTTGGATTCATTCATTTTTTAAAAAATGATGCCTCCACGTACTATGAAAGCAGAGATTCTGTTTCTTTTGTTTAATGCTATGCCCCCTGCCTAGAACAGTGATTGGTCAGAATAGGTGCTTAAGGGTTAAGAGTGGGTTCCCTCGGCTCTCATTGCCACTTTCTTAGGGATTACGATCGTGTGCATGTGCGCACGCGCGTGTGTCCTTTCAGACCTTTTTATATGCACAGGCATATACTTTAAAATTAAAAACAGAACGTTTATATAGTTTTCTGAAACTCCCCCCTTCACCCCAACAGCAGTTTAGTAAATATTTTAAAGGATAGATTCAATATTAGAATTGTTTGGGTTTGCAAGGGACAGAAATGTAATTCAAATTGGTGGGAGGGTTTTATTGATTCACATACTAAATTCCTAGGGACAGCTGACTTTAGGCATGATTGGGTCCAGGTGCCCAAAGTTTGTCTTCGTGAATCTTTCACCAATACATGGCTTTGATTTCCTCTGTTTGGCTTCTCAGATCAACTCTTTCATGTGAAGTCAAGGTGGCCATAGAAGTTCCAGAGGCACTCCACCAGCTCTACTTTCTGGGAGACTGGAAAAGTCACAGGGTGTTCTCTAATTTGACCCTCATTCAGATCACACGCTCTGCCCTAAACCATTCCGTTTGCCTGAGGGAGGATGACTCATCGATTGATCAAGCTGAAGTCACATGCCTCGCTCGCTCGGGGACTGGGAGGGGAGCCAGCCCCGCCAAATCGCGTGCGAGTGAGTGAGTGAGAGAGGAGGGGTTCTCCAGAGAGTGGGAGGTGGGGGAGGGCTGTAGCTGGGAGAACGGGTGACGGATGCTGAAACAACAGATTTCTGTTGAAAGTGCAGTCTTCTCAAAGGATTCACTTAACATTTGATGAGTACTAATAAATTGGCCCCAAAACCGTTGCACCAGTTTGTATTCTCACCGACAGCAATGTATACGTGTTCTTTTTTATCCTCGCTCCTGTGAACACGGAACATTATTTGTTGTATTAATGTTTTTAACAATTTAGCGGACAAACATGGTAGCTCATTATTGTCTTAATTTGCATTTCTCTGACCCCAGTGAACGTGAGCAACTTTTCATATGTTTCTTAGCCTTTTGCGTTTATTCTATAAATTATCTTACTACTTTTGCCCTTTTTAAAAATTGGGTTTTCTAACTTTTTCGTACTGATTTTTAGGAGCTTGTTGTATATTAAGGGTAATAATTAAACTTACCTGTGTCTTAAATGTTACCAATACTCCCAGCTTAGCATTCAATTTTAAACTTTGTGGTGCCTCTCACTGTAATCAAATCTGTTTATATTTTTCTTTATAGTTTATGAATTTCATGTCTCATAGAAGTCCTTCCCATCCCCAAATTATAAAAAACATCCTTCTATATTTCCTTCTGGTGCTTTTATAGTTTAACTCTTCACACTTAGATATTTAATCCATCTGGAATTCATTTTTATGTATGGATTTCACTTTTTTTTTTTTTTTTTCCATAGATAGATAGCCACTTGTTCTAGCACTGTCTCCTTTCCTTGCTGGTTTGAAATGCTGTTTTTATCCTGTGCTAAATTCCCACGCGGTGGGAGGGGGAGACTGAGAGACATCTCAGAAGATAAACAGAATGAGAGTGAGGGGGAGAGAGGGATCCAGGGTGACCACTTTTCCTGTCTGGGTGATTGTGGGGAACTGTGAAGTAAGAAGAAGAGCATGAATAGGGAAGGAGAGTAAGGGGCTTAGGTCAATTTGGGGGCATGTTACCTTGATGTGCTCATGGACATGAAGGACATATTTAATAGATATACATGATAAACCTTTATATTACAATATTCACTATATGCAGACTGTTTCTGGACTATGCTATTGATCTATTTGCCTCTTCATTAACTTGGTCATTCTGAGACAGGCTGGGACCTGGGACCTGGGACCCTTTGCTGCAGTGCTTGCACCTGGACAAATGTCTTCTTGAGCCACAGAATACAAGGAAATCATCAAAGACTAAAAAAACTGCGTGCATGCAGAGTTGGGGGCAAATTCTGGATAGCAAGATACAGAAAGACCAAAAAAAAAAAAAAAAACCCAGCTGCCACTTCTGAAGAGCTGGGAGAAAAGCAGGGTACTGCACAGACCCCCTGCACTCAACACCACCAAAGGGTTGGGTAAACCATCTAAGCCCCCCCTCCGGCCTGACCCCTGGATGCACCCCTACTCTCACCCCATACAAGGAACCAGCCCCCAACCCCCCGACCCCCCACCGGGAGCAACTGTTTTATGGTACATTTTGGATTAATGGTGATGCAAGCAATTTGCACCCAGCCCGTTATACTCTTTTTTTTTTTTTTTTTTTTTTTGCGGTATGTGGGCCTCTCACTGTTGTGGCCTTTCCCGTTGCAGAGCACAGGCTCCGGACGCGCAGGCTCAGCGGCCATGGTTCACGGGCCCAGCCGCTCCGCGGCATGTGGGATCTTCCCGGACCGGGGCACAAACCCGTGTCCCCTGCATCAGCAGGTGGACTCTCAACCACTGCGCCACCAGGGATGCCCTATCCTCATTTTTTTACAGCATTTTTTTTTGGGGGGGGTACTCATTTACTCTTCAGATGAATTTTAGAGTTACCTTTTCTAGTTTTCGTCAAAGGAATTGGAATTTTAAACTGGAGTTGCATTGGATTTATAGAGCAATTCGGAGAGAATTGACCAAAGCTTTACCAAAGTCTTCTTCCACTGTGAGAAAGTGTCATACATCTCTCCATTCATTCACGTCTTGTGTGTCCTCGGTAAAATTTATTTTTCTGTATTTCAAAGCTTTAATTGCTGTTATGAATAAAATATTTTTTTCTAACATTTTAAAATTGGTTTCTGTTGCTAAAGAAGAAAGCTATTGATTTTTCTATATTTTTCTTTTAACTGGTCATTTTACTAAACTTGCTGATAAGATCTACAAGGCTTCAGTTGAATCATTGACTTTTCTAAATAGATAATAATAAAATCTGCTTGTAGTGATGATTTTACTTTTTCCAATATCTATATCTCATTTCTTTTTAAAAAATTTATTTATTTATATATATATTTATTTTTGCTGCATTGTGTCTTCATTGCTGCGTGCGGGCTTTCTCTAGTTGCGCCAGTTGGGGGCTACTCTTCGTTGCGGTGCACAAGCTTCTCACTGAGGTGGCTTCTATTGTTGCAGAGCATGGACTCAAGGTGCTTGGGCTTCAGTAGAGCGCAGGCTCAGTAGTTGTGGCATGTGGGCTCAGTAGTTGTGGCTCACGGGCTCTAGAGAGCAGGCTCAGTAGTTGTGGCTTAGTTGCTCCTCAGCATGTGGGATCTTCCCGGACCAGGGATCGAACCCACGTCCCCTGCATTGGCAGGCGGATTCTTAACCACTGAGCCACCAAGGAAGTCCTATATCTCATTTCTTTTTTTTTCAGATTAACTCTTTTGTTTTATCTGATTATTGCTTCTTTTTATTGACCTTTGTATAGCTTTATTGATGAATAATTGGTAATACAAGAAACTATACATATTTAAAATGTACAATTTGGTAAGTTTTCACATATGAGTACACCTGTGAAACTAAGTTAAAATAATGAACATATCCATTGCCCCTAGAAGATTCCATGTGTCCCTTTTCATGGTTACTTTTTTTTAATTTTTAATTTTTTAATTTTTTGTTGGCGCCACATGGCATGTGGGATCTTAGTTCCCCAACCAGGGATTGAACCCACGTCCCCTGTGGGAAACATGGAGTCTTAACTGCTGGACGGCCAGGGAAGTCCCCCTTTTTAATTTCTTGCTCCCACTCTTCTCTACCTCCTTCCCTCATCTCTAGGCAACGACTGGCGTGTTATCTGTCCCTATAGATTATTTTGCATTTTCTAGATATTATATACATATGGAATCATACAGTGTATACTCTTTTTTTTTTTTTTGGCTGCATCGGGTCTTAGTTGCAGCACGCCGGATTTTCGTTGCGGCATGAGGGCTTCTCTCTTGTTGTGGGGTGCGGGTTCTGCAGCGCGTGGGCTTAGTTGCCCCGTGGCATGTGGGACTTAGTTCCCCAACCAGGGATCAAACCCATGTCCCCTGGAAGGCAGATTCTTAACCACTGGACCACCAGGGAAATCCCAATATATACTCTTTGTTTTCTGCCTTCTTTCACGTAGCATAATCATTTTGAGGTTCATCTATGTTGTCGTGTGTATCAATAGTCCATTACTTTTTATTGCTGAGTAGTATTCCATTGTATGGGTATTATATTTGTTTATTCACATGTTGATGGACATTTGGGTTTCTGGTTCTTGGCTATTACAAGTAAAGCTGCTATGAACGTTTCCATACAAGTTTTTGTGTGGTTATGTGCTTTCATTTCTCCTGGGTAGATAACTTGTGAGTGGAATTGCTGGTCGTAGGGTAGGTGTCTGTTTAACATTTTAAGACACTGGCAAACTGATTTCCAAAGTGGTTGTACCATTTTACATTTCCACCAGCAGAATATGAGAGTTCCGTTTGCTCCACATTCTCACCAACGCTTGGTATTGTCATAAAAAAAAATTTTAGCTATTCCAGTATTGATATCTCATTGTGGTTTTAATTTGCATTTCCCTAATGACTGATAATGAGCATCCTTCCATATGTTTATTTGTCATCTGTATATCTTCTTTGTTGAAGTGTCTGTTCAAATCTTTTGCCCTTTAAAAAAGTTAGGTTGTGGGAATTCCCTGGTGGTGCAGTGGTTGGGAATCCGTCTGTCAATGCAGGGAACACAGGTTCGATCCCTGTTCTGGGAGGATCCCACGTGCCGCAGAGCAACTGAGCCCCTGCGCCACAACTACTGAGCCTGTGCTCTGGAGCCCGTGAGCCACAGCTGCTGAGCCTGCGTGCCACAACTGCTGAGGCCTGCACTCCTAGAGCCCATGCTCCACAGCGAGAGAGGCCACCGCAATGAGAAGCCGCTCACCGCAACGAAGAGTAGCCCCTGCTCGCCGCAACTAGAGAAAACCCGCGTGCAGCCAAAATAAATAAATAAAACAAAAAAATTAACTTGTTTGTTTTCTTATTATTAAGTTTTGAGAGTTCTTTATATATTCTGGAAAAAAGTCCTCTATCACATACATGCTTTGCAAATACTCTCTCCCAGTCTGGGGATTGTCTTTTTATTCCATTAACAGTGTCTTTCAAATAGCAGAAAGCCTTAATTTTAATAAAATCCAATTTTTCAATTTTTTCTTTTAAAGTGTTTTATCTAAGAAATCTTTGCCTAACCCAAGGTCGCAAGGATTTTCTTCTGTTTTTTTCTAGAAATTTTATACTTTTAGGCTTATGTTTAGGTCTAGGATCCACTTTGAGATAATTTTTATATATGGTGTGAGGTATTTTATTTTATTTTGCATATGGATATCCATTTCTCCCAGGACCATTTGTTGAAAAGACTATCCTTCTTCCCCTAGACTGTCTTTGCAGCTTTGTTAAAAATCAATTGACCATATATGTGTGGGTCTGTTTATAGACTTTGTATTCTCTTCCTTTGGTCTATTTGTCTATCTTGATCCCAACATGCACTGCCTTGATTGCTATAGCTTTCTAATAACCTTGAGATTACATAGTGTAAGTTCTCCAACTAGTTTTTGTTTTTAAAGAATGAGGCAATTTATTAACCTAGCATTTGTTCTAATGCTTCTCTTTGGCAGATGCCCCCATCTGGCAATTCTGTCTAGATCTCTCTGTCCCTGAGGTGTCAGCTTACCACCCCCATCTTGGTCCTTGTCTACCATTTTCAGCCCTTCCAGGGCTTGGAGGACCTGACAGGCCACACTCTTGGAGTGTCCTGCTGAAGTGGCTAGACATGATGTGGTTTATGTCGCCATAGATGTTGGTCTTGGAGCCAACCTAGCACAGCCCTGGAGATAGAGGTGCAGCACTGTGGAAGCCACTCTATGTAGAACCAGCTCTCATTGTAGCGAGCAAGCTCTTTATGCTTGGCCAGCTTGGTGGTGTCCACCCATTTAGGGACTTTCAGCTTCCCAGACTTTTTTTTTTTTTTTTCGGTACGCAGGCCTCTCACTGTTGTGGCCTGTCCCATTGCAGAGTACAGGCTCCGGACGCGCAGGCTCAGCGGCCATGGCTCACGGGCCCAGCCGCTCCGCGGCACATGGGATCTTCCCAGACCGGGGCACGAACCCACGTCCCCTGCATCAGCAGGCGGACTCTCAACCACTGCACCATCAGGGAGCTTTCCAGACTTTTTGAGGAAAGCTGTCAGAGCCCTGATGAACTCCTGCTGGTTCATGTTTTTTACAGTAACTCTAGGCAACGTCTTCTACAGTCACTTCAGGTACCCTGTGGCTTCCTTGCTGCCAGCCAGGGGGAAGGGCTCTCCAATGTTTTCCCCTCCTTCCGTTTCAAAGTTGTTTTGGCTGTTCTAAGTCATTTATATTTCCTTAAGATTTTTAGAATCAACTTTTCGTTTTTTACAAAGACCTGTGGGGAATTTGACTGGGATTGTGTTGAATTTATAGATTGACTGGGGGAGAATTGATATCTTAACAGTATGGAGTCTTCTGATCCATGAGCATGGTATGTCTCTGCATTATTGATTCTTCTTTTAATTTCTCTAAGCAGTGTTTTGTAGTTTTCAGTGTACAGGTCTTATATATCCTTTGTCAGACTTATTTCTAAGTAGTTCGTATTTTTTGATGCTACTGTACATGGCATTTTTAAAATTTTCAATTTCCAGTTGTTCATTGCTAGTCTATTGAAATATAATTGACTTCATATATTGATCTTATATCTTACAGTCTTGCTAAACTCATTAATTAGTTCTAGTAGCTATTTTTTAGTTTCCATCAGATTTTCTACATGGACGCTCACACCGTCTTCACATAAAGACAGTTTTACATCTTCCTTTCAGTTCTAGATGCCTTTTCCCCCTTGCTTTACCACACTGGCTAGAGCCTCCAGCACATTGAATTGTGATAATGAGAGTGACATCCTTGCTTTGTTCTTGATGTTAGCAGGAAATCTAGGGTCCTTTTAGGAAACTTCACACTTTGAGTGGCTCGCTCTATGGGGTCTTGGATTCCTCTTCTTTATTGGGTTTTCCTATTAGTACAATGTAATCTGCTTTAAAACTTCAGTATGTTTTTTCTCTGTCATTTCAGAGGGATGGTGTGGTAAACATATGTAGCCCTCCTGAATCAGAAGTCCAGTGTTAGGCTCTTGCCACGCAATTGTGACCAAAAAAGACTGAGGGTAGTGAGTTAAGATGATCTGATAAAGCAGAGACTCTGGGCTGAAAAAGGAAGAGAATGAAGACAGAAGGGAGCTGATGGATGGGGAAAACATCACCGGGTCAATTGACAGAGATTGAAGAACAGTTTTCTGAGGAATAATTGAACAAAAGGAGAAGAAGATGAGGTCAGAGAGGAAAATGTGAGCACTTACAGGTGATGACAATGTACAGGATGTGAACAAGGGTACGGGCAGAGGAGAAAGTGATTAGACATGTGAAGTTTGTAGAACGGAGAGGCTAGGACTTTAGAGTTACCCAGGGTGCACTAGGGGGTGGGATGCCAAAAGGCTTCAACAGATGGAAGGCAAGGTCAGTGGACAGCACCAATGAGGGGGGTAGAGGGTGACACAGGTAGATGCAGTAGGACTTTTGCAAGAAAGTGACAGAGTAATGGAAGCAGCAATGGGGAGCTAGGAAGGACCTGACCACACCTCACAACCCTGGCCCTACTTCCTACCCTGAGGTTGGGGATGAGGCTGAGTGGGTGGCTGCCCAGGGAAGGGGTGACAGGACCAGCAATGACCCAGGGGAGGTGCAAAACTTTCTCCCCACTTCTTGGGTCCCAGCACCCCTACCTCTGGTTACACCTTGGGATTGAAGTCCAGCCTTGACCCAGAACGCAGGAGCAACAGGGCTGAGCTCAGCCAGCCAGCAGCATGGAGGTAGAGAAGAGCAGGGACTTCTAATTCCTTGGGTGACTCACTTCACTTCCCTGAGCTTCAGTTTTATCAACTCTAAAATGGGATTTTAGGGAATTCCCTGGTGGTCCAGTGGTTAGGACTCGGCGCTTCCATTGCATGAGGCCCAGGTTCTATCCCTGGTCAGGGAACTAAGATCCTGCAAGCCACGCGGCACAGCCAAAAAAAAAAAAAAAATTAAATTAAATGGGATTTTATTTATTTATTTTTAATTTTTGTTTTTGGCTTAAATGGGATTTTATATACACAGAGGATTAAATGAAATAATGTCCTAAGTGCTTAAAAATGGCCCCAATTATGATGATTTTTTTTTTTTTTTTTTTTTTTTTTTTGCAGTACACGGGCCTCTCACCGCTGTGGCCTCTCCCGTCTCGGAGCACAGGCTCCGGACGCGCAGGCTCAGCGGCCATGGCTCACGGATCCAGCCGCTCCGCGGCATGTGGGATCTTCCCGGACCGGGGCACGAACCCATGTCCCCTGCATGGGCAGGCGGGCTCTCAACCACTGCGCCACCAGGGAAGCCCATGATGATCTTATATTCCTCAGGTTAGACTCTGATTTCTCTGTTTCCCTACAAGGAGCTCCCAGGGCTGCCTCAGAGCCTTGAAGGTGGTCCCTGAACCACAGGTTCTTACAACCTCTAAGATACTTGCATCAGATTTAGGTTTGGACCTGGATGGAGGCTGAGCAGCTTTCAGTCTGCCACAGGACAAGGGGCAGAGGCTGCA
The DNA here is from genome assembly GCF_026419965.1 of Kogia breviceps. Lineage (NCBI taxonomy): Eukaryota > Metazoa > Chordata > Mammalia > Artiodactyla > Physeteridae > Kogia > Kogia breviceps. The sequence continues at coordinate 36,819,673 of NC_081328.1, read as the reverse complement.
GATCCTGGGAAGAGAGGAAGCAGGAAGCAAAGTGTGTGCTCCAGGCCACCGATTTGGCCTGGGCCAGGCGTCTGGGGCGGGGAGGGGTTGTGGGGGGCTTTGCTGGTTTCACAGGGGTGGGAGCAGGGCTGCTCACCTAGGGGACTGGCAGTGACAGAATACGTGGATGGCTACTCTGTGTGAAGCATCTCCCCTCTGCGCTCTTCCTGTTTTCTAGATCCAGAAGCAGAGAACCCCGGAGTGATTTGCCCAAGCACTTAGTGGGAGCAATTATGGGGTATGGTCTCTGTGCCTATGGCTCACTCCCCTCTCCATCCTTGCCTTCGTATCCACCTCGGGAGAGCAGGGGCTGGCTTCTGTTTCCTCTTACCTCCCAACATCTAGAAGAGGGCCCTGCTCCTCGTAGGTGCTCAGTAAATATTTCTTGACCATTGAAGGACTGTCGGGCCCTGTGCCAAGTGGCTTATATCTGCACATGCTCTCTCTAATCCTCCCAGGCCCATTTTACAGATGAGGAAACTGGGGAACAAAGAAGCTAAGTGAGTGATTAGGTATGAGAAGGGATCTGGGTCTGAATCCTGCCTCTGCCACTAATTAGCTCTGTGTCCTTGGGCAAGTCACTTAACTTCTCTGAGCCTCGGTGTTCTCATCTGAGAGTGGCTCATGTCATGGGGTTGGTGTGGGGCCCTGGAGGCCTGGTCCAGCATGGAGACAGTGAGAGAGGGCTGGAGATTAGGGCCTGAGTCATTCCTTTGGGAGGGAGCCTTGCCTCTTTCCTGGTAGGTGGTGAGAGGTGAAGGGGATGGGCTTTGGGGATGGACAGACCTGAATTCTTATTCCACTTACACGCTGTGGGACCTTAGGGAAGGGACTTAACACTTCCCTTTACTTCTTTACTACGGAAACTTAAATTCTGTTTCCACATTGGTAAAAAGGGGGAAGAAAACCTCTTGGGCTTCTTGTAAGGATTCAATGAGGCCATCTTGCAGAGTGTCCATAGTAGGTGCTTAATAAACACAGTGTCCAGGTGTCCCCTCTACCAACCCTTCCAGGAGAATCTCTCGAAATGCAACTCCCACCCCGACCTTGGCCCCTTTAATCTGGCAAGTCTCCGACAGCTCTGCAAAGAGTTCATTTCTTGCTTTGGTCTCCCCTGCCCAGTCAGGAGAGGTGCCCCTCGCAGCAAACTGGAGAAGGACATGGTCAGGGTGGCTGGTGGCTCGAAGAGAACACTGACTCACCCCCTGCATCCCTTCCCCTCCCAGGGTGACTCCTCCCTGCCCACTGCTACAGGTTCTTTCTGAATCATGATACTTAAAAGCCTCATGGGCACTTGCAGGGCACAGCCCAAGCTTCTTCGCTGGGCATTCACCATTAACAGCCCCTCCTCTAGTGTTAGCCCACCCCCACCCAGTCTCTCTTGCTGCCTTTCCGGCTCAGCGCTCTATGCCCCCAGCCCCCCACCCCAAGCACACCCCTTGGTGGGGAACACCCTCCCCCATCTTCTCCACCCAGCAAAGTCCAGCTCTCCTTTCGAGGTCCACCTCAAATATCAATCACCTCTCCCACAGAGCTTTTCAGACCCATTCCCTGCAGGAAATCGCTCAACCCCCAGGCCAGCCGAGCACACCGCTCATGGGGCCAGTGGGATGGTGTCCACAGGTGACAGCTGTTCTGCTTCTGCTCCTCTGAGAAGAGGGCAGACACAGCTGGCCTCCTGTCCTACCCTGTCCAGGCAGCTGAACACTTGCCCAGTGCCCTCCATGGTCTCCTGTGCTTGTCCCCAGCCTGCATGTGGGCTCTGAGCCCCAGAGGTAGCAGGCGTACCCCTCATCCGGTAGGAAGGCTCTGACTCCACCCACTTGGCTGTGTGCAAAGCTGTACAGTACAGATGGGGATGTTGAAAATATCCGTGACATATTCCATACTGGCCTACTTTCCTATCACGAGAGAGGCCGAGACGGAGACGCGAGGTTGAGTGAGATGAGAGCTTGGGACCTGTTCCCACCTCCTCCTTCTTCCCCAGCTCAGTTGTTAGACAGGAGAGGGATTTGCAGCCTCTCCCAGCCGTCTCCGCCCTGTTCTGGGGCTGTGTGTTTGGGGTGTCGGTGGGGAGGGCGGCATGGAGGAGTGAGGGTACAGGGGGTCTGGGGAGGTTGGTGGAGGAACCAAGGCCTGGGTCCTATCTTGGGAAGCTTCCAGCCCAAGAGGCAGGGCGGTGGAGGCCATCTCACTGGACATGGGGGCTGAAAGCTTGGGTTCAAGTCCGGGTTCACCTGTGAAGCCTCGAACACGTTCCTTAACCTCTCTGGGCTTTGGTTTTTTCATCAGCAGGATGGGCTACACACAATCCCTGCTTGCCCTCTTCAAAGGCTTGATTATGGGATTGCTTTGAAGACTGTAAAGGGCCTTGCCTTAATTAATCCACTTCTCAGCCTTTTCACCTTGGCGAGGCTGTGCCCTCACAGGGTGGCTTAAGTGGTCACCTGCTCCAGCCTTCTGCCTCCCAGCAGGCCTGGCAAGGCCTCCACCCTTAATCTTGGCTTAATGATCCCTGAGTGGGGAGTCATCCACTGTCCTTGCCTGGTGCCAGGACTGTGTGTGGGGCAGGAAGTTCACACTGGGAGCTAACTTCAGTCTCTCTTGCTGACATGGAACCACTTGGGTGTCCTCTGGCTTGTCTCCTCCTTCACACATGAGGTGATCATTATTTTAGTTTTTCCCTTTTTAGGCTAGACATCCTCTCCTTCCCTGTTTCTCAAGATGGGCAGGATCCTTGGAGCATTCTAACTCTGAGAAGCTGGACTTCTTCTTGCTTACAAGTCCCTTGCCCAACTTTGGATTCTTCCAGGCGCCCGGGCAGGGTGGGGGCTGGGGGGATGGACGTTGTCTGTGTCTCTGCCTCAGTTTTCCCAGCTGGCTCACCACAAGAGAAATAAGTGGCCAAATTGGGAAAAATTGGTTGCTCTGGTGCCATTGATCAGGGCAAAACCAGAATTAATGGTTCATATTTAAAACACTTATTATGCATGTACCCCTTATCCAGCTATTCTGCTTCTAGGAGTTTATTCTACAGATAAACTCACATTGTGTAATATAAAGTAACTAGCAGGATATCCTGTACCACAGCCTAAACATCTGTCAACGGGGCACCTTTATGTGTGCTGGTGCAAAACAATCTTCTAGTTTATGTTGATCGTATGCTGTCATTTGGGTAAAAGAACACAAAGGAAATGCTTGTGAACACACAGGCAAGCCCTGAAAGACCGAGAAACTGAGAATGGTGTTTGCTTCTGGTGCTGGACCTGGGTGATCAGGAACAGAGACAGTGATGGGGAAACCAACTTTTTCTTTTTGCACCTTTAGAATTTTGCATCACGTGCAAATAGAATTTCCTATTAAAAAATAAGTCAAATTAATTTTTTCCAGTCCTTAAAATCTTATGTACTAATTTTTGGCCCCAGTCATATACCAGTGTTTATTACTGAGAAGGTCCGACCCCGGGTAAGGAGGGTGAAGCCAGGGATGAATGGGGCATGGAGTGATATAGAGGCCTGAGTCCTATGTTGGGAAGTTGCTTGGAGCTCCCCCAGCAAGGAAGTGGGGGGCATGGAGGAGCAGCCACAGGAAGGCCCAGGAGAATCAGGGCAGCAGAATGCCCAGGATCCATAAGCACAGATGCTCTGGACGGTGGAGAAGACAGAGGGGACCAAGAGGATGAAAGCTCTGCCCTGCGAGGAGCAGACAGATGGTCACAAATAAAGATAAGTGGGTGTTAAGAAAACCCAGGGGAGAGGGAACGTCAGCTAGAATGTGTTGGTGTGCATGTGTGAGGAGGGCAGGGCTGGAGTTGGGGAAGGTTTTATTGAGGACGTGAGATTTGAGCTGGACCTGGAAGTGGGTGTCACATGTCCACAGGTGCAGGGGAAGGAAAGGACAAGCCCAAAGTGGGAAACAGTATGCACAAGGGCACGGAGAGTAAAGGGAAGACACAGAGTGCGCGTGCGTGCGTGCATGCTTGTGTGCGTGTGCGTGCGTGCATCTTGTTGCTGGAGATAAGGCTGGAAAAACTGGGGATAGAGCAATGGAGGGCGTCAAATGTTAACCTAAGAGGGCTTTCCTGGTGGCGCAGTGGTTGAGAGTCCGCCTGCCGATGCAGGGGACACGGGTTCGTGCCCCGGTCCGGGAAGATCCCACATGCCGCGGAGCGGCTGGGCCCGTGAGCCATGGCCGCTGAACCTGCGCATCTGGAGCCTGTGCTCCGCAATGGGAGACGCCACAGCAGTGAGAGGCCCGCGTACCGCACACACACACAAAAAGTTAACCTAAGAAATTTGCTGAGTGGGTCAGGCAGTCTACCCTGAAGTGACCAGATCCTCAAGGCAGTGTTTCTCAAACTCTCTGTGGTAAAGGACCTTTTTTTAAAAAAAAAAATCCAATTGATTGTGAACCCATGTTGTTGTTTTATTTTTTTACAAATTAAAAAAAATTTAATTTATTTTTGGCTGCGTTGGGTCTTCGTTGCTGCACGTGGCTTTCTCTGGAATTTATAGCGAGCAGGGGCTACTCTTCGAACCAGTGCGCGGGCTTCTCATCGTGGTGACTTCTCTTGCTGTGGAGCACAGCCTCTAGACGTGCGGTCTTCAGTGGTTGTGGCATGCGGGCTCAGTAGTTGTGGCGCACGGGCTTCATTGCTCCGCGGCATGTGGTATCTTCCAGGACCAGGGCTCAAACCCGTGTCCTCTGCATTGGCAGGTGGATCCTTAACCTCTGTGCCACCAGGGAAGTCCCTGATTGTGAATCCATGTTGTTTTTATAAAACACAGCAAAAATGATCACGCACTGGGACGTGTGGCAATGTCAAATCGCTATAAAGCTTTCTCCAAGATGGCACTTCATTTCTGTACTCATCTTATGGACCAAATTTTGAGTAGCCCTGCTCTAGGGGTCCTTGGATGGGTTGCAGAGGTCAGGGAGGCCAACAGATTTCCTGCAGCTGGCCGTGTATGTTCATTTGTTTAGTGAAGGGTGCAAAGCTTTTGTCAGGACCTCAAAAGGTTCAAGGTCTCCAAAGGACCCAATCCTCTGCTGTAGGAAGTGGTCATTAAAGGTCACTAGGAAGGATCTAATGGGCTTTAGAGACAAGGGGAGCAACAAATGTGGCTGATTCATCCTAAGACCCCTCCCTTCCCCGCCTGCACACAGACGAGCCAGCCCAGGGCCAAACTCAGGCGGAAAGGACTGGGGGGAGTCTGAGATTCCAGAGAACAAGGGGCTCACTTAGGGGGTGATTAAAATAATCTGTGGGAAAGAAAACCACAGGGCTTTTTTTTTTTTTTTTTTTTTTTTTTTGCGGTATGCGGGCCTCTCACTGTTGTGGCCTCTCCCGTTGCGGAGCACAGGCTCTGGACGCGCAGCCTCAGCGGCCATGGCTCACGGGCCCAGCCGCTCCACGGCATGTGGGATCTTCCCGGACCGGGGCATGAACCCGCGTCCCCTGCATCGGCAGGCGGACTCTCAACCACTGTGCCACGAGGGAAGCCCCAGAGGACTTTTTAAAGCTGTGTTTGGACCAAGATGATCAGGGAGGGGTGGGCCTGCCGCTGGGGCAGATGGCACGATGTTAGCTGAAGATGGGAAGCTGAGCTCCTCAGCACTTGGTCAGGCATCTGCTGCCTGCCTGGGAAGCAGGAACCTGAAAGGGAGGCTCCCTTGGAATGGGAGCCAGGCAGATCGGGAGGCTGCTAGGATGCAGTCTGGGTTCAGAAAACTGCATCCTGGGGTCCTGTGAGCATCTTCCAAGTGTTCAGAGAGGATGCCTGGTGCTCCAGACCATGGGGAGTGGCTGTAACGCCTGTGGGCACAAGCTCCTGTTTCCAAAGAAGGCAGACTCTGAAATCTGCAGATGGGTCTACTTAATGAACTCTCTGGAAAATGCCTACTTCATCATTACTCTTTTTTTTAGGTGGAATTCATATAACATGAAGTTAACCATTATAAAGTGAACAACTCAGTGGCATTTTGTGCAACCACCACCTCTATCTGGTTCCAAAACATTTTCATCATCCCAAAAGGAAATCCCAATTGCTCCCCATTTCTTCCTCCTCCGGGCAAATCTCTCTGGATTTACCTATTCTGAATATTTCCTATAAATGGAATCATACAACACATGACATTTTGTGTCTGCTCCTTTCACTTAGCAGAATGTTGAGGTTCATCCATGTTGAAGTTAGTATTAGTATTTCCTTCCTTTATTATGGTTGAATAGTATTCCATGGTATGGATATGTCGCAAATTGTTTATTCATCCACTGAAGGACATTTGGGCTGTTGGGTCATAGGGTAATTCTATGTTTAACTTTTTGAGGAATTGCCAAACTGCTTCCCACATCTACTGAACCATTTTACATTCCCACCAGCAATAGATGAGGGTTCCACCCACTTTCATTATTAAACAGGTGATTGCTGTGACCCTGGAAGGCAAGGAGATGGGTACCAGGTGCTAACATGGGTAAAATAGGTGAGGATGATACCTGTTCCATTTCCCTGCTGCCAACCATAGGCTTATAAGGCTGGTTGGCAGTTCTGGCAAGGCTGCTGGCTGAAGTAGGGGTGTGTGTTCCCTTTCTTTTCCCAAGCAAGTGGATCAGAGGGTGAAATCTAGAGCCTCAATGCCAAGCTTGGTGTGGTCCTGCAGGAATTGGGCTTGTGGCCCACCTGGGCCCCAGTGTCTCACAGTATATCCTCTCAAGGATACATACAAACTGCCTTCCTTTTCCCTGCTTTAGTCCCTTCTCCTCATCTTTCTTTTCTCTTTCTTTTTTTTTTTTTTTTTTTGTGGTACGTGGGCCTGTCACTGTTGTGGCTTCTCGCATTGCAGAGCACAGGCTCAGAGGCCATGGCTCAAGGGCCTATCCGCTCCGCGGCATGTGGGATCTTCCCGGACCGGGGCACGAACCCGTGTCCCCTGTATCGGCAGGCGGACTCGCAACCACTGCGCCACCAGGGAAACCCCTTTTTTCTTTCTTTTCATTCTATGCCTATGCGACTGAGTAGGAAGGAAGGAGGTGGGGAGCTGCATGCATATTCGTGGATTACATCCACAAGCCCCTCTCCCCACTGAGGCCGCGGGAGGTCATCCCAAAGTGAGATGGGATAGTGGGAACCCTCTCCCTCGCCTTTATTCCCTCCTTGTCCCAGGAGAGGAGACCCACTGGTATCTGCAGCACCAAGCATGGTGGCAGGCAGCTGGGGGCCAGGAGATCCAGTTCTGGCCATCTCCAGCCCTCAAAGGTCAAGGTCAGGGGAGGAAGGAGTCACCAGGGGCACTTATGGTGGCAGTAATTGGCTTTGGTGGTGGCTTAAGGAAAGGAGAGGGGAGGTACATTCATCTGTGTCAGAGTTCTCCTGGACATTCCCTGTGTGCCAGGCCCTGCAGTGACTTGCCAATTGCCCCACTAGCAGGCAAAGCCCGAAGCTGGGAAAGCAAGAAGTCAATCCCTACGCCACTGGCTCTCAAAGTGTGGTTCCTGCCTAGCAGCAGTAGCAGCAGCAACACTTCGGAACTTGGTTGAAATGCAGATTTTCAGGCCCCTCCTCAAACTTTCTGAATCAGAAACTTTGGGGGTGGAACCCAGCAACCCCTGTTTTCACAAAGCCTCCAGGGGATTCTAATTCTTTTTTCTTTTTATAAAAAAGAAAGTTATTTATTTAGGCTGTGTTGGGTCTTCGTTGCTGCGCACACGCGGGCTTTCTCTGCTTGCAGGGAGCAGGGGCTACTCTTTGTCGTGGTGCGCGGGCTTCTCATGGCAGTGGCTTCTCTTGTCCCGGAGCACAGGCTCTAGGCGCGTGGGCTTCAGTAGTTGTGGCCCAGGGGCTCAGTAGTTGTGGCCTGCGGGCTCTAGAGTGCAGGCTCAGTAGCTGTGGCGCAGTTGCTGTGGGCTTAGTTGCTCTGCGGCATGTGGGATCTTCCCGGACCAGGATTCAGGGCTCGAACCCGTGTTCCCTACATTGGCAGGCGGATTCTTAACCACTGCGCCACCAGGGAAGCCTAGGGGGATTCTAATTCTTGCTTTGGTTTAAGAACCACTGCTGTGCCCTGAGGAGGAGCCAGAGTTAATGAGGGGGACTCAGTGTTCCCAGTGTGATGGGAGAGACAAGACCCTTGCTTGCCATCTGATAGGGAAGACAGAGCCTTGTGCTCAGAAAATTCTCAGTCAGAGGGGGACATCTAGGTTTCTCAACGCAAGTCCCTCTAGTGGGGTCCCTCCCTGCTGGAAGCACCAGGATGAGTGTCTCTGGAGGGGGCTGGCTACAGTTAGGACCCCAGAGAACACCCCCACACTTCCATTTTTACTCTCCATTCTTCAGAAAGTGGGTTTGATGTGCTAATGAGGACATCAATTATTGAACTTCATTAGCATTCATTACAATAACAAGCAAGGGAGGGGGGATCAAGGGGAACGGGGCAGAGGCGGTGGGGGGGGGGGTTGTCTTTTGAAACATACTGCCTTTTACTCCTCTCCTATAGGGTGGGAGGAGGAATGGGAGAGTGAGGAATGCGGGAGGAGAGGCTTCAAGGTTCTCGGAGCCTGAGCTATGGTCGGAAGTCTGCAGGTCTGGGGCAAAGGGAAGCAGCCTCCACCTCCTCAGCTCCCCAACCCAAACCAGCCCCAGAGGCCAGCTCACTGCCCCTGGTCACCGTCTCCCCAGAAGAGGGCTCTCCACAGCCCCCTCAGTGCCTCTGGGCCACCCTTGGTGGAGTCTGGGTGGTCTAAATGGGGGTCATGAAATGCCCTAGCTAGACAATAACACTCCTGGCAGGGTGCCTTCTCGAGGATTTGGGGTGGGGGACTCCAAGGTGGCAGAGTGAGAAGCTTGGGGTGTCCCAGTATCATTTTCACATCACCTTTTCCCCTGTGGTTTTCCTTAGAGGTCCGTGTGCCCCTCTGCCCACCCCAGGCCCTGAGGCGGGAGATAGATGGGCCCCAGGCTGAGCAGTTGGAGTTTGTCCCCTGTGGACAGAGGAGAAAGCTGAGCCCTACCCAGATTAGAGATAAAGAGACCACGTATTTCTCATTCTCAAGGTCAAGGAGAACTTCCTGACTACACATGCGCAGAAAAGGCTCCTTGGAGGTCAGAAAGGGAGTGATATCAACCCACCCATAGGCCTCTTCACTAGAATCCATCTTGGCTAAGAGGTGCACGCGCACGTGGGAGGACACTAAGATAAACCCAATAGGGACTCAGAAGCAGGCAAAGCGAGGTGATTGGCCAAAGGAAACCCACAAGAAATGCCCCATACAAATGATTCAAACTACCATGCTGGTGTGACTCTCTCTGAGTCAGCCCGTGTGTCTGTCTACACGTACTCTTTCTCCTCCTAATAAACACTTTACTTGTTTCACTAATTTTGGTCTTTGTGGGAATTCATTTCTGCAAAGTCGAAGGGCCAGGGGCCTTGTCATTGGCCACTGGTCCCTGGTGGTCTAGTGGCTAGGATTCAGCACTCTCACTGCCGTGGCCTGACTTCAATCTCTGGCGGGGAACCAAGATCAGCCCCATCTCCCTCTTCCTGCCCAGATGTCTGTCCACATGCAAACCCTGTTCCAAACACCCTTGGGGAAGGAGCAGTGAGGCTGAGAATTCTCACCTCTAGGGCGCTCCCTCAACCTCGCTCCTGTGGGCTCCCAGGCAAAGGCGAGCAGGATGGGTGGAGTGAGAAGGGCAAGGTGGGTGGTTACAAGCTGCTGTTCCAATCCCTCAAACAAGCCAGCAGCCCCCTCCCAATCAAGCGCAATGCCAGAGATACAGAGGAGAAAGGCCAGAGGGAAGTTACTTGTTGAGGAGTGAGAGTGGGGGCAGGGTGGCACCTGAAGCATCTCAGGTGGAGGCAGCTGGCACATTGCTTGTGCCCGGGCACCATGCCAGCTTCCAGAAGCAATTCTGGTTTCTCGGCTGAAGAAATAATACCTGTGTTTCCCTTGCCCTGATCAGAGGAGATGACTTCCTCAGCCTTCTCCCTGCACCAGGAGCTTGGCTTTTGAGATCACATAGATGGGGGTGGGGGGGTGGGGGGGTGGGGGAGAAGAGGCACCTATCTTCCCTGGGGCGTGGGGCACAGGATCGAGTGGGGTCAGTGAGGGTGGCTGGTGTCAGGCCATCTGCCCTCTGCCTCAACCTGGGCCTCAGGGGTCTTTGTTCCCGTTTAGGAGCTGTATCCCTTCTCACCCCTCCACGGACCCATGGAGGCCGCTGTCCTGCTTTGAGGAGAGGAGGGGGTCAAATGAGCTCACAGCTATGAAGATGATCAGAAATGTTTACGATATGTCTCTAACAAGTGAACTACACAAATAAAAAATGCTACCTGAATCTGATTTAATCTTCTCACTATGGGGAAGGGCATTCATGATACAGGAGGTCACCGATGTCATATTTGGAATTATTCCCAGTCTCTGGGGGCTTATTCACAGAGCCTCCCTGCCCAAGTCCCCAAGCCCGTGGCTTCTTGGCATCTAGTGTAAAGGCCAGAAAAACCTCCATGTGACAGGACAAGCATCTTTCCAGCCATCATCCAGGGGATAATGCCCAGTTCCCTAACCCTGACATAAATAACTATGTCTTTACCCTCAGCCATGTTCCTGAGCCCAGCTCTTTCTTTACTTTCTGGTCATGAGACGTGTATCAGAGTTAGGCCCCTGCTTCTGGCAGCCCACAGGGTTAGGAGATGGTGGTGGTGATAGAAAAAGAGGCTGGGAGCCTTGGAGTCAGGCAAGTCTGGGTTTGAATTTCACCTTTGCTATTCTTAGATTGGGCAAGTGGCTATGCCTCTCTGAGCCTCAACTCCTTTCTCTCTGAAACGGGGCTGAAAACAGCCACTTCCACAGGGTTGTTGAGAGGATTAAATTAGAGAATATGGGTAAAGCACGTGCTGATGCCCTTCCACTTAGGTGGGCACAACGTGGGGAAGGGAGGAGAACTTGTCTCATGGCGGGGGGACCTGAGGGGGAGGGGAGGGGAGGGGCAGCATCCTGAGTGGTTGAGTTGGGGACCTGGATGGAGGACCAGCAGCGTGAGTCCCCAGCCTCTGGGCTCTGAGAGGCTTGGGAACTGGTGTCCATGCAGCGGAGGCGAAGCCACCCCTCCCCTACACAGGGCCTGCTGCTGCCCATGCCCATCCTGGGCAGGCAGCCAAGCAGGGAGCTGGATGAGTGCCCACAGCACACTCAGAGGCCAAAAGATGGGCACCATCCAGTTGGCAGAGGGAGAGGCAGCTGGCCCAGGAGGGAAGAAGTCAGGGTGCCGACTGCTGGGGTCGTGTGCCCAGACGGTGTGTCCGGGACACGGCTCTTGGCTGCCCTCCTTAGCTGTCCGGTTGGAGCTGGGAAGGGCCCCTCCTCTCCTTACCCTGGCCCAGTCACCTAAGTTACTGCAACTGGAGATTAATCTCTAAGGGACATCAGACTTGCCCCGAGCCAGGCATGTGGCTGGCTCAGGGCAGGCTGTGGGGGTGGTTGGGGTGGGAGAAAGTGGGAGAGCTTGGATTAAGGCTGCAACTGGGTAGACCAGGAAGTGGGGAAACCGGTTTGTCACTTGGGCCACTTGGGATGGGGTCTCCTCTCCTGCTTCTGTGCTTGCCTTGCCATCCTACCTGGCGGTCTATAGCGAAGAGATGTGCTGTGCCCCTTTCTCGCTCATCTAAGCTGACTTTGGGAATGCCAGGAGTAAATAAAAGGGGCAGGGGACCTTCCCCTCTCCAAGAGAAGCTTGGGAGAGAAGCGACAGGACAGAGAACTGGAGAGAGAGAGACCATGCAACCAGGACAGGAGGAGGAGGGGACAGAGTCACCCAGAGAAGTCTGTGGAGCCAACAGGTAGGCCAAGGTGGGACAGGGAGGGGGTGGGAGTGAGGCAGAGGTGGGGCAGCGCTGGCGCTCTGCAGGCTTCGGTGGAGGTGGCAATGGCATCGCCAAGTGAGGTGTCAGAAGGGGCAGGAGCTGGAGCGCCCTCCTTTGGAGTCCTACTTAGCCGGTTGGCAGACTCCCCTCACTCACAGCACGGGCCGCTGCAGTTCCAGCAGAAGCCTCTAGGAGGGGCCGCCACCCGAACTGGGGGCAAGGAGACAGCCCAGCAGGGGGCGCTGTGGGACTGAGTCCCCTTGGCTAAGCCAGGTCTAAGGAGACAGCTAGTGGGGCGTCCCGGCAGAGGCAGAGGAGGGTCCAGACTCTCCCTGCATAGGGCGGCTGTGGCTTTCGGAGGTCACCTTGGCTGAAGAGTAGTCCCCCAGTCCCTCCCTGCCCCGTCCGTCCCCGAATGCTTCTCCATCCTAAGGCGCGCACGGGCTAGGAGACCGAGAAGTTTCCGCACCCTCGAGGTGCACCCCCTCCTCCGATGCCGGCCCCCACTTTAGGCATTTGTCTCTGTCATAGCTTGAGGATTGCTCTGGGGGAAAGAAGCAGGTGCAGCGGGGAGGGGAGCGTGAGCGCGCCCCGCAACCCAGGCCCGGCCGCGCGCTGCGGGATCCCGCAGTGCAGCTGGAGGGCGCGAGGCGCCGGCCCCCTCCCCTCGCTGCTCCCCGCCACCCCGGCGGCCCTTTGTACGTTCAGGCCACACGCGCGTGCTCGCGCCGCGCGCGCTCCAGCCCGCAGTGACACACCCGCGCCGGCGCGCGCGCGCGCGCACACACACACACACACACACATATACACTCGCTCTCGCACACGCGGTGACACGCCCGCGCGCGCGCGCACCCACACGCCCGGCCGCCGGCGCCCTCCCAGCTGGTCCACCCCGGCGGGGCCCGCGCCCCCGGCCCGCCCGCCTGGCACCGCGCCCCGGGGCTGGGGCCCAGCGAGGAGCCCGCGAGGCGGCGAGAGGGCGAGCGCCAGGCAGGCCGGCCCGGGGCCCCCGCCCCCCGCGCCCCCGCCCGATGGGGAACGCTCCGTCCCAAGGCATGTCCCTGTCTCTCTCCTTCCTAATGTGCCTCCATGCTTAAGTGGAAGGTATTTCTGTTTTCTTTGTGTGTTTTCCCCTCGGCCGGGGGCGGGGGCGGCGGCCGGGCCGGGGAGGCGGCGGCCGGGCCGGGGAGGCGGCGGCCGACGGGGCGAGGGATGCTCGGGGCGCAGGTGTGTGGGGGGCAGGGGACCGCGGCGCTCCGGGCTTGGGAGAATGACCGGGGCGAGAGGAGTGCTGGGACCAGAGAGGGGGTCCTGCATTGGCGAGGCTGGAGACCGGGTGGGGAGGGCCTCGTGAGGCCCGGTGAAGGGTGCCCGAAGGGTTAAAATTTAAAGGGGTTTATGTGGAGCGGGGAGGGAGGGAGAAAAGGGGAAGGGGGATGGATGGTGGGGAGAGTGGGGGAGGGGAGTGGTCCATCCGAGGTGGAGGACGAGGAGGATGCAGGGGGAGGCGAAGGGGATGGAGAAGTGGTGGGAGCATTAAAGGCCTCTTTCCCCCATGTCCCAGAATGGGATGCACGCCCTTGGATGGTGGTGGTAGGCGCTTTGCGCCCGCCCCCCAGGGAAGGAAGAGGATTAGTGTATTCTGGGGTTGGTTGTGTTGCCAGGATACAAGCCTGTATTCCCCGCACCCCCTTCCCCAGTCACCTCGAGGCCCTAGCCCTGGAGACCTGGGAGTCTAGGCAGCAGTTGCAGACTGGGGGACCCGCTCCCCGCTAGGCAGGCGGGAGGGGGAGGGGTTGGGGAGGGACCATTTGATCTTAAGCCCTCCCCTTGCAGAGGCCAGAGGGCAGGGGAGGGCGCCCCCAGCTGGGGAGAGCATCTAGGGTGAATGAGGAAGTAGGGACTGCCGGAGGAGGCTGAGCGGCAGAGGGCGGGGCTGGGGAGGGGCCGCGCTAACCCCCCCTCCCCTCCCACGCACCCCTTTGCTACGTCAGAAGCTCCCTGGCCAGCTCCGAGTCCTGTCGGTGGGGGCAGCAGGATGCTGGTGGAAGCAGAGGGGGCCGGCCGGGTGCCTCCGCAGCTCGGCTGGCAGGGCCCGGCGGGGTGTGTGCAGCTGCTGGTGCAAGCTCCCCCGCCCCACCCCTCCCCATGCAGCCCTGGCAGTGCCTCCGGCGCTTTGCCCTGGCCTGGTGGGAGAGGACAGCGGAGGGCAGCGCCCGATCTTCCAGGGAGGAGGCTGGACCGAGGGACCCCGGGGGCCGAGGGGAGCCAGGTGAGCAAGAACAGGGAGTGTGCGAGGAGGAGATCCTGGACTGCCAGTCCTTCGTCCCAAATACGAGGGAACCAGGATCTCTTGCAGCCCCCAACTTTAGGAGAAGTGGGTTCCTGGCTGGAGCTTTTCAGAAGATGTTGGAACTGCTGTCGTTTTGGGGAGGGGGAAACAGATAAGGGCTGGGAGTCGGGGGTAGATGACCAGACTTCCAGGCTTGTGGGTCTGAATATTCCTTGGTGTTGGGTTTGAGCACCTTGGGGTGGGGATAGGATGCCTTCTTTCCAACTCTGGATATCTTGGTCTGGGTGACCTTGAGCCAACTGCTTTGCTGTCTAACTCTGTGCCTCAGTTTCTCTCATTCCCTTCCCTATCCTTCTTGCTGGTCTTAAAGAATTGGTGATGCATTTGATGGAGACTGTCACCGTGGAAATGTGGGGCTTTGTCATTGGTGGCAGCTGTGATGGTGGTGGTTGCTGGCATGGTTGCGCGTGTGTACGTATGTGGGGGGCAGTTATGGTTTCCGTGTGAGGTCTTTTGCTGGTTTTAGTTGATGTTGGGCCCACTGTGGGCAAGTGTCAGGGTCTGGCATTCATACAGGAAGGAAGACTCCAGGCAAGCTGGGAGTTGTTGGGGCAGAGACTTAGCTGGTGGCCTAGTGTAGAAGCAAGGGATGGAGCATAAAAGGAGGGGGCTCCAAGAATAAGATTCCCCCCTCCACCCAGACTGCTGGGCACCCAGGCACCATTGGCAGCAAGTGCAAAGGCTTTGCCCTGGCTTCCTGCCACTGCGCCTTGGGGACAAGAGGGTCTTTGTCCAGTGCTCCCCCCACCCCTGCTCCTTCCGCCCTTACCATGTTGGCCAGTTCTCTGTGATGACCCTCAGGGCCAGGATGGAGATGCAGGTCCCCCATGTGCTCTGAAGATCTGGAAGAAGCAACTGTGGTCTCAGGCAGTGCTGAGTGGAGACGGGGAGCTCTTCTAGGGGAAGGGTCCCTGGGAATGAACCATTGGCAGGTTTGCTCCTACCGCATGCTTTCTGCTTGCCTCCTTGCCTAACGCAGAGGGGATGGGGTCTGGGGTCTTCAGGGCCTGATTCCTGCTGGGAATCCAGGGTTCCATGTTTCTTAAATATGTACAGGGCAGAGTTGGGTGCTGTGATGCAGAGCCTCAGATGATCTCTCTCTTTCTCTCTCTCTCTGGCCAGGGACCCACCCTGGAAAAAAGGTTTAATTAGAACCATTGATTCCTTCTTTGGCTGTGAGCATCAATCTCACCGGTTTGGTCAGAGCTGGGGGTGATGGTGGCACGGCTGCCATCTGCCTAGTTCGAACCTTGGCTTTCTCTGACAAAACCCAAGCTTAGGAGGGAGGAGGCTGGGCTCTTTGAAGTACCAGATCTGTTTTAGCCCCATCTCCACCCCAGGTTAGGTCTTGGGGAAAGAAGGGAAACGAGGTTGAGGATTTGACCTGAGGGAGCTGTGTTTG
This sequence comes from Kogia breviceps, assembly GCF_026419965.1. Lineage (NCBI taxonomy): Eukaryota > Metazoa > Chordata > Mammalia > Artiodactyla > Physeteridae > Kogia > Kogia breviceps. The sequence continues at coordinate 36,804,023 of NC_081328.1, read as the reverse complement.
GGGTTTAAGGATCATCCTGAGTAGTGGGCCTGGGGCTCAGGAATGGAGGGGCAGCTTGGTTGGAAGGGTGGGCAGGCAGAGAGTTCAGGGGAAGGATCTGGAGCTTCCCATTAAAGCTTTGCTTTCGAGGAATCCCAAGCACTTATCTCCTCCAAGCCCTGGCAAGGAGATCCGATTTCTTCCTTAGTTTGTGTCTTTGAGGCCCAGAGAGGGACAGAGACTGTCTCAGAGGCCCAGTGGGCCTGGGTCTAGCCTTTGAGCCTGGCTTCCTGACCGAGTGGCCCCTGCCTAGGCACAGAGAACGAAGGATGAGGCTCCAGGCAGCCTCCGATCTGGTCTCTGGGTTTGGTGGGAGGTGGGGGACAGATTGTGCCCCCGCCCCAAGCCCCAGCTGCCCGTCGTGGGTGGGCTGGTGCAGGTGCAGGCTTCAATGAGCCACTCAGATGCTCTTTGAAGAATCTCTTGTTGGCTTCCTAGGGCCCATTCGAGCAAAGATAATAAAAATCTGGCCGTCAGCGGGTTTGAGGGCTGCACTTGCTTCCCCTTCTTTCATTCCCAGCTCTGAAAAGCAGAGATGAAGGCTTTGGATTTGGCTGGGAAGCAGTGCTTGCCTGGCCCGAGGGAGGGAGGGAAGGAGAGCGGGAGGGAGGCAGAAGAGGGAGGGCTGATTTGCTGGCAGCCGGGGGGGATTTGCTGGGGAGCTGGGCAGAGGGGCAGGGACCTGGTCCCCTACTCTTGCCAGGCAGCCTCGGGCCTTGATGGGGCTCCTATGCCCCTCGCCCAGGCTCCAGCCTTGTCCTTCGGCTCCACCGCTCCCACGTTCCCCCCGCTGCTCCTCAGAGCCCCCCACTTTCTTCCCCCTGATGTCCCCATCCCTGCCCCTCCATTTCTCTCTCTCTGCCCTTCCCGCTGTCTCTCCTCTTTGTCTCCCCCTCCTGCTCCTTAGTCTCCCCTTTTCTGTCTGTCTGCCCCCTCATACCTGTCTCTCTTCCTTCCTTAGCATCTGTCCTGCTTTCTAGGACTGTCTGGAAGGTTAAGAAGCCAAGTTGGTTGGAGGGAGGGGAGGAGCTGCAGCCACGGAAGGGGCCAGCCTGAGTTGACTGTTATGGTCTGTCAGGTGACATAGTCATCAGAATCCAGGCGGAAGAGGGCTGCTGAGCACTTAGAGATGTGTATGTAGTGAGGGCGCCATCTCCCTCCCCGCACACAGCGGGCACCTTGCCCTGACATTGGGCTTCAGACACTCAGGTTCTCCTGCCACCTCCTACTGCTTGGCTGCCGGAAACCAATGCCTTCGGCCTCTGGCCCCTCCACACCTCTGGTGGCCCACTGTCCCAGGCATCATCGCCTCCCTTGCCCATGGTTCCCCCACACCCACTACCCAGGCTCACAGGGGGAAGGGAAGGGTCCAAGGGAACCCCTACAGGCCCTGTGACCCCTTCACCGTCTTGTAAGCCCCCCCACATGGAAGACAAGACTGTCATGGAAAGAGCATTGGCCCGAGTAAAGAGACCTCGTTAGGATCCTGCCTCAGCGCCCAAATGTCCGAGTGACCTTGAGCAAGTCCCTTCCTGGCAAGGGCCTCTTTTCTCACCTGTGAAATGAGGGGGCACAGGCTGGCTCCTCTCCAAGGTCTCTTCTGACATTCCACCGTTGTTGTGTCTCTCTTCTGGGTGATTTGCATATGCTTTGCATATATCAATGATGCCTGCTTGAAGGGGGAGGGTGCCGCCCACGGGGACCAGAGTCCCACCCACCACTCCAATTCCCCTTGCCCATTGGCCCAGGCTGTCACTGCTGGAATCTCCCAGAGGGATGGAAGCCGGGTGAGGCCTGAGAATTCCCTGGGGAGGTGGCTCCTGTGCTCCAGCCGAGAGGCAGGATGGGGGGATAGCCCTAGTGGAGGGGACCCCTACCCTCGTCACTCCTGCTCCAGAAAGTCCAAACAGTGAAACCAAGTGGGTGTGAATTCACTACAGTTGCCTGTGGCTACCACGGGGTGTGTGAAACCCCAGTGAGCCTGGCAGAGGGGTCAGGGTCTGAGCACCTCTAGATGCCAGGAGCTTAGCTAGGTGTAAGAGGTGTAAGAGTCCCTCCTCTGGCTTCAGCTGCGAGACAGGCAGCTTCACAGTCCAGGACAAATCCTGCCGTCTTGTGCCCTGCCCACTTCTGCTCAGGCCCCTGGGCTCTGGGTATGTGTGGGTTGGAACTTGGACCTGAGAGATGGTCACTGAGAACAGGATCATTGCATGTCTGGGCCCTGCCTGGCCAGCACACCACAGGTGAGGCGCGGTGCTCCCTGCAAGGGTCAAGGGAAACTGCTGCCCGCAGTTCTGCACCCACCTCCGTCTACCCCGACTGATCTCACGGGCCTTCTCCCCTGCCACCTGGTATGTGCTCTGTGTCTGGCACAGGGCGGTGCGCTGCATCCCAGCCCCCAGCCTGCCTCATTTCCTTTCACCCCCATAATACTCATCACATGGGGCAAGACCTGGGTAAAGGTTGGCAGCCAGGAGAAGATAAGGTGGGCCACTGAGTAAGTAAGGTGAGGATTTCTGAAGACAGGAGCAAAAGTCCCCTCCACCGGGGACGGGGCCAGAGGAAACGCAGCAAGAGGGATCAAGTTTAGATTTAGTCTCAGGGAGGAACTGACCCGGGGGGCAGTTTAGTTTCTGACCACGGAATTGTTGTGAAACTTAAATAATAGATGAAAATGTCCAGCACAGTGCCTGACACATGATAAACAGTCAATAAATGGTATGGGGAGGGAATGGATGTCTCTGAACCCAGAGGAGACCCTCCCCTAACCCTGAGATGCAGGATTTTGCAGGAGATGAAGAGTCAGAAGGACCATTCCCAGAAGAGCTGTTTTTCCCACACTCAGGCGGCCGCTTCCCCACCGCAGCCCTCATGCCCCACACACGCACTGGGCTCAGGGCCCAGCCACCCTGGGATACCCTGCCCTCATCCTCTCTGCTGCCTGTGGGCAGACAGAAGGGTCTAGAGGCGGGGAATCCTGTTCTTCTCCCCCTCCCCCAGTCTTTGCACAGGACAGCTTGAGAGGAAACAGGCCCACGCTGCAGCAGGAGGAATCGAGGTTAGACGGGAAGGAAACCTCCAGGTGCGTGAAGGGTGGCTGCTCCGAGGTGGTGTTTTTGCATCTCTTACCTCAGTGATAGGTGTCTGTGAGCGCAAGTAAGCTAGTGTTGTACCGAGGGGCAGGGGACTGGTTGGCATGACCTTTAAGATGACCTTCGGGATATCGGAAGGAACTTGGTAGATCCAGTTTAATCTCTTGTGGCTGTAGTGGTTGGCGAAGTGCAGGGGCCCGTGATGAAGAGGAGTTCAGAGCTGCTGGGGAAGAGGAGGTTACAGCCGAAGTCAGTCTTTGATCCCCCAGGGCAGAGAAGTCAAGTGCAGGGTAAAGAGCAAGCTTTGGAATGGTGTCAGGTTGCCTGCCTCCCCTACTGCTGTGTGACATTAGGCAAGTTAGTTGTGCCCTCTGGTTTTCAGTGTCCTCGGTGTGAGAAAAGGGTGGAATTAGAGAATCTCTAAAGTCCCTTCCAGCTGTCACAGGTTCTACCCACCTCCTCTCTCCTGAGATAATATATGCCTCGCCACACAGACGGTGGGAATAATACTACCCAGCTCCAGCTAAACCAAGAAAAATGGAGATTTGGCCCAAGAGAACATTGGTGCTTTTGTGCGCCTGCATACGCCTTACAAACAGTCCCTTCTGCTCTGAAGGCACATCTTGCCTAAATCTGTCCTCAGCCCAGAAGATGGATAAGCGAGAGGCTACAGGATTCAGCTACCGTCTGTTTTCCTCCCACCCCAGAAAAAAAAGGCTTTGCAGCACTCCGTTCCAACCAGGGACTATAATCCAGTCCATGTTTTCCTCTGTGGAGGCACTGCCAGCTGGTGGCTCGTCTCCCCCACAACCTTTTCCTGGTTCCCCGTAGCCTCAGCCACCTGGCCCAGTTGCCTGCATATCCCGGAATGGAGTAGCACTGAGACTGGGAAGGAGCTGGGTTTTCACACGCCTGCCTTCCTCACTTCTGCCAACCTCCTCATCCCAGCACCCTGGTCTCTTTTCCACCCCAGTCACAGAACATGCTGGAGACCCCAGACTCAGGGACCCACAGGGGGCCCCCCAGATCCAGAGACCCCCACAGAGTGGCCCTAAGCTGGAGATGTTTGTGCAGAGCCTAGGAGGCAGAGAGGGTGTGTGTCCTGCTGGCTCCTTCCACCCCAGGGGGGCTGATAATTGCAGACACAGCAGGCATCTGTGGCGTCACCCCAGGCACCAGCAGCTGCCTCACTGAGGAAGAATTAACGGTCCCAGTTTATTGGGAAGGCATTCCAGGGCTCACTGAAGCCCTTGCAGATACACCCGGGTCTCTGTGCCTCCTCTCCGGGGCTGTCCCCTGCCTAGTCCGTCCCCTCCCAGTGGCCAGGCTGGCCTGGTGAGTCCCCATTCTTGTCTCAGCATTCTTCTAAGTTGAAAGTTGGGACTCTGAGGGAAAGCCAGGGCTGTTTGGACTGACAACGACTCTCGCTTTGCTGCCCCTGACATTTTAGGCTCTCTCTCCCTAGCGTGGGTGCTTGGGGGGGGATTTCCGGATGTTAAAACAAGAAGAGACCTTTGAGGGGCTTCCTGGAGCCTCTTCTGTGACGGAGGCTGGAGAGTAGGAAAGGGGCTCCCGGAGAGGCAGCAGTCACTTAAAGATGAAGCTTGGGGGGCTTCCCTGGTGGCGCAGTGGTTGAGAGTCCGCCTGCCGATGCAGGGGACGCGGGTTCGTGCCCCGGTCCGGGAAGATCCCACATGCCGCGGAGCGGCTGGGCCCGTGAGCCGTGGCCGCTGAGCCTGCGCGTCCGGAGCCTGTGCTCCGCAACGGGAGAGGCCACAACAGCGAGAGGCCCATGTACCGCAAAAAAAAAAAAAAAAAAAAAAAAAAATACAGATGAAGCTTGGGAGAAGCCACTTCTCCTGAACCCAGCAGCTCATCCCCCACCCCTGATCCCTGGTCCATTTGCAGCCTAAGGTTAGAATTATCTGCTTCCCACTCCTAGGATGAGGCAGAAAGAAACTGAAGTGAAGCCTCTGCTCCACTTATTGTCCGTAAAGAATAGTTCATGCTGGAGCATGGGATGGAAAGAGGTTAGACTTGAGGCAGAACTTCCCAGCGGGCACTGAATGGGAGCCAGCCAAAGGCTTGGGAGGATGGATGGGAAGCAGTTCAGCTCAGGGGTCGAGAGCTCAGGCTCTGGAGTCGGACAGATCTGGGCTGGCATCCCAGCCCCGTGACTCACTCGCTGTGTGGTTTTGGGCAAGTCACCTCACATCTCTGAAGCTTAGTTTCCTCATCTGTAAATTGGGGCTGCTAACCGTGGTTCCCTCACAAGGTGGGTACCAGGATTAAATGAGGTAATTTAGGCGGAGCTCCTGGCACATTGTGAACTTTCACTAAATAATAACGTCTTTGTCGCCATCCTCCTCCTCACTGTCCAGTTGAATGAACGAATGGGTGGCTGTTCTTCCAGGAAAAAGAGACATATGTGAGAAAACCTCTTATCTAAAACCCAGATTCTCACCCCGGCCGGTCTGGGGCTGGACCCCTGGAGCTTCCACTTAAGGCTGGTGGTGAGAGGGGAGCTAGGCCTCTTGAGTCTTCATGTCCCCACCTGATGCCCCTCTGTCCACCTGCCCCTTCTGT